>NC_052067.1:128115191-129498941 GCF_015852505.1 Tachyglossus aculeatus | reverse complement strand
CCTACCCAACAGTGGGCTCACAGTCTAAAAGCGGGGGGAATGTTTCTACCAACTCTGCTGTATCGTAATAATAGTAATTAAGGCGTTTGTTGAGCGTCCGTTATGGGCCAGGCTGGGATGGATACAGAGTAATCTGGTTGCGCACATTCCCATGTGGGGCTCACAGTCTCAATCCCCATTTTCCCTTTTAGACTGTGAGCCCACTGTTGGGTAGGGACTGTCTCTATGTGATGCCAATTTGTACTTCCCAAGCGCTTAGTACGGTGCTCTGCACATAGTAAGCGCTCAATAAATACGATTGATTGATTGATTTTCCAGAGGAGGGAACTCAGGCCAAGCGAAGAGAAGTCACCCAGCAGAGAAGTTACTAGCGCCCAGCTCCTTTCGAGTCCCAGGCCCGGCTCTTCCTAGGCGGAGCACATTTCGGAGTCTTCCTTGGGGGACAAGGTCCCCTTCAAAAACGCCGTTAGCAAGGAGCAGTCGTCCAGGGCCTCCAGCTCGTTCACCGCCTTGATGACGGTCTCTGCCGCCTCCGGGCCGAGCGCCGCGGAAGCGTTGGCCCTGAATTTGTCCTCCAGGTCCCCGGGGCTCAGGGGCTTCCGCCAGTGTCCGTAGAAGGTGTCGCAGCGTCGGGTGAAGGTCTCCCCGCCCCGGAGGGTCACGCTGACTTCGCAGTAGAGGGTGTCGAAGTTGGGCCGGTTTTCCGGGGGGCTCTCCAGCCGGACTCTCCCCAGAAGCTCCCTCAGCCGCGGCCTGCCCCGCCGGCCCTCGTGGAAGGAGCCGACCGAGAGGCCGCCGTCCAGCAGGGCCGCGCAGGCCACGAACTGGAAGGAGTGGCGGGCCTCGTGCTCGGACTCCGGGAAGGGCCGGTCGACGTAGCGGACGTCCGGGACCCGCAGGACGATCCTCTCGATTTGCTCCGGGCCGGGCGGCGAGCCCTTCCCGGCCGCCATGCTCTCCCTGACGGCCGAGGCGGCGTCGGCCACCCAGTGCGTGCCCAGGTGGGCGGGGAAGCGCTTGGTGGCCACGTCCTGCCGGTCCAGCAGCCAGGGGTAGGACTCCAAAGCCGGCAGGGCCTCGGGGACGTAGTCGGAGTAGAAGGCCCCGAAACCGGTGGGCAGGTCCAGGATGCGGCGGTTGCCCCGGAGGCCGAGGAACGCCAGGCAGGCGGCCTCCAGCCCGTGCCGGGCCGCGTTGCCCACGTGGAGGGGCTTGGTCTGGGTGGCGGCGTTGGCCATGGGCGCTCCCGCGTAGGAGGCGGCGATGGCCAGGGCCTCTTGGCACTCGGCCGGGCTCAGCCCCAGGAGCTTGGCTGCGGCAGCGGCGCTGCCCAGAGTGCCAACGACCGCCGGCGGGTGGAATCTGAAGAGCGGACCGTCCGATGAGCCTCACTCGGTTGGTCCTATCTATTGAGTGCTCATTGGGCCCCACTGTCTCCCCCTCTCTCCAGGCTCGCATCTCCTCCTGCCTTCAGGACATCTCCATCTGGGTGTCTGCCCGCCACCTCAAACTCAACATGTCCGAGTCTGAAGTCCTTGTCTTCCCTCCCAAACCCTGCCCTCTCCCTGACTTTCCCATCTCTGTTGACGGCACTACCATCCTTCCCGTCTCACAAGCCCGCAACCTTGGTGTCATCCTCGACTTCTCCCTCTCATTCACCCCTCACATCCAAGCCGTCACCAAAACCTGCCGGTCTCAGCTCCGCAACATTGCCAAGATCCACCCTTTCCTCTCCATCCAAACCGCTACCCTGCTCGTTCAAGCTCTCATCCTATCCCATCTGGACTACTGCATCAGCCTTCTCTCTGATCTCCCATCCTCGTGTCTCTCCCCACTTCAATGCATACTTCACATTGCTGCCCGGATTGTCTTTGTCCAGAAATGCTCTGGGCATGTTACGCCCCTCCTCAAAGATCTCCGGTGGCTACCAATCAATCTGCGAATCAGGCAGAAACTCCTCACCCTGGGCTTCAAGGCTGTCCATCACCTCGCCCCCTCCTACCTCACCTCCCTTCTCTCCTTCTCCAGCCCAGCCCGCACCCTCCGCTCCTCCACCGCTGATCTCCTCACCGTACCTCGCTCTCGCCTGTCCCGCCATCGACCCCCGGCCCACG
This sequence comes from Tachyglossus aculeatus, assembly GCF_015852505.1. Classification (NCBI taxonomy): domain Eukaryota; kingdom Metazoa; phylum Chordata; class Mammalia; order Monotremata; family Tachyglossidae; genus Tachyglossus; species Tachyglossus aculeatus. The sequence continues at coordinate 129,496,827 of NC_052067.1, read as the reverse complement.
TCATCCCCCGGGCCCGGAATGCCCTCCCTCTGCCCATCCGCCAAGCTAGCTCTCTTCCTCCCTTCAAGGCCCTACTGAGAGCTCACCTCCTCCAGGAGGCCTTCCCAGACAGAGCCCCTTCCTTCCTCTCCTCATCGTCCCCCTCTCCATCCCCCCATCTTACCTCCTTCCCTTCCCCACAGCACCTGTATATATGTATATATGTTTGTACATATTTATTACTGTATTTATTTTACTTGTACATATCTATTTTATTTTATTTTGTTAGTATGTTTGGTTTTGTTCTCTGTCTCCCCCTTTTAGACTGTGAGCCCAATGTTGGGTAGGGACTGTCTCTATATGTTGCCAACTTGTATTCCCAAGCACTTAGTACAGTGCTCTGCACACAGTAAGCGCTCAATAAATACGATTGATTGATTGATTGATTGGGTGCTTGGGAGACTATGATAGAACAACTAAGTGCTTGGGAGACTACGAGAGAACATTCATTCGTTCAGTCGTATCTATTGAGCACTTACGGTGGGCAGAGCACTGTACTAAGTGCTTGGGAAGTACAAGTTGGCAACATATAGAGATGGTCCCTACCCACCTCATCTGTAAATAATAATAATGGCATTTATTAAGCGCTTACTATGTGCAAAGAACTGTTCTAAGTGCTGGTTTGGGGACTGTGAGCCTCCCATGGGACAACCTGATCACCTTGTAACCTCCCCAGTGCTTAGAATAGTGCTTTGCACATAGTAAGTGCTTAATAAATGCCATCATCATCATCATTATTATTATTATTATCTCCTCTGACTGTGGATTCATCACCTGCTGTACTCTTGCTAGGCACTGGTCGAAGGCAGAAGCCTTCCTTCCCTCCCCCCCGTTCCTCGTAACTCTGTTGCCAGGTTCCCTCGTACCTCTTCGGGATGTCGCTGGCCTCAGTGGAAAAGCGCATCAGTCGGCCTTGCACTTCGATCCCAACGTTGAAAGCCAAAAGCAGGTCAAGGCCCGATATCTTCGGCTTTTGCGGCAGGGCTTCGGACAAGGCGATGAGGACCGGCAGCACGGCTCCCGACGGGTGAGTGGCGGGATGCCAGGTGTCATCAAAATCCATCGAGTGGACCTGGGCGGGGAAACGGGAAAGAACCGCAGGCCGTCAGGTGAGCTTCCCGGGCCCCGATATACCTGGATCCCGATCGCCTGATCCCAGCCGAGAAATGACAACCGATTTCACAAGCGTCGGGGGTTCTGTTGGGTTTAGAGGATTATCTAGTTTCAGGATGACTTTGCTGGATAGAGGTGGGGTCGGGAGGTGTTGTGGAAAGGAGAGGGGGGATCGGGAGGTGCTTTGGATAAGAGGGGGAGATCAGGAGGCTATCGATCAATTGTATTTATCGAGCGCTTACTGTGCTAAGCCCCTGGAAGTGTACACTACAACGGAACTAGCGGATATGTTCCTTGCCCATAACGAGCTTACGCTCTAGAGGGGGAGAGAGACATTAATATGAATAAATACATAACATATAACTCTAGATATGTGTATGAGTTCTGTGGAGTTGGGGGTGGGGTGAATATCAAATGTCCAAAGCATAGGCATTCCTTATTCACCCCACCCTCGGCACTTCCACACTTAGCTCTCTTCCTCCCTTCAAGGCCCTACTGAGAGCTCACCTCCTCCAGGAGGCCTTCCCAGACTGAGCCCCCTCCTTCCTCTCCCCCTCGACCCCTCTCCATCTCCCCCTTCTTACCTCCTTCCCTTCCCCACAGCACCTGTATATATGTGTATATGTTTGTACATATTTATTACTCTATTCATTTTACTTGTACATATCCATTCTATTTATTTTATTTTGTTAATATGTTTGGTTTTGTTCTCTGTCTCCCCCTTCTAGACTGTGAACCCACTGTTGGGTAAGGACTGTCTCTATATGTTGCCAACTTGTACTTCCCAAGCGCTTAGTACGGTTCTCTGCACACAGTAAGTGCTCAATAAATATGATTGATTGATTGATTGATAGATAAATGTAATTTGTTTATATAAAGTGTCCGCCTTCCCCTCTAGACTGTAAGCTCCTTGAGGGCAGGGAACGGATTAGTCAGCTCTACTATATTGTACTATATTGAGGAAGCAATGTGGCTCAGTGGAAAGAGCCCGGGCTTTGGAGTCAGAGCAGAGGTCAGGGGCTCAAATCCCGGCTCCACCAATTGTCAGCTGTGTGACTTTGGGCAAGTCACTTCACTTCTCCGTGCCTCAGTGACCTCATCTGTAAAATGGGGATTAAGACTGTGAGCCCCCTGAGGGACAACCTGATCACCTTGTAACCTCCCCAGCGCTTAGAAAAGTGCTTTGCACATAGTAAGCGATTAATAAATGCCAGTATTATTATTATTATTATTACTCTCCCAAGTGTTTGGTACAGTGCTGTCCACACAGTAAGTGCTCAATCAATCAATCATATTTAATCAATCATATTTATTGAGCACTTACTATGTGCAGAGCACTGTACTAGGCGCTCAATAAATATGATTGACTGGGGCAGAGTCAAGGGCAGTCATTGGGAGGAAATCCTAGAGAGGTTTGTCATATTGTACCGGGCCTGCCCCCCTTCATAAATCTGCAGTTCTCTACGGGCTCCACGTTGGCTTGCTGTATGGTACGGAAAACCCAGACAGTAAGACCCGATAATACCACATGCCTAACGGTTGAAATAAAAGAAAATTTCCTTACTGCCACTCCGTTCACAAAAGCAGCGTACGCCGGCGGGAGTCTGAAATCTGAATGGCCCCAGACGGTACTGGCTGCGTTGGAACTGAAGATCTGGAAAAAATTGACATCCGTGAAGAGAATTAATGCAGTGAACGGAGCCGATCGGTGACACGCCAAATCCCGGTCTCATAGCTTTTGCCATTTTATTTTGAGCCCGTTCAGTGATAATTAAAATGGAGAAACAGCTTGGCCTAGTGGAAAGAGCCCGGGCCTGGGAGTAAGAAGACCTGGGTTCTAATCCTAGCTCTGCCACGGGTCTGCTTTGTAACCTTGGGCAAGTCTCTTATCTCCTCTGTTCCTCAGTTACCTCTTCTGTAAAATGGAGATTAAATTCCGTCCCTCCTAGTTAGACTGTGAGCCCCGTGTGGGACAATCGACCAATTATTTGTATTTATTGAGCGCTTACTGTGTGCGGAGCCCTGTACTAAGCAGTTGGGAGAGTACAGGATATATTCTCTGCCCACAGAGGGGAAAAGGGACTGCGTCCCACCTGATCATCTTGTATCTACCCCAGCGCTTAGTACAGCGCTTGGCCCCTAGTAAGCACTTAACCACACCAACCATATCTTAATGGAATGCTTACTGTGTGCAAAGCGCCGTACTAAGCTCTTGGGCGAGTACACTATCACACTTTACAGACACATTCCCTGCCCACATTGAGCTTACAGTCTAGAGGGGAGCTTACAGGCTAGAGGGAGCCCCCGCCCTCTTCCCTGGGGCCTCCCGTTGGTCGCAAGATCAGGCGACTTTGTAACCAACTATCCATTCTTTCATTCATCCAATCGTATTTATTGAGCACTTACTGTGTGCAGAGCACTGTACTAAGCGCTTGGGAAGTACAAGCTGGCAACAGTTAGAGACAGTCCCTACCCAACAGCGGGCTCACAGTCTAGAAGGGACCTGTATATATGTATATATGTTTGTACATATTTATTACTCTATTTATTTTACTTGTACATATCTATTCTATTTATTTTATTTTGTTAGTATGTTTGGTTTTGTTCTCTGCCTCCCCCTTTTAGACTGTGAGCCCACTGTTGGGTAGGGACTGTCTCTCTATGTTACCAACTTGGACTTTCCAAGCGCTTAGTACAGTGCTGTGCACACAGTAAGCGCTCAATAAATACGATTGATTGATTGACTGATTGATTGATAGATCAGGAGCCGATATAAAGCGCTTGCTTATCCGATGACCTTCACCTGATTAACATGTCAGAGGGCAAAATGTGCCAATCTGTCGCAGAACTCCCCCTGAGAACCTGCCCCCATCATGCCCCTCTCGGAAAAGACTCGTTTCTTCGTTCAGTTGTACTTATTGAGCGCTTACTGTGTGCACAGCACTGTAGTAAGCTCTCGGGAGAGGACAATACAACAATAAACAGACACTTTCCTTGCCCACGACGAGCTGATGGATTCAAAATCAATCAGCTCTTCTGGTTGGAGAAGGACACTGAGCAGGTGGGTTTGCTGAGGTGTTTCTGCCCCCCAACTCTCACCCTAGCCTTAGGGGCGGGGGTCTTCTGGCCGATACCCCAATTTCTCCCTGCCAGGCCGCACTCATGAGCTTCGCCCTCCCCGAATACTGCCGCTTCCTTATGAAAAATCAGGCTTTTCGCAGCCGGGAATCAGAAATAGGGAAGTGAGGGTGGTGAACACATAGTCATGGGAACCGGCTGAGTAGTGGATTTAACCTTGGAGGACGTTCTGGGGTGTCCCCGGACATCCCCGGATTTCCGGGACCCAGGCGCCTCTCTCCCCCACGCCCTTCCCCTCGCGTGCCCCCACTCCCTATCTTCCCCTTATCCATAAACTAGTTCAGACATCAAAGAGCAAATGGACTACGAGGCCAAAGGAGAAGCGAAGCAGAAAGAGCATTAGGAGGAGAGAAGCAGAAAAGAGGAAGGGAAACCAGAAAGAGGAAAAATGAGCAGAAACGCGTTACCGTTGAACCCAGTTGAAGGAAAAAATATTGTTTGTAATAAAGTAATACAGGATGCTCAGATTGAAGAAATTGTGGGGCTTCCCATTTCCTTTACTGGCCCTCACATTCACAACTGGTAGATGAGGCGTGCCAAAAGTAGACCCGAACACCTCCAATTTAAAGGTTTTTAATTCACTCAGTTCTGGCTTAATACCACTGCTCGTGCATACCGCTCTTAGAAATATAATAGAGGCGCACACTGATTAAACGTACATTAAGCGTCTCTTGGATCAAGATGTGATTTTTAGGCATAAAAGTATATACTTTGCTTCATTGGGGCTCTCATAGGGTTAGTCTTTAAGACAAAAATTATCTATGAAAGGAGCAAAACAAATGGAAGTCTCAAAAAATGGTCGAGTGCTACCTGTGTCTTCATTTTGGGCAGAGAACATGTCTGTTAATTTTGTTGCATTAATGCTCTGCACATAGTCAACCCTCAATAAATACCGCTGATTGAGTACTTGATGGCAAAGTGGCTGGAGTAGACAGTAAAGATACTGCTATTATTTTTGTTGCAATTCAGCATGGTTGGTTCATTCATTCATTCAGTCATATTTATTGAGCGCTTACTGTGTGCAGAACACTGGACTAAGCGCTTGGGAAGTACAAGTTGGCAACATATAGAGGTGGTCCCTTCCCAGCAACGGGCTCAGTTTGGTTGGGGGACTCCATCCTCAGAACCTACAATCTCCTCAACCTTTGCCTGTCACAGCCCAGGCTTCTGGAAGCTTCTCATATGTCAGGATCGTGAAAGGCTGCAAGGGTTTGATGGTGTGTTGTTTAGACCAACCTTCAGGCTACCTACTAACCATGCTGAGAGTCTCGATGGCCACCCAAGACACAGTGTCAAGAATACTGTTAACTAGAATACTAGTTAAGCGACCCCCCCGACGCTAACCTCCTCACTGTGCCTCATTCTCGCCTGCCTCTTTCAGGAGTGAGAGAATGTAGATTAAATGGTTTTGTAGAAAACACTGTGGGCTGGAAGATGGGGAGGATGGTAGTGCTGTCTACAGCGTTGGGAAACTTAGGGGACAGGATGAGAAGGTGAGGAGTTCTGTTTTGGACATATTAAGAATGATGTGTTGGTGGGCTCCCCAAGCAGTGATGTCCTGAAGGCTGGAGGAAATATGAGATTGTAAAGAAGGAGAGAGATCAGGGCTGGAGAGGTAGATTTTTGGGAATCGTCTATGTAGAGATGATAGTTGAAGCCATTGGAGTGAATGAGTTCTCCAATGGAATAGATGTAGATGGAAGAATAGAAGGGGACCCAGAAGTGAGCCCCGAGGGACTCCCACAGTTAGGAGGTGGGAGGCGGAGGAGGAGCCCGCGACAGAGACTGAAAAGAGACTGGGAACCACGCGAGGACAGTGTCATTGAAGTCAATGGTAGGTAATGTTCCCAGAGAAGAGGATGATCCACAGTATCAAAGGCAGCTGAGTTGGCTAGGAGGAGTAGGATGGAGTAGAGGTCATTGGATTTGGCAAGAAGGAGATCACTGGTAATTTCCAAGAGGGAAGTCAATGGTAGGTAATGTTCCCAGAGAAGAGGATGATTCACAGTATCAAAGGCAGCGGAGTCGGCTAGGAGGAGTAGGATGGAGTAGAGGTCATTGGATTTGGCAAGAAGGAGATCACTGGTAATTTCCAAGAGGGCAGTTTCCACGGAGTGAAGGGGGCAGAAGCCCGACTGAAGGGGGTCGAGGAGAGAATTTGGAGGAGAATTAGAGACAGTGGGTGTAGACAACTCGCTCAAGGAGTCTGGAGAGGAATGGTAGGAGGGAGATGGGGCGATAACTGGAAGGCAGCGTGGGGTCCAGGGAGGGTATTTTATGGATAGGGGAGACCCGAGCATGTTTGAAAGCAGTGGGGAAGAAGCCACGGGACATTGGACAGTTGAAGATGGAGGTCAGGGAGGGAACAGGGAAGGGACAAGTGTTTTGAAAAGATGCGAAGGGATGGGGTTGGAGGAGTAAGCTGAGGGGGTTTTGAGAGGTCGTGGGAGATTTCCTTAAGATACTGCTGGGAAAGATGGGAGAGTCTAAGAAGAGGCAGGAGGATGGAGATTTAAGGGAGATCGATCAATCAATCGTATTTATTGAGTGCCTACTGTGTGCAGAGCACTATACTAAGCGCTTGGGAAATACAAGTTGGCAACATAGAGAGATGGTCCCTACCCAACAACGGGCAGTATAATAATAATAGTATTTCTTAAGCACTTGCTATGTACCAAGCACTGTTCTAGGCACTGGGGTAGATACAAGGTAATCAGGTTGTCCCACGTGGGGCTCACGCTCTTAGTTCCCCATTTTACAGATGAGGTAACTGAGGCACAGGTCAGTTAAATTACTTGCCCAAGGTCACACAGCTGATAGATGGCAGAGACGAAATTAGAACCCAGGCTCTTGCTCTTGTCACTAGGCCATGCTGCTTCTCTTCTTAAAATGGGAATTTTGAAGGACACATCTCTCTCTCTCTCGCCCTGTCACTTTTCCTCCATCCCCACCCTCGCTCCCAACACTTCCAGAGAGCCCGGCTGGGCAGGGAATGTGAGTGTGAAGACTGTTTTCACAGCTGATGATTCCACTTCTGCCGGCCAGGGCTATCCCGAGGCCTCCCAGACTCAGTGTGGAAACAAGATTCCCAGGGCAGCTCGGCGGAAAGGCAGGAAACCCGTACTTGGGGTAACCCTCTGCTAGTGTTTGCTGACACTTACTATGACACTTTCCTTGTACAAATTTTGTACAACACGTTGGAGAAGCAGCGTGGCTCAGTGGAAAGAGCCCGGGTTTTGGAGTCAGACATCATCATCATCATCATCATCATCAATCGTATTTATTGAGCGCTTACTATGTGCAGAGCACTGGACTAAGCGCTTGGGAAGGACAAATTGGCAAATCCCAGCTCCGCCAACTGTTAGCTGTGTGACTTCGGGCAAGTCACTTCAGCGTGGCTCAGTGGAAAGAGCCCAGGCTTTGGAGTCAGAGGTCATGGGTTCAAATCCCCGCTCTGCCAATTATCAGCTGTGTGACTGTGGGCAAGTCATTTAACTTCTCTGGGCCTCAGTTCCCTCATCTGTAAAATGGGGATGAAGACTGGGAGCCCCCAGTGGGACAACCTGATCACCTTGTAACCTCCCCAGCGCTTAGAACAGTGCTTTGCACATAGTAAGCGCTTAATAAATGCCATCATTATTATTATTATTCTCTGAGCCTCAGTTCCCTCATCTGTAAAATATGGATTAAAACTGTGAACCCCCTGTGGGACAACCTGATCACCTTGTAACCTCCCCAGTGCTTAGAACAGTGCTTTGCTCATAGAAAGCGCTTAATAAATACCGTTATTATTATTATTATTATTATTATTACGTTCCCCTTAAAAAAAATCCATGACAAAGTGGGTGTCTGGATGGTGAAGCGGGATGTATGTAGACTGTGAGCCCACTGTTGGGTAGGGACTGTCTCTATATGTTGCCAATTTGTACTTCCCAAGCGCTTAGTACAGTGCTCTGCACATAGTAAGCGCTCAATAAATACGATTGATGATGATGACAGTGTTGATGTTCCTGTTTGTGTCCCTGTCTGTGTGTTGGACAGCGTAGCTGGCTCTTTCCCTGAGCACAAGAGGGTGTTTTTTGGTTTTTAAGGGACTGTGATGTAGTATGTCAGTATAATAATGATAATAATGGCATTCGCTAAGCACTTACTATGTGCAAAGCACTGTTCTGAGCGCTCGGGGGATACAAGGTGATCAGGTTGTCTCCCGTGGGGCTCACAGTCTTAAGCCCCATTTTACAGATGAGGTAACTGAGGCTCAGAGAAGTGAAGTGACTCGCCCCAGGACACGCAGCAGACATGTGGCCGAGTCAGGATTGGAACCCATGACCTCTGACTCCCAACCGGGCTCTTGACACTGAGCCACGCTGCTTCTTTATGCATTCATAGGAGTGTCTGAGTGCTTATGAATATGGGTGTATGCTTATCTCTAAATGGAGGTCAGACTGTGTGTCCCTTTAAGTATGCAGATCCGTAGCTTGTTTTTTAAGTCATTATCCTCCCTCCTCCCCTCCATCCTTTTCTACTCATTCAGTCTTATTTGTTGAGCGTTTACTGTGTGCAGCACACTGTACTAAGCGCTTAACACTGTAATTCATTGGTTCCTCGAACGAGTAGTCACCCAAGGGCCGTCTTACTTTGCTGTATTGGGTGACCTTGTGGAAGACCTCCGTGCCAGTGCCCAACAGCCCAACGCCCAGGGTGTCGAGAATCATCCGTTTGCTCCTCCGAACGGTCCGCTCCGTCAGGTGCCTGGTTGTCAGGCCGTGGATCACTCTGGAGAAGCTTCCCGTGACAGACTTTTAAAGAAAATAATCTCCAGTTAGCCTAATATGCTCAGTTTAGACGTACTGCCTTTTCCGCAAAAAGTCGGGGTAGAGAGAAATCGGCCTCCACCCCAGAGTAAAGCCATTTTAGAGAAGTTTACGAAGGCACCCCGGCTTCGGTTTTCTGGTTAAATGAAGCGTCGATGGTGGGAATCGTCTTTTATACTGTGAGCCCACTGTTGGGTAGGGACTGTCTCTATATGTTGCCAATTTGTACTTCCCAAGCGCTTAGTACAGTGCTCTGCACATAGCAAGCGCTCAATAAATACGATTGATGATGATAAATACGATTGATGATGGGAATACTGTTGTTCTTGCTTCAAAGTCCCCTATTACTGCAATCTAACCACCGTGTAGGTTGAGAAAGTGAATGAGCCACTTGTTCCATCTAATGTCCAGCAAAGTTCCAAGTTCATTCATTCAATCGCATTTATTGAGCACTTACCGGGTGCAGAGCACTGTATTTTATTTATTTTATTTTATAATGGCATTTATTAAGCGCTTACTATGTGCAAAGCACTGTTCTAAGCGCTGTTCTAAATGCTTAGTACAGTTCGGCAACAAAAAGAGACAATCCCTACCCAACAACGGGCTCGCAATCCAGAGCCATCCTGGAATTTCTGGAATTTTCGGCCAGTCAGGGCATCGTCCGTGTTTTCCCTGCTCATGTCGCCTCTCTGGGGACGGGGACTCAGCAAAGCAGCAGTCTTTACCATGCAACCCCTCGTGAACCCAGAAATAAACTCAAAGTGGCTCAGCCTAGTGGAAAGTGCACAGGCCTGATAGTCGGAGGACCTGGGTTCTAATCCCAGCACTGCCACTTGTCTGCTGTGTGACCTTGGGCAAGTCATTTAATTTCTCTGTGCCTCAGACCATCTCTATATGTTGCCAACTTGTAATAATAATAATAATGGTATTTATTAAGCGCTTACTATGTGCAAAGCACTGTTCTAAGTGCTGGGGAGGTGACAAGGTGATCAGGTTGTCCCCCGGGGGGCTCACAGTTTTAATCCCCATTTTGCAGATGAGGGAACTGAGGCACAGAGAAGGAAGTGACTTGCCCAAAGTCACACAGCTGACAGTTGGCGGAGCCGGGATTTGAACCCATGACCTCTGATTCCAAAGCCCGGGCTCTTTCCACCGAGCCACGCTGCTTCCCAAGCGCTTAGTACAGTGCTCTGCACACAGTAAGTGCTCAATAAATCCGATTGAATGAATGAATGAATGAATGAATGAATGAATGAATGAATGAATGAATTTCCTCTTCTGTAAAATGGGGATTCAATCCCTGTTCTCCCTCCCACTTAGAATATTAGTCCTGTGTGGGACAGGGACTGTGTCTGAATTAATTATCTGGTATTTACCCCAGAGCTTAGTATGGTGCTTGGCACCGTAGTAAGCACTTAAATATAATTATTATGATTATTACCGCTTTTATTATTACCAGAAGCAGCCCCGGAAGCGCTTAGCTGGGTTGGCGGTGTCACGTATAGTAATTAATTGTGATATTTGTTCAGGGCTTACTTTGTGCCAAGCAATATAGTAATCCCTGGGGTGGAGAGAGGACAATCAGGTTCCCCATGGGGTTCACATTCTAAGTAAGAGAGAGAACAGGTATTGAATCCCCATTTTGTAGATGAGGGAACCGGGGCACAGAGAACTGAAGTGACGTGCCCAAGGTCAAGTGAGTGGCAGAGCCGGAATTAGAACCCAGGCTTTCCGACTCATAGGCCCTTGCTCTTTCCACCACACCACAGTGCCCTTTCCCAAGTGCTTAGTACAGTGCACACGGTAAGGGCTCAAGCAGGAGAAGCAGCGTGGCTCTTTCCACTGAGCTTTGGAGTCGGAGGTCATGGGTTCAAATCCCGGCTCTGCCGACTGTCAGCTGTGTGACTTTGGACAAGTCACTTAACTTCTCTGTGCCTCAGTTACCTCGGCTGTAAAATGGGGATTAAGACTGTGAGCCCCCCGTGGGACAACCTGATCACCTTGTAACCTCCCCAGCGTTTAGAACAGTGCTTCGCACATAGTAAGCGCTTAACAAATACCATTATTATTATTATTATTAAGAAATACCACTGACAGATGATTAGAAACACGGGTGTTAGCCCTGAGGTGGTTAAGATGCCCCCAGCAACCAGCAACAGTGGAAGGGGGAATAAATTGAAGGGAATTATCTTAGGTTCCAGACCCCCTCCACCCGACCATTGCACGGTCTAGAGATTCTGGAGAGTAGGATAGGGACTTTCGAAGCCCACCCTCCCAGAAACCCTCTCAGGTGTCTAGTACCATGAAAATTTTCCCGGCCAGCTCAAAAGAAGAGCCAAAAAGGAACCCAGGTGTGGACACCAACCTAGATAATCGAAAGGATGATTAACCCTGGGTTAATAAGGGCTGTGTTCATCTTGCAGAAATTCAAACAACACACTTCAAATTCAATTCAAACAATTCAAATTCAAACAAACATCATTTCAGTTCCATCTACGAGCCTCTCCACTAGTTGAAATTGGCCTAGGTTTCTAGGGCCCTAAATGATTCCTTCTGCACTCAATAAGCAAATAAACAGCATCCGAAGGTGAGCATCAAATCCTTAGGGTCAACCATTATTCCTTGGGGTTTTCTTCCCCGCAGTTCTGCATAGCTATCCCTTTTTGTTTCACATCACTTGGAGCATCAATCAGATCCTTTAAAATGTCATCTCCAAAAGAGGAGCCAGAACCCAAGGGGAGAGGAAAAAAGGGCCAAAGTCATAAATTGAAAATGGCAAAAGGGTTTAAGAAGCAACGATACCTGGGGAGTCATCCTGGGTTAGCGATGGAGGTGAAGGATACCGAAAGAACCGAGAGGTCACCGGCCCCCGGCTGGTTCTACAAGACTTCCTTTATATAGCGGCTATGTCTTACGCTCTGCCCTGTTGTGTGTGTGTTTTTTTTTTTTCTCAGCCAGAAATTTCCTCCCTTTCACCATCTCAAACTTTCCTCTGACCTTCTTCCTCCCCATTATGACTTGCAGGACTTATGGTCACAGGAAAAAAATGTTTATTTTTGGTTGGCGAGCTACGAGCTTCAACAGATTCCACCAGCGACACTAGACTGTGGGTAGAGAGATGGAGAAGCGGGCATTTATTGTGATGATTCAACTAATGCGGAGTGAAAAGGAGAAATCTAGCACTGATAGCCCTGTTCCCCCTCTCCCCATTAACCCTTCACAGAACTTTAAGGGGAGCATAGCAAGGATTTGCGGGGAGGAGGTGCTCTATTAGTTCTGTGAACTGTACACACTGGGCTTTCTCCTCTCATCAATCAGTCAATAACATCTATTAATTAATTAATGATGGCATTTGTTAAGCGCTTACTATGTGCCAAGCACTGTTCTAAGCGCTGGGGGGAAACGAGGTGATCAGGTTGTCCCACATGGGGCTCACAGTCTTAATCCCCATTTTACAGAGGAGGTAACTGAGGCTCAGAGACGTTTTAGACTGTGAGCCCACTGTTGGGTAGGGACTGTCTCTATAGGTTGCCAACTTGTACTTCCCAAGCGCTTAGTACAGTGCTCTGCACACAGTAAGCGCTCAATAAATACGATTGATTGATTGATTGATTAAGTGACTTGCCCAAAGTCACACAGCTGACAGGTGGCAGAGCCGGAATTAGAACCCATGACCTCTGACTCCCAAGCCTAGGCTCTTTCCACCGAGCCATGCTGCTTCTCTTATTATTTATTAGTGCTTACTATATGCAGAACACTGTACTAAGCGCTTGGGAGAGGACAAAATAAGAATAACAATGATAATTATGGTATTTGTTAAGCGCTTACTATGTGCCAAGTGCCGTTCTAAGAGGTGGGGTAGATACAAGGTGATCAGGTTGTCCCACGTGGGGCTCACAGTCTTCATCCCCATTTTACAGATGAGGGAACTGAGGCACAGAGAAGTTAAGTGGCTTGCCCAAGGGCACACAGCAGAAAAGTGGCGGAGGCGGGATTAGAACCCACGTCCTCTGTCTCCCAAGTCCGTGCTCTTCCCGCTAAGCCAGTATGTTCTCTGCTCATAATGACCTTGCAGTCTAGAGGGGGAGACAGACATTAATATAAGCAGAGAAGCAGAGAAGCAGCGTGGCTCAGTGGAAAGGGCACGGGCTTTGGAGTCAGAGGTAATGGGTTCAAATCTCGGCTCCACCACTTGTCAGCTGTGTGACTTTGGGCAAGTCACTTCATTTCTCTGGGCCTCAATTTCCTCACCTGCAAAATGGGGATGAAGACTGTGAGCCCCCCGTGGGACAACCTGATCACCTTGTAACCTCCCCAGCGCTTAGAACGGTGCTTTGCACATAGTAAGCGCCTAATAAATGCCATTAAAAAAATATATATAAATAAACAATGCATAATATATAATTTAAAGATATGTACATACTGCTGTGAAGTTGGGGGTGGGGCAAATATCAAGCGCCTGAAGATCACAGAGGTCACAGATTCAAGTGCTGGTGATCCACAGGATGCCCTCCCCGAAAATTGATGGTTACTTATTGAGCGCTGATTGGGTGCCGAGCACTGCACTAAGCGATGGAGGAAGTACAATGCATCAGAGTGGGATGGGGGGCAGGAGGGGGGTTGACAATGAGCAGTGGCTCATTGGCTGCCTCTCCAGTGGCTGCCTGTCAACCTCCGCATCAAGCAAAAACTCCTCACCCTGGGCTTCCAGGCTGTCCATCCATCCCCTGGCCCCCTCCTACCTCCCCTCCCTTCTGTCCTTCTCCAGCCCAGCCCGCATCCTCCGCTCCTCTGCTGCCGCTCACCTCCTCACCGGGCCTCGTTCTCGCCTGTCCCGCCGTCGACCCCCGGCCCACGTCCTCCCCCTGGCCTGGGATGCCCTCCCTCCTCACATCCGCCAAACTAGCTCTCTTAATCCCTTCAAAGCCCTACTGAGAGCTCACCTCCTCCAAGAGGCCTTCCCAGACTGAGCCCCCCTTTTCCTCTCCTCCTCCCCATCCTCCCCACCCTACGTCCTTCCCCTCCCCACAGCACCTGCATACAAGTTTGTACAGATTTATTACTCTATTTTACTTGTACCTATTTACTATTCTATTTATTTTGTTAATAATAATAATAATAATAATAATAATAATAATGGCATTTATTAAGCACTTACCATGTGCAAAGCACTGTTCTAAGCACTGGGAAGGTTACAAGGTGATCAGGTTGTCCCACGGGGGGTTCACAGGCTTAATCCCCATTTTACAGATGAGATAACTGAGGCGCAGAGAAGTGAAGTGACTTGCCCAAAGTCACACAGCTGACAAGTGGCGGAGCCGGGATTTGAACCCACGACCTCTGACTCCAAAGCCCGGGCTCTTTAATTCTGTTTGTTCTGACGACTTGACACCAGTCCACATGTTTTGTTTTGTTGTCTGTCTCCCCCTTCTAGACTGTGAGCCCGCTGTTGGGTAGGGGCCGTCTCTAGATGTTGCCAACTTGTACTTCCCAAGCGCTTAGTACGGTGCTGTGCACGCAGTAAGCACTCAATAAATGTGATTGAATGAATGAATGAATGAATATGATCTCTGCCCACAAGGAGCTTATAGCCTAGAGGGGAAGAGAGATGTTAAAATAAAGTACATATAGAGGATATGTGCCTTGGGGTGAATATCACATGCTTGAGGGATACAGAGCCAAGTACAGCACGGCATCATCATCATCAATCGTATTTATTGAGCGCTTACTATGTGCAGAGCACTGTACTAAGCGCTTGTAAGTGTGGCAGTGTGGCAGTGTGGCTTAGTGGATAGAGCAGAGGCCTGGGCATCGGAAGGACCTGGAATCTCAGCCCAGCTCTGCCACTTGTCTGCTGTGTGACCTTGGACAAGTCACTTCCGACTTGCCTCTAGATTGAGACCTCACTGTTCATTCATCCATTCAATCGTATTTATTGAGCATTTACTGTGTGCAGACACTGTACTAAGTGCTTACTTGTGGGCAGGAATGTGTCTGTTGGTTGTTATACTGTGCTCTCCCAAGAGCTTAGTTCAGTGCTTTGCACACAGTAAGTGCTCAGTAAATACGACTGACTGAATGAAAGAATGGATGAATGAACTTCTCTGTGCCTCGGTTACCTCCTCTGGAAAATGGGGATTAAGATGGCAAGTCCCAAGTGGGACAGAGACTGTGTACCTCTCCCCCTCGTCCCCCCCTCCATCCCCCCATCTTACCTCCTTCCCTTCCCCACAGCACCTGTATATATGTATATATGTTTGTACGGATTTATTACTCTATTTATTTATTTTACCTGTACATATCTATTCTATTTATTTTATTTTGTTAGTATGTTTGGTTTTGTTCTCTGTCTCCCCCTTTCAGACTGTGAGCCCACTGTTGGGTAGGGACCGTCTCTATATGTTGCCAACTTGTACTTCCCAAGTGCTTAGTACAGTGCTCTGCACACAGTAAGCGCTCAATAAATACGATTGATTGATTGATTACCCAATCACCTGGTCTCTACCCCATTGCTTAGCACAATGCCTGGCACATAGTAAGCACTTAACGAATACCACAGTTTTTATTACTATTACATGGGCGATACAGAAAGGAAGGGTGAGCAGGGGAAATAATAAAAATAATAATAATGATAGCATTTGTTAAGCACTTACTATGTGCAAAGCACTGTTCTAAGTGCTGGGGGGATACAAGGTGATCAGGTTGTCCCACATGGGGCTCACCGTCTTAATCTCCATTTTCCAGATGAGGTAACTGAGGCCCAGAGAAGTGAAGTGACCTGCCCAAAGTCACGCAGCTGACAAGTGGCGGAGCCGGGATTAGAACCCATGACCTCTGGCTCCCAAGCCCGGGCTCTTTCCACTGAGCCACGCTGCTTCTCTTGGAAATGAGAGCTTAGTCAAGGAAGGCTTCTTGGAGGAGGTGTGATTTTAGTAGGGTTTAGCACTTAAGAAGGGCCCAATCCACAGATTCGGCGTGGAAACGGGGGTGCCGGGGAAACTGCTGGGGTATTCCCAAGTCACAGTAGTCATGGATGATCCAGAAATCTGGTCACCTTAGGTGGGGAAGGGCAGACTTTCCTGACTAACCTCTCGTCTCCTCACTCTAACCTCCCTCCCTTCTGCTTCACTTAAATGCTCGGTTCCAAATCCCCTAAGCACCTTGATGATCACCCAACCCCTACAGCACTTATGTATCTATCTTTATATTCAATTCCTTCCTCTACCTATCATTTATTTTAATATCTAGTTCCCCCACTAGATTATAAAATCCTTGTGGGCAGGGATCATGTCCACCATTCTAATCCCGTCTCTGCCACTCGTCTGCTGTGTGGCCTTGGGCAAGTCACTTAACTTCTCTGTGCCTCAGTTACCTCATCTGTACAATGGGGATTAAGACTGTGAGCCCCCCGTGGGACAACCTGATCACCTTGTAATCAATCAATCAATCAATCGTATTTATTGAGCGCTTACTATGTGCAGAGCACTGTACTAAGTGCTTGGGAAGTACAAATTGGCAACACATAGAGACAGTCCCTACCCAACAGTGGGCTCACAGTCTAAAAGGGGGACCTCCCCAGCGCTTAGAACAGTGCTTTGCACATAGTAAGCGCTTAATAAATGTGATCATTATTATTATTATTATTATTATTATATACTTCCCGAGCCCACCTTCTAGACTGTGAGCCTGCTGTTGGGTAGGGACTGTCTCTCTATGTTGCCAACTTGTCCTTCCCAAGCGCTTAGTACAGTGCTCTGCACACAGTAAGCGCTCAATAATTACGATTGAATGAATGAATGAATGAAGCGCTTAGTACAGTGCTCTGCACAGAGTAAGCACTCAATACGAATGAATGAATATAGTAGAAGGAGTCACTTATTCTTGGTGTCACTTGGAGAAGCAGCCTGGCGGAGTGGAGAGAGCACGGGCCTGGGAGTTAGAAGGTCATGGGTTCTAATCCCGGCTCTGCCACTTGTCTGCTGTGTGACCGTGGGCAAGTCATTTCACTTCTCTGCGCCTTAGTTCCCTCATTAGTAAAAGGGGGATTGAGACTGTGAGCCCCATGGAGGACAGGGACTGAGTCCAACCCAATTTACTTGTATCCGCCCCAGCACTTAGTACAGTGCGGGTTGTCCCCCGTGGGTCTCACAGTCTAAACCCCCATTTTACAGATGAGGTAACTGAGGCCCAGAGAAGTGAAGTGACTTGCCCAAGGTCCCACAGCAGACAAGTGGTAGAGCTGGGATTAGAATCCACGTCCTCTGATTCCCAAGCCAGTGCTTCTGCCACTAGGCCATGCTGCTTCTCAATCAATCAATCAATCAATCGTATTTATCGAGCGCTTACTGTGTGCAGAGCACTGGACTAAGCGCTTGGGAAGTACAAGCTGGCAACATATACAGTCCCTACCCAACAGTGGGCTCACAGTCTAAAATTCTCTAGCAGAATGGTTGACACTGAAGAGAAAAAGGAAGAGGAGGAGGCTGGGTATCATATTGTTGTAGCCTATCCATAGCCGGGTGAAAGGAAACCCGGAAATATTGGGAGGGCGAGCATGGGCAGGGGGAAGGAAATGATCTCGGGGCTTCCTGGATCAACAAGATTGTGATCTGGTCCTATTTCATGTGCCACCTCATCAGGCAGAAACTCCTCACCCTGGGCTTCCAGACTGTCCATCCATCCCCTCGCCCCCTCCTACCTCACCTCCCTTCTGTCCTTCTCCATCCCAGCCCGCACCCTCCGCTCCTCCACCACTAACCTCCTCACCGTACCTCGTTCTCGCCCGTCCCGCCATCGACCCCCGGCCCACGTCCTCCCCCGGGCCTGGAATGCCCTCCCTCTGCCCCTCCGCCAAGCTAGCTCTCTTCCTCCCTTCAAGGCCCTACTGAGAGCTCACCTCCTCCAGGATGCCTTCCTAGACTAAGCCCCTTCCTTCCTCTCCCCCTTGTCCCCCTCTCCATCCCCCCCATCTTACCTCCTTCCCTTCCCCACAGCACCTGTATATATGTTTGTACAGATTTATTACTCTATTCATTTATTTTACTTGTACATATCTATTCTATTTATTTTATCTTGTTAGTATGTTTGGTTTAGTTCTCTGTCTCCCCCTTTTAGACTGTGAGCCCACTGTTGGGTAGGGACTGTCTCTATATGTTGCCAACTTATACTTCCCAAGCGCTTAGTACAGTGCTCTGCACACAGTAAGCACTCAATAAATACGATTGATTGATTGATCTAGTTGCAATGGTATTCATTCAGCGCTTACTGTGGGCAGGGCACTGTACTGAGCTCTGGGAAAGGATACGCAGTTGGGAATTGGACAGGCACTCTGTCCCTCGAGGGACTTGCATAACCTGCTTTATCACTCCCCCACTGCTCTGAAAACAGCTCTCCCTCTCCCCCAACATTTATACAATTCCTGTCAACCTATGAATCAAGCAAAAACTGCTCCCTCTCGGCATCAAGTCTGTCCATCCCCTCGCCCCCTCCTCCCTCACCTCTCTGCGCTTGTATATATTTGCACAGAATTATTACTCTATTTGTTTTACTTGTACATATTTATTATTCTATTTATTTTGTTAATAATGTGCACAGAGCTTTAATTCTATTTGTTCTGATGATTTTGACCCCTGTCTACATGTTTTGCTTTGTTGTCCGTCTCCTCCTTCTAGACTGTGAGCCCGTTGTTGGGTAGGGACCAAGCTAGTAACCAAGCTAACCCAACTGGGGGAGGGGGCCTCACAGTGGGCACAGCACTGTGCTAAACGCTTGGGAGAGCCCACCCTAACGCAGAGAAGCGCCCCGGCTCAGGGGAAAGAGCCCAGGCTTTGGAGTCAGAGGTCATGGGTTCAAATCCCGCCTCAGCCAATTGGCAGCTGCGTGACTTTGGGCAAGTCACTTAGCTTCTCTTGGCCTCAGTTCCCTCATCTGGAAAATGGGGATGAAGACTGTGAGCCCCCCGTGGGACAACTTGATCACCTTGTAACCTCCCCTGCGCTTAGAACAGTGCTTAGCACAGAGTAAGCGCTTAACAAATGCCATCATTATTATTAACACTCAGCAGTGCCAGTCCTTGACCTGGGGGGCAGGCAGCCATTGGACTAGATCCCAAGCGCTTAGCCCAGTGCTCTGCACATAATATTATTTATTACTCTATTTTATTTGTACATATTTATTCTATTTATTTTCCTTTGTTAATATGTTTTGTTTTGTTGTCTGTCTCCCCCTTCTAGACTGTGAGCCCGCTGTTGGGTAGGGAACGTCTCTATATGTTGCCAACTTGTACTTCCCAAGCGCTTAGTACAGTGCTCTGCACACAGTAAGCGCTCAATAAATACGATTGAGTGAGTGAGTGAGTGAGTAGGGACCGTCTCTGTATGTTGCCGACTTGTACTTCCCAAGCACTTAGTCCAGTGCTCTACACACAGTAAGCACTCAATAAATACGATTAAATGAATGAATAAAATAGAGGGAGTTTTAGCAATAAAATATCAAGGAACAGGGGAGAGTCTAGAGAGTTAGCTTCCAATCCTGTAAACTATTTCCTCCTCATTCCCTCCTTACCCCTATAAACTTCTGAAGTTTATATACATACATATACTTGTCTTCAGAAGTTTTTATATATATATATATATACACTCAGCGATTAGAACAGTGCTTTGCACATAGTAAGCGCTTAATAAATGCCATTATTATTATTACTATTACACAGATATATATCTGGTGTATATATATATGGTATTTACTCAGCTATATATATAGCTACATATATGACTATATATATATATATATATATATAGCTGAATAAGTACCACATATATATATATATATATACACACATACATATATACATACACACACATATATATATATATATACACATACACACACATATATACACATACACATACGTACATACATATATATACATATATACATATACATACACATATATACATATGTACATACATATATACATATACACACACACACACACACACACACACACACACATATATACACATAAATGACCCCCTAGCTTGGAGGTTATTGAGCAGTAACATAATGAAGATTTCTGATTTTGCTTCCTTTCTCAATGAGTTATTTGTTCCTTGAGAAAGATCTCACCCCTCTGTGTCTCAGCCAGACAGTTGCCCTTAGGTTCAGCTGATAATTTAATGCCATTTTAAAAAAGGATTCCTATGTTAGTGGTCATTTTTCTCACTGTGCAAACTGAGTTCTTGTCCAATCTGGTAGATCCCTTTTAAGTTTTCCCTCTTGACAAGACATGTCTGACCCCCTCAATAGTATCCATTCTTTGTTCTTAATAATGGTTGTATTGAGAAGCAACATGGCTCAGTGGAAAGAGCACGGGCTTTGGAGTCAGAGGTCATGGGTTCAAATCCTGGCTCCACCAATTGTCAGCTGTGTAACTTTGGGCAGGTCACTTCTCTGGGCCTCAGTTCCCTCATCTGTAAAATGGGGATTAAGACTGTGAGTCCCTAGTGGGAAAACTGGATCAGTTTGTAACCTCCCCAGAGCTTAGAACAGTGCTTTGCACTTAATAAATGCCATTGTTATTATTATTATTAAGCACCATACTAAGCCAGGGATAGATACAAGTAAATCAGGTGGGACACAGTCTAGAGAGGAGGGAGAACAAGTATTGAATCCCCATTTTCGAGTTGAGGAAACCAAGGCACAGAGAAGTTTAGTGATTTGCCCAAGGTCACGCAGGAGGTAAGGCAGAACTGTGGGATTAGAACCCAGGTCCTTCAAATCCCAGGCCCATGCCTTTTCCACAATTTTCTCGCCAAAGTGCTTAGTGCAGTGCACTGCACATAATAAGAGCTCAGTAATTATCATTGATTGATAAGCAGGGGACTTCTCCACCCTTCAAGCACAGGATTACATAGCTGAACAGCTTCATTTAGATAGGGAGAAGCAGCGTAGCTCAGTGGGAAGAGCATGGGCTTTGGAGTCAGAGGTCGTGGGTTCAAATCCCGGCTCCGCCAGCTGTCAGCTGTGTGACTTCGGGCAAGTCACTTAACGTCTCTGTGCCTCAGTTACCTCACCTGTAAAATGGGAATTAAAACTGCGAGCCCCCCTTGGGACAACCTGATCACCTTGTAACCTCCCCGGCACTTAGAACAGTGCTTTGCACATAGTAAATGCTTAACAAATACCATTATTATTATTATTATTATTTTGTAAAAAATCAAAGCCCCATTTCCCAGAAACTAAAATACAGAATTTCTCAGCAATTACTGAGACTCCAATGAGGAAACTGAGGTAAAGCGTTGCATGTTGCAATCATAAAGTATCCGTTGCTATTAGCTACATCAAACATATAAACATTTCCTCTTCTATTTTCGAGCAGTTTTATTCCTGGAAGTAGAATCCCTTGACGCTTGCTTTTCCCTTCTATCGCGACCGATCACTGGCCAGATTGGACGTCATGTTCCTTCCTTCAGGATTATCTGTCGGCGATAAACTGCAACTTTCCCACATTAACCGTTAACAGTCGGAGCAGTGCTCAGGCAAAGGGCAAGGGAGTAGAAAAGGCCACGTCTATTTTCGTGGAAAAGTGGGCTAGTGTGCTGGAGATTTCTCTCGGGGTTAGTCAGGCCCAATGGGCTTAATCTTCCCATCTGCAGCTTCATCTTCAAAGGACAGTGCTGCAACTATATCTTCCCCAAAGGACTTCCCAGAGCATTACAAGAAAGCAATGACATCCAAGAAGCAAAAGAAATAAGGAGAATATCTATCATCTATCTATCATCTATCTATCTATCTATCTATCTATCTATCTATCTATCTATCTATATCTATCTATCTATATCTATCTATATCTATCTATCTATCTATCTCTATCTATCTATCTATCTCTATCTATCTCTATCTATCTATCTATCTATCTATCTATCTATCTATCTATCTATCTATCCATCCATCCATCCATCCATCCATCATCCATCCATCCATCCGTCCATCTATATCTATCTATCTATCTATCTATCTATCTATCTATCTATCTATCATCTATCTATCTATCTATCTATCTATCTATCTATCTCTATCTATCCATCCATCCATCCATCCATCCATCCATCCATCTATCTATCTATCTATCTCTATCTATCCATCCATCCATCCATCCATCCATCATCCATCCATCCATCCATCCATCCATCCATCATCCATCCATCCATCCATCCATCCATCCATCCATCCATCTATCTATCTACCTAGATAGATATATTCTCCTTAGATATATCTCTATCTATCTATCTATCTATCTATCTATCTATCTATCTATATTCTCCTATAGATAGATAGATATATCTATTTTTATAGATATCTGTCTTTAATTTTTAAAGATGATAGACCTGTAAACCCCATGTGGGACATGGATTGTGTCCAATCTGGTTAATGTATCTCTACCCCAGCACTTAAAACAGTGCTTAGCACATAGTAAGCGCTTAACAAGCACCATAACATATGTTATGAGACTCACATATGTCCCACAAGCTTTTCACAGTGTGCTCACGTAATCATTCATTCAATCGTATTTATTGAGTGCTTACTGCGTGCAGAGCACTGGACTAAGCGCTTGGGAAGTACAAGTCGGCAACATCTAGAGACGGTCCCTACCCAACAACAGGCTCACAGTCTAGAAGGGGGAGACAGACAACAAAACAAAACATGTAGACAAGTGTCAAAATCGTCAGAAGAAATAGAAATTATAGCTATATGCACATCATTAACAAAATAAATAGAATAGTAAGTATGTACAAGCAAAATAAATAGAGTAATAAATCTGTACAAATATATACAAGTGCTGTGGGGAAGAGAAGGAGGTAGGGCAGAGGTGGGGGATGGGGAGGATGAGAGGAAAAAGGGGGCTCAGTCTGGGAAGGCCTCCTGGAGGAGGTGAGCTCTCAGTAGGGCTTTGAAGGGAAGGAAGAGAGCTAGTTTGGCGGATGGGGGGAGGGAGGGCATTCCGGGCCAGGGGAAGGACGTGGGCCAGGGGTCAACGGCAGGACAGGCGAGAACGAGGCCCAGTGAGGAGGTTAACGGTGGCCGAGGAGCAGAGGGTGCGGGCTGGGCTGTAGAAGGAGAGAAGGGAGGTGAGGTAGGAGGGGGTGAGGTGATGGATGGACAGCCTTGAAGCCGAGAGTGAGGAGTTTTTGCTTGATTTGTAGGTTGCCAGGTAGCCACTGGAGATTTTTGAGGAGGGGAGTGACATGCCCAGAGTGTTTCTGTACAAAGATAATCCGGGCAGCAAGGTGAAGTATAGACTGAAGCGGGGACAGACAGGAGAATGGGAGATCACTCATAGATCAATCATAATCATAGTTCCTTACTGTACTACACTTTTGTCCCATACAAGTCCTGTTTCTGCACGTAAGAGTGATTCAATAATTATTATCGTGAGAAGCGTAGCCTAGTGAAAAGAGTCACAGTACTGGGAGTCAGAGGACCTGGATTCTAATTCTGGCTCTGCCGTTTGCCTGCTGTGTGACCTTGGGAAAGTCACTTGACTTCTCTGTGTCCCACTTTTCTCATCTGTAAAGTGGGGATTCGATCACTGTTTTCTCTCCCTGCTTAGATTGTGAGCCTCATCTGAGACAGGGACTGTGTCTCACATGATTAGATTGCATCCACCCCAGTGTTTGGCACATAGTAAGCCTTAAAAACTAGCAGGACCCTTGTAAGCAGGTTGCCATACCATAATAATGCTGATAATAATAAATATTTGTGGTATTTGTTAAGTGCCAAGCACTGAACTGAGCCCTGGGATAAATACACTATATGCAGATTGGATACAGTCCCACATGAGGCTCACACTCTAAGTAGGAGGGGAACAGATCTATAATCCCCATTTTACAGATGAGGCAACTGAGGCACACAGAAGTTAAGAGGTCTGCTGGGGATGCTTGATGCCTGGAAAAGCCTGACTTTTTCAGTAATGCGGGAGAGATTTGGTTCCCCTCTAGATTATAAGGTCACTGTGGGCAGGGAACATGTCTACCAATTCTGTAGACAATAATAATAGTAATAATTATAGTAGTTGTTAAGTGCTTACTATGTGCCACACACTGTTCTAAGCACTGGGGTAGATACAAGGTAATTAGAAGGGACACAGCCCCTGTCCCCTGTGGAGCTCACAGTTTTAATCCCCATTTTAGACTGTGAGCCCACTGCTGGGTAGGGACTGTCTCTATGTGTTGCCAACTTCTACTTCCCAAGCGCTTAGTACAGTGCTCTGCACACAGTAAGCGCTCAATAAATACGATTGATGGTGATGATGATGATTTTACATATGATGTAACTGAGGCCCAGAGAAGTGAAGTGACTTGCCCAAGGTCACACAGCAGACAAGTGACGGAGCCGGAATTTGAACCCGCATCTTTTGACTCTCCAGACCGCGCTCTTTCCACTAGGCCACTCTTCTTCTCGTTAAGCCATGCTGCTTCTCAAATTTGCAACATTTGTTTAGTGCTTACTATGTTCCAAGTGCTGGGGTAGAGATCAGATAATCAGGTTACACAATCCCTCTCCCCATTTTACAGATGGGGAAATCGAGGGACAGAGAAATTAACTGACTTGCCCGAAGTTACGCAGCAGGCGGTTAGAGCTGACGTTAGAACCCAGGTCCTCTGACTCTCAGGCCCGTCAGGTGTTCCTTTCTATGAGCTAACCTCCTGTCTCTCCCCACTTCAGTCTATACTTCACGCTGCTGCGCAAAACGCTCTGGGCGTGTTACTCCCCTTTTCAAAAATCTCCAGTGGCTGCCTGTCAACCTACGCATCAAGCAAAATCTCCTCACTCTCGGCTTCAAGGCTGTCCATCCATCCCCTCGCCTCCTCCTACCTCACCTCCCTTCTCTCCTTCTCCAGCCCAGCCCGCACCTTCCACTCCTCTGCCGCCGCTAACCTCCTCACCATGCCTCGTTCTCCCCGTCCCGCCATCGACCCCCGGCCCACATCCTCCCCCTGGCCCGGAATGCCCTCCCTCCACATATCCGCCAAACTAGCTCTCTTCCTCCCTTCAAAGCCCTACTGAGAGCTCACCTCCTCCAAGAGGCCTTCCCAGACTGAGCCCCCTTTTTCCTCTCCTCCTCCCCATCCCCCCCGCCCTACCTCCTTCCCCTCCCCACAGCACCTGTATATATGTTTGTACAGATTTATTACTCTATTTATTTTACTTGTACATATTTACTGTTCTATTTATTTTGTTAACGATATGCATTTAGCTTTAATTCTATTTATTCTGACGACTTGACACCTGTCCACATGTTTTGTTTTGGGTCTGTCTCCCCCTTCTAGACTGTGAGTCCGTTGTTGGGTAGGGACCGTCTCTATATGTCGCCAACTTGTACTTCCCAAGTGCTTAGTCCAGTGCTCTGCCCACAGTAAGTGATCAATAAATACGATTGATTGATTGATTGATTGAAATGACTTGCCTAAGGCCACACAGCAGACAAGGGGCGGAGCTGGAATTGGAACCCGTGACCTACAATTCCCAGGCCTGGGCTCTATCCACCATGCCACTTCTAGACTGTGAGCCCACTCTTCTAGACTGTGGGCCCACCGTTGGGTAGGGACCGTCTCTATATGTTGCCAACTTGGACTTCCCAAGCGCTTAGTACAGTGCTCTGCACACAGTAAGCACTCAATAAATGCTATTGAATGAATAAATATGATTGAATGAATGAATGACTGAATGACTATTGCCCCTGACTCTCTATCACCCAGTGAGGGTGACAGTTGTCAGAGCTAGGATCAAAATTCAAAATTTCATACCCATTCCAATAGGGTATGTGAAATAAACATTTGCGGAAACATATTTTTAGTCTTGCCTAATATTGATTTAAGGAAGTTCTCCATTTACTCATTTATTATGGTTTTTTTTCAGCTCCTTATTTTATGCAAAACATTATACCATGCTCTTAGAAGTATACAATGTTAGCGTGGTGCCTGACCTGGAGTAAACCATATAACTTCATTTAATTATAATTCAATGTTTTGGATTTCAACTCCTAGTTCCCATTCAATAAATAAATTAATTAATGATGGCATTTATTAAGCGCTTACTATGTGCAAAGCCCTGTTCTAAGAGCTGGGGAGGTTACAAGGTGATCAGGTTGTCCCACGTGAGGCTCACAGTCTTCATCCCCATTTTACAGATGAGGGAACTGAGGCACAGAGAAGTTAAGTGACTTGCCCAAAGTCACCCAGCTGACAGGTGGTGGAGCGGGATTTGAACCCATGACCTCTGACTCCAAAGCCCGGGCTCTTTCCACTGAGCCATGCTGCTTCTCTAAATAAATGCTAAACAAACAAACAAACAAACAAAACCCCAGCCAAACCCTTTTATGAAGAAAATCCATTTGCAGGTTACATTTTAAAGACGTGTTAGTAAAAGATCTAATTACACTGTCTATTGACAAAATTCCCTACTGCATGAACACTGATGTCAATATGTTTATCATTGACGAATGAGCTATTTGTTGGCAGGAAACGTGTCTACCAACCCTGTTGAACTCTCCCAAGTGCTTAGAACAGTGCTCTGCACACAGTAAGCGCTCAATAAATACGATTGATGATGAATAAATACGATTGATTGATTCACCAGCCTTGAGCAGAACAAACCTAGTAGACAGTGTGTTTCAGGGGTTGGCTTGGAACTGCCCAGCTGCTATTTGAATCAATCAATCAGTCATTATTTATTGGATGCTTACCATGTGCAGAGCGCTACACTAAGTGCTTGGGAGAGAATGATATAACAGAGTTGAGAGATACGTTCCCAGCCTCTAGACTGTATTAATAATAATAATTATTATTAATAATCTAAAATAATTATCTAAATTATCTAAAATAATTATTTTTAGACTGTGAGCTCACTGTTGGGTAGGGACTGTCTCTATATGTTGCCAACTTGTACTTCCCAAGCGCTTAGTACAGTGCTCTGCACACAGTAAGTGCTCAATAAATACGATTGATTGATTATTATGGTATTTGTTAAGTGCTTACTATGTGCCAGGTACTGTACTAAGTGTTAGGGTGAGCTCACTGTGGGCAGGGAATGTTTCTATTTATTGTAGTCTCCCAAGCGCTTAGTCCAGGCCTCTGCACGCAGAAAGTGCTCAGTAAGTGCGATTGACTGACTGACTCACTGACTGACCAGATTGATCTGCTGTCAAACTGATCAATCGTGTCTCAGAACTAACCGCAGCCCTGCCATAGTCTTGATCTTTCATCCTGTGAGAAGCAGCGTCTCTCAGTGGAAAGAGTCCGGGCTTTGGAGTCAGAGGTCATGGGTTCAAATTCTGGCTCCGCCAATTGTCAGCTGTGTGACTTTGGGCAAGTCACTTAACTTCCCTGGGCCTCAGTTACCTCATCTGGAAAATGGGGATTAAGATTGTGAGCCCCACGTGGTCCTTGTATCCCCCCCAGTGCTTAGAATGGTGCTTGGCACATAGTAACTGCTTAATAATAATTAATTATATATTAATAATCATAATATGCCATTATTATTATTATTATTATCCTAGGGAAACTAGAACATCCGCAGTGGCCCCGGATTCTACAAAACTTAGATGGAGTTCAGGTTTGGACCAGTTCTCAAAAGAACTGATCCCCTTTCGACCTGCCTTAGACTGTAAGCTCGTTGTGGCAGGGCAGGTGTCTTTAAAATTGCCATGTTATCATCATCATCATCATCATCAATCGTCTTTATTGAGCGCTTACTGTGTGCAGAGCACTGTACTAAGTGCTTGGGAAGTACAAGTTGGTAACATGTAGAGACAGTCCCTACCCAACAGTGGGCTCACAGTCTAAAAGGGGGAGACAGAGAACAAAACCAAACACACTAACAAAATAAAATAAAAATGTACAATAGATATTGTATGCTCCCAAGTGGTCTGCACACAGGAAGCGCTCAGTAAATACAATTGACTGACCGAGTAGTGTGCTGGACCTTTTAAAATCTTCAGATTTAATGATGGCACCCCCGAGGGTGAATTGATTCTACCAACAGGGACGAGGTTGGATGAGATGCCTGGTCTGGGAGTTGCATTGCCTCTAACGCCCGGCCACACAAAGACTAAGCTGGAAGAGTTAGAAGTAAAAGGCCGATTGAAGAGTTTATTGTGTGTAGAGATCTTGGCTGGATGCTGGGAAGACTCAGAGGTTGGGATGAGGACAGTGTCTTCCAATGATGGTCGGCTCTCTCTGCATTCTAGGATTTCATCTTCAATAAGAGAGGTGTTCGGCTGATTGTTAAAATGTTGTTGCCGTTTCTCCTTGCGTGTTATGAGACACAGTGGTGGGGTGGGGTGGGTGAAGTTTCTTTAGTGATGTGGACAAATGCATGGTGCTCAGCAACCTTTATATTGTGAAGGCCCTATTGAGAGCTCACCTCCTCCAGGAGGCCTTCCCAGACTGATCCCCTTCCTTCCTCTCCCCCTCATCCCCCTCTCCATCCCCCCCGTCTTACCTCCTTCCCTTCCCCACAGCACCTGTATATATGTATATATGTTTGTACAGATTTATTACTCTATCTTACTTGTACATATCTATTCTATTTATTTTATTTTGGTAGTATGTTTGGTTTTGTTCTCTGTCTCCCCCTTCTAGACTGTGAGCCCGCTGTTGGGGAGGGACTGTCTCTATGTGTTGCCGACTTGTACTTCCCAAGCGCTTAGTAAAGTGCTCTGCACACAGTAAGTGCTCAATAAATACGATTGATTGATTGATTGATTGATTGAATAGAGCAGGGTCTTGAGAGTCAGAAGATCGTGGTTCTAATCCCTGCTCTGCCACTTGTCGGCTGTGTGACCTTAGGCAAGTCACTTCCCTTCTCGGGGCCTCAGTTACCTCATCTGTAAAATGGGGATTGCGATTGCAAGCCCCACATGGGCCAGGGGCTGTGTCCAACCCGATTTGCTTGTATCCACCCCAGCCTGGCACTTAGTAAGAGCTGAACAAATACCACAATTATTATTCTGGACATACTACCTCCTGTTACATATTCTCCTTAACTTAATTTCCATGTCACGACACAGGTTTCTTTCAACATCTCTTCGACAGCGCGTGGGCCCGGGAGTCAGGAGGACCTGAGTTCTAATCCCGGCTCACCCACATGTCCACTGCGTGAACTCGGGCGAGTCACTGAACTTCTCTGTACCTCAGTTTCCTCATCTGTAAGATGCGAATGAAGACTGCGAGCCTCATGGGGGACACGGGCTGTGTCCCACCTGATTAGCTTGTATTTGCCCCTAGTCCACTTAGTACAGTGTATGATATTTCCACTTAGGACAGTGCCAGGCACATAGTAAACGCTTAACAAATGCCGTAAAATTAAGATGTTGAGGGCCACATATGTCTGATCTCTGAGCCACGGTCCCAGAAATAGTTAAGGTACCTGACCACAACCATCTGTATGTAGTCTTGCTCTGATCTCAGCTTATCGATATTCAGATGTTTCTTGCGAACTTGCAACAGAAACACTTGCTATAAATCTTCGTTAGGAAATCTCTTTATGAAAACAAGTAGGCAAGCAAGCAAAACGATTTCACCTTTGAAAAACAACATGGGTGCTGCCTTTATTCCCCCCCAAACAAATTAGTTTTACCCCATAGAGACTTGGCTATTTTCTCCAAAGCTAGCTGACCTAAACAAAGGACGTTTTTTGCCGAAGGCATGAAGGAAATAAGTTTCATCTCCCTTAATGAATGCACTCCACTGCTCTGATGACTTGTAACTTTCCTCTTGGAAAACCTGATTCCAACCAAAGTAGTATAATGTAACTACATTTTCCAAGTCCAACTACCAATTTAGTCTGTCAGAGGAGAGGATGAGGTCAATCTATAAAGACTTCAGTGAGATGATTAATTTGAACCTAAAATCGTATTTCACAATTGCTGCAGGGATCACGGGTGCATATTTAACGTCACGGTATTACTTTCACTCTGGAGGGAGAATTCCAGTAAATTGAGAACTCTGTTTCTGCATTATTTGTGAAAGTGAAAGTTGTCCTTTGTTTCACTTACATTTCAACATCACAGTAGTTTCTCAAAATTTAGGGAAAATTAGCACTGTCAGTGTTGCCTTTTTTAAGCCTTTGGAAAATAGGGTCTTCCCTTATTGCCACACCTATGGAGTTCAAACTTCCCACTTTGGGAATCACATGCTGGGCGAATGTATGATTTCTGCAAAGTTATTTATTGGTTAGTCTTTCTGGAGACACTACAAGACGGACCGTGATGACCTGGGGGCATCAAGCTCCGTAGCAAGTGGACGGTCTAAGAAGGATGTTGTGGTGTCCAAACTTTCAGGAAAGACAGCATGGACTAGTGGATAGAGCACAGATATAGGAGTCAGAAGGACCTGGGTTCTAATCTCTGCTCCGTCACTTGTCTGTTGTGTGACCTTAGGCAAGTCACTTGACTTCTCTGGGCCTCAATTACCTTATCTGGGAAATGGGGATTAAGACCGTGAGCCCATGTGGGTCAGGGACAGTCCAACCTGATTACTCTGTATCTGCCCCAGTGCTTAGTACAGCGCCTGACATATGGTAAACGCTTAAAAAATACCATGAAAATGAAGAGAGAGAGAACAAGAGCTAGTAGAGAAGACACAACCAGCTCCTGGCCAGCGTATTTCATATTTAACATCAAATGTCCTTCCCAAGTGCTTAGTACAGTGCTCTGCACACAGTAAGCGCTCAATAAATCATCATCATCATCATCATCAATCATATTTATTGAGCGCTTACTGTGTGCAGAGCACTGTACTAAGCGCTTGGGAAGTACAAGTTGGCAACAGATAGAGACAGTCCCTACCCAACAGTGGGCTCACAGTCTAAAAGGGGAGACAATAAATACGATTGAATGAATGAATGTCAGAATAAAATAATAAGGGTGGTACTTGGTAAGCACTTACTATTCATTCATTCATTCAATTGTATTTATTGAGCACTTACTGTGCAGAGCACTGTACTAAGCACTTGGGAAGTACAAGTTGGCAACATATAGAGACGGTCCCTACCCAACAACGGGCTCATTACTATGTGCCAAGCACTAATCAATCAAATGATATTTATTAATCAGTCAATCAATCAATCATATTTATTGAGCGCTTACTGTGTGCAGAGCACTGTACTAAGCGCTTGGGAAGTACAAGTTGGCAACATATAGAGACAGTCCCTACCCAACAGTGGGCTCATTACTATGTGCCAAGCACTAATCAATCAAATGATATTTATTAAGCACAAAGGATCGTACTTAAGCACTTGGAAGAGCGTGCTAAGGTAAGTTCACGTGATACCTGCCTTCCAAGAACATACATTCTAGCGGGGCACGTGGACTCTGAAATAACAGAGGTGATAGATGGGGACATAAGTGCTAAAGAGAGATGACAGAAATGTTAAAGAGAATAGGCTAAAAGGAGAAGTAGGGTGGGGAGAGGAGTAATTAACCAGGGAAGGCCACGAGAGGAGATTTGATTTCAGGAAGGCGTTGAAGATGGGGAAAGGTGGTCTGTCGGATATGTAGGGGGAGTGGGTTCCTGGCAAGAGGGAGGCTGTGATCAATCAATCAATCAATCAATCGTATTTATTGAGCGCTTACTATGTGCAGAGCACTGTACTAAGCGCTTGGGAAGTACAAATTGGTAACACATAGAGACAGTCCCTACCCAACAGTGGGCTCACTGTGATCAAGGGGCTGATGGCAAGAACAAGGCCCAGAGAGTACATTGGCTTGAGAGGAGCAAACAGTGCGAGCTAGGGCAATCAATCAATCAATCAATCAATCAATCGTATTTATTGAGCGCTTACTATGTGCAGAGCACTGTACTAAGCGCTTGGGAAGTACAAATTGGCAACACATAGAGACAGTCCCTACCCAACAGTGGGCTCACAGTCTAAAAGGGGGAGACAGAGAACAAAACCAAACATACCAACAAAATAAAATAAATAGGGTAGAAATGTACAAGTAAAATAAATAAATAAATAAATAAATAGAGTAATAAATATGTACAACCATGTATACATATATACAGGTGCTGTGGGGAAGGGAAGGAGGTAAGATGGGGGGATGGAGAGGGGGACGAGGGGGAGAGGAGCGAGGATAAGTTGGAAAAGAGCCAGTGTTTCGGAGTTTCTGCTTAAGGTGGAGAGGAGTGGGAAACCATTGGAAGGTTATGAAGTGGAAGGTTAGAGAAGCAGCGTGGCTCAGTGGAAAAAGCCCGGGCTTTGGAGTCAGAGGTCATGGGTTCATATCCCGGCTCCGCCAATTGTCAGCTGTGTGACTTTGGGCAAGCCACTTCACTTCTCTGGGCCTCAGTTCCCTCATCTGGAAAATGGGGATTAAGACTGTGAGCCTCCCGTGGGACAACCTGATCACCTTGTAACCTCCCCAGCACTTGGAACAGTGCTTTGCATATAGTAAGCGCTTGATAAATGCCATTATTATTATTATTATTACTCTTCCAAGTGTTTGTTTAGCATTTATTTAGAGAAGCAGCGTGGCTCAGTGGAAAGAGCCCGGGCTTTGGAGTCAGAGGTCATGGGTTCATATCCCAGCTCCGCCAGTTGTCAGCTGTGTGACTTTGGGCAAGCCACTTCACTTCTCTGGGCCTCAGTTCCCTCATCTGGAAAATGGGGATTAAGACTCTGAGCCCCCGTGGGACAACCTGATCACCTTGTAACCTTCCCAGGGCTTAGGACAGTGCTTTGCACGTAGTAAGTGCTTAATAAATGCCTTTATTATTATTATTATGAGGAGAGGGGAGATATGTGCTAAATGGCCGATAGTCCTCAGAATACAACGTGGGCACTGCTCCCATTATGGAGTCATTCACTGATTAGATTTGAATCTTCGATGTGACACTTTGAAAGGATGTAGGAAAAACAGCAATCAGTAGTATTTATTGAGTGTCTACTGTGTGCAAAGCACTGTTCTTCAACTCCATTCTGCATCCCCCTGACTTGCTCCTTTTATTCATCCTGCCTCCCAAGCCCCACGGTACTGATGTATACATCTGTAATTTATTTATTTGAATTAATGTCTGTCTCCCCCTCTAGACTGTAAGTTCGTTGTGGGCAGGGAGTGTTTCTGTTATGTTTTTATATCGCACTCTCCTAAGCGCTTAATACTGTCCTCTGCATACAATAGGCACTCAATAAATACGATTGACTGAATAAGTGACTGACCTCTAAGCCTGAGCAAGCTTATAGGAGGGTTCTTTTAGATAATGATAATATCTGTGATTATGGAGGAAAAATTAGAAAAGCAGTGTGACCTAGTGGGAAGAGCACGGGCCAGGAGTCGGAGGACTCGGGTTCTAGTCCCAGCTCCGCCACTTGTCTACTGTGTGACCTTGGGCGAGTCGTTTAACTTCTCCACGCCTCATTTACCTCGACTGAAAAATTGGGATTAAAGCTGTGAGGCCCACGTGGGACACGGACTTGTGTCTAACCCGATTAACCTGTGCCTATCCCAGCACTTAGCCTGGCACACAGTAAGTCATAATAAGGGCTTAGCAAATGCCACAGAACACACAAACAAAAAATTATAACCAAGGGCTTCCGACGCGAATGTCTTCCCAAAGATGGAGGGGCGGGAAGAAGAGAGATAGAAAGAGTCAAGCAAAAAGACAGGGCAAAAAAAGAGCAGGAGGGAGAAGGAAGAGAAGGTATAGCCTGCAAGGGGAAGTAATGAGAGAAGACACAGGAAGGAGAGCAGAAATGGTGAGAAACAAAATTGCCCACTTCCTTCTGTCGCTCCGTGAGCTATTCCCGGACTGGTGGTGCAATACTCCTCCCTTGGCTCCACCCCACTGCCATCTCTGTTCGGTGGCACGAGGCAACGCTAGACTGTCAGCTTCTCGTGGCCAGGGAACGGATCCTCTAAGTCTGTTAAATTGTACTCTCCCAAGTGCTTAGTACAGTACTCGGCAAGCAGCTAGTCCTTAAAAAGTAGTATCGATAGACTGATTGATTGGCTTGTGTCTTCTCCAGAAGGTTTGCGTTCTTACTGCTGCACGTAACTACTGAGTGCTGCCATTGCTGATGTTGACAATTCAGGTAGGGGTGGAAAGGGCCTTTGCTTTCTCAATCCATACAGACTCAGTTGAGTCCTGTGCCTGGAAACAGATTCAGTTAATGTTCAGAGACGTCAGACGAAAAGGCCTCCCTTACCTCACTTCCTCTAGACCGCAAGCTTGATAATGATAATAATAGTGATGGTAATAGTTGCGGTGTTTGTTAAGTACTCGCCATCTTCCAGGCGCTGTACTAAGCGCTGCGGCGGATACAAGCAAATCGGGTTGGACACCGTCCCTGTCCCACTTGGGGCTCACAGTCTTAATCCCCATTTTACAGATGAGGGAACTGAGGCCCAGGGGAGTGAAGTAACTTTGGTGAAGTTTGTTTAGACTGTGAGCCCACTGTTGGGTAGGGACTGTCTCTATATGTTGCCAATTTGTGCTTCCCAAGCACTTAGTACAGTGCTCTGTACATAGTAAGCGCTCAATAAATACGATTGATTGATTGATTGATTTTATTGTAGTGCTCTGAACACAGTAAGTACTCAATAGAGATCACGAATTGGTTGATTGATTAAGGAAGATGGCTGGGAAAAACATAAGAATGAACCTTTAGGCATCCAGAGTTTTGAGAAAAAGGGTGGAATGAATACAGGCATTTTCTGGGCCTTGCTTTGGACTCTTCATAAATCTAACCTTGGCACTAACCATTCTAGTTACAGATCAATCAATCGATCAATCGATGCAATCTTCACTTGCTGATGTTAATGGATTTGCCTTTAAGTAAGTAAGGAAGATGAGAAAAGCTACAGTATCTAAGAAGAGTGAAGGCAAAATCCCCCTTGAATGCACATGTGAATATTCCCCAGCCTCTTTAGGCAGGATTCTACTCTGAGAATTTTCTGGCGGATTTATCAACTTCTCCAAAACGTAAAATGAAGGGCTGAATTTCACTTATTCACTGGTGGAAGTTTTAGTTAACCGAGTCCGGTAACTTCATAGCTGTAAGGGAGACATAAAAAAAAAAACCCCTAACAGATGAAAAGTAAATCAGATAATTCCACTATAACATAGGTTTTGATTATGTGATTTGGATGTAGCGCAATGAAAGAATGAGGCAATGGTCTTCCGCTAGCATGAATCTGTTCTGGGATTCACAAGTTGGTGCATGTGGATTCCTTGTAAGAAGAAACAGTTGTACATATGCATTGATCACTTTTCTACAAAACCATTCAGTCCATGTTTTCCCACTCCTCGAGAACCTCCAGTGGCTGTCCATCTACCTCCGCGTCAAACAGAAACTCCTTGCTATAGGCTTTAAAGCATTTAATCACCTTGCCCTCGCCTACCTCACCTCCCTGATATGCTTAGAACAGTG
Organism: Tachyglossus aculeatus; assembly: GCF_015852505.1. NCBI lineage: Eukaryota > Metazoa > Chordata > Mammalia > Monotremata > Tachyglossidae > Tachyglossus > Tachyglossus aculeatus. The sequence goes on along the minus strand of NC_052067.1, from coordinate 129,461,290 downwards.
CTTTGCACATAGTAAGCGCTTAATAAATGCTATCATCATCATTATTATTATTACAACCTGCGCACTTAACTCCTCTAATGCTAACCTACTCACCGTACCACAATCTCCTCTATCACTGCCGACCTCTCGCCCACGTCACGCCTTCCCTCTTCATATCCAACTGTCATCATCATCATCATCAATCGTATTTATTGAGCGCTTACTGTGTGCAGAGCACTGTGCTAAGCGCTTGGGAAGTACAAGTTGGCAACATATAGAGACAGTCCCTACCCAACAGTGGGCTCACAGTCTAAAAGGGGGAGACAGAGAACAAAACCAAACATACTAACAAAATAAAATAAATAGAATAGATATGTACAAGTAAAATAAATAAACAAATAGAGTAACAAATTTGTACAAACATATATACGTATATACAGGTGCTGTTGGGAAGGGATTCTACTCTGAGAATTTTCACTCTCCCCTTCTTCAATCCTTATTAAACACTCATCTCCTCCAAGAAGCCTTCCCCAACTAAACTCTCATTTCCTCTCTTCCCCCTCCCTTCTGCATTGTCCTTACACTTGGATTTGCATCCTTTATTCACACCTCCCACTAATTCCTTGTAAATTTATTTATTTATATTAATGTTTTATATTTATATATTTATATTGTACTCTCGCATGTGCTTAGTATGGTGCTTTGCTCATAATAAGCACTCAATAAGTACAACTGAATAATGTCTGTCTCCCGCCTCTGGACTGTAAATTTGCCGTGGCCAGAGAATGGGTCTACCAACTCTGTTATTTTCTCCCAAGCAATTAGTGCAGTGCTCTGAACACAGTAAGCACTAATAAATATGACTGATTGATTTTTAGAGTGTCGCAATAAGCCATTTACATGGCTAGAGAGCAGTTGCTTTGAGTGTGTTTTTTTTTCAAACAAATATCACTCTCATAAAGTTTTATGCAAAAGAAAAATAATTTCCTTACATTCTCAAGAAAAAGACCTCTCCAGTAATTCCAGGGAATGGAAACATCAAAAGTGTCATTTACTTTTCATTCAGAAGTCGGAAGAGAAGCTGACCGAAATTTACAGAGAAGTCGCAGCTTCTTCATGGACGCTAATGTAAGGTGACCATGAGTCCCAGTTGGATGGGGAAAGACACAATTTGTTTTTAAATGGTATTTGTTAAGTGTTTATTATGTGTCAGGCACTGTACTAATTGCGGGGGCAGATACAAGCTAATCAGGTTGGACACCGTCCATGTCCCACGTGAGGCTCACGGTCTTAAACCCCATTTTACAGAGGAGGGAAGTGAAGCACAGAGAAGTTAAGTGACTTGTCCGAGGTCACACAGCCGACAAGTGATAGAGCCTGAATTAGAATTAAGGTCCTCTGACTTATTAGCCTGTGCTCTTATAATTGTAAGTGACACATTGAGAGTTGACTTGTGGTCCCATTGCGGGCACTGGTTTAGTCTGGGGTGATGATGGCATTTGTAGCATGGCATAGTGGTTAGAGCATGGGCCTGGAGTCAGAAGGACCTGGGTTCTAATCCCTGCTCTGCCACTTATTTTTTTTATAATGGCATTTATTAAGCGCTTACTATGTGCAATTTGTCTGCTGTGTGACCTCAGGCAAATCAGTTCACTTTTCTGGGCCTCAGTTACCTTATCTGTAAAATGGGGATTGAGACTGTGAGCCCCATGTGGGACAGGGACGGTGCCCAAACTAATTTGCTTGTATTGAGCAAGCAGAGAAGCAGCGTGACTCAGTGGAAAGAGCCTGGGCTTGGGAGTCAGAGGTCATGGGTTCTAATCCTGGCTCTGCCACTTTCATTCTTTCATTCATTCATTCATTCATTCATTCAATCATATTTATTGAGCGCTTACTGTGTGCAGAGCACTGTACCAAGCGCTTGGGAAGTCCAAGTTGGCAACATATAGAGACGGTCTCTACCCAACAGCGGGCTCACAGTCTAGAAGGGGGAGACAGACAACAAAACAAAACATATTAACAAAATAAAATAAATAGAATAAATATGTACAAGTAAAATAAATAAATAGAGTAATAAATATGTACAAAACAGCTGTTTGATTTGGGGCAAGTCACTTACCTTCTCTGAGCCTTGGTTACCTCACCTGCAAAATGGGGATTAAGACTGTGAGCCCCACGTGGGACACCTGATCACCTTGTATCCTCCCCAGCGCTTAGAACAGTGCTTTGCATATTGTAAGTGCTTAACAAATGCCATTATTATTATTATTATTATCTACCCCAGCACTGTGTATGGTGCCTGGCACATATTAAGCGCTTACCAAATATCGCAATTTTTATCATCATCATCATCATCATCATCATCAATCGTATTTATTGAGCGCTTACTGTGTGCAGAGCACTGTACTAAGCGCTTGGGAAGTACAAGTTGTCAACATATAGAGACAGTCCCTACCCAACAGTGGGCTCACAGTCTAAAAGGGGGAGACAGAGAACAAAACCAAGCATAGTTACAAAATAAAATAAATAGAATAGATATGTACAAGTAAAATAAATAAATAAATAAATAGAGTAACAAATATGTACAAACATATATACATATATACAGGTGCTGTGGGGAAGGGAAGGAGATTATTATTATAATAATTATTATATTAGATTAGTATTTATTAGTATTTATTAATATTAGATTATTATTATTATTATTATTATTACTGCTATTATTATTAGCAGTGGTTGAGGTGGCAAGGACAACCCAAGTAAACAGAAACTTAGGTTGCAATGAAGTGTCCCTCTCAGGCTCCCCAAAGTCCTCAGCTTCTGAGTTCAGCACTGTGGGTATCGAGGTCACCGGTGAATTTGGCAGCGTCAAGGAAGCCATGGGGAAGGCTGACTGACCAACTGATGTCCACAGCTTCCCAAGCAGGTAGTAATAACGCTATTTATTGAGCGCTCAGTATGTGCCTAGTGCTAAGAACTGCGGTAAACCCAAAATAGTCGGATTAGACACCGTCTCTGTCCCACATGGGGCTCACACTATAAATTGGGCCAAATGAATCGCACCCAGGCCTGAGAGTCTAAAGTACCTAGGCTCTAATCCTGGTTCTACCACTTGTCTGTTGGGTGATCTTGGGCAAGTCTCTTCGCTTCTCTGTGCCTCAATTACTTCATCTGTAAAATGGGGATTTAGACTCTAATTCTGGCTCCACCACTTGTCTGTTGGGTGATGTGGCTTAGTGGAAAGAGCACGGGTTTGGGAGTCAGAGGTCGTGGGTTCTAATCCCAGCTCCACCACTTGTCAGCTGTGTGACTTTGGGCAAGTCACTTCACTCCTCTGTGCCTCAGTTACCTCATCTGTAAAGGGGGATTAAGACTGTGAGAACCATGTGGGGCAACCTCATTACCTTGTATCTACCCCAGTGCTTAGAACAGTGCTTGGCATGTGGTAAGTGCTTAACAAATACCATCATCATCATCAGCATCAGCAGCATCATATAGTAAGTGCTTAACAAATACCATTATTATCATTCCTCTAGACTGTAAGCCTATTGTAGACAGGGATCATCCCTCTATATTGCTGAATGGTGCTTTCCAAGCACATAGTACAGTGCTCTGCACACAGTAAGCACTCAATAAATACGATTGAATGAACGAATGAAAAGTCAATTCGCTTCTCTGTGCTTTGGTTACTTGATCTGCAAAATGGGGTTTTAGACTGTGATTCCCACATAGACTATGGACTGTGTCCAACCGATCAGCTTGTATTCACCCCAGCACTTAGGACAGTGCCTGGCACATAGTAAGTGCTTAACAAATACCATTTAAAAAAGTGGGAGGAAGAACAAGCATTTTAACCCCCATTTTATAGATGAAGAAACTGAGGAACAGAGAAGTCAAATGACTTGCCCAAGGTCACACAACAGGGAAGTGGGGAAGCCAGGATTAGAACCCAGGTCCTCTAACTCTGAGGCCCATACTCTTTCCACTAGGCAATACTGGCTTTCTATTAATAAACTTGGTTTCTGAGGAGAAGCAGCATGGCTCAGTGGAAAGAGCCTGGGCTTTGGAGTCACAGGTCATGGGTTCAAATCCTGACTCTGCCAATTGTCAGCTGTGTGACTTTGGGCAAGTCACTTCTCTGTGCCTCCTCATCTGTAAAAATGGGGATTAAAACTGTGAGCCCCCCCCGTGGGACAACCTTGTAACCTCCCCAGAGCTTAGAAAGGTGCTTTGCACACAGTAAGCACTTAATAAATGCCATTATTATTATTATTATTTTATCCCCCCAGCTCTTAGAACAGTGCTTTGCACATAGTAAGTGCTTAGTACAGTGCTCTGCACACAGTAAGCACTCAATAAATACGATTGACTGAACTGAATGAATGAATGAACAAATACCATCATTCTTATTATTCTTTTCCCTGGGACTTCAGGGGTTGTGGAGAAAATGACCTCTGAAATGAGGCTCATCAGTGATCATGGAGGTATTCATTCATTCATTCATTCAATCGTATTTATTGAGCACTTACTGTGTGCAGAGCACTGTACTAAGCGCTTGGGAAGTACAAGTTGGCAACATATAGAGATGGTCCCGCAGCAGGGAAGGAGTAGAGGAAAACTACACCTCAGGGAAAAATTCTGCTACTGCTGTTGGCACTGCTGCTGCCGTGCTATAGTTTGAAAAATTACAGTTATGGACCCTGGGAGGGGGGAATGAATAAAGGGAACAAGTCAGGGTGACACATCGGGGGTTGGGGAAGAGGAAAGGAGGGTTTAGTCAGGGAAGGCCTCTTGAGCCTTTGAAGGTGTGAGGCAGCGGCCTGAAGGAGACCCAGGAAGCAGTCACTTCTGTGTTAATGATGATTGTGTGTAAATATACATTTTTTGGGGTTTGTGGCTCTGCCTATCTTTTTCTCTCTGAGCCATCCTCTCTTTCTCTCAATCAATCAATCCATAAATCAATCATGTTTATTTAGTACTCACTGTGTGCAGAGCACTGTTCTAAGTGTTTGGAAGAGTAAAATATAGGGATATAATAGAGTTGATAGACATATCAACATCTCCCTTCCCAGACTAAGCCCCCTCCTTCCTCTCCCCCACCTCTCCCTCTCATCATCATCATCATCAATCGTATTTATTGAGCGCTTACTGTGTGCAGAGCACTGTACTAAGCGCTTGGGAAGTACAAATTGGCAACGTATAGAGACAGTCCCTACCCAACAGTGGGCTCACAGTCTAAAAGAGTGGGCTCACAGTCTAACAGTCTCCACCCCCCTGCCTTACCTCCTTCCCTTCCCTTCCCCACAGCACCTGTATATATATATATATATTTGTTCGTATTCATTACCCTATTTATTTATTTATTTTACTTGTACATATCTATTCTATTTATTTTATTTTGTAAATATGTTTTGTTTTGTTCTCTGTCTCCCCCTTCTAGACTGTGAGCCCACTGTTCGGTAGGGGCCGTCTCTAGATGTTGCCAACTTGTACTTCCCAAGCACTTAGTACAGTGCTCTGCACACAGTAAGTGCTCAATAAATATGATTGATTGATTGATTGATATTCCCTGACCATAATGAGCTAACAGTCTCGCTCTCTTTCTCTCTCTCTGACAAGCAGTCTTTCAGAGGGAGAACTTAATCCCCACTTTAGAGATGAGGTAATTGAGGCACTGAGAAGCTAAGTAACTTGCCCAAAGTCACACAGCAGCAGCGTGGCTTAGTAGAGAAGCAGTATGGCTTAGTGGAAAGAGCACGGGCTCAGAAGTCAGAAGTCATGGGTTCTAATTCTGGCTCCATCACTTGTCAGTTGTGTGACCTCGGGCAAGTCCCTTAACTTCTCCGTGCCTCAGTTACCTCATCTGTAAAATGGGGATTAAGACTGTGAGCCTCATGTGGGACAACCTGACAACCTTGTATCTATCCCAGCGCTTAGAGCAGTGCTTGGCACATAGTAAGCACTTAACAAATACCATTATTATTATTATTAATAAATGGTGGAATAGGGATTAGAACCCAGATCTTCTGACACCCAGGCCCGTGGTCTTTCCCTAAAGCCATGCTCTCTTTCTCCATCACCCCATTTCTGTCTCCTTCTCCTCACCTGTCTCTTTTCTTACGTGGAACTTCCCGCCATGTACCTCTTTGAGTTTTCCAAAATGGGGTCCCCTTGAGTTAAATGCTCTTGTACTTTATGGGCCCTATTTTATGTGATGTCCTACATTTCTGACAAGGTTTCCTAAAATGTCCCATGTCCTATATCTAATGTTTTCTTAAAACGTCCCCTGTCCCCTGTCCTGTATTTAAGTGACGTAGGGTGGTCCTTGTCCCACATTTAAAAGAAAATGAACTTCAGGAGCTCTACCCTCATTTGGGTTGGCCCAGTTCCAGAGTCCATCTGGAACCCGACGAGAACTTTGTCCTGATGGGACTGTCCCATCCTGTCTTGGCCACAAGCTCCCTTTCCATTCACTGTATCTACCGCAGTGCTTAGAACAGTGTTTGGCATATAATAAGTGCTTAACAAATACCATCATTATCATTATTATTATTCAATCACGTTTATTGAATGCTTACTGTGTGCTATGCTATAATAAGCACTTGGGAGAGTATGATCTACATATATTCCCTACCCACAATGAGCTTACAGTCTAGAGGGGGAGACAGACATTAATATAAATAAAAATAAATGACGGATATAAGTGGTGTGGGGCTGGGAGAGGGGATGAATAAAGGGAGCAAGTCAGGGCAATGCATCAGGGAGTGGGGGATGAGGAAAGGACGGCTTTGTCAGGGAAGGACTCTTGAAGGCTTTGAAGGAGGGGGGAGTAATTTTCTGTTGGATATGAGGAAGGAAGGGGTTCCAGGACAGAGGCAGGTTGTGGGAGACGGTTGGGAACCAGGCAGACGAGATTGAGGTACAGTCAGAAGGTTAGCAGAGTCGAGAGGGCAAAGTGTGTGGATTGGGTTGTAGTTGGAGAGTAGCGAGGTGAGGTAGGAGGGGGTAAAGTGATTGACTGCTTTAAAGCCAATGGTGAGGAGTTTTTGTTTGATATGGAGGTAGATGGGCAACCACTGGACTTCCTTCAGTTGTGGGGAAGCATGGACTGGTCGTTTTATATAGAAAAATGATCCGGGCAGTAGAGTGAAGAATGGACTGGAGTGGGGAGAGACAGGAGACGGGGAGGTCAGCAAGGAGGTTGGTACAGTAATCAAGGAGATATAGGATAAGTGATTGGATTAACGTGGTTGCAGTTTGGATGGAGAGGAAAGAGCAGATTTTGCCAATGTTGCGAAGTTGGAACCAACAGGATTTGGTGATGGATTGAATAGGTGGGTTGAACAAGAGTGAGGGGTCAAGGGTAATGCCAAGGTTATGGGCTTGTGAGACGGGAATGATGGTGGTGCTATTGACCTTCTGTCAGAGGGCAGGACAGGATTTGGGTGGGAAAATTAAAAGTTCTGTTGCAGATGAATTAAGTTTGAAGTGACTGGAGGACATCCAAGTAGCGATGTCTTGAAGGCAGAAGGAAATACCAGACTGCAGAGAAGGAGAGAGATCAGGGCTGGAGATGTATCATCTGCATTGAGGTGGAAGTTGAAAGCCACGTGAGCGAATGAATTCTTGGGATTGGGTGTAGATGGAAAATAGAAGGGAACTCAGAACTGAAACTTGAGGGACCCCCACAGTTAGGGGGTGGGAGGCAGAGGAGGAGCCCGTGAAAGAGACTGAGAATGAGAGGCCAGAGAGATAGGAGGAGAACCAGGAGAGGACAGAGTCAGTGAAGCCAAAGTTGGATAAGGTTTACAGGGGTAGGGGGTGGTCAACAGTGTCAAAGGCAGCTGAGAGGTCGAGGAGGATTAGGGTGGAGTAGAAGCCATTGGATTTGACAAGAAGGAGATCATTGTTATCCATTCTTATTGTTCTCTGTCTTTCCCCACTTAGACTGTGAGTTTCTTATGGAACAAAATTGTGAGTTTCTTGTGACTGAGAAAATGGCAGATTTTGGCAATGTTGTGAAGTTGGAACCAAAAGGATTTAGTGATGGATTGAATATGTGAGTTGACTAAGTGAGAGGAGTCAAGGATAATGCCAAGGTTATTGTTCTCTGACTTTCCCCACTAAGACTGTGAGTTTCTTATGGGACAAAATTGTGAGTCTCTTGAGACTGAGCTGATTATCTCGAATTTACCCCAGTTCTCAGCAGAATGTACCACATAGCAAACACTTATTAAATACCTCAAATTAGTGACAGGAGAGCTTGATGAGGGGAAAGGAGAGCAAAAACAAATAACTACATGAAAATTTTGCCTGGGCTACAGGCAGAACTGGGTGAAGAATGACTGTGAGCCCACTGTTGGGTAGGGACTGTCTCTATATGTTGCCAGTTTGTACTTCCCAAGCGCTTAGTACAGTGCTCTGCACATAGTAAGCGCTCAATAAATACGATTGATGATGATGTAGTTATTTTCGAGTATACTTTCAAATAAAAAAATCAAATTTTAAAGAAAGTAAAACGGTTCTTTTTTAAAGGCTCTAACCCTTAAAACTTTCAAGGAGATGCGGTCACTCTCCCGTAATATTACTGAGCACATGTCCATAAAATGGTACGTTGGCATTTTACCGCATGATTATATTGTTCGAAGCCCAGAGAATACACTGCCATCTACTGCGCAAATATGATGACTCTTTCAGTCTCTCTCAGAGAAACCAGCTGAAAACGTCGGTAAGATTCGGTATCATCAAATTTCAACAAGAAAATATACACTTTAGCTCCTTTCCTAACCTCTACCTCTCCTAACCCCGGGACTGCTGATGCGTAGGAAAATGATGTTTCGTGGCTTCCAGGAGCTGTTTATTTCCAGGATAATTTCAAAACAGAAGTCAATCAATGGCATTTAAGTGCTCAGGAGAGTATAATGCAACTGAATTAGCAGTCACGTTCCTTGCCCAGAAGGAGCTTACAGTCTAGAGGGGCAAGAAAATTCATTCACTCATTCATTCATTCATTCAATCGTATTTATTGAGCGCTTACTGTGTGCAGAGCACTGTACTAAGTGAGTGGGAAGTACATGTTGGCAACATATAGAAACGGTCCCTATCCAACAACGGGCTCACAGTCTAAAAGGGGGAGACAGACAACAAAACAAAACATATTAACAAAATAAAGCAAATAGAATAGTAAATATGTACAAGTAAAATAAATAATAATAAATCTGTACAAACATATATACAAGTGCTGTGAGGAGGGGACGGAGGTAGGGTGGGGGGGATGGGGAAGGGGAGAGGAAGGAGGGAGCTCAAGAGGAAGGAGGGGGCTGAAAAATAAATACAATAAACAAAGCAGAAAGAGAAACCACGGAAAGGCCTTAGTTGGAGATCAAATATATAACCAATCAGTCAACCGGTGGTACATATTAAGCTCTTATAGTATGTAGAGCACTATATTATGTACTTGGAAAAGCACAATACAACAAAGTTGTTAGACATAATAATAATAATAATAAGAAGAAGAAGGATGATGGTATTTGTTAATCACTTATTATGTGCAAAGCACTGTTCTAAGCACTGGGGGGATACAGGGTAATCAGGTTGTTCCACATGGGGCTCACAGTCTTCATCCCCATTTTACAGATGAGGTAACTGAGGCACAGTGAAGTTAAGTGACTGGCCCAAAGTCATACAGCTGACAAGTGGCGGAACCAGAATTAGAACCCATGACCTCTGACTCCCAAGCCTGTCTCTTTCCACTGAGCCACGCTGCTTCTCTAAGACATGTTCCTTGCTCACACTGTGCTTACCGTTTACAGCAAATATAAGCACTATAATATCCTTGAGTACAGTGCTGTGCAACATGGCCTAGTGGATAGAGCCCGGGCCTGAGAGTGAGGAGGACCTGGGTTCTAATCCCAGCTCCGCCACTTGTCTGCTCTGTGACCTCGGGCAAGTCATGTAATTTCTCTGTATCTCAGTTCCCTCACCTGAAAAATGGGGATTAAGACTGTGAGCCCTATGTGGAACAGGGACTGCATCTAACCCATTCATCTTGTATTTACCCCAGCATTTAGTACAGTACGTTGCATATTCATTCATTCAATCATATTTATTGAGCGCTTACTGTATGCAGAGCACTGTACTAAGCGCTTGGGAAGTACAAGTTGGCAACATATAGAGATGGTCCCTACCCAACAGTGGGCTCACAGTCTAGAAGGGGGAGACAAACAACAAAACACAACATATTAACAAAATACAATAAATAGAACAGTAAATATGTACAAGTACAATAAATAAGTAATAAATATGTACAAGCATATGTACAGGTGCTGTGGGGTGGGGAAGGAGGTAAGGCAGGGGGATGGGGAGGGGGAGGAGGGAGAGAGGAAGGAGGGGGCTCAGTGTGGGAAGGCCTCCTGGAGGAGGTGAGCTCTCAGTAGGGCTTTGAAGGGAGGAAGAGAGCTAGCTTGGCGGATGTGCGGAGGGAGGGCATTCCAGGCCAGGGGGAGGATGTGGACTAGGGGTCGATGGAGGGATGGGCGAGAACGAGGCCCAGTGAGGAGATTAGCAGCAGAGGAGCGGAGGGTGCGGGGTTGGCTGGAGAAGGAGAGAAGGGAGGTGAGGTAGGAGGGGGTGAGGGAATGGACAGCCTTAAAGCCAAGAGTGAGGAGTTTTTGCCTGACGCGTAGGTTGATTGGTAGCCACTGGAGATTTTTGAGGAGGGAGTAACATGCCCAGAGAGCTTCTGCACTAAGATGATCCGGGCAGCAGCGTGAAGTATAGATTGAAGTGTGGAGAGACAGGAGGATGGGAGATCAGAGAGGAGGCTGATGCAGTAATCCAGTCGGGATAGGATGAGAGATTGAACCAGCAGGGTAGCGGTTTGGATGGAGAGGAACTTAAGAGATGCCACAGTTATTAGCACACAGTAGGTGCTCAACAAATAGCTTTGATTGATTGATCGAAGCCCTATTAGTTTCCATAACTCTCGGTGGGTACTTTGTCTCTTTTCACATGGGTCCCGACTTCAAAATTCCCTCAGCTCTTGTTAGTTGGGGGTGGAGACAAATCGGCTCTCCTGGTATTTGGGGTAGAAAGTCCACCTTTTCATTTGAAAAACATTAGTTCTAAACTAAATATTTACAATAGTTTGCTATTAACTTACACGAGGGCAGGATAGAAACTTGTGAAGATCGCTAGTACAGTCACTAAAGAGTGACTTCAGTAAAGGTCACTAAACAGGTACTACAACTGAATCACTTTCCAGCAGAAATGTTGAACAGATCAGTTCCAGTTCCAACTGCAGAGAAAGTACATTCATGTCGGTTCTTTCATTCAATTGTATTTATTGAGCACTTACTGTGTGCTGAACACTGTACTAAGCACTTGGGTCCTAGCGTGGCTTAGTGGAAAGAGCTAAAAGAGCACAGGCTTGGGAGTCAGAAGTCATGGGTTCCAATCCTGGATCTGCCACTTTGCAGCTGTGTGACTTTGGGCAAGTCACTTAACTTCCCTGTGCCTCAGTTACCTCATCTGTAAAATGGAGATTAAGATTGTGAGCCCCATGTGGGCTACCTTGTATCTAATTACCTTGTATCTACCCCAGCGTTTAGAACAGTGCTTGGCACATAGTAAGCACTTAACAAATACCAGCATTATTATTATTATTATTATTATTATTATTATTATTATTATCGTAGCATGAGAAGCAGTGTGGTCTAATGGAAAGATCATGCGCCTGGGAGTCAGAGGCCCTGGGTTCTAATTCTAGCTCCACCACTTGTCAGCTGTGTGTCCTTGGGTAAATCAGTTGACTTCTCTGGGCCTGGGTTCCCTCGTCTGCAAAGTGGGGGCCAAGATTGTGAACCCTAAGTGGGGCATGAACTGTGTTCAACTCGATTAGCTCGTGTCTACCCCTGTGCTTAGTACAGTGCCTGGCACTCACCCTGGGCTTCAAGGCTGTCCATCACCTCGCCCCCTCCTACCTCACCTCCCTTCTCTCCTTCTCCAGCCCAGCCCGCACCCTCCGCTCCTCCACCACTAATCTCCTCACCGTTAGGCCTCGTTCTTGCCTGTCCCGCCATCGAACCCTGGCCCACGTCATCCCCCAGGCCTGGAATGCCCTCCCTCTGCCCATCTGCCAAGCTAGCTCTCTTCCTCCCTTCAAGGCCCTACTGAGAGCTCACCTGCTCCAGGAGGCCTTCCCAGACTGAGCCCCTTCCTTCCTCTCCCCCTCGTCCCCCTCTCCATCCCCCATCTTACCTCCTTCCCTTCCCCACAGCACCTGTATATATGTATATATGTTTGTACAGATTTATTACTCTATTTATTTTACTTGTACATATTTATTCTATTTATTTTATTTTGTTAACATGTTTTGTTTTGTTGTCTGTCTCCCCCTTCTAGACTGTGAGCCCACAGCTGGGTAGGGACCATCTCTATATGTTGCCAACTTGTACTTCCCAAGTGCTTAGTACAGTGCTCTGCACACAGTAAGTGCTCAACAAATACTATTGAATGAATGAATGAATGAATGGCACATAGTAAGTGCTTAAAAATACCATTGAAAAGTAGAAAGTGCCCCACACAGCTTAGATGTTTACTCCTTGGAGGAGGAGGAGGATTGGTCGACTTGATGGAGTATTAAATAGCCATATTTAAAATCACAAGGTATATAAGCCAGAATTTTCATTCCTCTTATCTCTCCACTAGATAGAACAGTTCTCTTGTGTCAGTATGTGCATGTATGTGTGTGTATGAGTGTCTGCTGTGTGACCTAGGGCAAGTCACTTAATTTCTCTGTGCCTCAGTCACCACGTCTGTAAAATGGGGATTAATACTGTGAGGCCCATATGGAACATGGACTGTGTCCAACCTGATTAGCTTGTATCTACCACTAGAGCTAGTGCACTGCCTGGCACATGGTACCATTAAAAAAAAAATGAGTGAATAATGTATAAATACTGGCACCTTCCATCTCTTTGGTGAGGAGAAGGGAAAGAAAACTGAGGAGGAAAACGGAGTAAGACCAGGACATTAAAATTTTTGCTTCAATTTCTTTAAGCAAAGAAGCAGCATGGCTCAGTGGGAAGAGCCCGGGCATTGGAGTCAGAGGTAATGGGTTCAAATCCCGGCTCGGCCAATTGTCAGCTGTGTGACTTTGGGCAAGTCACTTCACTTCTCTGGGCCTCAGTTCCCTCATCTGTAAAATGGGGATTAAGACTGTGAGCCCCTTGTGGGACAACCTGATCACCTTGTAACCTCCCCAGCGCTTAGAACAGTGCTTTGCACATAGTAAGCATTTAATAAATGCCATTATTATTATTATTATTTAAAACTCAAGTGCTCTATCCTCAGACAGAATAAACAGAATTTATTGAGCCTCCTCTACTGAGTGCGGAGCACTAAACTAGACACTTTGGCGAGTACGATACAATTAGTAGACATGATCCCTGCCTTCAATCACACAACAATTTTAGCAGACACTGAGAAAGCTCTTGCCATCATTATTGTCATTTTGAACTTGATGGATAACTTTTTTATGGTATATATTAAGCGCTTTCTATATGCCAAGCACTGTGCTCAGTGCTGGGGTGTATATAAGACAATAGAAGACTACTATCATCATCATCATCAATCGTATTTATTGAGCACTTACTGTGTGCAGAGCACTGTACTAAGCACTTGGGAAGTACTACAGAGAAAGGTTTAATAGAGCTGAATGGAATAAGTCTTTTGAAATGGATAACTAGGAATTTCAGTATGGGTTTCAGTAACAAAATTTCAGGAACTGAACATAATCTTAAGAATCACCCCTTCGCTTCACTGCAGGTATTTCATTATGCAATAATATGCTAACATATAACAATGCTAGAAAATAATGTAATCTAATAAGTGACAGTGTCTATGAAACTGTCTCTTTTGCCCAACTGGTGTTTAGTAGAGAATTTGTGCCACTTGCTTTGGAAACAAACCCAGGCAAAAGACATTTAAATTTGTTCAAAATTTGACAGAGTTAGTGAGAACATTAAATTGGAAGGAAGATTTCCTAATATTCTTGCCATGGCTAATACTTGCGGAAAAATTTATTGTAAGGATCTCAGTCTATTCTTGCAACTTATGATTTCTCCCACTAGATGCTCCTCTTTCTCCATCATATCTGAAATCGCCATATTTTCTGTAGAGGAGCGGGTCTCCTCGATTCTAAATACCCCGGCTAATATCGAAACAGAAAATATGACCTAATTTCATTAATTTATTCGCAATTATTGTTGGACAGTATCCTGAAAGTATTTTGTAAATTGCTGCTGTACCAAAGCAGTAAAATCATCAGGCAACATTGAGCACAGAAAAAAAAAGTATGTAATTGGATACAAGATAATCACCAGGGACAACTACTGTAATTTGCCAAATTTTAACTATCGTGCACCCATTTGCTGATCTCTCTGTGTACTTTAGCAAAACTAATATTAACTTGGGATGCAATACGTGGGTTTTGCATCTGAATAGGGTGCCCTTGTTTTTCTGGTGTCAGTGACCTTTATGGGTTTATGGGACCCTGAAAAATTGTTCGGTGTGGCAACTCTAAGCCCAGCTCCATGGAGGAGCTAATTAACTGCTTTTTGATGAAAAAAAGTCAATTACTCCTCAAGCTGAAGTCCATAGTCAAATCATTTTAAAGAAGTATTTTATATTTTCCAACAACACATTGATTTTAAATTCGGCAACTCAAAATTTTAAATCATTTCTTACTCTTTCCTCTCGAGGATAAAAAGTGAAACTGTGGTGTCTTGGAGTTCTTACTGTGATGATGAATTTTGTGGTTAATTGTTTCATTTTACTGTAAGGATATTTCCTTTCCTTGTGTTTTATTACTCCCTTATCCAACACCATTTTTAGATTGTGAACCCCTTTGAGCAGGGATAAGGTCTGACAGTCACTTTGTACCTTGCCCCAGTGCTTAGCACAATGCTTTGTACAAAGTAAGACCTCAACGAATATTGTTTATTGTTAGCTCCTTGTGGGTATGGAGTGTCTCTACCTACTCTGTTATATTGTACTCTCCCAAGCACTTAGTACAGTGCTGTGCACACGGTAAGCCCTCAATAAATACAATTGATTGATTGATGATATTTGCTGAGCACCACAACCTGAGGTGTGAATGAACAATGACCAAAATTGTAAAAGACACTACATTCAGTTCTGTCATAATGTGTGTTTTCACTATGAGCTTTGGTAAGAATGCTATTTCGAATGTTGATCCGACAACACAAACCTCTCTGGTCACAGCATGCGATACCAGAAAGGAGAGTGGCTTGATAAAATAATGACTCCCACAGTACAGATGACCTTTATTCTCTGGATTCAACCAGTTCAGATGTTGCTTTTTGAGATATCCTCTTCTGATTTGCTTCCTCCAGGCAGGATCTGATTAGTGGGCTCGCAAATGGTAAACCTATGGGAAATTTGCCAAAAAGGAAGACCACCGTACATGAAATCACACTAGATTCAAGGTACCGCAAGAGTCTGTGGAAAGTTAGCGGCTTGCTAATCTACAACTCCCACAACATTCAATCGTATTTCTTTCATTCAGTCATATATATTGAGCGCTCGCTGCGTGCAGAGCACTGTACTAAGCACTTGGAAAGTACAATTCGGCCACAGATAGAGACAATCCCTACCCAACAACGGGCTCACAGTGTAGAAGACAACAAATTATAACCTCTGGGTGACTTTTGATACTGACATCACAGTCTTCTAGACTGTGAGCCCACTGTTGGGTAGGGACTGTCTCTATATGTTGCCAACTTGTACTTCCCAAGTGCTTAGTACAGTGCTCTGCACACAGTAAGCGCTCAATAAATACGATTGATTGATTGATTGATTGACATTCCACCAATTAACACATTGCTTTACGAGCCACCATCCGCAAATTGGCTCCCCCAGGCAGGATCTGGTGGGTGGGAAGATCTTCTCGTTGAGTCCTCCGGCGCAGGCAGCGTGGCTCAGTGGAAAGAGCCCGGGCTTTGGAGTCAGAGGTCGTGGGTTCAAATCCCAGCTCCGCCACTTGTCAGCTGTGTGACGTTGGGCAAGTCACTTCACTTCTCTGGGCCTCAGTTCCCTCATCTGTAAAATGGGGATGAAGACTGTGAGCCCCTCGTGGGACAACCTGATTACCTTGTACCTATCCCAGCGCTTAGAACAGTGCTTTGCACATAGTAAGCGCTTAACAAATACCAACATTATTATTATTATTATTATTATTAAGTGATGTTGGAGGTGTGTGTTTGGAGGGGAACAGGTTGAGAGATTTAGTTACTATGTAGGATGACTCTACTTACTCTCATGGAATGACACTACCCCGCTTTTGAGAGAAGTTTTGGAATCTATTTCTTGGAAATCTTTTGGAATAAGATACATTCTCAACAGTTTTTGGAGGGGAACAGGTTGGGAACAAAAGCGGGAACTCTGTCCAAAAGGGAGTTCAGGCTACCTGTTTCCCAGCTGTTCTGATTACCAGTCCCCTTTCTGTGGCAAAAGCAGAAACTGAGGGAGGTTCAGGCGTGGAGGCCGTAGTTTCAACGTGACTGAGAGGATGTATCAGCCGATTCACACTCGCTACCTCTTGTTCTAGACTAGAGCCCGGTCTGTTCCCGGTCCCACAGGAATGGGGAGGGATGAGAACAAATCTGGAGCCCACGGAGGGCCCTCTGAAGGAAAGGAGACACAAATCCCGCAGGGAATGAGGGGTTCACTGCTCCGAGCCTCTGACTGACCACCCCTAACCTGGCTGCAGAAGGAATCCCCTGTCTTCTCCCTCCACCCCACCCTTCCACTTGGGTAGGAGTGCCGAGAATTAAGCTCGAGACAGGGAATAGTCACTTGGATAAACTGGCTTGAAAATGGTAATATTGGAAGAATTCACCAGCTAGACAGTGAGGAGCTCGGGGAGGGTGCAGTCGGCTGGAGTAATAATAATAATAATAATGATGGCATTTCTTATGCGCTTACCATATGCAAAGCACTGTTCTCAGCGCTGGGGAGGATACAAAGTGATCAGGTTGTCCCACGTGGGGCTCAGTCTTAATCCCCATTTTACAGATGAGGTCACTGAGGCTCAGAGAGTGAAGTGACCTGCCCAAGGTCACACAGCAGACATGTGGCGGAGCTGGGATTAGAACCCATGACCTCTGACTCCAGAGCCCGTGCCCTTTCCACTGAGCCACGCTGCTTCTCAGCATTTTATTTATTACTTATTATTACTCTATTTATTTATTTATTTACTTTACTTGTACATATCTATTCTATTTATTTTATTTTGTTAGCATGTTTGGTTTTGTTCTCTGTCTCCCCCTTTTAGACTGTGAGCCCATTGTTGGGTAGGGACTGTCTCTATATATTGCCAACTTGTACTTCCCAAGCGCTTAGTCCAGTGCTCTGCACACAGTAAGCGCTCAATAAATACGATTGATTGATTGATTGATTGATCTCTGCACATAAATTCACGTTAGCTTCATGGTGCCGCAACACGGTTCACTTTAGGCATGGTAAGTGCTACAGCGCAAGTTTTCTTAATGTTGCTTTGGGATGAACAGAGCCTCTGCAGTATGGAACTGCTTGCATGAAGGTAATTGCTCAGAACTCCACTGAGGGAGGAACGAAAAAGAAAAAGGTTGCAAATTGAAGTAAGAGAGATATTTAGTTTCTATGTAGGATGACTCTACTTACTCTCATGGAATGACACTACCCCGCTTTGGAGAGAAGTTTTGGAATATATTTCTTGGAAATCGACTCGTACTTCCCAAGCGCTTAGTACAGTGCTCTGCACACAGTAAGCGCTCATTAAATACGATTGATTGATTGATTGACACTACCCCGCTTTGGAGAGAAGTTTTGGAATATATTTCTTGGAAATCTTTTGGAATAAGATACATTCTCAACAGTTTTTCTGACACCATTTAGGTGAAATTCTGCCTGGAGACAGGATATGTAATAGGCCAACCTCTTGGAAACACTTCTACACCAAGGGAAGGGGATATTAATTACCTGACTCATGATATGATTGACCAATTCTTATTTTCATCCAGCAGATTACTGAAGACTGACAAAGTAACATATGGACAGAGGAAATAAAATTTTAGCCGAGCGAACAGGTGGGGGACCAATATCATTTTTAATGAGTTTGTGTAATAAATGAGTTCCATTATTAACCACACTGCAGATTTTATTATTTGATTAAGTTTCTGAATCTATGGTAACGTGCTAATGAAAGTAAGTTTGTTGTCAGTGTTCATTTTTCAGATTCATAGTGTCGAACAACTAGTTAAATGACCACAAAATAATTTAGAAATGTAAGTATCATCACCATACTAAGAAAAAGGTACACCGGATCTCTAATGCAGTATGCCTGAAGACGGGACTTTGATTGTAAGCTCCTTGAGAGAAGGCATTATGTCTTACTTTTTGGTACCCTTTCCCACTGCTTAGTACAGTGCTCTGAATTTAGCAAGCACTTGATAAATATCACTGATTGATGGATTGATTAGAAGCGAATTCAAAGATTCAGATCGTTTCTTGAATACTACTGATAATTGAAGAAATCCTCCAATTATTTGAATCCATTAATAAAAATCACCTTCAGTTCCTGGAAGATGTTAATTAGGTATCACGAGAAGCAGCGTGGGCTAGTGGATAGAGCACGGTCCTGGGAATCAGAAGCATCTGACTCAAGCGGCATGGCTCAGTGGAAAGAGCCCCGGCTTTGGAGTCAGTGGTCATGGGTTCAAATCCTGGCTCCACCAATTGTCAGCTGTGTGACTTTGGGCAAGACACTTAACTTCTCAGTGCCTCGGTTCCCTCATCTGTAAAATGGGGATTGACTGTGAGCCCCCTGTGGGACAACCTGATCACCTTGTAACCTCCCCAGCACTTAGAACAGTGCTTTGCACATGGTAAGTGCTTAATAAATGCCATCATCATTATTATTATTATGATCTGGGTTCTAATCCCACAGCTTCTCCACTTATCCGCTGTGTGATGTTGGGCAAGACTTTTCTGTGCCTCTGTTATCTCATCTGTAAAATGGAGAGCACTGATGAATTGGGAGAGAGCAGTGTCATTGAAATGCTGGAGACAAAACCTGGCGATTGTAGGTCAAGAGGAGAACTGATGGAGAGGAAGTGAAGGTAGGGAGTCTATATAACCCTGGGAGGAGTTTGGACGGGAAGGTTCCAGGGTGATATTTAGGAGGCGGCAGTCGGATCATAGAAGGTTGATTTGGCGTGTGTGAGACTCAAACACCTTTGAAGGCAAAGGGGGAGGAGTCCATAATCAATCATACTTATTGAACACTTTCTAGACTGTGAGCCTGTTGTTGGGTAGGGATCGTCTCTATATGTTGCTGATTTGTACTTCCCTAGCGCTTAGTACAGTGCTCTGCACACAGTAAGCGCTCAATAAATATGATTGAACTTATGAATACAAAGCACTGTGCTAAGTGCTTGGGAGAATAATAATAATAATTATCATGGTGTTTACTATGTACAAAGCATTCATTCATTCATTCATTCAATGGTATTTATTGAGCGCTGATTGTGTGCAGAGCACTGTACTAAGTGTTTGTGAAGTACAAGTTGGCAACATAAAGAGACGGTCCCTACCCAACAGCGGGCTCACAGTCTAGAAGGGGGAGAAGCAAATGCCCCAAACATGTGGACAAGTGTCAGGTCATCAGAATAAATAGAAGTAAAGCTAGATGCACATCATTAACAAAATAAATAGAATAGTAAATTCATTTATTCATTCAATCGCATTTATTGAGCACTTACTGTGTGCAGAGCACTGTACTAAGCGCTTGGGGAGTACAAGTTGGCAACATGTAGAGACGGTCCCTAGCCAACAACGGGCTCACAGTCTAGAAGGGGGAGACAGACAACTAAACCAAACACGGAGACAAGTATCGAGTTGTCAGAACAAATAGAATTAAAGCTAAGTGCACATCATTAACAAAATAAATAGAATAGTAAACATGTACAAGTCAAATAAATAGAGTAATAAATATGTACAAACATACATACAGGTGCTGTGGGGAGGGGAAGAAGGTAGGGCTGGGGGGATGGGGAGGAGGAGAGGAGAAAGGGGGCTCAGTCTGGGAAGGCCTCCTGGAGGAGGTGAGCTCTCAGGAGGGCCTTGAAGGGAGGAAGAGAGCTAGCTTGGCGGATATGCAGAGCACCGTTCTAAGCACTGGGGTAGATATAAGGTAATCAGGTTGTCCCACGTGGGGCTCACAGTCTCAATCCCC
Organism: Tachyglossus aculeatus; assembly: GCF_015852505.1. Taxonomy (NCBI): domain Eukaryota; kingdom Metazoa; phylum Chordata; class Mammalia; order Monotremata; family Tachyglossidae; genus Tachyglossus; species Tachyglossus aculeatus. The sequence continues at coordinate 129,441,015 of NC_052067.1, read as the reverse complement.
ATTTTACAGATGAGGTCACAGAGAAGTGAAGTGACTTGCCCAAGGTCCCACAGCAGACAAGCGGCAGAGCTGGGATTAGAACCCACGACCTCTGACTCCCAAGCCCTTGCTCTTGCCACTAGGCCATGCTGCTTCCACAACACAACACAAACAAAACAATGCACAATACAACACAACAGAGTTGGCAGACTTGTTCCCTGCCTGCAAGGAGCTGACGGCCTAGAAGGGGGAGAGCAACATTCATTCATTCATTCAATTGTGTTAAGTAGGTGCTTACCGTGTGCAGAGCACTGTAATAATAATAATAATGATGATGATGGCATTTGTTATGTGCTTACTATGTGCAAAGCACTGTACTAAGCTCTGGAGGGGATACAAGGTGAACAGGTTGTCCCACGTGGGGCTCACAGTCTTCATCCCCATTCTACAGATGAGGGAACTGAGGCTCAGAGAAGTGAAGTGACTTGCCCAAAGTCACACAGCTGACAAGTGGTGGAGCCGGGATTTGACCTCTGACTCCCAAGCCCGGGCTCTCTCCACTGAGCCACGAGTGCTTGGGAAGTACAAATCGGCAACATATAGAGACGGTCCCTACCCAACAACGGGCTCACAGTCTAGACATAATAATAATGATAACATTGGCATTTGTTAAGCGCTTACTATGTGCAAAGCACTGTTCTAAGCCCTGGAGGGGATACAAGATGATCAGGTTGTCCCACGTGGGGCTCACAGTTTAATCTCCATTTCACAGATGAGGTAACTGAGGCTCAGACGAGTTTAAGTGAGGGAGAGAAGGTGGTAGCAAGAAAGGTTTCTAGGAAGTGAGAGGGGATGGGGTCGAGGGCAAAGGTAGGATTTAAAAGGAAGCAGTCGACCTCTAGCTTTCCTAACGTATTTTAATATCTGTCTCCCCTGTCCTAAGTACCTTGAGGGAAGGGATAATAATAATAATAATAATAATAATAATAATTGTGGTATTTGTTAAGCGCTTACTATATACCAGGCACTTTACTAAGCTCTGGGGGTGGATACAAGCAAATCAGGTTGGACACAGTCCATGTCCCACATGAGGCTCGCAGTCTCAATCCCCATTTTATAGATGAGGTAACTGAGGCCCAGAGAAGTGAAGTGACTTGCCAAAGGTCACACAGGAATCATGTCTGCCAATGGTACTGTTCTCTCCCAGGTGTTTAGTAGGGCGCTCTGCACAAAGTAAGTGCTCTGTAAATACTGTTGATTGACTGAAGAAGAGAAAGAAAAGGGAATGTAGGAGTCTTGGGAAGGCAAGGGAGGGACTTGAGTACGTTCACATTTTACGGGATTAAATTTTGCCGGTAGAATAGTGGAAACAGTGAGGCTTTGGGGTCTTCTTTAGGAGGGAGTTAGGAGTCTGGCGTGGGAGCACACTATGTGCAGGGAAGTCTCCCCCTCATCCCCCTCTCCATCCCCCCATCTTACCTCCTTCCCTTCCCCACAGCACCTGTATATATGTATATATGGTTGTACATATTTATTACTCTATTTATTTATTTATTTATTTATCTTACTTGTACATTTCTATCCTATTTATTTTATTTTGTTGGTACGTTTGGTTCTGTTCTCTGTCTCCCCCTTTTAGACTGTGAGCCCACTGTTGGGTAGGGACTGTCCCTATGTGTTGCCAATTTGTACTTCCCAAGCGCTTAATACAGTGCTCTGCACATAGTAAGCGCTCAATAAATACGATTGATTGATTGATTGATTGATATGGGAGGGAAATTAATGATGCTGAACAGAAGAGAAGCTGGGGTGGATTGGAAATTGCAGAAGTCAGGCAGGATTCAGCTGAATGAGTGCAGGAGTGATGGAAATAGACTGTGGGAATAATCAAGGGTTGGGGGCTTGGTGGTGGCACAGAGAGAACGGGGAAAGGAGAAGTTCAGAGAGAGAAGCAGTATGGCATAGTGAATAGAGCATGCGGAAGGTCGGATGGTCATGGGTTCTAATTCCAGCTCCGCCACTTGTCTGCTGTGAGACCTTTGGCAAGTCACCTCACTTCTCTGGGCCTCAGTTACCTCATCTGTCAAGCGGAGATTGAAATAGTAGGTCAGGGAGTGGCCCAGCATGATTAACTTGTATAATAACAATAATAGTGGCATTTATTAAGTGCTTACTATGTGCAAAGCACTGTTCTAAGCGCTGGGGAGGTTACAAGTTGATCAGCTTGTCCCACGTGGTGCTCACAGTCTTTATCCCCATTTTACAGATGAGGTAACCGAGGCCCAGAGAAGTTAAGTGACTCGCTCGAAGTCACACAGCTGACAAGTGGCGGAGCCAGGATTTGAATCCATGACCCCTGACTCCAAAGCCTGTGCTCTTTCCACTGAGCCACGCTGCTTCTCTGTATCTATCCCAGCACTTAGAACAGCGCTGGGCACATAGTAGGTACTTAACAAGCAGCAGAATTGTTATTATCATTACAAGGGGCCATTTTAAGATAAAAGAATGGGCTTTAGCATCAAAAGAGAGGAGGATGGTAGCAAAGTCACATAAGGTATAATGACTTGGGACAGGGGGAAAGAAATGGAGAAGAGATTGTGGTCAGGGAATGAGTTTAAGGGGTCCGAAATAGGGCAGTTTCCAGTGACAATGAGATCCAGGGCATATCCACATTGTGGGGGTTGGGGGAGGTGGCGAAGAGGCTCAATTTTTTAAAGATCATGGTGGGCAGGGAACGTATCTACCAACTCTGTTATATTGGACTCTCCCCAGCGTTTAGTATACAGTACAACTGATGGACTGAACTGAGAAGTGAGTGAAAAAGTGAGTGGCTGGAGGGGAGGGAGGGAGTCAATGGGATCATATATCATCATCATCATCATCAATCGTATTTATTGAGCACTTACTGTGTGCAGAGCACTGTACTAAGCGCTTGGGAAGTACAAATTGGCAACATATAGAGACAGTCCCTACCCAACAGTGGGCTCACAGTCTAAAAGGGGGAGACAAGAGAACCAAACCAAACATACTAACAAAATAAAATAAATAGAATAGATATGTACAAGTAAAATAAATAAATAGAGTAATAATAAATAAATAAATAGAGTAATAAATAAAAAAATAGAGTAATATATGTGGATTTTGAAGTTCCTGGGAAATAAGTGAAGGTGATGAAACTGCTAGGAAGCGGAGAAAGGTATCAATCAGAAATGCAGAGTTGAAAGGGTACCAGGAAGTGAGTAATTGACAGCAACTAGAAGTAGCAGTCAGGGTAGAGATGGGTGACGTGGATTCTGAATATTGTGGGTGAGAAGGTTGGGCGATGGCCTTTGAAGGGAGGGACATTGGTGTGGAGTGTTTACCTCCTTGTATTATTGTCTGTCGCCTACTTTAGACTGTAAGTTCGTCTTGGGCAGGGAATGTGTCTGCCAACTCTGTTTTATCATCATATTGTCATAATAATAATGATGGTGTTTGTTGAGTGCTTACTATGTACAAAGCCCTGTTCTAAGCGTTGGGGAGGTAACAAGGTGATCAGGTTGTCCCACAGGGGGTTCACAGTTTTAATCCCCATTTTCCAGATGAGGTAACTGAGGCCCAGAGAAGTTAAGTTGTACATATCTATTCTATTTATTTTATTTTGTTAGTATGTTTGGTTTTGTTCTCTGTCTCCCCCTTTTAGACTGTGAGCCCACTGTTGGGTAGGGGCTGTCTCTATATGTTGCCAACTTGTACTTCTCAAGAGCTTAGTACAGTGCTCTGCACACAGTAAGCGTTCAATAAATACGATTGATTGGAGTGAGGGGCCTCCACCTTTTCCTGTGAGTCAGGGGAAGTGGGAGGAAGTGGGAGTAATCTCAAAAGAGAACAGCGAGTAGTATTAACCGCCCCCCGCCACCTCCTCTGCCCCATAAGCAGCGTGGGTCAATGGAAAGAGCCCGGGCTTTGGAGTCAGAGGTCATGGGTTCAAAAGCCGGCTCCTCCACTTGTCAGCTGTGTGACTTTGGGCAAGTCACTTCACTTCTCCGTGCCTCAGTTACCTCCTCTGTAAAACGGGGATGAAGACTGTGAGCCCCCCGTGGGACAACCTGATCACCTTGTTTCCTCCCCAGTGCTTAGAACAGTGCTTTGCACATAGTAAGCGCTTAATAAAATGTCATTATTATTATTATTATTATCATTCTAAGCACAGGAGTTTGCCTTTTCAATTTCCCCGAGCGGCCACAGCCTTCTCAACTTTCTCCAAGTTGTTCAGCGAGGGATGCAGTTTTGCCCGGAGTGAACGAATTTCAGGGCTGGCTAGGAGATGGAGTGACAGGGACGAGAACACAGTGTGGTTCAATGGAAAGAGCTCGGGCTTTGGTGTCAGAGGTCATGGGTTCAAAAACCGGCTCCGCCACTTGTCAGCTATGTGACTTTGGGCAAGTCACTTCACTTCTCTGGGCCTCAGTTCCCTCATCTGGAAAATGGGGATTAAGACTGTGAGCCCCCCGTGGGACAACCTGATCACCTTGAAACCTCCCCAGTGCTTAGAACAGTGCTTTTTTTAAAAAATGACATTTATTAAGTGCTTACTATGTGCACAGCACTGTTCTAAGCGCTGAAGAATGGTATTTGTTAAGTAATACTATGTGCCAGGCACTGTACTAAGCACTGGGATGGTTACAAGCAAATCGGGTTGGACACAGTCCCTGTCCCACGTGGGCTCACAGTCTCAATCCCCATTTTACGGATGAGGTAACTGAGGCACAGAGAAGTGAAGTGACTTGCCCAAGGTCACACAGCAGACAAGTGGCAGAGCCGGGATTAGAACCCATGACCTTCTGACCTCATATGTATGTTTGTACATATTTATTACTCTATTTATTTATTTATTTATTTATCTATCTTACTTGTACATATCTATTCTATTTATTTTATTTTGTTAGTATGTTTGGTTTTGTTCTCTGTCTCCCCCTTCTAGACTGTGAGCCCGCTGTTGGGTAGGGACTGTAGGGACTTGTATTTCCCAAGCGCTTAGTACAGTGCTCTGCACACAGTAAACGCTCAATAAATACGATTGATTGATTGATTGATTGGCACATAGTAAGCGTTTAATAAATGCCATAAAAAAACACATCAAGAATGAAGGGGAATGTGCTCAGAGGCCACGGTTCACAGGTTATAGGATAAAAGTGTGGAGGGTGGGGGCTTGAGGTGAAGTGCGGGAGGACATTTTGGGGGTGATGGAATTGGGATGGTGGTAAAAGAATAGAGCAGGGATGTGGGGAGCAGGAATGGAGGTGTAGAAGTGATCGAGACAGGTCCAGTGGGCGCTAATCAGGGGACGGATCAGGTACTGGGGGAATCGAGTTGCCTTTTGAGACAAAAATAGAAGAAGCAGCATGGTGTAGCAGTCATTTATTTCTTACAGCCTGTCCCCCCCCTTTAGACACACCTGCTGAGAGTTCAAGCGCTTAGTACAGTGCTCTGCACACAGTAAGCGCTCAATAAATACGATTGATTGATTGATTGATTCACCTCCTCCAGGAGGCCTTCCCAGACTGACCCCCCTTTTTCCTCTCATCCTCCCCATCCCCTCAGCACCTGTATATATATTTCTACAGATTTACTACTCTATTTTACTTGTACATATTTACTATTTATTTTGTTAATGATGTACATATGCTTGTACAGATTTATTACTCTATTTGACTGGTACATATTTACTATTCTATTTATTTTGTTAATGATGTGCACCTAGCTTTACTTCGATTTATTCTGATGACTTGACCCCCATCCACGTGTTTTGTTTTGTCGCCCGTCTCCCCCTCTAGACTGTGAGCCCGTTGTCGGGTAGGGACCGTCTCTAGATTTTGCCGACTTGTACTTCCCAAGCGCTTAGTCCAGTGCTCTGCACACAGTAAGCGCTCAATAAATACGATTGAATGAATGAATGACCGACAGAGCACGGGCCTCGGAGTCAGAAGGTCACCGGTTCTAATCCCGGCTCCCCCCGCTTGTCCGCTCTGTGACTTTGGGCAAGTGTCACTTTGCTTCTTTTATTTATTTATTTTATTTTGTTAGTATGCTTGGTTTTGTTCTCTGTCTCCCCCTTTTAGACTGTGAGCCCACTGTTGGGTAGGGACTGTCTCTAGATGTTGCCAATTTGTACTTCCCAAGCGCTTAGTACAGTGCTCTGCACATAGTAAGCGCTCAATAAAGACGATTGATGATGATGATGCTTCTCTGGGCCTAAATTACCTCAACTAGAAAATGGGGATTGAGATTGTGAGCCCCACATGGGACAGGGACTGTGCCCAACCCGATTTGCTTGTATCCACCCCAGCGCTCAGTGCAGTGCCTGGCACATAGCACCTATCAAGAAGTACAGTTATTAATTAGAATCGTCAGGAGGAGAAATAAATAGTATTAACTGTCCCCCACCACCACCACTGCCCCATAAGCACGGGATTTTGCCTTTTCAATTTCCCCGAGCAGTCACGGCCTTCTCAACTTTCTCAAAGTTGTTCAACAGGCCTCTCTGCCTTTCTCAGCTTCCAGACTGCTGCTGCCACCGGGCTGGTTTCCGCAGAGCGCGGTCAGGGCCGGATCCCCGTGGTCTAATCTGCTCGCCCGGCTCTCTCATCATCCCTCCTTATCATCCTGAAGAAGTGACCAGAAAGCAAGCCTCCAAAAAGTATGCTCCGGCTGTAAAAGTGCGAGACAACAAAGGGAGGTGAATGACGGCAGTGTCGCTTTAAGGTCCGGCGTGCTTAGCGTGGAAGTCTCCTCGCTGAAAAACAACAAAAAATATTCCTCTCCAAATAGAAAAGAAGGGGCTTAGGAGGTGGAGCTCTTTTCTAATGCCGAGCTTTGAACTACTTAACAATTCTGTGAGGAGCAGGCCAATTCGGCCTAGTCGGTGGGTTGGCTTAGAGTCTCAAAACCTCACAGTGAAATATGTAGACTGTCTGGAACCACGTAGTAATCCCCACAGAGTCGATTCAGCCCTTCTGCCCTCTCAGGCACCTAAACGCGTGAATTCCATTCACCGCACATGCTTGGACTTTGGGGACAAGACCTTAATTATGTTATTCAACAGAGTATTAAATGTCACGGGGGTGAATAGCACCTCGGGCTTTCTGTTAGGGGTGATGGTTTAGTACACCAAGTCTGGTGGCCAGGATGTCTGAAGAGAAGGAAAACAACTGAAGAGAAGACATGGAAACCAATTCCAAACTGATTATCATGATACCATCAGGAGATTTCAGAATTATGGCAGTGACTCCAGGAAAAGAAGAGGAAGCAGCGTGGCTTAGTGGAAAGAGCATGGGCTTGGGAGTCAGAGGTGATGGGTTCTAATCCCGGCGCCGCCACTTGTCAGCTGTGTGACTTTGGGCAAGTCACTTAACTTCTCTGGGCCTCAGTTGCCTCATCTGTAAAATGGGGATTAGGACTGTGAGCCCCATGTGGGACCACCTGATTACTTTGTATCTAACAGCACATAGAACAGTGCTTGGCACATTGTAAGCGCTTAACAAATATCATCATCATTATTATTATTAGAAGAGGAGAAGACCATATAGAACAGAAGAGGAATCGCTCTGAACCTTTGTCATGCAGCTGAAGCACCAGCTGAAACTGGTGTGTTTGGCACATGGTGAGCACTTACCAAATATTATTATTATTTTTATTATTATTAGAAGAGGAGAAGGCCATATAGAACAGAAGAGGAATCGCTCTGAACCTTTGTCATGCAGCTGATTAACAGCTTCCCGATCAGCTTTCAGCAACTGATTTGACAATTGATCTCTTGGAGATTGCATGAAACGATCATTTTTTTAGGCAATGCAAATTGGGTTTTATTCTTTATAATTTGTTTTACATCACCCCTCTTCTCCGCCCCCCGACCCCCCGCCATTTCTACCGTTTAGTCTGCTCACTTCCAGGCTTCCTCTTGCATGTCCAACCCAATTTAAAGGCAGTTTTTCAGGCTAAATAAGCAAATTGCAGGGTATTCACACAGCACTCCCAGTAGCATAACGTACTCATTCAAAGTGACCTCGACTATACCACTAGGTGATCTGGTATACACCACAAATACAGAGTGCAAACTTCCACACCACATTGGTATGTACAGAGCAAGTATACAGCTGGATGCTTATTCACCTCAAACATATACTAATATGTACTGCAAACTCCCACAAGTGAATGAACACCCATGTAAAACCCCGGAGCCTCAAATCAGTGGTCCTCAAATGAAACCAGTGGTTCTCAAAGAAAATTTTGCGGTGATTATGTATCAGCTCTCTCAACAAACGCCACAGTTTTATTTTGAGTTGCTCTCCAGAGGTAAACAGAGAAACACATAATGCAGTTGGAAATGTAACTAATTTTTCTCCTCCCTAGGCATAACATGCTGTAGCACATGTGGCAAAGGAGTTTTCCCTTCTTCTATTATCTTTTCCCCAGTTTATTATGGAGTCTGTTTTCTCTCAGGCTATTTGTCAATACTTTAATCTTCTTTTTATTTCATCCTCATGTGCCCAGGTCTTATCCCCTTCTCTATCTAGAGTTCAATGTGATAGTCAATCATTTTCCAGACTATTTTTCTCTGTTGTTTATATTCAAAAGAAATTCATGAATGTAGGAAGGATGACAAATGAGCTAAATATCTGTATAGAACAATTCCTGAGTCTGCCTCTGCATTCCTTCCCCTGCCCCGCCCCCAACACACACACTATCCATTTATTGTCTTATTTTCTGACTTCTTCACTGTTTCCTTCTTTCTTTTCTTTACGTTTGTTGTCCGGTTCTATTCCCCACTATTTCTTGTACATTCCCTGTGATTGTCCTCCAGAAGATTAATGTTCCCATTGCACATCTACCCAAATCTATTTTTCTTGGCTTTCTTAACCCTGAAAAAAAAAAAACCAGCTGACTGTTGGGGATATGGATGAATTCCATCTACAGTGATACCCACACTCAAGCTCCTGCATCAAAGCTTTGCATCCTTCTTTATTTTTGAATTTCAAGACACCAATAAATCTGAGGCAGGATTTTTAAAAAAGATTATCAAATTTGTCCTCAAACAGAAACAAAAACCATTCAGTAACTTCATCCAGTTTGTAATTTATCATGCCTTTCACACCTAATCAAAATACTGCCAAAAAATATTTTCTCAAGAAAAGCTGTTAACTACCAACAGTCCATTGCATACAGGAAGTGCATAATAAACACTATTCCCATTACTGGCATTTGAATGGTTTCTTCGGTGCTTTATTTGTTCTTACATTTGAGCCAGTGCCAGTTCTTCGTGCAATGCTTACACAGTAAGCGTTTAACAAATCCCATTATGATTATTGGATTAGTTTGGGAGCTGGATTTTTAGACCCTGTGTTGTTGGAGAAGGAACCATGTTATTTAATCTTCATTGCATTTTCCCCAGATTTGGGGCCTGCGTTAGAACAGTGCTCAGCGCTTAGAACAGTGCTTTGCACATAGTAAGCGCTTAATAAATGCCATTATTATTATTATTATTATTGCCCACTTGTTAAATAATCATGACAGTGAGAGTGAAATGGACTTTTCTCTCCATAAAACCCTATGGATACGTAGCTATATGTAAAGCGACTTTCCGGTTTTGTACTGCTCTTGGGTAGACGAATCCGGAATTGTGACTTGTAATTGTCTTCTCGTACAGTAAAATCTCATTAAAGGGAGAGAAGTTCCACCTAAATGAATGAAAACTCAGAATCGAACGAGTATTTAAACACTGACTTTCTATCACGATATTGTGGGATTGTTGTTCCCTCGACATGTTCTTGACCGTGTGGCTGGTTGTCGCAATGTGAATATTGAAGTTCTTCCCATTTCAACTGTATTTACACAAAGTGAGAGTTGGCGCCTACCTGGATAATGCGAGAAAAAATAACGCGTGATCCTGAGGAAAAGGGGGTTTATCAGAGCCTTAACTATCTAAATTGATGATCTTCTTTGATCTAATTTATTAAACCATTCCTTAACTCTCTATTTCACTTTTCCATCAAAGATTCTGGTTCTATTTCTAGACTGTGAGCCCACTGTTGGGTAGGGACCGTCTCTATATGTTGCCAACTTGTACTTCCCAAGCGCTTAGTACAGTGCTCTGCACACAGTAAGCGCTCAATAAATACAATTGATTGATTGATTGATTGATTATAAGCTCCAACAATGCCTACAACACAGCCATTCATACTTAAAAGGTGATATTGGGTTGGATGAATTTCTCAAACGGAAGTGGTTGGGCCAACAATAAGTACTACTACTACTACTACTACTACTACTAAGTTATGGGTTCAAATCCTGGCTCTGCCAATTGTCAGCTGTGTGACTTTGGGCAAGTCACTTAACTTCTCTCTGCTTCAGTTCCCTCATCTGTAAAATGGGGATTAAGACTGTGAGCCCCCTGTGGGACAACCTGATCACCTTGTAACTTCCCCAGCACTTAGAACAGTGTTTTGCACATAGTAAGTGCTTAATAAATGCCATCATCATTATTAGTAGTAGTAACGATGTGTGCAGAGCACTGTACTAAGCCCTGGGAAGGATTATAGAGATGGGAATTAGACACCTACCTGTCCCTTGTGGAGCTCACAATCTACTGTACTTTTATCATCATAAACTGAGATGAAGGATGCTGAGTAGAATATGTAAGACTCAGAACCGATAGAGCCTTAAGAAGTGGAGTTTATGGGATCATTCTAGTAGGCAGGCAGAAAGACCAACAAACCAGTCCTGGCAGATTAAAATTTTATTTTATCTTTAAAGACTCCTGGGGTGATTTGGTCCAGAGGAAAGAGCCTTGGTCTGGGAATCAGGAGACGTGAATTCCATTCCGGATTCTGCCCTACTAAGTCTCGTCCACCGGTGTTGATATTTCTGAGCAAAGAGCAACTTAGGGGAGCAGGAATCCTGAAAGACAGCTGGCTAGTGTAAGCGGCCAAGACAGCAGCAACTGCCAAGGATACCGGGTTAGGGCACGGTGGCGGGTTGCCAAATTTCCAGTGGTTGCCCATCCACCTCTGTATCTAACAAAAACTCCTCACCATTGGCTTTAAAGCCCTCCATCCTTACTCCCTCCTACTTCACCTCGCTTCTCTCCTTCTACAGCCCAGCCCACACACTCCGCTCTTCCGCTGCTAACCTGCTCACTGTGCCCCCATCTCGCCCGTCTCGCCGCCGACCCCTGGCCCATGTCCTGCCTCTGGCCTGGGACACCCTCCTTCCTCACATCCGACAGACAATGACTCTCCTGCCCTTCAAAGGCTTCCTGAAGGCCCATCTCCTCCAAGAGGCCTTCCCAGACTAAGCCCCACTTTTCCTCATCTCCCACTCCCTTCTGCGTCGCCCTGACTTGCTCCCTTGCTCTTCCCCCATCTTCCCACCCCACAGCACCTATGCATATACCTCTCATTTGATTTATTTCTATTGGTGCCTGTTTATTTGTGTTAATAATAATAATAATAATAATGGCATTTATTAAGTGCTTACTATGTGAAAAGCACTGTTCTAAGCGCTGGGGAGGTTACAAGGTGATCAGGTTGTCCCATGTGGGGCTCACAGTCTTAACCCCCATTGAACCCATGACCTCTGACTCCAAAGCCCGTGCCCTTTCCACTGAGCCACGCTGCTTCTCAAGATGATAAGGTTGTCCCACGGGGGGCTCACAATCTTAATCCCCATTTTACAGATGAGGTAACTGAGGCACAGAGAAGTTACGTGACTTGCCCAAAGTCACACAGCCGACAATTGGTAGAGCCGGGATTGATATCTGCTTCCCCCTCCTCTAGACTGGAGCTCGTTGTGGGCAGGGATTGTCACTCTTTATTGCTGTATTGTATTTTCCCAAGTGCTTAGTAGGGTGCTGTGCACGCGGTAGGCACTTAATAAATATGATTGAATAATAATATTAATAATAATAATAATAATGATGATATTTGTTAAGCACTTACTATGTGCCAAGCACTGTTCTAAGAGCTGGGATAGATGCAAGGTAATCAGGTTGTCCCACGTGGGGCTAACAGTCTTAACCCCCTTTTACAGATGAGGTAGCTGAGGCACAGAGAAGTTAAGTGGTTTTCCCAAAATCACACAGCAGATAAGTGGAGGAGCAGGGATTAGAACCTATGTCCTCTGACTCCCAAGCCCGGGGTCTTTCCACTAAGCCACGCTGCTTCTCCATGATGGCACCGGGCTGCCTGCCGTCGCTATAACTGAATCCTGACCCATCAATGGGTCCTCAAACCAATTACTGAGCACTTACTATACACAGAGCACTGTACTGAGCGCTCGGAAGAATCCAGTACAACAGAGTTGCATTGCATGGATGCATGGCACAATATGCCATGACATGGGAAGCAGCATGGCTCAGTGGAAAGAGCACGGGCTTTGGAGTCAGAGGTCAGAGGTTCAAAACCCGGCTCCGCCAACTGTCAGCTGTGTGACTTTGGGGAAGTCACTTCACTTCTCTGTGTCTCAGTTACCTCATCTGTAAAATGGGGATTAAGACTGTGAGCCCCACGTGGGACAACTTGATCACCTGTTATCCCCCCAGCGCTTAGAACAGTGCTCTGCACATAGTAAGTGCTTAAAAATGCCATTATTATTATTATTATTATTTTATTATACCAGCCCCTGCTGGCCTAGCTGCTTCTTGCAATCTGCCCCTGTAGGATTGCAATGGGCAGGGCAAGTGGGGGCCACTGCCTCTGTGCTAATCTCTAGTAATAATAATAATAATAATAATAATAATAATAATAATAATAATAATGGCCTTTATTAAGCACTATGTGCAAAGCACTGTTCTAAGCGCTGGGGAGGTTACAAGGTGATCAGGTTGTCCCACAGGGGGCTCGCAGTCTTAGTCCTCATTTTACAGATGAGGGAACTGAAGCACAGAGAAGTGAAGTGATTTGCCCAAAGTCACACAGCTGACAATTGGCAGAGCCGGGATTTGAATCCATCACCTCTGACTCCAAAGCCCGGGCTCTTTCCATTGAGCCATGCTGCTTATACCAACACGCTGGTTGGTATAAAAATCAACCCTTTTGTGCAGATTTCTGGTCCACAGCCAAGCCTGAGGCTCCTCCTCCGAGGATCCCGAAGGAAGCCTCCAGAGTATTTCTCTTTATATCTAAACTGGAGCGTCACTCCTACGATGCAAGTCCATGTCCTCTTGCTCTACTTTCTAGTCTCTCACAGCCAACAGACATTTCCCGGGGGCGAGGCAACCAATCGGTCAATCATTCATATTTATTGAATGCTTACTGTGTGCAGAGCACCATACTAAGTGCTTGGGAGAGTATGTTATGACAAAGTGGGTAGTCCTGTTCCCTGCCCACGACAAGCTTACAGTCTAGAGGAAAATGTCTGTTGTATTGTTATACTGTACTCTGCCAAGCGCTTTGTATAATGCTGTGCATGCCGTAAGCACTCAGTAAATACCATCCATCCGATCGATTGATCGATTGAAATGTCGCAGTGAAAGAGAACTTCCCTGGGGAGCACCCAGTGGCTGGATAATTTCCCTCAGGTTAGTGCCATAGTTTTCATCATCATCAATCGTATTTATTGAGCGCTTACTGTGTGCAGAGCACTGTACTAAGCGCTTGGGAAGTACAAATTGGCAACATATAGAGACAGTCCCTACCCAACAGTGGGCTGAGTTTTTTGTTTTTAAATCATATTTGTTAAAGGTTTATTATGTGCCAGGCACTGGACTAAGTGCTTAGGTAGGTACAAGCTAATCAGGTTGTGTGTCCAACCTGAATAGCTTGCATCTACCTTAGCATCTCAGCATTTCTCGTTTTTTTTATTGTATTTGTTAAGCGCTTACCATGTGCCAGACACTGTGCTGAGGTTGATGCAAGCTAATACAGTTGGACACAGTCTCTGTCCCACACGGGGCTCACAATCTTAATCCCCGTGAGGTAACTGAGGCCCAGAGAAGTGAAGTGACTAGCCCAAGGTCACACTGCATACAAGTGGAGGAGCTGGGATTAGAACCTAGGTCCTCCTGACTCCCAGCCACTTGGGCTACCCACTAAGTCATGCTGAGGCATGCATGCGTGCGTGCGTGTGTGTGTTTGTGTGTTTGTGTGTATGTATGTATGTGTTTGTGGTATGAGTGTTTCCTGCCTCTATCCTGAAAATTCCAGGGGCTATAACGACTGCAAACCGAACTAAATACATAACTGTGAAATAAAGCAAACGGACCCGGGAAAATCTGGAGTTGGCCGTCTCCCTGCATCTTCTCCCACTGTAGCTTGGGGAGGGACGATGGAAAAAGCAGTCAAGGGCACCGCCCCGCACCCCGTCCCCCGGAGGCTGCCCCGCCCCGCCAGCCCTCCTCCTCCTCTTCCTTCTCCTCCATCCTTCTCCTCCTCTTCCTCCTCCATCCTCCTCCTTCTCCTCCGTCCTCCTCTTCCTCCTCTTCCTCCTCCTCCATCCTTCTCCTCCCCCTCCTCCTTTCACCTCCTCCTCCTCTTCCATTCATCTCCTCCTCCTCCTCCTCTTCCATTCATCTCCTCCTCCTCCTCCTCTTCCATCCTTCTCCTTCTCCTCCTCTTCCATCCTTCCTTCTCCTCCTCCATCCTTCTCCTCTTCCTTCTCCTCCGCCTCCATCCTTCTCCTCTTCCTTCTACTCCGCTTCCATCCTTCTCCCCCTCCATCATTCTCCTCCATCATTCTCCTCCTCCTCCTCCATCCTCCTCCTCCTCCTCCCTCCTCCTGCTCCTCCTCCCTCCTCCTGCTCCTCCTCTTCCATCCTTCTCTTTCTCCTCCTCCTTCTCCTCCTCCTCCATCCTTCTCCTCCTCCTCCATCCTTCTCCTTCATCCTTCTTCTCCTCCTCCATTTTCCTCCTCCTCCACTCTCCTCCTCCTCCTCCTCCTCCTCCTCCACCATCCTCCTCCTCCATTCTTCTCCTCCTCCATCCTCCTCCTCCTCCTCCATTCTTCTTCTTCTTCTTCTCCTCCTCCTCCTCTCTCCTCCTCCATCCTCCTCCTCCTCCTCCTCTGTCCTTCTCCTCCTCCTCCATCCTTCTCCTTATCCTCCTCCTCCAACCTTCTCCTTCTCCTCTTCCTCCTCCTCCTCCTCCTCCTCCTTCTCCTCCTCCTCCTTCTCCGCCTTCTCCTCCTTTTCCACCCTTCTCCTCCTCTTCCACTTCTATCCTCCTCCTCCTCCTCCTCCACCTCCTTCTCCACCTTTTCCACCCTTCTCCCCCTCCATCCTCCTCCTCCTCTTCCACTTCCATCCTCCTCCTCCCCCTTCACCCTCCTCCTCCTCTTCCTCCTCCCTCCTCCTCCCTCCTCCTCCTTTCTTCTCCTCCTCTCCTTCTCCTCCTCCATTCTTCTCTCTTCTTCCATTCTTCGCCTCCTCTTCCCTCCTCCTCCTCCTCCATCCTTCTCCTCCTCCTCCATTCTCCTCCTCCTCCTCCATTCTTCTCTCCCCCTGCATCCTCCTCCTTCATCCTCCTCCTCCTCCCAGCCAAACGTCAGCCCGCCAAATGGCAAATCCCCCGGCCCCCCCGCCCCGCGGCCGCCGGTCCGGCGGGTCCCCTCTCTCCCCCTCTCCCCCCGCCTCCCGCCGGCCCGCCCCCCGCCCGCCCCGTCACGGCGCAGGCGGCCCCCAAGGAGGCGGCGTGCTGGCCGCTCTCCATAAAGGCCGCCGCCGCCGCCCCGGCCTCCCACCCTCCCACCCTCCCGCCCCGCCCGCCCCGCCCCGCTCCTCCGACAGCGGCGGGGACAGAAAAAGGACCAGCAGCCGACGCCAGCCGCGGGGCCGGGGGCCGGGGGCCGGGGGCCGGGGGCCGGCAACCGGACCAGTAGGGAGCCCAGCCCGCGGGACCAGCCTCAGGACCAGCAGGAAGACCAGAGGGACCGGCGGCGGGGCCAGCAGGGAGAGAGACCGGCGGCGGCGGGGCCAGCGGGGAGTCCAGTAGGGAGCCCAGCGGCGGGGCCAGCGGTCAGATCAGTAGGGTGACCAGCAGCGGGGCCAGCAGGGAGACCAGTAGGGAGCCCAGCAGGGAGACCAGTAGGGAGCCCAGCCGCGGGGCCAGTAGGGAGACCAAAGGGACCAGCAGCGGAGCGAGCCGCGGGGCTAGCAGAGAGGCCAGCAGCGGGGCCAGTAAGAAGACCAGCAAACGGGCCAGCAGCGGGGCCAGTAAGAAGCCCAGCAAAGGGGCCAGCAGCGGGGCCAGTAAGAAGCCCAGCAAAGGGACCAGCAGCGGGGCCAGTAAGAAGCCCAGCAAAGGGGCCAGCAGCGGGACCAGTAAGAAGCCCAGCAAAGGGGCCAGCAGCGGGACCAGTAAGAAGACCAGCAAAGAGGCTAGCAAAGGGACCAGTAAGAAGACCAGCAAAGGGGCCAGCAGCAGGGCCAGTAAGAAGACCAGCAAAGGGGCCAGGAGTGGGACCAGTAAGAAGACCAGTAAAGAGGCTAGCAAAGGGGCCAGTAAGAAGACCAGCAAAGGGACCAGCAGAGGGGCCAGCGAGAAGACCAGCAAAGAGGCCAGCAAAGGGGCCAGTAAGAAGACCAGCAAAGGGGCCAGCGAGAAGACCAGCAAAGGGGTCAGTAAGAAGTCCAGCAGCGGGGCCAGTAAGAAGCCCATAAAAGGGACCAGCAAGAAGCCCAGCAAAGGGGCCAGCAGCGGGACCAGTAAGAAGCCCAGCAAAGGGGCCGGTAAGAAGCCCAGCAGCGGGACCAGTAAGAAGCCCAGCCGCGGGGCCAGTAGGAAGCCCAGCCTCGGGGTCGGTAAGAAGTCCAGGAAAGGGGCGATCGGGGGGTCCCCGTGGCCCTCGCCCCTCGCTTCCCGGGGGCGCCCGGCGGTCTGCCCCTGGAGCCCGTCCCCCCGGGCGGGGCCCCGGCGCCCATGGCCCTGGCCGACAGCGCCCGCGGGCTGCCCAACGGGGGAGGCGGCAGCGGCTCCTCCTCGGCGTCGTCGTCGTCGGTGGCGGCGGCGGGTTCGGCCGAGCCCCCGGAGGCCTCCCCGGCGGCGGCGTCGGCGGCGTCGGCGCTGTTCCCCGAGATCGTGGAGCTGAACGTGGGCGGGCAGGTTTACGTGACCCGGCGGGGCACGGTGGTGTCGGTGCCGGACTCGCTGCTGTGGCGCATGTTCTCGCAGCAGCGGCCGCAGGAGCTGGCCCGGGACAGCAAGGGCCGCTTCTTCCTCGACCGGGACGGCTTCCTCTTCCGCTACATCCTCGACTACCTGCGGGACCTGAGGCTGGTCCTGCCCGACTACTTCCCGGAGCGCAGCCGCCTGCAGCGGGAGGCCGAGTATTTCCAGCTGCCCGAGCTGGCCCGCCGGCTCGGGGGGGGCCCGCAGGCCGGGCCCGACGGCGACCCGCCGCCCCGGGGGCTGCTGAGGACCGGCGGGGACGAGGCTCAGCATCCTCAGCATCCTCAGCAGCAGCATCCTCAGCATCCTCCTCCTCAGTCCTCGGCCGGGGCGTCCTCGCCCCCCGCGGAGCCCGCTAGCCCCGGGCCGGCCGGGGCGTCCTCGGCGGCCCCCTCCCCTTCCCCGGAGGGCGGCCGGAGGTCCGGCTACATCACCGTGGGCTACCGGGGCTCCTACACCATCGGGCGGGACGCGCAGGCCGACGCCAAATTCCGGCGGGTGGCGCGCATCACCGTCTGCGGCAAGACCTCCCTGGCCAAGGAGGTCTTCGGGGAGACCCTCAACGAGAGCCGGGACCCCGACCGGCCCCCCGAGCGCTACACGTCGCGCTACTACCTCAAGTTCAACTTCCTGGAGCAGGCCTTCGACCGGCTGTCCGAGGCCGGCTTCCACATGGTGGCCTGCAGCTCCACGGGGACGTGCGCCTTCGCCGGCGGCGCCGACCAGAGCGAGGACAAGATCTGGACCAGCTATACCGAGTACGTCTTCTGCAGGGAGTGAGCGGGACGGCCCGGCCCTCCCGGGCCCCCCCCCCCCCCCTCCCGCCGCCGTGGTCCCCTCTCCATCCCTCCGTCCTCCCCTGCGGTCCCCGCGGGCCGGCGCCCATCGCCCGTGACGTCACTGACTCCCGTCTCCTAGCAACCGCCCGCCGCGGTCCAGCCGCCCCGAGGCCGGGCCGCGCGGAAGCCGGTCCCCGGCCGCGGACAGACTTCGAAATCCCTCCCGAGAAATCGGCCCCTCCCCCGTGATCCGAGGGCCGGCCGATCCTCCCTGGCCCTGCCATCGGTGGCAGACAAAAGTTGCTCATTTAAAACGCACACGCACACACACACACACACACACACACACACACACACACACATCCCTGTCCCCGCCATCAGTGGCAGACAAAAGTTGCTCATTTAAAACACACACACACACACACACACATCCCTGTCCCTGTCATCAGTGGCAGACAAAAGTTACTCATTTAAAACACACGCACACGCACACACACACACACACACACACACACACCCCTGTCCCTGCCATCAGTGGCAGACAAAAGTTGCTCATTTAAAACACACACACACACACACACACACACACACACATCCCTGTCCCTGCCATCAGTGGCAGACAAAAGTTACTCATTTAAAACACACACACACACACACATGCACATCCCTGTCCCTGCCATCAGTGGCAGACAAAAGTTACTCATTTAAAACACACGCACACACACACACACACACACACATCCCTGTCCCTGCCATCAGTGGCAGACAAAAGTTACTCATTTAAAACACACGCACACACACACACACACACACATCCCTGTCCCTGCCATCAGTGGCAGACAAAAGTTACTCATTTAAAACACACACACACACACACACACACACACACACACACACATCCCTGTCCCTGCCATCAGTGGCAGACAAAAGTTACTCATTTAAAACACACACACATCCCTGTCCCTGCCATCAGTGGCAGACAAAAGTTGCTCATTTAAAACACACACGCACATCCCTGTCCCTGCCATCAGTGGCAGACAAAAGTTGCTCATTTAAAACACACACGCACACACGCATCCGCACTCCGATGCACCATCCTTTCCACTCCCCGATCGGATTCCTTTCACTGGGTGAAATGACTTGGAAGCGGTTGAGGAAATGGAGAAAGTTTCAACCAGTCGAAGGGGGCCGCCCGCTTGCAAAACCCGAGCTCTTATCGGGATGGTCTCGCGGGTGGTTTTGACTCGCAGAAGGGAAGCTGACTTCTGCTTTCCTGAAGCTGTTTTTCCCGGCCTACCCCCTGAAGTACTTTTTGCTTTACTCTAGTTGGCACGGCAGCGTTGAACAAAGTGCCTGCGACCTCAGAAGAAATGCCCAGGGCTCCCCGCCTGGCCTGAAATCAATCAGTTTTTGATTGCGGTGGGAAAGGGTTGCGTATATACCTAAATATTTGCTGGGCGAGCCCAAACCGGTGGTGGCTACAGGCCCGAGAGCACTTTGACCCGGGCTTGGGAGGCCGGGAGGCGGGAAAGGGGGAGAGAGGCAAATCGGTATTGAAATTTGAATAATTGTGCCACTATTAAGGTACACGCTTAGCTTCAGCTCCCAACAGAAAATGGGAAATGTGCTCCGTATTTATTAGGACGTCAAGTGAGTCACAGTAAAATTGCTTGGGATTAAAAAAAAAAGTTTATCAAATTTGCTGATTCCGATTTCTAAATTTAAACACATTACTGGCGGTTTATGATTTAACCGAAAAACGATCCCTTACGATTTTAGTTTATGGACTTCCTCTTTCTGAAGAGGTCTACTTCTAGTCTATTTTTTTTTTTATTCCTCTTTTCTTGAGCAATATATATTTAGCAGGATTTGATACCACTCGTCAAACTCCACATTTTAAATAGCTAAGCTCGAGCTCGGCTGCCACATAAAACTGAAAACGATACTTCTTTGCATATTTTCTTCTGCCTTATTTTGCTGTGAAGTAAGGTGGCTCCTATCCAGTCGACTTAACTGCAGAGAAATGTAGGGAAGCACCAAAGTGTTATCCAACTGTAGATAACTGTAAAATGGAATACCATATCTTTGAATGACCGCACGGAGTTAGTCTAGCAATAAAATGGTAATCTGAGGTTAATTCAACAGAAGAAAAGAATGAGACCCGGTTGCCTTATGCCTTTACTCTAAAGTCGACTAACTCCCCTTGGGCGTAGTCTAATCTAGCCGTACAAAGTGAAAGAAAACTCACCCTTGCTACCCAGGATGTCCAAGGTTATTCTCTGAAGAATCAGCAACCTAGAAGTCTTTCTAGTTTTTGTTTCGGTAACTT
This sequence comes from Tachyglossus aculeatus, assembly GCF_015852505.1. Classification (NCBI taxonomy): domain Eukaryota; kingdom Metazoa; phylum Chordata; class Mammalia; order Monotremata; family Tachyglossidae; genus Tachyglossus; species Tachyglossus aculeatus. The sequence goes on along the minus strand of NC_052067.1, from coordinate 129,420,790 downwards.
TCTCTGAAGTGTTTTCTAAGATTTTGTAAAAAGCAGTTTTCAGTAAAAGTGTTTCATTTAGCACTGTTTTTTTCTTTTCTTTTTTTAAAACAATAATGATGATGATAATAAAAACCTAACCTTGTACTCTATCTTGCTATGTACATGACAGACATTAAGAATGGGAACAGTTTGAATTCTAGGTCGAATGTGATCCCATGTGTATATACGATATATAAACATTTTACACGAATCATTTAGTTTTTTATTCATTTACTAGTGCTTTGAAAATTTCGTATATTTAGTCTTAGCACTCTATGCGTAGATGAAATGGCAATGTGTTTCGATCAATTTCCTCTGCTCATTTCTGTGGAAAAACTGAGTACAAATCGATTGCCTTCGCTGTGGTGGGCTAACACTTTTCATTAGCTCTGCTGTGAGTTCGATCTAAGTTTGTTCACAAAATGTCTACCGCTGCTTTTTTAATCCGCCACATTTTGGGTGGGAGGAAAAAGGGAGGAAGAGCCAAGATCGGGATGATCAAGTTCAGTACTTAGCAATGGGGGGGTGTATCCTTTCTATTTAAGTAAGAGTGATGCTGCATTAGGAATATCACTGAGAGGCTTTTCAGATTGGCCGGAGTTGGACGAGGAAAGGGAAATTAGAAGGCTAAGGCAATTATCTGGATAACTCAGACCAAGAGCAATCCATTTTTTTCTGGATTTTCATTTCTTTGACCCTAGTGGAACATTAACTATAGGCATGATTTCCTACATGAAAAGAAGCCTATCTGGTTCATGTTCCATGTGTGTGGGCCTATCGTCGTGGTGATCTAAAATAGATCCCACCTGAAATGTGTTAATCACATTAGCCTCTATCTAAAGATGGACATTAAAAAAACAATGATAATAATGATGATGACATTTGCTAAGTGCTTACTATGTGCAAAGCACTATTCTAAGCGCTGGGGAGGATACAAGGTGATCAGGTTATCCCACATGGGGCTCACAGTCTTAATCCCCATTTTACAGATGAGTAACTGAGGCACAGAGAAGTGAAGTGACTTGCCCAAAGTCACAAAGCAGACAATTGGCAGAGCCAGGATTTGAACCCGTGACCTCTGACTCCCAAGCCCGTGCTCGTTCCACTGAGCCATGCTGCTTCCCCAATATTCAGCTAAGGATCTTAAGCTCATCCTCTAGACCATAAGCTTCGTGGGCAGGGAATGTGTCTGTTTATTCTCATGTTGTACTTTCCCAAGCGCTGAGTACAATGCTCTGCACACCGTAAGTGCTCAATAAAATATGATTGAATGAGTGAATTTGAAGATTAGCGTTGGGGTGAATCATCTGAGCTTCTCCTTCCAGGAAGGACTGCTCTCAGTGGTTGGACTAGAGTCACACGAAGGTTCAGTCAAGATGAAGTTACTTCCCAAGCGCTTAGTACAGTGCTCTGCACACAGTAAGCGCTCAATAAATACAATTGATGATGATGATGATGAAGTTGGGGGGTTGGCAGTAATTTGGTGGATTTTCTGTAGAAAAGGAATTCAGATAACTTAGGCCCAAATCACCAACCTCTTCCTGGACCCTTCTCGATTTCGGGTTGGGCTGGCCACCTGCTCAAGCTAGTTTGCTCTATCTGTGTGTTCCCAGTTATTACTGAGTGTTGGGCGAGCCAACGGCTATCCGGGTGTGTCCAAAGGAACTGATTTCTCGTAGAAAATAAAATCGGGGAAACTAAAAGTGAAGAGTCGGTTGGGCAACGGGTTTATCAAAGAGGCACCTCGATGGTCAATGCCCTTGTGTCGATTTTGCAATGGTACGTTTGACAGTTCATCTGCTTTTACACATCTGATAATGCTCCATGTTCCTGCTTTTTCCCCCCCCATATTACGGGGCAGAATAGACCAAATTAAAATATTTTTCTTTTCAATATCTGTTTTACTTACGTACTTTATACTTTGATTAAAGAATGTAGAGCGTGCTGTATTTAACATTATGGCATTTGCGTAGTTGACGAGGAAGGCTCTCTCTACGGCCCTCGCCAACCAGATCGTTTGGTGCAGTGGCTGTTGAGTACCTTGATGCTTCTCTAAAGAAATGAGAAGTTCAGTGGCGACCTGTGGAAAACTCTCCTGTGACTTGGCAACCAAGGATGCACACCTGGCATCCTGTGAGTTTTCCCCAGTGGAAGAGATTTTCTTGGAACTTCGTTACGTATTACAGCCACGTAGATCACAGCTTTGCTAGCTTGGCACTGTCTAAATAAAACTAGCTCCCCTCTCCGAGAGCCTCCCGTAGCGTTTTTGTAATATCTTAGAAAAAATTACTTCACAAACGATGGTAACACTGACCCGCGGTAGAGTTGAGAGAAGACATGGAAACTCAGAATGCCTTCTTTCGGGTGAGGTCATGAAATGCCTTGCTGCTTTCACTGAAGGTTTACATAAGCAAAAGGACTATTCTAATGTGCATTGAGATCCTACTAGAAGAAACATCCTTGTTATGACCTATTATTTTCCAAAACAAAATAGCCAGGAAGAAATCTTCACACATTGTACCTTTTTTTTTTTTTAAGAACCATCAATCCCTTCTCAGATGGCTTAAATTGAAGGGGAAAATTTCTCTAGGTACTACTTGAGTGCTCTAGTGATATTATTCTTCCTAATCACGACTAGTTGGATGATTAAATAACGTCTCTCTCCCTGTATTGTGGAGTAATGAATGATTGTGACTTGTTCTGTATTCTATTAAACACTAAATAACAAAGCATCCACTCTTTCAATTATTCCTCTTGTCCGCTGTTATATACTGATGAAGAAACCGGCCTAATTTCTTTTAAGGCGGTTCCCAAACACCAGAAGAGATTCCCAGTGGTTGTGAGAAATATTACCCTGATATCCCCGCTGATTGAATCACTCAATTAATGGTATTTATTAGGCACTTATTGGTTGTGCAGAGCACCGAATTAAGTGCTTGGGAGAGTTTGATACAGTAACGTCAAACCCGAGACTAAAATGACCCAGCTGCGGCCAGCCAGAGAAGCGGTTTCTTTCCTAAATAATTTTTAGCCCAAACAGACCCAGACCACATTGTGCAGAAAGAGGCAGGATGATACAACAGTTGGTACATATTTCCTTCTGCTTCTGGTCTGGTTTCAAAAGCGTAGGGATGTAGTTCAAGACTGTGGCAGATGCCTAGATCTGCGTTCGCTGGGTGTTCTGTCAGATAAGAAGAGAGACAAACACGGAGACGCTAGCCAATTAAAAGCAGTTCGTGAATCTGCCCAGAAACGCTCTTTCTCCCTCATCAACTTTCTTGTCAGTCGCACCAGCTCTTCCTGGCTTGCAACATCTTCCCTATCCTAGGACTCGCCTCTGATAACGTTGCCTCCTCCCTACCCTATGTTTCGCCTCTGATAACCTTGCCATCTATTTCACTGACATCTCCAAATCCCATCTCCTCTACCCCATCCAATCGCATCATTCATTCTCCCATCCTTCCCTGGCTGTCATTCAAAAGGAGATGACCCACCCCCTTTCAAAATCTTCCCTCAAAATCGACCCCATCTCCTCACACTTTATCAAAACACTCATGCCTTCAAGTCTTCCACTCCTGTCTACCCATTTCCATTGCTCACCCTCTGCTTTCAAAAGCAACCTCCCTCAACCCCACTGCACCTTCCAGCTATCGCCTCATCATCATCATCATCATCAATCGTATTTATTGAGCGCTTACTATGTGCAGAGCACTGTACTAAGCGCTTGGGAAGCCTCATCTCCCTTATACCATTCCCCTCCAAACTCCTTGAATGAGTTATTTACACCCACAGCTTCCACTTCCTTTTCTCCAACTCCCTTTTTGACCCCTTGCAAATTCACCTTACACCCCCCTCCACTCCAGTGACACTGTTCTCTCCAAGATAGTCGCGCCAAATTGTGAGAAGCCAGCCTGGCCTAGTGGATAGAGCACGGGTTTGGGAGTCAGAAGGACTGAGGTTCTAATCCTAGCTCTACCACTTGTCTGCTGCGTGATCTTGGGCAAGTCACTTCACTTTTCTGGGCTTCAGTTTCCTCATCTGAAAAATGGGGATTAAGAGCGTGAGCTCCCCAGTGGGCCTTGAACTGCGTCCAACCTGATTAGCTTGCATCTATCCCAGCTGTTAGTATGGTGTCTGGGCACATAGTAAGCACTTCACACATATAATAAAAAAAGCAGTTTTTACTACCCCCTTCCTGTGGAAACGCTAATCTAACTTCCGTCTCTTGACACAGTCCTCTCCTGGTTCCTCTATTACCTCTGTGGCTGCTTCCTTTCAGTCTTTGCTGGCTCTTCCTCTGTCTCCCACCCCCTGAGCCCACTCTTCTAGACTGTGAGCCCACTGTTGGGTAGGGACTGTCTCTATATGTTGCCAACTTGTACTTCCCAAGCGCTTAGTACAGTGCTCTGCACACAGTAAGCGCTCAATAAATACGATTGAATGAATGAATGAACTGTGAGGGGATCCCTCAAGCTCAGAGAAGCAGTATGGCATAGTGGATAGCCTAGGAGTCAGAAGGTCTTGGGTTCGAATCCCAGTTCTGCCACTTACCTGCAGAGTGATCTTGGGCCAGTCACTTCAGTTCTCTAGGCCTCAGTTTCCTCCTCTGAAAAATGTGGATCGAGATTGAGAAGCTCCCGCGGGACAGGGACCGTTTCCAACCCGATTTGCTTGTGTCCACCGCAGCATTTAGTACCATTCCCGGCACTTAGTAAACGTTTAACAAATAGCACAATTAATTCATTAATTTTGGGCCCACTTTTCTCCTCAGTCTACACCTATTCCCTTGGGGAACTTGTGTGTTCCCACAGCTTCAACTACTAGCTCCTTGGAGATGATTCCCAAATCTACCTCTCCAGCCCCAACCAATCCCCTTCTCTGCAATCTCTCATTCATTCAGCCATATTTATTGAGCACTTACTGTGTGCAGAGCACTGTACTAAGCGGTTGATTTTTTCCTGCTTTCTGTATGTCACTCTCTGGATGTCCTGCTAACACCTAGAGCTCAGCAGGTCCAAAACTGAACTCAGCATCTTCATTTCGAAACCTTCTTCTCCTCCTGTACTTTCCCCTGACTGCTGAGAACCACATCATCACCCCTGTCTCAGAAGCCCATGATCTTGGCATCGTCCTTGACTCGTATCTCCTTCAATTCACATATTCAGTCAGTCATCGAGTCCTGTTTTGACCTTCACACCATCTCCAGAATCCATCCCTTCCTCTCCACCCAAATTGGTACTATGCAGCAAGTGTCATATCTGATTTCGATCAGCCTCAAGTCTCTCCCTTCTCCACTCCGGACTTCGTTCTGTTGCTGGAATCATTTTTCTAAGACATCATTCTGCTCTCACCCCCACAAAAATAATAATTGTGGTAGTCATTGAGCACTTACTATGTGCCAGGCACCATACTAAGAGCTGGGATGGATCCAAGCAAATCAGATTGGATGCAGTCCCTGTCGCTTCATTCATTCATTCAATTGTACTGTGTTCAGAGCACTGTACTAAGTGCTTGGGAAGTACAAATCGGCAACACATAGAGACGGTCCCTACCCAACAACGGGCTCACAGTCTAAAAGGGAATAATGATGGTATTTGTTAAGCACTTACTATATGTGCTTAACAAGGTAATCAGGTTGTCCCACATGGGGCTCACAGTCTTAATCCCCATTTTACAGGTGAGGGAACTGAGGCACAGAGAAGTGAAGTGACTTGCCCAAGGTCACACAGCAGGCAAGTGGCGGAGCCGGGATTAGAACCCGTGACTTTCTGACACATTGGCCCGCTTGCTACCCACTACGTCATGCTGCTTCCGATCTCCTTGAAAACCTCCGATGACTGCCCAACCTTTTTCGCACCAAGCAGACACTCCTGACCAAAGGCTTTAAAGCACTCAACCAGCTTTCTGCCACCAACTCCCACTGCAACTCAGCCCATACGTTTTGCTTCTCATTTCTAGACTGTGAGCCCACTGTTGGGTAGGGACCATCTGTATATGTTGCCAACTTGTACTTCCCAAGCGCTTAGTCCAGTGCTCTGCACACGGTAAGTGCTCAATAAATATGATTGAATGAATGAATCATGCCTCACTTTTATTGTCAATCTCTTGCTGAAACCCTCCCTCCTGCCTGGACCTCTCCTCCATTTCTCATTCAATGCACCATTACTCTCTTCATCTTCAAAGCCCTGCGATAATAATAATAGTATTTGTTAAGTGTTTATTTACTATGTGCCGGAGCTTCTACTAAGCGCTGGGGTGGATACAGGCAAATTGAGTTGGACACAGTAGAAGCAGAGAGAGAAGCAGCGTGGCTTAGTGGAAAAAGCACGGCCCTGGGAGTTAGAGGTCGTGGGTTCTAATTCTGGCTCTGCCACTGTCAGCTGTGTGACTTTGGGCAAGCCACTTCACTTCTCTGTGCCTCAGTTACCTCATCTGGAAAATGGGGATAAAGACTGTGAGCCTCATGTGGGACAACCTGATTACCAATGCTTAGTACGCTCTTAATACGTGTCCTTATTATTAGTACCTGTCCCACGTGGGGCTCACAGTCTCAATCCCCATTTGACAGATGAAGTACCTGAGGCAGAGAGAGGCTAAGTGATTCGCCTAAAGTCGCACAGCAGACAAGTGTCGGAGCAAGGATTAGAACTCAGGTCCTTCTGACTCCCAGGACCATCCTCTATCCTCAAGGCCAAGATGCCCTTCCTCGCCGTAACTTGGCATGGGCCTAGGGAATCGAGAATTCAGTTTCCCAAATCTAGAACTGGTGGCAGCAGCAGCGGTAGCTTGCAGGTTGTGCTCTCTCCTCAGCCCTCAGTTCAGTGTCTCAGGAAGTGCTCAGTACATAGCTCTGTTGATTGGTGGCACCTATTTATGCCTCCCCATCTCAGAGTCACATCTGGAGAGTTTCCGGTCCTCTACCAGTCTCGTCTACGGGAGGGAGAGTTAAGCAGAGGCCTACCCATTCATTAATTTATTCATTCATTCATTCATTCATTCATTCATTCAATCACATTTATTGAGCACTTACTGTGTGCAGAGCACTGTACTAAGCACTTGCGAAGTACAAATTGGCAACATGAGTGAGAGGAAGGCAATCTGCTACAAGTCAAAAATCACCTGTGCTGGGCAGCAGCTGCATGGCAGAGAAGCAGCGTGGCTCAGTGGAAAGAGCCCGGGCTTGGGAGTCAGAGGTCATGAGTTCTAATCCCGGCTCCGCCGCTTGTCAGCTGCATGACCTTGGGCAAGTCACTTGACCTCTCTGCGCCTCAGTGACCTCATCTGTAAAATGGGGATTAAGACTGTGAGCCCCACGTGGGACAACCTGATAATCTTGTATCCTCCCCAGCGCTCAGAACAGTGCTTGGCACAAAGTAAGCGCTTAATAAATGCCATCATTATTATTATTATAGAGAGTCCAGCGTGGGAAACTCAAGTTTATTGAGTGGGAGAAGGCAATGATAAACCACTTCCAGATGTTTACCAAGAAAACTCTCTGGATCCACTACCAGAACGATCGCAGATGGAGAGCGGGGCGTTCCGGGAGAGATGGGTCCGTGGTGTCTCTATGGGTCGGAAACGACTCGACGGCATAAGACAAGACCGATTGTCTCATCAGAATGTGAGAATGCCTCACATTCTGCATATTCTGGGAATCAAGGGCATGGTGAGGATGGTATTTGCTTAGCGCTTACTATATGTCGAGCACTGTTTTAAATTCTGGGGTAGATACAAGCTAATCAGGTAGGACCCACTCTTTGGAGCTCCCAATCTCAGTCACGTCCCCACCTATTTCATTGCTTCTGAATTCGGGTCGGTACACGTGGAGTTGGATCCTCTGGAGGACAGAGAGGGAGGGGAGGGAGAGGGAGACTCTCTCCCGTCACGGGTGGCATGGCAGGCTCCCTCCCCAGGAACGTGTGTCTGTGTCCTTCATCGGTCAAGGAGTGGATAAGCGTGGCCTAGAGGACAGAACAAAAACCTGGGAGTCTGAAGGCCCTGGGTACTAATCCCAGCTCTTCCACTTAATAATAACAATAATGGCATATATTAAGCACTTACTATGTGCAAAGCACTGTTCTAAGCACTGGGGAGGTTACAAGGTGATCGGGTTGTCCCACGTGGGGCTCACAGTCTTAATCCCCATTTGGCAGATGAGGTAACTGAGGCCCAGAGAAGTTAAGTGATGGGCCCAAAGTCACACAGCTGGCAATTGGCAGAGCTGGGATTTGAACCCATGACCTCTGACTCCAAAGCCTGGGCTCTTTCCACTGAGCCACGCTGCTTCTCTAAGGCAAGTCACTTAACCTCTCGGAGCCTCAGTTACCTCAACTGCAAATGGGGATTAATCCTGTGAGCGCCATGGGAGACTCCAACCTGACTAGCTTGTAACTGCCCCAGTGCTTAGTACAGTGCATGGTACATAGTACATGATTAAATACTATAGGCAAAAAAAAAGGCAGGTCACCTTAAATTAATAATAAAATAAATTTATTTATTTGTGACCAGCTATGAATAACAGTGTCCTTTCTTGAAAGGCATGGTATAATAACTGTGGTATTTGTTAAGCGCTTACTATGTGCCAGACACTGAACAAAGTGCTGGGGTGGATACAAGCCAATCGGTCGGGACACAATCCCTGTCCCACGTGGGGCTCAGAGTTTCAGTCCCCATTTTCCAGATGAGGTAACTGAGGCCCAGAGAAGTGAAGTGACTTGTCTTAGGTCACACAACAGACAAGCGGCAAAGCCAGGATTAGTATTAGAAGCGGTGTGGCTCAAGGGAAAGAGCCCGGGCTGGGGAGCCAGAGGTCATGGGTTCTAATCCTGGCTCCGTCACTTGTCAGCTGTGTGACCTTGGGCAAGTCACTTAACTTCTCTGGGCCTCAGTTCTCTCATCTGTAAAATGGGGATGAAGACTGTGAGCCCTACGTGGGACAACCTGATTACCTTGGATCTACCCCAGCACTTAGAACAGTGCCTGGCATTCATTCAACTTGTACTTCCCAAGCGCTTAGTACAGTGCTCTGCACACAGTAAGCACTCAATAAATACGATTGATTGATTGATTCATCCATTCAATCATATTTATTGAATGCTTACTGTGTGCAGAGCACTGTACTAGGCGCTTGGGAAGCACAAATTGGCGACATATAGAGACGGTCCCTACCCAACAACGGGCTCACAGTCTAGAAGGGGGAGACAGACAACAAAACAAAATATATTAACAAAATACAATAAATGGAATAGTAAATATGTACAGTGTAAATGTGGAACATAGGAAGCGCTTAACAAAATACAATAAATGGAATAGTAAATATGTACAGTGTAAATGTGGCACATAGGAAGCGCTTAACAAATACCAACATAATTAGTGTTATTATTATTACCCATAACCTTCTGACTCAGACCTGTGCTGCTTCTCTAACTGGCATAAAAGTTTATTTTCTCATGAGTCCTAAGAGGGCACACGCAGAACAATTGGAGGTGAATTGTCTAGTTTGCTGAAACCTAACACATGGCGGGAAAGATCTCGGGACGTCAATAGGCTCTGTTGCCAAGGCCTCACACAGGAATGAAGCCAAGGGTTTCACGATTGGGGTGGCAAGATAATAATACCACAATCATTATCCTTATTATTACTAAATCTCTGTCTTCCCTCCTACTTTTTATGGCATTTGTTAAGTGCTTATTATATGCCAGGTGGCAAGATGCCCTACTTACTTTTGGCTCCGTTTCCTCTAGGTCGGGACAAGAAGAGGGTCCGAGCTTGGCAGCAGCCTGGGGCTCAGTCTCATCTTGTCTAATGCTGTAGAGTCGTCTCCGACCCGTAGCGACGCCATGGCCACATCGTGGAGAAGCAGCGTGGCTCAGTGGAAAGAGCCCGGGCTTTGGAGTCAGAGGTCACGGGTTCAAATCCCGATTGTCAGCTGTGTGACTTCGGGCAAGTCACGCAACTTCTCTGGGACTCAGGTACCTCGTCTGCGAAATGGGGATTAAGACTGTGAGCCCCCGGTGGGACCCAGTCCCTGATCACCTTGTAACCTCCCCAGCGCTTAGAACAGTGCTTGGCACATAGTAAGCGCTTAATAAATGCCATTATTATTATTATTATCTCTCCCAGAATGCCCCACCTCCACCTGCAATCCTTCTCGTAGTGGATCCATAGAGTTTTCTTGGTAGAAAAACCCGAAAGTGGTTTACCATTGCCTCCTTCTGCTCAGTAAACTTGAGTCTCTGCCCTTAACTCTCTTTCATGCCGCTGCTGCCCAGCACAGGTGGGATTTGACTTGAAGCAGATTGCCTTTCAATCAATCAATCAATCAATCGTATTTATTGAGCGCTTACTGTGTGCAGAGCACTGTACTAAGCGCTTGGGAAGTACAAGGTGGCAACATATAGAGACAGTCCCTACCCAACAGTGGGCTCACAGTCACTCACTAGCCACTGGCCGAGCTAGGAATCATCATCATCATCATCAATCGCATTTATTGAGCGCTTACTGTGTGCAGAGCACTGTACTAAGCGCTTGGGAAGTACAAGTTGGCAACATATAGAGACAGTCCCTACCCAACAGTGGGCTCACAGTCACTCACTAGCCACTGGCCAAGCTAGGAATCATCATCATCATCATCAATCGTATTTATTGAGCACTTACTGTGTGCAGAGCACTGTACTAAGCGCTTGGGAAGTACAAGTTGGCAACATATAGAGACAGTTCCTACCCAACAGTGGGCTCACAGTCACTCACTAGCCACTGGCCAAGCTAGGAATGGAATGGCTATGCCTCTGCTTCACTCTCCCTCCCGTAGCCGAGACTGGTAGAGAACTGGAAACTCTCCAGGTGTGATCCTGAGATGGGGGGCGTGGGGACCTCAGTAAGTAGGAGGATAGTTGACTGATGGAAGCAGCATGGCCCTGTGGAAATAGCAATCAATCAATCAATTGTATTTATTGAGTGCTTACTGTGTGCAGAGCACTGTACTAAGCACTTGGGAAGTACAAGTTGGAGGGGCTGGGAGTCAGAGAACCTGGATTCTAATCAATCAATCAATAAATCAATTGTATTTATTGAGCACTTACAGTGTGCAGAGAGCTGTACTAAGCGCTTGGGAAGTACAGGTTGGCAACATATAGAGACGGTCCCTACCCAACAGTGGGCTCACGGTCTAGACTCTGCCACTTGTCTGCTGTGTGACCTTGGGCAAATCACTTCACTTCTCTGTGCTTCACTTTCATCCTCTGTAAAATGGTGATTTAATCCCTGTTCTCCCTCCTACTTAGACTGTGAACCCCAAGTCGGGGAGAGACTGAGTCCAACATTCATTCATTCAATCGTATTTATTGAGCGCTTACTGTGTGCAGAGCACTGTACTGACTGCTTGTGAAGTACATAATAATAATAATAATAATAATAATGATGGCATTTGTTAAGCGCTTACTACGTGCAAAGCACTGTTCTAAGCGCTGGGGGGGATACAAGGTGATCAGGTTGTCCCACGTGGGGCTCACAGTCTTCATCCCCATCTTACAGATGAGGGAACTGAGGCTCAGAGAAGTTAAGTGACTTGCCCAAGGTCACACAGCAGACATGTGGCGGAGCCGGGATTCGAACCCATGACCTCTGACTCCAAAGCCCGTGCTCTTTCCACTGAGCCATGCTGCTTCTCTAATGCTTCATTTAGTACATGATTACTTTGTATCTACCCCAGAGCTTAGAACAGTGCTAGACATATAGTAAGCACTTAACAAATACCACAATTATTATTATTATTATTGCTAAATCTCTGTCTTCCCTCCTACTTTTTATGGCATTTGTTAAGTGCTTATTATATGCCAGGCACTGTATTAAGTGTTAGAGCAGATATATCAGCATGGCTCAGTGGAAAGAGCCCGGGCTTGGGAGTCAGAAGTCGTGGGTTCTAGTCCCGGCTCCACCACTTGTCAGCTGTGTGACTTTGGGCGAGTCACTTCACTTCTCTGTGCCTCAGTAACCTCATCTGTTAAATGGGGATTAAGACTGTGAGCCCCATGTGGAACAACCCGATGACCTTGCATCTCCCCCAGCGCTTAGAACAGTGCTTGGCACACAGTAAGTGCTTAACAAATACTATTATTAGTATTATTATTATTATATAAGATAATCAGGTTGGACACAGTCCCTGCCCCACATGGGGCTCACAGTCTTAATCCCCAATTTACAGATGAGATACCTGAGGCACAGAGATGGAAAGTGACTTGCACAGGGTCACACATCGGATAAGTGGCAGAGTTGGGATTAGAACCCAGGTCCTTCTGATTCCCAGGCCCATGCTCTCTCCACTGGGCTTCACTATTTCTCTTCTTAGACTGTGAAGTCCATGAAGGACATCATCATCATCATCAATCATATTTATTGAGTGCTTGCTATGTGCAGAGCACTGTACTAAGCGCTTGGGAAGTACAAATTGGCAACATACAGAGACAGTCCCTACCCAACAGTGGGCTCACAGTCTACTGGGTTTGATCTGACTCTCTTTGTCTACCAGAACACTTAGTATAGTGCTTGCTAAGCTAGAGCCTTTGCCGACTTGTACTTCCCAAGCGCTTGGTACAGTGCTCTGCACACAGTAAGCGCTCAATAAATACGATTGATTGATTGATTGATTTAACAAATGCCACCATTATTATTTGAAGGTAGATTCATCGCACCTATGCAACGAGTCTAGGCCATAACCTCATTATGGACAGGAATGTGCTAATTCTGTTGTATTGTACTCTCCCAAGCGCTTAGTACAGGGTTTTGCACATAGTAAGTGCTCAATAAACATAACTGGTTGATTAATTGTTTGAACTACGATTTGGTGGCTTTGTCTTGCCCTGTCTTCACCACCCTGCTCCATGATTAAACTACATCATCTGATCAATCAATCATCATCATCATCATCAATCGTATTTATTGAGTGCTTACTATGTGCAGAGCACTGTACTAAGCGCTTGGTAAGTACAAATTGGCAACATATAGAGACGGTCCCTACCCAACAGTGGGCTCACAGTCTAAAAGGGGGAGACAGAGAACAAAACCAAACATACTAACAAAATAAAATAAATAGAATAGATAACTGAGTGCTTACTATGAGCAGAGAGAGCACTGCACTAAACGCATGCTATTAACTGAGTGTTTACTATGAGCAGAGAGAGCACTGCACTAAACACTTGGGTGTTGGTACAAACGTTCCCTCACCACAGGGTGTTTATAACATAGCTTAGAGACCCACCTGCAAGATAGTTGTTGGTTGCATAATTACTAAATGCCCTCTTTATTGTTTGGAGACAATTTCCTGTTCTTTCATTTCTGCCCTTTTGTGATACCAAATGAACCTTCTTAACAGATCTCAAGATAGCCCTAATCCTGTTTTGTCATTTTAATTGATTTGCCAGGATCAAAACTCCTGGCAGAAGACGAAAGGTGAAATGTGAAGGCTTCTTATTTCTCCTACAACTACCTAAAGTAATATTCTCTTCCCAAACTTTACATCCATGGATTTAAAAAAAAAATGTAAAATGATCTCATTTCTCTCTACATTCCTAAAAGGTAAAGTAAATAGCTACTAAGAATTACTATCATCAATTTTCTGGTCAGACAGCTTGGTCAGAAGTTTTAATAATTTACAGATATTGAGATATCGCGATTCTCACTTTGATGGACTAGTCACTAAATCATTCTTTGGAATGGGCAGAGGTTTTCATTTTTATATGTAAAAATATCGATATTATGCTTTCTCTTTCTAGAGATATGAAACGGGAGACTTTTCCCAGCTCGGAAATAAACTATATGCATTCTTGTTTTCTTTTTCTTCATTTCTTTATCCTTTTGGCCACCCATATGCCTCGGTTTGTCACTTTGAATCGCACATTACCACAAAAAATGCTATAGATCTTTAGATTGTAAGGTCCTTCAGGGCAAGGATTGTACTCTATTAGACTGAAGTGTTTATTATAGTGCTCTGCACAGAATAAAAAATTAATAATAATAATAATAATAATAATATTAATGATGGCATTTGTTAAGCACTTACTATGTGCCAAGCACTGTTCTAAGCAGTGGGGCGGATACTAGGCAATCAGGTTGTCCCACGTGGGGCTGACAGACTTAATCCCCATTTTAAAGATGAGGTAACTGAGGTGCAGAGAAGGTAAGAGACTTGCCCAAAGTCACACTGCTGATAAGTGGCAGAGCCGGGACTAGAACCCATGACCTCAGACTCCCAAGCCCGTGCTCTTTCCACTAATCAATAAATGCAGTTGATTGATTGATTGGTAAATGCACAAGATGAGAAGGAGAGAGAAGACAGAGGAGCATTTAAGTTGAAGGTGACTGTATCTTGGAGTAAAATGGGCCGGAGTATGGGGCCAGAAAATGAACTTCTGGGGCAGGTGAGCAGTTGGTTACAATAGATCAATCAATGGTATTTATTGAGTGCTTACTTTGTGCAGAGCTCTGTACTAAGCGCTTGGGTGAGTACCACATAACAGAGTTGGTCGACACATTCTTTGCCCACAATGAGACGACAGAAACCCGTTCAATTCAAGCACACATTAACATAGCTTACTTCCTTTGTGAAGCGAATGATTTTAAAGATTTCATGTCCCGACTTACACAACAGCGGTGGTGCTCGTGGAAGCAGCATGACCTAGTGGATAGAGCACGGACCTGGTCATGGGTTCTAATCCCGGCTCTCCTACTTGTCTGCTGTGTGGCCTTAGGTAAGTCACTTCATTTCTCTGTGCCTCAGTTACCTCATCTGTAAATTGGGGATTAAGACTACGAGCTGCTGTTAGGGACTGTCTTTATATGTTGCCAACTTGTACTTCCCAAACGCTTAGTACGGTGCTCTGCACACGGTAAGTGCTCAATAAATAGGGGAAGCAGCGTGGCTCAGTGGAAAGAGCCCGGGCTTTGGAGTCAGAGGTCGTGGGTTCAAATCCCGGCTCCGCCACTTCTCAGCTGTGTGACGTTGGGCAAGTCACTTCACTTCTCTGGGCCTCAGTTCCCTCATCTGTAAAATGGGGATGAAGACTGTGAGCCCCTCGTGGGACAACCTGATTACCTTGTACCTACCCCAGTGCTTAGAACAGTGCTTTGCACATAGTAAGCGCTTAACAAATACCAACATTATTATTATTATTATTATTAAATACAACTGAATGAATGAATGAATGAATGAATGAGCCCCATGCAGGGCAGGGACCGTGCTCAACCCCATTTGCTTATATCCACCCCAAAGCTTAGTACTGTGCTTGGCACATAGTAAGCGCTTAACAAGTACCGCAATTATTATTATCCTTTCCCCCACCCCCAGGCCATGTCTACTGATCAGTGCCATTTCCGGATTAACATCCCAACCCTCGGGGGGCACAGGGCTATTTGGTTTAATTGGACATGTCCCAGTGTGATGACATGAATGAGTCATGTGTCTGCTTCATAGAAACAGCTGTCATTGCCCTTGTGGAAGAGGAGGAGAGAGGGAAAGCAAAGGAGGAGGGGAAGAGGACATGGGGGACTGACTGCCCTCCTCCTTTCCACCTCCTCTTCTAGCTGCAATGGGCTAGAGGGTGCCCAGTGACTTCTGCCATCTGCTGCCACTTTAATCAATCAATCAATCAATCGTATTTATTGAGCGCTTACTGTGTGCAGAGCACTGTACTAAGCGCTTGGGAAGTACAAGTTGGCAACATACAGAGATGGTTCCTACCCAACAGTGGGCTCACAGTCTAGAAGGGGGAGACAGAGAAGAAAACAAAACATATTAACAAAATAAAATAAATAGAATAGATATGTATGGGATAATAATAATGATGATGGCATTTGTTAAGCACTTACTATGTGCAAAGCACTATTCTAAGCGCTGGGGGGGATACAATGGGATCAAGTTGTCCCACGTGGGGCTCACAGTCTTAATCCCCATTTTACAGATGAGGTAACTGAGGCTCAGAGAAGTTAAGTGACTTGCCCAAGGTCACACAGCAGACATGTGGTGGAGCCCGGATTCAAACTCATAACCTCTGACTCCAAAGCCCGGGCTCTTTCCACTGAGCCACTCTGCTTCTCTAATGGTGCCAGAGGACAGTAGGGTTGGGAAGCAGCGTGGCTTAGTGGATAGAGCACAAGCTTGGGAGTCAGAAGGACCTGGGTTCTAATCCCGACTCTGCCACTTGTCTGCTGTGTGACCTTGGGCAAGTCCCTTCACTTCTCTGGGCCTCAGTTACCTCAACTGTAAAATGGGGATTAAAACTGTGAGCCCCCCGTGGGACAACCTGATCACCTGGTAACCTCCCCAGCGCTTAGAACAGTGCTTTGCACATAGTAAGCCCTTAACAAATACTATTATTACTATTCATTCAATCGTATTTATTGAGCGCTTACTGTGTGCAGAGCACTGTACTAAGCGCTTGGGAAGTATAAGTCGGCAACATATAGAGACGGTCCCTACCCAACAGCAGGCTCACAGTCTAGAGCCTGACTCTGTGCCTTCGTTCCCTCATCTGTAAAATGGGGATGAAGACTGGGAACCTCATGTGGGACTGGGACTGTGTCAAACCTGATTAGCTTGTATCTATCCCTCATGCTTAGAAAAGTTCTTGGCACAAAGTAAGTGCTTAGCAAGTACCATAATTATTATTAATCATTGTACATATTTATTACTCTATTTATTTATTTATTTTACTTGTACATAGCTATTCTATTTATTTTATTTTGTTAGTATGTTTGGTTTGTTCTCTGTCTCCCCCGTTTAGACTGTGAGCCCACTGTTGGGTAGGGACTGTCTCTATATGTTGCCAATTTGTACTTCCCAAGTGCTTAGTACAGTGCTCTTCACATAGTAAGCGCTCAATAAATACGATTGATGATGGAGCTGGGCATTCTGGGGTCCTTGGTGAGGGGCTACCACCATAACCGGAGGCTTTGGAGAGGGGATGGGGAAGGGTTTAAAGTGCTTCTCTGCCCCCCTCCAGCTCGAGAGCTACTTTTGATTCCAAGAAGAGGGGGATATGATCTCTGAGCCCTAGGTTTCAGACTATTGCTCTAAAGGATGGAACTGAACAGGCCGCAAAGGCAGGAAGGTAAAATGAGAGGGACAGAGACATTTTTAGGCTGTGAGCCCACTGTTGGGTAGGGACTGTCTCTATATGTTGCCAATTTGTACTTCCCAAGTGCTTAGTACAGTGCTCTGCACATAGTAAGTGCTCAATAAATACGATTGATGATGATAGAGAGAGACAGAGAAAGAGAGACAGAGACAGGGAGAGACAGAGAAATACAGGGAGAGAGGAAGAGGAGGAGAGGGAGAAAGAGAGAGATGGGGGAAGAGACAAGAAAAACCTGACATTCACTATAGACTTTATAATGATAATAGTAATAATAATTATGGTATTTGTTAAGCGCTATGTGCCAAGCACTGTTCTAAGCACTAGGGTAGATACTAGGTAAAATGAGAGGGACAGAGACATAGAGAGAGACAGAGAAAGAGAGACAGAGACAGGGAGAGACAGAGAAATACAGGGAGAGAGGAAGAGGAGGAGAGAGAGAAAGAGAGAGATGGGGGAAGAGACAAGAAAAACCTGACATTCACTATAGACTTTATAATGATAATAGTAATAATAATTATGGTATTCATTAAGCGCTATGTGCCAATCACTGTTCTAAGCACTAGGGTAGATACTAGGTAATCAGGTTGTCCCAAGTGGGGCTCACAGTCTTAATCCCCATTTTACAGATGAGGTAACTGAGGCACAGAGAAGTTAAGTGGCTTGCCTAAGGTCACACAGCAGACAACTGGCAGAGCCGGGATTAGAACCCATGACCTCCTGACTCCCAGTCCTGCGCTCTATCCACTATACCACACTGCTACGCTAGTGCTGTTCATTAATCAATCATGTTTATTGAGCGCTTACTGTGGACAGAGCACTGCGCTAAGTCCTCAGAAGAGTACAATAAAAACAGAGTTGGTAGATAACGAGTCTAGTACATGCCACCAAAATGCTCCTAAAATGTTGACGGCCCTGTCTCATCACAGACAAAAAGGGAATCCAAAGGGGTGACAAAGCTCTTCCAGTGCTCTTCTCCGCAGCCTTTCTCAATCAATCAATGATATTCGATGGTATTTTATCTTACTGAAGATGAGTTGTTTCAAAGAATAGAAAACCTTACAAAATGTGAACACAGGATACTTGTTCTAACTATGGAGGAAGGCTTCAGACACGAATGGCAAAGCTCCTAGAACTGCACCGCTAAAATCTTCAGGCATGGAGGGGACGCTCAGCTTATCCACATTCTCATGCTCTTCCTCAACATACATAGCCGACTTGTAATTCCCAAGCGCTTAGTACAGTGCTCTGCACACTGTAAGCGCTCAATAAATACGACTGAATGAATGAATGAACATACGGAATACCGAGGAGAGGCCGGAGAACCTTGAAAGTACGATCACCATTACCATCTTCCAGAGGAAAAGCTGAAATCACACTGTGTCATTTATCAAGCAACGAGCAGCAGTGTGGGAGTCAGAGGACCTGGGCTGTGTCTGTTGTGCGACCTTGGGCAAGTTGCTTAACTTCTCTGTGCCTCAGTTACCTCATCTGTAAAATGGGGATTAAGACTGTAAACCCCACACAGGACAGGGACTGTGTTCAACATGATTACCTTGTACCTACCCCAGTGCTTAGAACAGTGCCTGGCACATAGTAACTATTTAACAAATAAAAAAGGAAAATCAAGGCAACTCATTACTCTTCATTACTCTCTCCCCCTTTTAGACTGTGAGCCCACTGTTGGGTAGGGACTGTCTCTATATGTTGCCAACTTGTACTTCCCGAGTGCTTAGTACAGTGCTCTGCACACAGTAAGTGCTCAATAAATACGATTGATGATGATGATGATGATTGCCAACAAAATCTAGGCCACAGTGAGGCTTAAGCTCATCTCAGTGGAAAGAGCACGGGCTTTGGAGTCAGAGGTCATGGGTTCGAATCCCGGCTCCACCAATTGTCAGCTGTGTGACTTTGGGCAACTCACTTCTCTGTGCCTCAGTTACTTCATCTGGAAAATGGGGATTAAGAGCACCCTGTGGGACAACTTGATCACCTTGTAACCTCCCCAGTGCTTAGAACAGCGCTTAATAAATGCCATCATTATTAAACACGCACAGGAGACTTGATCTTTGCTTCTGACTCGGGAAAAATGCAGGGTATAACACTAAGACTTCTACTCAGATTTTATAGACCTTATGAAAGCATGTGACACCATCAAAATAGTTAGATTCTGGAAAGTTGCCTGGTTGAATATCACTGCCTCGAATGGTTTCTTAAGATTCCAAGGAAGGTGAGAAGTAGTGGGGTGGGATGATGGAGAGAGAGAGAGAGAGAGAGAGAGAGAGAGAGAGAGAGAGAGAGAGAGAGAGAGAGAGAGAGAGAGAGAGAGAGAGAGAGCACAGGTCTGAGAGTAAGAGGATTTGGGTTCTAATTACAAAGCTTTTTTGCTCAAAAAAGGCCAATCCTTCCATGATGAAAGTAAGCCTTGCTGTTCTGTCTTTGGAAACCCATTCCCAGTTTTCAGTGGAATGCAGTATTCCCTGAGGCTTTGTTTTTACCATGTCTTTAAATCTTTTCCTTTGGTTTCTTCCAATCAGTCAATCAATCAATCAATTAAGCAAGCAAGCAATCAATTTTTATTTAGTGAGCATTTACTGTGTGCAGAGCACTCTATTAACTGCATGGGATAGTATAACAGAATTGGTAGACATGTTCCCTGCCCACAATGAGCTTAAAGGTTCTTTACATTTGGATTCGTCTTTGCTCTTCAATTTGCACCCTTTATTCACCCCTCCCTGAGCTCCACAGCATGCATATGTACATATCTATTATTTATTTATTCATATTAATGTTTGTATCCTCCTCTAGAGTGGAAGTCTGTTGTTGGCAGGGAATGTGTCTACCAGCTCTGTTCTAATGTACAAGTACTCTGCGTGCAGTAAGCTCTGAATAAATACCAATGATTGATTCCTTATTTTTTATTTCTCAACTTCAGTTTACTATAGAGAGAACTGTGTTGTCATTACAGATTTTGAGTGTATGTGCTTAGCCCCTCCTCAAAATAATCCCTCTGGAAATCACTTTGTAAAATTACTACTAGAGTTTTTTAAAATGGATGCATAGAAAGAGAACTTCTTCAAATTATTCCCTTTTCTGATGGTGGAATATAGAATACATATATTGAAGCAGTGTGGCTCAGTGGGAAGAGCCCGGGCTTTGTAGTCAGAAGTCATGGGTTCAAATCCCGGCTCCACCACTTGTCAGCTGTGTGACTTTGGGCAAGTCACTTCACTTCTCTGGGCCTCAGTTACCTCATCTGTAAAATGGGGATGAAGACTGTGAGCCCCCCGTGGGACAACCTGATCAACTTGTAACCTCCCCAGTGCTTAGAACAGTGCTTTACACATAGTAAGTGCTTAATAAATTCCATTATTATTATGATAGAAGCATAGCCTGGAAGAAGCAGTATTGCCTAGTGGATAGAGCACGAGCCTGGGAATCAGAAGGACCAGGGTTTTAACCCCTTTCCATCACATTCATTCATTCATTCATTCAATCATATTTATTAAGCGCTTACTGTGTGCAGAGCACTGTACTAAGCACTTGGGAAGTACAAGTTGGCAGCATATAGAGATGGTCCCTACCTAACAACGGGCTCACAGTCTAGAAGGGGGAGACAGACAGCAAAACAAAACATGTGGACAGGTGTCAAGTCGTCAGAACAAATAGAATTAAAGCTAAATGCACATCATGAACAAAATAAATAGAATAGTAAATATGTACAAGTAAAATAAATTGAGCAATAAATCTGTACAAACATATATACAGGTGCTGTGGGAAGGGGAAGGAGGTAGGGTGGTGGGGATGGGGAGGAGGAGAGGAAGAAGGGGGCTCGGTCTGGGAAGACCTCTGGAGGAGGTGAGCTCTCAGTAGGGCTTTGAAGGGAGGAAGAGAGCTAGCTTGCTCAGTGCTTAGAACAGTGCTTTTCACATAGTAAGCGCTTAACAAATGCCATTATTATTATTATTATTATTATGTGTAGAGGGAGGGCTTTCTAGGCCAGGGGGAGGACATGGGATGGGGGTCGACGGCAGGACGGGCAAGAATGAGGTACAGTGAGGAAGTTAGCAGCAGGGGAGCAGAGGATGCAGGCTGGGTTGGAGAAGGAGAGAAGGTATGTATGCTATGTGACCTTGGGTGAGTCACTTAACCTCTCTGGGCCTCAGGTACCTTATCTATGAAATGGAGATTACAAGCTGTAAGCCGCACATGGGACAGGGACTGTGTCCAACCTGATTAACTTGCATCTACCCCAGAGCTTAGAACAGTGCTTTGCAAATAGCAAGCACTTAAAAGTACCATAATTATTAATTATTACTATTATTATAATCCTGGCTCTGCCATTTGCCTGCTGTGTGATGGTGGGGATATGAGAAGCAGTATGGCCTAGTGACAACAGCACGGGTTTGGGAGTGAGAGGATGTGGGTCCTAATCCCGGCTCTGCCACTTTCATTCAATCATATTTATTGAGTGCTTACTGTGTGCAGAGCACTGTATTAAGCGATTGGGAAGTACAAGTCGGCAACACATAGAGACGGTCCCTACCCAAAAACGGGCTCACAATCTAGAAGGGGGAGACAGACAACAAAACAAAACAAATAGGTGTCAAAATGATCAGAATAAATAGAATTATAGCTATATGTACATCATTAAAAAACTAGAGTAGTAAATATGTACAAGTAAAATATATAGAGTAATAAATATGTACAAATATATACTAGTGCTGTGGGGAGGGGAAGGGGCAGGGTGGGGGGGAGGGGTGATGGGGAGGGGAGGAGGAGAGGAAAAGAGAGCTCAGTCTGGGAAGGCCTCCTGGAGGAGGTGGGTTTTCAGTAGGGCAAGTAGGCAAGTAATAATAATGATGGTATTTGTTAAGTGCTTACTATGTGCAAAGCACTGTTCTAAGCACTGGCAAGTAGGGCAAGTAGCACACGTCTTCTGTGTGACCTTGGTCACGTCACTTAACTTTTCTGTGCCTCAGTGACCTCATCTGCAAAATGGGGATTAAGAGTGTGAGCCCCATGTGGGAGAGGGACTGTGTCTAACCTGAATAACTTGTTTCTATTATTATCATTATTAAGTGCCATCGAGTCATTTCCAATTCATAGTGACTCCATGGTTATACTTTCTCCAGAATGTCCTGTCTTCTGCCGTAATCTGCAACCTTTCTGATGGTTCTTCCGTTATCGTTGTTATGGTCTCTATCCATCTAGCTGCTGGTCTCCTCTTCAGTGTTTTGTCTGGACTTTTCCTAGCATTAAGAGTCTTCTTCAGAGAATTAGTCCTCCTGATTATGTGTCCAAAATATGCTAATCTAAATCGGGTCTTTTAGCCCTCCAAAGACCACGTTGGTTTAATTTGCTCTAAAATCCATTTGTTTGTCTTTCAGGCAGTCCATGGTATTTGCAAAAGCCTTCTGCAACACCACATTTCAAAAGAATCGATGTTCCTTTTATCCTGTTTTTTCACCGTCCAGCTTTCGGATCCATACATTGTCACTGGAAATGTCATAGAGTTGACAGTTTGTATTTTTGTGGCAATGGTTACTTCGGCGTATTTCATGACTTTTTCCAGGCTCTTCATAGCAAGTCTTCCTAACATTAATCTTCGGCGTATTTCTTAGTCTACCAGCGCTTAAAACAGTACTTGGCATGTAATAAGTGCTTAACAAATATCATAATAATTATTGTTATTATTATTTACTCTCCTATGCCTTAGTTACCTCATATGTGAAATGGGGATTTAATACCATGAACCCCACATGCAACATGAATTTGTCCAACCTGATTACCTTATATCTACCCAGTGATTAGTACAGTGCCTGGCACATAGTAAGCACTTAACAAACACCATTTTAAAGACAAAAATAATACATTCATTGTTTCCTTGACTAGTGATCATTTGACAGTCGTTTTAAGGCCCACGGGAATTTCCGGCTTAAAGAAAAAAAGACAACTGAATTTGTTTTCACTTTATCATGGAAGTTAAGTTTGCTGACAAATCGTATTCTAAACCTTTCACAAGGGCTGTGAGTTGCTACAGAATTCCGACAACTTTAACCGGAAAGGTCCAAGAGGTCGCTGTCTAAGAGTGGTAGAAAACACGTTTGACCTATCTTAAAAGTAAGAATTCCCGGTTCCAAGTGTCTGTTTGGTTTTGGAAATGAGGGCTCTAAAGGCAACTTTAAAAATAGATGATCTGTGTAATAGGGGTTATAACCGTATAATAGCCCATGTGCTCTTTTCTGGTCATTAAGAGTACACAGTTAACCATGTGACAGCTCTCTCAGTGCGGTCAGTGTGTTCTAAGTGGGAGCTCTGTACATGAGCTCATATCGAAAACCCAGCTGTTAGGTCAGAGTTTTTAGGTCACCAGTTCTGAGACAACAGTGTAAGCCTTATTAAAAGCATATCTTCTTTAAGAGGCCTTCCCCCACTAAGCCCTTATTTCATCTTCTCCCACTCCTTTCTTTGTCACCCTTGCACTTGGATTTCTACCCTTATTCACCCCCTCCCTCATCCCCACAGCACTTCTGCGAATTTCCGTCGTTTATTAATTTACATTAATGTCTGTCTCCCCCTCTTGGCTCTAAGCTCTTTGTGGGCAGGGAATGTGTCTACCAATTCTGCTATATTGTACCCTCCCAAGGGCTTAGTTTAGTGCTCTGCAAACAGTAAGCGCTCAATGAATGTCTGATTGATTGAAGCACGAGTAGTAAAGTACAGTGATCACCAAATCACATTAAAGAAGCAACAACACACAACTACAGCCTCCTTAGAACGTGTTGCAAAGAAGTTTCACATTGCCTTCAGGCAGCGTAGTAAAAATCACAGTATTTGTGAATTTCCAGGTGAGATGGGAGGCAAAGGAAATCACAGTCAGCTGTGGGGCATTTTCAAAGGAGGCCTTAGCCTGGAAGTGAGAGCATTGACCCAGAGAACACAGACAAAGATGGTTGGGAGAGAAGTCTTCAAAAAGGCGGAAACTTCACACAGGTAATTTTATTTTGTCTTGAAAGGGAAATAAAGGCTTTTTAAAAAAATCAGGGCAGAGTCTACTCAAAAGCGTTCCTTGTTACTTTTAAGAGGTGATCTGCCCCAACTTAGACACTGGCACTTGTTCAAGCTGTGTGTTTTAGTTGGTGTAGGATGATAGTCTGGGGCCTACTTCACATCAGGGTGCAGGCCTGGGTAGGGTGAAGCCAATTTACGTCACTTTTCCTTTGCCCAACTACAACCCCTTTTTGGAAAAGAGGAAGATATTCAGGCTCTTCCCTTCACTGCGCCACCAGGAAATAGGTTCTGCTAGTGTTTCTCAGAACGCTCATGTAGTGGCCTTCGCCATCCTATAATTTGGTTCATTTGGATCCCTCAGAAGAACAGTTGTTTTGGGGGAGTTCGCTGCTGGTCAGGATCCACCTTGTTCAGCCGCTGGTTGGGGAAGAAAGAATTTGGTTATTAGTGTTGACATTTCAGTGTGATTTAAATGGTTGCAGTAATTCATTTTATATAGGATGCTGCTAGGCTAATTTTGGGAAAAAAATGTCCCATGGTGATGGAAAAACTCAATGTTTAAGAATACATATGTTGGTGGAGGTAAAAACAATTTCCAGGAATAATAGATCTTAACTGCTTACCTGAACTTCTTTTCTATGCTCTCATTTCTGCTCTGTTCTTTGTTTTTGCATTACATCAGCCTCCTACACTATTTGTTTTAAGTAATAAGGTGGCATTTACTGTAAACTTAATTTACAAAATCGCTATATTGGTTCTAACTCTTAAGTTGGAAATCTTTGGCCCTGTTGGGCAAAAAAGAATCAAGCAGTGTCTGTTCACTTTTAGCTAGAATTTATTTTTCACTGGGGTTCTACCTATTTAAAAAATACAAATAGCCCAAGAAAAATAAGCCAGATGAGTTGCAAAATTGTTCTAACTGAAAGATAATAGCAGGTGCTTAAATATTATTTTAGTGTTTAGGTGCTTACTATGTGTTAAGCACTGTTCTAAGTGCTGGGGTCAGGTAGAGCATGGGCCTAGGAGTTATAAGGTCATGGATTCTGATTCAGACTCTGCTACTTGTCTGCTGTGTGACACTGGGCAAGTCACTTCACTTCTCTGTGCCTGTTATCTCATCTATAAAATGGAGATTGAGCCTCAGATGAGACAGGGACTGTGTACAACTTGATTTGCTTGTTTCCACCTCAGTGCTTAATACAGTGTCTGGCACACAGTAAGTACCTAACAAATACTATTATTATTTCTATTAATTTACAACTTAATCATGTCAGAGTCTCTGTCCCACATGGGGCTCACGGTTAAAGTAACTGTGTCCAACTTGATTTGCTTGTATCCACCCAGTGCTTAGTACAGTGTTTGGCACACAGTAAGTGCCTAACAAACACTATTATTATTACTATTAATTTACAATTTAATCTTGTCAGAGTCTCTGTCCTACATGGGCCTCACAGTTAAAGTAAGGGGAGAACTGGCATTGAGTCCCCATTCTACAGATGAGGAAAGTAAGGCATGGAGAAGTTAAGTGACTTGTCTAAGGTCACTCAGCAAGCATCTGGCAGAGTTCAGGATTAGAACCCACACTCTTTTCATCAGGTTTTGTTGCTCCTCATCTTAAAGGGGTTTAGAAATGACTATTTTTGGTATCCATTTCACAGCTGCAGGATCCGACCTGCTTCCCTTTAGCAGAAATCGAAATACAGCACTCTCCATTCTCTGTCCACTGTCATCCTCTTCCCATCCCTCCCACAGCAGGCCATGGAGATTGCAACCAGGGGGATTTCCCCCACCTATGTAGAAGGTTGTGACTAACATAAAAAGCAGATCCTTCCTGAGAACGGCATTGGTTTGAAGGGATCATTAAAAACTCCCCTTTTCCCAGCTGGTGACATTGGGAATATAGGGAAGTATTATCCTTCCCACTTTGAAGGGAATTTTAGACACAAAAAAATTTCCGTCTCTGGTTTAACAGGAAAGAATCTGGTTGTGGGAAGTTGGTTTTAGTCTCAACTCTGAGGTAGCTGAGCCCAGTAGCAGGTTTATATTAATTTTTATTTATCACACAATCTCAGTATTAGCTTATTCCTCTCAACTCTGTGCATTATTACACTTTTTAGTCATTTTCATGTGCTTGGACTGTGTCCAAGCCCTAGAATGCTTAAGAGGAAGATCGGGGAATTTCAGTACTTTTGCTTTAAATTTGATTTGTGTTCAGTAGCTTCTCAATTCAGTTCCATCAGCACATTTTAATATGCAACAGCTGTTCTGTGGGTTCATTTGCGTTCATTAAAAACCAGAGGCGAGGCCTGGTTCTTTCTTAAAAAGTCATCTCATTTTCTCCTATCTGATGTGTCGTTGTCTTAAGGTTTTACCTTTACATTTTTCAGTAATTTCCTTCAGTCAAATATAAGCAGTATCAATTAGACTTCAAGGCAGTGCAACTCGAATGGGGAGGGGAAGGTGAGAAGAATGGACAATAGCAGGCTACCTACGCAACTCTTTTTATATAGGAAGTTGAATGGGGCACCACAAAGTAGAAAGACAGAATAGACAGTCTAAACATATGGTGGAGAATGAGTTCTTTGTGGGCAGGGAATATCATTGTTTAGTGTTGTACTTTCCCAAGCACTTATTACAGTCTCTGTACACAGTAAACGCTCAACAAATACGATTGAATGAATGGTCTCAAACTATGCAACATAGAGACAATGTGGTCTACTGGGAGTAAGAGGACCTGGGTTCTAGTCCTGACTCCACCACTTGTCTGCTGTGTGATCTTGGGCCAGTCACTTAACTTCTCTGTGCTTTGGTTATTTCAGCTATAAAATGGGGATTAAGAACTGGGAGTCCCAAAGTTCAGCTATAAAATGGGGATTAAGAACTGGGAGTCCCATATGGGACACCGACTGTGTCCAACCTGATTAGCTTGTACCTACCCGTTGAGTGTGGCTCAGTGGAAAGAGCATGGGCTTTGATGTCAGAGTTCATGGGTTCAAATCTTGGCTCTGCCACTTGTCAGCTGTGTTACTTTGGGCAAGTCACTTAACTTCTCTATGCCTCAGTTCCGTCATCTGTAAAATGGGGATTAAGACTGTGAGCCCCCCGTGGGACAACCTGATCACCTTGTAACCTCCCCAGCACTTTGAACAGTGCTTTGTACATAGTAAGTGCTTAATAAATGCCATCATTATTATTAATACCCCAGTGCTTAGTACAGTGCCTGGGATCCAGTTTACAAGGAACAGGACGCCAAGGAACAGGCTTTGTGTGGGACAAACCTGATAGAATGGCTGGCTTTTCCCCCTTCACTCCACAGAAATGGCCTACTTTGGGGTCAGCAGTGAGTTTTCTTGCCAAATCCAGTGGCACTACTCATTAGCAGGGAATGTGTCTGTTTATTGTTGTATTGTGCTCTCCCAAGTGTTTAGTACAGTGCTCTGCATGCAGCAAGTGCTCAAATACTGTTGAATGAATACTCCAATCCTAATCCTCTTTGACCTTTCTGCTGTCTTCAGCACTGCGGAACATCCTTTTTCTTGGACACTTTATCAAACCTCAGCTTCACCAACAATGTCCTCTTATGGTTTTCCGTCTATCTCTCTGACCACTCTTTCTCAGTCTCTCACTTGTGGTAACTGTGGTATTTAAGTGCTTACTAAGTGTCAAGCACTATTCTAAGTGCCAAGGTAGATGCAAAGTAATCATGTTGGACACCGTCTCTGCCTCAAATGGAGTTCACAGTATAAGTAGGAGGGTGAACAGGGATTGAATCTCTACAGATGAGGTAACTGAGGCACAGAGAAGTTGAGTGACTTGCCTAAGGTCACACAGTGGTGGTTAAATGGCGGAGTCGGAATTTGAACCCAGATTCTCTGATTCCAAGGCCTGTGCTCTTTCCACTAGGCCACGTTACGTCTCTTCTCTTTGCCTCCTACTCTCTATCTGTGGACCTGCCTCAAGTCGGGTTGGACACAGTCCCTGTCCCACATGGGGCTCCGAGTCTCAATCCCCATTTTACAGATGAGGTAACTGAGGGCCAGAGAAGTGAAGTGGTCACACGGCAGACAAGTGGTGGAGCCGGAATTAGAACCCATGACCTTCTGACTCTCAGGCTGTGCTCTAGCCACTCCACCCTGCTGCTTCCCCCAGTTATTGAGTCCCTTTAAAGTCAATGATCAGGAATTTCTGTTTGATGTAGAGAGAAATGGGTAATAACCGGGCATCAGAGTATAGCTTGTTGTGGATAGGGAATGTGTCTGTGATACTCTCCCAAGCGCTTAGTGCTCTGCACTCAGTTAACACTCATACAATTGACTGACTAAAGTATGGACTGGAGAGGGGAAAGACGGCATCCCAGCTCTCAATACCTTAATCTCCCTAGTTAAATGGTCAATGTAATCCTTGGTTTGTGGGCTGGTTTGGGGCCCATTTTGCCCCAACTTGTTATAGACAGGCTATAATTAGAGAAACTGGGGTTTAAGACTCTAATTTCCAGGCCAGCCTATTGATCTATTTGTAATTCTCTTAAACTTCAGTTCTTGAGGTTTTTTTTTTTTAGGAATATTTAGTAGGGTGCTACCAAACAATAAAATCTATCAGCATTATTTTTCGTTCAATCAATGGTATTTATCTTCTAGACTGTGAGCCTGTTGTTGGGTAGGGACCATCTCTATATGTTGCCAACTTGTACTTCCCAAGTGCTTAGTACAGCGCTCTGCACACAGTAAGCGCTCAATAAATACGATTGAATGAATGAATGCTGAGCTCTGTCCCGAGTGCTTGGTAATGTACAATGCAACAGAGTAGAATGTGACTAGTTGGAGTGTGTGAGCCCCAAGTGGGCCAGGGACTATGTCCAACCTGATTAACTTGTATCTACCCCAGTGCTTAGAACAGTGCTTACCACATAGTGCTTAACAAATACCATAAAAAGAGTTGGTAGACATTATCCAGGAGCTCACCTCCTCCAGGAGGCCTTCCCAGACTGAGCCCCCTCTTTCCTCTTCCCCTCCTCCCCCTCCCCATCTCCCCTGCCCTATCTCCTTCCCCTCCCCACAGCACCTGTATATATGTTTGTACATATTTATTACTCTATTTTACTTGTACATATTTACTATTCTATTTATTTTATTTTGTTAATATGTTTTGTTTTGTTGTCTGTCTCCCCCTTCTAGACTGTGAGCCTGCTGTTGGGTAGGGACCGTCTCTATATATGGCCAACTTGTACTTCCCAAGCGCTTAGTACAGTGCTCTGCACACAGCGCTGAATAAATACGATTGAATGAATGAATCCAGGCCTACAAATGGGTTAGAGGGGAAATAGACATTAAAATAGATTAAAGATAGTGGAAAGTGTAGAGAAGTTCTCTGGAATGGAAGCCAGGCTCATTAAGAACATCTTTATTAGAAGAATGGACAACAGTGGAATATTGCTAAAACTGAGACCTTTTCTATTCAGTGAAATTTATCAGTGGTTCCTCAGAGAGTAGGGAAGAGATATGAAGAACTTTTGTGGTTCAGACCAGCCTCAAAACTGTAAGCTCATTGTGGGCAGGGAACATTTCTACCAACTCCGTTATATTGTACTTTCTCAAGCACTTAGTACAGTGCTCTGCAGGCAGTAAGCACTCAAATATGAATGATATCTATAAATTATATTATAAATTATTGATGTTGATGTCCGTTTCCCCTGCTAGACTGTATGCTCATTGTGGACAGGGAATGTGTCTACCAACTATGTTGCACTGTACTATCCCCCGACCCATGTCCTCCCCCTGGCCCGGAAAGCCCTCCCTCCACACATCCGCCAAGCTAGCTCTCTTCCTCTCTTCAAGACCCTACTGAGAGCACCTCCTCCAGGAGGCCTTCCCAGACTGAGCCCCCTTTTTCCTCTTCTCCTCCCTATCCCCCATGCCCTACCCCCTTCCCCTCCCCACAGCACCAGTATATATGTTTGTACAGATTTATTACTCTATTTTTTACTTGTACTTATTTACTATTCTATTTATTTTGTTAATGATGTGCATTTAGCTTTAATTCTATTTATTCTGATGACACCTGTCTACAGGTACTGTTGTCTGTCTCCCCCTTCTAGATGGTGAGCCCGTTGTTGGGTAGGGACCGTCTCTCTATGTTGCCAGCTTGTACTTCCCAAGCGTTTAGTACAGTGCTCTGCACACAGTAAGCACCCAATAAATACGATTGAATGAATGAATAAATACAATTGAATGAATGAATTAATGCTATCCCAAGTACTTGGTACAGTGCTTTGCACACAGTGAATGCTCAATAAATACCATTGATGATGATGATGATGATGAAGACATTCCGAGCACAAATAATGTGAGGGGGGGGGGGGGTTTGACCAGCCTGTCTCCCTATCTTTCTTTTTCTTTCTTCTTCTTCCTTCTTCTTTCCTTCACTCCCAACTAGCTCATGCCTTTAGGTGACATGGCTCTACTTCTTCAGTACTGTGACAGAGCCATGATAGTAGTGTGTGTGCAGACCAGGTCTGTGGCTAGCAATGTTGGAAGAACTGTTTGGGAACATGTTTGAAAAGCTGTTACTCTACACAGAAATGTTTGTAGTTCTCTTGGGCTCTCAACCTGCTAAATTTTAGCATGGATTCAACACAGCTCTTGCAACTTTTGAAGATGAAACAGTAAGGAATTAACAATAATCCAGCAAGGAGGTGACGAGAACTTGAACCAGGAGGTGGTTGAAGATGGAGAAGTGGAAATTGGAAAATTGTAGGGGTTGGCAAAATTTAGAGAGAATACTGGAGGTAACCTGAAAGAAGTCAAAGGTGATTGTAAGATTTTTTACTTCTGGGACATGGAAGGTGGCTGGGTTGTCGACAGTGATGAACAAAGTGAGCGGGGAAGATGAAAAGTTCAAGCTGCGCTATCGGGGAAAAATGTGCACAGAATTGGAACAGGTGACAAGGTTTTTTTAATACTCAATTTTGCAAATAAAGGAGTTCATCACAATATAATTTCCTGGGTATAAGTGACTAATGATGATATTTGCTAAGTGCTGTGCTCTGAGCTGGGCTAGGTACAAGATAATTATATTGAACATGGATTGGAAAATTTTGGATTGAATTTGCTGGGCTGTAATGGGGAGGTGAAGTGAAGAAAGTAAAGAGGCTTTTTGGGACCATCCATCCATCCTCTTGTAGCTCCTGGATACTGTGGAGGTACTTACTATAGTGTTAGGTACACAGCAAGTGCTCAGTAAATACCACTGATGCTTAGTACAGTGCTCTGCACACAGTAAGCACTCAATAAATACGATTGAATGAATGAATGAATTTTGTCCCATTTTTCTCACTGTCAACCTTTAGCTCCTATCCTTCCTCCTGCCTGGAATTCCCTCCCCAATTCTTATCTAGCAAAACACTGATCTTCCCCTTCTTCAAAACCCTACTAAAATCAATTCTCCTCCATGAAGCCTTCCCTGAATAATCATGGTATTTAAGTACTTACTATGTTTCAAGCACTGTATTAAGTGCTGGGATGGTTACACACAAATTAGATTGGACAGAGTCCCTGTCCCTCAAGGGCTCACAGTATTAATCCCCATTTTACAGATGAGGTAGCTGTGGCACAGAGAAGTGAGGTGACTTGCCCAAGGTCACACAGCAGACAAGTGGTGGAGCCAGGATTAGAACCCATATCCTTCTGATTCCCAGGTCTTTGCTCTATCCACTAGGCAACACTGCTTCTGTCTTCTCCACATCTTATTCTGCTGAATTCACTGTTGGCAAGAGTACAGATTACATCAGAAGAATGAGATTCAGAATCTCATTTAATGAAGAGAGCTCTCTTTAGAATCTATGGTATTTAAGTGTCTACTGTGTGGCAAAGCATGGTGCTAGACACTTCAAGATAATCAGATCAGAATAACGTTTTTTCACACCTAAATGGCCATACAATGCACTCAGTTCCATGCTGAAGAAGCAGCATGGCTTAGTAGAAAGAGCACGAGTCTGGGAGTCGGAAGGTAAGGGTTCTAATCCCAGCTCTGCCAACTGCTTGCCACATCACCTTGAACAAGTCATTTAACTTTTCTGTGCCTCAGTTCTCCTGTTCACCCTCCTACTTGGACTATGAGCCCGTGTGGGACAGGGACCATGTCCAACGTGATAAACTTATACCTATCCAGGGCATAGAACAGTGTCTGACACGTAGTAAGAGCTTAAGAAATACCATAAATTAAAAAAAATTCTGGAGTTGGAAAGGACCTCGAGGGTTTGAGATCTCCTTCTTGCCTTCGGGAAAGTCTTCTCTTAAACCATCTATTCTTTTACTGTCTTCGATATTCCGCTCAATTATGTAACAGTTGGTAAAAGTTCACATTCAAAGTAGAGATTCAGAAGCAGCGTGCCTAGTGGATAGAGCCAAGGGCCTAGGACTCAGAAGGACCTGGGTTCCAAACCAGGCTCTGCCACTTGTCTGCTGTATGACCTGTGGCAAGTCATTTAACTTCTCTGTACCTCAGTTATTTGAAAAATCATCATCATCAATCATATTTATTGAGCGCTTACTATGTGCAGAGCACTGTACTAAGCGCTTGGGAAGTACAAATTGGCAACATATAGAGGCAGTCCCTACCCAACAGTGGGCTCACAGTCTAAAAGGGGGAGACAGAGAACAAAACCAAACATACTAACAAAATAAAATAAATAGGATAGATATGTACAAGTAAAATAAATAAATAGAGTAATAAATATGTACAAACATATATACAGGTGATGGGGAAGGGAAGGAGGTAAGATGGGGGGGATGGAGAGGGGGACGAGGGGGAGAGGAAGGAAGGGGCTCAGTCTGGGAAGGCCTCCTGGAGGAGGTGAGCTCTCAGCAGGGCCTTGAAGGGAAAAATAGGGATTGACTGTGATTTCCCCCCCCCACCCCCCGGGACATGGACTGTGTCCAACCTGATTAACTTGTATCTATTACAGAGCTTAGTACAGTGCCTGGCACATAGTAAACACTTAACAAATACCATTTTAAGAATATTGTTTGCTTTCCAAGAAGAACACGCCACTGCCACAGAAAGCATTTTGCCATCCTGTTTTGGCCCACCTGATCTAGCAGTGAAGTGAATCACAAGTGCTACTCCAGAAGTGTGGAGAGAAACTACTGATTCTACAAAAGGATTCCATCTCGAAAGAAAATTACATCCTTTAGAGTGTGATTTGCTGTCCTGCTTGAAAGCACAAACCTTCATTTGTGTTTGACCCAAGAGGTCAAATTCCCATAGAACAATTCTTTTTAATGGATATGTTTTCAGGTGAGAAAGTAAAGCATATAAGTATGATATTGATTTAGTGCTTCATTGATGTGGCAGAAGTAAAATTTATAATCTGGGAATTCAATTTTATTCATTCATTCATTCATTCATTGTATTTATTGAGCATTTACTGTGAGCAGAACACTGTACTAAGCGCTTGGGGAAAGTATGGTACAACAAAAAACAGTAACACTCCCTGCCCAGCACTAGCTCAAAGGTCACCAATGACCTCCTGCTTGCCAAATCCAACGGCTCATACTCTGTCCTAATCCTCCTCGACCTCTCAGCTGCCTTTGACACTGTGGCCCACCCCCTTCTCCTCAACACGTTATCTGACCTTGGCTTCACAGACTCCGTCCTCTCCTGGTTCTCCTCTTATCTCTCCGGTCGTTCTTTCTCAGTCTCTTTTGCAGGCTCCTCCTCCCCCTCCCATCCTCTTACTGTGGGGGTTCCCCAAGGTTCAGTGCTTGGTCCCCTTCTGTTCTCAATCTACACTCACTCCCTTGGTGACCTCATTCGCTCCCACGGCTTCAACTATCATCTCTACGCTGATGACACCCAGATCTCCATCTCTGCCCCTGCTCTCTCCCCCTCCCTCCAGGCTCGCATCTCCTCCTGCCTTCAGGACATCTGCATCTGGATGTCCGCCCGCCACCTAAAGCTCAACATGTCGAAGACTGAGCTCCTTGTCTTCCCTCCCAAACCTTGTCCTCTCCCTGACTTTCCCATCTCTGTTGACGGCACTACCATCCTTCCCGTCTCACAAGCCCACAAACTTGGTGTCATCCTCGACTCCGCTCTCTCATTCACCCCTCACATCCAAGCCGTCACCAAAACCTGCCGGTCTCAGCTCCGCAACATTGCCAAGATCCGCCCTTTCCTCTCCATCCAAACTGCTACCCTGCTAATTCAAGCTCTCATCCTATCCCGTCTGGACTACTGCACCAGCCTTCTCTCTGATCTCCCATCCTCGTGTCTCTCTCCACTTCAATCCATACTTCATGCTGCTGCCCGGATTATCTTTGTCCAGAAACGCTCTGGACATATTACTCCCCTCCTCAAAAACCTCCAATGGCTACCGATCAATCTGCGCATCAGGCAGAAACTCCTCACCCTGGGCTTCAAGGCTCTCCATCACCTCGCCCCCTCCTACCTCACCTCCCTTCTCTCCTTCTACTGCCCAGCCCGCACCCTCCGCTCCTCCACCACTAATCTCCTCACTGTACCTCGCTCTCGCCTGTCCCGCCATCGACCCCCGGCCCACGTCATCCCCCGGGCCTGGAATGGCCTCCCTCTGCCCATCCGCCAAGCTAGCTCTCTTCCTCCCTTCAAGGCCCTGCTGAGAGCTCACCTCCTCCAGGAGGCCTTCCCAGACTGAGCCCCTTCTTTCCTCTCCCCCTCGTCCCCCTCTCCATCCCCCCGTCTTACCTCCTTCCCTTCCCCACAGCACCTGTATATATGGTTGTACATATTTATTTCTCTATTTATTTATTTATTTATTTATTTTACTTGTACATTTCTATCCTACTTATTTTATTTTGTTGGTATGTTTCTGTTGGTTCTGTTCTCTGTCTCCCCCTTTTAGACTGTGAGCCCACTGTTGGGTAGGGACTGTCTCTATGTGATGCCAATTTGTACTTCCCAAGCGCTTAGTACAGTGCTGTGCACATAGTAAGCGCTCAATAAATACGATTGATTGATTGATTAGCTCACAGTCTAGAGTGGGGGAGACAGACAACAATACAAATAAAATTACAGATATGTGCAATCAATCAATCAATCAATTGTATTTATTGAGCACTTACTGTGTGCACAGCACTGTACTAAGTGCTTGGGAAGTACAAGTTGGCAACATATAGAGACAGTCCCTACCCAACAGTGGGCTCACAGTCTAAAAGGGGGAGACAGAGAACAAAACCAAACATACTAACAAAATAAAACAAATAGAATAGATATGTACAAGTAAAATAAATAAATAAATAGAGTAATAAATATGTACAAACATTTTCACAAAGTGAATATGGAAGTTTTCTTAGACGTCTAGAGGATTCCTAAATTCTAATTTCTGGTGACCACTCTACGGTTGAAGGAAAGATTGTTAATGTCTTCTAAAAGATTTCAAAATGTGACTAGCAATCTAGGTAAATGTTTCTGACTGAACCCTCGGGCAATTCCTATTTTTTTCCATTTTAAAAATGATAATTTTCATTTCCATTGATTTTTTTTTTTTCCTTACTAAGTTCAATTTTAATTTGCCTAAATCTAAAGAGTTCACCAAAGGCACAGAAGAGTTTGCATAACTTTGATATTTTATCTAACGATATCATCCAACACTAAAACAAAGTTTTTGCTTTACTGCAATATTTACTTTATTATTTTTTTTAAAATTTTGGAACAGTGTAAGGAATGGATTGACCTACCTGTGCAGTAGTTCTGCTTTTGTAGTTAGACTGATTTTTCCAATCTCTTACTGCTCCTGGATTTCCCCAGGTATTTGATGATATCAGATGAGTGCCTGCTAAATTGCCCCTTAAATGCAATTTTGGATTTATACCCTTCCTTGAAAAATGTATCTGGTAGCAAAAAAGAAAACTATTTCACAGTGCTTTGTCCTTTTAAGACCTGTGTCTGCCCATGACAGTCTCTGTAAGCATTTCTGTTGAAGTTTCTCTTGCTAGAATTCAACTCCAGGAATAAAATCCATTACAAGGAGGGAGGCGAAAAATGGAAGAGACACCTTAAATTAATGCTGCAATAAAATGGTGAAAGTAATTACGTACATCTTGCATAATATCATTTTGAAGAGAGACAAAAGCTTATTGGTTTATATTTTGCCATATAGATAATACAAGGAGAAAATCTTCCTGCTCAAAATGTCCTCACCAAACTGAACTTCAAGACAGCTCTTTTGTTCAACTGAATAGCTGACACATTCTTTTTGTCAGCAAACCAGATTGGTTTGATAAGTTAAAAAGGGATTTATAAAAGCAGGAGGAATTGAATCTGTAGCTGGAGAAATGTGTAGTAGGAAAATCTAATGTGGCTTACTGGGGAGAAGATGGTTGTATTAATATTTCCTAGGAAGCCACGAGGCCAATTGGACTTGATGGACAGAAATCCTCCTCCTTGGCAATCTCTGATCTATCAAGTCCCCTTCCCCTGATTGAGCTGTCTGGCCTCCTTTCTATCAGCAGGGGATCAAGGGGGAAATAAAAAGTCCCAAAGTGAGTGGTATCACTCTTGCAAGCAGAAAACTTCAAAGGAGATAATATTTGGCTTTTGGAGGAACTTGATCAAACCTGCAAAGAATTGACAGGAAAACTAAGGTCTGATTTCTATCTTTCTCTTTTTATTTAACAGTTTATTTCTCCTATGCAATTCTCCTTCCCCCAGTTCTGCCACCACACCTCTCTGCGGCTGGGAGCCTAACTGATTGCAAATGTTGTTTTTTTTCCCCCCTTTCTGGGGTTTTATCTTGTCTCTAGCCCACATCAGAAGTGGCCTCTACAGTCCTTTCACTTTCCTTTCTATTTTCATATCTTGGATTTCTGCCCAATCCCTGTTCTCATTCCAAGTTTTTATTCTTTTTTTCCTGCTTGGTTTTTTTTTTTCTGCTTTCTTCATCAGTACTTCGACATTTTTTAAGCACTTACTATGCACCAGGCACTGTATTAAGCTATGGGGTAGATACAAGACAGGTTGGACACAGGTTTTCATCCCCATTTTAAAGATAAGGTAACTGAGGCACAGAGAAGTGAAGTGACTTGCCCATTGCTTCACAATCCTAATTAATGACTGTTTATACCCTCCTTCCATTCCCTCTGTCTTCAGTGATCAGCCCTTGGACAATATAAGGCTCCTCTTCTTGGGGCTGGAAATAAGACAGCTCACTGCGGGACAGGTAGTGTGTCTGTTTATTGTTATATTGTACTCTCCCAAGTGCTTAATACAGTGCTTTGCACACAGTAAGTGCACAATAAATACAATTGAATTGATAATGCTGTATTTCAGGGCAGTCTCTGACATCAAGATCATCATCAGTGATATTCATTGAGTGCTGACTGTGTGCAGATCATTGCACTAAGCACAAGTCAGCTCTCTCCTCCCCCAACACCCTAGCTTTCACATTTTGTTCCTTTCAAGATAACCAACTCTCTTTGGTCTGTTCCCACAGCTGACTTCTTGCTCATGTCCTTTCCAGGTTGAGACTTCCTTCCCCTTCACACCTGACAGACATCTGCTCTCACTATATTCAAGGCCATCCTGAAATCACACATACTTCAAGAAATTTGGAATCCCCCACCTTATAACCCTGCACTTTAAAGCAGTCTATCGCCTTGGCCCCTCCTACCTCACCTTGTTATACTCCTACGATAACCCAACCCGCTCCTTTGCTCCTCTAATGCTAAAACCTTCTCACTTTACCTTGATCTCATCTTCCTCACCATTGACCTCTCGCCCACATCCTGCTTCTGGCCTAGAATGCTCTCCCTCCTCTAATTCCACAGACAATTACTCTCCCCCCTTTCAAAGCCTTATTGAAGGCACATCTTCTGGGAGAGACCTTCACTGATTTAGCCCTCATTTCCTTTTCTCCCACTCCCTTCTGTGTCGCCCTGACTTGCTCCCTTTATTTACCTTTCCTCATTCATTCATTCAATCGTATTTATTGAGCGCTTACTGGATGCAGAACACTGTACTAAGCACTTGGGCAGTACAAGTAAGCAACATATAGAGACGGTCCCTACCCAACAATGGGCTCACAGCACTTATGTGCGTATTTGTAATGTATTTGTATTAATGTCTGTCTCCCCCCTATAGACTTTAAGATTGTTATGGTCAGGGAATGTGTCTGTTTATTGTTTTATTGTACTCCTTCAAGCACTTAATCCAGTGCTCTGAACACAGTAAGCACTCATTAAATATGACTGACTTTAGTTCTTCCACTCTTCAACCCTCCCCCACCACAACATAGCATTTATTAATCAGTGGTAT
Organism: Tachyglossus aculeatus; assembly: GCF_015852505.1. NCBI lineage: Eukaryota > Metazoa > Chordata > Mammalia > Monotremata > Tachyglossidae > Tachyglossus > Tachyglossus aculeatus. Next base: position 129,382,337 of record NC_052067.1, on the reverse strand, counting down.
TTATTGAACACTTATTGTGTGCAGAGTACTGCACTAAGCTCTTGGGAGAGTACAATACAATGGAAGTGGTGTTGCCCAGTGGAAACAGCCTGGGAGTCAGAGGACTTGGGTTCTAATCTTAGCTATGCCTGTTGCCCGCTGTGTGACCTTGGGTAAGTCACTTCTTCTCTAGGCCTCAGTTTCCTCATCTGTAAAATAAGGATTTGATACCTGCTCTCCCTCCTACTTAGACTGTCAGTCTGGTGAGGGACAGGGATTGTGTCCGATCTGATTAACTTGTATTTACCCCAGTGCTAAGAATGGCGCTTGGAGCGTAGTAAATGCTCAACAAATATAGTGCCTCTGTTGCTGCCACCTTTGCCTCATGGCCCCGATGGTGGCAAGAGCCTGGAAGCTCAGGCCATTTTAGCTGGAGCTTCAGGGACCACTGCTTTCTGGCGGAAGCGGCGATAACCATGTCAGCTGGCTTGGCTGAAGTGGCTTCCCTTTGGGTAAATGGAATTTCAGCACAGCCAGGAAAGTGAAGTTCACTAGGCATCTAATGTCAGGGGAAGCAGCGTGGCTCAGTGGAAAAAGCACGGGCTTTGGAGTCAGAGGTCAGGGGTTCAAATCCCGACCATCACTTGTCAGTTGTTAACTTCTCTGTGCCTGTTACCTCATCTGTAAAATGGGGATTAAGACTGCAACCCCCCCGTGAGACAACCTGATCACCTTGTAACCTCCCCAGCGCTTAGAACAGTGCTTTGCACATAGTAAGTGCTTAATAAATGCCATTATTATTATTATTATTACCCTCCTGCCTGGTGGAGGTGGCAGATACTGCTGTTGGGGGCGAGGAATCCTCACCTGCCACTCCAGCTGCTAGAACCAAGGTCCTCATGATTCCCAGGACTGTGTTCTTTCCACCTTAGAATTACTGTGGCCTAGTGGAGAGACAGCACAGGCCTGGGATTCAAAGGGCCTGGCTTCCAATCCCAACTCTGTCACTTATAATAATAATAATAATAATAATAATAATGATGATGATGATGGCATTTATTAAGCACCTGCTATGTGCAAAGCACTGTTCTAAGTGCTGGGGGGGTTACAAGGTGATCAGGTTGTCCCATGGGGGAGTCACAGTCTTAATCCCCATTTTACAGATGAGGTAACTGAGGCCCAGAGAAGTTAAGTGACTTGCCCCAAGTCACACAGCTGACAATTGGCGGAGCTGGGATTTGAACCCATAACCTCTGACTCCAAAGCCTGTGCTCTTTCCATTGAGCTACGCTGCTTCTCACTTGCCTGCGGTGTGATCTTGGGCAAATTGCTTAACTTCTCTGTACCTCCATTTTCTCATCTCTAAAATCATTCATTCATTCAATCTTATTTATTGAGCGCTTACTGTGTGCAGAGCACTGTACCAAGCGCTTGGGAAGTACAAGTTGGCAACATATAGAGATGGTCCCTACCCAACAATGGGCTCACAGTCTAGAACACCTGTTCTTCCTTCTATTTAGATTGGGAGCTCCATGTGGACTATTTCTGGACTGACTCTCTTGTACCTATCCCAGTGTTCAGGACCAGTGGATGGCATTTAATAAGCTCTTAACAAATTCCATTATTATTGCTAATAATAATTATAGTTATCATCACTTATGGTATTTGTTAAGCCCTTACTATGTGCCAGGCACCGTACTAAGCGCTGGGGTAGATACAAGCTAATTAGGTTGACCATGTCCCGCGTAGAGCTCAAAGTGTTAATTCTCATTTTATAGGTGAGGGAACCAAGGCACAGAGAAGTAAAGTGACTTCCCCATGGTCACACAGCAGACAAGTGACAGGCCCAGGTTTAGAACCTAGATCCTTCTGACTCCCATCCCCATATGCTCTTTCCAATAGACCACACAAGTTGCTGTTGTCGTTGTTATCGTGATTATTATTATTAGCCTTTTGGGTGATGGGATGGAGCCCCTCCAGTTTGTAATTTTTCCACCTAAATGAAGAAATCTGGACTCTTTACCTGAAATATAATTCATGCATCTTCCTGAGGGATAATGATTTGATACTTCTAGACTGTGAGCCTGTTGTTGGGTGGGGACCGCCTCTATATGTTGCCGATTTGTACTTCCCAAGCACTTAGTACAGTGCTCTGCACATAATAAGTGCTCAATAAATACAGTTGAAAGAATTAATACTTGCAAAAGTTAAAACTGGAGAAAAAGGGCTTTTTGGCTCTTTCAGCTCAGATTCACAGAAGCCGTGGTTATTAGCTGCCAACCTCAGAATGATGAAAGCCAAAGCAGCAACTACTTTACTCAGGAAATGGAAACTTTGGCAGATTCACAGTCTTCCAAAACAATTTTCACAAATCTCTAGTTAATCTGCAAGCACAACTTTCTAAGGCCAACATATTTGTCTTTCTGCCAGAAGCATACACACAGTCTTTTCATTCTCATGGTGACACTATTTACTGACACTGTTTAACTTAGATTAATTTATGTATTTGGGCAAGTCAGATTTCCATATAATATTGAACAGGTGAACTTTATTGAAAAAAAAAACTAGGAACTAATTACTGAAGGAGGAAAAAAGAATATAAACTACCACCCCCAAGAAATGTCATAACTCAGTGTAACTTAGAGGGGGATTCATTCAAGATCCCTGTGCTTGAAGATTCGTGATGTGAGCAAGGCTGAGTGCAAGGAATGTCTGACACTTCTTTTTGGTAACCAAACTGACATTTGAGAGTTCATCTTCAGGACTCAAAGTAAATGGTCTGAAAAACCCTCTAGACCCTAAGGTCCTCGTGGGCAGGAAAAATGTCTATCAACTCTTGTCTACTGTACTCTCCTACATACTTAGTACAGTGCTCTGCACACAAGTGCTTAATAAATACCAATGAATGATCGATTGAAATTGACAATCTAAGCCACTCATTATAGGCGGGGATTGCACCTGCTAATTCTGTTGGATTGAAATAATAACAATAATAATAATAATAATAATGGCATTTATTAAACGCTTACTATGTGCAAAGCACTGTTCTAAATGCTGGGGAGGTTACAAGGTGGTCAGGTTGTCCCACAGTCTTAATCCTCATTTTGCAGATGAAGTAACTGAGGCACAGAGAAGTTAAGTGACTTGCCCAAAGTGACACAGCTGAAAGTTGGCGGAGCCGGGATTTGAACCCATGACCTCTGACTCCAAAGCCCGGGCTCTTTCCACTGAGCCACGTTGCTTCTCTACTTTCCCACGTGCTTAGCACAGGGCTCTGCACAGAGTAAGCGCTCAAGAAATACTATTGATTGACTGATTAAGCAAATACTGTCCAGCACATGGATTACTGAGGCCATTTAATTCATTCCTTGCCCTCGTTCTTCCACCAGCCTCCCCTCTGTTCTGTCTCTCTGATGTCTTCAGTGGAAAGTGCTGGGGAACTGAGAGCTCACCTCCTCCAGGAGGCCATCCCAGACTGAGCCCCCCTTTTCCTCTGCTCTTCCTTTCCTCCCCATCCCCTCTACTCCCTCCCTCTGCTCTACCACCTCCCCTCCCCACACCACTTGTGTAAAAATGTACATATTTATTATTCTATTTATTTTATTAATGATATGTGTATATCTATAATTCTATTAATTCATATTGATGCTATTGCTGCCTGTTTACTTGTTTTGTCTCCCCTCTTCTAGACTGTGAGCCCATTGTTGGGTGGGGATCATCTCTATTGCTGAATTGTACTTTTCAAGTGCTTAGTACAGTGCACTGCACACAGTAAGGGCTCAATAAATACGATTGAATGATTGGATGAATGAATGAGGCAGAACAAGACCTATGCTCTCACTTAGTCCTTTTCCTGAATCCGGATGAAAGCCCTGCAATGAGTTTGGCTCAGTTTGCAGATCACTTACTTAGATTAGGCCAACTTGCGCTTTGGGGTCAGATAAAATATAACTAGCTTTATCACACAGGTAGCCGTTTCAGGCTGGGGAGAGGAGGGTGCAGGATAATAATTGTGGTATTTATTAAGCACTTACTATGTGCCAAGCAGCGTTCTAAGCACTGGGGTAGATGCAACCTAATCAGGTTGGGCACAGTCCCTGTCCCACATGGGGCTCACAGTCTTAATCTCTATTTTACAGATGAGGGAACTGAGGCCCAGAGGAGTGAGGTGACCTGTCCAAGGTCACACAACAGACATTTGGTGGAGTCAAGATTAGAACCCACATCCTTTGACTCCAAGGCCCAGGCTCTATCCATCATCTTACACTGCTTCTCCAGACCTTCTCACACTAAGCCCTCATTTCCTCTGCTCCCTCTCCTTTTTTGTGTCACTTGTTCTTTTTATGGTATTCGTCAAACACTTACTGTAACAATAATAATGATGGCATTTATTAAGCACACACTGTGTGCAAAGCACTGTTCTAAGCGCTGGGGAGGTTACAAGGTGATCAGGTTGTCCCACAGGGGGCTCACAGTCTTAATCCCCATTTTACAGATGAGATAACTGAGGCACAGAGAAGTTAAGTGACTTGCCCAAAGTCACACGTGGACAAGTGGCGGAGACGAGATTTGAACCCATGACCTCTGACTCCCAAGCCCAGGCTCTTTCCACTTGAGCCACGCTGCTTCTCTACTACGTGCCAAGCACTGTACTAAGCGTTGGGGAGATATGTCGAACACAGTCCATGTCCCACGTGAGGCTCAGAATTTTAATCCCTAATTTACAGATGAGATAACTGACGCACAGAGAAGTTAAGCGACTTGCCCAAGGACATAAAGCAGACAAGTGGCGGAGCTGGGATTTGAACCCAGGTCCTTCTGACTCCCTGTAAACACTTGGTATTCACCCCACCCTCTGCTCTTATGTATATATCTGTAACATTAGAATATCTGTCTTCCCTTCTAGACTGTAAGCTCCTTGTGGGCAGGGGACAGGTCTACCAACTTTGTTGCATTGTACCGTCCTGAGTGCTTAGTATGGTGCTCTGCACATAGTAAGTGATCAATAAATGCCACTGATTGATTGATTTGTTACCTCTGAGACACAAATTGGGGACTTGAGGTAGGTATGGGCTTCCATCTGGGTGTCTCTCTCTTTCCCTCTCGTCATATTTTTTCGTCTGGCTCTTTGTGAAAGCTTCTCTGGTTTCTCACCCCTGATCCTTGAGCTGGTTCCCCTCTTGTCTGGACCTCTCTAAACAGGTTTAAAGGGAGAGGTCATTCCAGTTCTCCAAAAAGTGCCCAGTCAGTGATCAAAAAACCCTTTGCATCAATAGTCTGCTTATTATTGTAGTTTTTTTTTAAGAATAAACAATAGGCCAAGCACTGATCTAAGCACTGGGGTAGATAGGAGAAAATCAGATCAGATAGAGCCCCTGTCCACGTGCCTCTCGCAGTCTAAAGGAGACCATCTCATCCCCATTTTGCAGATGTGTAGACCGAGGCATAGGGAAGTTAAGTGACTTTACCAAGGTCTCACAGCAGAGCTGGGATTAGAGCCCAGGACCCCTGAGTCCCAGGTCTGTGCTCTTTCAACTAATCAATAGTATTTATTGAGTGGTTGCTACGTGCAGAGCACTGTATGAAGGGCTAGGGGAAGGACAATAAAATGGAGTAGATATTCACCATCCCTGCACTCCAAAAATTTAGGTTGCTTTCTTTTTGAAGCCTGAGACTCTCAGGGCTTGGACCCTCTAAAAGTCCTTTCCCCTTTCATTCCACTCACAGTGAAAATTGTTACCTGTGGAATGAGTTAAAGCCAAGAAGGGGCGTCTGAAAAAGGGGGCAACTAATAGGGTGACAGGGGACAGGAGATAAGAGACACACAAGTATGAGCATTGGTGAGTGGAGGATGAACTCTCTTTCCATTATGAAATTATGTAGGTGAATTTAGGTATTAAATCTAAGTATGATTGGGTTTTGTGGTAATGCAATGATGGAATGATTCTAAAATGCTAAAAGACTAAAATGCTTCTGGTATTGATTTTTTAATCTTTTCCTGCCATCAACGAGTATAACAGTGGAAATCATATTTGCCGTAGTTTTAAAAAAAATCTACGTATTTGATAGGATATAGTGCGGTTAATGAAGAAATCCAGCTCAACAATGTTTGAAGTTGGTTTCAACAATTCCTGTTTCCTTGTTTCCAGGAAGACCTGGGATGTTTAGAGAACATCAGGCAAAACTGAATTTTGATGGTTATGTTTGGAGATTATATTCGAATGTCAAGCAGTTGAATTATTCCAGGCTGCACGCATTCCTTTTGTATAATTTAGTCTATCATTCACTTGGGCCAAATAGACACGCTTCCTGGTTGTGTTTCTCTTCTATGTCCGTAGCTCTAAACTTTTAGACTAAACTATTTTACTTTGATGGGCCGTTCACCCAGGTTTCAACATTCAAATCTGGGACCTTTTTCCCCTATTAGAATTAAGCAGAAAGAAAGAAGCTATATAGGAAAAAAATGAATGCAACTGGTTAAGAAATTTAGTATTTTTTATTCAACTCAAATGGCAGAAAATTTGTGCAATATGATCATAATGTTATGGGGCATAACATTGCAACATTTATTCTTTGTCACCCAATCTGTACTATATGCATATTTAGAATTCTGGATCTTGGCTGTTTGAAAGGGATGGCAGGCCGGCTAATGTACCAGTGTAATGCAGCTGCAAAACACTTTGTGATTCCTCAGATACCTGCATCCAATCAATCGTATTTGAGGGCTCAATGTATGCAGAGCACTGTACTAAGCGCTTCGGAGAGTACGATAGAACAGAGTTTATAGATGTTTTCCCTGCCCACAGTGAGCTCTTACGGTCTAGAAGAGAGAGAAGGAAGATTCATTTATTTGGAGCAGGGGATGGAAGCTCGTGATTCTATTTTTTTTTCTAATGGTATTTGTTAAACACTTACTATATGCAGGCACTGTTGTAAGCACTAGGGTAGATATACGGTAATCAGGTTGGACACAGTCCATGTCCCACATGAGGCTCACAGTCTTAATCCCCATATTTCAGATGGGGTAACTGAAGCACAGAGAAGTTAAGTGACTTGCCCAAGGTCACACAACAGACAAGTGATGGAGCTGGGATTGGAACCCAAGTCCTTGTGACTCCCAAGCTTATGCTCTACCCACTAGCTAGGCTACGCTGCTTCTCATGTTCTTGAGTCATACCTGGCTCTTCTTTTTTCATGCTGTGCACACAGTAAGCACTCAATAAATACGATTGAATGAATGATGCAGTATGGCTCAGTGGAAAGAGCATGGGCTTGAGAGCCAGAAGTCATGGGTTCAAATCCTGACTCTGCCAACTGTCAGTTGTGTGACTTTGGGCAAGCCACTTAACTTCTCTATGCCTCAGTTACCTCATCTGTAAAATAACTGTGATCCCCCCGTGGGACAACCTGATCACCTTGTAACCTCCTCAGCGCTTAGAACAGTGCTCTGCACATAGTAAGCGCTTAATAAATGCCATAAAAAGTGCTCACTATGTGCCGAGCACTGTAGTAAGCACCGGGTGGATACAAGCAAATCGGGTTGGACACAGTCCGTGTCCCACATGGGGCTCACAGTCTTAATCCCCGTTTTACAGATGAGGTAACTGAGGCCTAGAGAAGTGAAGTGACTTGCCCAAGGTCACACAGAGAAGTGGAGGAGCCGGAATTAGAACCCTGGTCCTTTATTCACTGGGCCACGCTGCTTTTCAATAATTTCTTCTTGTAGTTAAATTTGAATCTCGAACAGGGCCTGGAGCAAAGCAGGGCAGGGGAGGGGCCTGGAGAGTATGCTGGTTCTGCACATGACACCAGGGCCACAAATGGGACTAAAATCAGCCTCAGATGGCAAGAGACACTTGGCTCTCTCCAGCCCACTGGTCCCAGGGGCTAGGGAGGAATTGGTAACATACTATTATTATTATACTGCCCGCCTAGATCCCCCTGAAACGTCTCTCAGAAACTTCAGGGGGTCCCAGACCCCATTCCCCAACTCTGGGGAAATCTGAGGGGGTGAAGGGGTAGGGAGGGCCGGGGAAAATCCATAGCCCGGTGAGCTCTGATCCTCCCCTGGTGGGTCTGGACAGTGAGGGAGAAGCGTACCTCCTTCCCTTCCGCACAGCACCTGTATATATTTATTGTACATATTTATTACTCTATTTTATTTTTACATATCTTTTCTATTTTATTTTGTTAGTATGTTTGGTTTTGTTCTCTGTCTCCCCCTTTCAGACTGTGAGCCCATTGTTGGGTAGGGACTGTCTCTATATGTTGCCAACTTGTACTTCCCAAGTGCTTAGTACAGTGCTCTGCACACAGTAAGCGCTCAATAAATACGATTGATTGATTGATTGATTGATCCCTGGCTGTATAGTGGATAGAGCAAGGGCTTGGGAGTCAGAAGGTCATGGATTCTAATCCTGGCTCTGCCACTTGTCTGCTGTGTGAACTTGGACAAGTCACTTGTCTTCTCAGTGCCTCAGTTACCTCATCTGTAAAATGGAAATGGCAACTGTGAGCCCCATGTGGGACAGGGACTGTGTCCTACCCGATTTGCTTATACCCACCCCAGCATTTAGTACCGTGCCTGGTACACAGTAAGCACTTAACCAATACCTTAATTATTATTATCATTATTATTGTGGGCAGGGAATGTGGCTATTGTAATAATAATAATAATGATGGCATTTATTAAGCACTTACTACGTGCAAAGCACTGTTCTAAGCACTGGGGAGGTTACAAGGTGATCAGGTTGTCCCACGAGGGGCTCACAGTCTTAATCCCCATTATACAGATGAGATAACTGAGGCACAGAGAAGTTAAGTGACTTGCCCAAAGTCACACAGCTGACAGTTGGCAGAGCCGGGATTTGAACCCATGACCTCTAACTCCAAAGCCCGGGCTCTTTCCATTGAGCCACGCTGCTTCTCTATTGAACTCTCCCAAGAGCTTAGTACAGTGTTCTGCACACAGTAATCGCTCAATAAATATGACTGACCCTCTCCTCTCCAAGGTATGGGGAAGTGAGGGGAGAAGCGACTAAACTCTTCAGCCAATCTGACAGCCAATCAGTCAGTTGTATTTATTGAGCATTTTCTGTGTGCAGAGCACTGTTCTAAGTGCTTGGGAGAGTATAACAGTCCCTGCCCACAGTGAGCTTACAGTCTAGAGGAGGAGACAGACATTAGTATAAATGAATAAATTGCAGATGTCTACATAGTGCTTGGCCGTCCAACACAGAAAAGCAGCGTGGCTCAGTGGAAAGAGCCCGGACTTGGGAGTCAGACATCACGGGTTCTAATCCCAGCTCACCACTTGTCAGCTGTGTGACTTTGGGCAAGTCACTTCACTTCTCTGTGCCTCAGTTACAGTATCTGTAAAATGGGGATGAAGACTGTGAGCCCCACTGTGACCCAAACTGTTAGTTTGTATCAATCCCAGCACTTACTACAGAGCCTGGCCCATAGCAATCACTTAATAAATACCATAAAAAAAGTGCTTGGATAAAAGTGGGAGCAGTTTGGATGGAGAAGATAGAGAATATTTTAGTGATGTTGTGTAGTTGAAATTAAAATCATCATTAGTGACCTTAGTGCGATTTAGTGGAGGGTGTAGAAACCAGATTGGAGGGGGTGAAGAAGATAATTAGAGGAGAGGAAGTTGTGGGAATAAATAATAATAATGATGGCATTTATTAAGCACTTACTATGTGCAAAGCACTGTTCTAAATGCTGGGGAGGTTACAAGGTGATCAGGTTGTCCCATGTGGGTCTCACAGTCTTCATCCCCATTTTACAGATGAGGTAAGTGAGGCCCAGAGAAGTGAAGTGACTTGCCCAAAGTCACATAGCTGACAAGTGGTGGAGCCGGGATTGGAACCCATGACCTCTGACTCCAAAGCCCGGGCTCTAGGAGGAGGAGGGACAGGGGAGTGAGGGAGTTGAGTTTGGGTGATATTGAGGACGTCAATTGTGATTCAAGAGAAGGTAGTTTGGGTGGGAAGGCAAAGTGGGACATGATGACTTTGAAAAATGGAAGGGGTCAAAAAATCAGAGGTCTCTGGGGAAACGGACAGATTGGCAGGGAGAAAGTGTGTGGGAGAGCAGGCAGGTGAGGGAGTTGAGTTCGGGTGATATTGAGGACGTCAGTTGTGATTCAAGAGAAGGTAGTTTGGGTAGGAAGGCAAAGTGGGGCATGATGACTTTGAAAAATGGAAGGGGTCAAAAAATCAGAGGTCTCTGGGGAAACGGACAGATTGGCAGGGAGAAAGTGTGTGGGAGAGCAGGCAGGTGAGGAACTTGTGGTGAGAGAGAAGGATGTCAGAGTTTGTGAGGGTGGAGATTGCACAGTGACTGAGATAGAGTGTGTGCCCAAGTGGGTGGGTGAGGTGGAGAAGGAGGTCAGCGGAGTTGAGGTGTGATGGGAACTGAGCAGCGGAAGGGCTTTCAGGAACATCCTCGTGGATATTGAAGTCCCAGAGGATCAATCTAGGGATGGAGAAAGAGCAGTGGAACGTGAGAAAGGGGTCAAATGGTTCAGAAAGTTGGAAGAAGGGTCTGGGAGGTTATAGACGACTGACTAGTGGCAGGAGTGGGCACATGATATGAATGTCAAAGAAAGAGAAATGCAGGGGGGAAGTGAAAGCAGCACTGAGGAACGGGAGGATTCCTCCTCCTCCTTTCCCACTGAATCTTGGGGACTGGGAGATGTTGCTGTGAGAAGCAGCGCGGCTTAGTGGAAAGAGTGGGGGCTTGGGAGTCAGAGGACCATGGGTTCTAATCCTGCCTCCGCCTCTTGTCTGCTGTGTGAATTTGGGCAAGTCACTTAACTTCTCTGTGCCTCAGTTACCTCTTCTGTAAAATGGGGATTAAAAGTGTGAGCCCCACATGGAACAACCTGATTACCCTGTATCTACCCCAGTGCTTAGAACAGTGCTTCGCACATAGTAAGCTCTTAACAAATACCCTAATTATTATTATTATTATTATCTTCCTCCCTGAAGAGAGTGGCAGGGGAAACTGTGTCTTTTGAGGAGAGCCAGGTTTCAATAATGGTGTGGAGAAGAGTGATTGAGTCAGGAACAGGTCAAGGGTGAAGGGAAAATTTCTCATTATGGAGCAATCAATCAATCAATCAACCAATCGTATTTATTGAGCGCTTACTACGTGCAGAGCACTGTACTAAGCGCTTGGGAAGTACAAATTGGCAACACATAGAGACAGTCCCTACCCAACAGTGGGCTCACAGTCTAAAAGGGGGAGACAGAGAACAGAACCAAACATACCAACAAAATAAAATAAATAGGATAGAAATGTATAAGTAAAATAAACAAATAAATAAATAGAGTAATAAATATGTACAACCATATATACATATATACAGGTGCTGTGGGGAAGGGAAGGAGGTAAGATGGGGGATGGAGAGGGGGACGAGGGGGAGAGGAAGGAAGGGGCTCAGTCTGGGAAGGCCTTCTGGAGGAGGTGAGCTCTCAGCAGGGCCTTGAAGGGAAGAAGAGAGCTAGCTTGGCGGAGGGGCAGAGGGAGGGCATTCCAGGCCCGGGGGATGACGTGGGCCGGGGGTCGACGGCGGGACAGGCGAGAACGAGGTACGGGGAGGAGATTAGCGGTGGAGGAGCGGAGGTTGCGGGCTGGGCAGTAGAAGGAGAGAAGGGAGGTGAGGTAGGAGGGGGCGAGGGGATGGACAGCCTTGAAGCCCAGGGTGAGGAGTTTCTGCCTGGTGCGCAGATTGATTGGTAGCCACTGGAGATTTTTGAGGAGGGGAGTAATATGCCCAGAGCGTTTCTGGACAAAGATAATCCGGGCAGCAGCATGAAGTATGGATTGAAGTGGAGAGAGACACGAGGATGGGAGATCAGAGAGAAGGCTGGTGCAGTAGTCGAGACGGGATAGGATGAGAGCTTGAATGAGCGGGGTAGCAGTTTGGATGGAGAGGAAAGGGCGGATCTTGGCAATGTTGCGGAGCTGAGACCGGCAGGTTTTGGTGACGGCTTGGATGTGAGGGGTGAATGAGAGAGCGGAGTCGAGGATGACACCAAGGTTGCGGGCTTGTGAGACGGGAAGGATGGTAGTGCCGTCAACAGAGATGGGAAAGTCAGGGAGAGGACAAGGTTTGGGAGGGAAGACAAGGAGCTCAGTCTTCGACATGTTGAGCTTTAGGTGGCGGGCGGACATCCAGATGGAGATGTCCTGAAGGCAGGAGGAGATGCGAGCCTGGAGGGAGGGGGAGAGAGCAGGGGCAGAGATGGAGATCTGGGTGTCATCAGCGTAGAGATGATAGTTGAAGCCGTGGGAGCGAATGAGGTCACCAAGGGAGTGAGTGTAGATTGAGAACAGAAGGGGACCAAGCACTGAACCTTGGGGAACCAGGGGTTCCACAGGCCTAACTTGGCTGAGACTATGGAGGGGAGGGGATTGGGCGGGGATGTGGAGTGTATTTTGCACCAGTAAGTGCTTAATAAATCTTATAGTTTTTAAAATTATCCTAGATATTGGTGTTTGTTTAAAACATCTCATTTCAGTATTTATAATACTGTTAATCAAAGTTGTTGATTGCTTCCTCTCCTCCAACACCTGCTCATCCCAATGAAGCTGACACAAATGTTGGAAAACTCCTAATTTGGGAGGTTATGTTCACCAAACTACTCTCAGACTGACCAACCTGGTTTCATTATCATCAAATCACCAACATAAAATATTTATTAAGAGCCCTCCTTTCACTTCTAGGCATTTGCCGAGATTCTCTTTGCTTTCTGCTGGGAGTTTAGGTAATAATAATAATGGTATTTGTGAAGTGCTTACTATGTGCCAGGCACTGTACTAAGCACTGGGATGGATAGAAGCAAACTGGGTTGGGACAACCATGTCCCACACAGGGCTCACAATCTCAATCCCCATTTTATAGATGAGGGAATTGAGGCCCTGAGAAGTGAAATGACTTGTTCTAGGTCACACAGCAGATAAGTGGCAGAGCCAGGATTAGAACCCATTACCTTCTGACTCTAAGGACCGTGCTCTAGCCACTACTCCATTCTGTTTTCACCGCACCATGCTGCTTCCATCCCAAGGCAGTCAGTACTGGGACAAACATACGAATCCAGACCAAAATACGGCTAAACCTGTATTTCTAGCAAGAAATCTTCACAGAGTCACTTCACTCTTCACAATCACAATCTTCACTCTACCTGGTAACACAAGGAACTCAAAATTTCAGGGAATGGACTGTTGGAAATTGCAAAAGTAAGCCCATAAAGCAATGTGAGAAGCAGCATGGCCCAGTAGATGTAACACGGCCTGGGACCAAGAGGACTTGGGTTCAGATCCCGGCTCTACCACTTGCCTGCTGTGTGACCTTGGGCAAGTCACTTCACTTCTTTGTGTCTGTTTCCTCAACTACAAAATGGGGATTCAATACCTATTCTCCCTCCGACTTAGACTATGAGCGCAATGTGGGACAGGGACTGTATTCAGCTTGATGAAGTTGATTACCTTAACCCTAGTGCTTGAAACATAGTAAGCACTTTACAAATACCATAAAAAATAGTTACAGACTGAGATGGCTCTGCATGCTTATTCAAAATCTTTTGCCTTACCACATGACTTCTTGTTTTAAATATTTAGCTGATAAGAGCATCTGCTTTCTATGATGTAGGGACATATCATCGAAGTTGCCATCACAATTATTGGTTCTTATGTCAATACGATCTTCCAAGGATCAGGGTTTCCTGTAACCCTTTTGTTAGGGTGTGATGAGCAATCAGTCCATCAATTAATGATATTTATTGAGCATTTACTGTATGCAGTAAACCCCCTTTTTCCTCCCCTTCTCTCCATCCCCCCTCCCTACCTCCTTCCCCTCCCCACAGCACTTGTATATATTTGTACAGATTTATTACTCTATTTTACTTGTACATATTAACTATTCTATTTTTTTTGTTAATGATGTGCATATAGCTTTAATTCAATTTGTTCTGACGATTTTGACATCTATCTACATGTTTTTGTTGTCTGTCTCCCTCTTCTAGGTTGTGAGCCCGTTGTTGGGTAGGGACCGTCTCTATGTGTTACCAACTTGTACTTGCGCTTAGAACAGTGCTCTGCACACACTAAGCTCTCAGTAAATATAGCTGAATGAATGAATGCAGAACACTGAATTAAGCACTTGGGAGAGTGCAATATAGAGTTTGGAAACACACTCCCTGTCCATAAGGAATTTACATGAAAGTAAATATTAAATAAATGGAAGCACCATTAGGAAAAAAACTTTCTTTACCACTTTTGTGAGGACTTCTGAAGCTCTTATTTACCAAGTGCAGTCTTCTTGGGATGTTCCCTGATTTTTTTAAGCCTTTAATAACATTTAAAGTAAACATAAATACATTTATGGTATTTATGAAGTGCTTACTATGCAGTATAGCAGTGGGGTAGTTTACGCGGTGATCAGATAAGGCACAGCAGTCTTTACCTCTCTTAGGACTCAAAATCTCTCACATTCCCATTTTACAGATGAGGAAACTAAGGTCTAGTGATTTGCAGCAGGCCAGAAGTGGAGCTAGGACTTGAGTCTGCTTTTCTTGACTCCCATAGTATTAACTCTAGGATTTATTTAGTGCTTACTCTGTGCCAACCACTTCACTAAGTACTGGCATAGACACAAGATAATCAGGCCAGCACAGTCCCTGTTCCACGTAGGACCAGCGGTCTTGGGCCCTTTTCTACTGCACCCCACAAAATAAAAAGGTAGCACAGGGAAACCCTCTTAAGAGTTGAAAATGGGATAGAACAGTGCTTGGCACATAGTAAGTGTTTAACAAATGCCATCATTATTATTATCATTATTATTTGCCTCCATTTTTTTTCTACCATTTCATTGTTTGTTTATTTAAGGAGCTGTGTCCTTGCTCCCATGAATCTTTCAGAAAACTGAGAAAGGACACAGTCCTACCCCTCCTACCTCACCTCCCTTCTCTCCTTCTCCAGCCCAGCCCACACCCTCCGCTCCTCCACCGCTAATCTCCTCACCGTACCTCGTTCTCGCCTGTCCCGCCATCGACCCCCGGCCCACATCTTCCCCCGGGCCTGGAATGCTCTCCCTCTGCCCCTCCGCCAAGCTTGCTCTCTTCCTCCCTTCAAGGCCCTGCTGAGAGCTTACCTCCTCCAGGAGGCCTTCCCAGACTGAGCCCCTTCCTTCCTCTCCCCCTCGTCCTCCTCTCCATCCCCCTCATTTTACCTCCTTCCCTTCCCCACAGCACCTGTATATATGTATATATGTTTGTACATATTTATTACTCTATTTATTTATTTATTTTACTTGTACATATCTAATCTATTTTATTTTGTTAGTATGTTTGGTTTTGTTCTCTGTCTCCCCCTTTTAAACTGTGAGCCCAATGTTGGGTAGGGACTGTCTCTATATGTTGCCAATTTGTACTTCCCAAGCGCTTAGTACAGTGCTCTGCACATAGTAAGCGCTCAATAAATACGATTGATGATGATATGATTGATAAATGATAAAGGAGCATAAATACATGTACGGAATGAAGATTTGTACCATGTCAATGGAATCACTCATCCTATTCTACTTGAATTATTGCATCAGCCTCTTTGCTGGCCTCCCAGTCTCCTGTCTCTCTCCACTCCAGTCCATACTTCACTCTACTGCCCAGATCATTTTTCTACAAAAATGTCCAGAACATGTTTCACCGCTCCTCAAAAAACTCCAGTGGCTGCCCATCCATCTCCGCATCAAAAACTCCTCACCAGTGGCTGTAAAGCAGTCCATCACCTTGTCTCCTCCTACCTCACCTTGCTACTCTTCTACTACAATCCAGCCCGCACACTTTGCTCTTCTAATGCTAAGCTTTTCACTGTGTCTCAATCTTGTCTATTTCATCACCAACCCCGATCCCACCTCCTGCCTCTGGACTGGAATGCCCTCCCTCCTCAAATCAGACAGATAATTACTTTCCCCATCTTCAAAGCCTTATTGAAGGCACATCTCCTCCAAGAGGCCTTCCCTGACTAAGCTCCCCCCTTTCCTCTTCTCCCACTTACTTCTGTGTCACCCTGACTTGCTCCTGTTTTTCATTCTCTAACCCCACAGCATTCATTAATTAATTAATTCATTCATTCAATCATATTTATTGAGGGCTTACTGTATGCAGAGCACTGTACTAACTGCTTGGAAAGTACATCTGTAATTTATTCATATTCACGTCTGTCTCCCCCCGCCTCCAGACTATAAACTCGTTGTGGACAGGGAATATGAACTCATTCATTCAATCGTATTTATTGAGCGCTTACTGTGTGCAGAGCACTGTACTAAGCACTTGGGAAGTACAAGTTGGCAACATATAGAGACGGTCCCTACCCAACAACGGGCTCACAGTCTAGAAGGGGGAGATGGACAACAAAACAAAACATGTGGACAGGTGTCAGGTCATCAGAATAAATAAAAATAAAGCCAGATGCACATTATTAACAAAATAAATAGAATAGTAAATATGTACAAGTAAAATAGAGTAATAAATCTGAATGTGTCTAGTAATAATAGACAATAATATGAATAATTCTGAATAATATGAATGTGTCTATTGTTGGATTGTACTCTCCCAAGCACTTAGTACAGTAAGCGCTCAATAAGTGATTGAAAACACATTAAATGAAAGAATGAATACTTCAGTCATGATGGACACATTGCTCTACTTACAAACGGAACCAGGCATCATTTACCCCGGGCCTGCTTTGTGTGCGAAGTAATAACAGGGGAGATTGTGTGTGTGTGTGTGTGTGTGTGTGTGTGTGTGTGTGTGTGTGTGTGTGTGTGTGTTGAGGGGGCAGGGGTCTCCAAAGAGCTGCAGGAATGGGAATTGGGGTAGAAAGAGACGGATTTTCAAATAAGCAGATGGAATGAGCCCTGGATAGAGGAGGGTGGAGTGAGGAGACCTGGGGATGTGGAAGGGCAAATAAAGAATAAAAAATGCTACTAAGCACTAGTTGTCTACCACAAGAAGTTTCTTGCTGCCATAGCCAGTGATGAGACCTCTCCTTCTCTTCGTCCTCTGAGCTGCTCTATCAAGTACTTAATAATAATACTAATAATATTAATAATTATGGTATTTGTTAAGTGCTTACTGTGTGCCAAGCATTGTACTAAGCAATAAGGTAAACACAAGATGATTAGGTCCCCCATAATAATAATAATAATGATGGCATTCATTAAGCACTTACTATGTGCAAAGCACTGTTCTAAGCACTGGGGAGGTTACAGGGTGATCAGGTTGTCCCACGGGGGGCTCACAGTCTCAATCCCCATTTTACAGATGAGGTCACTGAGGCACAGAGAGGTTAAGTGACTTGCCCAAAGTCACCCAGCTGACAATTGGCGGAGCTGGGATTTGAACCCATGACCGCTGACTCCAAAGCTCGTGCTCTTTCCATTGAGCCACGGTGGAAGAGCAAGTATTGAGTCTCCATTTTGCAGATGAGAGAATTGAGGTGCAGAGAAATGATGTGATTTGCCCAAGATCACACAGAGAAGAGACTGGGATTAGAACCCAGGTCCTGTGATTCCCAGGCCTGTGCTCCTTTCACTAGGCCACGCTGCTTCTTGGTATTTCCTGCTGAGATCTGCTCTCTGGAGGTGTCAAAAGAGGCAGAGCTACAGGAGCAAGTCAGAGTAGAAACCAGCCGGGCCTCCACAGCCGGTTGGTTTTCCAGAACTTGTCCCGCTGCACAGACACAGACTCTGGAGGAGCAACTAAAGATAGTCATGGCTACAGGCAAAGGTTTTTGGTTCTTATCTGTTCTGGCTACTCCTTCCAACTGTTTGGCTCATATGTGTGTGTGTGTGTCTGTGTGTATATTGGTGAGTGGGATGGGGGAAGGGGCTGTTATTGAGTGTATAATAATAATAACAATAACGGCATTTATTAAGCGCTTACTATGTGCAAAGCACTGTTCTAAGCGCTGGGGAGGTTACAAGGTGATCAGGTTGTCCCACGGGGGGATCACAGTCTTAACCCCCATTTTACAGATGAGGGAACTGAGGCCCAGAGAAGTGAAGTGACTTGCCCAAAGTAACACAGCTGACAGATGGCGGAGCCGGGATTTTAATTCATTCAATCGTATTTAATCGTATTTATTGAGCGCTTACTGTGTGCAGAGCACTGTACTAAGTGCTTGGGAAGGACAAGTTGGCAACACATAGAGATGGTCCCTACCCAACAGCGGGCTCACAGTCTAGAATTTGAATTGAATAGATTTGAATCCATGACCTCTGACTCCAAAACCCGGGCTCTTTCCACCGAGCCACGCTGCTGTAGTGGGTGTTGAGCTACTTCTGTTACCCTTTCCCTAGCAGCCAGGTGAAGCTAGGCAGTTCTGTTGGCACAAAATCATCATAATGATAGAGAAGCCAAATGGGCTAATGGAAAGTGCAAGGGCCAGAGAGTCAGAGGTCCTAGGTTCTAATCCAGACTCTGCCACTTACCTGCTAGGTGCCCTTGGGCAAGTTACTTCTCGGTGCCTCAGTTTCATTATCTCTAAAGTGAGGATTAAAAACCCGTTCTCCCTCCTACTTGTCCCGTGCGGGACGGAGGCTGCATTCAACTGATTATCTTGCATCTAACCCAGTGCTTAGTACAGTGTTGGGCACATAGCGAGTGCTTTAACAAACACAACTATCAGGGGTGTTATTGAAATGCTTGCTATGGGCCAAGCACTTGGATAGAACAGGATAATCAGGTTGGATACAGTGCCTGTCGTACATGGGGCTCACAGTATAAGGATTTTACTTGTACATAACTGTTCTATTTATTTTATTTTGTTACTATGTTTGGTTTTTGTCTCCCCCTTTTAGACTGTGAGCCCACTGTTGGGTAGGGACTGTCTCTATACGTTGCCAATTTGTACTTCCCAAGCGCTTAGTACAGTGCTCTGCACACAGTAAGCGCTCAATAAATACGATTGATGAGGAGGAAGAGGAGGAGGGAGGATAGGTTTTTAATCCTCATTTTACAGATCAGGAAGCTGAGGTACTGCAAAGTCACGGCAGGCAAGTGACGGGGCCATGTCTAAAGACTCCAGTCCTGTGCTCTATCCAGTGGGCTAGGCTGCTTCTCTAGCCACACTCAGAGAAGCAGTGTGGTTCAGTGGAAAGAGCCCGAGCTTGGGAGTCAGAGATCATGGGTTCTAATCCCAGCTCTGCCACTTGTCAGCTGTGTGACTTTGGGCAAGTCACTTCACTTCTCTGGGCCTCAGTTCCCTCATCTGTAAAATGGAGATGAAGACTGTGAGCCCCAAGTGGGACAACCTGATCACCTTGTAACTATCCCAGCGCTTAGAACAGTGCTTGGCACATAGTAAGTGCATAGTAAGTGTATATATGTATATATGTTTGTACATATTTATTACTCTATTTTACTTGTACATATCTATTCTATTTATTTTATTTTGTTAGTATGTTTGGTTTTGTTCTCTGTCTCCCCCTTTTAGACTGTGAGCCCACTGTTGGGTAGGGACTGTCTCTATATGTTGCCAACTTGTACTTCCCAAGTGCTTAGTACAGTGCTTTGCACACAGTAAGCGCTCAATAAATATGATTGAGTGATTAACAAATACCAACATTATTATTGTTATAGGACCATGTTTTTGTTTTGAAAGCTTCAACCAAAAATGACCCTTAATCAATCCATCAATTGACCACTTACTGTGTGCAGAGCATGGTAGTAAGCCCTTGGGAGAGTATTCAGTTGCACTTATTGAGCACTTACTGTGTGCAGAGCACTGTACTAAGCGCTTAGCACTTTTAACAGATTTGGTAGACATGTTCCCTGACTTCAAGGCCCTTACAGTTTAGAGGGAAACAATGTTTAGGTAGAGATCATTGCTTTGCATTGATGCAGAGCAATGTTGAATTATGTAGCTGTTGACTGTTAATGGTATTTATTGAGCGCTTACTATGGGCAGAGCACTGTACTGAGTGCTTGGGAGAGTACCACAGGGTTGGGAGAAATGTTCCCTGCCCACAGTGAGCTTGCAATCTAGAGTGAGGAGACAGGCATGAAATAAATAATTCCTAATATGTGATTTAAAGACATGTATACAAGTGCTGTGGGGTTGAGAGATTCGGGAGAGTACCAAATGCCCAAAGGTTTCTGATCAAAGTGCAGAGATGAGGAAGGGAGAGGGATCTGGGGTAACAAGGGCATAAAAGGGGAAGACCTCTTGGAGGAGATGTAACCTTAATAAGGCTTTGAAGGTGAGAAAAGTGGTGGTCTGGTGTTTCTGGAGCGGGAGGGAGCTCCAGGCAGGCTAGGAGGGAAGTTGTGGGAAGGGGGTCGCCGGCAAGACTGATGAGATCGGGGTTCGAGGAGTAACCTTCTGCTAGTGAAGTGCTCGGGCTGGGCTGTAGAAGGAAATCAGTGAGGTGACGAAGGACGGGGCCAGCTGATTGAGTGTTTTAAAGTTGTCAGTAGAGAGAAGATTGTGACAACAGCTGAGAACTCAGAGGAAGATTTCACTGGTCATTTAGATAAGGAAAAATCACAGGCTTGGGAGTCAGAGGTCATGAGTTCTAATCCCCGCTCCGCCACTTGTCCGCTGTGTGACTTTGGTCGTCACTTCACTCCAGTGCTTAGAACAGTGCTTTGCACATAGTAAGCGCTTAACAAATGCCATCATTATTATTCTCTGTACCTCAGTGACTTCATCTGTAAAATGGGGATTAAGACTGTGATCCCCATGCGGGGCAACCTGATTACCTTATTTCTACCTCAGTGTTTAGAACAGTGCTTGGCACATAGTAAGCACTTAACAAATGTCATCATTATTATTCTTCTAGACTGTGAGACGGTTGTTGGGTAGGGATTGTCTCTGTGGCCAAATTGTACTTTCCACGTGCTTAGTACGGTGCTCTGCACACATTAAGAGCTCAATAAATATGACTGAATGAATGAATCTGATGGAAGCGCAGTCAGCAAAGGCAGAGATGGCACAATGCTAGTTACAGTCACCTACTTCCCCCACTCACCCACCTCTGCTTTTCTGAACGGTTTCTCCCCTTCTCTCCTGCTCCTCTCCTCCTCTGATCCTCTGGTATTTCAACATCCACATGGGTCTTCCCAATGACACCCTCCTATCACTCTTTGACTCTACAGACTTCCTGCCTCACCACTCTTTATCCTCCCTTCTCCTCAGCGCTAAGTAAATACAATTTATTGATTGATCAGTTGCCCTCATCCATTATTCTAGAATATTATCTCCCTTCTAAAAACCCCAGGGTCTCTACCTCCTCAATCTCTTCCCTCAGATGACCTCATCAACTATTTTTTTTTAACAGAATTGACCCCAGATTCCCCCTAAAATATCCCCTTAAATTCCCCACCTCCTTCCCACCCCGACTTCCACTCTCATCTTTCCCCACCACTGACCTGTTTTCAAGATCCATCCCCTCTACCTGTACTTCTCACCCCCATTCAGCCCCTAAAAAAAATACTTTCACCCACTTTTTTTTCCTCACTGACCATGTGCTGTGCCCTGTACTAAGGGTGAGGGAGATGCAAGTTAATTAGGTTGGACACGATCCCTTTTCCACATGGACTCAAAGTCTAAGTAGCGGGGAGTACAACCCCATTTTGCAGATGAAGAAATGGAGGTCCAGAGAAGGTAAGTGACTTGTCCGTGGTTGTAGTAATAGTAGTAGTTATAGCGTTCATTAAGTGCTTACTGTGTGCAGAACACTGTACTAAGCACTGGGAGAGAATATACAGGTGTGAATTATACACTGACCTGCCCTTTATCACTTAGGAGACAAATGGTAGGCCGGACAGATCAGGTCTTCTGATTCTGTCAGAGCTCTGTACGAAGTACTTGGAAAGTACAATTCAGCAATTAGAGAGACAATCCCTGCCCACACTGGGGCCTACAGTCTAGAAGGGAGAAGGCAGATACGAAAACAAGTAAACAGGCATCAGTATAAATAGAACTATGGATATATTAATTTGATGATGGCATTTAAGTGCTTACTATATGCAAAGCACTGTTCTAAATGCTGGGGCGGACACAAGGTCATCAGATTGTCCCACGTGGGGCTCAGTTTTAATCCCCATTTTATAGATGAGGTAACTGAGGCCCAGAGAAGTTGTGACTTACCCAAAGTCACACAGCTGACAAGTGGTGGAGCTGGGATTAGAACCCATGACCTCTGGCTCCCAAGCCTTTGCTCTTTCCACTGAGCCACGTTGCTTACAACAAAACAGGTAAACAGGCATCAATTTAAATAGTATTATAGATACATACGTAAGTGCTTTGGGGCAGGGAGAAGAGCAAAGGGAGTGAGTCAACGTGATACAGAAGAGAGGGGGAGCTGAGGAAAAGGGGGATTTAGTCTGGGAAGGCCTCTTGGAGGAGGTGAACCTACAGTGGGGCTTTGAAAGGAGGGAAGTGTGAATGGCGGATTTGAGGAGGGAGGGCGTTCCAGGCCAGAGGTAGGATGTGGGCCAGGGGTCAAAGGTGGGAAAGGCAAGATCGAGGCCCAGTGAGAAGGTTAGCACCAGAGGAATGGAGTGTACAGGCTGGGAGGTAGAAGGAGAGAAGGGAGGTGAAGTAAGAGGGGGCCAGGTGACGGAGAGCTTTGAAACCAATAGTGAGGAGTTTTTGTTTGATATGGAGGTTTATTGGCAACCACTGGAGATTTTTGAGGAGGCGGGGTGACATGCCCTGAATGTTTCTATAGAAAGATAATCCGGGCAGCAGAGTGAAGTATGGACTGGAATAGGGAGAGGCAGGAGGTTGGGAGGTCAGAAAGGAGGCTGATGAAGTAATATAGGTGGCACAGGTGAGTGATTGCACTAACATGGTAGCGATTAGGATGGGACTCTATCCCATTGAGCAATTCTAAGTGCCTAGTACAGTGCTCTGTACACAGCTCTCAGTAAATACCACTGACAATCGACAGCAGGAGTAAGAGTATAGCCCACTTGAGTTGAAACCAGAACCTCTGTGGAAGGGTCGGCTTGGGCTGTGGGGGGAACTCTGCAGAAATAGCTGTCGGATGGAGGTGCCATGGTGGGAGATTGGTGGGTAGATTGAGTTCTGGTAGTCAAGTGGGGAAGGATGAGACTTAAAAAAAAATAGATGGAGGCAGCTGCAGGGCAAGAACCTTGAATGCAGAGATCCAAGTATTGGCATGCCTTTTGGCAATTTTTTTTTTTTTTTTGGTATTAAGTACTTAACACGCGTTGAGCTGGAATATAGTTAATCAGATTGAACACAGTCCCTGTCCCTCAAGGGGATCCCAGTCTAAATAGGAGGGAAGCAGGTATTGAATCCCCATTTTTTGGTTGAGGAAACTGAGGCTTAGAGAAGTTAAACAACTTGCCCAGGGTCACGCAGCAAGCAATTTGGCAGAGACGGGATTAGGACTCAGGTCCTCTGATGACTAGGCCTGTACTCTTTTCACTAGGCTTCTCCACTCCTCAAAAACCTCCGGTGGTTATCATCTACCAGTAGCTTCTACCACACAAAAAGACCTGGAAAATATTTAATCAATGTAGGAACTCCTCAGACCACACCCACAGTCTATTACAATGTACCCAGTATGGTGATGATTCCAATTTTCTCAGCCAACTTCCTCAAAGCCAGGAACACACTCCATTGCGACAAACTCCTATAAGGTGAAAGTCCACAAAAAACGATGGCAGCAAGTCCGCAGTGTTTGTTATTTATAGTGCTTATTGAATGTAAAATTCATTCATTCGTTCATTCAATTGTACTGAGCACTTACTGTGTGCAGAGCACTGTACTAAGTGCTAGGGAAGTACGAGTTGGCAACATATAGAGACGGTCCCTACCCAGCAACCGGCTCACAGTCTAGAAGGGGGAGACGGGCAACAAAACAAAACATGTGGACAGGTGTCAAGTCGTCAGAACAAATAGAATTAAAGCTAGATGCACATCATTAAGAAAATAAATAGAATAGTAAATATGTACAAGTAAAATAGAGTAATAAATCTGTATAAGCATCTGTACAGGTGCTGTCGGGAGGGAAAGGAGGTAGGGTGGGGGGAATGGGGAGGAGGAGAGGAAAAAGGGGGCTCAGTCTGGGAGGACTCTTGGAGGAGGTGAGCTCTCAGTAGGGCTTTGAAGGGAGGAAGAGAGGGGAATCCTGCACCTGCTCATCATGCCTCTTTCATCACCCAAATGTATGTCTGAGAGCCAGCAGATCATGCAATGTCCTTTGTGAGTTGCAGTAAAATAAATTTGTAATGAATTCACCCTATTCTGCCCGCAACTGATCCCGAGCAAGATTTTCTGCATTGTGGCTGATGCTGAAAGCAGAAGTGGGAGGGTTGATCCAGGTGGGTTTGTGGGATTAAAAAATAATAATAATAATGATGGCATTTATTAAGTGCTTACTATGTGCAAAGCACTGTTCTAAGCACTGGAGAGGTTACAAGGTGATCAGGTTGTCCCACGTGGGGCCTCACAGTCTTCATCACCATTTTACAGATGAGGTAACTGAGGCTCAGAGAAGTTAAGTGACTTGTCCAAGGTCACACAGCAGACGTGGCCAAGCCGGGATTTGAACCAATGACCTCTGACTCCAAAGCCCGTGCTCTTTCCACTGAGCCATGCTTTTAATGGTATTTAAGCATTTACTATGTGTCAAGCACTGTACCAAGGGGTAATTAAAGTTAGGGCAGATGCAGCCCCTGTCCCACATAATAATAATAATAATGATGATGATGACATTTATTAAGCGCTTACTATGTGCAAAACACTGTTCTAAGTGCTGGGGAGGTTACAAGGTGATCAGTCTTAATCCCCATTTTCCAGATGAGGTAACTGAGGCCCAGAGAAGTGAAATGAGTTGTCCAAGGTCACACAGCAGAGCCACGATTAGAACCCACATCCTCTGACTCTCAAGCCCATGCTCTTGCCACTAGTCTATGCTGCTTCTGTAACAATAAGGGTGGTATTTGTTAAATGCTTTCTATGTGCCAGGCACTGTACTAAATGCTGGGGTGGATAGAAGTAAATCGAGTTGGACACAGTCCCTTTCCCACATGGGGCTCACAGTCTCAATCCCTATTTTACTGATGAAGTAACTGAGTCCCAGAGAAATAATAATAATAATAATAATAATAGCATTTGTTAAGCGCTTACTACGTGCAAAGCACTGCTCTAAGTGCTGGGGGGGGATACAAGGTGATCAGGTTGTCCCACATGAGGCTCACAGTCGTAATCCCCATTCTACAGATGAGGTAACTGAGGCTCAGAGAAGTTAAGTGACTTATCTAAGGTCACACAGCAGACATGTGGCGGAGCTGGGATTCGAACCAATGACCTCTGACTCCAAAGCCTGTGCTCTTTCCACTGAACCACACTTACCTGCCCAAGGTCACACAAGTGGCAGAACTAGGATTAGAACCCATGACCTTCTGATTCCCAGGCCTGTGTTCTATCCACTACACCATGCTGCTTCTCATAATAATAATAATGATGGTATTTGATAAGTGCTTACTGTGTGACAGGAACTATAGTAAGCGCTGGGGTGGATACAAATAAATCCAGTTGGGCACAGGCCCTGTCCCAAGTGAGGCTCACAGTCTCAATCTCCATTTTACAGATGAGGTAACCGAGGCACAGAGAAGTTCGGTGACCCGCCCAAGACCACTGAGCAGGCAAGCAACAGATCTGGGATTAGAACCCGGGTCCTCGGATTCCCAGGCCCGTTCTCTTTCCATTAGGCCATGCTGCTTGGACTGTTACAAGAAGAGCAACCTGAAGCAGAGAGCTCAGGAATGGGCCATCCTTGACAGCATTTCACCAACAGCAGGCACTGACAGTAGCGCCGGAAAAGATCTAGACTATTGAAAGACCATTCGATCGCATTTATTGAGCATTTATCTTGTGCAAAGCACTGTAGTAAGCACTTGGGAGAAGCAGCATGGCTTAGTGGAAAGAGCCTGGGCTTTGGAGCCAGAGGTCGTGGGTTCAAATCCCGGCTCCGCCGCTTGTCAGCTGAGTGACTTTGGGCAGGTCACTTAACTTCTCTGGGCTTCAGTGACCTCATCTGGAAAATGGGGATGAAGACTGTGAGCCCCCCGTGGGACAACCTGATCACCTTGTAACCTCCCCGGCGCTTAGAACAGTGCTTGGCACATAGTAAGCGCTTAATAAATGCCATCAGTAGTAGTGCAATGAGACCAAATGGATGGATGTAGATGAAGTAGAGATGGATGGGACTGCTGGGAAGGAGAGAGGTCAGGACTGGAGAGGTAGATTTGGGAATCATTCTGGTAGAGATGGTAGTTGAAGCCATGGAAACAAATGAGTTAGCCAAATGAGTTATCTAAGGGAGTCCACGTAGATAGAGACTAGAAGCTTGTTGTGGGCAAGGAACGTGTCTGTTCATTCATTCATTCAATCGTATTTATTGAGCACTTACTGTGCGCATAGCACTGTACTAAGCGCTTGGGAAGTACAAGTTGGACAAATACCATTATAAGTGCTGTGGGACGCGGAGGAGGGTAGAGCAAGTGCTTAGTACAGTGTTCTGCACACAGTAAGCACACAATTAATACAATTGAATGAATAGAATCATTGTAAGGAACCTAAGAAAAATTCCTAATAAAATTTCAGGCTCTCTATTCTCCCCTTTCATTCATTCATTCAATCATATTTATTGAGCGCTTACTGTGTGCAGAGCACACAGTATCCAAATATGTATCCAAATATGGGGGCAGTGTGTTGGGCAGAGGGTGATGAAGACTGTGAGCCCGTTGTTGGGTAGGGACCACCTCTATATGTTGCCAACTTGTACTTCCCAAGCGCTTAGTACAGTGTTCTGCACTCAGTAAGAGCTCAATAAATACTAATGAATGAATGAAAGAGGAGAACTGAGGGCCTGAAATTTTATTAGGAATTTTTTTTAGGTTCCTTACAATGATTCTATTCAGTCGTATTTATTGCGTGCTTACTGTGTGCAGAACACTGTACCAAGCACTTGGGAGATACTGTATAACAGTAAACAGACACATTCCTTGCCCACAAAGAGTTTCTAGTCTCTATCTACATGGACTCCCTTAGATAACTCATTTGTTTCCATGGCTTCGACTACCATTTCTACCAGAATGATTTCCAAATCTACCTCTCCAGTCCTGACCTCTCTCCTTCCCAGCAGTCTCATCCATCTCTACTTCATCTACATCCATCCATCCCATCCATCTCTACTTGGATGTGTCCTGCTGACACGTCCAGTTTAACAAGTCCAAAACAGAACTCCTTGTCTTCCCATCAAAATCTTGTCCCCTCACTAATCCCCAAGGGGATATACTGAAATCAGGGAAGCAGCACGACTTAGCGGGTAGAGCACCGGCTTGGAAGTCAGAGGACATGGGCTCTAATCCCGGCTCTGCCACATCTGCCGTGTGACCTTGGACAAATCTATAACGTCCCCGTGCCTCACTTCATCTGTAAAATGGGGCTTAAGACAGTGAGCCACATGAGGAACAAGGACCATCTAACCTGATTACCTTGTATGTATCTTAGATCTTAGAACAGTGCTTGGCACAGAGTAAGTGCTTAACAAATACCACAATTATTATTATTATTATGAATCAGCATCTCACTGAACTAGACTATGGGTGTGGTTTGAAGAGTTCCTATTTTGATGAAATAATTCCCAGAGCTTTGTGCATGATAAAGGCTAGAGCTGGATGGGCAACCATTGGAGGTTTTGTGGAGTGGAGAAACAGCAGGGCCTAGGGGAAAGGGCACAGGTTTAAGAGCCAGATGTAGATTACACCACACACTCCCCGACTCCCAAGCCCATAACGTTGGTGTTATCTTTGCTTAATCGTCCTCATTCAACCCACCCATTCAGTCTGTTTCCAAATCCCGTTCGTTCATTGCTCAGAGCATCTCTAGAATCTGTCCCTTCTGTCCATCCAAATGGCTACCTCTCTGGTGCAAGCACTTTTCATTCATTCAGTCATACTTATTGAGCTCTTACTGTGTGCAGAGCACTATACTAAGCACTTGGGAAAGTGCAATACGACAATGAACGGTGACAGTCCCGGCCCACAACGAACTTACAATCTGTGGGAGGTGGGGAGACAGGCATCAATATAAGTAAATAAAATTACGGATTTATCATAGAATATCTCATCCAGTCTTAGTACAGTGCCTGGCACATAGTAAGCACTTAACAATACCCTAATTATTATCATTTCCCACCTCAACTACTGCATCTACATGCAATCTCTCCCCATTTCAGATCATACTTCACTCTTCTGCCCAGGTGATTTTTTTTTTTTAATTCTGTACCCCTCTCCCAACTCCTTATAAAGCTCCAATAATAATAATTATGGTATTTAAGCGCTTACTATGTGCCAAGCACTGTTCTCAGAGCTGGATGGTTGCCCATCCATCTCTGCATCAAACAGAAACTCCTTCCGACCAATTTAAGGGACTCAATCATCCCTCCCCTGTGCTACCTTACCTCGTTGATCTCCAACTAGGACTCTCACTCACTCCTCTAAGACCAATTTCATGTCTCTTTCGGTCGAACGCTTGCTCTTGTCCTCCCTCCTCCCTGGAATTCCCTCCTCCCCTTCATATCAATCAATCATATTTATTGAGCGCTTACTGTGTGCAGAGCACTGTACTAAGCTCTTGGGAAGTACAAGTTGGCAACATATGTGACAGACCACCACTGTCCCCATCTTCCAAGCCCTGTTGTTCGTTGTGGGCAGGCAATGTGTCTACCAACCATGTCCTCCTTGTCTGCTGTGTGACCTTGGGCAAATCATTTTACTTCTCTGTGTGTCTCAGTTACCTAATCTCTAAAATGGGGATTAAGACTGTGAGTCCCACGTGGGACAACCTGATTACCTTTGGGTCTACCTCAGTGCTTAGAATGGTGCTTGGCACATAGTAATACTAACTATGGTATTTGTTTAAGCACCTACTATGTGCCAAGCACTATTATAAGTGCTGGGCAGTTAACAAATGTCATAATTATTATTATTATTACTGTCCAAAGGGCTTAGCACAGTGCTCTGAACAAAGGAAATGCTCAATAAATATATAATTGATTGAGTAAAATCACCGCTCCTTTAGGAAATCTTCCGACTAAGCTCTCCTTTCCACTCTCTATTCACCCTCCTCTCAGCCTCGCCTATGCGCTTGTCTCTGTAACTCTTAAACATCTGCTACTCACCCTACCCCCCGTCCTACAGAACCTACAAAAATATCTTTCTGCTCTGCTGCTTTCCGCATCTGCAATTTATTTTAATGTCTCTCTCACAAGATTTAAAGTTCCTGAAAATAGGGATTGTGTCTCCTTTCTCCATAGTATTATACTAGAGTAGCAGTGTGGCTCAGTGGATAGAGCATGGACGTGGGAGTCATAAGGATCTGGGTTCAAATTCTAGCTCCACCGCTTGTCTGCTGTGTGGCCTTGAGCAAGCCACTTCACTTCTCTGGGCCTCAGTTGCTTTGTCTGTATAATGGGGATTGAGGGTGAGAGTCCCATGTGGGGAAAGGGACTATGTCCAACCCGTTTAGCATGTACCTACCCCACCGTTTAGAACAGTCTTTGGAATATAGTAAGCACTTAACAAGTACTATTATTATTACTACTCTCCCAAGCATCTAGTGCACACATATATGTATATATGTTTGTACATATTTATTACTCTATTTATTTATTTATTTATTTATTTTACTTGTACATATCTATTCTATTTATTTTATTTTGTTAGTATGTTTGGTTTTGTTCTCTGTCTCCCCCTATTAGACTGTGAGCCCACTGTTGGGTAGGGACTGTCTCTATATGTTGCCAATTTGTACTTCCCAAGCACTTAGTACAGTGCTCTGCACACAGTACGTGCTCAATAAATACGATTGATTGATTGAGTGAGTGAACTGACTGAAATGGTGCCACAATGAGGAGAAATACATGATCCTCACTGGAGTAAAAAGCAGAAAATATCTTCAGGGGCAGAACTCTTGGTTCTGTACCCTTTAATCATTCATCCCACTCTTAGCCCCTGTATACATCTTGTCTAATCTTATGCCGTCGAGTGGTGTCCAACCCATAGGAACACCATGGACATGTCTCTCCCAGATCGCCCCACCTCCATCTGCAATCGTCCTGGTAGTGGATCCAGAGACTTTTCTTGGTAAAAATCCAGAAGTGGTTTACCATTGCCTCCTTCCCTGCAGTAAACTCGAGTCTCCACTCTCAACTCTTCCCCATGCCACTGCTGTCCAGCACAAGTGAGTTTTGACTTGTAGCAGATTGCCTGCCATCACTAGCCACTGGCCAAGCTAGGAATGGAATGGGTAGGCCTCTGCTTGACTCTCCCTCCCTTAGTCGAGACTGGTAGAGGACTGGAAACTCCCCAGGGTACGACTCTGAGGGGAACCCTATATACATAGCCATCATTTATTTTAGTGTCCGTCTTCCTCTGTAATAATAAGGATAATAACAATGGTATTTGTTAAGCGCTATGTGCAAAGCAGTGTTCTAAGCGCTGAGGAGTTTACAAGGTGAACAGGTTGTCCCACAGGGGGCTCACAGTTTTAATCTCCATTTTACAGGTGAGGTAACTGAGGCACAGAGAACTTAAGTGACTTGCCCAAAGTCACACAGCTGACAGTTGGCAGCGCCGGGATTTGAACCCATGACCCCTGACTCCAAAGCCCGTGCTCTTTCCACTGAGCCACACTGCTTCTCTGTAGACCGCAAGGCTCTTGTGGGCAGGGAATTTATCGACCAACTCTCTTATATTAAATTCTTTCAGTCATTCAAGTGTGTTTACTGAGCGCTTACTGTATGCAGAGCAGTGTACTAAGCTCTTGGGACAATGTAACAATATAACAGACATGTTCCATGCCCGCAATGAGCTTACAGTCTAGAGCACCAAGCACTTAGTACAGCGTTCTGCACACAAGAAGCACTCAATAAATACCATTGATTGATTTATTGATTGAGTAGCTGGGACAGATGCTCCAGGCACTCTGGATTGAATGAATCTATTTCTCACGTTGGGATTGGGGCTGAGGGTGAGCACCTTTATTCATTCAATCGTATTTATTGAGCGCTTACTGTGTGCAAAGCACTGTACTAAGCACTTGCACTGTATTACCACCCCACTCGGAATGGAAGGGCCCTGTGGGACAGGAGAGAATCAGATATTGACACAGTGAGTGTCCAAGCCTAAAGAGGCAGCTTCAAAACACATTCTAGAGAAGCAGTGTGGCTCAGTGGAAAGAGCCCGGGCTTTGGAGTCAGAGGTCATGGGTTTGAATCCCAGCTCTGCCAATTGTCAGCTGTGTGACTTTGGGCAAGTCACTTAACTTCTTTGGGCCTCAGTTCTCTCATCTGCACAATGGGGATTAAGACTGTGAGCCCCCCATGGGACAACCTGATCATCTTGTAACATCCCCCGATGTTATGCGACCCCCCGAGCCCATCGACCCCCGGCCCACGTCATCCCCCGGGCCTGGAATGCCCTCCCTCTGCCCATCCGCCAAGCTAGCTCTCTTCCTCCCTTCAAGGCCCTACTGAGAGCTCACCTCCTCCGGGAGGCCTTCCCACACTGAGCCCCTTCCTTCCTCTCCCCCTCATCCCCCTCTCCATCTCCCCCCATCTTACCTCCTTCCCTTCCCCACAGCACCTGTATATATGTATATATGTTTGTACATATTTATTACTCTATTTTATTTGTACATATCTGTTCTATTTTATTTTGTTAGTATGTTTGGTTTTGTTCTCTGTCTCCCCCTTTTAGACTGTGAGCCCACTGTTGGGTAGGGACTGTCTCTATATGTTGCCAACTTGGACTTCCCAAGCGCTTAATACAGTGCTTTGCACACAGTAAGCGCTCAATAAATACGATTGATTGATTGATCCCCAGCGCTTAAAACAGTGCTTTGCACATAGTAAGTGCTTAATAAATGCCATTATTATTATTGTTATTATTATTATTATTATTTCATAGACTGTGAGCACCTTAAAGGACAGGGTCTGTGTCTAATTCCCACCCATGTACTCTTTCCCAGTGCTTAGTACAGTGCTCTGCACATAGTAAGCACTTAATAAATACTATTCCTATTCATTTGCGATGGCTCCCAATGCATGTGGAGACAGTCTCTACCCTCCTTTGAAGCCTTATTGGAGGAACATCTCCTCCAAGAGGCCTTCCCTGACCAAGCCCTGTTTTCTTCTTCTCCCGCTGTCTTTTGTGTTGCCCTGACTTGCTCCCTTTATTCATTCCCCCTCCCAGCCCCACAGCACTTAAGTACATATCTCTAATTTTATTGATTTATATTAATGTCTGTCTCCTCCTCAAGACTGTTAGCTCACTGTGGGCAGGGGATGTCTGTTAATAATAATAATAATAATAATCATGGCATTTGTTAAGCGCTTACTATGTGCAAAGCACTGTTCTAAGCGCTGGGGGGATACAAGGTGATCAGGTTGTCCCACGTGGGGCTCACAACCTGTTATACTGTTATATTATTAATCATGATAATGATGATATTTCTTAAGTGCTTATTATGTGCAAAGCAGTGTTCTAAGTGCTGGGGAGGATACAGGGTGATCAGGTTGCCCCAGAAGGGGCTCACAGTCTTAATCCCCATTTTACAGATGAGGTAACTGAGGCTCAGAGAAGTTAAGTTCATTCATTCATTCATTGTCGTATTTATTGAGTGCTTACTGTGTGCAAGGCACCATACTAAGCGCTTGGAAAGTACAATATTTGACAAGAAATAGAGACAATCCCTACCCAACAATGGGCTCACAGTCTAGAAGGGGGAGACAGACAACAAAACAAAAAAAACAAGTAGGCATCAATATAAATAAGTAGAATTATAGATATATACACACCATTATATATCTGTTATATATATATATATATATTACATATATATATTATATATATATTATGTGTGACTTTGGGCAAGTCACTTCACTTCTCTGTGCCTCAGTTACCTCATCTGTAAAATGGGGATTAAGATTGTGAGCCCTCCGTGGGACAACCTGATCACCTTGTAACCTCCCCAGTACTTAGAACAGTGCTTTGCACATAGTAAGCACTTAATAAATCCCATTATTATTATTATTATCATTAATAAAATAAATAGAATAATAAATATGTACCTATATACACAAGTTCTGTCACATAGCTGACAATTGGTGGAGTTAGGGTTTGAACCCATGACCTCTGACTCCCAAGTCAGTGCTCTCGCCATTGAGCCATGCTGCTTCTCTCCCAAGCGCTTTGAACAGTGCTCTGCACACAATAAGTGCTCAATAAATACGATTGAATGAATGAATGAATGTGCTCTAACCTTTTATGTGCTCCTTTCCTTTCTCACGCACCTTGCCTTTGGCAATTTTTAAGCAGTAGAAGCTGAAGCACTATAAAGCCATGTGTGGGCAAGTAATTATAGATGCATCAATCAATCAATCAATTGTATTTATTGAGCGCTTACTGTGTGCAGAGCACTGTACTAAGCGCTTGGGAAGTACAAGTTGGCAACATATAGAGACGGTCCCTACCCAACAGTGGGCTCACAGTCTAGAAGGGGGAAACAGAGAACAAAACCAAACATATTAACAAAATAAAATAAATAGAATAGATAAGTACAAGTAAAATAAATAAATAGAGTAATAAATATGTACAAATGTATATACACATATACATACATATACAGATATATGTATGTATGTAAATACGTATATGTATATGCATGTATATATGTATATATACACGCATGTATATATGTATATATGCATACATGCATATATACATATATGTTGGTGCATCATTCCATGGTACAGGCATGTTCAGATAGAAGGAAAAGGGAATGGTTGGGGGGAAGAAAGAAGGGAGACTGAGTGAAGAGGGAACAAATAAAGGAAATCTATCTTGTAATGATATCATTGAATAAAAGATCTGCTAGTAGTCTCTGTTGAATTAGGTCATAATGGGGAGGAAAATAAGTAGTTGGATTCTCTCGCTTGGAGGGAGGCTTCAATCTTGTTCCAATAGCAGGCTGGAGATATAATTATCATATGGATTTGTACTTGCCAAGCGCTTAGTAGAGTGCTCTGCACACAGTAAGCGCTCAATAAATACGATTGAATGAATCTGGCCCCCACTGTAACAAAGGGATTGGTTCAGCCTGTCTCTCCACACCTTTACACCCCTTACCCCTATGCCAGAGAAGCAGCATGGCTCATTGGAAAGAGCGTGGGCTTGGGAGTCAAAGGTCATGGGTTTGAATCCTGCCTCAGCCACTTGCCAGCTGTGTGACCTTGGGTAAGCCATTTAACTTCTCTGTGCCTATTACCTCATCTGTAAAATGGGGATTAAGACTGTGAGCCCCACGAGGGACAATCTGACCACCTTGTAACCCCCCTGCGCTTAGAACAGTGCTTCACACATAATATGTGCTTAACAAATACCATCATTATTTACACCTTCTGCCCCTTCCCTCTTTTTTATGGCATTTGCTATTGCTTACTGTGTGCCAGGCACCGTACTAAGCACTGGGATAGACACAAGCACATCGAGTTGGGCACAGATCCTGTCCCACATGGGGCTCACAGTCTTAATTCCCATTTTACAGATGGGGGAACCGAGGCACCCGGACGTGAAATGACTTGTCCAAAGCCACACAGAACAGACGAGTGGCAGAGCTGGGATTAGAACCCAGGTACTTCTGACTCCCAGGCCCATGCTCTAATAATTGTAATAATATTTAAATATTTATTTATTAATATTTATTTAAATATGTGCCAGGCATTGTATTAAGTGATAGGGGAGAACACAAGCAAACCAGGGTGGATACAGTCCCTGTTCTACAATGGGCTCATAGTCATAATCTATGACTGGCTGATGACACCCAGATCTCCATCTCTGCCCCTGCTCTCTCCCCCTACCTCCAGGCTCGCATCTCCTCCTGCCTTCTGGACATCTCCATCTGGATGTCTGCCTGCCACCTAAAACTCAACATGTCCAAGACTGAACTCCTTGTCTTCCCTCCCAAACCCTGCCCTCTCCCTGACTTTCCCATCTCTGTTGACGGCACTACCATCCTTCCCGTCTCACAAGCCCGCAACCTTGGTGTCATCCTCGACTCCGCTCTCTCGTTCACCCCTCACATCCAAGCCGTCACCAAAACCTGCCGGTCTCAGCTCCGCACCATTGCCAAGATCCGCCCTTTCCTCTCATTCCGTACCGCTACCCTGCTCGTTCAAACTCTCATCCTATCCCGTCTGGACTACTGCATCAGCCTTCTCTCTGATCTTCCATCCTCGTGCCTCTCCACACTTCAATCCATACTTCATGCTGCTGCCCGGATTGTCTTTGTCCAGAAATGCTCTGGGCATGTTACTCTCCTCCTCAAAAATCTCCAGTGGCTTCCAATTAATCTGTGCATCAGGCAGAAACTCCTCACCCTGGGCTTCAAGGCTGTCCATCACCTCGCCCCTTCCTACCTCAACTCCCATCTGTCCTTCTCCAGCCCAGCCCACACCCTCCGCTCCTCTGCCGCTAATCTTCTCACCGGGCCTCGTTCTCGCCTGTCCCGCCGTCGACCCCCGGCCCACGTCATCCCCCTGGCCTATAATGCCCTCCCTCTGCCCATCCGCCAAGCTAGCTCTCTTCCTCCTTTCAAGGCCCTACTGAGAGCTCACCTCCTCCAGGAGGCCTTCCCAGACTGAACCCCTTCCTTCCTCTCCCCCTCGTCCCCCTCTCAATCCCCCCATCTTACCTCCTTCCCTTCCCCACTGTACCTGTATATATGTATATATGATTGATGATGATGATGATAATCCCCCCAGTTGCAGACGAGGTCAATGAGGTACAAAGAAGTGA
Source organism: Tachyglossus aculeatus (assembly GCF_015852505.1). Classification (NCBI taxonomy): domain Eukaryota; kingdom Metazoa; phylum Chordata; class Mammalia; order Monotremata; family Tachyglossidae; genus Tachyglossus; species Tachyglossus aculeatus. Next base: position 129,346,440 of record NC_052067.1, on the reverse strand, counting down.
AGTGACTTGCCCAAGGTCACACAGCAGACAAGTGGCAGAGGTGGGATTAGAACCCACAACCTTCTGACTCCTGGACCCGTGCTCTATCCACTAGGCCATGCTGCTTCTCTCACACTTCTTCTCAAACTCAACCCTGGACAATGGTCCCAGCTAACTCCACACTGTTCTTTAGAATGTATTTGGGAAAGGTGGCAGAACGAATCAGTGGTCTTTGTTGAGTGCTGACTACAAATACAGAAAGAATATTATAATAGAATTGGTAGACAGGATCCCTGACAACAAGGAGCTTATGGTCTATAAGGGTAGATGAACATTAAAGATATGTATGTAAACGCTGTGGAGATTTTCCAAGTGAAGAGTGAATGAGAGAACGGAAGGACTCTAGTTTTTCTCTTTCCCTTTCTACCAACATTGGAATTTGCCGTGAGTCATTCTAGGTGATATCTTAGGTGTCAACCAAATGGCATTTGAAGTTCTTTGGGAAGGCTTAGAGGATTTTTAAGATTTCAGACTTTTTTAGAGAGGAAACGATAGCCCCGACCCCTTTCCCAATCCCTGGCAGACCCCCTTTTCCATGGTGGAAGGAATTCTCCCAGAACAGATTAGATCCATATTTAGGAGATACATGGGAGTGCGGAGCACTATGAGCCACTGGTCTAAATAACAAGAACACCAAGCATTTTTCTGGATTTTGTAGATTTTGGATCATCCCGGAAGAGTGTGTTGGGCTCTATCAGGGAAATCAGAATTAATGAAGTAGTAGCTCCTCTGCCTCTGGTTTTCGGAATTAAGGAGATTGTGGAAAATGCAGTCCCATCAAACATGTGGTACTTCAATCAAATAAGGATTAGGGAACAGGGAAAACTCATCCGGTACCTTTACTGATCAGTGGAAAATAATTAAATTGGGCTTACTGCACGGGAAGAGAGAGGCTACCGGGAGTTTACTCAAACCTCCTAAAACCGGCCTCCTTAGTCACGACATTAAGTTAATTCTCTGAATCAACAAAGCAATCTCCCACTGTCTTGTCCTTCAGGAATCCAGCTGCCCACAGGAACTAAAGTGATCATAAAGCAATATAGAGAGCGACTTTCTCATCCATTTTAACAGAATAAAACTGGCACACCTGCCTCGTGGGATCAAATCAATTTCAAGGGCATAAGCCCACTCGGAAACATTTTCCCAGAAACATAAATCACTCCCTTACTGTGGGAGTGATTTCAGCTTCTCTGCTGCTTATCGTAATAAACCTTCCAGTGAAGTCTGGAGAAATTGCAGAGCATGTTAAGAAGAGTTAGTTATCGATTAACATGACTGCATCTTGCATTTGGGAAAAGCTTTTACTAATAATAAGCCAATTAATCGATTGTAGAGCTGCAGCATGGCTTAGCGGATAGAGCACATTCCTGGGAGTCAGAAGGACATGGGTTCTAATCCCGGCTCTGCTGCTTGACTCAGCAGTCAAGGGGGAGATGAATAAAGGGAACAAGTCAGGGTGACACAGAAGGAAGTAAAAGAAAAGGAAAAGAGGGCTTAGCTAGTCAATCGTAGTTATTGAGCTCTTATTGTGTGCAGAGCATTGTACTAAGTGCATGGGAGAGTACAATATAACAATAAATAGACACATTCCTGCCCAAAATGAGCTTACAGTATAGCGGGGAGACTGACATTAATATAAATAAATGTTACAGATATGTACATAAGTGCTGTGGGGCTGGGATGGGGGATGAATAAAGGGAACAAGTCAGGGTGACGCAGAAGGGAGTGGAGGAAATGGAAAAGAGGCCTTAGTCAGTGGTATTTATTGAGCACTTCCTGTCTTCAGAGCACTGTATTAAGCACTTGGGAGAGCACAAAATAACAATAAGCAAACACGTTTCCTGCCCACAACAAGGTTACAGTCTAGAGGGGGAGACAGACACAAATGTAAATTAATAAACGGCAGATATATATGTAAGTACTGTGGGCCTGGAAGTGGGCGCTTAGTACAAGAGAAGCAGCACGGCTCAGTGGAAAGAGCACGGGCTTTGGAGTCAGAGGTCATGGGTTCAAATCCCTGCTCTTCCAATTGTCAGCTGTGAGACTTTGGGCAAGGCTCTTAACTTCTCTGTGCCTCAGTCACCTCATCTGTAAAATGGGGATGAAGACTGTGACAACCTGATCACTTTGTAACCTCCCCAGCACTTAGAACAGTGCTTTGCACATAGTAAGCGCTTAATAAATGCCATTATTATTACTACAGTGCCAAGCACTTAGTACAGTGCTCTGCACACAGGTAAGTGCTCAATGAATACGATTGAATGAATGAACGAATGAATAAAGAGAGCAAGTCAGGGTGACACAGAAGAGAGTGGAAGAAAAGGAAATGAGGGCTTGATCAGGGTTTTGCAGGCTTTCTAATGACAGCCCAGAGCCCGGGACTATGTCACCAGAGATGCTTAGGCCTAGTCCCCCAATCCTTCCCAAATAGCGGCTTCTACTAATAGTATCATCAGCCTGCCCTGCCCTTTTTCCTCCTTCCTCACTGCTTATTCCTTATTCCTTATTTCTAGTCCCTCATACATCATCACCGTCGGTATTTATTCAGCCCTTACTATAATAATAATAGTAATTATGGTAACAGATAATAATTTGTTAAGCGCTTACTATGTGCCAAGCAATGTTCTAAGCAATGGGGTGGATACAAGCAAATCAGTTGGGAGGCTCACAGTTTTAATCCTCATTTTACAGATGAGGTTACTGAGGCCCAGAGAAGTGAAGTGACTTCCCCAAGGTCACACAGCAGACAAGTGGAAGAGCCAGGATTATGTGCAGAGCAATCAGTCAATCAATGAATGGTGTGTATTGAGCCCTTACTATGTGCAGAGCACTGCCCTAATGACCTGGGGGAGTACAATAAAACAAAATTAGTGGAAATATCCCCTGCCCATAAAGACTTTGCTAGGGAGAGCACAATACAGATACATTCCCTCACCACAGCATCCTTTGCAGCTACTGCAGTGTGGCTTGGTGGATGGAACAAGGGCCTGGGAATCAGCAGGACCTGGGTTCTAATCCTGACTCTGCCTCTTGTCTGCTGTGTGACCTTAGGTAAGTCACCTCACTTCTCTGGGCCTCAGTTTCCTCATCTGTAAATAGTGAGTAAGAGTGTGAGCCCCACGTGGTACAGGAACCGTGTCCAACCGGATTAACTTGTGTCCACCCCAGCGCTCAGAACAGTGCTTGGGGAGCGCTTAACAAGTACCATAATTATTAATTATTATTATTACTCTATGTTTGTTCATTCCTTCATTCAATTGTATTTAAGAGAAGCAACGTGGCTCAGTGGAAAGAGCCCGGGCTTTGGAGTCAGAGGTCACAGGTTCAAATCCCGGCTCCGTCAATTGTCAGCTGTGTGACTTTGGGCAGGTCACTTCACTTCTCTGGGCCTCAGTTACCTCATCTGTAAAATGGGGATTCAGATTGTGAGCCCCCCGTGGGACAACCTGATCACCTTGTAACCTCCCCAGTGCTTAGAACAGTGCTTTGCACATAGTAAGTGCTTAATAAATGCCATTATTACTATTATTATTATTCTTGGAGCACTTACTGTGTGCAGAGCACTGTACTGAATTCTTGGGAAGTACAAATCAGCAGCATATAGAGACGGTCCCTACCTAACAACGGGTTACAGTCTAGAAGGGGAAGATGGTATTTGTTAAGCTCTTACTATGTGCGAAGCACTGTTCTAAACTCTAGGGTGGGATACAAGGTGATCAGGTTGTCCCACATGGGGCTCACAGTTTTAATCCCTATTTTACAGATGAGGGAACTGAGGCACAGAGAAGTTAAGTGACTTACTCAAAGTCACACAGCTGGCAAGCGGTGGAGCCGGGATTAGAACCCATGACCTCTGACTCCCAAGCCTGGGCTCTTTCCACTAAGCCAGGCAGGGATCCTGTTTCAGGGGTGCCCAGGGCTGGCCCCCCTTTTCCTCATCATCCCCTCCCTTCCGCATCACCTTGACTTGCTGACTCACCCCCTTTACCCTTCCCGCGTCCCAAAGCACTTATGTATATCTGTATATATCTATAATTCTATTTATATTGATGCCTGTTTATTTGCTTTAATGTGTCTGTGTCTATAATTCTATTTATATTGATGCCTCTTCACTTGTTTTGATGTCTGTCTCCCCCATCCCAGCACTTCTTACAGTGCCTGGTACATAGTAAGTGCTGAACAAATATCATAAAAAAACCCACCCAAAATTCATTCATTCATTCATTCAATTATTGAGCAATTACTGTGTGCAGAGCACTGTACTAAGCGCTTGGGAAGTACAAATCGGTAACATGTAGAGATGGTCCCTACTCAACAACGGGCTCACAGTGTAGAAGGGGGAGACGGACAACAAAACAAAACATGTGGACAGGTTGAAAGAATGGCCACTATAGTTAGGACTGCTTGTATTTATTTAAGGAGAAAAGAGAGATTTGTGTGGAACAACATTTACGGTAGATCAATCAATCGTATTTATTGAGCGCTTACTGTGTGCAGAGCACTGTACTAAGTGCTTAGATGATCCAAGCAGCTTGGCCTAGTGGATAGAGCCTGAACCTGGGAGTCAGAAGGACCTGGGTTCTAATCTGGACTCTGCCACTTGTCTGCTGTATTACCTTGGGCAAGTCACTTCACTTCCGTGAGCCTCAGTTCCTTCATCTGTAAAATGGAGATTAAGACTGCCCACGTCGGATAACAATAATAAAAACAACAATTATGGTATTTGTTCCTTCATTCAATCGTATTTATTGAGCACTTACTGTGTGCAGAGCACTGTACCAAGTGCTTGGAAAGTACAATTTAGCAACAGAGACAATCCCTGCCCACAATGGGCTCGCAGTTAGGTGCCTACTATGTGCCAAGCACCATTCTGAGCAATGGGGTACATACAAGGTAATCAGATTGTCCCACGTGGGACTTGATCCCCATTTGACAGATGAGGTAACTGAGGCACAGAAAAGTTAAGTGACTTATAGCAGTAAGCAGGTTGTGTCCAACCTGATTAGCTTGTAAATACCCTAGTGCTTAGTCCAATGCCCGGCATAAATGCTTAACAAATACCATAAAAAGGCATAATCAATCAGTCGTACTTATTGAGCACTTACCATGTGCGAAGCACTATACTAAGTGTTTGGAAGAGTGCAGTACAATAGAGTTAGTAGATTTGTTCCCTGCCCTCAGGAATCTTACGGTCTAGAAGGTAGTCTATATTGTAGGTTATAGACTGAAGGGAGAAGAAAATGGGGGAAGAGAGAGGAGGCTGATGTTGTAAATCTAGACACTGTAGTAAATCTATAGAAGGTTGATATAGTCGATGAGATTCATTTATTCAGTCATATTTATTGAGCACTTACAGTGTGCAGAACACCGTACTAAGTGCTTGGGAGAGTACAATATAACAATAAACAGATGCGTTCCCTTACCACAGCGAGCTTACTGTCTAGAGCATGGGGAAGAAACATGGCTTAGATAGAACACGGGCTTGGGAGTCAGATGGTCATGGGTTCTAATTCTGCCTCTGCCACTTATCTGCTGTGTGGCCTTAGGTAAGTCACTTCACATCTCTGTGCCTCAGTTACCTCACCCGTAAAATGGGGATTAAGACTGTGAGCCCCATGTGGGACATGGACTGTACCCAACTTGATTTGCTTCTATCTACCCCAGCACTTAGGACAGTGCCTGGCACTTAGTAAGCGCTTAACAAATACCATAATTATTATTATTGTTATTAGAGATGAAGTGTCCCATCAGGAACAGTGGGTGAGATTTGGTCTTTAAGGACCAAGAAGTTGCACTGAGGAGTTGACTAGAGTGGCTGAGGTTTGCATAATCTTAGTTGCCGCCTTTCCTCTTTCTGCCAGTAATTTCCCACTAGGCACAGGATACATATTGTGTGGGTGGGCAGGAGCGTGACCAATTTGGAAATGCTTGTGCCGTCTACACTTATGTTAGCCAGCTTGAGACAGATATGTATATATCTGTAGTTTATTTATTTATCTATATATTTGTTTATGTTAATACTTGTCTCCCCCTCTATTTTATTTATTTATTTTTATTTATAATGGCACTTGTTAAGCGCTTACTATGTGCAGAGCACTCTTCTAAGCGCTGGGAGGAATACAAGGTGATCAAGTTGTCCCTCATGGGGCTCACAGTCTTAATCCTCATTTTACAGATCAGGTAACTGAGGCTCCGAGAAGTTAAGTGACTTGCCCAAGGTCACACAGCAGAGAAGCAGCATGGCTCAGTGGAAAGAGCACGGGCTTTGGAGTCAGAGGTCATGGGCCACATGTCTGCTGTGTGACCTTGGGCAAGTCACTTAACTTCTCTGAGCCTCAGTTACCTCATCTGTAAAATGGGGATTAAGACTGTGAACCCCACATGGGACAACCTGATCACTTTGTATCTCCCCCAGCGCTTAGAACAGTGCTTTGCACATAGTAAGCGCTTAACAAATGCCAACATTAATTAATTAATGTGGTGGAGCCGGGATTCGAACCCATGACCTCTGACTCCAAAGCCCGTGCTCTTTCCACTGAGCCATGCTGCTTCTCTAGACTGTGAGTTCATTGTGGGCAAGAATGTGTCTGTTTGTTGTAATATTAGTACAGTGCTCTGCACACAGTAAGCGCTCAATAAATATGATTGAATGAATGAATGAATACTGCCCCAAGCGCTTAGTAGAGTGCTTTGTACACAGTAAGCACTCAATATAGACGATTGGAAAAAAAAAAGAGAAAGAAGTGAAACTCTAGCCCAAGTTGCCTGATTTCCAGACGACGGCTTTTTCTGCCAGATCAACAGCAGGGTTTAGAACCCAAAACTGTGGAGAACAAGGTATTGATCTAAACTGGACCATTATGAAGTTTTGTACCAGTCTACACCTGGCAAATCTGAGATATAGATTGGAAACGCTTCAAGTGCTTAGTACAGTGCTTGGCACACAGTAAGCGCTCAGTAAATATGTTTGAATGAAACTCTTTGAGGGCAACTATATACAGCTGGTATACCTACCAGCTGTACTGTAGTCTCCCAAACACTTAGCACCTACCAGCTGTACTGTAGTCTCCCAAACACTTAGCACAGTGCACTGCACCCAGTAAGTGCTCAATAAATACCAGTGATTGACTGAGTGTTCCCCATCAGTGGCACAGAGTTGAATGCTGCCACTGCAGTTTGATAGCTCCCTCACCCACGTCCTGCCTCTGCTCTGGAACACCCTCCCTCCTCATATCTGGCAGACAATTATTCTCCTCAATCAATCAATCGTATTTATTGAGCGCTTACTGTGTGCAGAGCACTGTACTAGGTGCTTGGGAAGTACAAGTTGGCAACATATAGAGATGGTCTGTACCCAACAGTGGGCTCACAGTCTAGAAGGGGGAGACAGAGAACAAAACAAAGCATATTAACAAAATAAAATAAATAGAATAGATATGTACAAGTAAAATAGAGTAATAAATCCGTACAAACATATATACATATATACAGGTGCTGTGGGGAAGGGAAGGAGGTAAGGCGGGGGGGGATGGAGAGGGGGAGGAGGGAGAGAGGAAGGAGGGGGCTCAGTCTGGGAAGGCCTCCCCTTCAAAGCCCTACTGAAGGCACATCTCCTCCATTCCCTGATTAAACCCTTCTTTCCTTTTCTCCTACTCCCTTCTGCATTGCCCTGATTAGCTCCCTTTATTCTCCCCCTCTAGCCCCACCCAGCTCCACAGCAGTTATGTACATATCTATAATTTTATTTATTTATATTAATGCCTGCCTCTGCCTCTAGACTGTAAGTTTGCAGTGGGCAGGGAACTTGTCTGTTTGTTATTTTGTACTCTCCCCAGAGCTTAGTTTAGTGCTCTGCCCACAGTTAGTGATCAATAAATATGATTGACTAATGATTCAGGGATGAACAAGAAATTCTTAGAAAAAATAGTCAAAAACGTTGGTAGGTCTGTAGGGAGACTGAGAGACAGGATGTGGTGCCTACGCACCGGTAACATGCGTTAATGTTTGGGACAAACTGCATATATAAAGGTCAATTAATAATAATAATAATGGTACTTGTTAAGCACTTAGTATGTTCCAAAAACTGCTCTAAGCACTGGAGTAGATACAAATTAATCAGGTTGGACAGAGTCCCTGTCCCACATGGGGCTCACACTCTTAATCCTCATTTTACGGATGAGGTAACTGAGGTCCAGAGAAGTGAAATGACTTGTCCAAGGTCAAACAGTAGACAAGTTGCAGAGCCGGGATTAGAACCAAAGTTCTTCTGTCTCCTAGGCCCTTCTCTATCAACTAAGCCAATATTTACGTCTGCGAGACCTGGATTTATTGACTCCCACAAACAGTGCTTGGCACATAGTGCTTAACAAATACCATAATTATTATTATTCTCTTTCAAGAGCAGTTCCACCAATGGCACTTTTGTGCATTTCTTAGCATTCAGGGACCAGATGGGCTCGGAAACAAAAAAATCTGGAACCAAAAACCCCACCCTCATTGAAGCGATGCTTGTCCCATTAACACTTCTTCTGGGTGTGGCATTTGAGAAAAAACGGCTGACAGCAGGATTCCCAAACAACTGTTCCCTTCTGAAATGAAATAGGGTAATCAGAGAAAGAGTGAGCAGAGGAAACATTTTAAAGGCACAATGAGGCGAAACCTCAAACGATGCGGCAGATCAGTGAACGGTTAGGAGGCAGCCACAGAAAAACAATCCCCTTGCAGTAGTTGTATGCACATCTTCTCTTCCAACTCTCTTTTGGTCCATTTTTTTCCTGAAGGCAGGAGGAAATGCGGACAGCAGAGAAGGAGAGACGTTGGGAGCTGGAGAAGTGAATTTGGGAATCATCCGTGTCGTTGAAGTCTTGGGAGCGAATGAGTTCTCCAAGGGAATGGATGTAGATAGAGAATAAAAGCAGGCTTAGAACTGAGCTTCAAGGAATCTCCACCGTCAGAGGGTGGGAGGCAAAGGAGAATCCAGCAAAAGAGACCAAGAATGAGGGGCCAGAGAAATAGGAGGAGAACCAGGAGATGATAGTGTCAGTGAAGCTGAGGTTGGAGAATGTTTCCAGGAGAAGGGGGTGGTCTACAGTGTCTGAGAGGTTGAGGAGGATTAAGATGACTAGATTTAGCAACAAGTAGGTCACTAGTGACCTTGAGGAGAGCCTATGATGTGAGTAGAGAAGGGGAAGAATGCAGAATACAGGGGGTCAAGGAGCAAACTGGGTAAGTGGAAGTGGAGGCATTGGATATGCTTTCCCATCTCCTTCCCTCTTCCTTTCCCATCTCCTTCCCTCCTCCTTCCCCATCTCCTTCCCTCCTTCCCCCGTCCCCATCTCCTTCCCTCCCCCTTTCCTTTCTCCTTCCTGCCTCCTTTCCCTTCTCCTTCCCCATCTCCTTTCCAATCTCCTTTCCTCCTCCTTTCCCATCTCCTTTCCTCCTCTTTTCCCATCTCCTTTCCTCCTCTTTTCCCATCTCCTTTCCTCCTCCTTTCCCATCTCTTTTAGACTGTGAGCCCACTGTTGGGTAGGGACTGTCTCTATATGTTGCCAACTTGTACTTCCCAAGCGCTTAGTAAAGTGCTCTGCACACAGTAAGCGCTCAATAAATATGATTGATGATGATGATGATATTAACTTGCTCAAGGACTTTGGAGGAAAATGGTAGGGAGATGGGTGATAACTAGAGGATGAAGTCTCTCAAATCTACCCAGCTCATCCCAGCCTCTCATTGCTCTGCAGTCTTGCATTTCTTTCTGCCTCCAGGACATCTTCACTTGGATATTTTTATACTGCCTTAAAAACCAAATATCTAAAACTGAATTTAGTAATTGTGGTATTTAAGTGCTTACTATGTGCCAAGCACTGTTCTAAGCATTGGAGTAGATACAAGGTAATCAGGTTGGACACTGTCCATGTCCCTCATGGGGCTCACAATCTTGATCCCCATTTTACAGATGAGGGAACTGAGGCCCAGAGAAGTGAAGTGACTTGCCTAAGGTCACACAGCAGACAAGTGGTGGAGCCAAGATTAGGACTCACGACCTTCTAACTCCCAGGCCTGTGTTCTATCCACTATGTACGATTGAATGAGTCCCTGGCTTCTGCCATGATATCTGCTGTGATTCCCTGGGAGAAATCATGGCGGAAGTTGAAGGAGTGCTCTGTACATAGTAAGCACTCAATAAATACAATTGAATGAATGAATTAATGTAAGAGTAGTAGAGGTGGGATTAGAACACAGATCCTATGACTCTCAGGCCCCTGCCTTATCCACTAAACCATGCTGACAGATGTTCCTTTCATAATACTTGTCAGTCAGTCAAACATATTTAGTGAGTGCTTCCTGTGTGCAGAGCACTGTACTGAGCGCTTGGGAGAGTTCAATATAACAATAAACAAGCACTTTCCCTGCCCTCAATGAACTAACAGTCCCTATACCTGCTGCTACTGCTGTTGCCCTCAATAATAATACTCATAATGATAATAAGGAGAAGCAGCATGGCTCAATGGAAAGAGCACGGGCTTTGGAGTCAGAGGTCACGGGTTCAAATCCCGGCTCCGCCAATTGTCAGCTGCGTGACTTTGGGCAAGTCACTTAACTTCTCTGTGCCTCAGTTACCTCATCTGTAAAATGGGGATTGAGACTGTGAGCCCCATGTGGGACAATCTGATCAGCTTGTAACCTCCCCAGCGCTTAGAACCGTGCTTTGCACATAGTAAGCGCTTAATAAATGCCATTATTAACATTATTATTAATAATAATAATTATGGTACTTGTTAAGCTCATCCTATGTTCCATGCACTGTTGTAAGTGCTGGGTTAGATACAAGTTAACCAGGTTGGATGCAGTCCACATGGGATCACAGTCTGATCTCCATTTAATAGATGAAGGAACTGAGGCCCAGAGAAGTAAAGTGACTCGCCTAAGGTCACAAAGCAGACACGTGGCGGAGCCGCGATTAGGTCTCGGCCAGATTTAAGTGTCGGGCTGGTGGTACAAAGTTCATATGTGTCCCACCTAATGTGGAACTCTGGTAACTTCTTGAGCAAGCATTGTTGCCTAGTATGTTTTGTTCTGTTGTCTGTCTCCCCCTTCTAGACTGTGAGCCCGCTGTTGGGTAGGGACTGTCTCTATATGTTGCCAACTTGTACTTCCCAAGCGCTTAGTACAGTGCTCTGCACACAGTAAGCGCTCAATAAATATGATTGATTGATTGATTGATAGTGGAAAGAGCAGAGGCCTGAGAGACTGAAGGACCTGGGTTCTCATCCCCGCTCCATCGTTTGCCTGCTGTGTGGTCTTGGGAAAGTCACTTTACTTCTCTGGGCCTTGGTTTCTTCAACTGTGGGGATCAAGTACCTGTTCTCTCTCTTATTTAGATCGTGAGCCCCATGTGGGACAGGGACTGTGTCCAAACTGATTCACTAGTATCTACCCTAGCTATTAGTGCTAGACATATAGTAAAAGCTAAACAAATGCCATTATAATAATAATAATACTAATAATAATGATAACATTTATTAAGCGCTTACTATGTGCAAAGCACTGTTCTAAGCACTGGGGTGGTTAGCAAGGTGATCAGGTTGTCCCACAAGGGGCTCACAGTCTTCATCCCCCTTTTACAGATGAGGGAACTGAGGCCCAGAGAAGTGAAGTGACTTGCCCAAAGTCACACAGCTGATAAGTGGTTGAGCCGGGATTTGAACCCATGACCTCCGACTCCAAAGCCCGGGCTCTTTCCACTGAGCCACGCTGCTTCTCTTATTATTATTATTATTATTATTATTATTATTATTATTATTATTATTATTATCATCTCCTTTCCTGGGAAGTGGAATTTTGGCACTGATCTTCCTAGCGAGAAAATAGTTTTGTGATACTTTTAGAAATTGGTCTGAGTGAATTGATTAACGCTGCAAGAATGTTCAGGCTAATACTGAAAACTGTAATTGCTGATTAGAGATTATTCCTTGGGTTGTCGATTCCCAGCTGTTTTGCTCATTTAACTTTGAACAAGCCATGTAAAAAAATCCTCCCTCAGTTCTCCATTTGAAAAATCAGTATTTACCTATGGGGCCCCTTGTCAAATGAAGATTATGGCATGCTTAGAAATAATTAGATGTTGAGAAGTGGAAAATGCGCTATCTCCTCACTAAGGTTAATAAGCTATGTCTAACATATTTTCTGCTCTACCTCATTGCCATCTAACTTCGAATGGCTTTACCAGATGAGAGGATATTAAAATGTCACACTAACATGATCAATTAGATAATGTAGAGAAGCAGTTTGGGCTTAATCCATAGGGTGAGAATGAAAAATTTAAATAGGAGATTGTACGAGAAGACAGTCGAAGAAAAAAAAAAAAGGAAGCACTGTATGGTAAATGTAGTCTCCAAAATATAAAGCCGTATGTTAGTACATTAAAATTAGTACATTGAAAAGAAAAATAGATGCATTAGTATGAAATGAGGCATACTGTGTGTTGAGGCTTACTTATTCAATTTCAATACCAAGAAGAAAACAGATTAGCTGTTTTAAGCACTATATTCTTTTCTCCTGTTTTTTTTTTTCTTGTCTAATAATAGGTATTGAAGACAGTGTTTTTATGATGTTTAAGAGCTTTCTATGTGCCAGGCACTGTACTATTCATTCATTCATTCATTCGATCATATTTATTGAGTGCTTACTGTGTGCAGATGCTGGGGTAGACACAAGCTAATCAGGTTGGATACAGTTTATGTCTCACATGGGGCTCACAATCCTAATCCCATTTAACAGATGAGGCAACTGAGACACAGAGAAGTTAAGTGATTTGTCCAAGGTCAAACAACAGACACGTGGCAGAACTGGGATTAGAACCCAGGTCCTCTTGTTTCCCAGACCCATGCTCTAATAATAATAATAATAATAATAATGGTATTTGTTAAGCGCTTACTATGTGCAAAGCACTGTTCTAAGCACTGGGGAGCTTACAAGGTGATCAGGTTGTCCTATGGGGGCTCACACAGTTTTAATCCCCATTTTACAGATGAGGTAACTGAGGCACGGAGAAGTTAAGTGACTTGCCCAAAGTCACACAGCTGACAGTTGGCAGAGCCGGGATTTGAACCCATGACCTCTTTCTCCAAAGCCTGGGCTCTTTCCACTGCGCCACGCAGCTTCTCGTGGATAGTGGAGAGTGGATAGTGCTCTGTCCACTAGGCCATACTGGGTATTAAAATGATGCATGGTATCAACTAGACCGGAGTTGTGGTCAAGAGTGGAGGTAAAGGCCCTGTGGTTATTTTAACTTTCTGGCTTCCTTTAAGTCTGTTCTGTCCTCATAGAAACAAAGAGCTGGAAGAGATCTCAAGAAAACTATGAATGCTTTGAATGGCTGTATACTCATAGACACATAAATGCTGAAATGACTCCAGGTGGTGGAATTTAACTGGGGAATCAATCAATTTAAACTCCTCACCGTCGGTTTTAAAGCATTCAATCAGCTCTCCCCCTCCTACCTCACCTCACAAATCTCCAACCCACATACTCCGCTCCTCTGGCGGAGTGGCACTGTGCCCCGATCTCATTCATTCAATCAATCATATTTATTGAGCGCTTACTGTATGCAGAGCACTGTACTAAGCGCTTGACCTATCTCTCCTCCAGCCCCTTTTCCACATCCTCCCCCTAACCTGGAACTCTCTCCATATACAACAGACCACCACTCTCCCCATTCTCAAAGCATTACTAATGGCATAGTATTCATTCATTCAACTGTATTTATTGTGCGCTTACTGTGTGCAGAGCACTGTACTAACTGCTTGGGAGTACAACTCAGCAACTGATAGAGACAATCCCTACCCAACAACGGGGCTCACAGTCTAGAAGGGGGAGACGGACAATAAAACAAAAGAAGTACACAGGCATAGTAATAATAGTGATGGTATTTGTTAAGCGCTTACTATGTGCCAAGCACTGCTGAAGCAGCATGGAATAGTGGATAGAGCCCAGGCCTAGGAGTCAGAAGGTCGTGGGTTCTAATCCCGGCTCTGCCACTTGTCTGCTGTGTGACCTTGGACAAGTCGCTCAACGTCTCTGTGCCTCAGTTGCCTCATCTGTTAAATGGGGGTTAAGACTCTGAGCCCCACATGGGACACAGACTGTGTCCAACTTGATTTGCTTGTAATAATAATAATAATAATGGTATTTGTTAAGCGCTTACTATGTGCAAAGCACTGTTCTAAGCGCTGGGGGGGATACAAGGTGATCAGGTTGTCCCACGGGGGGCTCACAGTCTTCATCCCCATTTTACATATGAGGGAACTGAGGCCCAGAGAAGTGAAGTGACTTGCCCAAAGTCACACAGCTGACAAGTGATGAAGCCGGGATTAGAACCCACGACCTCTGACTCCCAAGCCCGGGCTTTTCCACTGAGCCATGCTGCTTCTCGCTTAGTACAGTGCCTGGCAAACAGTAAGCGCTTAACAAATACGATCATTATTATTTATATATGTACCTCCTCCATGAAGCCTTCCCATGATGAAGCCCTCTTTTCCCTGGCTCGCTCTCCCTTCTGTGTCATCTCTGCATTTGGGTCTGTGACCTTTGAACATTGGATATCCTCCTGACCCCTAACTCCACAGCACTTATTTGCATATCTTTATTTATCATAAATAATTTATTTATTCATATTAATATCTGCTTCCCCTTCTAGACTGTAAGCTCATTATGGGCAGGGAATGTGTTTGCTGAGTGCTTAGTACAGTGCTCTGCACACACTAAGTGCTCAATAAATACGATTGAATGAATGGATAATTCTGTTGTACTCTACTAAGCATGTAGAACAGTGCTCTGCACATAGTAAGTGCTCAATAAATACCATTTATAGTTGATTGATTAATTGGTATTTATTGAGGGCTTATAATAATAATAATAATGACAGCATTTGTTAAGTGCTTACTATGTGTGAAGCACTGTTTTAAGCGCTGGGGGGATACAAGGTGATCAGGTTGTCCCACAAGGGGCTCACAGTCTTAATCCCCATTTTACAGATGAGGTAACTGAGGCCCAGAAAAGTGAAGTGACTTGCCCAAAGTCACACAGGTTATTGTGAACAGAGCCTGCACTAAGTACGTGGGGGAGTATAATGCAGTAGAGTTGACAAGCAATCAATCAATGATATTGAGCACATAGTGTGCACAAAGCGTTGTTCTAAGTGCTTTGGAAAGTACAATATGATATCAATCAATCATACTTATTGGGTGCGTACTGTGTGCAGAGTAAATAATGGTAATTGCCAAGCACTTACTATGTGTCAAGCACTGTTCTAAGTGCTGGGGTAGATGCAAGGTACTCAGGTCGGACACAGTCCCTGTCCCACATGGGGCTCACAGTCTTAATCCCCATTTTACAGATGGGGTAACTGAGGCCCAGAGAAGTGAAGTGACTTGCCCAAGCTCACACAGCAGACAAGTGGCGGAGCCGGGATTAGAACCCATGAACTTCTGACTCCTAGGCCCGTGTTCTATCCACTAAGACATGCTGCTTCTAAACCTCCTCGACCTCTCAGCCGCCTTCGACACTGTGGATCACCCCCTTCTCCTCAACACGCTATCCGACCTTGGCTTCACAGACTCCGTCCTGTCCTGGTTCTCCTCATCCCTCCAGCCGTTCATTTTCAGTCTCTTTTGCGGGCTTCTCCTCCCACTCCCATCTCCTTACTGTGGGGGTTCCTCAAGGGTCAGTTCTTGGTCCCCTTCTGTTCTCTATCTACACTCACTCCCTTGGTGAACTCATTTGCTCCCATGGCTTCAACTAACATCTCTATGCAGATGACACCCACATCTACATCTCTGCCCCTGCTCTCTCTCCCTCCCTCCAGGCTCATGTCTCCTCCTGTCTTCAGGACATCTCCTTTTGGATGTCTGCCCGCCATCTAAAACTCAATATGTCCAAGACTGAACACCTTATCTTCCCTCCCAAATCCTGTCCTCTCCCTGACTTTCCCGTTACTGTGGATGGCACTACCATCCTTCCCATCTCAAAAGCTCACAACCTTGGTGTCATCCTCGACTCCGCTCTCTCGTTCACCCCACACATCCAATCTGTCACCAAAACCTGGCGGTCTCACCTCCGCAACATCGCCAAGATCCTCCCTTTCCTCTCCATCCAAACCGCTACCCTGCTTGTTCAATCTCTCATCCTGTCCCGACTGGATTACTGCATCAGCCTCCTCTCTGACCTCCCAACCTCCTGTCTCTCCCCACTTCAATCTATACTTCACGCTGCTGCCCGGATCATCTTTGTGTGGAAACACTCTGGGCATGTTACTCCCCTCCTCAAAAATCTCCAGTGGCTACCAGTCAACCTATGCATCAGGCAAAAACTCCTCACCCTCAGCTTCAAGGCTGTCCATACCCTCGCCCCCTCCTACCTCACCTCCCTTCTTTCCTTCTACAGCCCAGCCCACACCCTCCGCTCCTCTGCCGCTAATCTCCTCACCGGGCCTCGTTCTCGCCTGTCCCGCCGTTGACCTCCGGCCCACGTCCTTCCCCTGACCTGGAATGCCCTCCCTCCGCACATCCGCCATTCTAGCTCTCTTCCCCCCTTCAAAGACCTACTGAGAGCTCACCTCCTCCAGGAGGCCTTCCCAAACTGAGCCCCCTTTCTCCTCTCCTCCTCCCCATCCCCCTGCCCTACCTCCTTCCCCTCCCCACATCACTTGTATATATTTGTACAGATTTATTACTCTATTTATTTCACTTGTACATATTTACCATTCCATTTATTTTGTTAAAGATGTGCATATAGCTATAGTTCTATTTGTTCTGATGATTTTGACACCTGTCAACATGTTTTGTTTTGCTGTCTGTCTCCTCCTTCTAGACTGTGAGTCCGTTGCTGGGTAGGGACTATCTTTATATGTTGCCGACTTGTACTTCCCAAGAGCTTAGCACAGTGCTCTGCACATAGTAAGCGCTCAATAAATATGACTGAATGAACAAATGCTTCTCCTAATTCTAATATTTCTAATGCTAACACTTCTCCTAGTACAGAGTACTGTACTAAGTGCTTGGGAGAGTAGAGTATAAGAGAGTCAGTGGACACGTTCCCTGCCCATAAGGAACTTACAGGGTGCCAGTTTGCTTCCTGGAGAGGTTTGGTTTGGTTATTGAGCTCTTAGTACAGTGCTCTGCTCACAGTAAGCGCTCAATAAATACGACTGATTGATTGGTTTCAGGTGAAGTTTGAAGATGGGAGAGTTGCGTGGCGGTCTATCAGTTTCAAAGCGGGGAGGGAGTTCTGGATAGTGGGGAGGGCATGAGCAAGATGTTCATCTTCATGAGCAAGATGTTCAAGATCTTGGAGAAGCAGCATGGCTCAGTGGAAAGAACACGGGCTTTGGAGTCAGAGGTCAGGGGTTCAAATCCCGGCTTCACCAGTTGTCAGCTGTGTGACTTTGGGCAAGTCACTTAACTTCTCTGTGCCTCAGTTCCCTCATCTGTAAAATGGGGATTAAGACTGTGAGCCCCCCATGGGACAACCTGATCACCGTGTAGCCTCCCCAGCACTTAGAACTGTGCTCTGCACATAGTAAGTGCTTAATAAATGCCATCATTGTTGTTGTTATTATGTTGTCGGGGCAGTTCGGGCAAGGTACAGTTAGATGGGCAGTTTGGAAGGAGCAAATAGCTGGAGAGTAGTGGTGAAGGGTGTGAACCCCATGGGAGACAGGGACTCTGTCTGGCCTGATTATCTTGTATCTACCCCAGTATTTAGAACAGTGCTTGGCACATAGTAAGCACTTAACAAATACCATAATTATTACCATAATTATTAATAATAAACACTCCTTACCATCTTCTTTAAAGCACTCAATCGCCTTGCCCCTTCTTATCTTACCTTGCCGATTTGCTACCTCCACCCACCCCACATACTTCGCTTCTCTTAATGCCAACCTACTCTCTGGACCTCACTCTTGTCCATGGCCTCTCTCAGTTCTGGAATGCCCTTCCCCTTCATTTATGACTGATGATCATTCTCCTCATCTTCAATGCAGAGAAATACCGTGGTATAGTGGATAGAGCACGGGCTTGGGAGTCAGAAGATTGTGAGTTCTAATCCCAGCTCTTCCACTTGTCTGCTGTGTGACATTAGGCAAGTCACTTCACTTCTCTGGGCCTCCATCCCTCATCTGTAAAACAAGGATTAAGACTGTGAGCCCTATGTGGGGCGGGGATCGTCTCTCTCTATCGCCGAATTGTCCTTTCCGAGCGCTCGGTATAGGGCTCTGCACGCGGCACGCGCTCAATAAAGAAGATGGAATAAATATGGTCGAGTGAATGAATTGTCCTCTTGTCCTATGTACAATATGGTTGTACATATTTATTACTCTATTTATTTATTTATTTATTTATTTTACTTGTACATTTCTATCCTACTTATTTTATTTTGTTGGTATGTTTGGTTCTGTTCTCTGTCTCCCCCTTTTAGACTGTGAGCCCACTGTTGGGTAGGGACTGTCTCTATGTGATGCCAATTTGTACTTCCCAAGCGCTTAGTACAGTGCTCTGCACATAGTAAGCGCTCAATAAATACGATTGATTGATTGATTGATTGATTGGGACGGGGACTGTGTCCAACCTAGTTACACTGTTATCTACTCCAGTGCTTAGAACAGTGCTTGTCCACATAGTAAGCGCTTAACAAATACCACAATTATTAAAATCACATCTCCTCCAAGAGGCTGTCCTGACTAAACCTCCATCTCCTCTACCCCCTCTCCCTTCTGCATCACCTACGTAGTTCGATCTATTCTCTTTAAGCATCTGATAGTAATTTCATCCAAAGCCCCACACCATTTTTGTACATAGCCATAATTTACTTTGTCTCTCTCCCCTTTTAGACTGTAAGCTCCTCGTGGGCAGGATGGTATCTACCAACTCTCTTGCATTGTAATTCCCCCAAGTGCTTAGTTCAGTGCCCGTTAAGTGCCCAATAAGGGCCACTGGTTGATCAACTGATGGAGAGAGCTAATAAAGAGCCAGGATGGCTCAATGGAAATAGCCCGTTATTTGGAGTCAGAGTTCATGAATTCAAATCCCAGCTCTGCCAATTGTCAGCTGTGTGACTTTGGGCAAGTCACTTCACTTCTCCAGGCCTCAGTTCCCTCATCTGTAAAATGGGGATGATCCCTGTGAGCCCCCAATGGGGCAACCTGATTACCTTGTACCACCCCCCCGAGCTTAGAACAGTGCTTTGCACATAGTAAGTGCTTAATAAATGCCATTATTATTAATAATAACAGTAACAATAATAATAATAATTATGGTATTTGTTAAGCATTTACTATGTGCCAAACACTGTTCTAAGCTCTGAGGTAGATACAGGGTAATCAGGTTGTCCCACATGGGGCTCACACTTTTAATCCCCATTTTACGAAGAGGTAACTGAGACACAGAGAAGTTAAGTGGCTCACCCAAGGTCACACAACACACAAGCGGCAGAGGGAGGATTAGAACCCATGACCTCTATAATGCGGACATTTGTTGGGATAGATACAAAACAACCAGATAGGTCAATCAGAAGTTTCGGGTTTCTGTTTTTTGCCAAGGAAAATGAGGAACAATGAGAGGTGTTGAGTTGTAGAAAGATATGTGCTCACTGAATGTAAACTTGTTGTAGGCTATGTCCATGACTACCAACTCTGTTATGCTGTACTCTCAGCCAGTCAATTAGAGAAGCAGCATGGCTCAGTGGAAAGAGCACGGGCTTTGGACTCAGAGGTCATGGGTTCAAATGCTGGCTCTGCCAATTATCAGCTGTGTGACTTTGGGCAAGTCACTTAACTTCTCTGGGCCTCAATTACCTCATCTGTAAAATGGGGATTAAGACTGTGAGCCCCATGTGGGACAACCTGATCACCTTGTATCCCCCCAGCACTTAGAACAGTGCTTTGCATGTAGTAAGTGCTTAACAAATACCATCATGATTATTATTATTAATCAAAAGCATTCTCTAGACTCTGAGCTTTTTGTGGGCAGCGAACACGTCTACCAACTCTGTTGTTCTGTACTCTCCCAAGCCATTGGTACAGTGTTCTGCCCACAGTAAGTGATCAGTTAATACCCTTCATTGTATTTATTGAGCCTGTACTGTGCCTCTATTTCCTATCTCTTGCCATCAACCCCTTGTTCACCCCCTCCCTCCTGCCTGGAACTCTTTCCCTTTCTATATAATAGTAACAATACTAATATTGTTATTAGTATTGCTACTATTATATCATATTTGTTATTTATTTGTTAAGTGCTTACTGTGTGCCAGGCACTGTACTAAGCACTGGGGTGGAGACAAGCAAATCAGGTTGGACACAGTCCCTGTCTCATCATCATCATCATCATCAGTTGTATTTATTGAGCGCTTACTATGTGCAGAGCACTGTACTAAGCACTTGGGAAGTACAAATTGGCAACATATAGAGACAGTCCCTACCCAACAGTGGACTCACAGTCTAAAAGGGGGAGACAGAGAACAAAACCAAACATACTAACAAAATAAAATAAATAGAATAGATATGTACACGTAGAATAAATAAATAGAGTAATAAGTATGTACAAACACATATAGATATATACAGGTGCTGTGGGGAAGGGAAGGAGGTAAGATGGGGGGATGGAGAGGGGGACGAGGAGGAGAGGAAGGAAGGGGCTCAGTCTGGGAAGGCCTCCTGGAGGAGGTGAGCTCTCAGCAGGGCCTTGAAGGGAGGAAGAGAGCTAGCTTGGCGGAGGATGGGCAGAGGGAGGCCATTCCAGGCCCGGGGGATGACGTGGGCCGGGGGTCGATGGCGGGACAGGCGAGAATGAGATACGGTGAGGAGATTAGCAGCGGAGGAGCGGAGGGTGCGGGCTGGGCTGGAGAAGGAGAGAAGGGAGGTGAGGTAGGAGGGGGCGAGGTGATGGACAGCCTTGAAGCCCAGGGTGAGGAGTTTCTGCCTGATGCGCAGATTGATTGGTAGCCACTGGAGATTTTTGAGGAGGGGAGTAATATGCCCAGAGCGTTTCTGGACAAAGATAATCCAGGCAGCAGCATGAAGTATGGATTGAAGTGGAGAGAGACACGAGGACGGAAGATCAGAGAGAAGGCTGATGCAGTAGTCTAGACGGGATAGGATGAGAGCTTGAATGAGCAGGGTTGCGGTATGGATGGAGAGGAAAGGGCGGATCTTGGCAATGTTGCGGAGCTGAGACCAGCAGGTTTTGCTGACGGCTTGGATGTGAGGGGTGAATGAGAGAGCGGAGTCGAGGATGACACCAAGGTTGCGGGCTTGTGAGACGGGAAGGATGGTAGTGCCGTCAACAGAGATGGGAAAGTCAGGGAGAGGGCAGGGTTTGGGAGGGAAGACAAGGAGTTCAGTCTTGGACATGTTGAGCTTTAGGTGGCAGGCAGACATCCAGATGGAGATGTCCTGAAGGCAGGAGGAGATGCGAGCCTGGAGGGAGGGGGAGAGAGCAGGGGCAGAGATGGAGATCTGGGTGTCATCAGCGTAGAGATGATAGTTGAAGCTGTGGGAGCGAATGAGGTCACCAAGGGAGTGTGTGTAGATTGAGAACAGAAGGGGACCAAGCACTGAACCTTGGGGAACCCCCACAGTAAGAGGATGGGATGGGGAGGAGGAGCCTGCAAAAGAGACTGAGAAAGAACGACCGGAGAGATAAGAGGAGAACCAGGAGAGGACGGAGTCTGTGAAGCCAAGGTCAGATAGCGTGTTGAGGAGAAGGGGGTGGTCCACAGTGTCAAAGGCAGCTGAGAGGTCGAGGAGGATTAGGACAGAGTATGAGACGTTGGATTTGGCAAGCAGGAGGTCATTGGTGACCTTTGAGAGCGCAGTTTCCATGGAATGTAGGGGACAGAAGCCAGACTGGAGGGGGTCGAGGAGAGAGTTGTTGTTGAGGAATTCTAGGCAGCGCGTGTAGACAACTCGTTCAAGGAGTTTGGAAAGGAATGGCAGAGGGGATATGGGGTGATAACTAGAAGGTGAGGTGGGGTCAAGGGAGGGTTTTTTTAGGATGGGAGAGACATGGGCATGTTTGATGTGTCTCATGTGGAGCTCACAGTCTTACTCACCATTTTGCAGATGAGGGAACTGAGGCGCAGAGAATGGAAGTGACTTGCCCAAGGCCATACAGAGGACATGTGGAGGAGCTGGGATTAGAACCCATGACCTTCTGACTTCCAGGACTGTGCTGTAGCCACTGCACCATACTGCTTCTCACAGATCACCACTTTCCCCATCTCCAAAGCCCTACTAAAAATCACATTGCCACATCGCCTTCCCTAACTCATCTCTTCTCTCTCCATCCAATTTTTGTCCCCTACTGCATTACCTATGTAGTTGTAGTTGAGTCTGTAACTCTTAATAATAATAATGTTGGTATTTGTTAAGTGCTTACTACGTGCCAAGCACTGTTCTAAGTGCTGGGGAGGTTACAAGGTGATCAGGTTGTCCCATGGGGGGCTCACACAATTTTAATCCCTATTTTACAGATGAGGTAACTGAGGTACAGAAAAGTTAAGTGACTTGCCCAAAGTCACACAGCTGACAGCTGGCAAAGCAGGGATTTGAACCCATGACCTCTGACTCCAAAGCCCGGGCTCCTTCCACTGAGCCATGCTGCTTCTCATAAAATATACTGATGGTATTTGTTAAGCACTTACTATGTGCAAAGCACTGTTCTAAGCGCTGGGGGGATACTCATCCCATCCTCACAGCACCAATATAAATATCCTTAAATTTAGTTCCTTCCCATACCTGTTGTACCGTGCTCTCCTAAGCATTTAGTACAGTGTTCTGCATATAGTAAGTGCTCAATAAACCATTGATTACCTGACTTTTAATGTCTGCCTCTCCCACTAAATTATAAGCTTCTTGTAAGGATTGTGACTACTTATTCTATTGTATTCTCTGAACAAAGTAAATTATTCAGTAAATACCACTGACTGATTGGTTGATTGGGGTTGTTGGCAAAGGAAAATTCAGGAGAATGGGTTTAGGAGATAAGATGAGCTGAGTTTTAGACAGGAGGAATTTAAGGTGCCAGTGGGACATCCACAGAGAGATGTCCTGGAGCCAGGAGGAAATGTGAGATTGTAGAACAGGGGAGGGAGGTTAGGGCGAGTGTGGTAATCAATCAATCAATCACATTTATTGAGCGCTTACTGTGTGCAGAGCACTGTACTAAGCACTTGGGAAGTACAAGTTGGCAACATATAGAGACAGTCCCTACCCAACAGTGAGCTCACAGTCTAAAAGACAATAATATAATGTTGTTGTTGTCTTATGCTGTCGAGTCGTGTCCGACCCATAGCGACACCATGGACGCATCTCTTCCAGAACCCCCCACCTGCATCTGCTATCTTTCTTGTAGTGTATCCAGAGAGTTTACTTGGTAAAAATATGGAAACAGTTTACCATTGCCTCTTTCCATGCAATAACCCTGATTCTCTACCCTGGACTCTCTCCCCTATTGCTGCTGCCCAGCACAGGGGAGTTTTGACTTACAGCAGATTGCCTTCTACTCGCTAGCCACTGCCCAAGCTAGGAATGGGTATGTCGCTGCTTGACTCTCCCTCCCATAGTCATTTCATTCATTCGTTCATTCAATTGTATTTACTGAGCGTTTACTGTGTGCAGAGCACTGTACTAAGTGCTTGGGAGGTACAAGTTGGCAACATATAGAGACGGTCCCTACCCAACAACGGGCTCACAGTCTAGAAGGGGGAGACAGACAACAAAACAAAACATTTGGACAGGTGTCAAGTTGTCAGAACAAATAAAATTAAAGCTAAATGCACATTAACAAAATAAATAGAATAGTAAATATGTACAAGTAAAATAGAGTAATAGATCTATACAGGTGTTGTGGGGAAGGGAAGGAGGTAGGGCACAGGGGGGATGGGGAGGAGGAGAGGAAAAAGGGGGCTCAGTCTGGGAAGGCCTCTTGGAGGAGGTGAGCTCTCAGTAGGGCTTTGAAGGGAGGAAGAGAGCTAGCTTGGCAGATGTGCGGAGGGAGGGTATACCAGGCCAGGGGGAGGACGTGGGCTGGGGGTCGACGGCGGGACGGGCGAGAACAAGGTACAGCGAGGAGGTTAGTGGCAGAGGCACTGAGGTTGTGGGCTGGGCTGTAGAAGGAGAGAAGGGAGGTGAGGTAGGAGGGGACGAGGGGATGGACAGCCTTGAGGCCGAGAGTGAGGAGTTTTGCTTAATGTGTAGGTTGACAGGCAGCCACTGGAGATTTTTGATAGTCGAGACTGGTAGAGTACTGGAAACTCTTCAGGCGAGACCCTGAGAGGTGAATAATATAATAATAATGATAAAATAATAATAATAACTAAATAATAATTTAAGTGCTTATCATGTGCCTGTGGAAGATACAAGATAATCATGTCGGGCACAGTCCCTGTCCCACATGGGGCTCACAGTCTAAGAAGGAGGGAGAACAGGAATTGGACCCCCATTTTACAGAAAAAGAAACTGAGGCACAGAGAAGTGAAGTGACTTGCCCAAGGTCACCCATCAGGCAAGTTTCAGAGCCGGAATTAAAACTCAGGTCCTCTGACTCCAGGCCTGGGCTCCTTCCAAGTGAGTTACCTATATGATCATTTCTGTGATTTTTCTCTAGATCATTTCCAGTTTCAGTATATTCTTTCTTAAGGGTGATGATCAAAACAGGAAACTATACGATAATGAGGATCTGACAAAGGCCTATTTATAATCAGTCATATAGACATAGTCAGGGAAAGGTAATAATTACTTGAAATTAAGCATTTGGCTAGAAACCTCTCGATTAGGAGGAGCACAGCATTTTGAAGTAGGAGTAATTTGGTTTCTTGATTAAGTTCTGTGTTCCAAGACAAATGATTTTCCAAACTGTTTTAATCCAGATGTCCAATAATAAAACAGCATTTATGTTACTATCGTTACTATGATTTTACCCAAGTAATTTGGGTTTCTAGAGACTAATTGATCCATCCTCTGTTTAACTGTACAGGATTTATAATCTGGAATGGGCTCTCCCTTGCAAAATTCACCTTTGCTATGAGGCCATTGAATTGTTTTCATTTGAACTCTTTTCGTATCAAGGAGTGGAAAATTTGCAAAGAGTTGAAAGGAAAAAGCAACAGAAAGACTAGGATGAGCAAAACAGGACTAAAGAAATTGGAATTGGTTTAGAAAAGAAAAGGTTTGATGATGAATTACTGCTATTTTTCGAGACAGTGAAAGGTTATTTTTGCATAAAGAGGATAGAAATCAGCCTTTTGCTAGGTGGAGGAACATGAGAGATTTTCCCTTTTCAGCCAATCAACATTGCCCTCAGTGTTTTTCAAATGGCAATAACCCCCAGAGTATTAATTTGTGCTTAGCTATGATTCAGAAATAATAAAGGCACCTACATTGAGAATGATATAGGCTTTTGTATGCAAAGACTCTGAGAACCTAAACATTTCATCTATCTTGTTTCCGTCAATGGCTTAGGTCAGTAACTATGTTTGTTATTGTTTTAAACTCATTAACAATGACCAGAGTTGAATCAATTGAATAAAAAAATCTTAAAGATCCCATTTTAAAAGTGTTCTGTTATTTGGGAAACAACTTTATCTTTTTTATTCAATATTAGAGGTCAGGACAATGTTATGTCTTAAGATTGAAACGCGCTCTGGAAGATCATTTCCTTGCACAGAAAGAGCTAGCCAAAAAGGATTTTTATTAACATAACCAAATTTAACTTACTATTTCCTGATGACCCAGGCGGATTGAGATTTTATCTTAACTCCAGTACTGAGGAATTATGTGTTTCTTTTGTTTAAATACTTCATAGATTAGATCATTAACCACTAGCTCTGAGCTTTTTCCTAAGGTAAAATATTCAGAAGAACTTCTCTAAATACAGATTTATTATTTTAATTTTCAGATTTTCACCTCTCTCTCCCCGCAAGTGAAGCAATGGGTTCTCGTAGAACATGCTGAGGGTAAGAGTCAGGAGAATATGGCAAGAAATTAGAGGTGAGTGGAAGAGGGGGGAAGCAGTGTGGCCTAGTAAAAAGAGCATGGGTTTTGGAGTCAGAGAACCTTAGTTCTAATACTAGCTCTGCCACTTGTTGGGTGATCTTGGACAAGTCATTTGGCTTCTCTATGCCTCAGTTTCCTCATCTGTCAAATGAAGTCTCGATACCTGGTCACCCTCTTACTCGGACTATGAGACTGACAGGAATTGACTTGCGTGTGTATCTAACCCAGCACTTAGTATAGTGTTTGGCAATGCCTCCGGTCTCTCCAGTTTATACTACATTCTGGTGCCCGGATCATTTTCCTTCAAAAACATTCAGACCATGTTTCCCCTTCCCCAAGAAACCTGGAACGCCCTCCCTCCTCACATCAGACACATAATGGCTCTTCCTCACTTCAAAGCCTTATTGAACGCACATCTCCTCCAAGAAGCTTTCCCTGCCTAAGCCTTCCTCTCCTTGCAGTCCAAAGGGGAAGACAGACATTAATAAAAAATAAATAAATTAAGCACTTGATATTTATCCCACCCTCAGCCCCACTGCAGTTATGGACATATTTGTAATTCGTTTTCAAATCTGTTTTCCCTAGACTGTAGTTCCTTGTGGGCAGGGGAGATGTCCATCAACTTTGTGGCATTGTACTTGCCCAAGTGCTTAGTACAGTGCTCTGCAAACAGTAAGCATTCAATAAATAACAACAATAATAATAACGGTATTTTCTAAGTACTTACTTTGTGCCAAGATGATGATGATGGTATTTTTTAAGCACTTACTATGTGCCTAAGCTCTGTGTCTAAGCGCGGGGGTAGATACAAGGTTGTCAGGTGGGACACAGTCCCTGTCCCACATGGGGCTCACAGTCTTAATCTCCATTTTACAGGTGAGGGAGCTGAAGCACAGAGAAGTGAAGCGACGTGCCCAGAGTCACACAACAGATAAGTGGCAGGGGCAGGATTAGAACCCAGGTCCTTCGGACTCCCAGGCCTGTGCTGTATCCACTAGGTAACACTTTCTTCTCTGAGTCTGTGCAAGCTCAATCCCGGGGATCCAGCCAGAGCCCAGCACGGCCCTGTCCTGCTGCCCTGTGGACTAATCCTTCATGTCCCGGGACGGATAGGATTCTCTCCTCCTCCCCGCGACCCACCCACCAAACCCCTCCCAATCCCAGCTGGGAGAGTCCACGGAGGGCAACTTCCCCTTATGGATCGGATTTGTCCTTTTCCACCCCCCCCAAGATGACCCGATATTATAACGTCATCTTGCACCCCAAGCAACTCTGCAGTAGAGGTGGAAAATTGTCCCCGCTTGGGAGGAAACACCGACTGTGCCATTGGCAGGATGCTAGGTTCGCTGAGTGATAATAATAATTATGGTATTTGTTAAACACTTACTATGTGCCAGCATTTGGGTATCTACAAGCAAATCTGGTTGGATACAGTCTCTGTCCTATGTGGTGCTCACAGTCTCATTCCCCATTTTACAGGTAGAGGTAACTGAGGCACAGAGAAGCAAAGTGACTTTCCCAAGGTCACACATCAGACAAGCGGCGGAGCTGGAATTAGAACCCATGACCTTGTGGCTTCTGGGTTGAGGCAGTGTGGCTCAGTGGAAAGAGCCCGGGCTTGGGAGTCAGAGGTCACGGGTTCTAAACCCGGCTCAGCCCCCTGTCTGCTGTGTGACCTTGGGCAAGTCACTTAACTTCTCTGAGCCTCAGTTACCTCATCTGTAAAATGGGGATCAAGACTGTGAGCCCCATGTGGGACAACCTGGTCACCTTGTATCTCTCCCAGTGCTCAAAACAGTGCTTTGCACATAGTAAGCACTTAACAAATGCCATCATTATTATTATTATTATTACTATTCTAACTCCAGGGCCCGTGCTCTATCCACTATGCCATGCTGCTTCTTGATGCTTGAAGTTTGGTTTCCTCTTTCCTGCAGCAATTATCAGTTTCAATGTTGGTGATCCCATTATAGTTAACAGAACCATGAATCATGTGGTCTCTATGCATCTCCTCCACCGGGCCTTTCCTGACTAAGCCTTCCTTCCTTCTTTCACTCTCTTCTGCGTTGCCCTCACCTTACTCCCTTAATTCACTCCCCCTCCCAGCCCTACAGCACTTATGTAAATATCTGTAATTTATTTATTTATATCAGTGTCTCCCCCTCTAGACTGTAAGCTCATTGTTAGCAAGGTATGTGTCTGTTATATTGTTATATTGTGTTCTCCCAAGTTCTTCGTAAAGTGTTTTGCACACAGTAAGTGCTCAATAAATGTGACTGACCGAATGACTCACTAACCACTCCATTTTCAGCTGGTTTGGCCCTTCCCATGAGTAGATTTTAAAGTAAAATCAGACCCTATTAGTGCTGATGAATCTTTTCCAATTCCACCCCTCCCAAATGAAATTCTACACTTTCACTTTTCAAGGTGAAAGCAGGACACACACGTTTTCCTTCTGGAAATCTTTATCGTCGCAATACCCCCACTTACTTCCTCCACTCTGCAAGTTCAGAAATTAGTCAGGGAAGGCTTCCTGGATGAGACAGGATTTCAGAAGGGCTTTGCAGATGGTGAGAGATGGGATTTGCTCTATCCCACTCGTCACCACCTCACTCTTACACAGAAACTTTCTGCCTACAGAATCCTTGACTTTCAAATGGGTCCAGGCACCCATCGAGGGACACAGAAACACTTCAGTTCACCCAAAAACACACAGGCATCTAGAATGACTTGACACTCTTGGATTCACAAAAAAGGGAACATGGGCAGATGTAAAGAAAGACCACGAGTTAGGACAGAAGTGTTGGCTCAGAGGGGCATTCCCAGTCACACTCTCAGGTGCCAAGGAGTGGAGAGTAGAGATAAGGAAGTGAGATGCTGAGGGGAAGGGGAACAAGGCTAATAAAACAACCTGCCTTTGGGGTATCTGAAACCCTATGTATGATTTCAATGGCTTAAATGAAACTAGTGCTGTGCGTGAACAAAACTGTATGCTCTCTCCAGATTGTTAGCTCTTTCCAGATTGTAAACTTTCTCTAGATTCATTTATTCACTCATTCAATTATATTTATTGAGCACTTACTGTGGGCAGAGCACTGTATTAAGTGCTTGGGAAGTACAATACAGCAAGGAAGAGGGACAATCCCCGCCCATTCATTCATTCAATTGTATTTATTCAGTGCTTACTGTGCGCAGAGCACTGTACTAAACATTTGGAAAGTACAATATAGCAATGAAGAGAGAATCCCTGCCCAACAATGGGCTCACAGTCTAGAAGGGGGGAGACTGACTTCCAAACAAGTAAACAGGCATCAACAGCATCAATATAAATAAACAGAATTGTAGATATATACACATCATTACGGGCAAACTCCCGTCAGATTGTAAGCTCCCTCTAGACTGTAAACTCACCCTAGACTTTAAGCTCGCTCTGGACAGGGAAAGTGTATACCAAGTCTGTTGTGTTATACTCCCCCAGGGACTTGGTACAATGCTCTACTGAGAGCTCACCTCCTCCAGGAGGCCTTCCCAGACTGAGCCCCTTCCTTCCTCTCCCCCTCGACCCCCTCTCCATCCCCCCATCTTACCTCCTTCCCTTCCCCACAGCACCTGTATATATGTATATATGTTTGTACATATTTATTACTCTATTTATTTATTTTACTTGTACATATCTATTCTATTTATTTTATTTTGTTAGTATGTTTGGTTTTGTTCTCTGTCTCCCCCTTTTAGACTGTGAGCCCACTATTGGGTAGGGACTGTCTCTATATGTTGCCAAATTGTACTTCCCAAACGCTTAGTACAGTGCTCTGCACACAGTAAGTGCTCAATAAATGCGATTGATGATGATGATGATGATGATGATGATGCTCTGCACACAGCAAGTGCTCTCAATAATTACAACCGACTGATTGCTTATACCAGTTCACACGGAAAGTTTCTCCAAAGCATGGCGCTCTGCCCTTTTACTAAGATATACCATGATACCCCTCTAGACTGTAAGCCTGTTGTTGGCAGAGAACATGTCGGTTTATTGTTGTACTGTACTCTCCCAAGTGCTTAGTACAGTGCTCTGCACATGGTAAGTGCTCAGTAAATACGACTGAACGAACGAATGCATGAAAGATAGATTGAAAGTGTTCTGCAAAATGGTTCATTCAAAACTGAGCCCCGTGTGGGGCAGGGGCTGTATCCAATCCGATTTGCTTGCACCCCAGTGCCCGGCATATAGTAAGCACTTAACAAATATCACAATTATTAATATTAAATGGAGAGAATTGGTGGAGAGGCTTGGAGCTGATGGAAAGAGCCTTTGCTTTCTGTGGAGGGAGATGGACAACCTTTGAATCCTGGTCAGCTTCTCTAAGTCACTTGAAGTGCTGCCACTTATTCTGAGCTGGAATGGAGGTTATCGTAGATGCATAACAAATGCCAATCAACCTCTGTATCAGCGGGGTTCCAACTCCGACAGCTGAGTCACAGCTAAAATCACGTTTCTGCATTTACTGAAAACAGGTGATCATGGTCGAATTTGTCCAGCAATCTTCTGCCACTCTACTGACAAATTGGAACACAGAATTTACAGAATATA
Organism: Tachyglossus aculeatus; assembly: GCF_015852505.1. NCBI lineage: Eukaryota > Metazoa > Chordata > Mammalia > Monotremata > Tachyglossidae > Tachyglossus > Tachyglossus aculeatus. The sequence continues at coordinate 129,315,757 of NC_052067.1, read as the reverse complement.
TGAATGGGTTTTTTAAAATGACAAGACTCAATGGGATTGGGATATAATGAAGCGGACTAGGCTGTTGATATATACACTGACCGTTGACTGGTGACATAGATGTAATGAGAAGCAGCATGGTCTAGAGGATTCACCAAGGGGCTAGGAGTCAGAAGGACCTGAGTTCTAATCCTGCCTTCACCTCTTGTCTTCTATGTGATCCTAGGTAAGTCACGTCACTTCCCTGGGCTTCACTAACCTCATCTGTAAAGGGGGGATTAAGACCATGAGCTCTTTGTGGTACATGGATTGTGTCCAACCTGATTACCTTGTATCTACCCCCGTGTCTGGCACATAATGATAATAATAATAATAATAATAATAATAATAATAATAATGGTATTAAGTGCTTACTATGTGCAAAGCACTGTTCTAAGCGCTGGGGAGGTTACAAGGTGATCAGGTTGTCCGACGGGGGGCTAACAGTCTTAATCCCCATTTTACAGAAGAGGGAACTGAGGCACAGAGAAGTTAAGTGACTTGCCCAAAGTCACACAGTTGACAATTGGTGGAGCCGGGATTAGAACCCACAACCTCCGACTCCAAAGCCTGTGCTTCTTTCACTGAGCCACGCTGCTTCTCAATACCACAATTATTATTATGTAATTGTCAGTGCATGACGGGTAAGTGCTTTACCCCAACCCTTACTGCACTGTTTGGCACACAGTAAACACATTATAAATATTATTATTATTATCACGATCATTATCATGACTCTGTTAAAACTGGCTCTAAATAGCCACTCTTCAGATTATTGTGATTTCCTTTGGAAGAGATTACCAAAAAAACCCCCAAAAACGCTTTTCCTTAAATGAAGCATTCTTTTCAAATTTGTAGTAAAAGCATCTGGGAAATCCGTGTTGCGAGTTTTATCTAAAGCAGAATTTGATTTTGAAAAGTTGTTTCAGGCTCTCGGTTAACCAAGATTTTGGCTAGATTTAGCCATCTCAATATTCAGTGTACTTTTTATTTTCTTTTCCCTAAAATGTAGGTAACTAAATGAAATTATTTCAGAAAAATATTAGGATATTTCTACTGTAATTATAATTTTCAGTGGAAATACCCCAACTGTATTCAGTTGAATGAATGAATGACTACCAACTCTTTTGTAGTCTCCCAAGTACTTAATGTAGTGCTCTGCACACAGTAGGTGTTCAATAAATACCACTGATGGGCTGATTGTTCTAACCATACTGGAATGTCCTGGTTGGCTTAGAATAGATCAAAAACTCTCAATCTCTGCAGGGCTGAAAAAAAAATTTCTGGTAAATAGACCTGTCAAAAAATGGATGATTGCTTAAATCGAATGGGAACTTTTGGGAACTGATCTTTGATTTTTGTAGTAACACTCTTGGAATATTAAAAATACACAGCACTTTTATTTTGCTCTTAACTCTGCCAAGGTTTATTATCTTATAATTTAGTTTCCTTCATATGTTCTCCATCAACTAACAGTTCAAAATTGATGAAAATTCTTTGTCATGGAAATTATTTTTGTAGTAATGCTTTGTCATGTTGTTCTAAGGTTTTAACAATGGGCTTTGATTTAACTTGAATTTCATTAGAAGAAAAAGATTAATTTTCCTTTGCACACACATTTACCCATCAATTATCTTTTGAGATGTATTAAGAGAGGTCTGTCTATAAAGAAACCTATATCCCTTTTTAAATTAAAGGTTCCAGTTTTACTAAGGCTTTGCAAAATGTTTTGCCCCAACTGAATTTTAGCTGTCATGATAAAATCTTAGTATAACATGTTGCAATTACATAGTTTTTTAAAAGAAAGTCCTTTATATGATATTCTCTGCTCTTTTCATATTTGGAATGAATACAAAAATAATTTTTGTGCAATCTGTGAGATTTATGATTATGCTAATAATTTAGTTACAACTTCCAATAATTTCAAAATAGACTTTAATCTAAGTATTTGTGTGTGAATAGTAGTTTTTTCCCCCTCATCTTTTCTTTGCAACCTTTTCCCTCTCTATCCCTGTCCCTTTATTCATTATTCTCCCTCATATTCTTTCTGCCTAAGCTTCCTCTTGTCCTTTTCTTTTTCTCTTTTCCTGGTTCACTGTCACTGTCCTTGTCATTGTTGCAGAGAAGCAGCGTGGCTTAGTGATAAGAGCACAGGCTTGGGAGTCAGAGGTCATGGGTTCTAATCCCGGCTCCCTCACATGTCAGCTGTGTGACTTTGGGCAAGTCACTCAACTTCTTTGGGCCTCAGTTCCCTCATCTGTAAAATGGGGATTAAGACTGTGAGCCCTATGTGGGACAACCTGATTACCTTGTTGGACAACCTGATTACCTTGTAACTACCCCAGCACTTAGAACAGTGCTTGGTACATAGTAAGCACTTAACAAATACCAACATTATTATTAATTATTATTATTATTATTATTACCATGTGGTATGATATCTTATCAGCCATAACAATATACTAGAGTTGCCAGTCCAAAAGGGAATTTTATATTAATACTCTTGTTTCAATTCAGCACAAAAATGAAGAAGTAAAATGACCTTGTGGAAAGAGGATGGATGTGGGAGTTGGGGGACCTGGGTTCTAGTTCTGGATTTTGTTGCTTACCTGCCGTATGACCTTGAGCAAGTCAACAATCAATCAATCATATTTACTGAGCGCTTACTGTGTGCAGAGCACTGTACTAAGCGCTTGGGAAGTACAGGTTGGCAACATATAGAGACAGTCCCTACCCAACAGTGGGCTCACAGTCTAAAAGGTGGGCTCACGACCAACTCTGTTATATTGCTACTCTCTGGAGCGCTTAGTACAATGTTCTGGACACAGTAAGCGCTCAGTAAATATAATTGATTCTCTGTGCCCTTTTCCTCATCTGTACAATGGTGATTACGATTTGTACTTCCCAAGCACCTAGTAATAATAATAATAATAATAATGATAATAATGTTGGTATTTGTTAAGCGCTTACTATGTGCAAAGCACTGTTCTAAGCACTGGGGAGGTTACAAGGTGATCAGGTTGTCCCACGGGGGGCTCACAGTTTTAATCCCCATTTCACAGATGAGGTAACTGAGGCACAGAGAACTTAAGTGACTTGCCCAAAGTCACACAGTGGACAGTTGGTGGAGCTGGGATTTGAACCCATGACCTCTGACTCTAAAGCCCATGCTTTCCACTGAGCCACGCTGCTTCTCCTAGTACAGTGCTCTGCACAAAGTAAGCGCTCAATAAATACGATTGAATGAATGAATGAATCCTCCTCCCTCCTACTTAGATTGTGAGCCCCAGAGACTTATCCAAGCTGATTATCTTGTGTCTCTATCCCAGTGTTTAGTACAGTGCTTGGCACCCATAAAAAAAGTTAGAATGAGGTCACATTGGATAGCTTCCCTGGACAGACACAGCCACTCTGTATTTCCTTGAAGAAGAAAGTGTTTTAGCCAAGTTAGTGCAAAGCAATTACAAGCTCAAGACCTTATTATTTTATTTTGTTAATATGTTTTGTTTTGTTGTCTGTATCGCACTTCTAGACTGTGAGCCCACTGTTGGGTAGGGACTGTCTCTATATGTTGCCAACTTGTACTTCCCAAGCGCTTAGTACAGTGCTCTGCTCACAGGAAGTGCTCAATAAATACGATTGATTGATTGATTGATTGGTTGAAAGCCTAGCTGTTGGAAGTCCAGATCTTTCAATGAAGTGTATTTCCTTTTTATACGGGCTTTATTCTCTTAAATTTTAATTTACATAATTCAAATGCAAATGACTTCTTAGAAACCTCACGCGCCACATGCAATATTTCTTGGCACATGCTAAATAGATGTTTCACAATTTTATTGAAAAAAATTGAGTGATGCAGCTGATTCTGAGAAAATGTGCATTTTAAAGTGATGCTCATATAGATACGGGCAGTATAATTAGATCAGATTCACATCAATTTTTTGTTGTTTTTTTATTCTGAAAGTAACTCTTTTGTGTTTAAAAGATAATACTTCATTACTTGATTTTGGCTTACCTCATGATGTTTAATTTCATTTCTTTCCCAATTAAATGTCATTCTCAAAAGGAAGGGCTTTGGGGAAATTTGTTTAAAATATATCAAACATATTGAATTCACTACAGAAACCCAGAAAATCATTCAGTGGTAATGCTGCCTTTTCAAACTCAGAAAACCAATCTCACAGAAGACCAAACTGTCCTAAATTCAGGTCAGTTTTTAGCTAACAAAAATGCCTCTGGCAGACTTTCAAGTTTTTTATTCTCTAACAAAAAGGATATTCAAGCAGACCTTTATTCACTCTTCCAGCTAGGAGGTACTTGCAAAGTCTGGGACTTGGCCTCAGTAATAGAGCAATTTCCTCAGTTCCATGACAAACAGGAGCTTCTCAGCGTAAAATACAAATACATTTCCAAATCAAGGAGAAAAAGGCATTTCACCCAGCTCTTTGATCCCCAGAATATGTGTCTTCTCCCATAATCTATTTGGTCTTTCATTCTTCCAAGGCAGGAATTCAGCAAAAAATCGTGACAGTGAGGAAGGCAGTTTGCTTGCTGAGTACAGCACTCAAGCGCTTAGTACAGTACTCTGCACACAGTTAGCGCTCAATAAATACGATTGATTGATTGATCTGTAATTGACATATAAATACCCTTTTCCTTGAGAGCAGGAAACGGGTCTGCCAACTCTGTTGCATTGCACTCTCCCAAATGCTCAGTACAGTGATCTGCACACAGTAACCACTCAATAAAGGCTATTGATTGACTGATTATTTACCCTATGCCTTGGTCGCATAAATGGGTCCTGCATTTAAAAAAACTGTACATGTACATCACAATGTGCTGAATCCCAAACTCCTCACTCGCTCAATGCTCTGTGCCTCAGTAAGTTCATTCATTCATTTAGTTGTATTTATTGAGTACTTACTGTGTGCAAAGCACTGTACAGAGCACTTAGAAGAGTACCATATAATAACAAACAGCAAAGATATAGCTGGCAGGGAGAAGAAAGTGCGAGAAATAAGGTGCAAACTATCACCAGTCAATCAATCAATGGTATTTATTAATCACTTACTGTGTGCAGAGAACTACACTAAGCACTTGAGAGAGTACCATAGCGTGGCTCAGTGGAAAGAGCACGGGCTTTGGAGTCAGAGGCCATGGGTTCAAATTCTGGCTCCGTCACTTGTCAGCTGTGTGGGCCTCAGTTCCCTCATCTGTAAAATGGGGATGAAGACTGTGAGCCCCACGTGGGACAGCCTGATCACCTTGTATCCCCCCAGCGCTTAGAACAGTGCTTTGCACATAGTAAGTGCTTAACAAATGCCATCATTATTATTATTATTATTACCACCATCACTGGAAACAATCCCTTAGTGCAGCCCATGAAAACTCATGACTGAGGATCTCTGTTTTCTTTAACGGGAGACCTCATTATAAGCGTGACCTAATGTTTACAGCATGGGCTTGGACGTCAGAAGGACCTGGGTTCTAATTCTGCTCTGCCACTTGTCTGTGTGTGACCTTGGTCAAGTCACTTTACTTCTCTGTGCCTCAGTTACCTCACTTGTAAAATGGGGAATGAGACTGTGCGTCCCAAGTGGGACGGGGACTGTGTCCGACCTGATTAGCTTGTGTCTGCTCCAGTGCTTAGAGCAGTGCTTAACACACAGTAAGCACTTAGTAAGTACCGTTATTATTATTACCCTGGGTTCCAATCCTGGCTCCATCATTTGCCTGCTGAGTGACCTCAGACAAGTCATTCAATTTCTCTGTGCCTCAGTTTCCACAACTGCCCGTTGTTCATTCATTCATACAATCATATTTATTGAGTGCTTACTGTGTGCAGAGAACTGTACTAAGCACTTGGGAAGTGTAAGTTGGCAACATATAGAAACGGTCCCTACCCCACAGTGGGCTCACAGTCTAGAAGGTCCCTACCCCGTTGTTGGGTAGGGACCGTCTCTATATGTTGCTGACTTGTACTTCCCAAGCGCTTAGTACTATGCTATGCACACAGTAAGTGCTCAATTCATCGAATGAATGAATGAGAATTCAATACTTGTTCTCACTTCCTCCCACTTAGATGGTGAACCCCATGTGGGTCAGAAACAGTGTATGACCTGATTGATTTGTACCTACCCCATTGTTTAGTATAGTGTTTGACATGTAGTAAGCACTTAAATACAATAAAAAAAGGGGGCCCTAAGTACCCCACATGATCTGGTTTTCTCTAATTTCACGCTAATGAAATGACATACATCAAGGTCTTCAATCACCTCTTTAAGATCAAAGGTCTTTGCTGTTTCCATCTTTGATTGTGGGACAGAGACTATACCTGATCTACTGTTTGAATCCACCCCAGTAGTCAGCACGATGCTTGGAACATAGTAAATGCTTAAATATTACCACAATTCTATTCCTTTAATACTGTTAATCACTCTGTTCTCCTTGATTCTCCTCCTTCTCTCTTCAACCTTGGTTTCACTGTCAAGTTACTCTACTGGTTTTTTCCCTTCCTCTCTGATCTCTCTGACCACTCTTTTTTTTTCAATGGTATTTGTTAAGCGCTTACTGTGTGCCAGGCACTATTCTAAGCTCTGGGGTAGATTCAAAGTAATCAGGTTTTACACAAAACATGTCCTATATGGGGCTCACAGTCTTCATTCCCGTTTTACAGATGAGGTAGCTGAGGCTTAGATAAGTAAAGTGACTTGCCTTAGGACACATAGCAAACAACCCATGATCTAACCACAAGGCCATTCTGCTTCTCTTCCTTCTCCTTTGCTTACTCTTCTTCCTTCTTTCACCCTTTAACTATGGGTGTATCTCAAGAACCTTTTCTGAGTCCTTGACTCTTCCAATCAGGGATATTTATTGAGCACCTTCCACAAAAGTATCTGAGCACGTAGCTTCAGCAACTTTATCTATGCAGATGACTCCAAACTCTATCTCACCAGCATCTGACATTTCATCTTATTTAATCCACTTTGCAATTCCACTTCCTCTTTTTGTGTAAATTTCCATCTTTAAGGTACAGGGCCCTGCCTCAGCATTCTGAGCCTTCTCCAGATCCAGAGCTTATTTCTTGAACAAATTGATCTCAGGTTTTCTACTCTTGAATTTTCCTAATAAAAAGGAGGCAGTCTGATTGTGTCATGCTATCTTGTCAGTTCTCTCTGACCCACCTTTGCCATGTCTTTCCATGCTCCAGAGACTCTATTTCTGTTAAATAATGATGGTATTTGTTAGGCACTTACTATGTGCAAAGCACTGTTCTAAGCTTTGGGAGGTTACAGGGTGATCAGGTTGTCCCACAGGAGGGCTCACAGTTTTAATCCGCATTTTACAGATGAAGTAACTGAGGCACAGAGAAGCTAAGTGACTTGCCCAAAGTCACACAGCTGACAGTTGGTGGAGAGGGGATTTGAACCCATGGCCTCTGACTCCAAAGCCTGGGCTCTTTCCGCTGAGCCACGCTGCTTCTGTTTGTAGGGGCTTTCACCTGACTGTTTTATTGGCTAAACTATATCCCCTTTTATTGGATAATTTCTACTATCCTATTATTAGTGTTAGTTGTTAATATTCTTTCTGCTTAGAGAGTGAAATGGCTTGGGAAAGGAGGAGTGCGTTTTCCACTTGCAGCCAGTATGAAGGAGATATGGAAAGTATGTCCAATGTTGCATTGGGTGCAAGTGATAGAAGCCCCCTAGTAGAAAGAGCGCACTCCTGGGAGTCAGAAGGTCATGGGTTCTAATTCCCGGCTCTGCCACTTGTCTGCTGTGTGACCTTGGGCAAGTCACTTCATTTCTCTGTGACTGTTATCTGTAAAATGGGGATTATTCATTCATTCATTCAATTGTTTTTATTGAGTGCTTACTCTGTGCAGAGCACTGTACTAAGCGCTTGGGAAGTACAAGTCTGCAACATATAGAGACGGTTCCTACCCAACAACAGGCTCACAGTCTAGAAGAGGGAGACAGACAACAAAACAAGACATGTGGACAGGTGTCAAGTCATCAGAATTAAAGCTAAATGCACATCATTAACAAAATAAATAGAATAGTAAATATGTACAAGTAAAATAAATAGAGTAATAAATCTGTACAAACATATATACAGGTGCTATGGGGAGGGGAAGGAGATAGGGTGGAGGGATGGGGAGAAGGAGAGAAAAATTAAGACTGTGAGCTCCACGTGGGACAACCTGATCACCTTTTATCTCTCCCAGTGCTTAGACCAGTGCTTCACACATAGTAAACACTTAACAAATGCCATTATTATTATTATTACACCCCAGTTTGTTATTTATTAGTAGCATATTAAATGGTGGGTGACTATCATGGTGTATTCCACGTATCTGAGGGAAATGGATTGCAGTCCGCCCAGTTTTGGGCTTCAGCTGGTGTTAGAGTGGAGAGGAGGCTATCTGTGGGCAGGTAATGTGTCACTTAACAATTTTGTACTTCCCCAAGCCCCTCTCAAGTGGAGAGGTTTGGCTAAGGGAGGGAGAGTCAAGCAGAGTCCTACCCATTATCTCCCCCAGTGCTTCGCACATAGTAAATGCTTAACAAATGCCATCATTATTATTATTATTACACCCCAGTTTATGTTATTTATTAATAGCATATTTAATGGTGGGCGACTATCATGGCGTATTCCATGTATCTAAGGGAAATGGATTGCAGTCCACACAGAGTCAAGCAGAGGCCTACCCATTCCATTCCTAGCTTGGCCAGTGGCTAGTGAGTGGAAGGCAATCCGCTACAAGTCAACATTCACCCGTGCTGGGCAGCAGCGCCACGGGAGAGAGTCGAGGGTGGAGACTCGAGTTTACTGAGCGGAAGGAGGCAACGGGAAACCGTGTTTTGACCAAGAAAACTCTCTGGATCTACAACCAGAACGCCTGCAGATGGAGGTGGGGCATTCTGGGAGAGATGTGGCTGTGGAGTTAATATAGGTCAGAGATCAATCAATCAATCAATCAATCGTATTTATTGAGCGCTTACTGTGTGCAGAGCACTGTACTAAGCGCTTGGGAAGTACAAGTTGCCAACATATAGAGACAGTCCCTACCCAACAGTGGGCTCACAGTCTAAAAGGGGGAGACAGAGAACAAAACCAAACATACTAACAAAATAAAATAAATAGAATAGATATGTACAAGTAAAATAAATAGAGTAATGAATATGTACAAACATATATACATATATACAGGTGCTGTGGGGAGGGGAAGGAGGTAAGATGAGGGGGATGGAGAGGGGGACGAGGGGGAGAGGAAGGAAGGGGCTCAGTCTGGGAAGGCCTCCTGGAGGAGGTGAGCTCTCAGTAGGGCCTTGAAGGGAGGAAGAGAGCTAGCTTGGCAGATGGGCAGAGGGAGGGCATTCCAGGCCCGGGGGATGACGTGGGCCGGGGGTCGATGGTGGGACAGGCAAGAACGAGGCCTAACGGTGAGGAGATTAGCGGCCGAGGAGTGGAGGGTGCGGGGTGGGCTGTAGAAGGAGAGAAGGGAGGTGAGGTGAGATGACTGTGAGCCCATTCTTGGGTAGGGACTGTCTCTATCTGTTGCCGACTTGTACTTCCCAAGCACTTAGTACAGTGCTCTGCACACAGTAAGCATTCAATAAATACGATTGAATGAATGAATGACTCTACGGCGTAAATTAATTAAGAAGAGACTTTCCCAGGAGCTTAATACAGTGCAGTACAGGGGTGCTCAATACATGGTATTATTACTACTACTAAAGAGGACACCACTTCTAGGTCCTCCACTTACTTGCTGAGAGACCTTGAGTTTGTCAGTAAACTCATTCAATACCTGTTCTCCCTCCTACTTAGATTGAGACCCCCCCATGGGACCAGATTATTTTATATCCCCTGCTCCTTCTCGTTTCTGCATCATGTAGGCACTTGGATTGGTGACTTTTGGGCATTTGATATCTGCCCCACCCTTAACCCCACAGAACATATATACATTCTGTGGCTCAGTAGAAAGAGCACAGGCTTGGGAGTCAGAGGTCCTGGGTTCTAATCCTGGCTCTGCCAGTTGTCAGCTGTGTGACTTTGGGCAAGTCACTTCTCTGTGCTGCAGTTACATCATCTGCAAAATGGGGATTAAGACTGTGAGCCCCACCTGGGACAACCTGGTCACTTTGTATCCCCCCAGCGCTTAGATGAGTGCTTTGCACATGGCAAGCACTTAACAAATACCATCACTATTATTATTACATAACTATAAGATATATATATGTATATATATCCCCTGCCCTACCTCCTTCCCCTCCCCGCAGCACTTGTATATATTTGTACAGATTTATTACTCTATTTATTTTACTTGTACATATTATATTTACTATTCTATTTATTTTGTTAATGATGTGCATATAGATATAATTCTATTTGTTCTGATGATTTTGACACCTGTCTACATGTTTTATTTTGTTGCCTGTCTCCCCCTTCTAGACTGTGAGCCCGTTGTTGGGTAGGGACTATATATGTTGCTGACTTGTACTTCCCAAGCGTTTAGTAAAGTGTCTGCACACAGTAAGCACTCAACAAATATGATTGAATGAATGAATATCCTAAATTATTTATTTATCCCAATATCTGCATCCTCTCCTAGACTGTGAGCTTGTTGTGGGCAGGGAAAGTGCCTGCCAACTCTATTGTACTCAAGCGATTAGTATGGTCTGCTGCACACAGTAAGTGCTCAGTAAACGCCATTGATGATGATGATTGATGAAACATAATAAGAGTTTAACATATACCACCATGATTTATTTACTATTTATTTCTGAAAGTTCTAAGATCAAGTTGAAAAGCATTTGTTGGATAGGAACAGACTAAAATCATACCTTTCATTCATTCACTCATTCAATCATATTTACCGAGGGCTTACTGTGTGCAGAGCACTGTACTAAGTGTTTGGGAAGTACAAGTTGGCAACAGATACAGTCCCTACCCAACCAGTCTAGGCTCACAGTCTAGAAGGGGGAGACAAGCATCAATATGTGATGATAGGATTATCTTGAAGAATGTTAGAACAGCCTGATCATGGAGAAGAGCCCAGAGTTTGCAGGTTATGAAGAAACAGGTTATACAGGAGAAGCAGCGTGGCTCAGTGGAAAGAGCCCGGGCTTTGGAATCAGAGATCATGGGTTGAAATCCCGGCTCCATCACTTGTCAGCTGTGTGACTTTGGGCAAGTCACTTAACTTCTCTGGGCCTCAGTTACCTCATCTGTAAAATGGGGATTAAGACTGTGAGCCCCCCGTGGGACAACCTGATCACCTTGTAACCTCCCCAGCACTTAGAACAGTGCTTTGCACATGGTAAGCGCTTCATAAATGTCATTATTATTATTATTATTATTAAATACCAACTGCATCAGGTGATTAGACCCCTGAATATTGTCATAGGCAAATTCTAGTATATCTCCGTTTTGTGTCTTGTTGAAAAATTCAAACTCTTAGGGCTACTACAGTGCTCTGCACATAGTAAATATGATCGAATGAATATCAGTTTCACTTTTGTGATATTAGCACATTCTACATGGCTAAAAGTCACTTTCTTCACAAAGCCTTCCTAGATTAAATCCGCCATCCTTCTAGACCACATTTTATAGTTACAGCTGTGGACTGGTCATTTTAACTTCTCATTCAAGTCACAATCACTCTATCTAAGGGTGGAAACAAGCCCTAAATGACAAGTCCAGCCAAAGATCACTGTCTAGAACGACAAGAATGAGAGGTGAGCAGAGCATTATAGTCGATCGCATTTGTAACAATTAGAAAATTATAGCTTTTAATCTCTTTGCATGTTTGGGTTAGCTCTAAATCTGTATCCTATAGCTGCAATGAATCAGGAAAAAATTGAGAAGTTCAAAGACTATTCTTTCTTTCTCCAAAGTGTGTTCTTCCTTTCTTTGCATTTGGTTTGTGAATTAGACATATTTGCATCCATGTTCCCTTGATTTCTCCTCAGGAGGAAAACCCTTTGAATTGCTCTCTAACAAAGCAGAACAGGCACTGTGCAATTGTAACCCTGTGCTTAAATTACTTTAGCTATAGAATGGTACTTCTTTATACTGATTTTTGGGCCAGTGGTTTTAGAGTGAGATGAAGATTGCCAGCATCTGGTTACACTTTGAAAAAGCCCACTGGGAGACCAGGTGGGTGTGTAAAGGCTAATCTTTGGTAGCTACATTTCTGCTATTTCCCTAAATTACAGAAAGTATTATTATTAATCTCTGAGTCTAGCCAACTGCTCTCTTGTTTGTTAAAAACCACTTTCATCACCAAATTCATATTTCTCATATGGAAAGCTATTCATTCATTTGAATGGAGGGAAGGCAAAAATCCCACACTTCGTTATTTTGCTTTGAATCAACGCCCAAGGTTTATTTTCCAAGAATGGATAAACCAGATGCATTGTTTATAGTACCCCTAAAATCTAGGTTCATTTTGCAGGTTCGCTGCTGAGTGGGTAGCAGTATAAAAACCATTATATAGGTGTCACAGAGAAAATTATTTACAACTCTGTATTGGGCATATGGGTTTTATAGAACAGTTTTACTGCTTCAGTAAACACAGAAAGAAAAAATCAAGTGAGTGCATGAATAGGCATTTACATATATGTGTGTATATATATGTATTACATATACATATATATACACACATATATGCATATATACAGATATATGTACCTATATATAGTTACATTTCAGTTTTAGAAGATAACACAGAGAACTTGTGAAGGAAAGACTTCCTTGAAAATGAAAGATTTCTGTCACCTTCTATCATTTATATTTGAGATACCACCTCTGAACAATTGAATTTAATTGGCTCCCTTCTTTGGTTCTCTTTGCAAGCGATGATTCATTCAATCATATTCATTGAGCACTTACGGTGTGCAGAGCACTGTACTAAGCACTTGGGAGAATAAGCAGACACATTCCCTGCCCATAATGAGCTTACAGTCTAGAGGGAGAGACAGACATGTACATTAGTGCTATGGGGCTGGGAGGGCAGATGAATAAAGGGAGCAAGTCAGAGCGATGCTTGCTGCTCTCATTCATTTCATTCGATCGTATTTATTGAGCACTTACTGTGTGCAGAGCACTGTACTAAGCGCTTATCTCGCATGGCAGATGGCAGGAGGTCCTTAATGATTGGGGCCCATTTTCTACCCTGCCAATCCTCCTCTTTTACCCTCCTATGAGAGAAAACGGGTAAGGTAAATGAAAGAGAAGGGTTTGGGGGTCTACTGTCTCCCTGTCCCAAACCTTCTCCTCCCCTGTTCCAGGCTTCCAGGGTCTGGATGAAGGAGGGGGATAGGGAACAGGAGACTCAGTAGGGCTAGGAAAACTCCAGCAGGAAACTGGGGGTGGGAAAGGTATTTGTATCGCATTAGAGGTGTTAGAGGAGGTATTAGAATTAAGAATTAGGTATTAAGAAGCAGCGTGGCTCAGTGGATAGAGCACGGGCTTTGGAATCAGAGATCGTGCGTTCAAATCCCAGCTCAGCCAATTGTTAGCTGTGTGACTTTGGGCAAGTCACTTAACTTCTCTGTGCCTCAGTTTCTTCATCTGTAAAATGGGGATTAAGACTGTGAGCCCCCCGTGGGACAACCTGATCACCTTGTAGCCTCCCCAGCACTTAGAACAGTGTTTTGCACATAGTAAGTGCTTAATAAAGGCTATCATTATTATTATTATTATTAGAGAAACAGCATGGCCTAATGGATAGACCATGGGCCTGGGAGTTGGGAGGACCTGGGTTCTAATCCCAATCCACCACTTGTCTGCTGTGTGACCTGGCACGAGTCTCTTCACTTCTCTGTGCCTCAGTTACCTCATCTGTAAACTGGAGATTAAGATTGTGAACCCCATGTGGGACATTAACTGTAACCAACTTGATTATTTTGTGTTACCCCAGCGCTTAGTGCAGTGCCTGGCATGTAGTAAACACTTAACTACCACGATTATTATTCTATTTTGTGTGGAAAATAATCTCTCTGTGACAGCTAGGATGGAGGGAGGAAAGAGGGAAGGTAATAGAGAAATAGAATTGCCTAGTTGATAGAGCACAGGCTTGGGAGTCAGGAGGAGCTTGGTTCTAATCTCGGCTTTGCCACGTGTCTGCTGTGTGACCTTTGGCAAGTCACTTCCCTTCTCTGTCCCTCAGTTCCCTCATCTGTAAAATAGGGATTAAGAGTGTGAGCCCCATCTGGGACAGGGACTGTGCCCATCGTGATTAGCTTGTAGGGGAAGCAGCGTGGCTCAGTGGAAAGAGCCCGGGCTTTGGAGTCAGAGGTCAGGGGTTCAAATCCCGGCTCCGCCAATTGTCAGCTGTGTGACTTTGGGCAAGTCACTTCACTTCTCTGTGCCTCAGTTACCTCATCTGTAAAATGGGGATTAAGACTGTGAGCCCCCCGTGGGACAACCTGATCACCTTGTGACCTCCCCAGCGCTTAGAACCTGTATATATGTATATATGTTTGTACATATTTATTACTCTATTTATTTATTTATTTTACTTGTACATATCTATTGTATTTATTTTATTTTGTTAGTATGTTTGGTTTTGTTCTCTGTCTCCCCCTTTTAGACTGTGAGCCCACTGTTGGGTAGGGACTGTCTCTATATGTTGCCAACTTGTACTTCCCAAGCGCTTAGTCCAGTGCTCTGCACACAGTAAGCGCTCAATAAATACGATTGATTGATTGATTGATTAGAACAGTGCTTTGCACATAGTAAGCGCTTAATAAATGCCATTATTATTATTATCATTATCATTATTATTATTTACCCCAGTGCTTAGAACAGTTCTTGGCACTTAGTAAGCTCTTAACAAATACCATAAAAAAAAGAAGAAAAGGGAAGAAGGGAAGACTTTCATTTCGGGGCTGCTCAGTGATCAGAATGTCCTCTTCCCTCTCCTGGGCACTTCCACTGGGAAACTAAAGGTTCCAGAAGTGGGGCAGAATGTCCTCCCAAACTGCCAGCCAAGTATCCTCTCCCAAGCACACATTCCAAAACACACCATGTTTTTCCAGAACATCTGTTGTCTCAGGCCTTAAACCCAGCCCAGATCAGAAACCTCCCCTACACTTCAGGAATGCCCTGGGGAGATGGGCAGGCTGAAGGTTTCCAGTGGCAGAGGTGGGGTGGTGGGGGTGGGGGAGTATGCTTTGAAGATGATGACAAATAAAATATCTCATCATGTGGGGTAATGGAGTAATAATCACGTTGTTTATAAGCTAAGTGCTGGAGGAAATAAAATATAATCGTATGAGACGTAGTCCCTCAATCAATTAATCATATTTATTGAGCGCTTACTGTGTGCAGAGTACTGTACTAAGTGCTTGGGAAGTACAAGTTGGCAACATATAGAGACAGTCCCTACCCAACAGTGGGCTCACAGTCTAGAAGGACTCTACCACCTAGGGCTCACAATCTATGAGGAAGGGAGAGAGAGCAGGTACTTCATCTTCATTTTTCAATTAAAAACTGAGGGAGGTTAAGTGACCCAGGACAGAGCTGGAACTAAAGTCTATATTTCCTGACTGTAGTCTGGTGCTCTTTCCTTAGGACTTCCAAAAGCAAAAACTCTGGGGAAAGGGGTATCAGGCACCTTTTATTCAGTTAAATATGATCCACTGTGAAAATGCTGAATTATAAACTGGGGAGCCCAGTGGGGGGACTATGTAAAGAATGCAGAATTCAGATAATTGTATTTAATTTCTTGGGAACCAATATTAAATTCTAGTGCTAACCTTCTAACCGTGCCTCGATCTCTATAGTCTTCCTGCTTACCCCTAGCCCACATCCTGCCTCTGACCTGGAATGCCCTCCCTTCTAAAATTCATTCACTGATTCAGTCATATTTATTGAGCACTTACTGTGTGCAAAAGCACTGTACTAAGCATTTGGGAGAGTACAATATAACAACAGACATATTCCTGCCCACAAGCTCACAGTCTACTAAGAGACCTTAAGTAAGTCTCTTCATTTCTCTGTGCCTCAGTTCCCTCATCTGTAAAATGGGGATGAAGACTATGAGCCCCACGTGGGACAATCTGATAACTTTATATCTATCCCAGTGCTCAGAAGAGTGCCTGGCAAATCTGACAGACAATTACTCACCCCCTGCCTTCAGAGCCTTATTGGAGGCACACTTCACAGACTATGCTCCATTTTTCCTTATCTCCCACTCCCTTCTGCATCACCATGACTTGCTCCCTTTGCTCTTCCCCCCTACCAGCCCCATAGCACTTGTGTACATAGTTCTAATTTTATTTATTTGTATTGATGTCTGTTTCCCACCTTTGGACTAAAAGCTCATTGTGGGCAGGGAATGTCACAGTTTATTGTTGTATTATACTTTCCCAAGCACTTAGTACAGTGCTGTGCACACAGTAAGTGCTCAATAAATACGATTGAATGAATGAATGAAATTACTCTGCAATCTCTTTCTCTCATCACTTTCTTCCCCCTCTGATCCCACAAGCTCTAGTTTGCCTTTTAGAGCTTAGAACAGTGTTTTGCAATCAATCAATCAATCAATTGTATTTATTGAGCGCTTACTGTGTGCAGAGCACTGTACTAAGAGCTTGGGAAGTACAAATTGGCAACATATAGAGACAGTCCCTACCCAACAGTGGGCTCACAGTCTAGAATGGGGAGACAAAACCAAACATACTAACAAAATAAAATAAATAGAATAGATATATACAAGTAAAATAAATAAATAAATAAATGGAGTAATAAATATGTACGTACATATATACAGGTGCTGTGGGGAAGGGAAGGAGGTAAGAGGGGGGGATGGAGAGGGGGACGAGGGGGAGAGGAAGGAAGGGGCTCAGTCTGGGAAGGCCTCCTGGAGGAGGTGAGCTCTCAGTAGGGCCTTGAAGGGAGGAAGAGAGCTAGCTTGGCGGATGGGCAGAGGGAGGCCATTCCAGGCCCGGGGGATGACGTGGGCCGGGGGTCGATGGCGGGACAGGAGAGAACGAGGTACGGTGAGAAGATAGTAAGCGCTTAATAAATGCCATTATTGTTATTTTAGAGGTCAGGAAAGGTTGGTTTCATGTTGGAGGAAGTGGACGGGGGGGAGGTGAGAGAGTCTGGAATCCGAGAACACAGATCCAGCAGATCCAGAGAAACAGCATGACATAGTGGATACAGCATGAGCCTAGAAGTCAGGAGGTCATGGGTTCTAATCCCGGCTCCGCACTTATCTTCTGTGTGACCTTGGGCAAGTCACTTCACTTCTCTAGGCCTCAGTCACTTCATCTTTATAATGGGGATTGAGACTGTGAGTCCCACGTGGGACAGGGACTGTGTCCAACCTGATTTCCTGATTTCTAACCCAGTGCTTAATACAGTGCCTGGTACATAGTAAGCGCTTAACAAGCATCATAATAATAGTTGTTAATAATTATCCAGGGGAAATGGGAGCACCTGGGTGGTCTCTGAGATGCAGTGAGGGGAAGGATGGGAACTGGGTGCTGGGCTGGAATGATCAGGGAAGCAGTATGGCTCAGTGGAAAGAGCATGGGCTTTGGAGTCAGAGGTCATGGGTTCAATTCCCGGCTCTGCCAATTGTCAGCTGTGTGACTTTGGGCAAGTCACTTAACTTCTCTGGGCCTCAGTTCCCTCACCTATAAAATGGGGATTAAGACTGTGAGCACCCCGTGTGACAACCTGATCACCTTGTAACCTCCCCAGTGCTTAGAACAGTGCTTTGCACATAGTAAGCGCCTAATAAATGCCATTATTATTATTATTATTATTATTATTATTATTCTCATCAAGAGCCTGCCCTCACCTGGCCTCCCCCACCTGCCCCTCCCCGGTTCTCAAGGAGAATAATAATGATTGTATTTCTTAAGCACTTACTATGTGCCTGACACTGAATTAAACACTGGGATAGGTACAGCAAATAGGGTTGGACACAGTCCCTGTCCCACATAGGTCTCACGGTCTCAATCCCCATTTAACAGATGAGGTGACTGAAGCCCAGAGAAGTAAAGTGACTTGCCCAAGGTTGCACAGCAGACAAGTGGTGAAGCAGGGATTAGAAGCCATGACTTTATTACTCTCAGGCCTGTGCTCTATCCACTAGGCCATGCTGCTTCTCTAAGAAAGGTGGGAATCCATCTGACGTACTCCGGAAAATGGGAAAACTCCTCACTCTCGGCTTCAAGGCTGTCCATCCCCTCGTCCCCTCCTACCTCACCTCCCTTCTGTCCTTCTCCAGCCCAGCCCGCACCCTTCGCTCCTCTGCCACTAACCTCCTCACCGTACCTCTTTCTCGCCAGTCCCGCCGTCGACCCCCGGCCTACGTCCTCCCACTGGCCTGGAATGCCCTCCCTCCGCACATCCGCCAAGCTAGCTCTCTTCCTCCCTTCAAAGCCCTACTGAGAGCTCACTTCCTCCAGGAGGCCTTCCCAGACTGAGCCCCCTTTTTCCTCTCCTCCTCCCCATCCCCCCCCAGCCCTACCACCTTCCCCTCCCCACAGCACCTGTATATATATATATATATATATATATATATATTTGTACAGAATTATTACTCTATTTATTTTACTTGTCCATATTTACTATTCTATTTATTTTGTTAATGATGTACATATAGCTTTAATTCTATTTGTTCTGACTATTTTGACACCTGTCTACATGTTTTGTTCTCTGTCTCCCCCTTCTAGACTGTGAGCCCGTTGTTGGGTAGGGACCATCTCTATATGTTGCCAACTTGTACTTCCCAAGTGCTTAATCCAGTACTCTGCACATAGTAAGCACTCAATAAATATGATTGAATGAATGAAGGAATGAATTATTACAATTTAGAGCCACCTGTATATATTCAGTTGACTAGCTCAACGTGACAGTAACTTTGGAGAAAGTCAACTCAACTGTCATAGTTCTGATGGTACTACTGTGGATGAGTACATGAGTATTTGTATTAATGTCTGCTTCCCCGCTCTAGACTGTAAACTCGTTGTGGGCAGGGAATGTGTCTATTCATTGTTGTACTCTTCCAAGTCCAAGTGCTTAGTACAGTGCTCTGCACACGGTAAGCACTCAATAAATACGATTGAATGAATGAGACTTTTACTGTGCACATAAATGTAGCTGATAGATTATTATGATGATAATAAGTGTGATACTGTAAAGCGCTTACTATGTGCTAAGCACTGGGATAGATACAAGCTAATCAGGTTGGACACAGTCCCTGTCACACATGGGGCTCTTACTCGTAATCCCCGTTGTACAGGTGAGACAACTGAGGCCCAGTGAAGTGACATGCCCAAGGTCACACAGCAGACAAGTGGAGGAGGCAGGATTAAAACCCACGACCTTCTGACTCCCAGTCCCCTGCTCTTTCCACTATGCAATGCTGCTTAATAAATGCCATTATTGAGCTGAAAGGGTTTACCCGAGGTTTCAAATGGAATTATGCCGCCAGTTTCCATATCTTCCATGTCAGTTTCCATCGTCAAGAAAGCTGAATAAGGCAGAACTAAGTTACAGCCTTGCTTTACTCTGTTGAGGATATGGAAAAGGATTTTTTTTTTATTTGTTAAGCACTTACTGTGTGTCAAACCTTATTCTAAACACTGGGGACTTGCAGTCTAAGTATGAGGGAGAATAGGTACTGAATCCCCATTTAAGAGATGAGGAACCAGGACACAGAGAAGTTGTGATTTGCCCAAAGTCGCACAGCAGACAAGTGGAAGAGCCAGGATTAAAACCCAGGATCTCTGGCTTCCGGGCTCATGCTCTGTCTACTAGGCCATGCTGCTTCCCTGATCTGATCAGGATCCGATAAAGCCCTCCAATTCTGATAATGCTAGCCATATCTTCCTGGAGGAATCTCAGAATCTTTATAAAATTCTCAGGGTGCAAAACTATTTTTAGGCATTGCTAGAGTCCAGGCCCACTGGGAGGGTCAAATTATTTTTGAAGGTCTTCGGAGATTCTGATGAGTGCTAGTTGTATTTATTGAGCATTTACTGTGTGCAGGACACTGTACTAAGCACTTGGGAGAGTACAATATAACAAAATAACAGGCACATTCCCTGCCCACAGTGATCTTAGAGTCTAGAAGAGGAGACAGACATTTATATTTGCCCCTCAGCGTGGCTCAGTGGAAAGAGCCCGGGCTTTGGAGTCAGAGGTCATGGGTTCAAACCCCGGCTCTGTCACTTGTCAGCTGTGTGACTTTGGGCAAGTCACTTAACTTCCCTGTGCCTCAGTTCCCTTGTCTGTAAAATTGGGATGAAGATGGTGAGCCCCCCGTGGGACAACCTGATCACTTTGTAACTTCCCCAGCGCTTAGAACAGTGCTTTGCACATAGTAAGCACTTAATAAATGCCATTATTATTATTATTATTATTATACAAATAAATAAAATTACAGATATGTACATAAGTGGGGCTGGGATGGGGGAATGAATGAAGGGTCAGCCAGCTTTGGCTAAAGCTACAGTGCAATTCTAGAAGCAGACAATTGACCATATAATAATAATAATAATGATGGTATTTGTTAAACGCTTACTATGTGCAAAGCACAGTTCTAAGTGCTGGCGGGGGGATACAAGGTGATCAATTTGTCCCACGTGGGGCTCACAGCCTTAATCCCCATTTTACAGATTAGGTAACTGAGGCACAGAGAAGTTAAGTGACTTGACCAAAGTCACACAGCTGACAAGTGGTGGAGTTGGGATTAGAACCCATGACCTCTGACTCCTAAACCCGGGCTCTTTCCACTGAGTCACGCTGCTTCTCTCAGGAGATGGTCTGGGAAGACTCTAGCTAGTATCCTGCCTGCAACGGATGGCAGTGAAGTCTCAAAATGGTTTTGAAAGTGAACTCTCTCCCCTAGTTTCTTGATGGTGATAATCCTTGGAAATTCTGTGGCATTTCATTCATTTATTCAATTCATTCAATTGTATTTACTGAGTGCTTACTGTGTGCAGAGAACTGTACTCAGCAATTGGAAAGTACAATTCAGCAACAGAGACAATCCCTGCCCACAACGTGCACACAGTCTAGAAGGGGGGGAGACAGACATCAAAGCAAGTAAACAGACATCAGCAGTCTCAGTAAAAATAAATAGAATTTTATATATATATATATATATATATATATCAGAACAAGTAAGACAGGTATTAATATGAATAAATGGAATTATAGATATGTTCGTAAATACACAAGTGCTGTGGGGTGGAAGGGTAGAGCAAAGGGAATGAGTTGGGGTGAAGTGGGGGGAGAGGGGGAGGTGAGGAAAAGCTAGCTCTCTTCCTCCCTTCAAAGCCCTACTGAGAGCTCACCTCCTCCAAGAGGCCTTCCCAGACTAAGCCCCCCTTTTCCTCTCCTCCTCCCCATCCCCCCTGCCCTATCTCCTTCCCCTCCCCACAATCAATCAATCAATCAATCAATCGTATTTATTGAGCGCTTACTATGTGCAGAGCACTGTACTAAGCGCTTGGGAAGTACAAATTGGCATCACATAGAGACAGTCCCTACCCAACAGTGGGCTCACAGTCTAAAAGGGGGAGACAGAGAACAGAACCAAACATACCAACAAAATAAAATAAGTAGGATAGAAATGTACAAGTAAAACAAATAAATAAATAAATAAATAGAGTAATAAATATGTACAACCATATATACATATATACAGGTACTGTGGGGAAGGGAAGGAGGTAAGACGGGGGGATGGAGAGGGGGACGAGGGGGAGAGGAAAGAAGGGGCTCAGTCTGGGAAGGCCTCCTGGAGGAGGTGAGCTCTCAGCAGGGCCTTGAAGGGAGGAAGAGAGCTAGCTTGGCGGATGGGCAGAGGGAGGGCATTCCAGGCCCGGGGGATGACGTGGGCCGGGGGTCGATGGCGGGACAGGCGAGAGCGAGGTACAGTGAGGAGATTAGTGGTGGAGGAGCGGAGGGTGCGGGCTGGGCAGTAGAAGGAGAGAAGGGAGGTGAGGTAGGAGGGGGCGAGGTGATGGAGAGCCTTGAAGCCCAGGGTGAGGAGTTTCTGCCTGATGCGCAGATTGATCGGTAGCCATTGGAGGTTTTTGAGGAGGGGAGTAATATGTCCAGAGCGTTTCTGGACAAAGATAATCTGGGCAACAGCATGAAGTATGGATTGAAGTGGAGAGAGACACGAGGATGGGAGATCAGAGAGAAGGCTAGTGCAGTAGTCCAGACGGGATAGGATGAGAGCTTGAATGAGCAGGGTAGCAGTTTGGATGGAGAGGAAAGGGCGGATCTTGGCAATGTTGCGGAGCTGAGACCGGCAGGTTTTGGTGACAGCTTGGATGTGAGGGGTGAATGAGAGAGCGGAGTCGAGGACGACACCAAGGTTGCGGGCTTGTGAGACGGGAAGGATGGTAGTGCCGTCAACAGAGATGGGAAAGTCAGGGAGAGGACAAGGTTTGGGAGGGAAGACAAGGAGCTCAGTCTTCGACATGTTGAGCTTTAGGTGGCGAGCGGACATCCAGATGCAGATGTCCTGAAGGCAGGAGGAGATGCGAGCCTGGAGGGAGGGGGAGAGAGCAGGGGCAGAGATGTAGATCTGGGTGTCATCAGCGTAGAGATGATAGTTGAAGCCGTGGGAGCGAATGAGGTCACCAAGGGAGTGAGTGTAGATTGAGAACAGAAGGGGACCAAGCACTGAACCTTGGGGAACCCCCACAGTAAGAGGATGGGAGGGGGAGGAGGAGCCTGCAAAAGAGACTGAGAAAGAACGACCGGAGAGATAAGAGGAGAACCAGGAGAGGACGGAGTCTGTGAAGCCAAGGTCAGATAACGTGTTGAGGAGAAGGGGGTGGTCCACAGTGTCAAAGGCAGCTGAGAGGTCGAGGAGGATTAGGACAGCGCCTGTATATATGTTTGTACAGATTTACTACTCGATTTTACCTGTACATATTTACTATTCTATTTATTTTGTTAATGATGTGCATCTAGCTTTATTTCTATTTATTCTGATGACTTGACACCTGTCCACATGTTTTGTTTTGTTGTCTGTCTCCCCCCTTCTAGACTGTGAGCCAGTTGGGTAGGGACCGTCTCTATATGTTGCCAACTTGTACTTCCCAAGTGCTTAGTACAGTGCTCTGCACACAGTAAGCGCTCAATAAATATGATTGAATGAATGAATGAATGAAAAGGGGGCCTTAGTCTGGGAAGGCATCCTGGAGGAGGTGAGCCTTCAGTAGGGTTTTGAAAGGGAAAACTGTGATTGGCGGATTTGA
Source organism: Tachyglossus aculeatus (assembly GCF_015852505.1). Classification (NCBI taxonomy): domain Eukaryota; kingdom Metazoa; phylum Chordata; class Mammalia; order Monotremata; family Tachyglossidae; genus Tachyglossus; species Tachyglossus aculeatus. Next base: position 129,292,487 of record NC_052067.1, on the reverse strand, counting down.
GGAGGGAGGGCATTCATTCAATCAATCATATTTACTAAGCACTTACCATGTGCAGAGCACTGTACTAAGCACTTGGGAAAGCACAATACAACAGCAAACGGTGACAACCCCTACCCACATTGAGCTCACAGTCTAGAGAGAGGGAGAATAGACATTGATACAAATAAACAGACATCAATAAAAATAAATAAAATTACAGATCTAAACATAAGTGCTGCAGGGCTGGGAGTCGGGGGGAAGAGGAAAGGGAGCAAGTCAGGGTGATGTAAAAGGGAAATTTCCTCAGTGTTTCATACGTTGAGGAAGACCCCCATGTAGGTAACTCTCTCTTCCTGTGAGCTGAGGGAGGATGCTAACAGATCCAGGACCTTAGACTGCATTCACAGTGATGAAAAGTGTATCAAAGGTGTTTCTGTCTTGTCTTATGCTGTCGAGTCATCTCCGACCCATAGTGATGCCATGGACGCATCTCTCCTAGAATGCCCCGACTCCATCTGCAATCGTTCTGGTAGTGGATCCAGAGAGTTTACTTGGTAAAAATATGGAAGCGGTTTACCGTAGCCTCCTTCCACACAGCTTGAATCTCTGCCTTCGACTCTCTGCCTTGCTGCCGCTGCCCAGCATTGGTGAGCTTTGACTTGTAGCAGATTGCCTGCCACTGGCCAAGCTAAGACTGGAATGGGTAGGCCTCTGCTTGACTCTCCCTTCCATAGTTGAGACTGGTAGAGGACTGGAAACTCTCCAGGTGTGACCCTGAGAGGGGAATCAAAAGTGTTACTTTTTCTGAATCCATTCACCTGCATTTATTGAGCATCTACTGTGTGCGGAGGACTGTACTAAGCACTTGGGAGAGTACAGTGTAACAATGAACAGACACATTCCTTACCCACCACGAGCTTACAGTCTAGAGGGGGAGACAGATGTTAATGTAGATAAATCTATCACATATATAGACATTAGTGCTGTGAGGCTGAGAGGGAGACCTACCTCTCTAATGTTACCTATGACGAGGGTGGAGCCATCTATTCTCTTCAGTGGATCTGGATTCATATCCATTATTTCACAGAAGTCCTTGGTTTAGTTTCTGTCTCCACAGCCTTATAGCTCTACCATATCTGATTTTTTTAAACTCATTTTTCTATTCCAGAATGTAGGCTTTAAGCTTTGAAAGGGGTGTTAGGTTTCTTTTGCATGCCAAGTAGCTCTCTGAACTTCAAGTCACTTCTATCAAAACAGCTGGGGCATTTTGTTCTGGTAGGCCTTTTAAAGGCTGCTCACAGAAAAGCGTCCTTAGAGACACCCCGATTATTGGCTATATTAGTAGAGGCAATTCAGCTTTGTATCCTTAAATGACTGCTTCATTAGTTGCCTGAGGTTTATTGCTTGTGTCTTCATTCATTCAATCGTACTTATTGAGCGCTAACTGTGTGCAGAGGACTGTACTAAGCACTTGGGAAGTACAACTGCCACATATCTGCTGTGTGACCTTGGGCAAGTCACTTAACTTCTCTGAGCCTTAGTTCCCTCATCTGTTAAATGGGGATGAAGACTGTGAGCCCCACATGGGACAACCTGCTCAGCTTGTATCCCCCCCCAGCGCTTAGAACATAGAACAGTGCTTTGCACATAGTGCTTAACAAATGCCATTATTATTATTATTACTATTATTATTACAAGTCAGCAGCATATAGAGACGGTCCCTACCCAAATAGATGGGCTTGAATGCCACTTTGGGATTCATTGGCCTTAATATTAGTGAGATCAATTGTATTATTTGAGCACTTACTGTGTGCAGAGCACTGTACTAATGATAATAATAATAATGATGGTATTTGTTAAGCACTTACTATGTGCCAAGCACTGTTCTAAGCACTGGGGTAGATCAGGGTAATCAAGTTGTCCCACATAGTGCTCACACTTTTAATCCTCATTCTACACTTGAGGTAACTGAGGCACAGACAAGTTAAGTGACTTACCCAAGGTCACACAGCAGACAAGTGGCGGAACCAGGATTAGAATCCATGTCTTCTTACTCCCAGGCCCGTGGTCTTTCCTCTAAGCCATGCTAAGCTCTTGGGAGAGTATAATATAAGAATCAATCAATCTATTGCAGTCACTGAGCACTGTGTGCAGACCAAATGATCTTTCAGATGTGGTAAGTTTAGGACTCAGAGCAGGGTGGTAGTTTGAAGATTCTTTCAGCCTCATTGGGGCTGTTGATGCAATCAGTAGAGTGGCTTTGCTTGGTTCTTGGGGGCAATCAAGGTTTCTTTCTCTTATACGGTAGTAATAATAATCATTGTGATACTTGTTAAGCTCTTATTATGTGCCACGCACCGTTCTTAAGTTCTGGGATAGATGCAAGTTAATCAGGCTGGACACAGTCCCTGTCCCACAAGGGGCTCACACTCTTAATCCCCATTTTGCAGCTGAGGGAACTGAGGCACAGAGAAATTAAGTGACTTGACCAAGGTCACACAGCAGACAAGTGGTGGTAAAGGAAAACCTATCATGGTGACCACAAACCCAGGTCTAGCGCATTTATTAAGCAGGAATAAGCCATTGTTGTACCTTGGACAAACTTGGTAATCAATCAATCAATGGTATTTAATAATAATACTAGTGGCATTTGTTAAGTGCTTGCTATATGAAAAGCACTGTTCAGCTTGTTGAGTGCATGTTGTGCAGAGAGAACTGGACTAAGAGCTTGGGAAAGTACAATGCAGGTGGTAGATGTGACCCCTGCCCACAGGGAGCTTACAGTCTATAGATGACAGATCTGAGGTTGCTAAATGTAGGGAACATAGAATGACTTGTTATGAGTTTTGGTGTTAGGAAATGTTAAGGAAATGTGTTTAAGAACATCAATACTCTTAAATTAGCTTGTACCATGACTAGTAGTAGCATTTACTGAATGTCTGCTGAATTCACTGTACTGTATTAGGCACTTGGGGAATACAAAACAAGAAGTGGGCATTCCCTGCTTATAAGAAGCTGCTTAGGGAAGCTACATGGCCTAGTGAAAAGAGCACTAGGAGTCAGGGGACCTGTGTTCTAATCCCGGTCCTCCCACTTGTCTGCTGCATAAACTTATATAAGGCACTTAACTTCTCTGTGTTTCAGTTTCCTCATCTATAAAATGGGGACCAAATCTTTCTCCCTCCTACTGAGACTGTGAGATCCATGTAGAACAGGGACTGTTTCCAACCTGATAATAATAACGGTATTTGTTAAGTGCTTACTATGTGCAAAGCACTGTTCTAAGCTCTGACCATCGTATAGCTACTATAGTGTTTAATACAGTGCTTTATACGTAGTAAATGTTTAACAAATACCACAAAAAAGGAGCTTACATTCTAATGGGGAAGAAATTCATAAAAGTATTGACCAATAGAGTAACCAATTTCAATAGTATCATGAATAATTGAGTAAATATACATATGCTGAGGTTGAATGTAAAGAGGTGCGGAGGTGTTAATAATAAAAATTATAGTAAATAATAATAATTATGGTATTTAATTGCTTACTATGTGCCAAGCACTATTCTAAGCACTGGGGTAAATTAGAGATAATCAGGTTGAACACAGTCCCTGTCCCACAGGGGCCTCACAGTTTTAAGTCCCGCTTTACAGTTGAGGTAACTGAGGCAGAGAGAAGTGAAGTGACTTTCCCAAGGTCATGCAACAGACAAACGGCAGAGTGGGGATTAGAACCCACTTCCTTGGATTCCCAGGCCTGTGCTCTTGCCATTAGGCCATGCTGCTTCTCATACTGGTGCTTGTGTTAAGTGCTCACTATGTGCCACACACTGTAATAAGTGCTACGTTATTTACAATGTAATCAGAGTGGACACAGTCCCTGCGTGGCGGGTCAGGTCTTGGACAGACAGACTCCATTTTGTAACAAGCCCCCATTTTGCTCTGAATAAACACACCATGTATTTCCCTGTGCCAACCCGATACCCCGGGCCACTTTGGTTCTGAAAACCCACAAGGTCACTGATGCCGGAGGGCTAGTAATGCCAGCTAGGAGGGCTAGTAGTGAGCGTTAAAGAACTGTGGACCCCTCGATTCAGAAAACCCACAAGATCAATGAAGCCAGTGGGGGCCAGCGGTGAGAGATAATTCCAATGGGTCTTTCCATATGAGCCTTCCAAATATGATCATGGAGGAAGGGAGGATCAGGAATTAGGAAGGTAGATCTGAGGGGAGCCTCCAGAAATTCTTGGTAGTAAGTTGGAACTCGGTCACACCAACGCGGCGAGTCTTCTCTACCCAGAGTCGGGGACTCCAACTCTGTCAGACCCTGAGGGGTGCTGAGTGATCTCTCTGGAAGGTAGCCCGCGATGGAAGGATCTCCCTGGAGGATCCTAATGGTGTCTCTTTTTTCCCCAGTTGTTAGAAGTTGAGGACCATGCTGGCCAGCGTACTTACTATTTAATATTCTAAGATTAGCTTTGCTTGCAGCTAGCGCATAAGTGTATTCCTCCCGAGTGAGAAGCGTCCACGGTGCTTTGCCATGTGCAAGTAACGTATAAGTGCTTGGCACATGGTAAGCGCTTAACAAATACCAAAATTATTATTTTATTATTATTATTATTATAAGTGTATTTCTCCCCAAGGGAAGCTCTATTATTCTTTTTTTATAATCTCAATAAGCCTACTTCTGCTACCTGTAATCCTTGAGTAGTCTGTGAGTCCATCTCCAACCTTCTGATCTGTGAATTCACAAGTTACTCTGCGGCTGGTTCCGTTCGGTGACATTCTTTCCTACAAGGGGCTCACAGCTAAATCGGGGGGTGTAGGATTTAATCCTCATCTGACAGATGAGGAAACTGAGACACAGTGAAATTGTAACTTGCCCAAGGTCGCATAGCAGATGACTTTCAAAACTTGTTTTAGAACCCAGATCCTCTGACTCCCAAACCCAAACCCCTGCTGCTTCCCTGCTAGAGGTGGCTGATGGTTTTATATGATTTAGGATCCTGGTAATTATTCGTGGAGGGGGAATGTTGGAGAAGGAAGGCTGCCCGGATCATCTTTGTGCAGAAACACTCTGGGCATGTTACTCCCCTCCTCAAAAATCTCCAGTGGCTGCCTGTCAACCTACGCATCAAGCAAAAAACTCCTCACTCTCAGCTTCAAGGCACTCCATCACCTCACCCCCTCCTACCTCACCTCCCTTCTGTCCTTCTCCAGCCCAGCCTGCACCCTCCGCTCCTCTGTCACTAACCTCCTCACTGTACCTCGTTCTCGCCTGTCCCACCGTTGACCCCCAGCCCATGTCCTCCCCTTAGCCAGGAATGCCCTCCCTCCACACATCCGCCAAGCTAGCTCTCTTCCTCTCTTCAAAGCCTTACTGAGAGCTCACCTCCTCCAAGAGGCCTTCCCAGACTGAGCCCCCTTTTTCCTCTCCTCCTCCCCATCCCCCCTGCCCTACCTCCTTCCCCTCTCCACAGTACCTGTATATATATTTGTACAGATTTATTACTCTATTTTACTTGTACATATTTACTATTCTATTTATTTTGCTAATGATGTGCGTTTAGCTTTAATTCTATTTGTTCTGACGACTTGACACCTGTCCTCGTGTTTTGTTTTGTTCTCTGTCTCACCCTTCTAGACTGTGAGCCCGTTGTTGGGTAGGGACCGTCTCTGTATGTTGTCAACTTGTACTTCCCAAACGCTTAGTACAGTGCTCTGCACACAGTAAGTGCTCAATAAATACGATCGAATGAATGAATGAATATAAAGAGGGCTGTGCTTTGCTGGATTTTTGGGTGGGGCCTGTATGCTTTCAAACAGAAATTCCTTACCGTCAGGTTCGAAACACTCAGTCCCTTACCCCCTCTTACCTTATAGAGCTGCTCTCCTACTACAATCCAGCCCACCCACTTCACCCCTCTAATGCCAACCTACTCACCATACCTCAATCTCATGAATCTCACCACTAACCTCTCACCCACATCCTGCCCCTGGCCAGGAACGCCCTCCCTCTTTATAACCAACAAACAGTCACTCTCCCCAGCTTCAAAGCCTTATTAAAAGCACATCTCCTCCACGAGGCCTTCCCCAAGCCCTCATTTCCTCTTCTCCCACTCCCTTCTACATCTCCCTTGAACTTAGATTGGCACCCTTTATTTACCCCTCTCTCAGCCCCACAGCATTTGTGCCCCCATCTGTAATTTATTTATTTATATTCATGTTTCTGTCCCCCTCTAGACTGTAAGCTCATTGTAGACAGGGGTGGGGAGATGAGAGATTAGTCAGAGAAGACTTCCTGGAAGAGAAGCGATTTTGGTAGGGCTTTGAAGATGGGGAGAGTGGCAGTCTGTTGGCTCTGAAGGGGGAAGGTTGGAGGGGTTGTCGGTAAGAAAGATGAGAGTGAGTTACAATGAGTTGTTGGTATTAGAGGAGAACAGACTATAATCTCCTTGTGGGCAGGGATCATGTCTACCAACTCCATTGTATTGTACTTTTCCAAACATAACTGTTCTGCTTTGCACATAGTAAGAGCTCAGTAAATACCAATGATTTATTGATAGATTGATTGAAGTACAGGCTGGGTCATAGAAAGGAATGAGGAGAGTTGGGACGAGTGAGCCGATCAAGTGCCTTAAAGCATTTGCATTTAATAATGACAATAATAATAATGATGGTATTTGTTAAATGCTTACTTTGTGTCAAGCTCTTTTCTAAGCTCTGAGGTAGATACAAACGAATCAAGTTGGACACAGTCCCTGTTCCACATCGGGCTCACAGTCTTAACTGTACAGATGAGGTGATTGAGGCACAGAAAAATGAAGTGATTTGCCCAAGGTCACACAGTAGACAAGTAGCAGAGCTGGGTAGCACACAGGTCCTTCTTCTCCCAGACCTAGGCTCTATTCACTAGGCCACACATTTAATTCTTGATTGTTTCATTCCCAAGAGCTAGGTGTTTGCACAGTTTCAAGTATACAAATTAAGTATTATGCTTCCTCAAAAACAATGTAGATAGATAATACGTAAATTTGCTATGGTTGTAAACACACAAGAAGAGACAATCTCTCAATAAGCCCTTGTAGCTAATAATAATGATAATAATAATAATAATGATAATGATGGTATTTGTTAAGTGCTTACTATGTGCGGAGCTCAGTTCTAAGTGCTTGTGGGGTGGGGGGGAATACAAGGTGATCAGGTTGTCCCACGTGGGCCTCACAGTCTTAATCCCCATTTTACAGATGAGGTAACTGAGGCTCAGAGAAGTGAAGTGACTTGCCCAAAGTCACACAGCTGACAAATGGTAGAGCTGGGATTAGAACCCATGACCTCTGACTCCCAAACCAATGCTCCACTCTTTCCACTGAGCCACGCTGCTTCTCTAAATGACTAGCTAAATGACTAGCTTGTGCAATCATCAGGTCCTCAGGCTTCAAAATGTACTGTAGGAAAGATCTTGCATTTTCTCCTGGCATCAACCGGAGTTCTCCATTTTTTCTTTCTTGGGTTTAGTCACCGTTGTGATTCCTAAGCTTGAAATAAATTTTAGCAGTAAATCGTCTAAAAATAGTGAGTGTAGTTTACAATTCCATTTCTATTGACTGAGTTTTCTCACTTCTATTTCTCTCTCCTTTCAATTCCCTTTTTTAACCGTTTTTCTTTAGAAGTGATTTCTGCAGAATTTAAAATACACTTCATGTTTGAAACCTAGTTTTTGAATCTTTCTTACCGTGTTACTATGAAACCAAATGAACCCTAGATTTCAGGCAACATTCCAAATGTGAACAAACTCCTTCCTTCTAAAATGCAGATATTTATATTTTGGGTGGCCTCTGGCTAGTTTAGTCTCTAAAATCTAGACAGCCTGGCAGCACCCAATAATAATAATAATAATGATGATGGCATTTATTAAGCGCTTACTATGTGCAAAGCACTGTTCTAAGCGCTGGGGAGGTTACAAGGTGATCAGGTTGTCCCACAGTCTCACAGTCTTAATCCCCATTTTACAGATGAGGGAACTGAGGCCCAGAGAAGTTAAGTGACTGGCCCAAAGTCACACAGCTGACAATTGGCGGAGCCGGGATTTGAACCCATGACCTCTGAGTCTGAAGCCCTTGCTCTTTTCCATTAGAATCTGTCAATCAAGTGAATTTCTGGTCCAATCAAGAGACCCAAAAGGGGATCTGGTTGGGAAGCAGCGTGGCTTAGTGGAAAGAGCCCGGGCTTGGGAATCAGGGGGTATGGGTTCTAATTTTGGCTCTGACACTGTCAGCTGTGTGACCTCGGGCAAGCCACTTCACTTCTCTGTGCCTCAGTTACCTCATCCGTAAAATGGGGATGAAGACAGTGAGCCCCACGTGGGACAACCTGATTACCTTGTATCTCCCCCAGTGCTTCGAACAGTGCTTGGCACATAGTAAGCGCTTAACAAATACTTACATTATTATTATTCTTATTATTATTACCCCATTGTCATTAGCCTATGTTTTCTTTACTGTTCTCCAGGCTGAACTGTAGCAAAATTCCCTTTTAAGAGCCAGTCAGCAATTCAAGACATAATGATGCTGATTGGAAACAGTAGAATTAGGTGTAATTTTGACATATCATTGTCGTATCATTATTGGTTTGGCCCATGCAATTGTGTGCAGAGAGTATTTTGCATGAAAATGCTCTACAGGGACAGAAAGAAAACAAGAGCTTTATATTTTTGGTGGTTTGAACTCATCTGGTCTTACAAGGATAGTCTATATCTGTAACCGTAATTGACTTTGTGTACTAAGTACTAATTCATTCAAACATATTTACTGAGCGTTTCCTGTGTGCAGAGCACTGTACTAAGCGCTTGAAAAGTATAGTACAGCAATAGAGAGAGACAGTCCCTGCCCACAGCAAGCTCACAGTCTAGGTAGGAGGACTTGTGTACACCCAAACTACTACCATGTTAATACAATCTATAATTCTATTTATTTATATTGTTGCCTGTTTACTTAGAGAAGCAGCGTGGCTCAATGGAAAGAGCACGGGCTTTGGAGTCAGAGGTCATGGGTTCAAATCCCAGCTCCGCCAATGGTCAGCTGTGTGACTTTGGGCAAGTCACATCACTTCTCTGGGCCTCAGTTTCCTCATCTGTAAAATGGGGATGAAAACAGTGAGCCCCCCATGGGACAACCTGATCACCTTGTATCTCCCCCAGCGCTTAGAACAGTGCTTTGCACATAGTAAGCGCTTAATAAATGCCACCATTATTATTATTATTATTACTTGTATTGATGTATGTTCTGCCACCCCTCTCCCCGACCAGACTGTAAGCCTGTTATGGGCAGGGATTTTCTTTCTTTATTGCTGTATTGTACTTTCCAAGTGCTTAGTACTCTGTTTGGCACACAGTAAGCGCTCGATAAATACAATTCAATGAATGAATGAATGAACAATCAATCATCCTATCTTGCCTGGATTACTGCATCTGCCTCCTTGCTGACCTCTCAGCCTCCTATCTCTCCCCACTCCAGTCCATACTTCACTCTGCTGCCCGGGTCATTTTTCTACAAAAACGTTCGGGACGTTTAACCCCCCTCCTCAAAAAACTTCAGTGGTTGCCCATCCACCTCCGTATCAAACAAAAACTCCTCACCATTGGCTTTAAAGCACTCTGTCAGCTTGCCTGCTCCTTCCTCACCTCTCTTCTCTCCTTCTACAGCCCAGCCCTCACACTTCTCTCCTCTAGTGCTAACTTTTCACTCTGCCTCCATCTTGCCTGTCTTACTGTCAACCCCTGGGCCATGTCCTGCCTCTGGCTTGGAACACCCTTCTTCCTCAAATCTGAAAGATAATTACTCTCCCCTCTTTCAAAGTCTTATTGAAGGCCCATCTCCTCCAAGAGGCTTTCCCAGACTAAGCCCTACTTTTCTTCATCTCCCATTCTCTTCTGCATCACCCTGACTTGTTGGGTAGGGACTGTCTCTATATGTTGCCAACTTGTACTTCCCAAGAGCTTAGTACAGTGCTCTGCACACAGTAAGCGCTCAATAAATACGATTGATGATGATGATGATGATTTTGCTCTGTCTGCCTCCCAGCCCCACAGCACTTATGTACATATCTGTAATTTTATTTATTTCTATTGTTGTCTGTCTCCCCCGCTCTAGACTGTAAGCTCCTTGTGGGCAGGGAATGTCACCGTCTATTGTTGTATTGTACTTTCCCAAGTGAAAAGCAGCGTGGCTCAGTGGAAAGAGCACACTCTTTGGAGTCAGAGGTCATGGGTTTGAATCCCAGCTCTGTCAATTGTCAGCTGTGTGACTTTGGACAAGTCACTTAACTTCTCTGTGCCTCAGTTCACTCATCTGTAAAATGCGGATTAAGACTGTGAGCCCCCTGTGGGACAACTTTATCACCTTGTAACCTCCCCAGCGCTTAGAACAGTGCTTTGCACATAGTAAGCGCTTAATAAATGCTATTAAAAAAGTGCTTACAGTGCTCTGCATACAGTAAGCGCTCAATAAATACGATTGAATGAATGACTGAATAAATGAATGAATGTGTCCAGACTTAAAAAGTCAACTACAAGGCTCTAAGCTTGCTGTGGGCAGGGAATGGTTCCACCAACTCTTTTATATTGTATACTCTCAAGTGCTTAGAATAGTGCTCTGCACACAGTAAGTATTCAATAAATACTGAGTAATTGATTAAAAAAATACAGGTTCAGTAATCCTGTTTCTTGTCGCGCACAGGTAAGAGATATCGTGAACAGTTTTAGAGATCAAAATGTCATAGAGCCATCTCCTCTTCTCCAGGTCGAAATCTTCTTTTCCTTCATACTTAACAGAAAAGGGGTTCAAGACCTGAGCTTTAGGAGATGCTATTAATATTAGGATAATATTAGTAATTACAGTAATTGTGGTATTTGTTAAGTGCTTACTATGTGCCAAGCACTGTTTTAAGCACTGGGATAATCACAGTCCCTATCCCGCATGGAGCTCACAGTCTAAGTAGGAGGGAGAACAGGTATTGAATCCCCATTTTACAGATAAGAAACTTAAGGCACAAATTAGTTAAGTGACTTGTCCAATGTCAAGTGGCAGAAATGGGATTAGAACCCAGGTCCTCTGACTCTCAGGCCTTTGCTCTTTCCACTAGAACAAACTTCCCCTCCACATCACATCCATCTTTCACTACACAGAAGACTAATATATATTCATTCTCTTTTTTCCTCTTACAATTTCTGAATAATAATGCTTTTGTCTGAAATATGTCAACATGAAGCACCTGACAGAGTGAACTACTAGAGAAAATGAGATTCAGCTCTTTTTAAAGGAGAGAGAGGAAATTATATTTTCCGTCTAAGAATAAAATTGACTTTTTTTCAGCACCGAGACAGAAAAATAGTTAAACGCAGAAGTTGAAGATTTTTACATATGACTAATCCTTTTAGGGGGATGAAATAGAGAAGAGTGACTTAGACCAGTCCTCCCCTTAAAAAAAAGTTGTGAATTAAAAGTGAAAAATGTTTCATTCGGGTCTGGTAAAAGCTAAAATCTCTCAGTAAATTGGGTAATGAAGAGCAAGTACTATGGAGCTGTTCAACTCAACAAACTTTGGAGTTGAAAACAAGAACCCAAAGCCCAGTCAAACCAAAAACCTTTTTATACTGCTGCCCTGAAAGCCACTGAAGTAACACAACCAGTGAATACTAAAGCCGATTACATAACAACTTTCCTTTTTTTAGTTTTGCCATTGTTCAGATCTTTTTTCCCTCTTTATTTTACTTTAAAAGCAAACCCATAAAATAGGGTCCAAAAGTATACAATAATGCAATTGTGAGGATGCAATTTAAACTGAAAGGTAGGGGAAACAGGAGTTCCAATTTGCATTTAAACAATGTTTCTTTTCTTGACCTATGATAGAGACTGTAGCTGTTTAGTTTCAGTTATAAATAGACTTTGACCAGCCAACTATTATGGAGAAACAGAAGGGGGAACGTACTGGTACAGTTTCACTAGGTATTGCTTCACTTGCTGTTCTCTTAAATGTAGATGAAATGGAAAAATCTCTAAGTGGCATAGTGGGTATCCTGTTTTTCATTTCTACTCTTGGGAGTGGGGCTGAAAAACCCAATGGAGAAGCAGCATGACTCAGTGGAAAGAGCCCGGGCTTAGGAGTCAAAGGTCATGGGTTCAAATTCCGGCTCCGCCACTTGTCATCTGTGTGACTTTGGGTAAGTCACTTAACTTCTCTGTGCCTCAGTTACCTTATCTGTAAAACGGGGATTAAGACTGTGAGCCCCACGTTGGACAACCTGATCACCTTGTGTCCTCCCCAGCGCTTAGAACAGTGCTTTGCACATAGTAAGCGCTCAACAAATGCCACCATTATTATTATTATGGATGAAGAATGTGAATTTGTCCAAGATGGGTTGGAAATTCCACATGCTGCAGCAGACTGGAATAGAGGGAGTGGAGGAGGGAAGGAAGGAGGAGGGTAAGAGATGCGAAAGGTGCGGATACAGGAGACAGGGATAAGGTGTCGGCTAATGTTTGAGAGCCTCCCCGATCTGGAGACTTGGGGGCACTGAGGAACAGGAGAGCTAGGATGCGCTCAGTAAATATCATTGATGAAGAAAGCCTGGTGGTTACAGTATCTTCCCTTGGTAAAGGTTTATCGGATACAGCATGGTCCTGGGAATCATAGTTTCTAGGCCTGGCTCTGCCACTTGTTTGCTTGGGCAAGTCCCTTCACTTCTCTGTGGCTCAGTTAGCTCATCTGTATAATGGGGATTGAGACTGTGAACCCCGTGTGAGATAGGGACTGAGTCCAACCCGATTTGCTTGCGTAACCACCGCAGCACTTTGTGCCTAGAATATAGTAAGCACTTAACGATTACCACAGTCGTTGTGATTATTACACTCTGCAGGTCAGCCGTCGATGACCTCAGTTCTCACACACTTTTCTTCTCTGCTTGTTCGGTGGGGAGGGACTCAACCATTTGGGATTTGGATGGTATCAGAAGCTGGATGTGCCTTCTATAGTAGATCCCGGTCTTTGTGACTCCTGCCCTGCTGGTTTTTTATTTCTTACATCCGTTTCCCTCTCGAGCCTTCTAATTTGGGCCCATTTCACTGCTCCAATGTCTCATGGCATTTTCTGTTCTTCCTGTTGGGTGGGTGGCCAGAGAGAGAGATTAAGGGAGACAGAAAAGGAGAGTAATAATATCAGTAATAATATTTATTAAGCAACCATTGCAAAACAACTTATATACATGTCTGTAATTTCCTTATATTAATATCTGTCTCCCCCTCTAGACTATAAGCTCATTGTGGGCAGGGAACGTGTCTACCAACTCTGTTACACTGAACTCTCCCAAGGGCTTAGTACAGTGCTCTGCACACAATAAGTGCTCAATAAATATCATTAATTGATTGACTGCATGTGCTGTGTGCTTGGGAAAATAGTCACTGTCAATCGTATTTATTGAGCACTTAATGTGAACAGTGCACTGTACTAAGTGCTTGGGAGAGTACAATATAACTAAACAGACACATTCCCTGCCCACAGTGAGTTTACAGTCTAATAAAAAGAAGTGATGAACTCTGGAGTGCCGGGCAGAAGTGGGGTTGAGATAAATGGTTGTTGGTGCTGCCCACTCTCTCAGTAGATTTGAACACTGCTAACCACTTTCTCTGTCCCTGCTGTGGGCAACTCGCCAGAGTTTTTCCCTTGACGTAGTAGAGATTCAAAACTCTCCATCACCTTGCCCCTCCTACCTCATCTCCCTTCTCTCTTTCTACAGCCCAGCCTACACACTCCGCTCCTCTGCCTCTAACCTCCTCACTGTGCCTCGCTCTCACCTGTCCTGGTGTCAACCCCAGGCCCATGTCCTCCCCCGGGCCTGGAATGCCCTCCCTCCGCACATCCGCCAAGCTTGCTCTCTTCCTCCCTTCAGAGCCCTACTGAGAGCTCACCTCCTCCAGGAGGCCTTCCCAGATTGAGCCCCCCCTTATCCTCTGCTCCTCCTCCCCTCCCCATCACCTCCACTCCCTCCCTCTGCCCTCACCATGGCACTTGTATATATAGGTACATATTTATAATTTTATTTTTATTAATGATTCACTCAATCGTATTTATTGAGCACTTGCTGTGTGCAGAGCAGTGTACTAAGCGCTTGGGAAGTACAAGTTGGCAACATATACAGACGGTCCCTACCCAACAATGGGCTCACAGTCTAGAAGGGGGAGACAGACAACAAAACATATTAACAAAATAAAATAAACAAAATAAATATGTACAAGTAAAATAAATAGAGTAATAAATATGTACAAACATATATGTATATACAGGTGCTGTGAGGAGGGGAAGGAGGTAAGGTGGGGGGGATGGGGAGGGGGAGGAGGGGGAGAAGAAGGAGGGGGCTCAGTCTGGGAAGGCCTCCTGGAGGAGGTGAGCTCTCTGTAGGGCTTTGAAGGGAGGAAGAGAGCTAGCTTGGTGGATGTGTGGAGGGAGGGCATTCCAGGCCAGGGGGAGGACATGGGCTGGGAGTCAACGGCAGGACAGACAAGAACGAGGCATGATGAGAAGGTTAGTGGCAGAGGAGTGGAGGGTGCTGGCTGGGCTTTAGAAGGAGAGAAGGGAGGTGAGGTAGGAGGAAGGGGGGAGGCCGGTCCTGGCCGCCATTAGGGGGGCCCCAGGCCCAGACTCTTTGCTTTCTTCCTTCCCGACGACCCCGGGATGGGTTTTGGGGTTGGAAAGGAGCCGTCCGTCCATCCATCAGTCCGTCCATCCGTCCGTCCAGATGCTTTGCCCGAAGTGGAGCCTCATGGCTGAGCTGTGGCTCTGTGTGGAAGCCCCCGGGGCGGACGACGAAATCGTTTGCCTCTGCTCCAGGGCCTTCATCGAGGATCGCAAGTTGTACTATTTAGGATTGAAGGGGTTCTATGTCAAAGAAGTTGACAGCAGCAATATAAGAGAGAAACAGCTGGAGGTGGAGGAAGAGGATGACCTTCATTTGCATGAGATAAAAGAACCTGGCTTCAACAGTGCTTTGGCTTTGGGAGAAGGTGAACTGGATTCAGAGGCTGAACTCATGAGGAGTATGGGATTGCTGCTTCAGTTTGGGAGTCTATCTGCTCACAAGAATTTTGAGGTTTCCATGAATACCAGAAACAAAACAACTAAAATCAAAAAGAAGAAAAAGAAAAAATCTCAACAGAAGTACTTGAATGACATTTTGCGAGAACCCTGGGAAGATAACATATGCGATGACGAATTGGCTTCAGATGATCCATCCCTAATCCCTGAACAGTCAGAGAAATCTGTCATATGTGAACTTCAGAACAATGGGGAAGACACAGAAACTGGGAAACTGACTCCTAAAAATGAATTACCTAACAACCTGGAAGTTACAGAGAAATGGGAAAAGTATTGGAGTCATTACGGAGAAGGACTGCTGCGGCAAAGCTGGCAGGAGAAACACCCTGCTTTAGAACTGGGAGCTGAAATTTGGAATTCTCCTGACACCAAGGAAAAGTGGGAGCAGCATTACAGTGAACTCTATTGGTACTATTGGGAGCAGTTTCAGTACTGGGAAGTTCAAGGGTGGACTTTTGACATTTCTCAAAGCACTGATATTAGTGAACAGAAAAAAGAAGTAAGTGACTTGCAAGACACAAGTTTCACCGATATAGACACTACGGAGGGACCACCATTGGATCGTCGTATTTATTCTGCATCTCCAGCCATTCCCAGTTATAAAGAAAGCTCTAGTAGCACAGGGCATAATGAGGAAGTAGTTTTTGGAATTAGTAACATAAATCTAAATCCCGAAGAAGTAGAGCACGGCAAGTTAGACTTGGCGGAAATTTATACTAGCCATCAGCAGCCAGATTCAGCTAACAGTGAAAGAGAGAATCCTTGTGTTTCCAACCAAAGTGAACCCTGTGATGGAGGAAGCCGGAAAAGGTGCACGTCTGGAAACAGAAGCCCCAGCAGCCAGATTCACAGGCTTCCTTGGGAACATACACAAACAAGGAAACATCACCCAGCAATGATAAGGGTGGAGATGATAGTGAAGAAGATCCTCCAGAATATAAATCAGTCAAGCTCAAAAGAAGCCATGAGCTAGACATCGATGAAAATCCAGCCGCTGACTTTGATGACAACGGTTCTCTCCTAGGATTCAAGCATGGCTCAGGCCTAAAGTAATCACACAGATATTTGAACGGTAGTTTTCCAGAAAGCTTAGCTACTTAAATTATCCCAAAGCCAAATTAGGTTAATTGGGAAGTTGGCATTAAGGGACATTTCAACTTGAACAGTGACCTATTGAGCCTTTCCGCTGACTTTGAGCTAAATCTTTTCCCTCCCTTTCTGCACACAGTTCATGTCTGGTAGTAAGATAATGCATTGTTTGCTGGGATGCCCTCAGGCAGCTAGTTAGTTGTATTTTAGTAACAATGTTTTCCTTTTAGTCCCTCTAGCCTACCATGAGTATGGGGGCAGTGGGGGATTATTCAGATTCTAAGTCAGATAACATCTCCAGAAGCAAGCTCTTTGTGGGCAAGGATTGTGTCTGCTAACTCTTGCTGTGTTGTACACCCTGAAGGACTTGTATATATGTATATATGTTTGTACATATTTCTTACTCTATTTATTTTACTTGTACATATCTATTGTACATATCTACTCTATTTTGTTAATATGTTTGGTTCTGTTCTCTGTCTCCCCCTTCTAGACTGTGAGCCCACTGTTGGGTAGGGACTGTCTCTATATGTTGCCAACTTGTACTTTCCAAGTGCTTAGTACAGTGCTCTGCACACAGTAAGCACTCAATAAATATGATTGATTGATTGTAGGAGGGGGCGAGGTGATGAAGAACATTGAAGCTGAGAGTGAGGAGTTTTTGCCTGATGCGTAGGTTGATTGGTAGCCACTGGAGATTTTTGAGGAGGGGAGTAACATGCCCAGAGCGTTTCTGCACAGAGACGATCCAGGCAGCAGCGTCCAGTATAGATTGAAGTGGGGAGAGACAGGAGGGTGGGAGATCAGAGAGGAGGCTGAGGCAGTAGTCCAGACAGGATAGGATGGGAGCTAGAATGAGCAGGGTAGCGGTATGGATGGAGAGGAAAGGGAGGATCTTGGCAATGTTGCGGAGCTGAGACCGGCAGGTTTTGGTGACGGATTGGATTTGAGGGGTGAATGAGGGAGCGGAATCGAGGATGACACCAAGGTTGCGGGCTTGTGAGACGGGAAGGATGGTAGTGCCATCAACAGAGATGGGAAAGTCAGGGAGAGGTCAGGGTTTGGGAGGGAAGACAAGGAGTTCAGTCTTGGACATGTTGCGTTTTAGGTGGCGGGCAGACATCCAGATGGAGATGTCCAGAAGGCAGGAGGAGATACGAGCCTGGAGGGAGGAAGAGAGATCACCTTGTATCGCCCCAGTGCTTAGAACAGTGCTTTGCACATAATAAGCACTTAACAAATACCATTGTTATTATTATTTGCTTGTATCCAGCGCTTAGTACAGTGTCTGACAATGGTTCTAGGCACCAAGGACTAGTATGTGTCTAGAACAAGTACCAAAATTATTGTTCCTATTGAGAGCACACCTCCTCCAAGAAGCCCTCCCAGACTGAGCCTCCTTTTTCCACTCCTCCTCCCCATCCCCCCGCCCTACCTCCTTCCCCTCCCCACAGCACCTGTATATATGTTTATATAGATTTATTACTCTATTTATTTTACTTGTACATATTTACTATTCTATTTATTTTGTTAATGATGTGCATCTAGCTTTATTTCTATTTGTTCTGACGACTTGACACCTGTCCACATGTTTTGTTTTGTTGTCTGTCTTCCCCTTCTAGACTCTGAGCCCATTGTTGGGTAGGGACTGTCTCTATATGTTGCCAACTTGTACTTCCCTAGCGCTTACTACAGTCCTTTGCACACAGTAAGTGCTCAATAAATATGAATGAATGAATGAACCTGGATTCTAAGCCTCACTCTGCCACTTGTCGGCTGTTTACCTTGGGCAAGCCACTTAACTTCTCTGTGTCTCAGTTCTCTCATCTGTAAAGTGGAGATTAAGACTGTGAATTCCACATGGGACATAGACTGTGTTCAACCCGATTACCTTGTATCTACTTCAGCAATTAATACAGTGTTTGTAGTAAGTACTTAGCAAATAACATAAAATAACTACCTTTTCCACATTAGAAGAAGGATAATTGGGGAATGAGAGATTCACAGTATTTTAGTATTCCCTTTTTGGAGGGCATTTTTCATTTGCCTTTGGATTTTGGAGATACCTGGGATACAGTAAAATGAGATAACGATAAAAGAGTGTAGGTTATGGTAGTGAGTAGAGGTTGAGGGATGTAGAGAACAGCAAACTTACTTGACCTATTTTTGCAGTGCGTATTTTTCACTGGAAGGAGATATGTTACTGCTTTAGGACACTTAAACATAAATAACCAAGTATTGGATGTTGTGAGAGTGCAACATAAATCAGAAACAAAGGTTCCTATGGGTTGCAGTGAGATGCCCTGTGAATATTACATTTAAAGAGGTTCAAGATTAAATAGGTCTGCTCAGTGTTTAGAATGGACGAGGCTGGATTTGCACAGTGACAGAAAGGGAGTTTGGAAGAGATTTTTTTCCAATGGAAAATTCCCCTCGTGTATGCTCATTGTGGGCACCATCTCTCTTACATTGTACTCTCTTAAGAGCTTCAAACAGTGCTCTGCACATAGTTAAATGCTTGAGAAATATGATTGATTGATTAAATCTTCCTGGGTGTGTTGCTCCCACAACGGACACCAAACTCATGCTTATCGGAGAAGCTTGGAGCACGTAGAAGATTTTGCGAGCCACATAATACAAATTTCAATCGAAAATCTGCTCTGAGAACCAGGCCATTCGCTCATCTAACTCAATGTGAGACTCCGCTTCAGCTTTCTGATAGCCGGCTCTTCCCATTATCTCCACCCACTTTCAGAAACCCGCTGATGAGTGAAGCTTGGCTGGCAATGGGGGTGAGGGAAATGCACACAAAGGAGAAAGCTGGGAAGGAGGTGGCAGACTAGCCAGAATCTATGTCAGCTAACTGAACGAATTCCAAAACATGACGAATGATTCCCATTAGATTAATGGGAAAAGGATATCTGTGATCCAGTTAGGCTTCAAAATTTTAGAAATGTGGTTACAACCCTAAAGGACACATTTAGTGTGACTTACGACCTTTAAACTTCCAGTGTCTATCAGAAAAGACATTATTCTGTGCAGCTTGAAGGTGAAAGGATTTTTTTTTTGGCTTTTTATGCATGAAAACCCCTAGACATTTACTCCCTGTTTGACCTCTTCTGAAGTTTCCATATCCTTTCAGTCTCTTCCTCCAAAATATTAATGTAAATACCTCTTCTCCCTAGGGAAAATAAAATCACATGGACAGGGAAGGGAAACAAATAACAAATTTCAAAAGCCCTGCTTTCCTGTTTTAGAGTTATTTTTTAGGCCACTTCTTTTTCCTGTTGAGCAACCAGCCCAGACCGTGTTAAATGCTACAACGTGGCCCTGCTTTTCCTGAAGATTTTTGGGGTCCCACCTTGAGTGGAGAGCGCACTGGGCTGAGATGGTTTGCCTTGGACTCTGACGAACACTGAGTGTTCAGTAACTCTTAATTACCAATGATGATAACGAACTTGAGCAAATCACTTTGCTCTTGTTGCTAAGTTTCCTTCTCATAATAGGCACCCCACCAGCCTGAGAAACAACAGCAGCCATTGCCCTATTTATTGCAGAGTTCCTTCTGAGCTGTCTGGAGGGGTCCATTAGTAGCCGAATAATCCATTTAGCTAAGAATAGAGGAACTAATTTGATTTCCACAATGCCACCAGAATCATTTTAAGAAAGTACACTTGTCTGCAGTTGTCTTGCTCCAGTATCAATTGGCATTTGAAAAATTTAATCTTTCCTAGCAAGGCGGATGTGACACTCTTCATAGTGTGAAATATCATTTACATTGTCACTTCTTATTAATTTGAAGATAATGTCTCTTCGTCAGCATTATCTGTATTTACCCCCATCTGTTTTCGGTGTTGTATGCTGATTTCATTGATTCACTGAATCACTGAATTCATTGATTTCACATACCCATTAAATTTGTAATGCATCATCCTCTATCTTCATTTTCTGACTCTGCTTACCCCAGAAAGCAAAAGCAGGAAGGGATAGATCTTCTTTCTGATTAAAAAAAAAATATGTTTCTATGTCAGATGAGTGAACTTTCATGGATGTGGGAAATTTTGAAACCTTAAAATGCATTATCAAGCCATACCGATGCTTACATGAGAATGACAGATCTAGTGCTGTGAGGGCTCTGAAAAAGAATTCTGACCAATTTTCCTCAATTATTTGGGAAAAATATTTATGAAGTACAAGCCGAGAGAATATATAAATCACATATCATCTCCACGTTTCACTGAATTTATTTAAACGTATAACAACTTTGGACCTATACATAGTTGATATAGATTTAAAGCCCTCAATCACCTTGCTCCCTCCTACCTCATCTCACTATTCTCCTACTACAACTCAGCCCATATACTTCACTCTTAATGTCAACCTTCTCACACTACCTTAATCTTGTCTATCTCATCACCTACCTCTTGCCCACATCCTGCCTCTGGCCTGAAACACCCTCCCTTCTCATATTCACTCACTCAATCATATTTATTGAGCACTTACTGTGTGCAGAGCACTGTACTAAGCGCTTGGGAAGTACAATTTGGCAACAGAGACGGTCCCTACCCCACAACGGGCTCACAGTCTAGAAGGGGGAGACGAACAACAAAATAAAACAAAACATGTAAAACAGGTTTATTCACCAGACTACTACTCTCCCCAACCTTCAAAGCTTCACTGAAGGCACAACTCCTCTAAGTCCTCTTTTCCTTTTCCTAATGATAATAATAACAGTAATGATGGTATTTGTTAAGCGCTTACTATGTGCCAAGCACTGTTCTAAGCACTGGGGGAGATACAAGGTTATCAGGTTGTCCCAGGTGGGGCTCACAGTCTTCATCCCCATTTTACAGATGAGGTAACTGAGGCACAGAGAAGTGAAGTGACTTGCCCAAAGTCGCACAGCTGACAAGTAGCAAAGCCAGGATTAGAACCCACGACCTCTGAGTCCTAAGCCCGGGCTGTTGTCACTAAGCCGTCTTCTGCATTGCCATGACTTGCTACCTTTATTCATCCTCCTGCCCAGCGCCACAGCATTTACATGCATACCTCTAATTTATTTATATTAATGTCTGTGTCCCCCTGTAGACTGTAAGTTTGTCATGGGCAGGGAATGTGTCTGTTATATTGTACTCTCCCAAGTGCATAGTACAGTGTTGTGCACACAGTAAGCACTCAATAAATATGATTGACTGACAAGTGCTCTTACCTTTGTTGTCTGTGTTAGAGGGAAAAAACTGTATCCGTTTGACTTTTTCTTTATGGGTTGAAACTACATTAACACACAATCCTGACTACTCAGGTCCCCCCAAAAAATGCTCACCAGTTCTCTCAGGAGTAACTATCTTTTGATGTGCTTAATTATCATTTTAGTGATGTTTCATCATTAGCTTGATATTTACGATTGAATGAATGAGTGAATATTATCAAGTAACATTTATAGAGCGTGTTGTGGGCAGGAAACATGTCTACCAACTCTCTAGCCCAAACACTTAGTACACAATGCTCTGCACACTGTAAGCACTCAATAGCATTGATTGATTGATTGATTGATCAAAATTATCTGGCAATTCAACCCTCAGCTAATGATGCTGTCTTTAACTTGAGTTCAGCCCTAGCGCTACATTCTCTCCTTGTGATGAAACTGTGGTCTTTTTAACTCCATCGCTTCTTGGTCGTGAGTTCCTTGAGCTTCTCTCTTCTCCTTTCCAAGTTGTTCATGGACTTCAGTTTGAATGTAGCAAAGGCAGCCTCCTCATTTAGTTGAAACTTTTGATTTCTGCTTCATTGCTGAACCATAAAGCAACGTTGGAAATGGTGATCTGGCCAAATGATTTTAGGCACTTTGGCTCGCCTGCAGTTTCATACTGAGTTCCCAGGTGATGCCAACAAGCCTTCTGAAGTCCAGCTATCAACAGATCTGAAAAATAAATTGTTTACAGCATCTGTAGTTTTAGTCTATAGCTTTCAAGGAAATTTCTGCTCTCTTTCAGAGACGGGAAGATAGTACCAGCCTATTCAATCAATCAATCAATCATATTTATTGAGCGCTTACTGTGTGCAGAGCACTGTACTAAGCGCTTGGGAAGTACAAGTTGGAAACATATAGAGACAGTCCCTACCCAACAGTGGGCTCACAGTCCACGTCTCACTTGGGGTTAGTGGAAAGAGCATGGGCTTAGAAGTCAGAGGACATGAGTTCTAATCCCACTTCTGCCACTTGTCTGTTGTGTGACCTTGGGCAAGTCACCCAAATTCTCTGTGCCTCAGTTACCTCATCTGTAAAATAGGGATTCAAAGTGTGAGCCCCACATGGGACAACCCGATTACCCTGTATCCACCCCAGTGCCTAGAGAAGTGCCTGGCACATAGCAAGCGCTTAACAAATGCCATAATAATAATTATTATTATTCCCCATTTTACAGGTGAAGGAACTGAGGCACAGGGAAGTTAAGTGACTTGGCCAAGGTCACACAGCAGGTATGTGGTAGGAACTGGGTTAGAACCCAGGTCCTTTGATTCCTAGGCCTATGCTCTTCCCACTAGACCATACTACTCCTCTACCATAGAAGTAGCATGGCTCAGTGGAAAAAGCACGGGCTTTGGAGTCAGAGGTCATGGGTTCAAATCCCGGCTCTGCCAATTGTCAGCTGTGTGACTTTGGGCAAGTCACTCCACTTCTCTGGGCCTCAGTTACCTCATCTGTAAAATGGGGATGAAGACTGTGAGCCCCACATGGGACAACCTGATCACCTTGTATCCTTCCCAGAGCCTAGAGAACACAGTAAGTGCTCAATAAATACAATTGAGTGAATGAACTGAAACCTCCCCAGTGCTTAGATTGACTGACTTGCCAGTCTCAGCTTCACAACCATATAACAGTACAGAATCTCCAGTGTCTGGGTTCACTTGGAACTTCTACTCCAGCAGTTCTGTGTATGTTTTATTTTTATATTAATGATAGGCCACCTAAGGGAGAAAAGTTTTGCCATGCTTTCACATACATGGGGGAAATCCCGGGTTCCAAAATAGTGATTTTTCTGAAAAGGGTAACAAAAGAGTAGCAGCATTGCCTAGTGGAAAGAGCACAGGCCTAGTACCAATAACTTCAAAAAGGAGGGAAACAGCGTGATAACGAGCTTGGTGAGAATGCGTGAACAGAATGCCAGGATGGGAGTGTGAATAGTCATAGGGGAGGACTAGTATCCTGAGATTAGCCTGTACACATACAGTTGCCATCTTGGACAGTTTGCATCATGTCTTCTGTGGGAGAGGCAACACTTTTGCCTCTTGCCTCAGGGGAAAGGATAGGCTGAGAATGGCCCTCTGTTCCCCCACCATGGGCACCCAAACAAAAAAGGGGAATTAAGAGGAATAGAGAAGGAGCATAGCCAAGTGATTAGAGCACAGTCTTGGAAGTCAGAAAGACTTGGGAGTCTGCCACTTGTCTGTTGTATGACCTCGGCCAAGTTCTTGGGTTAGTCATTTCACTTCTCTGTGCCTCAGATACCTCATCTGTAAAATGGAGATTAAGATTGTGAACCCCATCTGGACCGTGGACTTTGTCTAATCCTATTAGCTTGCGTATCTAACCCAGTGCTTAGTACAGCACCCAGCACCTAGTAAGTGTTTAGCAAATACCATTAAAACAAAAAAATCCACCGTAGTAATCTTTCGATACCCTAGGCCTGTTAAGACAAGAACAAGCTGTTACAGTCTGCTTTCAGGTAGACGTCATTCTTCAAAGTAAAAGAGGATAGACTGAGTTGAGAAGGGGAGATTGGAAGGACGTTTCTATTGTTGGGGAGAGAAACCGTGATGTTGCAGTAATATTTGGGCAGACTGTAAGAGCTCAATAAATACCATTGATTGATTAGTAGTAATAACATTTCTTGAGTCCACTAAGTACAACGTACTGTACTTCACACTTGGGAAGTATAACAAAAGCACACAGTACATTCCTGCTCACAAGTAGATTGAATTCTCATGCAAGCGAAGGTTTGCTTCTTCCAGGTAGAGCCATAGAAGCAGCATGGCTCAATGGAAAGAGCCCGGGCTTGGGTGTCAGAAGTCATGGGTTCTAATCCTGGCTCTGCCACTTGTCTGCTGTGTGACCTTGGGCAAGTCACTTAACTTTTCCGTGCCTCAGCTCCCTCATCTGTAAAATGGGAATTAATAATAATGATGGCATTTGTTAAGCGCTTACTATTGCAAAGCACTGTTCTAAGCGCCGGGGGGTGGGGGGTTACAAGGTGATCAGGTTGTCCCACGGGGGGCTCACAGTCTTAATCCCCATTTTACAGATGAGGGAACTGAGGCCCAGAGAAGTTAAGTGACTTGCCCAAAGTCACACAGCTGACAATTGATGGAGCTGGGATTTGAACCCATGACCTCTGACTCTAAAGCCTGGGCTCTTTCCACTGAGCCACGTTGATTAAAACTGTGAGCCCCACCTGGGACAACCTGATTACCTTGTATTCCCCCCAGAGCTTAGAGCAGTGCTTGGCACATAGTAAGTGCTTAACAAATGCCATTATTATTATTATTATTATCTATAAAGGAAGCTGGGCTCCTAACAGAAGACTGGTTTCTATTACACTTTATTTTGCCTCAAATCCACTTGAGAAGTAGAATTGCCTAGTGGCAAGAGCCTGGGCTTGGGAGTCAGAGGATGTGGTTCTAATCCCTGCTCTGCCATTTGTCTGCTGGGTGACCTTGGGCAAATTATTTAAATCATCTGTGCCTCAGTTACCTCATCTGTAAAATGGGGATTAAGACTCTGAGCCCCACTTGGGACATGGACTGTGTCCATCCTATTTGCCTTGTATCTACCCCAGCTCTTAGAACAGTGCTTAAATGTTTAACAAATACCGTAATAATAATATATAATATAATTATAATTAAATATAATATACTAATAATTATTATTATCATGAATTGACTTGTCCACCTAGGGCATTCTCAATAATAATAATAATAATAATAATAATGGCATTTATTAAGCACTTACTATGTGCAAAGCACTGTTCTAAGCGCTGGAGAGGTTACAAGGTGATCAGGTTGTCCCACATGAGGCTCACAGTCTTAATCCCCATTTTACAGATGAGGTAATTTAGGCTCAGAGAAGTTAAGTGACTTGCCCAAGGTCACACAGCAGACATGTGGTGGAGTCGGGATTCGAACCCATGACCTCTAACTCCAAAGCCCGTGCTCTTTCAATAGCCAAAGAATCTTTAATCAATCAAGCAACAGTCAGTCATTTTTATTGATCCCTTATTAAATGCGGTCTTGTCTTTTGCCATCAAGTCGTTTCCGAACTGTAGCGACACTTCAGACACATCTCTCCCAGAACACCCCTCTCTCCATCTGCAATCATTCTGGTAGTGGATCCAGAGAGTTTTCTTGGTAAAAATACAGAAGCGGTTTAACATTGCCACCTTCCGTGCAGTAAACTCGAGTTTCCCCGCCTTCGACTCTCTCCCATGCTACTACAGCCCAGGAGGGGTGAGTTTTGACTCGTAGCAGATTGTCTTCCACTCTTTAGCCACCGCCCAAGCTAGGAATGGAATGGGTAGGCCTCTGCTTGAGTCTCCATCCCATAGCCAAGACTGGTAGAGGACTGGAAACTCTCCAGATGTGACCCTGAGAGGGGACTAGATGCAGAGCACTGTATTAAGCACTTGGGATAATAAAATATAACAGAGTGGTAGACATGATCCCTGCCCACAACAAGCTTACAGTATAGAGAGAATCAATCAAGCACTCACTAAGTGGTATTTATTGAGAGTTTCTGGTCCGCTAGGTTCTGTTGGGGAAGTACAACACAGGTATGTTTGCCTGAGCTTACAATTGATTAGGGGACGTGGCTCAGTGGAAAGAGCCCGGGCTTTGGAGTCAGTGGTCATGGGTTCAAATTCCGGCTCTGCCACTTGTCAGTTGTGTGACTTTGGGCAAGTGACTTAACTTCTCTGTGCCTCAGTTACCTCATCTGTAAAATGGGAATTAAGACTGTGAGCCCCCCGTGGGACAACTTGATCACCTGGTAACCTCCCCATGGCTTAGAACAGTGCTTTGCAATCAATCAATCAATCGTATTTATTGAGCGCTTACTGTGTGCCGAGCACTGTACTAAATGCTTGGGAAGTACAAGTTGGCAACATATAGAGACAGTCCCTACCTAACAGTGGGCTCACAGTCTAAAAGGGGGAGACAGAGAACAAAACCAAACATACTAACAAAAGAAAATAAATAGAATTGTTATTTTGCACATAGTAAGTGCTTAATAAATGCTATTATTATTATTATTATTATTATTATTAATAAGTGCTGCTTCTGAGGTCCCTTGGCAGGAATTCTTTTGCAATTCCCAGTCCACTTTTTCCATTCAACAGACGAAGCCTAGTCATTTAGTCAGTATGTGCAGACCACTGTCCTAAGCGCTTGGAATGTACAATTCAGCAATAAAGAGAGACAATCCCTGCCCACACTGGGCTTACAGTCTGCCTAGTAGATAGAGCACGGGTCTGAGAGTCAGAAGGACCTGGGTTCTAATTCAGGCTCCATTGCTTGTCTGCTGTGTGACCTTGGGCAACCCATATAACCTCCCTGTGCCTCAGTTACCTCACGTGTAAAATGGGCATTAAGACTGTGAGTCCCATGTGGGATATGGACTATGTCCAATCCAATTGCTTGTATCCAGCCCAGAGCTTAATACAGTTCCTGGCACATGGTAGTGCTATAACAAATACCATTATTTTTAGTATTTTTATAATCAGACAATGCTTCTGTTTTAGTGACGTGCAGAGTTTAACTGGCAACCCCGTGTTGCCAGTGAGTCCCAACACCTCCCGGGGGGTCCCTCCCTTCCCCTCCCCTTTCCTCTTTACTTGTCCATATTTACTATTCTATTGATTTTGTTAAATGATGTGCATATCACTTGTACATATTTATTCTATTTATTTTATTTTGTTAATATGTCTTGTTTTGTTGTCTGTCTCCCCCTTCTAGACTGGTAGCCCGTTGTTGGATAGGGACCGTCTCTAGATGTTGCCAACTTGGACTTCCCAAGCACTTAGTACAGTGCTCTGCACACAGTAAGCACTCAATAAATACGATTACTTGTACTTGTGTTCTGGGACAATCCCAGGGAGGGCTAGTGACCACCAGGAAGGTCATCTAGATTAGTAAACTGTTGAGTTTTCATATTAATTGACAGATTAATATTAACCTTGATAGATCAATCTGGTCAAGAAAAGCAGTGTCACTTGATGGATAGAGCACAGGCCTGGGAGTTAAAAGGACCTGGATTCTAATCCCAGCTCCATTACTTGTCTGCTTGTTGTGGCATAGTGGAAAGAGCCTGGGCTTGGGAGTCAGAGGTCATGGGTTCTAATCCTGACTCCATCCCATGTCTGCTGTGTGACTTTGGGCAGGTCACTTAACTTCTCTGTACTTCAGTTACCTCATCTGTGAAATGGGGATTAAGACTGTGAGCCCCATGTGGAACAATCTGATAGCCTTATATATACCCAAGTGCTTAGAGCAGTGCTTGGCACATAGTAAGCACTTAACAAATACCATAATTATTATTATTACTGTTGTTGCTATTCTCTGTGCCTCAGTTACCTCATCTGTAAAACGGGGATTGAAACTGTAAGCCCTGTGCCAGGACAGAGACTGTGTCCAACCTGATTGGCTCGCGTCCACCTCAGCGCTTAGTACAGTGCCTGGCATATAATAAGCGCTTAGCAAATACCATAAAAAAAAGACTTTCCAGCCACTGTCACGTAGAGGGATGTACCTTCTGATTTAACAAAATTTAAGTTAATTAAGCCAAAGAAGGGAACGTACAAGAGTCCGTGACTTATTTAGCTGAGCAAGATTATCCAGTCAGAGTTACTGTTTCTTTAAATCGATTCACTTGGGCTCGGCTGATTCTGGTGGAGGCGTCTCTAAAGACCAATGCTTGATTTGACCTTGATTATTGCGCAGTGTGTGTAGGTCAGCTTCTGCACCTCCTGCCTATTCTACTTGCCTCCCACCGTGAGCCTGCCGCTTGCCTTTACTATGCCGGGCACATGATCAGTCCCATCCCGGCCCGCTGACTGACAGGTTCGCGTCTGCGTGAGCAGCTTGCCGGATTCTGCTTTTCCCAGTCGTATAGGATCTTCTTATGTACTTTACTTTCTCTCACTCTGGTTTGCTTTCGATTTTATTCACTAGAACTAAAGACACTGTGCTTTCGAAATCTTTGTACAATAGATAATTCAGTTCCTCCTTTCGAGCTGTGTTCAGGATGATTATACCTCATTTAGCTAGCAAGGCATGGTGAGGGTTCTATTTTTGCTGAGGCCTGAGGCCTGGACCCTCATGCACTTCTAAGATGGGTCAGCCCTGGGGCCTATCAACTGGTAGTATTGCTATTGAGCTTTAATAAATAATAATAATAGTAATAATAGTATTTGTTAAGCGCTTATATAATAATGACGGCATTTATTAAGCACTTACTATGTGCAAAGCACTGTTCTAAGTGCTTATATGTGCCAGGCACTGTAATAATAATAATAATAATAATAACAATAATAATAATAATAATAGCATTTATTAAGCACTTACTATGTGCAAAGCACTATCCTAAGAGCTGGGGAGGTTACAAGGTGATCAGGTTGTCCCACAGGGGGTTCACAGTCTTCATCCCCATTTTCCAGATGACGTCACTGAAGCACAGAGAAGTGAAGTGACTTGCCCAAAGTCACACAGCTGACAATTGGCGGAGCCGGGATTTGAACACATGGCCTTTGACTCCAAAGCCCGGGCTCTTTCCACTGAGCCATGCTGCCTCTCTTTCTCCGTACCAAGCGGTGGGGTAGATAAAAAGCTAACCAGGTTGGAAACTGTTCATCTCACATGGGGCTCACAGTCTCAATCCCCATTTTGCAGATGAGGTAACTGAGGCATGGAGAAGTGAAGTGACTTACCCAAGGTCACACAGAAGACAAGTGGTGAAGCCGGAATTAGAATCCAGGTCCATCTGGCTTCCAGGCCCTTGTTTTATCCACTAAGTCATGTTGCTTTTCTGGCAGTGTCGGGGAAGGGAGGGAGAGTGGGGAGGGGAGGTAGTGACCCGTGTGTGCTTGGGGAAAGTTGGAAGGGAAATATTCAGGTTTGGGGAGACCCAGTGAGTTTCCTCTAATTCTAAAGAGACCTTATGTACCCTGGCTTAAGGCAGGATAAAAGTAGCCAGGGAGAGAGCATGAGGCTAGAACGCAGGAGAGGAGTGAGGAGGCAGAGAGGAAAAGGGATATAGAGATACAGAGAGGGAGAAAGAGGGAGAAAGAAAGGGGGAGAGAGAGGGAAACAGAAAGAGGGAGAGAGGGAGGGAAAAAAGAGGGAGAGAGAGACTCTGAGAAGTTAAGGGAGGAAGGGGGTGGGAAGAAAAAAGAGACAGGGAAAGGGAAAATGGAAGTGGAGAAAGACAGCAGGGTGAGGGATAAAGGGACAGGATAGAGGTACTGTGTTAGTCTCCCCTTCTAGCCTGTAAGCTCCTTGTAGGCTGGGAACGTGGCCTAAATTCTTAGAACTGTCATGGGCAGGAAATGTGTCTATTTATTGTTATATTGTCCTCTCCCAAATCCTTAGTAAAGTGCTCTGCACACAGAAGCAATCAGTAAAAAGGATTGACTGACTACCGTGCTCTGCACACAATAAGCACTCAATAGATACAATTGATTGATTGATTAATAATAATGATGGCATTTGTCAAGCGCTTATTATGTGCAAAGCACTGTTCTAAGCGTGATAAGGTGATAAGGTTGTCCCACATGGGGCTCACAGTCTTAGTCCCCATTTTACAGATGAGGTAACTGAGGCACAGAGAAGTTAAGTGACTCGCCTAGAGTCACACAGCTGACAATTGGGGGAGACGGGATTTGAACCCATGACCTCTGACTCCCAAGCCCGGGCTCTTTCCATTGAGCCATGCTGCTTCTCAGCCACGCTGCACCCTGCTTGATTAATTGAATAATCACTGGCTAACTGAAAATCTTCTGGATGTGGTAAGCTGTTGCCATTAAGAAAACCACCAAAAACAACAAAAAAATCTTCCAGGCTCTTCCCCACCTTAAATTGTTTTATTTTAAAGTTGTTTTGATTAACTCCTCATCTCCCCAACTCCATCCCTATTGCTCTGGCAAAATATCTGTCTCAGTCAGACCCTGTCTCTGCTGCTCTGTCTCATTCCCTCTCCTCTCCCCACAAACCTTCTGCAAATGCTGAGACCCAAATCTGCCTGCTCTTTCTCACAAACATCGAGGAATGTGTGACTGGAGCCAAGGTCTAAAACCACTTTAAATAAGATGGCAAGTGTTTGGTTCTTGTTAGCTCTAAGCCAAATTAGCTGGAGGGTTGATGGGGCCTGGGGTAATAATAATAATAATGGCATTTATTAAGTGCTTACTATGTGCAAAGCACTAGCTGATGTCATGTCCTGTTGTCTCCTGGGCCAGTGGAAAGAGCAGGTCATTTGGAGTTATCCCCTCTGGACTCTAAACTCTTTGTGGGCAGGGAATGTGTCTTTTATATTATTATATTGTATTCTCCTAAGCACTTAGTACAGTGCTCTACACGCATATTTATTCTATTTATTTTATTTTGTTGTTATGTTTTGTTTTGTTGTCTGTCTCCCCCTTCTAGACTGTGAGCCTGTTGTTGGGTAGGAACCGTCTCTATATGGTGCTGACTTGTAATCAATCAATCAATCAATCGTATTTATTGAGCGCTTACTGTGTGCAGAGCACTGTACTAAGCACTTGGGAAGTACAAATTGACAGTACTTCCCAAGAGCTTAGTACAGTGCTCTGCACACAGTAAGCACTCAATAAATACGATTGAATGAATGAATGAATGAAAAAATATGACTGACTGAAAAACTCTAGTCCCGGCTATGTGACCTGCTAGCTAGCTGAGAATGGGAAAGAACTTTAACCCCTTTGGGTCTCAGTTTCCTCATCTTTCAAATGGAGATGATTAATAATACCAATCATTAGGATCTTTGTTAAGCATTTACTGTGCATCAAGCACTGTGGTAGGTACAATCGAATCAGGTCGGACACAGTCCCTGTCCCACACAGGGCTCCCGGTCTGAACAAGTGGCAGGACGCCTATTTCATCCTCCTTTTACAATGGAGGAAACCAAGGCAAAGAGAATTTAAGTGTCTCCCTTAGTGGCAAGTGACAGAGCTGGGATTAGAACATAAGTCCTCCCACTCCCAGACCTGGCCTTTTTCCCTTTGGCCACGCTGTTTCCTTCGTTGTTCTTCCTTCTGCTTAGACTGAGAGCAGTCTAGATGTCTCTGATCAGATCATTTTTAATCCACCCCAATGCTTAGCACATGCTCGGCACCCTGTAAGCCACCATTATCATCCTCAAGAAGAATATTTAACTGCCTTGACTGGACTGGGCAGCAGCCTGATACTTCAGTTCTTGCGTGGAAAAATGTGGGAGGCTCCTGGCTTAGGGAAAGACTCCAGCCATGGATCCAAAAGTCCCAACAGTAGTCCTTTGTTCCTCGAATAATAATAATGATAATAATAACAATAAAACAATTATGGTATTTGTTAAGCATTTACTATGTGCCAGGCACTGGTTCTAAGGGCTGGGGTGGATACAAGCCAATACTAATAACATAATAAAAACAATAATGAGAGGCAGCATGGCTCAGTGGAAAGAGCATAGGTTCAGGAGTCAGAGGATCTAATCCTGGCTCCACCACTTGTCAGCTGTGTGACTTTGGGCAGGTCACTTAACTTTTCTGTGCCTCAGTTACCCATCTGTAAAATGGGAATTAATAATAATAATAATAATACTAATAATGGCATTTATTAAGCGCTTACTATGTGCAAAGCACTGTTCTAAGCGCTGGGGAGGTTACAAGGTAATCAGGTTGTCCCCCGTGGGGCTCACAGTCTTCATCCCCATTTTACAGATGAGGTAACTGAGGCACAGAGAAGTTAAGTGACTTGCCCAAAGTCACACAGCTGACAATTGGCAGAGCCGGGATTTGAACCCATGACCCCTGACTCCAAAGCCCGTGCTCTTTCCCATTGAGCCACGCTGCTCCCCAGTTAAGACTGTGAACCTCACATGGGACAACCTGATTACCTTGTATCCCCTTCAGCACTTAGAACAGTGCTTGGCACATAGTAAGGGCTTAACAAATACCATTATTATTATTATTATTCATTCATTCATTCAATCATATTTATTTATTCATTCATTCAATCATATTTATTGAGCGCTTACTGTGTGCAGAGCACTGTACTAAGTGCTTGGGAAGTACAAGTTGGCAACATATGAGACAGTCCCTACCCAACAGTGGGCTCACAGTCTAGAAGGAGTGCTGTGTGCAGAGCACTGTACTAAGCGCTTGGGAAGTACAAGTTGGCAACATATTGAGACAGTCCCTACCCAGTAATGGGCTCACAGTCTAGAAGGGGGAGACAGACAACAAAACAAAACATTATTATATTTGTTAAGTGTTTACTATGTGCCAGGCACTGTTCTAAGTACTGGGGTGGATACAAGCCAATACTAATAACATGATAATAACAATTATGGCATTTGTTAAGTGTTTACTATGTCCAGGCGCTGTTCTAAGTGCTGGGGTGGATACAAGCAAATACTAATAACATAATAACAACAATTATGATATTTATTGACCATTAACTATGTGCCAGAGACTTTTCTAAGCACTGGGATGGATACGAGCAAGGCTCCCAGTCTCAATCCCCATTTTACAGATGAGGTAACTGAGGCCCAGAGAAGTGAAGCGATTTGCCCACGGTCTTATAGCAGACATGTGGCAGAACCGGGATTTGAACCCATGACCTTCTGACTCCCAAGCCTGTCTCTATCCATTACACCATGCCTCTGTTTCTTCCTGACAAAAGTCCCCACTGTCCACGTGAAACAAAAACTCCTCAGCATTGGCTTCGAAGCATTCAATCACCTTGCCCCCTCCTACCTCACCTCCCTGCTCTCTTACTACAACTCAGCCCACACACTTCGATCCCCTACTGCTAACCTTCTCACTGTTCATTGATCTCATTTGTCTTGCCGCCGACCCCTCACCCTAGCCCTCCTTCCTCAAGTCCTAGACACCATTACTCTCCCCCCTTCAAAGCCTTATTAAAGTACGTCTTCTCCAAGAAGCCTTCCCTAAGCCCTCCTTTCCTCTTCTCCCACTCCCTTCTACTTCACTCTGACTTGCTCCGTCTATTCACCCCCCTCTCCCAACCCCACAGCACTTATGTCCATAGCTTTCATTCATTCATTCAATCGTATTTATTGAGCGCTTACTGTGTGCAGAGCACTGTACTAAGTTCTTGGGAAGTACAAGTTGGCAACATATAGAGATGGTCCCTACCCAACAGTGGGCTCACAGTCTAGAAGGGGGAGACAGACAACAAAACAAAACATATTAACAAAATAAAATAAATAGAATAAATATGTACAAGTAAAATAAATAAATAAATAGATTGATAAATATGTACAAAACAGTTGTACAACAGTCTAAAAGTGGAAGACAGACAACAAAACAAAACATGTAGACCAGTGTCCAAGTTGCCAGAACAGATAGAATTAAAGCTAAATGCACATCATTAACAAAAGAAATAGAATAGTAAATATGTACAAGTAAAATAAATAGAGTAATAAATTTGTACAAATATAAATACAAGTGCTGTGGGGAGGGGAAGGAGGTAGGGCGGTGGGGTGGGGAGGAGGAGAGGAAAAAGGGGGCTCAGTCTGGGAAGGCCTCTTGGAGGCCTGTCATATATCTGTCATTTATTTATTTCTATTCATGTCTGTCTCCCCTTCTAGACCATAATTTTGTTGCGAGCAGAGAATGTGCCTGTTTCTTGTTGTATTGTCCTCTCCCAAGCACAGTACACAGTGCACTGCACACAGTAAGTGCTCAGTAAATATGATTGAATGAATGAATCACTGGGAACATGGCCAGGTCTAAAACCAAGCCTGTTCTTCTCCAGCCAAAGGGACTCAGGTCACGGGCTCAGTGGAAACAGCACAGGCTTTGGAGTCAGAGGTCATGGGTTCAAATCCCCTCTCTGCCAACTGTCAGCTGTGTGACTTTGGGCAAGTCACTTAACTTCTCTGGGCCTCAGTTCCCTCATCTGTAAAATGGGGATTAAAACTGTGAGCCCCCTGTGGGACAACCTGATCACCTTGTAACCTCCCCAGCACTTAGAGCAGTGCTTTGCACATAGTAAGTGTTGCAAATACCATCATTATTATTATTATTACGTCCAGCTGGGAGCCAGACTTGGTGAGGAGTCGTGGGTGATCATCTTATTTACCCTCTACCCTTCTTCCCCAATACTTGGGCCCATCCTGGCTGTAGAGAAGAAGTCAGAAAGCTGTTCACTCCAGCAGGATCCTGCCTGGGGGAGAACTCCCGAAGAGTCTTCCCAACAGACTTCAGTGAAACGTCCCCATTCTGTGCTCCTGCGGGCCTCTGGCTGACGATACCTCTGGAGGGGCTGTTCTCACGGTATTTACAATCGGCTATTGTGGGAACACACTGTGCCTGAGACTGTTCTCATGCAGCCAGCTGGTAGGAAAAATGAAAAGGCAAAAGATGTGAGAAATAGTACGAGAGATACAGGAATGTGTCAAAGTGAAGGCGGGGTGGGGAGGGGAGAGGATGCGATGGAAGAGCTGAGGGTAAGAGGAGATGGAAAAAGAAAAGTCAGAAGAAAGAAACATAGAGTTTCTCAGTGAGAGAAATTATCTGGAGTAGAAAGGAGAGGAAGAGGAGATGGTGGATTGTACTCTCCAAGGGCTTTGTACAGTGCTCTGCGCACAGTAAGCCGTAAATAAATAATAATGATAGCATTTGTTAAGTGCTTACTATGTGCAAAGCAATCAATCAATCATATTTATTGAGCGCTTATTGTGTGCAGAGCACTGTACTAAGCTCTTGGGAAGTACAAGTTGGCAACATATAGAGGCAGTCCCTACCGTCAAAGCACTGTTCAAAGCACTGGGGAGGATACAAGGTGATCAGGTTGTCCCACGTAGAACTCACAGTCTTAATCCCCATTTTACAGATGAGGTAACTGAGGCACAGAGAAGTTAAGTGGCTTGCCCAAAGTCACACAGCTAAGTGGTGGAGCCGGGATTTGAACCACTGAACCATGCTGCTTCTAAATACCACTAAATGATCTGTTGGTGGTGGACACGAGTGGATCAGGTGAATATCATGGTTGGACTATAAGATGGCCACTGACTTTTAATTACCGTCTGGATAATAGTTCATCATCATCATCATCAATCGTATTTATTGAGCGCTTACTATATGCAGAGCACTGTACTAAGCTCTTGGGAAGTACAAATTGGCAACATATAGAGACAGTCCCTACCCAACAGTGGGCTCACAGTCTAAAAGAGTGGGCTCACAGTCTAATAGTTGTGAGAAGCACCTTGGCCTTGTGGATAGAGCACAGGCCTGGGCGTCAGAAGGATCTGGCTTCTAATCTTCGCTCCGCCACTTGTCTGCTGTGTGACCTTGGGCAAGTCACTTAACTTCTCTGAGCCTCAGTTCCCTCATTTGTAAAATGGGGATTAACACAGTGAACCCCACGTGGGACAACCTGATCACCTCGTATCTCCCTCAGCACTTAGAAGAGTGCTTTGCACATAGTAAGCGCTTAACAAATGTCATTATTATTATTATTATTATTATTATGTGGTGCTTAGTACAGTGCTCTGCACACAGTAGGTGCCCAATAAATGCAATTGAATGAATGAATATGGGACATAGACTGTGACTAACCTGATTCTCATGTATATATCCCAACGTTTAGTACAGCGCCTGGCAAATGCTATGCACTTAACGAATGCAGTAGAAACAACAATAATAATTGAAGT
Source organism: Tachyglossus aculeatus (assembly GCF_015852505.1). NCBI lineage: Eukaryota > Metazoa > Chordata > Mammalia > Monotremata > Tachyglossidae > Tachyglossus > Tachyglossus aculeatus. The sequence goes on along the minus strand of NC_052067.1, from coordinate 129,256,328 downwards.
ATTTGTTAATCCCTTGCTATGTGCCTAGCACTGTACTAAGCACTGGGATAAAGATAAGATAATCAGGTCGGACACTATCCCTGTTCCACGTGGGGCTCACAGTTTAAGAAGCCCTCAAGGTCTTCCTAAACCCCAAAGACATTGCCAACTCCTGGGTTGATAGAACTGAAACCATAGTTGTGAACTCCTCAAAGTCTCCTCCCATCTTGTCAACCCCTTACCACTCTACTTTCACTTCCTCATCTTACTCCTACTTCCTAGCTATTGCTCAAGAGCTCTCCAGCCTACTCTCTAAATCCACCCCCTCTATCTTTGCCTCTGAGTCTATCGTGTCTCACCTCCTAAAATTACTTGTTCTCATTCTCCTCCCTTCCCTCGTAGCTGTCTTCAACCTCACACTTTCTCCTAGCTCCCTTCCATCTGCCTTAAAACAGTCTTGTCTCCCCTATTCTAATGAAGCCCTGTTCCTATACCTTAGCTCCTCCTTCAAACACTTAAAAACCTTAGTTTTGCTGACATTGTAGTTACCCAGCTTTCCCCCTACCTGTTTGCCAACTAGATCAATGTGATTTTAGTCAATTATTAAGTTATTAAATACACCCATCCCCTTTGAGCCCCATAAGGTCGACTACCATATCCACGTGGTTGACTCCCCAAACCTCTAGACTGTAAACTCACTGTGGGCAGGGGACATGTGTCCCAACTCTAATGTACTCTCCCAAGTGCTCAATACAGTGCTCTGCCCAGAGTAAGTGTTCAATAAATACCACTGATAGATTGCTCGATCTACTTCTTCACCCCTGAGCTCTCTCCTTCTCTGCAGTCTCACATTTCTTTCTACCCTCAAGACATCTTTATTTGGATAGCCCACGACTCCTCAAACTTAACATGTCCAAAACGGAACTTGTTATCTTCCTACCCAGAGGAGCAGCTTGGCTCAATGGAAGGAGCCCGGGCTTGGGTCATGGGTTCAAATTCCGGCTCCGCCAACTGTCAGCTGTGTGACTCTGGGCAAGTCACTTAACTTCTCCATGCCTCAGTTACCTCATCTGTAAAATGGGGATGAAAGCTGTGAGCCCCTCGTGGGCAATCTGATCACCTTGTATCCGGCCCAGCGCTTAGAACAGGGCTTTGCACATAGTAAAGGCTTAACAAATGGCATTATTATCATTATTATTATTAACCATGTCCTCCCCAGGTCCTTCCGATCACTGTAGACAACTCCATCCTCCTCCCTGACTCACAAGCCTTTAACCTAGCCATTACTCTTGACTCATGTCTCTCAGTCAACCCACGCATTCAATCTGACACAAAAAACCTGCTCGGTTCTACCTTCCCAGCATCTTTAGAAACCACCTTTTCCTCTTCATCTAAACCACTCCCACGTGGATCCAACCACTTATCACTTCTTCATTTACTACAGCATCAGTCTTCTTGCTGACCTCCCTGCCACCTGTCTCTCTCTTCGGCCTATACTTCACTCTGCTGCACGGACCATACTTCTGAAATAACATTCAGTCCTTATCTCCCCACTCCTTAAAAACCTCCAGTGGTTGCCCATCCACCTTCTCATCAAAGAGCAACTCCTTACTGTAAGCTTTAAAGCACTCAATCAGCTCTCTCCCTCTTACCTAACCTTGCTGAACTCCTACTATAAACCAACCCACATACTCTGCTCCTCTACCGCTGACATATTCTCCGTACCTCAGACTTATAAACCCCACTGCAATAACCCTTGCCCACTTCCTGTCTCTGTACTGGAAGTCGCTCCGCTTCGTATCCACCTCTCTCCTCACCTTCTCAACCATCCTAAAATCACATCTTCTCCAAGAGATCTTCCCCGATTAAGCTCTTATTCCCTCTCCACCTGCCCCTATGAATCAGCTAGGAACACAACCCTGTACCTTTTAAGCATTTTGTTACTTACCCCAACCCCATGGCACTTATGTGCATGTCCTTATACTCTACTATTTCCCCTATCTGTAATTTTAATGCCTGCTTCTCCCAGTAGATTGTAAGCTCCTTGTGGGCAAGAATTACATCTACCAACTCTACTGCATTGCACTTTACCAAGTTAGTAAAAAAAAAAAAATAGTCATTCCATCAATTGTATTTATTGAGAACTCACTGTGTGCAGGGCACACTACTAAATCCTTGGGAGAGTATGATGCAACACACTTGATAGGACACATTCCCTGCCCACAATCAGCTCACAGTCTAGTGGGGAAGACAGGCATTAATGTAAATAAATAAATTCTGGATATTTATGTAAGTGGTATGTGGTGGAGGGTGAGGAGAATAAAAAGAGCAACTCAGAGTATTGCAGCAGAAGGGAGGTGGAAAAGACTTGCTCCCTTCATCCATCTTCCCTCCCAGCCCCCTAGCACTTCTATACATATCTGTCATTTATTTATATTCATCTCTCTCTCCCACTCTACACTGTAAGCTTGTTGTGGGCAGGGAATGTGTCTGTACTGTACTGTACTCTCCCTAGTGCTTAATACAGTGCTTTACACACAGTAAGTGTTCAATAAATATGATTGAATGCATGAATGAAAGAAAATGAAAGCTTAATCAGGGAAGACCTCTTGGAGGAGTCATGCCTTCAATAAGGCTTTGAAGTAGGGGAGAGTAATCCCCTATTCCACCAATCCCCGCTCCGCAAATCCCCGCACCACCAATTGTCAACTGTGTGACTTTGGGCAAGTCACTTAACTTCTCTGTGCCTCAGTGACCTCATCTGTAAAATGGGAATTAAGACTGTGAGCCTCCGGAGGGACAATATGATCACCTTGTAACCACCCCAGCGCTTAGAACAGTGCTTTGCACATAGTAAGTGCTTAATAAATGCCATCATTATTACTATTAATTGTCTTTCGGATTTGAAGAGGAAGGGCATTTCAGACCAGAGGCAGGACATGGGCGAGAGGTTGGCAGCGAGATAAACAATATTGAGGTACAGTGAGTAAGCTGGCATTAGAGAAGCGAAGTGTGTGGGCTGCATTGGAGTAGGAGAGCAGTGAAATAAAGGCAGGAGGGGGAAAGGTGATTGTTTTAAAGCCGATGGTGAGGAGTTTTTGTTTGATATGGGGTTGGATGGGCAGCCACTGGAGAGTCTTGAAGAGTGGGGAAACGTGGACTGAATGTTTTGGTAGAAAAATGATCTGGGCAGCAGAGTGAAATAGGGAGACAGGGAAGTCAGCAAAGAGGCTGGTAAAGTAATCAAGGCAAGATAAGTGCTTGGATTACTACGGTAATAGTTTGGAGAGGAAAGGGTGGACTTTAGCAAAGTTGTGAAGGGTGGACCTACAGTTTTTAGTAATGGATTGAATGTGTGTGTTGAATGAGAGAGATGGGTGAAGGATAACCCCAAGATCACAGGCTTGTGAGACAGGAAGGTTGGTGGTTTTGTCAACAGTGATGGGAAGCAGCGTGGCTCAGTGGAAGGAGCACGGGCTCTGGATTCAGAGGTCATGGGTTCAAATCCTGGCTCCGCCAATTGTCAGCTGTGTGACTTTGGGCAAGTCACTTAACTTCTCTGTGCCTCAGTTACCTCATCCGTAAAATGGGGATTAAGACTGTGAGCCCCTCATGGGACAACCTGATCACCTTGTAACCTCCCCAGCGCTTAGAACAGTGCTTTGCACATAGTAAGCATTGATAAATGCCATCATTATTATTATTATTATTATTATTAAAATCAAGGGGAGGACAGGGTTTGGGTAGGAATCAATCAATCAATCGTATTTATTGAGCGCTTACTGTGTGCAGAGCACTGTACTAAGCGCTTGGGAAGTACAAGTCGGCAACACATAGAGACAGTCCCTACCCAACAGCGGGCTCACAGTCTAGAAGGGGGAGACAGAGAACAAAACCAAACATACTAACAAAATAAAATAAATAGAATAGATATGTACAAGTAAGATAAATAAATAAATAAATAGAGTAATAAATATGTACAAACATATATACACATATACAGGTGCTGTGGGGAAGGGAAGGAGGAAAGATGGGGGAGATGGAGAGGGGGACGAGGGGGGAGGACAAAGAATTCTGTTTTGGAGAGGTTGTGTTTGAAGTGCTGGGGTAGATACGAGATAATCGGGTTGGACACAGCCCCTGTCCCACATAGGGCTCACAGTCTTAATCCTCATTTTACAGATGGGGTAACTGAGGTCCAGATAAGTGAAGTTACTTGCCCAAGGTCACACAGCAGACAAGTGACAGAGTCAGGATTAGAACTCATGACCTTCTGACTCCCAGGACCGTGCTCTGTCCACGAGACCACACTGCTAGTTTACAGTCAGAGGTCATGGGTTCTAATTCCAGCTTCACCACTTGTCTGCTGTGAGACCTTAGGTAAGTGGCTTAACTTCTCTGGGTCTCAGTTACTTCATCTGTAAAATGGGGATTAAGATGGTGAGCCCCACGAGGGACAACCTGATTACTCTGTATCTACCCCAGCACTGAGAACAGTGCTTGGCACAGGTTAAATGCTTAATAAATACCATCATCATCATCAGTCTAGACAAGAGCTGGGCTCCTAAGGGAGGTCACTTCACTCCCTCCCAACACCAGGCAGGATCCTGGGTGAAGGTGAGGCTGTGGAAAGAGAATGTAGGACAACTCGCTGTCCTCAACTGCTTGGGGAATATGAGACTCCTTCACACGAAGGGGAGGAAGGAGTCTGTTCAGCTTAATCTTCACAGATGAAGTCAAATTAAACTGACAGACAGAGGACATAAAAAGGAGACACACTTGAACTGATTCTTTTGGTGGCACATTTTCCTCTGAAAAGAATGAGAACAGTAGGATAAAAACAGACCTAATTTTTATAGGGAGGAGGCTAGTGCAGGTAAAAAATATAAAGTTCGTGAAGGGTTTGGAAAAATTCATGGATGACCGATCCATTCTGGGTTCTTAGAAGGATAGTTAGGACGGTTAGATGGCAAGTTAAATGAGAAGCAATGTGGCCTAGTGGAAAGAGCATGGCCCAGGCATCAGAAGACCCAAGTTCTAATCCTGGCTTTGCCATTTGTCTGCTGTGTAACCCTGGGCGAGTCACGTCGCTTCTCTGTTCCTCATCTGCAAAATGATAATTCAGTACCTGTTCCGCCTCTTACTTAGACTGTAAGGCCCATGTAGGACCTGAGGATCTCGTATCTACCCCAGCGCTTAGTTCAGTGTTTGGCATATAGTAAGTACACTATTAACAAATACCAGAGTAGTTGTTACTATAACTAGTAATTTATAATTGATTATTCTTTTCTGTTCTGAATCCTTGTGCCTTTCATTGATGCTATTTCTCTAGCTTTGATTTTGGAGTTTTGAAATACTTTACACTTTCTGTTTACTATGACCAAGGATTTAAACAGGAATAGTAAAGTCATTTATTTTTATTTACTCTTGTTGTAGCGGTAATAATAATAGCAATGATGCAATTTGTTAAGTGCTATGTGCCAAGCACTGTTCTAAGCACTGAGGTAGATACAAGATAATCAGGTTGTCCCACATGGGGCTCACAGTCTTTAATCCCCATTTTACAGATGAGGTAACTTAGGCCTAGAGAAGTTAAGTGACTTTCCCAAAGTCACACAGCTGACAAGTGGTGGAGGTGAAATTAGAACTCACGACCTCTGAGTCCCAAGCCCGTGCTCTTTCCACTAAGCCACGCTGATCTGCTTAGCAGTAGGTTTCTCTGCTTTTCATAACTGTGCTTGCTTGTGTTTCTTGCAGTTTTCAAAAACCCTTTCTCATTTTACCCTTCACTCTGGGCTATGTGGCTAATGGTAGGTCCTTGGTTATGGGAGTGCCATTTCACTCACACTCTCATTTATTCATTCATTTATTCAATTGTATTTATTGAGTGCTTACTGTGTGCAGAGCACTGTACTAAGCACTTGGGAAGTACAAGTCTCTCCATTAAATAATATCTCATGATGAATTTATTAGCCATAATGGAAATTTTATGAAATTCCTTCTTGCTGTCCTAAGAGACAAATTGAGCTAGAACTTGAGTCCTAAAGCCTTGCACTGGAAAATTAGGCCCTCAAAGCCACCTCAAGGGAGCATCCTTTAATAATAATGATGGTATTTGTTAAGCGCTTACTTTGTGCCAAGCACTATTCTAAGTGCTGATAGAAACCATGTTCAATTTCTGTAAGCGGTGGGCACCCTGGTAGATGTAAAATTTATTCAACTGACATGCATAAACATATTGTATGGGACTGTTGAGGTTAAGCTACACTTCAGAATGTTTGCTTAAAAACAAATCATCTTGTCCCTATGGGATTGCCTTTATTAAACCCACTTGAGAAAATAAGAGCCTGCATAAAAAATTTACTCTAGAGCTTTCATCCAAAAAGGAGGACTAATTTCTTGGCAATAATTTTACCAAACATAATGAAATCCTGCAGAAGTGCAGTCCTGGAAGGAGTGTGGAGAAGAAAAAATTTGTGGCTACATTTATTCTGGGTATATATATCTATATACAATGTAATATAATATATAATATAATATTTGGATATCTGTGTAGATATATAGATATCTATTTATCTACATCTGTATTATGTATCTATATAATAATAATAATGGCATTGATTAAGCACTTACTATGTGCAGCACTGTTTTAAGCACTGGGGAGGTTACAAGGTGATCAGGTTGTCCCACGGGGGCTCACAGTCTTCATCCCCATTTTACATATGAGGTAACTGAGGCACAGAGAAGTTAAGTGACTTGCCCAAAGGCACACAGCTGACAAGTGGTGGAGCTGGGATTTGAACCCATGACCTCTGACTCCAAAGCCCATGCTCTTTCCTCTAAGCCACGCTGCTTCTCGATATGGATAGATAGATAGATATTATTTTATTTCCAGCCTTTCCTTTAACTATCTGTATGGTTGCTGGGTTTTTACTGCCTCAGTGACTATTGTTGTCTACTAATTTCAGCCTGGTCCTTATTGTTTGGCTGGAGCTCAAGTTTGGATCTATGAGAGAATTAATTCCCCTATTGACAAGTCCTTCTGCTCTCTACAAGAGCCCCAAGTTGCCTGTTCCTAGCTATCAATCAATCAATCAATGGTATTTATCGAGCCATACTTTGTATAATCGCTTGAGAGAGTACAGTGTACCTCGTAGACACCATTCCTGTCTTCAAGGACTTTCAGTCTGTAAGAAGCTTGCAATGCCTGCAAAACACAAGCTTTGGCCTTTTTTTAAGAATGGTATTTGTAAAGTGCTCGCTATGTACCAGACACAGTACTTAAACACTGTGGTAGATATTAGGACAATCAGGTTGGACACAGTCCATGTCCCACATGGGGCTCACAGTCATAATCCCCATTTCTCAGAGGAAGAAACTCAGGCCCAGAGAGGCTAAGCGACTTGCCCAAGGTCACGCAGCAGACAAGTGGCGGAGCAGGGATTAGAACCCATGTCCTCTGACACCCAGACCTGTGTTCTTTCCTCTAGGCCACGCTGCTTTTGATTAAGTTTCTCCTCCATCAGGAAGGGAAAAACCACCCAGCTGTTAAATAGTTGAAAACTTCCATCAGCATCTCCCTAATTCAAATACAGAGATGCATTCTGATTGGATACACCCACATGCTTCTCAGGGAGAAAAAACGGGTGTCCCTCCGGCTTCCCTGCCTCCAGCATCCCAGATCCCACCCAATGGATCAATAATACTTAGTGCTGCATGTTACATCTCCTTGAAGCGTCACACAGCAGACTTCTCTCCACCCCCTCAAAATCATCGATTAAACTTCCTGCTTCCCTAGGCGTTAAGCAAATGCTCCTCACTCCCCTCCATCAATTCTCCCCCTCTTCATACATCAGCTCTCTTCACCTGTCATTCCCCAGCTTGCTCTCTTCAAGCTTGCTCTCACGCTGACCCTCTAAATGTATCTCAGTCTCTGCTTCCCTGCCTCCAATTCTCTGCTCCTGTTCTTCCACCAGCCTGAAACACCCGCCTCTCCCAAATCAGGCAGCCCTCAACTCTCCCCATGTTTAAAATCTCTTAAAATCCTTTCTTCTTTAACAAACCTTCCAGATTAACTTCCAACCCCCTGATTCATGTAATAATGACGGTACTTTTTTAAGCACTTAACTATGTGACAAGCACTCTTCTAAGCCTAGAAGCTTCTTCCAGTATTTACATATTCATTTTTTCCTTTCCTCAGCACTTGTGTACATGTGCACAGTTTTTTTTTATCCCGGTTAATAATAACAATAATAATAATCATTATGGTGCTTGTTAAGGACTTGCTTTGTTCCAAGCACTGTATCAATCATATTATTGAGCACTTACTATGTGCAGAGCACTGTACTAAATGCTTGGGAGAACACAACACAACAGAATTAGCAGACACTTTCCCTTGCCACAACGAGTTTACAGTCTAGAGGGAATTTGCAGTCTAGAGGGACTGTTCTAAGTGCTGTGATAGAAACAGGATAATGAGTTTGGGCACAGTCCCTGTTCCACATAGGGTTCACAGTCTAAGTAGGAAAGAATAGGATTTAATTCCCATTTTACAGATGAGGTAACTGAGACATAGAGAAGTTAAATGACTTGCTCAAGGTGGCAGATGAGTGGCAGAGCTAGGATTTGAACTCAGGTTCTCGGACTTCCAGGCCTGTGCTCTTTCTAGCAATTCATGTTGCTTTATTGTCTAGTATGTGTGCGTGCATGCATGTGTGTGTGTGTGTGTGTCTTCATTAAATTGTAAGCTCATTTTGGACAGGGAACGTCTCTTCTGCCTCAAAAGTTAGACTTTTTCCAGTGTTTAATACAGTGCAGTGCAATCAGTGCATGACTTGAGCAATATTATAAGGCACGTTGCATTCCCATATAATAACAATAATAATAATAATGGTATTTTTTAAGCACTTGCTAAGTGCCAAGCACTGTTCTAAGCACTGGGGTAGATACAAGGTATCTGATTAGGTTGTTCCATGTGGAGCTCACAGTCTTAATCCCCATTTTACAGATGAGGGAATTGAAGCACAGAGAAGTTAAGTGACTAGCCCAAGGTCACACAGCAGACAAGTGGCAGAGCCGGGATTAGAACCCATGACCTCTGACTCCCATGCCCGTGCTCTTTCCACTGTCACGCTTAACACACACACACACACACACACACACACACCCCTGTGTGGCTCAGTGGAAAAAGCCCAGGCTTTGGAGTCAGAGGTCATGGGTTCAAATCCCGGCTCCGCTACCTGTCAGCTGCGTGACTTTGGGCAAGTCACTTCACTTCTCTGGGCCTCAGTTAACTCATCTGTTAAATGGGGATGAAGACTGTGAGCCCCACATGGGACCACTTGATTACCTTGTATCCCCCCCTGTGCTTAGAACAGTGCTTGGCACATAGTAAGCACTTAATAAATGCCATCATTATTATTATTATTACTACCTGAAGGAGCACCCTGGACTCCAGTATCCCCAGAAGGGTGGTCATGCTCTGCATGATTTGCATGCCTGTGCTTCCTGCTGTTGATTCACATAGTCACAGTTACACACATGCACACAGATCCAGGTATACACACACACACACACACACACACTCGTACACTTCATATACACATAGAGATGAGCACGTAGCACTCATCTAGACAGGTAATCTCCCACTCTGTGTGGCAACAGTAGTAGTGGTAGTAACATTTATTTAGGGCCTACTGTGTGGACAACACTAAGCTAAGCACCGGGAAAAATACACAGGTGAGAATTAAATACAATTCCCACCCCCTCCACATGGCTCACAAACTCAGAAGGAAGCGTGGGTTGTTGGAGACAGGCAAATGAGGAAAGATGAAACAGTGAAACATCTAAACCACATGAAAGAACGGTTGATAAAGACAACAGGAATAGGGTACCGGGGCTATGGGAGCAGTATTTTCAGGGTCCTCATGACTCAGACAGAGTCCAACAGTTACAACCGTAACCATGGGAGAGGGTGGGGAGGAAAGGGGGAGAATAAGAAGTCTGTTTGTGGGGGGTAAAGGGAAAGTAGAGAAGGGACAGGCAAGAGAGTCTTGGGCAGGGAAGGAAGAGAGAGGGAGTCTTGGACAAAGGAAAAGGAGGACAAGAAATTCCCAGACTTGAGGGAAAGGAGGAGAGGGTAAGGGAGGGGAGGGTAAGGAAATGCCGGGTTAGGAGGAAAGTAGGGAGTCACAGAAGAGGGGAGAAATGCTACAGAAACGTTCTGGGCCTGTCACTCCCCTCCTCAAAAATCTCCAGTGGTTGCCTAACAACCTTCTCATGTAGCAAAAACTCCTCACTCTTGGCTTCAAAGCTCTCCATCCCCTCGCCCCCTCCTACCTCACCTCCCTCCTCTCCTTCTCCAGCCCAGCCCACACCCTTTGCTTCTCTTCCTCTAGCCTCCTCACTGGGCCTCGTTCTCGCCTGTCCCGCCGTCGACCCCCGGCCCAAATCCTACCTCTGGCCTGGAATTCCCTCCCTTCACACATCCACCAAGCTAGCTCTCTTCCTCCCTTCAAAGCACTACTGAGAGCTCACCTCCTCCAAGAGGCCTCCCCAGACTGAGACCCCCCCTTATCCTCTCCTCTCCATCTCCCCCACTCCTTCCCTCTGCCCTACCCCCTTCCCCTCAGCACTCGTGTATATTTGTACATATTTATTACTCTATTTATTATATTAATGATGTGTATATATCTATAATTCCATTTAGTTTGATGGTATTGACATCTATCTACATGTTTTGTTTTGCTGTCTGTCTCCCCCTTCTAGACTGTGAGCCCGGTGTTTGGTTGGACTGTCTTTATATGTTACCGAATTGTACTTTTTCCAAGGGCTTAGTATAGTGCTCTGCACACAGTAAGTGCTCAATAAATACAATTGAATGAATGAATGAATGAATGAATGAATGAGAAGAGAGAGTAGTCCCAGACCATTCTGGGGGTATCTGAAGGAGTAGGGGAGGGAGGAGAGGAGGATACTGGGCTAAGACCAGAACTAGAGAAGTTGCAAAGGCAGGATTGAGGAAGAGAGAGGACCTGAAGGGACACGGTGAGGAGTACAGAAGAGAGATGAAAAGAGAGATGGGAACAAAGCACTTAAACTCTGTTTCTCACTGCCTCCACTTCCAACATGGACACTTGGCTGCTGGCCTGGCTCCCCTTTTATTGGAGATTGAGTTAGGAAGGCCGTGGCAGCAGGGGCTTCTGGATAGCCATTGGACCATGGGGCTGAACTCCCCTGGGCCCTTGCTTCTCCCTGTCACGAACAGGAAGGCTGCCCTACCACCCCAGGGTGACAGCTAAATGAGACCGTCTGTGAGCCAACTAGGTCAATCCAGATAGCAACTGCTAGTAAGGTTTTTGTGCCTTACCTCATCTGTAAAATGGTGACTAAATCCTACTAGACTTTGAGCTTTATGTGGGACAGGGACTATGTCCAACTTCATTATTCTGTTTCTAGCCCAGCACTTAGTATTCATTCATTCATTTATTCAGTCGTATTTATTAATAATAATGGTATTTGTTAAGTGCCAAGTATGTGCAAAGCACTGTTCTTGAGCGCTTACTGTGTGCAAAGCACTGTACTAAGTGCTTGGGAAGTACAAGTTGGCAACATATAGAGATGGTCCCTACCCAACAACGGGCTCACAGTCTAGAAGGGGGAGACAGACAACAAAACATGTGGACAGGTGTCAAGTCATCAGAACAAATGGAATTAAAGCTAAATGCACATCATTAACAAAATAAATAGAATAGTAAATATGTACAAGTATGTACTTAGTACAGTGCTTGGTACAAAATAAGGGTTTAACAAGCACCATAATGATGAGGATGATGATTTTTATTATTAACTAGGATTAAACCCTCCCCCCCAAAAAACTAAAAAACAGGGTCTAAGGTCCCCAGACCCTAGCAATGGGCTATTCCAGGACTTGAGGGGAGAGAGTGGGGTTTAGATTAGGTTAGGGTTACCTTAAACTAAGAGCTGGGCCTCTTGTCCCACGCGTCTCAAACTGCTGATCTCGGAAACACACCCAAAGTCAGGGGAGGGCTCCTGTGGGCCAGAGATCCTCCAGGATCACTTTCTGTTCTCTTTGCAACAAGCATGCATGCCCACCCTTCTCCCTGGACTCTCGTGGAGATATTTTAGCCCAGGGCCCAGAAGAGGCAGATGGAAAAATGCTCTTGGGACCATATAGTAGCCCTTCAAAGGATAGGGCAGGCAGTAAACCCCTTTTTCCTAGTTGTTGGAAGCATCTCCATAGTCTCTTTTCCCAAGCACTTAGTACAGCGCTCTGCACAGAGTAAGTGGCATTGGTTAATTTTTGTATGGTATTCATTAAGTGCTCAATAAATACCACTGATTGAATGATTCCCCAACATGAATCCTTCAGCATCTATTCTGGGGACATGACTGAGTTATATAGATCCTCAGGGTTTGTAGCTATGGGTGTACTAACCTGAAAATCCTGTCCCTAATTAATTTGAGTCTGTATAAGATTTTATTGAATATTGCCAGGTAGGTGAAGGGAAATTTATGCAGGATGTAGCTATCTTGACTTGATTATTTTCAACAGTGTAGAGTAGTACTTGGACTCTTTAAGTCTTAAGTACTTAATCTCTCAAAATACTTAAACTTTGGAAGGATGTGGTCTGGTGGAAAGATAACAGGATTGGAAGTCAGGAATCATAAATTCTAGCCTCAAATCTGCCTCCTGTCTGCTGCGGGACCTTAGATGCTCTGTGCCTCAGTTTCCTCATCTGTAAAATGGGGATAAGATACCTGCTTCCCACTCCTCTTAGATTCTCTTCTGCATCACCCTTGCACTTGGATTTGTGACCTTTATTCATCCCTCCCTCAGCCCCGCAGCACTTATGTACATGACCGTCTCTATAGGTTGCCAACTTGTACTTCCCAAGTGCTTAGTATAATGCTCTGCACACAGTAAGTGCTCAATAAATACAGTTGAATGATTGAATATCCACCATAATTTATCTGTTGTACTGAGAAGCAGCATGGTACAGTGGATAGAGCATGAACCTGAGAGTCAGAAGGTCATGGGTCAGAAGGACATGCCACGTCTGCTGTGTGACCTTGGACAAATCACTTCACTTCTCTGTGCCTCGGTTACCTCACCTATAAAATGGGGATTGACACTATGAGCTCCACGTGGGACAGGGACTGTGTCTAACCCAATTTGCTTGTTTCCATCCCAGTGCTTAGTGCAGTGCCTGGCACATAGCATTCAATAAATACCATTGACTGATTATTCATATTAATGTCTATGATGTATAATGATGGCGTTTGTTAAGCGCTTACTATGTGCCAAACAGTGTTCTGAGCACTGGGAAGGTTAAAAGGTGATCAGGTTGTCCCACGGGGGGCTCACAGTCTTCATCCCCATTTTACAGAGGAGGAAACTGAGGCCCAGAGAAGTTAGTTATAATAATAATGATGGCATTTATAAAGCACTTACTATGGGCCAAGCACTGTTCTAAGCACTGGGAAGGTCACAAGGTGATCAGGTTGTCCCACGGGGGGCTCCCAGTCTTCATCCCCATTTGACAGAGGAGGGAACTGAGGCCCAGAGAAGTTAGTAATAATAATAATGATGGCGTTTGTTAAGCACTTACTATGGGCCAAGCACTGTTCTAAGCGCTGGGAAGGTTACAAGGTGATCAGGTTGTCCCACGGGGGGCTCACAGTCTTCATCCCCATTTGACAGAGGGGGGAACTGAGGCCTAGAGAAGTCGATAATAATAATGGTGTTTGTTAAGCGTTTACTATGTGCCAAGCAGTGTTCTAAAAGCTGGGAAGGTTACAAGGTGATCAGGTTGTCCCACAGGGGGCTCCCAGTCTTCATCCCCATTTTACAGAGGAGGGAACTGAGGCCCAGAGAAGTTAGTAATAATAATAATGATGGTGTTTGTTAAGTGCTTACTATGTGCCAAGCACCGTTCTAAGCACTGGGAAGGTTACGAAGTGATCAGGTTGTCCCACGGGGTGCTCAGTCTTAATCCCAACTTTACAGATGAGGTCACTGAGGCACAGAGATGTTAAGTGACTTGCCCAAAGTCACCCAGCTGACAATTGGCGGAGCCGGGATTTGAACCCATGACCTCTGACTCCAAAGCCCGAGCTCTTTCCACTGAGCCATGCTGCTTCTCTTTTCCCCCCAATTTCTGCTTTACGCCGCAGGACCCCAGCTTTTCTGACCTGCTCCTTTCCTGTTGGTTTTGGTTTTTTTTAACCGCAGGCCCTTACCCTCGGCCTAACCTGGTTTCTTTATTCTTAGCTTGACTTTTCTCACCCCCTGCCTCCACCCCATGAAGCCCACAAGTGGTGAAAGGAATGAATAATAATAATCACTGTGCTATTTTTCCTTTTTCCTCTTTTTCCCCTTTTTATTACTCTATTACTATTACTTATTAGATTTATTACTCTATTTTACTTGTACATATTTACTACTCTGTTTTATTAATTCATTTAGTCGAATTTATTGAGCGCTTACTGTGTGCAGAGCACAGTATTAAGCGCTTGGATAATTTAATAATTGTTAAAATAATTGATAATAATTGATAATTTGTTTTATTAATGATGTGTATATAGCTATAATTCTCTTTGTTCTGACGATTTTGACACCTGTCTCCATGTTTTGTTTTGTTGTCAGTCTCCCCCTTTTAGACTGTGAGCCCGTTGTTGGGTAGGGACCGTCTCTATATGGTGCTAACTTGTACTTCTAGCTAGCTCTCTTCCTCCCCTCAAGGCCCTACTGAGAGCTCACCTCCTCCAGGAGGCCTTCCCAGACTGAGCCCCTTCCTTTCTCTCCCCCTTGTCCCCCTCTCCATCCCCCCCATCTTACCTCCTTCCCTTCCCCACAGCACCTGAATATATGTATATATGTTTGTACATATTTATTACTCTATTTATTTATTTATCTTGTACATATCTATTCTATTTATTTTATTTTGTTAGTATGTTTGGTTTTGTTCACTGTCTCCTCCTTCTAAACTGTGAGCCCGCTGTTGGGTAGGGACTGTCTGTATGTGTTGCCGACTTGTACTTCCCAAGCACTTAGTACAGTGCTCTGCACACAGTAAGCGCTCAATAAATACGATTGATTGATTGATTGTAGCCCCCTCTAGCCTGTGAGCTCGATGTGGGCAGGGAACATGTGTTGGGTAAGGATTGTCTCTATTTGTTGCTGAAATGTACTTTCCAAGCGCTTAGCACAGTGCTCTGCACACAGTAAGTGCTCAATAAATACGAATGAATGAATGACCTCTGTTGTACTCCCCCAAGCCCTTAGTACAGTGCTGTGCACAGAGTAAGCCCTCAATAAATACCAGTGAATGATTGATAGATTGATTGATTGTGTCACAAATGGAAAAGGAACTGTCTGATCTGATTATCGTTTCTCTATCCCAGCATTTAGTATGATGCGTTGCATGTCATAAATGCTTCATACCATAAAAAATACCATCATTACTATATTATTTAGTAAGCATTTATAAAAAATGTAATTATTGCACCTTGCTGGGTTTCATCCAAAAGTCCCTGATTTTCAGTAGTTTAGACATTCCTTATGCATCCTTTGCCAAAAACTCTTTAGGATTTGTAGAGCCCATTAAAATATGTTTCAAGATTAAAAAAAAACACTTCAGATATTGAAGAGGAACAGGAAACTTCAAACTTTCCTTTCAATCATCCATATTCGTAGATTTCTATGTGATTACTTTTTCCCAACCAAAACTATGAGGATCGCCTCAGAGAAGACCGGATTCGGTTTTACTCTTAGATTGAAACGAACAGTTTGAACTCCTCAGGATAAAAGCATTGCATGAATTTGAGGTATTTTTCATTTTATTTAGTATTTAAACTTGTTTCATATTAAGGTGGACTAATTGGCGTGCTGACTTGGATGATTTCATCAAGTGCCAAAGACAAAGAAAATGAAACATTCTGAAGTTTCTGTACTTTGTGCTAATTTCTGGCTTTGGTTGGTTGATTCCCATTGACCTGTAGTGGGGTAGAATGAGAGAAAGGGAACAAGATAGAGAGGAGAGGGTAGTGGAGATTGAAGAACAGATTTATAGGAGTGTAACATGGGCGTGAAAGTCAGAGGACCTGGGTTGTAACTGGATTCACCCATATTATCATCCACGTGACCTTGGACAAGTCACTTCACTTCTTTGAGCCTCAGTTACCTCCTCTATAAAATGGGGATTGAGACTATGTGGGACGTGGACTGTGTTTAACCTGATTATTTTGTATCTACCCCAGGTCTTAGTTTTGAGCCTGGCACATAGTAAGCATTTAGTACATAAAAAAAAAAATGGGGGTGCAAGAGGATTTTGGGATGAGGGGAGGAAATCAGGATGAAGAACAAATAATTAGGTGTGCTATTAATTTAATAATAATGATGGCATTCATTAAGCGCCTACTATGTGCAAAGCACTGTTCTAAGCACTGGGGAAGTTACAAGGTGATCAGGTTGTCCCACGTGGGGCTCACAGTCTTAACCCCCATTTTACAGGTCAGGTAACTGAGGCACAGAGAAGTTAAGTGACTCGCCCAAAATCACACAGCTGACAATTGGTAGAGCCGGGATTTGAACCCATGAACTCTGACTCCAAAGCCCGGGCTCTTTCCAGTAAGCCATGCTGCTTCTCAATTTTTTGTCTTGCAACTCAGGGAGGAAGTCCCAGCCTTATAGCTACACTGTTGTCAATGTGCTGCATTGAGCTGCACAGCTGCATAACTAGAGTCCATTTAGTCTATCCCCCTGCTGCTAAGTAGGGCGTTGCTTACTTGTTCTCCCTCCTGCATTCAATACTTGTTCTCTCTCCTACTTGGACTGTGAGTCCCATGTGGGACCCCCACCCCTTATTTTGTATCTAATAATAATAATAATGATTATCCGGAAAATAAGATTTCACTACCCGTCTTCTTTCCTATTAAGACTAGAGCTCCACATGGGATGGGGACTATGTTCACCCTGATTATCTTGTATCTATTCCAGCACTTGTTACAGTACTTGACAGATAGTATATTCATTCCTTCATTCAATCGTATTTATTAAGACGCACCATGGCTTAGTGGAAAGAGCATGAGTTTGGGAAGGCTTGGGAGTCAGAGGTCATGGTTTCTAATCCCGGCTCTGTCGCTTGTCAGCTGTGTGACCTTGGGCAAGTCACTTAACTTCTTACCTCATCTATAAAAAGGGGATGACGACTGTGAGCCCTACATGGGACAACATGATTGCCTTGTATCTACCCCAGTGCTTAGAACAGTGCTCGGCACATAATAAGAACAAATACCAACATCATTATTATTATTACTTTGTGCAGAGGACTGTACTAACCACTTTAAAACAATTGTGACAGTCCCTCCCCACAATGAACTCAAAGTCTTAAGGGGGCAGAATACAACTCCCATTATTATCATTATTATTATTAACCGATTGAAGAAACTAGAAAAAGGAAATGACTTTCTGCTTTTTCTATAGTCACAATTACAACTTACTCTTCAATCCTTGTAAGTTTGCAGTGATCCTGGTCTATAGAGGAGCTGCAAATCAGTGTAATCAATGTTTCTAAATATATGCTCAACCATACTGGGGAATTACCATCTATTTAAATGCAGTGCTGTAAATGGCTCTGGTTTTATCATGACATGATTAGATATGATTTATTTCTATGAATTTCATCTTTTTCATCATTTTGTGAAGGGTATAAGGGTCTGAATGATGAACATTAGTCCAATCAGAGTATTTCATGTTCCCCTTACACTTTCTACCCAAAGTTCTGAAGTTTTTGATGTGGAAAACAAACTTAGAGAGACTCTGAGGACCAAATTAGGTCCTAAAGTAGGAGCTGACTAGCTAATGTCTTTAATAGAAATTGAACTTTTGTTAAGTTGCCTTCTGGAAGCCTGATATGATTGAAATTCTTACTGCCTCAGTGCCTGGCAAAGTGCCTTGTGGCCTTGGATATTCAGTAGAAACTTGTAGAATGGCAAAGAAACCACTTAAAAATTTGGGCCTTTACCCAAAATGGGTAAATAGTATTTGCCTGTTTAATTTTTTATGGTATTCTGCACTATACAGTGCTTGGCACATAGTAAGTGCTTAACGAAGATCACTATTATTATTAAGTCCTGTCCTCCATAGGGCTAACAGTCTTAATTCCTATTTTACATTTGAGGTAACTGAAGCCCAGAGATATAAGGTGATTTTCCCAAGGTCACACAGCAGATGAGTGGCGAAGCCGGGATTAGAACCCTGGTCTTCTGACTCCCAAGCTCTTTCCCCTAGGCCACGGCACTTCTCCGTTTGGTGCACTAGATTGTGGTGGAGATACAGTGAATGTGTGAATTTTTGATTTAGTGTCCAACATTTCCCAATGTCTTTATGTGGAATTGGAACTCTTGATGGGAAATGTGACCCAAGGCACATTCTAACGCATCTGATGTGGCTCAGTGGAAAGAGCACAGGCTGGGGAGCCAGAGGTCGTGGGTTCTAATCCGGGCACCGCCACTTGTCAGCTGTGTGCAAGTCACTTAACTTCTCTGGGCCTCAGTTCCCTCATCTGTAAAATGGGGATGAAGACTACGAGCCCCACGTGGGACAACCTGATTACCTTGTATCTACTCCAGCACTTAGAACAGTGCTTGGCACATAGTAAGTGCTTAATAAATTATTATTATCCGACATGACAATCAATGTCCTTGTTCCTTTAAAGCATTCAAGTGTGCCCCTCCAAGAGAAAATCTTACTCTCCCTGTTTCAGTTTTGGCCCTGGCCAGAAGCAATTCTTGTGACGTGAACGTGACAGTTGGATTAGGGTAATTTGTTAGGGTCAATTTATCATTGATGTATTCCTGTTTTTATCTGGCCACAGCCTGATTTAGGAATGTGTTTTGAAAATCGAAAAATAATTGAAATAAATTTCAAGAAAAAACTCCCACATCTCTTCAACAGACTATTACTTATTTCATTAAATGACAGAAGGCTTCACCCTTCTCCCAACCCAGTGGATTTGCAGGGTTGTTGAGGCTTAGCACAAAATAAACCCATAACATATACTATCATTATTATGATCCTATAGACTGTAAGCTCCTTGTGGTCAGGGATCATTTATCTGGTCGTATTTATTGAGTGCTTACTGTGTGCAAAGCACTGTACTAAGTGCTTGATTGGGTCGATCAGCTCTGTAGTACTATATTCTCCCAAGCACGTAATATGGTGCCACACAGTAAGCTCTCAATAAGTATGTTTGATCCCCCTCTAGACTGTAAACTCATTATGGGCAGGGAACATGTCTGTTTACTCCTTTGAATTGTACTCTCCCAAGCACTCAGTAAATCCCACTACTTGATTGATTGATTTCCAAAGTTCAGGCTGTGCATTTCTTGCGGCTAGAAGTTCAAGTCTATTCATGAATTATTATTACTAAGACTCAAGAGGGCTGTAGTCCAGTGATTTAGCTATATGCCAGATGGTAAATATTTAATGTTCATTCCCATCACTAAAATTATTTTTGATTTGGCTACTGACAGGCATAGCACATGCACAGATTGGTGCGATTTACAGAACATGACATCCTCTTCCGCAGTCTATAGTCTAACTTTGTCTTTTCAGCTTCCCTTATTTGTCGTTCAATGTTTTGAAGCTCTCTCTGCCAGATGGCTGTTTTACGGTCCAAATGTGAATTTCAGTTCATCTTGACATCTTTTGGGTATGGATTATGCACAGCGCACTCCCTCCCTCTGCTTTCATTAATGAACAAAACACAGGTCTTATATTTTCCTATTACCCTTGGGCGTCATTCTATCCTGCAGTCTGGAATTTTGAACATCATTCCCCCCCTCAGAGGCCGTGGCGAAGTCTGAGCACTGAAAAGCGTCTCTCTCCAAATTTCTCATGTGGAATGCTCCTCATCCCTATGAGAAGGTACTCCACCCGGCCTTTCACCCTCAGATTTTGTTCACCACCTTTTGGAAACATCTTTATTGAATCCCCAAGAGAATCTCAGGGAAATTTCCAGGGCAATGGGGAAAAAGCGGCAACAGAAGTCTGGTGGTGATGGAGATCATTATGAGATATGAAGGAGGGGAGTTGACCTCCACTTAATAGGTTTCAACCCATCACTTTTTTTATCCAATCAGTCGATCTATCAGTCGCATTTATTGAGCACATCCTGTATGCAGACACTGTACTAAGCACTTGGTAGAGTACAATAAGTAGAGTTGGTAGATTCTGTACAGGGCAAGGAACGTGTCTACAGACTCTGTTCTATCATTATAGTGTACCCTTCCAAGTTTTTAGTGCAGTGCTTGGGCAACTCACTTCACTTCTCTGTGCCTCAGTTACCTCATCTGTAAAATGGGGGTTGAGACTGTGAGCCCCACATGGGACAGGGATTGCATCCAATCCGATTTGTTTGTAACTACCCCAGGGCTTAGTACAATGCCTGGCACATAGGAAGTGCTTAACAAATACCACAATTATTATTATTACTGGTGCTCTGCTCACAGTAAATGCTAAATAAATACAATTGATTGATTGATCTGTGGTCAGAAAAACTGGGAGTCCAACTCTGGACTTTGTTTCTTCATTGATTCATTCAATCGTATTTATTAAGCACTTTGTACAGAGCACTGTACTAAGGACTTGGGAAAGTACAATATAGCAATAGTGACAGTCCCTGCCCACAGTGAGCTCACAGTCTAGAGGTTGGGAGAATAATAATTGTGGTATTTGTTAAGGGCTTACTATGTGCCAGACGCTGTACTAAGCACTGGGGTGGACACAAGTAAATCGGGTTGGACACAGTTCCTGTCCCAAATGGGGCTTACGGTCTCAAGCCCCATTTTACAGATGAGGTAACTAAGGCCCAGAGAAATGAAGTGACTTGTCCAAGGTCACACAGCAGACAAGTGGCAGAGCCGCGATTAGAACCCCAGACCTTGCTCTATCCATTATGCCCTGCCACTCTGGTTTCTGCCAGGGTGAAAGTAAAAATGGGCTCACACCAGGACTGAGAGCCAGGCCACGATAATTAAAACCGGAGTTGAGCATCTGCTCACCCCGCAGGTTGCTAAGGAAGAGCGGGAGTCTGGAGGTTCTTGGGCTAGGCTAGAGGTGGTGTCCTCTTGGCCATCCCCCTTTTAGACTGTGATCCTGCTG
This sequence comes from Tachyglossus aculeatus, assembly GCF_015852505.1. Taxonomy (NCBI): domain Eukaryota; kingdom Metazoa; phylum Chordata; class Mammalia; order Monotremata; family Tachyglossidae; genus Tachyglossus; species Tachyglossus aculeatus. The sequence continues at coordinate 129,235,162 of NC_052067.1, read as the reverse complement.
TTGGGTAGGGACCGTCTCTATATGTTGCCAACTTGTACTTCCCAAGCGCTTAGTACAGTGCTCTGCACACAGTAAGCGCTCAATAAATACGATTGAATGAATGAATCAATGAATGAATCGGCCACCCACCCCCCGTCCACAGCTCCGAATGGCTTCTGTACCCCCTGCCCCCCTAAACCCATGCTGGCTCGCTGCCGGAGCTGATGGCATTGCTGGTAGCCAGTTGGCTATCTGGTGCACTGTGGCTTTGGGCAGGGCTGACTGGACAAAGGGCGTTAAGTCCGCTCCTTGTCACGCAAGAGTGGCCTAGTGGAAAACACAGGTCTGAGAGTTAGAGGACCTGTTAGAGGACGAGAAGCAGCGTGGCCCAGTGGATAGAGCACGGGCCTGGGATGAGAAGCAGCATGGCTTGGATAGAGCCAAGGCCCTGGGAGTCAGAAGGACCTGAGTTCTAATTTTGGCTCTGCCACATGTCTGCTGTGTGACCTTGGGTAAGTCACTTCACTTTTCTGGGCCTGATTTCCATCCTTTGCTTAAACAGGTTATGGGAATGTGTAGCTACATCTGGTTGGGATTGAGAAATTTATGAAAGGGAAATACTTAGAAGCACTGTTCTAAGATTTTTTGCCACTCTCATACCACCAACCCACAGCTCTGGATCACTGCCACTGTCCGCCTCCTTCGCTCTTATGCTCGAGCTGCCGAACGCTGCTGGCGAAAGTCTAAACACCATGCCAACCTCGTTCACTTCAAGTTTATCCTTTTCTGCTTTAACTCAGCCCTCTCTTCTGCCAGACAAAACTATTTCTCCTCCCTTATTGACACCCATGCCCATCACCCCCACCAGCTCTTCCGTACATTCAACTCCCTTCTCAGGCCCCCGATTCCTCTCCCTTCTCCTTCCCTCAACCCCAATGATCTGGCCTCCTACTTCATTAACAAAATTAAATCCATCAGGTCCGACCTCCCCAAAGTCACTTCCCCCCCTTCTCCAACCCCCGGCTCTCAACACTCTCTGCCACTCTCCCATCCTTCCCAGCACTATCCTCAGAGGAGCTCTCCTCACTCCTCTCAAGTGCTACTCCGGCCACCTGTGCTTCTGACCCCATTCCCTCTCATCTCATGAAATCTCTTGCTCCGTCCTTTCTCCCCTCCTTAACTTCCATCTTCAACTGTTCACTCTCCACTGGTTCCTTCCCCTCTGCCTTCAAACATGCCCATGTCTCTCCCATCCTAAAAAAACCCTCTCTTGACCCCACCTCACCTTCTAGTTATCGCCCCATATCCCTCCTACCATTCCTTTCCAAACTCCTTGAACGAGTTGTCTACATGCGCTGCCTCGAATTCCTCAACAACAACTCTCTCCTCGACCCCCTCCAGTCTGGCTTCCGTCCCCTATATTCCACGGAAACCGCCCTCTCAAAGGTCACCAATGACCTCCTGCTTGCCAAATCCAATGGCTCATACTCTGTCCTAATCCTCCTCGACCTCTCAGCTGCCTTTGACACTGTGGACCACCCCCTTCTCCTCAACACACTATCTGACCTTGGCTTCACAGACTCCATCCTCTCTTGGTTCTCCTCTTATCTCTCCAGTCGTTCATTCTCAGTCTCTTTTGCAGGCTCCTCCTCCCCCTCCCATCCCCTTACTGTGGGGGTTCCCCAAGGTTCAGTGCTTGGTCCCCTTCTGTTCTCGATCTACACGCACTCCCTTGGTGACCTCATTCACTCCCATGGCTTCAACTATCATCTCTACACTGATGACACCCAGATCTACATCTCTGCCCCTGCTCTCTCCCCCTTTCTCCAGGCTCGCATCTCCTCCTGCCTTCAGGACATCTCCATCTGGATGTCTGCCCACCACCTCAAACTCAACATGTCCAAGACTGAACTCCTTGTCTTCCCTCCCAAACCCTGCCCTCTCCCTGACTTTCCCATCTCTGTTGATGGCAGTACCATTCTTCCCATCTCACAAGCCCACAACCTTGGTGTCATCCTCGACACCGCTCTCTCATTCACCCCTCACATCCAAGCCGTCACCAAAAACTGCCGGTCTCAGCTCCGCAACATTGCCAAGATCCGCCCTTTCCTCTCCATCCCAACCGCCACCCTGCTCATTCAAGCTCTCATCCTATCCCGTCTGGACTACTGCATCAGCCTTCTCTCTGATCTCCCATCCTCTTGTCTCTCCCCACTTCAATCCATACTTCATGCTGCTGCCCAGATTGTCTTTGTCCAGAAACGCTCTGGGCATGTTACTCCCCTCCTCAAAAATCTCCAGTGGCTACCAGTCAATCTGCGCATCAGGCAGAAACTCCTCACCCTGGGCTTCAAGGCTGTTCATCCCCTCGCCCCCTCCTACCTCACCTCCCTTCTCTCCTTCTACAGCCCACCCCGCACTCTCCGCTCCTCTGCTGCTAATCTCCTCACCGTACCTCGTTCTCGCCTGTCCCGCCATCGACCCCCGACCCACGTCATCCCCCGGGCCTGGAATGCCCTCCCTCTGCCCCTCCGCTCAGCTAGCTCTCTTCCTCCCTTCAAGGCCCTACTGAGAGCTCACCTCCTCCAGGAGGCCTTCCCAGACTGAGCCCCTTCCTTCCTCTCCCCCTCATCCCCCTCTCCATTCCCCCATCTTACCTTCTTTCCTTCCCCACAACACCTGTATATATGTATATATGTTTGTACATATTTATTTCTCTATTTATTTATTTATTTTACTTGTACATATCTATTCTATTTATTTTATTTTCTTGGTATGTTTGGTTTTGCTCTCTGTCTCCCCCTTTTAGACTGTGAACCCACTATTGGGTAGGGGCTGTCTCTATATGTTGCCAACTTGTACTTCCCAAGCGCTTAGCACAGTGCTCTGCACACAGTAAGCGCTCAATAAATACGATTGATGATGATGATGATGATGATGATGATGATGATGATGATTTTTCAGTCTCCATTCAATATATTTTTGAAATCTTGAATAAGGGGACTGGGATGGTGTCTTTCCTGTGATCCTTGACAGAGGACGTGTCTAACAATTTTGTTGTACTGCACTCTCCCAAATGCTTAGTACAGTGCTTTTTGTAAGCAGGCAATGTGTCTACCAACTCTGCTGAACTCTCCCAAACATTTAGTACAGTGCTTTGTGGGAAGGGAACGTGTCTCTGTTCTGTTGCATTTTAATAATAATAGTACTTGTTAAGCACTTCTTATGTGCCAAGCACTGTTCTAAGTGCTGTGGTAAATATAACTTGATCAGGTTGGACACAGTCCCTGGCCCATGTGGGGCTCATACTCTTAATCTCCATTTTACAGATGAGGTAATTGAGGCCCAGAAAAGTGAAGTGACTTACCCAAGGTCACACAGCAGACACGTGGCAGAGGCAAAATTAGAACTCAGGTCCTTCTGACTCCCAGGCCCTTGGTCTATCCAAGCCATGCTGCTTGTCATTTTACTCTCCCAAGCGTTTAGGACAGTGCTCTGCAGATACGAAGGGCTCAATCAATACCACTGATTGACTGAATGTTCTGCACACAGTAAGCTCTCAATAAATACCACTGTTTGATCGATTGTTTGGAACACAGTAAGTGCTCAATACAGCTGATTGATTGTTCTGCACACAGTAAGCACTCAATACGATTGTTCGATTGATGGATTTAGGGTCTTATAAGGCAAAATCTGCCAATGACCAAATTGCTCACTGGTTCCAAGCTAGTTACCTTTGAAAGTTGATTCAGCTCTTTCAGTCCATTACGGGAAAGTTTAGTGAATTACTGCCGCAGTGCACCAAAGAAACCTTTTAATATACTATGCAACAAAAGACTAAGACCTACAAGCCTTTAATTATAGTAATAGTAATAATAATTATGGTATTTGTTAAGCGCTTACTATGTACCAAGCACTGTTCTAAACGCTAGGGTAGATGCAAAGTAAAGAGATTGTCCCATGTGGGACTTACAGTTTTAATCCCCATTTTGCAGATGAGGTAACTGAGGCAGAGAGACGTTAAGTGGCTTGCCCAAGGTCACACAGCAGACAAGTGACGGAGCCGGGATTAGAACCCATGACTCTAACTCCTAAACCTGTGCTCTTTCCACTATGCCATGCTGGCTTTTCCCTAACATATGATCCATCTTGGGTGAAGCACTAAATCTATCTCTTGCCTTTTTTCTTAGAGAAGAATTGAAAAGTTTTTTCCTTAATTCGCTCCCTATTTGTCCTTTTTTTCTTACCTTCATCTACGTCAGGGAATTTCTCACAGCTGCGGGCTGCATTTCATATATACCCTGTGTCTTCAGCACATGGAAAATAGTTGACAGCATAATCCCTGGGAACTGAAAAAGAACGAAAACCTTTGAAGGGTATGCGAATCATTCAGCATGGCCTAAAGGAAAGAGCATGGGATTGGGAGTCAGAGGGCATGTGTTCTAATCCGAGCTCTGCCACATGTCTGCCATGTGACCTTGGGAAAGTCATTTAATTTCTCTGTGACTCAGTTACCGCACTTGTAAAATGGGGATTAAGACTATGAGACCCACGTGGGACAGGCACTGTGACCGACCTGATTACCTTGTATCTACCCCGGCGCTTAGAATCAATCAATCAATCAATCATATTTATTGAGTGCTTACTATGTGCAGAGCACTGTACTAAGCACTTGGGAAGTACAAATTGGCAACATATAGAGACAGTCCCTACCCAACACTGGGCTCACAGTCTAAAAGAACAGTACTTGGCATATAATAAGCACTTTTACCAATATCACTATTAGTATTATTATTATTATTCCACTCTCACTTTGATGAGTTATCTCCAACTTTAAAGTGCTTTCCTTCTTTCAGTTGTGTGATGACATTTATCTAAGTCATTGTTCCCTGTGAAGGGATCATGTCTACCAATTCCGTCGCACTGTATTCTCCCAAAGGCTTATCGCAGTGCTCTGTGCACACTCAGCATTCGATAAATACCCTTCATTGATCGGTTCTTTCAGAGGCTGCAGATTTGTTTATTTTGCTACCCGTTGTGCATAGTGAGGGCTCCGTTCTGTTGGATGGATATGTTGTAGAGACATTGTTGCATCATCAATTTATTTATTGAGCGCTTACTATGTGCAGAGCACTGTACTAAGCGTTGCAGTGTGCAGGTCTACCAGTTGGGTTACCTGCTGAGGAGCAGGATGGCATAGTGGATAGAGCACAGGCATAGGAGTCGGAAGGTTATGATTCTAATCCCAGCTCGGCCTCGTCTCTGCTGTGTGACCTTGGGCAAATCGCTGCACTTCTCTGGGCCTCAGTTCCCTCATCTGTAAAATGGGGATTAAGACTGTGAGCCCACATTGGACAGGGACTGTGCCCAACCTGATTTGCTTGTATCCACCCCAGTGCTTAGTACAGTGCCTGGCATATGCGTTTCACAGACACGATCATTGTTATTATTATTGTAATTATTATTACCTTCACATGTGACCAAGAGGTGAGGAACTCATATCATATCTGCCAAATCTTATTCAGCCGCAGAGACTGAACTCATCACCTGCCCTTTCAAATTATCTTCCTAACCAAAATTTTCTGTCATAGTTGACCACCCTCCATGTCTCTCCCTTGGTGTTATTTTTGACTTCTCCCTCTTTCATCCCTCAATCAATCAATCGTATTTATTGAGCGCTTACTGTGTGCAGAGCACTGTCCTAAGCGCTTGGGAAGTACAAGTCTCATGTTTAGTCTGTTGTCAAATCCTGTTTCTTTCTCCATGGTCAATCAATCAACGGTATTTATAATAATAATAACTGTGTTATTATTACAGATTATAATAACAATATATTATTATTTTGTTTATTTTTATTTATTTTGTTTATTTATTGTTATTTAACAACAATATTATTGTTGTTTATTATTATTATTATTATTATTATTATTTTGTTTGTCCTCTTTCTCCTTCTGCCTGCCTATGTTTTGGCCATTTCACTACTCATCAATAATAATAACCCTGTTATTATTAAATCTACAGATGTAGATTTCCTTGTAGAGTCGGGATTAGAACTCATGACCTCCTGACTCCCATGCCCGTGCTCTATATAGTATGTTAGCCCACTTCCCAATTTACTTACTGTATCTCATTCTTGTCTCTCTTGCCATTTACCTCTTGCTCCTGCCCAGAACTCTCCTCTCCTTCACCTCCCATCTGCAAAGCCTTCTGAAATAGCGTCTCCTCCAGGAAGCCTTCAATCGCTTAGCTCCCAACCCTATTTTCCCCAACTGCCACTTTAACATATCCATATCTCACGGGTGACCTAGTGGATGGAGCACAGGCTGAGAGTCAGAAGGACCTGGGTTCTAATTCCAGCTCTGCCTTTTGTCTGGTGGGTGACCTTGGGTAAGTCACTTCACTTCTTTGAGTCTCAGTTACCTCATCTCTAAAATGGAGATTAGGAAGGTGAGCCCAATGTGAGACAGGGACTGTGTCCAACCTGTAAAGCCTGCATCTATCCCACTGCTTAATCCATGTAGTAAGTGATTAGACTGTCCCACTTAGTCCCCTTTTAGACTGTGAGCCCCCTTTTAGACTGTGAGCCCACTGTTGGGTAGGGACTGTCTCTATATGTTGCCAACTTGTACTTCCCAAGGCTTAGTACAGTGCTCTGCACATAGTAAGCGCTCAATAAATATGATTGATTGATTGATTGATTGATTAATAAATGGCATTAAAGAAAAAAACAAACAAAAAAAGCAGCCTCATGGAAACAACACAAGGCTGGGAGTTAGAGGATGCGGCTTCTAATCTTCACTCTGCCACTTGCCTCCTGTAAGACTTTGGGCCAGTCTCTTAACTTACCTGGGCCTCAGTGCCTTCCCAGGGATTCAATACCTGTTCTCCCTCCTACTTCGACTGTGAGTCCCATGTGGGAAGGGACTGCGTCCAATATACATACACAGAACATAAACAAAACATACATTCATAGTTGTTCTGATTATACCTACTTAGTATCTACTTAGGGAAGCAGCATGGCATAGTAGAGCAAGGACTTGGGAGTTAGAAGGTCATGGGTTCTAATCCTTGCTCCACCACCTGTCTGTTGTGTGGCCTTGGGCAAGTCACTTCACTTCTCTATGCCTCAGTTACCTCATCTGTAAAATGGGGATTGAGACTGCGAGCCCCATGTGGGACAGGGACTGTGTCCAACCCGATTTGCTTGTATCCAATGCCTGTCACTTAGTAAGCACTTAACAAATACTGCAATTATTACTGTTATTTCTCCAACTCTTAGTGCAATGCTTGGAACATTGTAAGTGTTTAACATATACGACCGTTACTCTTATTATTGGAAAATATACATGGTGATTCAGGGTTTGCCTTTCAACCCCGGGAATGATCAATCGGTGGAATTTATTGAGAGTTTAACTGTGTGGAGAGCACTGTACTAAGCACTTCAGAAAATATGATACAGTAGAGTTGGTACTCTACTGTACCATAGAGTACAGTAGATCCCTGCCCATAAAGAATTTACAGTCAACAGAGAGAGGCAGAGATGAAAATAGATTATGGATGAAGGGGATTGTAGGATGTAAGAGTTATTTACATCAATAAGGTGGATATGGATATGTGTTCTTGGAAGATGCACGGAGGGAATTTTTCCTTTCTATTTCTGTGGTTTCTATAAAGGTTTTTGTGAAAATAAAGGTTTCATTCAAGCAGAGCTTTTTCTTATTTTGCCCTGAATTGCCTGGAAGAACATTTCAATCAAAGAGGCTACCAAGAAAAGCATCTGTTGAAAACCAGTGCGCAGATTATTTCATTTACAGTCCAATCACAGTCGTTCTTGGCACAATCCACATTCCTTTTGTTTATCCTCTTTCTCCTTCTGCCCGCCTATGTTTTGGCCATTTCACTACTCATCAAAACCTCCAGCAGAGGAATGATGAGGAAATCAAGGAGTGCATTCATACCGATTTCTTTTGAAACTGTGTGGCACCGCTAATGTTTGTTGAGGTAGGAATAAGGCTGACCAACTTGATCTAGCAAATGACTATGGTTGTTTGAAGGTTTTTGCTACAGCCCAGAGATTCTTATCAATCAACCAACGGTATTTATTGAGCATTTACTCAATTCTTTGAATGAAACTCCCCGTAAGACTCAGATATACTGTGCTGAGGCTAGCCAACTGATCAGTAGTGTTTCTTGAAAGTTAACTGTGTGCAGAGTACTAAGCATTTTGGAAAGGGTTTTTTTTTAATGGAATGTAAGCACTTTTTAAAACTGGTATTATTAAGTGCTTATTATGTGTCAGGTATGTACTAAGCACTGGGCTAGATAGATACAATCTAATCAGGTTGGATACAGTCCGTGTCCCATATGGGCTCAAAACTTTGATCTGCATTTTACAGATGAGGTAACTGAGGCACAGAGAGTGAAGTGACTTGTCCAAGATCAAGCAGCATATAAGTGGCAGAGCTGGGATTAGAACCCAGATCAATCAATCAATCAATCAATCAATCGTATTTATTGAGCGCTTACTGTGTGCAGAGCACTGTACTAAGCGCTTGGGAAGTACAAGTTGGCAACATATAGAGACAGTCCCTATTCAACAGTGGGCTCACAGTCTAGAAGGGGGAGACAGAGAACAAAACCAAACATATTAACAAAATAAAATAAATAGAATAGATAGGTAAAAGTAAAATAAATAGAGTAATAAGTATGTACAAATCAATCAATCAATCGTATTTATTGAGCGCTTACTGTGTGCAGAGCACTGTACTAAGCGCTTGGGAAGTACTCTTCCAGGCCCAAGCCCTATTCATTAGAGGAGCAGTGTGGCTCAGGGGCAAGAGCCCGGGCTTGGGAGCCAGAAGTCATGGGTTCTAATCCCGACTGCACCACTTAGCTGTGTGACTTTGGGCAAGTCACTTAACTTCTCTGTGCTTCAGCGACCTCATCTGTAAAATGGGGATGAAGACTGTGAGCCCCCTTTGGGACAACAGGATCATCTTGTAACCTCCCCAGCACCTAGAACAGTGCTTTGCACATAGTAAGCGGTTAATAAATGCCATCATCATTATTATTATAATTAGGTACTGCTTAATATGTGCCAGGCATTGTACTAAGTTCTGGGGTAGCTACGAGTTAATCGGTTCATGTCCCACACAGGGACTTAGGACCCTCTCAAATATCATTTTTAGACATGGAGAACAGTGACATAAAATTACTCCTAATATATTTGAATTCAGCTTGATTATTTTTTTTCCAATGGTATTTGTTAAGTGCTTACTATGTGGCAGGCATTGTACTAAGCATTGGGGTGCATATAAGCTAATTAGGTCGGACCCAATCCCTGTTCCACAAAGAGCTCACAGTCTTAATTCCCATTTTACAGATGAGGTAACTGAGGCACAGAGAAGGTAAGCGACTTGCTCAAGGTCACACAGCAGACAAGTGGCAGAGCTGAGATTAGAACCCAAGTCCTCTGACTTCCATGACTGTGCTCTTTCTTTCATTCAATTCAGTCATATTTATTGAGTGCTTACTGTGTGCAGAGCACTGTATTAAATGCTTGGGAAGTACAATAATAATGATGGTATTTATTAAGCACTTACTATGTGCAAAGCACTGTTTTAAGCACTGGGTAGATAGAAGGTGATCAGGTTGTCCCACGGGGGGCTCACAGTCTTAATCCCCATTTTACAGATGAGGTCACTGAGGCCCAGAGAAGTGAAGTGACTTGCCCAAAGTCACACAGCTGACAATTGGTAGAGCCGGGATATGAACCCGCGACCTCTGACTCCAAAGCCCGTGCTCTTTCCACTGAGCCACGCTGCTCATTGGAAGTACAAGTCGGCAACATATAGAGACGGTCCCTACCCAACAACAGGCTCACAGTCTAGAAGGGGGAGACAGATAACAAAGCAAAACGTGTAGACAGGTATCAAAACCATTAGAATAAATAGAATTATTAATTATTATTAATTATTATTATTATTAATTATTATTATTAATTACATTGAATTATTTATTCTATAAATAACCGTTAGAAAACCATTAGAATAAACCTACCTCATCTGTAACCTCATTGTGGGCAGGGAATGTGTCTGTTTATTCTTGTATTGTACTCTCCCTCCCTCCCTAAATTCAACTGAAGTAAAAGACGTAATCCCTGCCTGCAAGGCACTGAAAATCTAAATGCATCAGCCAGAACTTTTCAGTAATAAAAATAGAGTTATAGTAAATATGTACATATATACACAAGTACTGTGGGACGGGGAGGGGGTTAGAGTAAAGAGAGTGAGTCGGGGCAATGGGAAGGGGAGGGGGAGCAGAGGAAAAGGGAGGCTTAGTCTGGGAAGGCCTCCTGGAGGAGGTGAGCTTTCAATGCGGCTTTGAAGGGGGGAAGTGTGCTAGTTTCAATGAATCTGGTGCGGTCTGTTGCAATCTTGAGGGCAGCATGGCCTAATGGATAGAGCACGGGCCTGAGAGTCAGAAGGTCATGGGTTCTAATCCCAGCTCTGCCACTTGTCTGCTGTGTGACCTTGGACAAGTCATTTCTCTGGGCCTCAGTTCCCTCATCTACGCTGCTTTTCATGCTACTTCGTGAGCCCCATGAGGAACAGGGACTGTATCTTATCCTGTTATAATTTGTCAACCTTAGTGATTGGCACATAATAATAATAATAACAATGGTATTTAAGTGCTTATTATGTGCAAGCACTGTTCTAAGCACCGGGGTAGATACAAGGTATTCAGATTGTCCCAGTGGGGCTCACAGCTTTAATCCCCGTTTTACAGGTGAGGGAATTGAGGCACAGAGAAGTTAAGTGACTTGCCCAAAGTCACATAGCTGACAAGCAGTGGACCGGGATTAGCACCCGCAACCATAGTGCTTAGCAAATGCCACAGTTGTTGTTATTATTATTAGCATTATGTTATAAAGTGGAAGAAATGAAAGCCACTGTTGGTTACAAATGGCACAGGGGAGCAAGGGACAATACATCAATTAATCAATCAATCAATTCTAATTATTAAGTGCTTACTGTGTGCAGAACACTATACTAAGCACCTGGGAGAGTACTATATGACAGAACTGATAGTCATGTTCCCTGCACACAAGGAATTTACAGTCTAGAGAGGGAGACATTAATATAAATGGATGAATTATGGCCATGTACTTAAGTACTGTGGGGACAATATATACACACATGTTGAGGAAGGAGAGATAAAGCAGTGTGGCCTAGTGGATAGAGGATGGGCTGGGGAAGACATGAGTTCTAATTCTGACTCCACCACTTGTCTGCTGTGTGATCTTGGGCAAGTCACTTGACTTCTCTGTTTCAGTTACCCCATCGGTTAAATGGGGATTGAGACTGTGAGCCCCATGTGGGACAGGGACTGTATCCAACTTGTTTAGCTTGTATCGGTCCCAGAACTTAGAACAGCGCTTGATACATAGTAAGCGTTTAACAGATACCATTGTTGTTGTTATCATTATTATTATCATCTGCACGTTGGCCTTATAAGCCAGATCCATGCGCCCTGACTAAATCTTCAGACTTGATATATATTGAATGACTTCCCATTCAGTAAAAAGCACAGCAAAATGTAATATGTTTAAAGCACCTGTCGTCAATCTGCAACTATTGCTTATATCTTAAAGTAAGAATCCCCTCTCAGGCTCACACCTGGAGAGTTTCCAGTACTCTACCTGTCTTGGGCCCCTCTGAGGGTCACATCTGGAGAGTTCCCAGTACTGCTGTAAGCGCTGGGCTAGATACAATGGACTATCATCATCATCAATCATATTTATTGAGCGCTTACTATGTGCAAAGCACTGTACTAAGCGCTTGGGAAGTACAAATTGGCAACATATAGAGACAGTCCCTACCCAACAGTGGGCTCACAGTCTAAAAGGGGGAGACAGTGGGAGGGAAAGTCAAGCAGAGGCCTGCCCATTCCATTCCTAGCTTGGGCAGTGGCTAGCGAGCGGAAGGCAATCTGCTACAAGTCAAAGCCCACTGCAGCAGCATGGGAGAGAGTTGAGGGTAGAGACTCAAGTTTACTGAGTGGAAGGAGGCAGTGGTAAACCACTTCCATATTTGTATCAAGAAAACTCTCTGGAGACACTACCAAAAGGATGGCAGATGGAGGGTGGGGAGTTCTGGGAGAGATGTGCCCCTGGAGTCGCTACGAGTCGGCTCGATAGCGTAAGACAAGGCAAGAAAGTACGAATGTGTTTTGAGGTAGTGTGCCAATCTTACCATTTGGGTGAAGCTTTATTCGTGCTCGTTGTCAAGGTGTCTGAGTGATGATAAAGCTGTGTGATTGTGCATCTGGACAGTCTGTCCAGGAAGTTAGTGAGATTGAAACGTGCTGCAAATGGACATTGCTGACCATTCTTTAACAGAATGGAGCAGAAGGCTATCAATCTGGTCTCATTTGAAGGCCCATCTGAAGGCTGAGGGATGAATCAGATGACTCTTTCATTGTCGTATTTGAACTCTGTTCTACGATTGTCAGTCTACCCACTAATAATCATCATCATCATCATCATCAGTTGTATTTATTGAGCACTTACTGTGTGCAGAGCACTGTACTAAGCACTTGGGAAGTACAGGTTGGCAACGTATAAAGACAGTCCCTACCCAACAGTGGGCTCACAGTCTAAAAGGGGGCTCACAGTCTAAAAGGGGACCAGGAACTGACCCTTGAGGAACCCCTACAGTTAGGGGATTGGAGGGGGAGGAGGATCCCACGAAGGAGACTGGTAATAATATGGTATTTTAATATGGTATTATTATGATATGGTAATAATAATATATGGTAATAATATGGAACTGGTTTTCCATGGCCTCCTTCCATGCATTTAACTTGAGTCTCCTCCCTCGATTCTCTCCCATGCCGCTGCTGCCTGGCATGGGTGAGTTTTGACTCGTAGCAGATTGCCTTCCACTTGCTAGCCATCGCCAGGAATGGTAATAATTAAGGTATTAATTAAGTGCTTACTATGTGCCAAGCACTGTTCTAACTACTGGGGATGATACAAGGTGATCAGGATGTCCCATGTGGGGCTCACAGTCTTAATCCCCATTTTACAGAAGAGATAACTAAGGCATAGAGAAGTTAAGTGGCTTGCCCAAGGTCATACAGCAGACAAGTGGCAGATTAGAACCCATGTCCTCTGGCTGCCAAGCCCATGCTCTTTCCACTAGGCCTCGCCATCTACTCAAACCCCACCTTGTCTTGGCCTTCCCTCCAGGCTGATTTTTTTTTAATGGTAGTTGATAAGTGCTTATTCCATGCCAGACACTGTACTAAGTGCTTGAGTAGATTCAAGCTAGTCAGGTTGGACACAGTCCATGTTCCACATGGGGCTTAAGGTCTTAACCCCTATTTTACAGATGAGGTAACTGAGGCACAGAGAAGGTAAGGACTTGCCCAAGGTCACACAACAGACAAGGTGGAGTCCTACTCCAGTCCTAGTTCATTCATATCCTCCATACTCCATTCTGCTTCACTGGAACAGGAGAGGGAATGCAATATTAGGAATACAATAAAATTTAAAGACTGAGTTCTTCTTGCCAGCTTCTCCCTTTCTCTTTCTTTTCTCCTTGTCCTCCTCCCCAAGGACTTTCAGACCACCAAAGGTACTTTGTGAGAGAAGAGCATTTTCTCAACCTGAAACTATAGTTATCAGTTGCATAAGACCTAGGTGAAGATGTTAAACTGGTGGCAGAATATAAAATGAAGCCTATTGATAATAATAACGGTATTTAAGTGCTTACTGCAGCTGAATATAGCAATTTATTTTTCTGAAGCTATATGAGTCTGCAAAACTTAGGATTTGGTAGGGCTTCAAACAATTCCTCACCAGAAGCAACTCTCATTGCAATATGTAGCCATGAGACACTGGAAACTTTTCCCTCTAGAAGTAAGCTCCTTGTGGGCAGGGAGCATGTTTACCAACTCTGTTGGTGTACTCTCCCAAGTACTTAATACGGTGCTCTGCATACAGTAAGCACTCAATAAATATGATTGAACTATCTTATTATTTAGCCCAACATTTGGCTTATGGGGAATCTTTTGGTCTCTGCATGGCCTAGTTGAAAGAATGTGAAGCTTGTGCCTAAAGTGTTTGATGTAGGTGTAACAAAGTCCCCTGTGTCAACTCAACCCGTATCTTTAATTTATCGTGTCTGTTTCCTCCTGAGGACTATAAACTCCTTGTGGGCAGGGATCACATCTACCAACTCTGTTGCACAGCACATTTTCAAGTGCTTAGTTCAGTGCTCTGCCCACAATAAATGTTTAGTAAATACCATTGATTGATTAACTTAGAAACCAGTTCTATTGATGTCTCGTTTTTAGACGCTGAACTCATTGTGGGCAGGGAATGTGCCTGTTATATTGTTATATTGTACTCTCCCAAGCGCTCAGTACAGTGTTTTACACAGTGAGTGCTCAATAAATATGATTGAATAAATGCATGAATGAAAGGGCATATCTGAGGTTGTGTGATGTAGTTTTCGCTTTTAACTGTAATACCCCAACACCCATACGATTCAGTTCCTCAAAAGGCAGTGTGGAAGAATGAAAGATCCCGTTTGAATACACTAATTTGCTTCTCCAGTTTCTTCCATACAAAGAACTGTTTACAATAGCATGAGTTTGATACCAGTAGAGTGCAATTATTGTGGAGGCAAACAGTAGCTATTATGTTCTCAGCCTTGGACCTCTGAATCTCTTTCCTTCATAATTCTCTGTTGTCCAGAAGTGTACATTTTTTTCCTTCTCCCATTCTATTGTGTCTGACAGGTCTTTATTATGATTTTTATTTTTAATGGTATTTGTTAAGGGCTTACTATGTGCCAGATACTGTACTAAGTACTGGGATCACTATTAGATAATCAGGTTGGACACAGTCTGTGTGTGTCCCACATAGGGCTCACAGTCTTAATCCCCATTTTACAGAAGAGTTAATTGAAGCACAGAGACATTAAGTGACTTGCCCAACATCATACAGCAACATGGCCTGGAGAAGCAGTGCGTCCTGGGAGTCAGAAGGTCCTGGGTTCTAGTCCCGCCTCCACCATTTGTCTGCTGTGTGGCCTCAGGCAAGTCATTTTACTTCTCTGTCCCTCAGTGACCTCATCTGCAAAATGGGATTCAGACTGTGAGCCCCAAGTGGGACAGGGACAGTGTCCAACCTGATTTCTTTGCATCCTTATACCAAGAGAAGCGGCATGGCTCCTTGGAAAGAGCACGGGCTTGGTAGTCAGAGGTCATGGGTTCTAATCCCGGCTCTGCCGCTTGTCAGCTGTGTGACTTTGGGCAAGTCACTTAACTTCTCTGTGCCTCCGTTACCTCATCTGTAAAATGGGGATTAAGACTGTGAGCCCCTCATGGGTCAACCTGATCACCTTGTATCCACCCCAGCTCTTAGAACAGTGCTTTGCACATAGTAAGCACTTAACAAAATGCCATCATTATCCACGCCAGTGCTTAGAAAGGTGTTTGGAACATAGTAAGCACTTAACAAACATCACAGTGATTATTATTAGCAGACAGGTGGCGGAGCTGGGATTAGAACTCAGGTCCTATGACTCCCAGGCCACACTGCTTCCTGTCTGGAGGGAACAGAACAAACCCAAATGAACATCCTGTCTGGGCTTGTGCCCTTTTGCAGTGCAGAATAAGACCAGTTTGATCGCTTGCATTACTTTATAGATGCAGCTCAGGACTAGCACACATTTTGCCATTATCCTACACAAGCACTTAGTACAGTATTCTGCATACAGTAAGCGCTCAATAAATATGACCCACTGATATGCAGGTGACTACTGAAAATGACAGCAGAGGAGCAGATGTAGTTTGAACAAAGTCAATACAGTTGAAAATATCCTGAGAAGGTGCAGAATCTCGATTGCTCTTGTCCTTGATTATTACTTAATATTTAAGAGGTATGATTGTAAAAATGTGCACCCTAATGAATAGGAAAGCAGGCTTCTCTTGAGCAGAGGCTCAAGTTCTTTCTTCTTATTGCCACTAAATTCTGTATTCATGGAGAGTGGCCTTGGTCAAGAGAATGGTGATTGTTATAATAATAATAATGGTTTTTGTTAAGCACTTACTATGTGTGAATCACTGTTCTAAGCACTGGAGGGACTCACTGTCTTAATCCCCATTTTACAGATGAGGTAACTGAGGCCCAGAGAAGTTAAGTGACTTGCCCAAGGTCTCACAGCAGACATGTGGCGGAGCCAGGATTAGAACCGATGACCTCTGACTCCCAAGCCCGTGCTCTTTCCACTGAGCCACACTGCTTCTCTGAGGTTATCATAGGTTATCTCTTGTTTGCCCCTCTGTCTTAAAGTATCTCTTTCTGTTCCACCACTATAGCCAATCATTCTCACAACTTTCAAATTCTATCGTCATCATTGGTGATATTTATTGAGCAACTACTGTGTGCAGGGTACCATACTAAGTTCTTGGGAGAGTACAATATAACAATTACATTCCCTGCCCACAACAAGCTTAGAGTCTAGAGGGGATAATTCCCGGTCTCCTGACTCCCAATCACTGCTCTTTCCACTTGCCCAGCATACAACAGGACACGACACCAGATATCTCAGGCCCCCCGCAACACTCCAGCTAATTCTGCTAAGAGCTAACAAGACCCAAACTCTTGCCTCCTATTTAAAGTTGTTTTAGACCTCCCGTTCTTCTTCCTCTTCCTTTTCCTCCTTCTCCTCCTCTTCCTCCTCCTCCTTTCTCCTTCTCTTCCTTCTCCTCCTCCTCCTCCTTTTCCTCCTCCTACCGCTCCTCTTTTTCCTTCCTCCTCTTTTTTCCTCTTTCTCCTCCCCCTTCTCCTCCTCCTCTCATTCTCCTTCTCCTCCTCTTCCTCCTCTTCCTCCCCCTTCTCCTCCTCCTCTTCCTCCCCCTCCCCCTTCTCCTCCTCCTCTTCTCCTCTTCCTCTCCTCATTTTCCTCCTTCCCCTCCTCTTTCCCTTCTCCTCTTCCTCCTCCTTTTCCTCTTCCTCCTCCCCCCTTCTCCTCCTGCTCCTCTTCTTTTCCTCCTCCTCTTCCTTTCCTTCCTCCTGATCCTTCTTCCCTTCCTCCTCCTCCTCTTTGTCCCCTTCCTCCTCTTCCTCCCTCTCCTTCCTCACTCCAGACCTTTCTCTGCCCTGCTTCTTGTGCTATTCCCACCAATCACTCTCTTCTGTCTTCTCCCACTCCCTTCTCTTTCCATATTTGATTTTCTCCTATTCAGCTCTCCTGCCTGCAGAAATTCAATTAAAAGTCAAATCAACACAGCAGTAAAACTGGTCAAGATTTTGATTTTTTGTTGTGTTTGGAAATGAATCTATCTAAATTTATTTTGTATTGTTTTGAGAAAAAGATTCTAAGACATTCCTCTGACTTTCATGTTCAATTGACAATTCTGAACCTTGGGGGCCTATCTCTTTCATTTAATTCTGTCCGACACATTTCATCAAAGCACCATGCATTTGCCGACGTTTTCATCAATATTTTAGACTCACAGTGAAATCACAGATTTGGGGGAAGTGCAATGGAGTGAGGATGAATCAATGAGAACCCCTGCCTGACGTTCATTTCTACAAATTCAGTGCTTCCCTTTTCCAGCATTTTGTATCATGTCTTCACTTAAACTTAATGCTTAGTTAATTTTATTTACTTTCTAATTTTCCCTTCTCCCATTGAAATTCATATCTGTCAGGAATGCCTACAGCCACTGCTGATCAATGAATGAATGAATCATCATTTCTTGAGTGATTATTGTGTGTCAAGGGCTTATTGTGTGGCTAGCACTGTCCTCCGTGCCAGGGAGAGAAAATACAGAAGAGTTGATGGGCAAGTTCCCTGCCCACAAGGCGCTCACAATCTAGAGGCAGAGCTCACCAGTTTGAACATCTTTCAGAACTGTGAACTTATTACACATGTTGTTATTGTCTTAATGGCTCATTCTCAGCTGTTCATTCATTCATTCAATCGTTTTATTGAGCACTTACTGTGTGCAGAGCACTGTACTAAGCGCTTGGGAAGTACAAGTTGGCAACATATAGAGCTGGTCCCTACCCAACAGCGGGCTCACAGTCTAGCTGTTACAAAAGTCACAGTATTTGTTAAGGCATTTTGTGCACCAAGGACTGAACTAAGCACTGAGGTAGACACAAGGTGATCAGATTGGATACAGCCCCTTTCCCACATGAGGCTCACAGACTTAAGCCCCATTTTACAGATGACGTAACTGAAGCATGGGGAAGTGAAGCGACTTGCCCAAGGTCATACAGCAGACAAGTGGTGGAGCCAGGATTAGAACCCAGGTTCTTCTGACTCTCAAGTCTGTGCTCTTTCCACTGGGCCACACTGCTTCTAATCTGCCACTCTTCCCCTCCCCACTTTTAA
This sequence comes from Tachyglossus aculeatus, assembly GCF_015852505.1. Lineage (NCBI taxonomy): Eukaryota > Metazoa > Chordata > Mammalia > Monotremata > Tachyglossidae > Tachyglossus > Tachyglossus aculeatus. The sequence goes on along the minus strand of NC_052067.1, from coordinate 129,216,764 downwards.
CATCTCCCCTTTCCTGTCCCGTTATTGTAGATTTCAAAACTGTTTCTCCATGACTCCTGTTGGCCGACTTCCTCCTCCTTTTTCCCCGAATCTGATTACCCCAACCCAGATCACAGGCCTGAGAGTCAGAAGGTCCTGGGTTCTAAACCCAGCTCAGTCACTTGCCTGCTGTGTGACCTTGGCAAATCATTTCACTTCTCTGGGCCTCAGTTCTCTCATCTGTAAAATGGGGATTGAGACTTTGAGCCCTCCGTGGTACAGGAACTGTGTCCAAGTCGATTTGCTTGTATCCACCCTCAGTACAGTGCCTGGCACATTGTAAATACTGAACAAATACCATTATTATTATTACCACTATTATTATTCTCAGTGTGTCTCAGTTTTCTCATCTGTAAAAGAGGGATAAGATAAATGGTCTCTCTCTTCCTGTTAGATTGTGAGCCAGTGGAATAGGATTGTGTCCAATCTGGTTATTTTATATCTTCCACAGCAAAGTGCTTGGCACACATAAGCATGCACTTGAGATAGAAATATATATGATATGATATATATGATATATTCGATGTATGATATATATCTATCCATATATTTATATATGTACTTCATATTTAAACACACTGCCAATCCTAAAATTAGGAGGACATGAGATAGCTGAATTTATCATTTATTAAAAACTCCTGGGCTGACTTTTAAAGACGGTAGGAGAGCATTTATTTGGGTTTAAAATTAAATGAGGTGGTGGTACAATCTTCAGAAGGTTTTATCCTATATCCCTTAACTAAGTTGATTAATGGACATTTGATATTTGCTCCATCCTCAGCCCCACAGCACTTATGTACACATATTTAAGTCATAAACCATAAATTACTTATTCTGATCTGTTACCCTCTCTCTGGTCTGTAAATTTGTTCTGGGCAGGGAATGTGACTGATAACTCTTTTGTATCGTACTCTCCCAAGCACAGTGCTCTGCACATTGTCAGTGCTTAATAAATATCATTGATTGCTTAGTTCATCAGTTGCTATTTACAAGCATATGGAGAATCAGAAATATATGGGCTACCAAATCAATCAATCAATCAATCAATCATATTTATTGAGCGCTTACTATGCGCAGAGCACTGTACTAAGCGCTTGGGAAGTACAAATTGGCATCACATAGAGACAGTCCCTACCCAACAGTGGGCTCACAGTCTAAAAGGGGGAGACAGAGAACAGAACCAAACATACCAACAAAATAAAATAAGTAGGATAGAAATGTACAAGTAAAATAAATAAATAAATAAATAGAGTAATAAATATGCACAACCATATATACATATATACAGGTGCTGTGGGGAAGGGAAGGAGGTAAGACGGGGATGGAGAGGGGGACGAGGGGGAGAGGAAAGAAGGGGCTCAGTCTGGGAAGGCCTCCTGGAGGAGGTGAGCTCTCAGCAGGGCCTTGAAGGGAGGAAGAGAGCTAGCTTGGCGGATGGGCAGAGGGAGGGCATTCCAGGCCCGGGGGATGACGTGGGCCGGGGGTCGATGGCGGGACAGGCGACAGCGAGGTACAGTGAGGAGATTAGTGGTGGAGGAGCGGAGGGTGCGGGCTGGGCTGGAGAAGGAGAGAAGGGAGGTGAGGTAGGAGGGGGCGAGGTGATGGACAGCCTTGAAGCCCAGGGTGAGGAGTTTCTGCCTGATGCGCAGATTGATCGGTAGCCATTGGAGGTTTTTGAGGAGGGGAGTGATATGTCCAGAGCGTTTCTGGACAAAGATAATCCGGGCAGCAGCATGAAGTATGGATTGAAGTGGAGAGAGACACGAGGATGGGAGATCAGAGAGAAGGCTGGTGCAGTAGTCCAGACGGGATAGGATGGGATGAACTCAACTGGGCCAAATGGGAACCAAATGGGATGAACTCAACTGGGCCTCACAGTAGGAGAAGAAAAGAGGCCAAAATTAGGGTTCAGTATACTGGGGCCCCCATAGTGACTCACCACCATCGACATGGCCTTTGACAAAATTCCTTTAACCCCTGTCTGCCTCCATCTCCAGTCAGTAAAATGGGATAACAATAATCCTCGCCCCCTGGTTGAAGCAAGACATTTAATCAACTGGCCCTTTTTTTTCAACCTTCTTTTTCTCCTCCTTCTTCTCCTCCTCCTTCTCCTTCTCCTTCTCCTCCTCCTCCTCCTCCTCCTCCTCCTCCTCCTCCTCCTCCTTCTCCTCAAAGTCTTCCTCCCACTCCTCTTCGATGTGGAGAATTTACTGGTATTCAAAGCTCTTCCTATTCCCTTCACTGATCTCCTCACTGCTCTAGCACTGGCTTATTTCCTGTGCCCCGATCTCATTAAGTGCTTAGTACAGTGCTCTTCATCATCATCATCAATCGTATTTATTGAGCGCTTACTATCTGCAGAGCACTGTACTAAGCGCTTGGGAAGTACAAATTGGCAACATATAGAGACAGTCCTTACCCAACAGTGGGCTCACAGTCTAAAAGGGGGAGATAGAGAACCAAACCAAACATACTAACAAAATAAAATAAATAGAATAGATATGTACAAATAAAATAAATAGAGTAATAAATATGTACAAACATATATACATATATACAGGTGCTGTGGGGAAGGGAAGGAGGTAAGATGGGGGGGATGGAGAGGGGGACGAGGGGGAGAGGAAGGAAGGGGCTCAGTCTGGGAAGGCCTCCTGGAGGAGGTGAGCTCTCAGCAGGGCCTTGAAGGGAGGAAGAGAGCTAGCTTGGCGGATGTGCAGAGGGAGGGCATTCCAGGCCCAGGGGATGACGTGGGCCGGGGGTCGATAGCGGGACAGGTGAGAACGAGGTACGGTGAGGAGATTAGCGGTGGAGGAGCGGAGGGTGCGGGCTGGGCTGGAGAAGGAGAGAAGAGAGGTGAGGTAGGAGGGGGCGAGGTGATGGACAGCCTTGAAGCCCAGGGTGAGGAGTTTCTGCCTGATGCGCAGAATGATTGGTAGCCACTGGAGATTTTTGAGGAGGGGAGTGATATGCCCAGAGCGTTTCTGGACAAAGATAATCCGGGCAGCAGCATGAAATATGGATTGAAGTGGAGAGAGACACAAGGATGGGAGATCAGAGAGAAGGCTGATGCAGTAGTCCAGACAGGATAGGATGAGAGCTTGAATGAGCAGGGTAGCGGTTGGGATGGAGAGGAAAGGGCGGATCTTGGCAATGTTGTGGAGCTGAGACCGGCAGGTTTTGGTCACGGCTTGGATGTGAGGGGTGAATGAGAGAGCGGAGTCGAGGACGACACCAAGGTTGCGGGCTTGTGAGACGGGAAGGATGGTAGTGCCGTCAACAGAGATGGGGAAGTCAGGGAGAGGGCAAGGTTTGGGAGGGAAGACAAGGAGTTCAGTCTTCGACATGTTGAGCTTTAGGTGGCGGGTGGACATCCAAATGGAGATGTCCTGAAAGCAGGAGGAGATGCGAGCCTGGAGAGAGGGGGAGAGAGCAGGGGCAGAGATGTAGATCTGGGTGTCATCAGCGTAGAGATGATAGTTGAAGCCGTGGGAGCGAATGAGGTCACCAAGGGAGTGCGTGTAGATCGAGAACAGAAGGGGACCAAGCACTGAACCTTGGGGAACCCCCACAGTAAGAGGATGGGAGGGGGAGGAGGAGCCTGCAAAAGAGACTGAGAAAGAACGACCGGAGAGGTAAGAGGAGAACCAGGAGAGGACTGAGTCTGTGAAGCCAAGGTCAGATAGCGTGTTGAGAAGAAGGGGGTGGTCCACAGTGTCAAAGGCAGCTGAGAGGTCAAGGAGGATTAGGACAGAGTATGAGCCGTTGGATTTGGCAAGCAGGAGGTCATTGGTGACCTTTGAGAGGGCAGTTTCCGTGGAATGTAGGGGATGGAAGCCAGACTGGAGGGGGTCGAGGAGAGAGTTGCTCTTCACACGGTACGCACTCAATAAATATGATTGAATGAATCTATTTCACCACCGACCACTTTCCCACATCCTCCCCCTAGCCTGGAACTCTTTCCTCCTTATATGTCAGACCCCCGCTCTCCCCACCTTCAAAGCATTATTAAAGTCACATTTCTTCCAAGAGGCCTTCTCTGAGGCCCCTTTCTCTCCAGTTCCCTCTCCCTTATGCAATCGGATCTGTGACCTTTGGGCATTTGGTATTTGCCCACCCTGAACCCCACAGCAATTATGTATCTATCTGTAAATTATACAAATCATTTATTTCCATTAATGTCTGTCTGTTAGCTCTAAAAGGATCAGCTCTGTTGTACTCTCCCAAGCACTTAGTACAGTGCTCTACACATAATAAATACTGCTGATTATTGATTCAATGAGTTAGCCATAAACGGTGCTGGTAGTATAACAAAGAAAGAAGAAATCAGTTAAATTTTGGCTTAATAATCCACATTTAAACATGCTAAAATGCAATAAATACAAAGTTGAATCGAAGAAAGCACTCACCTTGATATTTCCCTCTTTTTCCACTCAGAATACCTGTTACACCTCAGTGGTAGTTTATGAATCACTGTCAGCAGGCTGAATTTTTTAAACCTCCTCTGTCAGTAAGACATGAAGAAATGGAGAACATGCACCATTCTTAAATTATATTTGACATAGTTGATCCGATTTTTGAGAGGATCTCCTAGCTGAAACAGGAGGAAGGATATCAATCAATCAAACAGTCAATCAATGGAATTTATTGAGCATTTACTGTGTGCCAAGCACTCTGGTAGGTTGATGGGAGAAGTGTTTTAAGAATGCTCATTTCTCTCTTAATCCTTGACAAAAAGATCATTTCACTCAATAAATATGACTGATTGATTAAAGTATACTGAAATTATTACAGCATAAATCCTTCTACTGTTATTTCAGTCCATGGTTAGAGATCATTTATTCATACCCATATTTTCCTTCAAGAATCAACAGCTTCCTATGCCTTCAAGACATTTCTGTTTGTGTCCTGCCATCACCTTCAACTTATGTCCAAAACAGAACTCCTTATTTTCCCACCCAAGCCCTGTCCTCTCCGTGGCTTTCCCATCACTGTAGACAGCACCACCATCCTTCCTGTCTCACAACCTTGGCATTATCCTTGACTCCTCTCTCTCATTCAACCCACATATTCAATCTTTCACTACTAAATCCCCTCGGTTCCACCTTCACAACATTGCTAAAATCCACCCTTTCCTCTCCATCCAAACTGCTACCACGTTAATTCAAGCACTTATCCTATCCCACCTTTCATTCATTCATTCAATCGTATTTATTGAGCACTTACTGTGTGCAGAGCACAGTACTAAGTGCTTGGGAAGTACAAGTCAGCAACATGTAGGGACGGTCCCTACCCAGCAATGGGCTCACAGTCTAGAAGGGGGAGACGGACAACAAAACAAAACATGTAGACGGGTGTCAAAGTCGTCAGAACAAATTGAATTAAAGCCTTGATTATTGCATCAGCCTCCTTGCTGACCTCCCTGCTTCCTGTCTCTCCCAACTCCAGTCTATACTTCACTCGCCTGCCCAGATCATTTTTCTACAAAAATGTTTCGTCCATATTTCCCCACTCCTCAAAAACCTCCAGTGGTTGCCCATCCACCTCCACATCAAACAGAAACTCCTTACCATAGGATTTAAAGCTCTCAATCACCTTATCCCTTCTTAATTTACCTCACTACTCTCTTATTACCACCCAGCCCACATACTTTGCTCCTCTAGTGCTAGCCTTCTCACTGTATCTCAATCTCATCTACCTCTCTGCCAAACTTTCTCCCACATCCTGCCTCTGGCCTGCAACACTCTCCCTCCTCATATTCAACAGACAATGACTCTCCCCTCCTTCAAAGCCTTATTGACGACACATCTCCTCCAAGAGGCCTTCCATGATTGGCCCCCCACCACCTTTCCTCTTCTTCAACTTTCTTCTGCATTGCCCCTATTTGCTCCCTTCGGTTTTCCCCCCTTCCAGCCCCACAGCACTTATGAACATATCTGTCATTTATTTATTTATATTAATGTAATATCTGACTCCCCCCTAGGCTGTAAGCTCATTGTGGGCAGAGAATATATCTGTTTAGTGTTTTGTACTCTCCTAAGTGCTTAGTTCACAGTACTAGTGTACTGTGTGCTCTGCACACAGTAAGTGCTCAATAAATATGATTCACTGATTGAATAGCTGGATCTGCTAATGCTTGTGAGCTTCATTCATTCAATCGTATTTAATGAGCACTTACTGTGTGCAAAGCACTGTAATAAGCCCTTGGAAAGTACAATTTGCCAACGTATAGAGACAGCCCCTACCCAACAACAGGCTCACAATCTAGAAAGGGGAGACAGACAGCATAACAGAACAAGCCAAGGAATTTTATACATCTCTGAAAACCGTATAGGTACCCACACTCCTACAACACATTTCTTGAAGAGGAGAGGTGTCTCCAACTTCATTCCAGCATCCTTTGCTAAATTGCTGAAAGAATGATTAATTTTTTAATAATAATCATGAAAATTGTGGTATTTGTTAAGTGCTTGCTATGTGCCTGGCACCAGACTAAGCACTGGGGTAGAAACTAGATAGAGAATCAGGTTGAACATAGTCCCTGTCCCACCCAGGGCTCACTGTCTTAATCTCTATTTTACAAATGAGGTAACTGGGGCATAGAGAAGTGAAGTAACTTGCCCACGGTCACCCAGCAGGAAAGTGGCAGAGCCGGGTTGAGAATCTTGGTCCTCTGACCCCCATTTCCATTAGGCCATGCCCCGTCTTTGCACGACAGATGTGCGTTTCAGATGTAACAGTGGTGGAAAAAGCAGATGAGTTCACAGGGTGGTCAGAGATATTCTGTCCTCTAGTCACACCCTGTAACCCTAGGCCCGATAATCATAACTGCGGTATTTGCTAAGCACTTGCAATGTGTCACACAATGTACTAAGTGCTAGGAAGATGAAAGCTAATCAAGTTGGACACAATCAATCAATCATATTTATTGAGCGCTTACTGTGTGCAGAGCACTGTACTAAGCGCTTGGGAAGTACACATTGGAAACATATAGAGACAGTCAATCAATCAATCAATTGTATTTATTGAGCACTTACTGTGTGCAGAGCACTGTACTAAGCGCTTGGGAAGTACAAGTTGGAAACATACAGAGACAGTCCCTACCCAACAGTGGGTTCAAAGTCCACGTCTCACTTGGGGTTAGTGGAAAGAGCATGGGCTTAGAAGTCAGAGGACATGGGTTCTAATCCCACCTCTGCCACTTGTCTGCTGTGTGACCTTGGGTAAGTCACTTAACTTCTCTGTGCCTCAGTTACCTTATCTGTAAAATAGGGATTCAAAGTGTGAGCCCCACATGGGACAACCTGATTACCCTGTATCCACCCCAGCGCTTAGAGAAGTGCTTGGCACATAGCAAGCACTTAACAAATGCCATAATTATTATTACTATTCCCCATTTTACAGGTGAAGGAACCGAGGCACAGGGAAGTTAAGTGACTTGGCCAAGGTCACACAGCAGGTATGTGGTAGGAACTGGGTTAGAACCCAGGTCCTTTGACTCCTAGGCCTATGCTCTTCCCACTAGACCATACTACTCCTCTATCATAGAAGTAGCATGGCTCAGTGGAAAGAGCACGGGCTTTGGAGTCAGAGGTCATGGGTTCAAATCACGGCTCCACCAATTGTCAGCTGTGTGACTTTGGGCAAGTCACTTCACTTCTCTGGGCCTCAGTTACCTCATCTGTAAAATGGGGATGATGATGATGATGGCATTTATTAAGCGCTTACTATGTGCAAAGCACTGTTCTAAGCCCTGGGGAGGTTACAAGGTGATCAGGTTGTCCCACAGGGGGCTCACAGTCTTCATCCCCATTTTACAGATGAGGGAACTGAGGCACAGAGAAGTTAAGTGACTTGCCCAAAGTCACACAGCTGACAGTTGGCGGAGCGGGGATTTGAACCCATGACCTCTGACTCCAAAGCCCATGCTCTTTCCACTGAGCTACGCTGCTTCTCAAGACTGTGAAGACTGTGAGCCCCACATGGGACAACCTGATCACCTTGTATCCTTCCCAGAGCTTAGAACAGTGCGTTGCATAATAAGTGCTTAATAAATGCCATTATTATTATTATATCAGCCATCTCACAATGCCTTCCGCTGGTCTTAGAGGGTCTAGACAAGAGACTGTGGATGGCTCTGTGCAAATCGTCACCGCAAGTGGAAAAACAACTAGTGTGCTTGTCCTACTGCGGTGAGGAAATCTCCTTCCCCAACCACCTGACGGGTCTCTGCTGGTAGGTGATTGAGGATATTGCCTGTTCAGTTGCTAATAAAGCTCCGTTCCGGGATTTTGAGCTCCCATGAGACTAGGCTGTGGGGAGGGATTGGACCAGGGAGGGGCTGTGCTAGATGCCCCCGTCCCCCCCGCTCCTCTGTCACCCCTACTATCTGCTGCCACAGCTCTTTCTTACCCATTTCATACCATCCCTGACACCCAGGTGTCCGTCAGTCAATCCATCGTATTTATTCATTCTTTTAATCATATTTATTGAGTATCTACTGTATACAAAGCACTGTACTAAGTGCTTGAGAGAGTACAGCAGCATGGCGTAGTGGATAGAGCACAGGCCTGGGGGTTCTAATCCTGACTCTGCCTCTTGTCTGCTGTGTGATCTTGGGCAAGTCCCTTCACTTCTCTGGGCCTCAGTTGCCTCATCTGGAAAATGGGGATTGAGGCTGTGAGCCCCATGTGGGACAGGAACTGTGTCCAACCCAATTTGCTTGTATCCATCCTAGCGCTTAGTACAGTGCCTGGCACATAGTAAGTGCTTAACAAACACTATTATTAATATTATTACAATACAACACGAGTGCTTACTGTTTGCAGAGCACTGAATTAAGCTCTTGAAAGAGTACAATATAATGGTTATCAAAATGGTATATGTTAAGCACTTATTCTTTGACAGACGCTGTTCTAAGTGCTGGGGTAAGATACAAGGTAATCAGGCTGGACACAGTCCCTGGCCCACATGGGGCTCACAGTCTTAATCCCCATTTTACAAATGAGGGCACTGAGGCCCAGAGAAGTTAAGTGACTCGCCCAAGGTCATACAGCAGTGGTCCTCTCCCTGACTTTCCCATCTCTGTTGACGGCACTACCATCCTTCCCGTCTCACAAGCCCGCAACCTTGGTGTCATCCTCGACTCCGCTCTCTCATTCACCCCTCATATCCAAGCTGTCACCAAAACCTGCCGGTCTCAGCTCCGCAACATTGCCAAGATCCGCCCTTTCCTCTCCATCCATACCGCTACCCTGCTCATTCAAGCTCTCATCCTATCCCGTCTGGACTACTGCACCAGCCTTCTCTCTGATCTCCCATCCTCGTGCCTCTCTCCACTTCAATCCATACTTCATGCACTGCCCGGATTATCTTTGTCCAGAAACGCTCTGGGCATATTACTCCCCGCCTCAAAAATCTCCAGTGGCTACCAATCAATCTGCACATCAGGCAGAAACTCCTCACCCTGGGCTTCAAGGCTGTCCATCACCTCGCCCCCTCCTACCTCACCTCCCTTCTCTCCTTCTCCAGCCCAGCCCGCACCCTCCGCTCCTTCGCCGCTAATCTCCTCACCATACCTCGTTCTCGCCTGTCCCGCCATCGACCCCCGGCCCACGTCATCCCCCGGGCCTGGAATGCCCTCCCTCTGCCCATCTGCCAAGCTAGCTCTCTTCCTCCCTTCAAGGCCCTGCTGAAAGCTCACCTCCTCCAGGAGGCCTTCCCAGACTGAGCCCCTTCCTTCCTCTCCCCCTCGTCCCCCTCTCCATCCCCCCCATCTTACCTCCTTCCCTTCCCCACAGCACCTGTATATATGTATATATGTTTGTACATATTTATTACTCTATTTATTTATCTTACTTGTACATATCTATTCTATTTATTTTATTTTGTTAGTATGTTTGGTTTTGTTCTCTGTCTCCCCCTTTTAGACTGTGAGCCCACTGTTGGGTAGGGACTGTCTCTATATGTTGCCAATTTGTACTTCCCAAGCGCTTAGTACAGTGCTCTGCACATAGTAAGTGCTCAATAAATATGATTGATGATGATGATGATGATGATGGTGGAGCCAGGATTTAGAACCCTGGTCCTTCCGGCTCCCAGAATAGTGCTCTATCCACTAGGCCATGCTGCTTCTCAATACAACAATAAATGGACACACTACCTGACCCCAGTGATCTTACAGTCTGTGGGACTTTTCTTATTGTGGTATTTGCTAAGTGCTTACTATGTGCCAAACACTGTTCTAAGCGTTGGGATAGATACAAGGTAATCAGGTGGGGCTCACAATCTTAATCCCCATTTTCCAGATGAGGTAGCTGAGGCACAGACAAGGTAAGTGGCTTGCCCAAGGTCACACAGCAGACAAGTAGCAGAGCCGGGATTAGAACCCATGTCTTCTGACACCCAAGCCTGGGCTCTTTCCACTAAAACATGCTGCTTCTCTATCTTCCCTCCATCCCTCCTAAAGGACAATTTGCTCACCAATCAATCAATCAATCAGTCACTCCTCTAGAGTGTAAGTTCGTTACGAGTAGGGAACATGTCTGCTAATTTTGTTCTACTCTCCCAAGCGCTTAGTACAGCATTCGGCACATTGTAAGGGCTCAGTCAATACCACTGAGTCACTGGTATTTAACAAGCACTTACTGTAGCTAGAGAACTATACTAAGTGCTTTATAATGAATACTTACTATGTGCAGAGCTCTTTACTAAGCGCTTGAGGGAGCATAATATAATAGAGTTGTTCTACACCTTCCCTGCCCACAGTCTGCATGCAATCTAGAGACAGATTGATGGGGAAAGGGAATTTTTTATGCCTCCTGTGGGACCTACACTTGAGTCCCATCCACATAAGCAGATTAAAATCTTACCGACTCTATCTGCATCTTCAGTTTCCACAGGGCATTTTTACATTCATCCATATACATCTACACTTGGTAACTGATTGGGATTTTGGCCATATTGTAGGTTATCTGGGCATTCTCCGTGTCACTGCTCAATTCATTCCCAATGTATCCTCCAAAGTAAAAACAGATGCTGAATTTTGCTGCAGTCTGGTCATGTATTCTCAGTGTCATTTTAGGGGCATTTTCAATTAAAATCTTGGTCTAATTGATATACTCCAAATAGCTAATGTTCATTGAGTAGGAAGATTTTCTCCTACACATGCTTTCCAACTTAGAAAAAAAAAATGACAGGATTGGCACACATATTTATCAAAAGAAATTTGTTACATGCCCCTGAATCAATTCCCGGTATACTGATAGCCTCTGTATTGCTGGAAAAAAAAAAACCCAAAAAACAAACCCAGAAACTTTTCTTGATAATCCTCTTATTTTGAAATCTTTTAAAATGGACTCCTATTGATCTTAGCAAAGTGAAAGTATTAAGAGAAATGGTGCACAATATGAATTTTAATATTCATTCATTCAATCATTTCTACTGAGCACCTACTGTGTGCAAAGCACTGTACTAAGCGCTTGGGAGAGTACAACAGACACATTCTTACTTTTTTGAAATTTGATTAATTTACCAGTTGCCTAAGGAATAGCTAAATAAAAGTCAGCTAATAACTGAAAGTTAAGTGCTTGATGGGAATTCGTTTCATTGTGTCTTCCCTGTTATTCATTGTTTTGCTATTTGAAAAACAATAACAAAGTTTTCACAAAGACCTTTGAAATATTATAAAATGCCAAATAAAACCATTCTCCAGAGGTGACCATGAATGCCTCACCAACTACAATTACAAAGAAAGAAAGGATTAGAATTGTAAAGCTAATTTTGAAGTCTGCACAATAGGAAACAATGAAAATTTATCAGTTTTCCTGTAGAAAATGATAGCTGCAGAAGCACAGGAACCTTCCAAAGCAGGAACACTGAATATTGTAGCCGTATTTTTTCCTAGCTTGTTAATTCATAGCAACTAGCACGAAGAGACTCCTTTTAATAGATGCACACATCAATTTCCATTTCCACCTTCAATTATGGATGCAGTATATAGTGGGTAATTAGCCTAATCACACAGGAGCCCATCTATTTTATTCTGAAGAATTACAACAAAATTATTTTGGGAAATGCAATTAATTCTTACTTAAAGATATTGTGGCTGATCTTCAGAAAGTGATTTTACATTGACAAGTTAGAGAAAACATGGAGAAGCAACGAGGTGTAACTGGAAAGAGCATGGGCCTGAGAGGACCTGGGTTCTAATTCTAGCTCTGCCACTTGTCTGCTGTATGACCTTGGGCAAGATACTTAACTTCTCTTTACCTTAGTTTCCTCCTCTCTCAAATGGGAACTAGTCAATGCCTGTTCTCCCTCCTATTTAGATTGTGAGCCCCATATAGAATAATAATGATAGTAGTAATGATGGTGATAATAATGATTGTGGTATTTGTTAAGCACTTACAACGAGTCAAGCACTGTTCTAAGTTCTGGGAAAGGCACAAGTTCATTAGGTCAGACACAGTCCTGTCCCACACAAGGTTCACAGCCAATATGAGCAAAAACTGGTACTGAATTCTCAATTTACTGATGAGATAACTGAAGCAAAGAGAAGTGACTTGTCCAAGGTCACACAGCAGAAAAGTGGCAGAGCAGGAATTAGAACCCAGGTCCTCTGATTTCCAGGCCTCTGCTCTTCAACTAGGCCACACAGCTTCTGATCTGGAACAGAGACTGTGGGAGAACAGGCATTGAATGTCCATTATATATACGAAGAAACAGGCTCGGAGAAGTTAAATGATGTGTTCAAGGTCACACAGCACACAGGTGGTGGAGCCAGGATTAGAATCCATGTCCTCTGATTCTCAGTCCCATGCTCCTTCGACTAGGCCATGCTGCTTCTGCTTATCCTTTATTTATTGTACTTGAGGTCTCCCACCATTTTGTCTCCTAACCACCGACCTAATTACCCTTTTGGAGGACTAAATAACCATAAATTCTTTAATCGGGCTGTTATGGTTACCCTTTTAGAGGACTAAATTGATCATAAATCCTTTAATCAGGCTATTATCATTTCCACTGAAGCAGCAAGTGCATTGTTCACACAAAAGTCTATCCCTTGCTGTGTTGAAATCTTTGTTGTTTTCATTGCCTGCACAGTTTTGCTTTTACCTCCTTGTCTTGTGATCCTTACGAAACTTCTACTCGAAGAGATCTGCTTCTTTCTTGATCGTATTGTTTCATGCCGTTCCCCCCGTGGTGGAAGACTTCCAGTCGGCCAATCATATTTATTGAGTGCTTCCTGTGTGCCGAGCACTGTATTAGGAGAGGGTACAATAGAAGAGAGTTGTTTGACAAGTTCCTGCCTACAACAAACTTACAATCTAGAGAAGGCTTCAAGGCTCTCCATCACCTCACCCCCTCCTACCTCACCTCCCTCCGCACATCCACCAAGCTAGCTCTCTTCCTCCCTTCAAAGCCCTACTGAGAGCTCACCTCCTCCAGGAGGCCTTCCCAGGCTGAGCCCCTTTTTTCCTCTCCTCCTCCCCATCCACCCTGCCCTACCTCCTTCCTCTCCCCACAGCACCTGTATGTATGTTTGTATAGATTTATTACTCTATTTATTTTGTTTGTACATACTATTCTATTTATTTTGTTAATGATGTGCATTTAGCTTTAATTCTATTTGTCCTGACGACTTGACACCTGTCCACATGTTTTGTTTTGTTGTCTGTCGCCCCCTTCTAGACTGTGAGCCCGTTGTTGGGTAGGGACCGTCTCTCTATGTCGCCAACTTGTACTTCCCAAGCGCTTAGTACAGTGCTCTGCACACAATAAGTGCTCAATAAATATGATTGAATGAATGAAGGAGACAGACATAGTAGCAGCATGGTGTAGTGGATAGAGTATGGACCCGGGAGTCAGAAGGTCACGGGTCATGGGTTCTAATCCCGACTCTACTACTTGTCTGCTGTGTGACCTTGGGCAAGTCACTTCACCGGGTCTCAGTTACGTCACCGGTGAAATGGGTATTGAGACATTGATCCCCACGTGGACTGAGTCCAACTTGATTTGCCTGTATCCAGCAGCACTCAGTACAGTGCCTGACACATAGTAAGTGCTTAACAAATACCAGAATTATAATCATTACTATAAATAAATAGATTACGAATATGTACACAAGTGCTGCGGAGAAGAGGGACGGGTAAATAAAGAGTGCAAATCTAAGTACAAGGGTGATGCAGAGTGGGTGGGAGAAGATGAAATGAGGACTTAGTTGAGGAAGGCCTCTTAGAGAAGATAATAATAATGATGATGGCATTTATTAAGTGCTTACGATGTGCAAATCACTGTTCTAAGCACTGGGGGAAACACAAGGTGATCAGGTTGTCCCACGGGGGGCTTACAGTCTTCATCCCCATTTTACAGATGAGGGAATTGAGGCCCAGAGAAGTTAAGTGACTTGCCCAAAGTCATACAGCTGACAAGTGGCGGAGCCGGGATTTGAACCCATGACCTCTTATTCCAAAGCCCGGGCTCATTCCATTGAGCCATGCTGCTTCTCTAGAAGATGTTCTTTTGATTGGGCTTTGAAAATGGGGAGAGTAATACGTAATTTGTAATTTTAGACTGTGAGCAAACTGTTGGGTAGGGACTGTCTCTATATGTTGCCAACTTGTACTTCCCAAGCGCTTAGTACAGTGCTCTGCACACAGTAAGCGCTCAATAAATATGATTGATTGATTAATAATCTGTCGGATATGAAGAGAGAGGGTATTTCAGACCAGAAGCAGGACGTGGGCAATGGCTGGGATGCAGAATTGTCTGAGGCTTTATTTTATTGAAATCTTCTGGCTCTCAGCTTCCCTATTTTGGCTCTCCATAGAGGAGCTGTTTGGGTATCCTCCATCCTTCTCTCATCTCCCATCCAGAGCAGCTGTGTTGAGGTGATGATGGGTTTGCGGTATGTCTTCAATAATAATAATGATGGCATTTGTTAAGCGCTTACTATGTGCCAAGCATTGATCTAAGCAGTAATCAACCGAATGCTTGACCTACAGGCTGCCATGATCTTTACCATATTTTCTGTACGTTTTGAGGCTTCAGCACTTAGAACAGAGCTTGGCACATAGTAAGCACTTAAACACCATCATTATTATTTAAACCATCACACCATTCCTCCGGGCTTTCTTTGTAATCTGGGCTTTGTTCTGGGCTTTCTGTCGGGGGCAGCATATATGGATGGGTGGAATACACGAGAAGTGGGGTTGCTTAGAGGCTAGAGCACGGGCCTGGGAGACAGAAGGAGCTGGGTTCTAATCCTGGCTCCACCACCTGTATACTGTGTGAGTGACCTTGGGGAAGTCGCTTCACTTCTCTGGGCCTCAGTTACCTCATCTGTAATATGGGGACAAGAGTGTGAATCCCATGTGGGAAAAGGACCGGACCCCATCTGATTAACTTAAATCTAGTTCAGCACTTAGAACAGTGCTTGGCACATAGTAAGTGCTCATCAAGTACCATAATTATTAGTATCATTAAAGTAAATCTGCCCCAGTGTAGCATTTATTAAGTTCTCTGGTTCATCACCTATAGTATTGGCTAAATCTGGGTATCATATTGTCATTTTTCCATTTTTCCTGTATATATGTATATATGTTTGCATATATTTATTACTCTATTTATTTATTTTACTTGTACATATCTATTCTATTTATTTTATTTTGTTAGTATGTTTGGTTTTGTTCTCTGTCTCCCCCTTTTAGACTGTGAGCCCACTGTTGGGTAGGGACTGTCTCTATATGTTGCCAACTTGTACTTCCCAAGCGCTTAGTACAGTGCTCTGTAAGTGCTCAATAAATATGAGTGATTGATTGATTTTTCCTCAAAAATGTTCTGAACATGTCACCCCGCTCCTCAAAAAATTCCAGTGGTTGCCCATCCACCTCCGCATCAGACAAAAGCTCTTCACCATTTGCTTTAAAGCTGCCCACCACCTTGCTCCCTCCTACCTCACAGCATGGCTCAGTGGAAAGAACCCAGGCTTTGGAGTCAGAGGTCGTGGGTTCAAATCGCAGCTCTGCCACTTGTCAGCTGTATGACTCTGGGCACGTCACTTAACTTCCCTGTGCCTCAGTGACCTCATCTGGAAAGTGGGGATTAAGACTGTGAGCCTCCCATGGGACAACCTGATCACCTTGTATCCCCCCTCCAGCACTTAGAACAGTGCTTTGCACATAGTAAGCACTTAATAAATTCCATTATTATTATTATTATTATACTACAACTCAGCCCACACACTCTGCTCCTCTAGTGCTAACCTTCATCACAGTGCCTGGATCTCACATGACTCACCATGGATCCCTCACCCATGTCCTGCCTCTGGCCTGGAATGTCCTCCCTTCTCAAATGTGGCAGACACTCACTCTCCCCCCTTCAAAGCCTTATTGAAGTCACATTTCCTCCAAGAGGCCTTCCCAGACTAAGCCCCACCTTTACTTATCCCTTTTGGGGTGCTCTGACTTGCTCCCTTTGCTCTTCCCCTCTCCCAGCCCCACAGCACCTATGTACCTATCTGTAGTCTTACTTATCTGTATTTATGTCTGCCTCCCCTGCTCTACACTGTAAGCTAGTTATAGGCAGGGAATGTGACTGTTTATTGTTATATTGTACTCTTCCAAGTGCTTAACACAGTGCTCTGCACACAGTAAGTGCTCAATAAATACCTTAATTGATTCCTTGAGGTAGCATAAACTCATAGATCTGGCTCATTTCTTTATTGTTGCATTTCACCTACTTTCAGGCTTGCTTCTTAAAAGTCAAACCTGATGACATTTCTTTTTAGGTGTGTTCAAGCTCCACACTCCCACAAACAGTCTATGAAATGAATAGGTGTTTCTTTTTAATCAGTTTTCTTGTCATAGAGCATAAGATGGAACTTCGTTTAAATGCTATCTCTTTTACACTCATTCATTCATTCATTCAATCGTATTTATTGAGCGCTTACTATGTGCAGAGCACTGTACTAAGTGCTCGGGAAGTACAAATCGGCAACCTATAGAGATGGTCCCTACCCGACAATGGGCTTACAGTCTAGAAGAGGTAGACAGACAACAAAACAGAATATGATTTAGTTACAGAGGAAATGGTGTTTTTACATACTTGGGAAGATTTTAATAAATGATTATTCCTTTCTTTATTTCTTCCTGTCTTTACCAAATTTGCTTTCTGTAAGTGGTCTGTCTGTTTACTAAATAAAACACCGGTAATCTTTTAATGAAAAAATAATGTACTTAAAAAGAAACCAGAATCTCTCTCTACAGAAGTGGTTAATCACAGCCAAAATTGCTGTTATTATTGTGGAGGACTGTGGTTTGTTTGATATTTTTATGGCATTTTTTTAAAGAGTTTGCTATGTGTCATGCTGTATTATGCATTAGGGTAAGTACAAGATAATGAGGTTGGACAATCAATCAATCAATCATATTTATTGAGCGCTCACTGTGTGCAGAGCACTGTACTAAGTGCTTGGGAAGTACAAGTTGGCAACATATAGAGACGGTCCCTACCCAACAGTGGGCTCAAGGTCTAGAAGGGGGAGACAGAGAACAAAACAAAACATATTAACAAAATAAAATAAATAGAATAAATATGTACAAGTAAAATAAATAGAGTAATAAATACATGCAAACATATATACATATATACAGGTGCTGTGGGGAAGGGAAGGAGGTAAGGCAGGGGGGATGGAGAGGGGGACGAGGGGGAGAGGAAGGAGGGGGCTCAGTCTGGGAAGGCCTCCTGGAGGAGGTGAGCTCTCAGTAGGACCTTGAAGGGAGGAAGAGAGCTAGCTTGGCGGATGTGGGGAGGGAGGGCATTCCAGGCCTGGGGAAGGACGTGCGCTGGGGGTCGACGGCGGGACAGGCGAGAATGAGGCACGGTGAGGAGATTAGTGGCAGAGGAGCGGTGGGTGCGGGCTGGACCGGAGAAGGAGAGAAGGGAGGTGAGGTAGGAGGGGGCGAGGTGATGGACAGCCTTGAAGCCCAGAGTGAGGAGTTTCTGCCTGATGTGTAGGTTGATTGGTAGCCACTGGAGATTTTTGAGGAGGGGAGTAACATGCCCAGAGCGTTTCTGGACAAAGACAATCCGGGCAGCGGCGTGAAGTATGGATTGAAGTGGGGAGAGACAAGAGGATGGGAGTTTGGAGAGGAGGCTGATACAGTAGTCCAGATGGGATAGGATGAGAGCCTGAATGAGCAGGGTTGCGGTCTGGATGGGCAGGAAAGGGCGGATCTTGGCAATGATGTGGAGCTGAGACCGGCAGGTTTTGGTGATGGCTTGGATGTGAGGAGTGAACGAGAGGAGTCGAGGATGACACCAAAGTTGCGGGCTTGTGAGATGGGAAGGATGGTAGTGCCGTCAACAGTGATGGGAAATTCAGGGAGAGTCCATGTCCCACATTCATTCATTCATTCATTCAATCGTATTTATTGAGCGCTTACTCTGTGCAAAGCACTGTACTAAGCACTTGGGAAGTACAAGTTGGCAACATATAGACAGTCCCTACCCAACAGCGGGCTCACAGTCTAGAAGTGGGAGATAGACAACAAAACAAAACATGTTAACAAAATGAAATGTGTGGAGGGAGGGCACTCCAGGCCAGGGGGAGGATGTGAGACTTCCTGACTCCCAGTTCTGTGTCATCTGCTCTTCATTTTTCATCTTTGCTTTACTTGTAACCTGTTTCAACCACATGGGGCTCACACAGCATATCTCAGTGGAAAGAGCATGGGCTTGGAGTTCTAATCCTGGCTCCGCCACTTGTCTGCTGTGTGACCTTGGGTAAGTCATTTCACTTGTCTGTGCCCTAGTTCCCTCATCTGTAAAATGGGAATTAAGACTGTGAGCCCCCCGTGGGACAACCTGATCACCTTGTATCCCCCCCCCCAGCACTTAGAACAGTACTTCACACATAGTAAGCACTTAACAAATGCCATCATTATTATTTTACAGATGAGCTAACTGAAGCACAGAGAGGTTAAGTGAGCTGTTCAAGATCACACAGCAGACAAGTGGCAGAGCCAGGATTAGAACCCATGACTTTCTGACTCCCAGGCCTGAGCTCTGTCTACTGTGTCAGGCTGACAGGCAAGAGCAACGTGAGCGGTAAGTGGATTGGCTCAGTTCATGTCTCCGATTTGTAACCCATGCTACATTTCACCCTGACACCCTATTAGTACAATTCTACAAACTAAATTCCTGGGTCTTCATAGCTTCAAAAATTTTAAAGCCATAGATCCCAAGATTTTGAAATGTTATCTTTTTAAAGAATAAACCTCAAATTCATTCAGTCCTATGTGCAAAGCACTGCTCTAAGCGTTGGGGAGGTTGCAAGGTGATCAGGTTGTCCCACGGGGGGCTCACAGTCTTCATCCCATCCCCATTTTGCAGATGAGGTAACCGAGGCCCAGAGAAGTCGAGTGACTTGCCCCAAGTCACACAGCTGACAAGTGGTGGAGCCGGGATTTGAACCCATGACCTCTGACTTCAAAGCCCGGGCTCTTTCCCACTGAGCCACGCTGCTTCTCAGTGGTACAGCTGTTGGGTAGGGACCGTCTCTGTATGTTGCAAACTTGTACTTCCCAAGCGCTTAGTACAGTGCTCTGCACAAAGTAAGCGCTCAATAAATGCAATTGAATGAATGAATGAATGAATATTGAGCACTTACTGTGTGCCAAGCACTGTACTAAGCTCTTGGGACAACAATTAATGGACACATTTATTCCCTACCCATAAAGGAAGATTTTTATTTATTCATAGGAGGTTAGAATGGGATACTTAGGCCAACATTTCCTTTGCTATATGATGGATTTTAACTTTCCAAGAAGACTGTTTAAATTATGTAACAGTGATGATACTCAAATGCAAGCATGGCTCAGTGGAAAGATCATGGGTTTTGGAGTCAGAGGTCATGGGTTCAAATCCCGGCTCTGCCAATTGTCAGCTGTGTGACTTTGGGCAAGTCACTTAACTTCTCTGTGCCTCAGTTACCTCATCTGTAAAATGGGGATTCAGACTGTGAGCCCCCCGTGGGACAACCTGATCACCTTGAAACCTCCCCAGCACTTAGAACAGTGCTTTGCACATAGTAATCACTTAATAAATGCCATTAAAAATGCACAGGTGGGGTTTTCAAGACCCTAAGATGTCAAGGGATTACTGATTATGACGAGAATGTCTTCTTGGCAAAATCTTGAGTCACTCAGAACATGACTAGAGTCTTCAAAGGCATGCTGCACTTTGTGCTTTTGCAAAGGAAAAGTGACTTCCCCGGATGTTAAGGAAGGACTCCAAAATGGAAATGGGTGAGCGTTTTTATTCACTTAGAATTCAAAAATGGTTTTATCAATCTGATTTAAAATTATGCTGGCTACAGCCTGCCTGATTGCTTGGGGAAATGTACAAAAAGAAAATCAAATTAAAAAAACATGAATGACTTTGTTTTGAAACATTTTTGTTTTGCTCCAGGAGCTCTCTTTTATTTGTAATAAAATAAATAATAATAAAATAATAATTACTTTATCTGTAATAAAACAGATTGAAAACAATTTTAGCAAGAAAGACGAGTGCACGCAGTAGCTGGAAACTACTCTAAATCAACCTTTAAAATCTAACGTATCTATAATTCACCAGCAAGTGTGGTTTCAATAGACTTAGATATTTCCTTCTGGAGAATTTGGATTCATAAACTGCCCAAAAATCTATCCTTTGGGTTCAGAGGTGATGCAACTACAGCTATTGATTTCTACTTGTACTTCCCAAGCACTTAGTACAGTGCTCTGCACACAGTAAGCACGCAATAAATACGATTGAATGAATGAATGAATGAAGTGTACAATGTTTGATTGCCAATCCCTTCATGTCGCATTTCTAGCCAGGGAGACTGGTGGTGTTTTCTGTTCTTTGTTCTGTGGGCTTCCTACTATTCAAATCATTCCCATTAGTTATACTCTAAACTGTTCTATTTGCTGACGTTTCTCAGCTGGCCATGGCTAGATCACGTTGCCCCCAATGGCTCTCTTGGTCGTATCTCTGATGCATTTCTTTGGTCCCCTTTATTTATTTATTATTTCTCTATTTCAGCTTCCCAAACATTGTTGTTTGGGTATCCTCCTCCATTCATTCATCTCACACAATCCTCCCAGTAAAGGGAAGCTTCTCTTCCCTAGAATGTGAGTTCCTTGTTAGCACGGAACATATCAACCAACACTGTTATATTATCTCAGCACTCCTAGGTGATTTATTCTAAACCCTCTTGTGTATTTACAATTTTTTTAACTCTCATACCAGAGAGGGGATTAGAACCCAGGCCTCTGGCCTTTAGAGGCTGTTACCTTTCCTCTAGAGTATGATCCCCCAAGCTTTTAGTAATAATAATAATAATAATAATAATAATAATAATAATAATAATAATAATGGTATTTGTTAAGTGCTTACTATGAGGCAAGCATTGTTCTAAGTGACGAGGTAGATACAAGATAATCAGGTTGTCCCACGTGGGGCTCACAGTCTTCATCCCTATTTTACAGAAGAGGTAACTGAGGCACAGAGGAGTTAAATGACCTGCCCAGAGTCACACAGCTGATGAGTTGAAGAGCCAGGATTAGAATCCACGACCTCTGACTCCCAAACCCGGGCTCTTTCCACTAACCCACACTGCTTCTCTACTACAGTGTTCTGCACTCAGTAAGTGCACAATAAATATGATTGACTGATTGATGAGCAGAGTTTCAATACTGGTGGATGGGCTGCACTCCAAGACGTCACTGCTTGTGGCCCTGCTTTGCTATTTGCTGAAAAGCAGCATGATGTAGTGGATAAAGCACAGGCCTGGGAGTTAGAAGGTCGTGGGTTCTAATCCGGACTCTGCCACATGTCTGCCGTGTGACCTTGGGCAAGTCATTTCACTTCTCTGTGCCTCAGTTACCTCATCTGTAAAATGGGGATTGAAACTGTAAGTCCCACATGGGACAGGGACTGTGCCCACCCCAATTTGCTTGTCTCCATCCCAGCTCTTAGAACAGTGCCTGGCACATAGTAAGTGCTTAACAAATACCATAATTATTATTATATAGGCTTTTTTGCCTCAGGAGCCCATTGGTGGGTAGGGATTGTCTCTGTTGCCGAATTGTACTTTCCAAGTGCTTAGTACAGTGCTCTGCACACATTAAGCACTCAATAAACACGATTGACTGAATGAATGAATGAAAGTTTGAAGTTCCTCCCAATAGCAGTGGAAATAACATGGTACTTAGAGTCAGCTGTCACAGGGTGTAGTCCCAGCCCTGCCACAGGCCTGCTGTATGATCTTGGGTGAGTCACTTACGCTCTCCGGACCTCAGTTTCTACGTCAGTAAAATGGGATTGAGACATATGGTGAGCCCACTGTGGGACAAGAACTCTGTCCAATCTGAAAACCTTGCATCTACCCCAGCACTTAGCAAATAGTACGTGCTTGATGCATGTTACAATGACTATGATCACTGTGATTATTATTGCCCATGGTGATCTTTACTAGGCTCCCAGAAAGAAGCATATTCATGTAGTTTCACAGATCATGTGCTTGTTTCAAGACCATCAACAATCGCTACCATCTCCAATTACACATTACCACTGAATTCTCAGATGCTTCTCACGAAAGCCTAACATTGTCAGGGAGCAAGATTCTTTGTTGGACAGCTGCCTTCAATATCCAGGCACCTAATGGCTGTTTTGAGAAAGATACGAATTTTGCCTTTTATCCCATCTTGTTTATACACACACATTTATATATGATATATAGATTGACTGAGGAACTCATTTGATCTCTTTGAACATTTTATATGCCTTTGGAATTGTCTTTAGCTTTTCAATGTTGTGCACCCAGATGGACTTGAAGACTGAAATGCCGCTCAATGAGATGAAATAATAAATCGATACAAGAACACGGGAAAGATCACCATTTTCTGTTGTACTAATAGCCTCTAGCCTACGAGGCTGGTGCATTCCTGTCTAATTTTTTTCAAAAATATTTTTATATGTTGGAGGATGGGTCAAGATCTGAAAGAAGTCAGGGCCTTAAAAGGAAATCTTTAGTACCTAAAGCCTGCTCAGCTTGTTTGAAAGGACTCATTTTCCTTTGTTTAGCTATATTTATAAAAGGCCGTCCTACATTTTTTTTTTTGGATATGACATTACAGGCAGTTAGAACTTACCCACATGGGCGGATGTGCCTAAGAAGGTCTGTGCAGAATATTCTGAATGATTAGTTTTCTTTTTGCTACAACATGAGAAGATTAAAATTCACCAAATGCAGTACTCTGGTGAATCAGTTTTCAGCGAGTAAGGCAGGGAGTGTTTAGGACATGTTGACTATTCCCTTTCTGACTTCTCTGAGTGCATCCTGCAGCCTGGTGTAAAGAATATGGGTCTGGGAATCAGAGGACCTGGGTTCTAATCCCGGCTCCTGTGTGACCTTGGGCTAGTCACTTAACTTCTCTGAGCCCCAATAAAAGATGCATAATTTAAATACATATCTATAAATTAGGTATTCTAAATTATTTATATTAATGTCTGTCTCTCCCTCTAGACTGTAAACTCACTATGGGCAGGGAGCATATCTACCAAGTCTGTTGCATTGTATTCGTCCAAGCGCTTAGTACAGTTCTCTCAGGTAGATATTCAAAAAATACCATTGGTGATGATATATGTAAATAGGGAGAGTTGTTGGAAAGCGTTAGAACTGACTCTGAGGAGTTTTTGCTTAATGTGGAGAGAAGTGGGAAGTAAGTAGTGGAGCTTTGGCTCAGTTACTCAAGGATGTTTATCAAGTGCTTACTGTGTGTAAAGCACTGTACTAAGGGCTTGGAAGAGTACAATACAATGGAGTTGGTAGGCACATTGCCTTCCACAAGGAGCTTACAGTCTAGAGGGTGTAACAGATATTAATTTGAATATTATCAATTACATATATAAGCTATAAGTGCTGTGGGCCTGAGGGTTGGTGAATATCAAGCGCTCAAAGGGTACAGATCCCAAACTTGGGAGAGTACAGTAGAGTAAGTCCACATGATCCCTGTTCTCAGTAGCTTATAATCTAGTGGGGGAAGTAGAGATACATGCTGCATGACCTTGGGCATGTCCATTTCACTTCTCTGTGCCTCAGTTATCTTACCTGTAAAATGGGGAATGAGACCGTGAGCCCCAAGTGGGCCAGGGACTGTGTCCAACTCGATTTGATTGTATCCACCCCAGTGGTTAGTACAGTGCCTGGAACACAGTAAGTTTTTAACAAATACCACAATCACTATTATTATTATTATTTTGGAGGAGAGGTCCTGATTTTATATTTTGACCTCAGGAGCAGCGGTTTTAGCGAAGATAAACACTCCAAGGGGAAAGATTTTAGAGAACTAAATTAGTAGTCTTTCCAGCCTGACTGGAAATTCTCTGGTCTCTTGACTGGCCTGGAATGGGCAAATCTAAGGGCATTTTCAAGGAGCAGCAGATTTGGACTGAGCCATGTTTCAAGAAGATGATCTGTACAGCTGTTTGGGGCTAAAGGAAGGGAGTGGAGCCTGGAAATATTGCAGAGAAATGATAATAATAATAATGATGGTATTCGTTAAAAAGTGCTTACTATGTGTCAGGCACTGTTCTAAGCGCTGGGTAGATATAGGGAAATCAAGGTGGACACAGTCCCTGTCCCATGTGAGGCTCACAGTCTCAGTCCCCATTTTACAGATGAAGTAACTGAGGCACAGAGAGTGAAATGACTTGCCCAAGGTGACACAGCAGCCATGTGGTGGAGGTGGGATTAGAACCCCTGACCTTATGACTCTTTCAGCTACACCATGTTGCCTCTACAGGCAACATTAAGCAGCTGATCAAACTTGGGAGTTGAAAGATATATAGGCACATGACTGGACAATTTAATAATAGTGATAATGATGGCACTTGTTAAGCGCATACTATGTGCGAAGCACTTTTCTAAGCGCCGGTCTGTTTGGGGTGGGTAAATGGCGATGGACAAGAGGGGAGAGGAATAAAACAAAACAAAAACTATAAAAGCAGTAGAAAAAGAAAAGTATGATCACCAAAACTCTCCTCATGAACACAGATTCAAAATTGGACTTCTCTTAACTCCATCTTCCCACCTGCTTGCCAGAGAGATGGGAGCAGGGGGTGGAAGGAGGAGTTTCTGCCAGGTAACTTCTGAAGGAAAATATCTACTAGGCAAGGCACTACAGAGAGACATTTCTACCCCTCCAAAATATTTTCAAAAATCATATTTTTCATCATCATCACTAATGGCATTTATTGAGCGCTTATTAAGTGCAAAATAATATCCTGAGTACTCGGGAGAGTACATACAACAGAGTTGGCAAACATTTTCCCTGCCCACAGTGAGATCAAAGTCGAGAGAAAGACCAGGGGAAGATAGAGTGTAGAGCAATTTGCTTTATAGAGATTTTGAGTAAAGGTGCCAGGAATTTTTAAGAGAAGTGCTGTGGATTCCCTATTTTTTTAAAGGTTGTGCTTGGGCAGAACAGTAGGTCTAGGAGATCAGAGAATCAATCAATCAATCAATCAATCATATTTATTGAGCGCTTACTGTGTGCAGAGCACTGTACTAAGCGCTTGGGAAGTACAAGTTGGCAACATATAGAGACAGTCCCTACCCAACAGTGGGCTCACAGTCTAAAAGGGGGAGACAGGGAACAAAACCAAACATACTAACAAAATAAAATAAATAGAATCAGTGTGGCTTGATGGATAGATCACGGCCCTGGGACTCAGAAGGACCTGGGTTCTAAACCCTGTTCTTTCACCTGTCTGCTGTGTGACCCTGGTCAAGTCACTTCACTTCTCTGTACCTCAGTTACCTCGTCAGTACAATAGGGATTAAGACCGTGAGCCCCATATGGTACAGAGACAGTGTCCAACCTGATAAGCCTCTATCCACTCCAGCGCTCAGTATAGTGACTGGCACGTAGTAAGAGTTTAACAAATACCGTTAAAAAAATAAAAATCAGAGCTAGCCTTTCCGGGAATTACCAAAGAAACAGGCAAACCACTTAAACTCTTTGTGCCTTAGCAGCCCTGCCTTCAAAGAACTGATGTGGACTCTAACTTGCAAAGTCTTTTGGAATTTTTCAAATCAAAGTTTCTGAGTGCCAAGACATTTAGGTTGATGAGTCCCTGGGAAAAACACACTGTGGCCTACTGTTGATATTATTAGCACACATTTATTATAATCATTTTTATTACATGTAACCATTAAAGAGGTTGTGGAAATGGTCCCTTTCCCTTCTGTCATTTTCTGGTTCATTCAGTAAAAGGGCTCAGTGTGATCATTTATCTGAAATAATAAATTCCTTCATATTAATAGTTCTTTGAGGAGCTAAGAAGCAAAACTGTTCTATCTTCCCACAGTCTTGCTTGGGTCAGAATCTGAAAACGTCTTTTAAACCCCTAAAGCTATTTTGAGATTCCTGACATTGACATGGCGGCTTTATATAACCGTGACCATGACTCAATAGGAAATTCAAGGGTAATGGTTTCATTGATTAAATGTTCAATTTGACGAGGGAAGTTGCAGAGGAGCTAGTTGAATAGGTGAAGGATTAGTCAATTAAGATTTTGAAAGGTTCAGTGAGGATACTATTGGCAGGGAGATTGGTGAGGTGACTGACAATCCTTTAATGTTTCGTGTGCGTGTAAAGTTTTCCCCTTGCTGGCCTCCTGCGTTGGTTACTGACACCGGTTTGATTTCTTGCCCTTGCTGTCACAAACTCCTTAAAGTCTCTGCTCCATAAAGGCCATCCCGGTTTTGAAAAATGCGTGTCTGGCAAATCCTGGGCCATAATGTTGGAAGTTTTGCTTCACAGAGTTTTTAAGGAACGTGGCGTCATGGTGGCATCAGGATTGAGACCACATAGAGGAATGCCCTCTCTTCTCAAATCTGACAGACAATTACTCTCCCCTGCTTCAAAACCTTACTGAAGGCATATCTCCTCCAATGATCCCTGACTAAAGCCCCCTTTCCTCTTCTTCTACTCCCTTCTGTGTCGCCCTGACTTGCTCCCTTTATTAATTTCCCCTCCCAGCCCCATAGTACTTATGTACCTAACCATAATTTATTTATTTATTCATATTACTGTCTATCTCCCCCTCTAAACCGTAAGCTTGTTGTGGTCATGGAAAGTGTCTGTTTCTTGTTATAGTGTACTCTCCCAAGTGCTTAATACAGTGCTCCGCACACAGGAAGTGCTTAATAAATATGATTGAATGAACGAATGAATGAATGGCCTCTGCAGGTTAAACTCATTCCTGTGAATGGGCTCCTTTTGTGGTTTAACATTTGTACAATAATAACAATAATAATATTGGTATTTGTTAAGCGCTTACTATGTGCAAAGCACTGTTCTAAGCGCTGGGGTAGATACAAGGTAATCAGGTTGTCCCACGAGGGGCTCACAGTCTTCAGGCCCAGAGGCCCAGAGAAGTGAAGTGATTTGCCCAAAGTCACACAGCTGACAAGTGGTGGAGCCGGGATTTGAACCCACGACCTCTGACTCCAAAGCCCGCACTCTTTCCACTGAGCCATGCTGCTTCAAGACTCATGCTCTAAGGAAGCTACAAATTCTTAGTTTAATATGAGTAATTGAATGTATTATTAAATGAAAGAAGGTAATGATCGTTCTACTTATAATTTTTTTCAGGACACAGTGTTAGTGGATGGGGCTTCTATGGAACAAATGTCAGTGATCTAGGATAAGTCATTCAGTCAACCGTATTTCTTGAGTGCTTACTATGTGCAGAGCACTGTACTAAGTGCTTAGGAGAATGCAATAAAACAGCAGAGTCCTTGCCCACACTGAGCTTACAGTCTAGAGGGGGAGACGGATAATAATATAAAAAAATTAATTAGTGGGAGAAAAGTTAGGAAAGAAGGGGCAGAGACAAAGATAGAAGGGAGAGATGATGTGAGAAGGGACATACAACCAGACTCTCACAAGAACACATATATATACATATACACACACACAAACATATACATAGAAACATATATTTTCATGCATAATAATACTAATAATAGTACTTGTTAAGCACTTTCTAAGTGACAGGCAATGTTCTAAGAGCTGGGGTAGATACAAGTTAATCAGGTTGGACACGGTCCCTGTCCCACATGGAGTTCAAACTCTTCATCCCCATGTTACAGATGAGGTAAGTGAGGCCCAGAGAAGTGACTTGCCCGAGATTACATGGTAGATGATAGAACCCAGGTCCTTCTGACTCCCAGATTCATTCATTCAATCGTACTTATTGAGTGCTTACTGTGTGCAGAGCACTGTACTAAACGCTTGGGAAGTACAAGTTGGCAATATATAGAGACGGTCCGTACCCAACAAGGCTATATGCACATCATTAACAAAATAGAATAGTAAATATGTATGGGTAAAATCAATAGAGTAATAAATCTGTATAAATATATACAGGTGCTGTGGGAAGGAGAAGGAGGTAGGGCAGTGGGGGGATGGGGAGGAGGAGAGGAAAAAGGGGGCTCAATCTGGGAAGGCTTCCTAGATCCGTGCTCTATCCACTAGGCCATGCAGCTTCTCTAATGACTTATCCAAGGACGTGGTCATGGGTTCAAATCCCGGCTTCACCTTTTTGTGCCTTTGGGCAAGTCACTTAACTTCTCTGGGCCTCAGTTATCCCATCTTTAAAATGGGATTAAGACTGTGAGCCCCACATGGGACAACTTGATGACCTTGTAAGCAGCGTGGCTCAGTGGAAAGAGCCCGGGCTTTGGAGTCAGAGTCATGGGTTCAAATCCCTGCTCTGCCGCTTGTCAGCTGTGTGACTTTGGGCAAGTCACTTCACTTCTCTGGGCCTCAGTTCCCTCATCTGTAAAATGCGGATGAAGACTGGGAGCCCCCCGTGGGACAACCTGATCCCCTTGTAACCTCCCCGGCCCTTAGAACAGTGCTTTGCACATAGTAAGTGCTTAATAAATGCCATTATTATTATTATTACCTTTTCATTCATTCATTCATTCAATCGTATTTATTGAGTGCTTACTGTGTGCAGAGCACTGTACTAAGCACTTGGGAAGTACAAGTTGGCAACACATAGAGACGGTCCCTACCCAACAGTGGGCTCACAGTCTAGAATGGGGGTCATATCAACCCAACAGCCACCTAATTATGGATGCAATTGAAAGTTCAATGATCTATTCTGATTTGCCCATTAGAAAATATTTTTATGACCTTCCTGGTCTAGCAGATAGAGCACGGGCCTGGGAGTCAGAAGGTCATGGGTTCTAATCCCGGCTCTGCCACTTGCCTGCTATAGGACCTTGGGCAAGTCATTTTACTTCTCTGGGCCTCAGCTACTGCATCTGTAAAATGGGGATTGAGACGGTGAGCCCGCGAGGGACTGGAACTATGTCCAACCTGATTTGCTTGTATTGTACTTTCCAAGCACTTAGTTGTACTTCCCAAGCGTTTAGTTGTACTTCCCAAGCGCTTAATACAGTGCTCTGCACACCATAAGTGCTCAATAAATACGATTGAATGAATGAATAATAGTAATAATGGCATTTGTTAAGCGCTCAACTATGTGCGAAGCACTTTTCTAATCACTGGATGGGGATACAAGGTGATCAGGTTGCCCCACGTGGGGCTCACAGTCTTTATCTCCATTTTACCAATGAGGAAGTTAAGTTGTTCAGTGACTTGCCCAGGGTCACACCGCAGACATCTGGCAGAGCCAGAATTCGAACCCATGACCTCTGACTCCCAAGCTCGTGCTCTTGCCGCTGAGCCACGCTGCTTCCAACCCAGCGTTTAGTGCAGTGTCTTCTACATAGTAAGTGCAAAACAAATACAATTACTATTAGTGTGTAAGCCCCTTGTGGGCAGGGAATGCGTTTCTTGCTTCTGTTGTACCTTCCCAAGTGCTTAGAATAGTGCACAGTATTATTATCATCAATTGTATTTATTGTGCGCTTACTGTGTGCAGAGCACTGTACTAAGCGCTTATTGTTGTATATTTATTAAGTGCTTACTATATGTCAAGCACTGTTCTAAGCACTGGGAAAGCTATAAGTTCATCAGTTTGAACACAGTCCCTGTCCCACATAGGGTTCACAGTTTTAATGCCCATTTTACAGATGAGGTAACTGAGGTCCAGGGACGTTAAATGACCTGCCCAAAGTCACACAGCAGACATATATCAGAACCCAAGTCCTTCCGTCTCCCAGGCCCATGTTTGATTCACTTATCCACGTTTCTTCTCAGTATTAGGGGCTCAGTAGATATACTAAGGGCTCAAAACATATTATTATCAATGCTGTTAGAGAAAAAGCATGGCTTAGTGGAACAAACAGGGGCTTGGGAGTCAGAGTATCTGGGTTTTAATCCTGGCTCTGCCACTAGACTGATGTGTGACCTTGGGCAAGTCACTTAATTTATTTGTGACCTAATTTCTTCATGTGCAAAATGGGGATTAAATACCTGTTTTCCTTTCTGATTAAACCGTAAACCCCGGGTGGGACACGGACTGTGTCCAACCTGACTATCTTGTATCTACCCTAGTGCTTAATACAGTGCTTGGCACATAGTAAGTGCTTAACAAATACCACCATTATTACCATTCTCATTCTTACCACTATTACTCTGAGCAAAGAGTAGTCATTTAAAATAGAAAAAATATTCAAGAAATGTCTGTAACATGTTATCTCTAGACTATAAGCTCCTTGCGTGCAGAGAGCTTGTCTATCAACTTTGTTATATTGTACTTTCCCGAGCACTTAGCTCAGTGATCTGCACACAGTAAGCACTCAA
Source organism: Tachyglossus aculeatus (assembly GCF_015852505.1). Taxonomy (NCBI): domain Eukaryota; kingdom Metazoa; phylum Chordata; class Mammalia; order Monotremata; family Tachyglossidae; genus Tachyglossus; species Tachyglossus aculeatus. The sequence goes on along the minus strand of NC_052067.1, from coordinate 129,185,892 downwards.
TAAATACAGTTGATTGAATAATTATCATGGATTGATTGAAATACATTAAACAATTTTCAAGCATTTTCCTAATTATTGTGGCATTAAAGGAGGGTTTACAGGAAATATGCTAAGTCTTTTTTAATCCTCTTCAGTGGATGTAATGGAGAATTCCTACAGATAGTCCCAAGATATGGTGCTTTTATTTAATTTAATGATTTCTGCATTTTCTTTTCTCGTATCTTTCCTGCTATAAAGGAAAATCTTACTAATGAAGCCTCAGAAGTGCTCTTTTGTTTAAAAAGTTGAGAGCTTTTGTTCCCCATCATTCATTCTTCTAAAGGAAACATTCCTCCTATTCCAGCAATTTCTGATTATTATCTTTATTAGAAAATGATGAAACATTCAAGGGCTAACAGTTTTTTTTTTTATGGTATGTATCTCTTTATAGTTTACCCAATCCATCAAATTAATGTCATTTTGAGAGTGAGGGCAACATTTCCATTGGCAAGATTTTGAAAACAAAGTTAAATGTTCTTGGCAAGTGTGATGCTTCTAAGGGTTGTCACCCTTACATCCCGGCCGAAATAGCCCCTGGAGTCACTTCAGGAAATCCAGGATGCCAGTAATTCCTAAATCCCTCATTGCCCCTTCCAGGGTCTGCTAGTTTGGGGATCCCAATCTAGTAAACCCCAAATCCCTGCACCAAAAGCAAGGCTTAGTGAATAGAGCACAGGCCTGAGAGTCAGAAGGACCTGGGTTCTAATCCTGACTCCACCACGTGTCTTCTGGATTACACTAATAATAACAATAATAACAATTATGGTATTTGTTATACCCGTGCTATGTGCCAAGCACTGTTCTAAGCACTGGCGTAGATACAAGGTAATGAGGTTGTCCCAAGTGGGCTCCCAGTCTTAATTCCCATTTTACATATGAGATAACTGAGGCCCAGAGAAGTGAAGCGCCTTGCCCAAGGTCACACAGCAGACAAGTGGCAGAGCCGGGATTAGAACCCATGACCTTCTGACCCCCAGGCCTGTGTTCTATCCACTACATCACTTCTCTGTGCCTCAGTTACCTCATCTGTAACTGAGGTAGACTTCTAGACTGTGAGCCCACTGTTGGGTAGGGACCGTCTGTTGACTGTAAACAGGGAGGGTTCCAGGCCAGAGGCTGGATGTGAGCGAGAGCCTGTTGGCGAGATGGAAGAGATCAAGGTATGATGAGTAGGTTGGCATTACAGGAGGGAAGTGTGCGGATTAGGTTGTAGTAGAACAGCAGCGAGGTAAATTAGGAGGGGACAAGGTGACTGAGTGCTTTTCCTTTTAGACTGTAAGCTCATTGTTCCATTTGCATTTGCCCAAGGTCACACAGCAGACAAATGGCAGAGCAGGAATTAGAAGCCAGACTCTTCTGACTCCAGCCCTTTGCTCTCACCATTAGGCAACAATGCTTCTCTAGTTTCCCACTCATTTCCCTCATTAGATTGCAAATTCCTTCAAATTTTGTTTTGCATTCCCCCACAAGGGTGCAGAACCATGCTTTGCCCCCAGTAGGCATTCGGTACAGTGTCTGCATAGAGTAGGGGCTCAGAATAGTGATCTGTACACAATAGGCATCCAGTACAGCCCTCTGCATGAAACAGGTTCTCAATCAATATAGATGATGATGGTCTCTTTTTTTTCTCTGCCTTTTTGTGTGCGGCCTGAAACCCAAGCTGAAGATATATGAGAAGTTCAGTTTAGACAATGACTCTCCCACCTTTCAAAGCCTTGTTGAATCAATCAATCAATCAATCAATCATATTTATTGAGCGCTTACTATGTGCAGAGCACTGTACTAAGCGCTTGGGAAGTACAAATTGGCAACACATAGAGACAGTCCCTACCCAACAGTGGGCTCACAGTCTAAAAGGGGGAGACAGAGAACAGAACCAAACATACCAACAAAATAAAATAAATAGGATAGAAATGTACAAGTAAAATAAATAAATAAATAAATAAATAGAGTAATAAATATGTACAACCATATATACATATATACAGGTGCTGTGGGGAAGGGAAGGAGGTAAGATGGGGGGATGGAGAGGGGGACGAGGGGGAGAGGAAGGAAGGGGCTCAGTCTGGGAAGGCCTCCTGGAGGAGGTGAGCTCTCAGCGGGGCCTTGAAGGGAGGAAGAGAGCTAGCTTGGCGGAGGGGCAGAGGGAGGCCATTCCAGGTCCGGGGGATGACGTGGGCCGGGGGTCGACGGCGGGACAGGCGAGAACGAGGTACAGTGAGGAGATTAGCGGTGGAGGAGCGGAGGTTGCAGGCTGGGCAGTAGAAGGAGAGAAGGGAGGTGAGGTAGGAGGGGGCCCATGTTGAAGGCCCATCTCCTCTGAGAGGCCTTCCTAGACTAAGCCCCACTTTTCCATCTCTCACTCCCTTCTTTGTCACCCTGACTTGTTCCCTTTGCTCTCCCCCAGCCCCTCCAGCCCCACAGCATGATTGTACATATCTGTAATTGTATTTTTTTGTGCCCGGCACTGTACTAAGTGCTGGGGTAGATACAAGCTAATCAGGTTGGACCCAGACCATGTCCCACATAGGGCTCACAGTCAATCCCTATTTTACAGATGAGGTAACTGATGAGCCTGCTGTGGGCAGGGATTGTCTCTCTTTATTGCTGAATTGTCCCACATAGTACTCCCAGACTAAGTAGGAGGGATAAAAATCCTCATTCTGCAACTGAGGAAACTTAGGCACAGGGAGGTGAAGAAACTTGCCCAAGGCTGCACAGCAGGCAATTGGTGGAGGCAGAATTAGAACACAGATCCTCTGACTCCCAGGCATGTGCTCTTTCCACTAAGCCCGGCTGCTCCTCTATAATAATAATAATAATAATGGTATTTCTTAAGTGCTTACTTTGTGCCAAGCCAAAAGAAGCAGCATGGCTCAGTGGAAAGAGCATGGGCTTGGGAGTCAGAGGTCATGGGTTCTAATCCTGGCTCTGCCACTTATCAGCTGTGTGGCTTTGGGCAAGTCACTTAACTTCTCTGTGCCTCAGTTACCTCATCTGGAAAATGAGGATTAAGACTTTGAACCCCATATGGGACAACCTGATTACCTTGTATCTCCTCCAGCGATTAGAACAGTGCTTGGCACATAGTAAGCACTTAACAAATACCAAAGTCATTATTATTAATAACAGATAGAGCCCAGTGCTGGGGTAGATACAAGCTAATCAGGTTGGACACAGTCCCTGTCCCACATGGGATTCATAGTCTCAATCCCCATTTTACAGTCGAGGCAAGTGAAGCTCAGGGAAGTTAAGCGTCTTGCCTAAATTCACACAGCAGACAAATGGTGGAGCAGGGATTAGGACCCATGACCTCTGATTCCCAAACCCGTGTTCTTGCCCCTAAGCCACGCTGCTGCAAAAACAGCATAAAGTGCTTAAATTCAAACGTGACTGAAACAAGGAACAGTTACTGTGTGTGTACACTGTGTCTGCTTGGTGTGGTCTGTTCTGTACGTCTGCCCTGTATTGAATTTTTTCAACCCTGTACATCCGCTCATATTCTCCACCGTGGAGAAGCAGCATGGCCTAGAGCATAAAGCATGGGCCTGGCAGTTAGAAGGACCCGGGTTCTAATCCTCACTCTGCCACTTGTCAGTTGTGTGAGCTTGGGCAAGCCAATTCTCTTCTCTGGGCCTCAGTTACCACTTCTGTAAAATGGGGATTAAGATTGGGAGTTCCCATGTGGCACAAGGACTGTGCCTAACCTCATTAGCTTGTATCTATCCCAGTTCTTAGAACATTGCTTAAATAGTAAATGTTGAAAAAATACCATCATTCTTCTCATTATTATTATTTGAGTTTCACTATCGATGGTGTCTTCAGATACGGAGGACTCGTTTGTGTGTCATCATCATCAATCGTATTTATTGAGCGTTTACTGTGTGCAGAGCACTGTACTAAGTGCTTGGGAAGTACCAATAATAATGGCATTTATTAAGCGCTTACTATGTGCAAAGCACTGTTCTAAGCGCTGGGGAGGTTACAAGGTGATCAGGCTGGCCCACGGGGGGCTCACAGTCTTCATCCCCATTTTACAGATGAGGTAACTGAGGCCCAGAGAAGTGAAGTGACTTGCCCAAGGTCACCCAGCTGACAATTGGCGGAGCCGGGATTTGAACCCGTGACCTCTGACTCCAAATTCCGGGCTCTTTCCACTGAGCCACGCTGAAGGTTTGTGTGCAGTATGCAGTACAATCTGGAAACTGCTAGTTCCAATCACATCTTGTCCTTCTCTCCAGAAATAGAACATAACAAATAGAGCCAAGAATTAAACATTTGAATTTTCCTTTGATATCTGCACATTGATAATAAATTGATAATAATCACTTGTTTAAAAAAGGACAGTGATCAACAAGCTAAAGTGCTTTTCTATAGGTCCTCAAATATTGAAGAAAATATAATATATATATATATATATATAGTCATAAAAAAGGCTTTAATGATTGCCCTAGGATTTCATATGCTGATACCCCATTTAGCGCACTTAATTGGTTCATGAAAATAGAGTAACTGAAAGAGCACTCAATGAGGTATAGTACACTAATGAGGAAACTGCATTAATGTATTCCCAGATCCAAAATATTGACTAAAATAATATGAATATATTAAAAATCATGATAAAAATGCGATAAATAGAAATGATCAAATAGCAATGTACCTACGCGCTGCTCCTAAAATATTTTTCACTGGATGTTTCTTATGGGCCCATATGCAAATATTTAGTTTTCGGGATGTTATTTTTCACATCTGATCGGGCACACAGACATCTTGTACTAACACACTTCAATTCTCTCATTTGTTGCCAAACAGAGCACAAAGAGTTGTTAAAATGGGCTTTTAATCTCTCTATTCAAATCAGTCAGAGTACTTCAGAGGTTGAGGGGGATGGGAAGAGACAGAGAAGGAGGTATTGAAACAGGCTCTGAAACTTGGAAAATTATCTTGAAGTCAGAAAGTGCTATAAGACCGACAATTACGTTCTGCTATTGAAGGAAAAGCATTAAAAAAGAGCGTTATAACAGGATGCTACAGCATTTTATATATTGATAGCATAATGGAGCTTGAAATCCTTTCTATAGAAATCCATTCTATAGGGAGCTCATCTATCAGCTCTTGCTATATTGTACTCTCCCAAGTGCCTGGTACAGTTCTCTGCCCAAAGAGAGCACTCAATACAAACAATTGATTGATGTGTAATTAAGGCTAAAAGGGAGTAAATTCTTTCAAAGAAACTTCTGATCTGCATTTTCAAGAATACATTTCTGGATGTTTGTACTTTCTTATATTCTATCAGGTGTGCTCATGCACGTCCCTATTCTTTGATATTCTAAATATTGGCAGGCTGAGAAAATTTAAATCCTAGCCCCCTGGAGCACAGGGAAGAGATATCTGAGACAAGCAATCAATATCTCCTAAAGCCTCAAGAGTGAATAAAACAAGTTTAGCATATAATGCAAAACTCAATATTACAAAGAAGACTGTTGTTCCTCTTTCTATTTAAACAATTGAGGCACAGTGAAAGAGCAAGGAACTCCATGCCAGAAGAACTGGAGCCAAGTCTTAGCTCTGCCACTGGACTACATTGTAATCAAGGGCTAAATTACTTGACCTTCCTGAGCCTCAGTTTCCTCAACTGTAAAATGGGGATAAGATAGATTGTAGGTTTATGTGGGACCGGGACTGTGTTTGACCTCATAACCTTCGAAGCAGTGTGGTCTTCTGGAAGGAGCATGGGCCTGGTACTCAGAGGGACGGGGTTCTAATCACAGCTCTGCCATTTACTAATCCTGGCTCTGCCACATGTCTGCTGTATGACCCTGGACAAGTCACTTAACTTCTCTGAGCCTCAGTTACCTCATCTGTAAAATGAGGATTAAGAATGTGAGCCCCACATGGAACAACCTGATCACCTTGTATCCCCCCTCAGTGCTTAGAAAAGTGCTTTGCACAGTAAGCACTTAACAAATGCCATCATCATTATCATTATTATTACCAGCTCTGTGGCATTGGGTAAGCCAATTAAATGATCCGTGCCTTGATTTCTTCATCTGTAGAATTGTGTTTACATCTTACTCTGCCCTACTATGAACACCATATGTGATAGGAACTATATCCAGACTATCTTGTACCCTATGCAGTGCTCAATATGGTGCTTGGCACACATAATTATCATTATTATTTGATCTATCCCAGTACATAGAAAATAGTAAGTGCTTAATAAAAACCCTACAAAGAAGTCTTTTTTTAACAAAGATCTCCTTGGATGATGGAAAATTTTAGTCTTGAGCCTGGCTTTTGGTCCAGTGAAAGAGCATTGTCCTGGAAGTAAGGAGGAATTTGTTGAAGACCCAGTTCTGCCTGACGTTATTCTTGCAACATGCTGCGTCCCTTCCCATTTACTTGGTCTTTATATTAAATGATTATCTCCCCTGGTGCTTAGGGAGATAATAATAATAATAATGATGGCATTTGGTAAGCACTTACTGTGTGCCAAGCACTGTTCCCTTTTAGACTGTGAGCCCACTGTTGGGTAGGGACTGTCTCTATATGTTGCCAACTTGTACTTCCCAAGCACTTAGTACAGTGCTCTGCACACAGTAAGCGCTCAATAAATACAATTGATGATGATGATGTTCTAAGCGCTGGGGGGTTACAAGGTAATCAGGTTGTCCCACATGGGGCTCACAGTCTTAACCCCCATTTTACAGATGAGGTAACTGAAGCACAGAGAAGTTAAGGGATTTGCCCAAAGTCACACAGCTGACAAGTGGCAGAGCCAAGATTCGAACCCATGATGTCTGACTCCCAAGCTCAGGCTCTTTCCACTGAGCCATGACACACAGTGAGCGCTTGACAAATACTCTTTAAAAAGGTGCTCAAAATAGCAATAAAGGAAGGAATGGTTAATTAATTATAAGAATCCTACCTACGTGCCAGTGGATATCTTGTCACCAGAGTTCTGAGCTAGCGCTGAGGGGGCTCACTAGAGGACATTTCTCACCAAGCATTAGTTCCACTGATGTGCCTCTCGGGCCCAACTCTAGGATGGCTTGGGGCAAATTCGAGCCAAAGAAGCCATTTTCCTTTTCCGAAAATTCTTTCCGAATAATAACCTGGCCCTGGGCGGGAATGGCTAGTGTCAGTTGCTAATGCCATAACCTAAACTGAAAAACATTGATGTCATTCTAGCTTTAAACATAAATCTTGAGGGATTTCAAGGTTATTCCTGAAAATGGGATTAAACTTTGAACAAATCTTATGAAAGAATCATTTTTATTTGCCTGTACTTTATCTCTGTAGGGGTTCACTAGTGTCCCGTGACATAAATCATGAATCGAGACAAAACATGGACCTCACTGGAATAAATGGCAGAGAAAATTACCTTTGAAGATGCCCGCACAGTCTATCTAATTCTTCATAATTACAGGGAAAATAATAATTACTGAAGGAAGTTTGTACGGCTGCTGCTGCATGTATTTTGTGGCTTGAACAGTTCAGTCTCACATTTGTCAATCTGGTGTCTTTCACAGGCTATCAATTCACTCTAATTGAGAGGCACATCCCTATTTATATCTTTCACATGGTGCAAGGGATACATGCTCTATTTAAGTAGAAGGGCCAAGCCTTGAACTGCGAAAGTGGATGTCCGGTTCCATTTATTTTCAGTGGTTCTAAATGCAGCGTCAGTTCATTTGAGGATTACAATAATAATAATAATAATAATGGTATTTGTTAAGTGCTTACTATGTGCAAAGCAATACAATGTACAATACTCATAGAATCTAAGGAGCAGAGATTTGGCAGGTGCTGGAATGGTCTTTAATCCCTCTCCACTTTCTAATAATAATAATAAATTATGGTACTTAAGCTCTTTCGATGATCCAAGCCCTGTTCTAAGTGCGGGGGAGATACAAGTTAATCAAACACAGTCTCTGTCCCACTTGGGGCACACCCTCTTATCCCTCATTTTGCAGATGAGGTAACTGAGGCACAGAGAAGTGTAGTGATTTGCCCATGGTCATGCAGTGGACATGTGGCGGAGCCGAGATTAAAACCCAGGTCCTTCTAACTCCCGGGTCCATGCCATATCCACTAGCTATGCTGCTTTCTAGACATGGATTTCAGCAGAAACCTTTGGGAAGTTGTAGATGCAGTACAGTGTTCTGAACAAAGTAAGCGCTCAATAAATAGGATTGATTGATTGATACAGCCTAACATTGGGTGTATCAATCAATCAATCAATCGTATTTATTGAGCGCTTACTGTGTGCAGAGCACTGTACTAAGTGCTTGGGAAGTACAAGTTGGCAACATATAGAGCCAGTCCCTACCCAACAGTAGGCTCACAGCCCAGTAGAAAGTTGCCTTGGAAGAAAAGGTTGCCACTGGAGATTCTTGAGGAGTTGGGAGAAGTGGATTGAATTTTTTGGAAAAAAGATCTGGACTGCAGAATGAAGTATGGACTGGAGTAGGGAGATACAGTAATCAAGGTGGGATAGGATAAGTGCTTGGATAATCAGAGTAGCAAAATTTAGTTGGAGAGGGCAGGGTGGCTTTTGTGAAGGTAGAACAGACAGGATTCAGTGACAGATTAAATTTATGGGTTGAATGAATGAGATGAGTCGAGGATAATGCCAGGTTTATGGGTTTGTGAGAAAGGGAAGATAGTGGTGTTGTCTACAGTGATGGGAAAGTCAAGAGGAAGACAGGGCTTAGGTGGGAAGATGGAGAGTTCAGTTTTGAACATGTTTGGTCTAAACTGTAAGCTCACTTGGGGCAGTGAATGTGTCTGCTTATTGTACAGTACTCTCCCAAGAGCTTAGTACAGTGCTTTGCACCCCACAAGCATTCAATAAAGATGATTGATTAATTGAGGTGTTGGTGGCACATGTCCTGAGAGATGTCCTGAGGCAGGAAGGAATGGAAGACTGCAGAGAAGAAGAGAGGTAGAGTTGGAGTGGTAAATTTAGGAATCATCCACAAAGAGATGGGAGATGAAGCCATGGAAGCAAATAAGTTCTCCAAGGTGGTGCATGTAGACAGAGAATAGAAGAGGACCCAGAACTGAGCCTTGAGGGACCCCCAAAGTCAGAGGGTGGGAGGCAGCAGAGGAACCTGAAAAAAAGACTGAGAAAGAGTGGTATAGAGTTAGAAGAAGAACCAGGAGAGGACAGTTTCAGTGAATCCAAGGTTGGGTAATATTTCAAGGAGAGGGGGTTGATCTACAGTGTCAAATGTGGCTGAGAGGTCTAGGAGGATTAGGATGATTAGGAGGATTAGGATGACATCAGATTTAGCAAGAAGAAGGTCATTGGTGACCTTGAAGAAGGCAGTTTCCATAGAGCAAAAGGGGATGGAAGGTAGATTGGAGGGGATCAAGGAGAGAATTGGAGGATGGAAAATGTAGGAAGCAGTTGCAAACTCTCTTGAGGAGTTTGGAGAGAAACGGTAGGAGGGAGATGCAGTGATTACTGGAGGGAGTGGTGGGGTCAAGGGTGGGGTTTTTTTTAGGATAGGAGAGATATGAGTCTGTTTAAAAGCAGTGAGGGAGAAGTAGGAATGGAAAGTGAACTGTTGAAGATGGACGTCAGGGAAGGAAGAAGGGAGTAGACAGATGTTTTAATAAGGTATTAAGGGATGGGTCAGAGGCATAGCTGGAGGGTGGGAGTTAGATTCTGAGAGGAGGCTAGAGATCTCCTCTTGAGATAATGCCAGGAAAATTGAGAGAGTCCAAAAGCATGCAGGAGGAAGGAGGGCAAGCATGCAGGAGGAAGGAGGAGCTTGGAGAGAAGCAGGTGACCATCTTGAAATGAGAAAGTGCTCACAGGAGCAAAAGGATTATTCAGGTAAGGATTGTTCCAGTTAATTTAACGGTTGCTGTGTAAATGGAGGCAGTTGAGCTTATTTGCTGTGCGGGTTTGAGAAGAGGGTGGTGGATCTTCAGGTCGGATCCGTACTCCAAAAACAAAACACCTTAATTAGTGGGAAAACAATTGGCCTCCTGTCACTTTCCAACAGTGAAGAAGCAAATTATCTTGATTAATGTTTTCATTTCAAGGTATAGGTATGGTTCCCCCAGAAACACATCTGTCCAATCTGATGGAGCCTGGGTAGAATAATAATAATACTAATGATGGCATTTGTTAAGCACTTACTATGGGCAAAGCACTGTTCTAAGCGCTGGGGAGGTTACAAGGTCATCAGGTTGTCCCATGGGGGGCTCACAGTCTTAATCCTCATTTTACAGATGAGGTAACTGAGGCACAGAGAAGTGAAGTGACTTGTCCAAAGTCACACAGCTGACAAGTGGTGGAGCCGGAATTTGAACCCATGACCTCTGATTCCAAAGCCCAGGCTCCTTCCACTGTGCCAGGCATTGCGGCCCCATGCCCCACAGCACTTATGTAAGTATCTGTAATTTATTCAGTTATATCAATACTTATATTACTGTCTGTCTCCCACTGTAGACTGTAAACTTGTTGTGGGCAGGGAACTCTCTAGCAACTCTGTTATACTGTACTCTCCCAAGTGGTATTATGGTATTTGTTCAGTGCTTACTATGTGGCAAGCATTGTACTATGTGCTGGGCACTGTACTAAGTAAGCATAGTTTCCATGGATTCATGGATGCTCCTTAGTCCAACCTCATTATTTTGTGTCTACCCCATGCTTAGTACAGTATCTGGCACACAATAAATGCTTAACAAATACCATTAAAAACAAAAATTATTAGCCCAGTTTGTTGGCTCTGGCTACTGACAGGCACTTCTGACCTCCAGGAGGTGACTACTTTGAAACAAAGTCCTTCATTGTTATTGGTTCTGCATATGTTTGCTCTCTGTAAATTTTCCCCCTTATTATTTGCACTGAATCACATTTCTCTTTGCAATATGGGCAGGGTTTTCTTTTTAGCTCTAAACTATAAGGTCCTTGTGGGCTCGGAACATGTCTAACAGCTATGTTATATTGTACTCTCCCAAACATTTAGTACGGTGCTCTGCACCCAGTAAGTGCTCAATGAATTTGATTGATTGATTCATTGATTGACTCCATTAGAGGGATACTCTGAACATGTTTTAGTTTTATGTTTTTAGGTATTTGTTGAGTGCTTATTAAGTGCCAGTCACTGTACTAAACACTGGGGTAGATACAAGGTAATCAGGTTGGACACAATTGAAGGACACAGTCCATATTCTATAAGAGGCTCAGAGTCTTAATTTCCATTTTACAGATGAAGGAACGGAGGCACAGAGAAGCCAAATGACTTGCCCAAGGTCATACAGCAGACAAATGGAGGAGCCAGGATTGGAACCTCGATCCTTTAGACTCCCAGTCCCTTATATTATCCACTAGATCGCACTGCTTCCAGGGTAATTCTCAGGTTTGAACTTCTGTGAACGATTTCAAATTTTGTTCTCATTCAAGGATGGTCCTTAAGATGTTTCTGAACTTTTATATATCTTTTATTAATAATAATAATAATAATGGTATTTGTTAATTGCTTACTATGTGCCAAGCACTGCTCTAAGCACTGGAGCACTGTTTCAAAAGTGTGACAAGCCCCACAGAAGAATTTCACCTTCCATATGGATAGAAAATAGTTTTATTTGGAATTTTCTTTGTTTTATCCAGCGTCTTTGTGAAAAACAAAAGCAATTTTCTCAGTACTACAGGATTCCTCAATAGAATATCTTCCTGATTATTGGCCCGACAATATAATGCGAACAAGTCTAACATCAATTTTATCTTAATCCTCAGGCCAAGAAACAAATAGAGTTTGCGTTTAGTTGTCTTACAGATGTTAGGAAGTTTGGCAGTGCATTTTACAGATGATATTTAAATCATGATGATGCTTCTTGCCTTTCCAAACTACGGCAGTGACCCTATTCCGGACCAACACACCACTCTGGGCTATTTGCAAGTTTGCTTGGCTCCTCAGCAGATGGTCCTGATGTAACACTTCCTTTCTTTATTAAGACCTTTTCCCTAGTGGATTGGAGCTTCATTTATAGTATTGATCCTTTTCTGAGTTTTTCAGAATCTATTGTTCAATCTCTAGCTCCATAACAAACTATGTTTTCAGGGCTGGCTATTACCCCTCTAAGTTACCCTGGAGAGTAATAAATTTCACTCCTTTGCTGCGTGAGGCACCAAGAGTCCAGACCCTTTTCTATTAAATAATACAAAATTAGCTCTCCTTCTATGAAGTCCATAAATCCAGCACCATCTCCTCCAATTATTCTCCCTGTACACCTTATTTTACTTTTATTCTTTTAGCCCATTCATTTTTTTAATAGCTCCAAGGCTGATGGGTTCTACCTAGGACACCATCATTGTCCCAACCATTTCCAAGAGATGTGGTCCTTGCCTTTAGGGTGGCCCAGACTGGACTGGGGTGAGATAGTGGGAGAAGGCAGGTTCTGGTAATGGTGGCAGTGGCAGAGGAAGAAGGGGAGGATTGGGATGAAGGTCTGAGGCAGTGGCAGAGTGGAAGATGCCTAGAACCTAGAAGTTCATAGGTTCTAGTCCCGGCTCCCCCACTTGTCTGCTGTGTGACCTTGAGCAAATAACTTCTCTGGGCCTCAGTTACCTCATCTGTAAAATGGGAATTGAGACTGTGAGCCCTAGGTGGGACAGAGACTGTGTCTAACCCAATGTGCTTGTATCCTCCCCAATGCTTAGTACAGTGCCTGATACATGGTAAGTGCTTAACAAATGCCATAACTTATTACCTTGCTGCCTCATCCGTCTTTATAGTATTTGTTAAATGCTCACTATGTGCCAGGCACTGTTCTAAATGCTGGGGTAGATAGAAGTTAATCAGATGGGACACAGTCTCTGTCCCACATGGGGCTCACAGTCTTAATCCCCATTTTACAGATAAGGTAACTGAGGCACAGAGAAGTAAAGTGACCTGCCCTAGGTCACACAGCAGACAATTAGAACAGCTAGGATTAGAACCCACATCCTTCTGATTCTCAGGTCTTTGCTCTGTCCACTATGCCACGTTGCTTCTTCTGCTCCAAACTTCATTAGTAGCTGGCCTAGTGATAAGGGAGAGGAACCAGGGAAGAGGGAGATGGAGCATTCCGGTGAGTCTGACTTCTATCCCTCCCATATTGGTTTGATTTTCCCTCCTTCTCCTCCTCCCTGTCTCCCTCAAGGACGGCAGTCACGAGGGATGAGGATGATAGAGGGGAGTGGCCTGGGTGAGCAAAATCCCCACCAAGGAGCCAGGATAAAGGGGTCTTGGTTTTTCATCCTCTAACTCCTCTCTGCCCCACTCTGGTATGGTTATGGGGGCTTGGGCAAACATGCTTCACCCTGGGGCTTGCTCTTTCTAAAGCCATGGTCAAAGCAGGGTAGAAACCCCGCTTTTCCCCCAAGTCTTGGTGACTCCCATGGTGTAAGGATTGTGGGGATTGTGAAGCAGCTTTGGTTCCTCACAGCTGGCTAGGAAGAGATGAATGCAGCAGGGTGTTGCGTTGGTGGGAACACGGAAGGATTTTTCAGAAACATTCTCTTTGTGTCTAGGTCTGTGTCCCACTATTATTCAGGAATGGGGGGTGGTGGTTAATAAGTCTTGAGTTCATGCAAATTGGAAAATCTCAAGTGTAGTAAACTCTATCTCTGTCTCTTTGTAAGTCTGTCCCTCTCTCTTTCTGCATCTCTATGTCTCTGTCTCTCTTTCTTTATCAGAACTCCCAGGTTGTCTCCAAAGCACAGGCAAGTCTGGCTGTGAATTCCTACCTCTGCCTGCTCATCTACTACATACCAGACAGCACACTTCACTCCTTTAACACCAAACTACTCACTTCACCTCAACCTCGTCTCTCTTGCCATCGATACTTTGCTCACGCACTTCCTCCTTCCTGGAAACTCCTGCCTTCTTCATATCTAGCTTGTCTTCCCCAGGAAGTCTCCTCTTTCTAGCCTCTCACTCTCCATCCTACTTTCCCTTCTGGGTCACCTAAGCACTTGGGTTCCTAACGTTTAACACATTGATATTCACCTGCCTAGCTTACTCCCAAACATTATGTATTGTTGCTTCCCACATCTGAAATTAATTTGTCCTTCTCCCTGACTAGATTGCAAGGCTCCTTGCCTACAACTACATGTCTACCAACTACATAGTAATAATAATGATGGTATTTGTTAAGTGCTTACTATGTGCCAAGCACTGTTCTAAGTGCTGGGTAGATACAAGGTAATCAGGTTGTCCCATGTGGGGCTCACAGTCTTAATCCCCATTTTACAGATGAGATGACTATGGCAAGTGACTTGCTCAAGGTCATACTGCAGACAAATGGTGGAGTCAGGATTAGGACCCACATCCTTTGACTCCCAAGCCCATGGTCTTTCCACTAAGCCTCGCTGCTCAGTTTCCCAGGTGCTTAGTTATAACACTCTGCACACAGTAGGTGCTAGATATTCATTTATTCAATCACATTTATTGAGCATTTACTGTGTGCAGAGTACTGAACTAAGTACTTGGGAAAGTTCAATAAAATAACAGTGACATTCTCTACCCACAGTGAGCTTGCAGTCTGGACGTCAGGGAGACAGACATCAATACAAATAAATAAGATTACAGGTATGTACTCTCCCATTTCACCTGTCTGGAATTTATTTTAATAATAATAATAATAGCACTTATTAAGGGCTTACTATGCGCAAAGCACTGTTCTAAGCACTGGGGAGGTTAAAAGGTGATCAGGTTGTCCCACAGGGGGCTCACAGTCTTAATCCCCACTTTACAGATGTGGTAACTGAGGCACAGAGAAGTGAAATGACTTGCCCAAAGTCACACAACTGACAAGTGACGGAGGTGGGATTCAAACCCGTGACCTCTGATTCCCAAGCTCGGGCTCTTTCCACAGAGCCACGCTGCTTCTCTTAATGTCTGTGTGCCCAACTAGATTCTAAACTCCTGAGGGCCGGGATCATGTCTACTGACTCTATTGTATTGTACTCCTCCAGGTGCTCAGTATAGAACTCTGCCTACAGTAAGTTCTTAATAAATACTACTTATTGACTGAACCAAAAAGTTGCAAAGGAATAGGCTTTCTGCTGCCTTAGGTGTAAGGACAGTGATCCATCCATCAGTGGTATTTATGGAGTACTTACTGCTGATGATGGTATCTGTTAAGTGCTTATATGTGCCAACCACTGTTCTAAATGCCAGGGCAGATAAAAGGTAACCAGGTTGTCCCACATACTGTGTGCAAAGCACTCTACTAAGTGCTTGGGAGAGTACAAAAGAAAGCTAGATACCACAAATCAGTGAGAGAGTTGTAGAAGTTTCAGCAAGGTGCTGGAGAGAGCAGCATGGTGTTTTCAGTGGGTGCCAAGTCTGGGTTTGGCGGGGTGGAAGGGGAGGAGCCTTCCCAGACTAAGCCCCTTCCTTCCTCTCCCCCTCGTCTCCCTCTCCATCCCCCCCTTCTTACCTCCTTCCCTTCCCCACAGCACCTGTATATATGTATATATGTTTGTACATATTTATTACTCTATTTATTTATTTATTTTACTTGTACATATCTATTCTATTTATTTTATTTTGTTAGTATGTTTGGTTTTGTTCTCTGTCTTCCCCTTTTAGACTGTGAGCCCACTGTTGGGTAGGGACTGTCTCTATATGTTGCCAATTTGTACTTCCCAAGCGCTTAGTACAGTGCTCTGCACATAGTAAGTGCTCAATAAATACGATTGATGAGTAACCTCAGCTTCTTCCCCTCCTCTCCTGTCAACATCCTCTCTCCACTCCAGAGACCCACCTTCCCTGGCCATTTATTCCTGGACTTTTTCCCCAGATCCCTCTTCATCCCTGCCCAACCCCCACCTGCCCAATGTAGCATAATAATAATAATATTCAATTCAATCGTATTTATTGAGCACTTACTGTGTGCAGAGCACTGTACTAAGCACTTGGGAAGTACAAGTTGGCAACATATAGAGACGGTCCCTACCCAACAATGGGCTCACAGTCTAGAAGGGGGAATAATTATACTGATGGTATTTGTTAAGAGCTTATTATGTGCCAAGCACTCTTCTAAGTGCTGGGGTAGATACAAGGTAATCAGTTTGTCCCACATGGGGCTCACAGTCTCAATCCCCACTTTGCAGATGAGGTAACTGAGGCACATAGGAGTGAGGTAACTTGCCCAGAGTTACACAGCTGATAAGTGGCAGAGCTGAATTAGAACCAAGCCTGGGATCTTTCCACTAAGTCACACTGCTTCTCTGTCTTCTCTGTCACTTCTTGTGTGGTGGATAGAGCGCAGGCCTGGGAATCAGAAGGTCACAAAGGTCTAATTCCAGCTCTGCCACTTATCTGCTGTGAACTTGTACAATGCCTGGCACATAGCAAGCCCTTAACAAATTCCATTATTATTACTTTGGATGAGAACTTCCCTGGGGCAGTTTCCATTAGATGGGAAATAACTCTGACAAAAAATGTTTGTGAATTTTGGTTGAGTGACAGAAGAGGTTCTGAACGAAGGGAAGGACAGGGCGTTCATTCGAAACTCAGGAAAAAGGAAGGGAGCCTGTTCTCTGGTTTTCTTTTAGACTGTGAGCCCACTGTTGTGTAGGGACTGTCTCTATATGTTGCCAACTTGTACTTCCCAAGTGCTTAATACAGTGCTCTGCACACAGTAAGCGCTCAATAAATACGATTGATTGATTGATTGGTGTGCTCCACCACAAACGTACATTCACAGGGCCACTTCTATTTGCTCCCCAGATAAAGGGGTGCTCACAACCATAAAATACTCAAAATCACTTCCCAAAAAAGTACCCTTATTTTCTAGAATATCTGAACATAGTTTCAAAGTCAGTTGGCTATCAACTTGCCTTGCCAAGTGATGTGAGGTGATCTATTGAATTTCAGAGTCCCTCACTGCAGGGGGAATTTTTCTTCTGGCCTAATAAGCACTCGCACAAACTCACATATTTGACAATTATTGACAATTTATATGACTGGTTTAGAGGTCAGAAGTTTTGTACACCTAAGCAAAGCTTCTTTGAGGATGAAACAAAGTCAAAAAGACCTTCCCATCTAAACAATGGGAGGAGACATGCCTATGTTAACTGTGGAAACTGCCCAGAACTTTTACCCAATCTCTACTCATTTTTCAAAGTCTTTCATTTTATTTATATGTTCTAGATTATATGAACATAATTTCAACACCAGTGGACTCTTGCCCTGTCTTGTCATGTGATGTGAGTTGATTGACAGAGTTTCACAGTCCCTCACCACAGGATTATTTTTCTTCTGGCCCCAGTAAGGATAAGGCAGCCCTTAGAAGTGAGGCCAGAGCAGTGAGTGTCTGGAGCTGAATAATAATAATAATCATTATAAAATTATGGCATTTGTTAAGCATGTACTATGTGCTAGGCACGGTACTAAGCGCTGGGGTGGATACAAGCAAATTGGGTTGGACCCAGTCTCTGTCACACATTCATTCCTTCAGTCAAATTTATTGAGTGCTTACTGTGTGCAGAACACTGTACTAAGTGCTTGAAAAGGTACAATATGGCAATAAACAGTGATGGTCCCTGCCCATACAGGGGTTCACAGTCTCAATCCCCATTTTATGGATGAGGCAACTGAGGCCCAGAGAAGTCAGTTGACTTGTTCAAGGTCATGCAAGTGACAAGTGGTGGAGTTGGGATTGGAACCCATGACCTTTTGGCTCCCAGGCCCGTGCTGTATTCACTACGCCATGCTGCATTCATTCATTCATTCATTCAATTGTATTTATTGAGTGCTTACTGTGTGCACACCACTGTACTAAGCACTTAGGAAATACAAGTTGGCAACAGGCAGTGAGCGTCTGAAACTGGGAGGCCGGTGTAGAGGTATTCATTCATTCAATCGTATTTATTCAGCACTTACTGTGTGCAAAGCATTGTACTAAGCACTTGAAGCCTAGATTGTCTGGAGTGTGAAGCTGATTAAGCGAATGTCTGGAGCTGTGAGACCAGGGAAGTGAGTATATGGAGGTGCTTCCCCACAGCACCTGTATATATGTTTGTACATATTTATTACTCTATTTATTTTACTTGTACATATCTATTCTATTTATTTTATTGTATTAGTATGTTTGGTCTTGTTCTCTGTCTCCCCCTTCTAGACTGTGAGCCCACTGTTGGGTAGGGACTGTCTCTATATGTTACCAACTTGTACTTCCCAAGCACTTAGTACAGTGCTCTGCACACAGTAAGCGCTCAAGAAATGCGATTGATTGATTGATTGATTGAGCTGTGATGCCAGGGTAGTGACTGTCTGGAGCTGTGGGCCAGGACAGCAAGTTTCTAGAGCTCTCAGTTCAGGGTAGTGAGTGTCTAGAGTTGTGAGTCCAAGGTACTGACTGTCTAGAGTTGTGAAGCCAGGACACTGAGTGTCTGTATCTGTGAAGCCAGGGTAGAGAATATCCGGAGCTGAGAGACATTCTCACAGCTCCAGTGACTCTCTGGAGCTGGCCCTGGAAGTGTCTCAGTACCTCACCTCCCCTCCGCACCCTCAACTTCCAGCCTCTTCTTAGAAACCAGACATGGGCAATGGAACGCCTCCCCCTGATCTTGTGGTCTATACTGGAGCAGAGATGTGTAGGTTAGTCATAGGGAATTGTCTGGTCTCCCCTGACTGTGCCAGATGATCGGCAGATGTACCAAACAAATAAGATCTGGTCTGCAAGGAACCAATCAGAAGGCATGGATGGTGAGTGTGCCCTAAATCCACTTCTTCTACGGTACGGAGTATGATCAAAGAAGAGTATGGAGGGACTCCCATAGGAAAATCAAATGATGCTTAACAAACATGCTCCTGTATTGCCTAATCCCTGCACTTTGTCCTCTGCCTCCTCATCCTCTACCTGCTGATCTCTTAATCCTGCTCCAGCCCTTGGCTTTGCAGCAATGAGAGTTGGAGAATGCAGGCTGGACCAGGGGATGCTGAGAGTTGTAGTATTGAGAGACTTGGTGTATTTTGTAATAATGAAGCTGCTGAAAATCAGTTAAAAGAATAAGAATAATAATAATTGCTGTATTAAGCACTTTCTATGTGTCAGGCACTGTACTAAGCGCTGGGGTGGATACAAGCAAATTGGGTAGGATACAGTCCCTGTCCCACTTGAGGTTTACAGTTTTAATCCTCATTTCACAGATGAGGTAACCGAGGCACAGAGAACTGAAGTGACTTGCTCAAGATCACACAGCAGACAATTGGCAGGGTAAGGATTAGAACCCAGGTCCTTCTAGCTTCCAGGCCCATGCTGTATCCACTAGGCCATGTTGGGGAAGGGGGTTCAGGGGGACCAGGGAGAAAGACCCATTGGGGTGTAAAGGGGAAGGAAAAAAGGGAAAGCTAAGCTGAGGATGGGGTGGTGCGGAAGCAAGGTTTGTTAATGATGCGCATCTAGCTTAATTTCTATTTATTCTGATGACTTGACACCTGTCCACATGTTTTGTTTTGTTGTCTGTCTCCCCCTTCTAGACTGTGAGCCCATTGTTGGGTAGGAACCATCTCTATATGTTGCCAACTTGTACTTACCAAGTGCTTAGTACAGTGCTCTGCACACAGTAAGCGCTCAATAAATATGGTTGAATAAATGAATGATGGGGTAAGGTTATTTTTTTGTGGCTAGCCCCTTAAGGGCAGGGAATGTGAATGCTCATTCTGTGTATTGCACTCTCCAAAGCACTTAGTACAGTGTTCTGCACATAGTAAGCAGTCAATAAATACCATTGATTGATTGACTTGTTAAGCACTTACTATGTGCCAAACACTCTACTATGCTCTGCGGTAGATACAAGATAATCAGGTTGGACAAAGTCCTTGTCCCACATGGGGAATCACATTTTACAGATGAAGAAACTGAGGCCTAGGGAAGTTAAGTGAAGTTATTTTCCAGGCCAATCTGAAGTGGAAACATAAACCATTAGCACGTGGAGATGAAGTAATTTCTATGGAACTGATGGTGGACCTTATTCTTCCTTTTCTTAATATGACATGATTTACGGCCAACTAAAAAGTAGAATTGATATTTCACTTTCTTTGACATGTCACAAGGAAATCTATCTCACTGAGTAAATGAGCTTTTGGTGGTTTTTATTGCTTAGGTTGGTGAGGGATGAGTGATTGAAAGACACATACATTTTGTTTTGGAGAATTACTGAGCGGTATCAACTCACAAGCCTGGTCATCTTTCCTATGGAACAAAGAACAGAGAAGCAGCGTGGCTCAGTGGAAAGTGCCCAGGCTTTGGAGTCAGAGGTCACGGGTTCAAATCCCAGCTCCGCCAATTGTCATGTGACTTTGGACAAGTCACTTAACTGTTCTGTGCCTCAGTGACCTCATCTGTAAAATGGGGATTAAGACTGTGAGAGCCCCGTGGGACAACCTGATCACCTTTGTAAGCTCCTCAGCACTTAGAACAGTGCTTTGCACATAGTAAGCACTTAATAAATATTATATAAAAACAAACAAACAAAAAAAACCCCTTGGTTTTCCCTTGGAGTCATTTGGCTATTTCAGTCTGTTTGACAACTTATATGTCCTGGTCTGGAGAACACAATTACTTGACTGATTTATAGTTGGTAATAGTAATACACAGAGAACTGTCCCATTCCCTTTGCCAGTAGTTTCAGAATTTGAACTCCCTCCTCAAACCTCTTGTTTCCCTGCATCCCCAATCTCTTGCCCCTAAAGACCTGGTCTTACACTTTATTGAGAAAATTGAAACTATGGCATGATCTCCCTAAAAACTCCCTTGCTCCTCTCCAGCCCCTTCCTCCTCCCACCTCTTCTTAAACTCTCCCATATTTTCCAGCAGTTACTCAAGGAGGAGATCTTCTCCCTTCTCTCAAAATCCACCCCCTCCACCTGCTCCTCTGACCCCATTCTTTTGCACCTTATCAAAACACTTACCCTCTCACTTCTTCCCTCCCTGACTGCCATTTTCAGCTGTTCATTCTCCAGTGGCTTTTCCCTACTGCTTTCAAACATGCTTACATCTCCACTATCCTTAAAGACAAAAAAACCCTCAAAAACTTCCCTTGAGCCCATGGCTCCCTCCAGTTATTGCCCCATCTCCCTCCTACCATTCCTCTCTGTGTTCCTTGAGTGAATTGTCAAAACCTGCCGTCCCCACTTCCTCTCCTCCAATTCTCTTCTTGATGCCCTCCAATCTGTATTCCCCCCTCCATCACTCCAAAGCAACTGCCTTCTCGAAGGTCACCAAAGATCTCCTTCTTGCCCCGACGGCCTCCTCTTCAAAATCTCAGCTGCCTTCGATACTGTCAACCACCCCCTTCTCTTGGAAACATTATCCAATCTTGGCTTCACTGAAGCTGTCTTCTCCTGGTTCTCCTCCATTCTCTCTGGCCGCTTGTTCTCAGTCTCCTGTGAGAGTCCCTTCAGACTCAGTTCTAGCTCCCCTTCTAGTCTCCATCTACAACCACTACCTTGAAGGACTCACTGGCTCCCAGGGCTTCAACTTCTAGAGTGTAAAACCGGTGTGGGCAGGCATTAGCTCTTTATACTGCTGAATTGTACTTTCTAGGTGCTTAGTACAGTGCTCTGCACACAGTAAGTGCTCAATAAATATGATTGAATGAATGAACTACCATCTCTATGTGTTTGATTCCCAAATCTACATCTCCAGCCCTGATCTCTCTCCTTTTCTGCAGTCTCTCATGATGCCTGTTAACTTGTTTTGATGTCTGTCTCTCCCCTTCTAGACTGTGAGCCTGTTGTGGGCAGGGATTATCTCTGTTGCTGAATTGTACTTTCTAAGTGCTTAGTACAGTGTTCTGCACACAATAAGTGCTCAATAAATACAATTTCCTCCCACCTTCAGGATCTCTTTACTTGGATGTCCCTCTGGCGACTCAATTTTAACATGTCCAAAACCTGGTCTCCCCTTGGATTTCTTGCCTTTGTAGATGGCAGCACCATCCTCCCTGTTTCAAAAGTCCGTAAGCTTGGTGTTATCCTTAACTCCTCTCTCTCATTCAATCTCCATCTGGATGTCTGCCCGCCATCTAAAACTCAATATGTCCAAGACTGAACTCCTTATTGTCCCTCCCAAACCCTGCCCTCTCCCTGACTTTCCCGTCATTGTAGATGGCACTGGCATCCTTCCCATCTCACAAGCCAGCAACGTTGGTGTCATCCTCGACTCCGCTCCCTCGTTCACCGCTCACATCCAATCCATCACCAAAACCTGCCGGTCTCACCTCTGCAACATCACCAAGATCAGCCCTTTCCTCTCCATCCAAACCACTACCTTGCTAGTTCAATCTCTCATCCTATCCCGACTGGATTACTGCATCAGCCTCCTCTCTGATCTCCCATCCTCCTGTCTCTCCCCACGTCAGTCTATACTTCACGCTGCTGCCTGGATCATCTCTGTGCAGAAACGCTCTGGGCATGTTACTCCCCTCCTCAGAAATCTCCAGTGGCTACCAGTCAACCTATGCATCTAGCAAAAACTCCTCACTCTCGGCTTCAAGGCTGTCCATCCATCACCTCGCCCCCTCCTACCTCACCTCCCATCTCTCCTTCTACAGCCCAGCCCACACCCTTCACTCCTCTGCTGCTAACCTCCTCACTGGGCCTCGTTCTCACCTGTCCTGCCGTTGACCCCCGGCCCACATCCTCCCCCTGGCCTGGAATGCCCTCCCTCCACAATCCACCAAGCTAGCTCTCTTCCTCCCTTCAAAGCCCTACTGAGAGCTCACCTCCTCCAGGAGGCCTTCCCAGACTGAGCCCCCCTTTTCCTCCTCCCCTCCCCATCTCCCCTCCCTACCTCCTTTCCCTCCCCACAGCACCTGTATATAAGTTTGTCCAGATTTATTACTCTATTTTACTTGTACATATTTACTATTCTATTTATTTTGTTAATGATGTGCATCTAGCTTTACTTCTATTTATTCTGATGACTTGACACCTGTCCACATGTTTTGTTTTGTTGTCTGTCTCCCCCTTCTAGACTGTGAGCCCATTGTTGGGTAGAGACTGTCTCTATATGTTGCCAACTTGTACTTCCCAAGTGCTTAGTACGGTGCTCTGCACACAGTAAGCGCTCAATAAATACGATTCAATGACAATGAATGAATGAATCTGTCACGAAATCCTGTTGGTTCAACCTTCACAACTTCACTAAAATGCACCCCTTCTTCTCCATCCAAACTGCTGCCACATTAATCCAAGCACTTATCCTATCCTTCCTTGACTACTGAATCAACCTCCTTGCTGACCTCCCACCTCCTGTCTCTCGCCACTCCTGTCCATATTTCACACTACTGGCTGGATCATCTTTCTACAGAAAATGTTTCCCTGTTCCTCGACACTCCAGTGATTGCCCATCCACCTTCTCACCAAACAGAAACTCCTCACTATTGGCTTTAAGGCCCTCAATCACCTTGCCCCTTCTTACCCTACCTCCATAATTTCCTACTATAATTCAGCCCACAAACCTTACTCTAATGCCAACCTACTCACTGTCTCTCCATCTTATCTCTCTCCCCATCAACCTCTCACCAATGCATGGTGAAGTGGATAGAGCACGGGCCTGTGAGTCAGAAGGTCATGAGTTCTAATCCCAGCTCTGCCACTTCTCTCCTGTGTGACCTTGGGCAAGTCACTTCACTTCTCTGGGACTCATTTACCTCATCTGTAAAATGGGGATTGAGATGGTGAGCCCCACGTAGGCCAGGGATTGTGTCCATCCAGATTTACTTGTATCCACCCCAGCGTTTAATACAGTGCCTAGCACATAGTAAGTTCTTAACAGATGCCATAATTATTATTATTATTTCCTGTCTCTGGCCTGAAATGCTCCCCCACCTCCACTTAATAATCGACAAATTTCAAACACGCTTGTATCTCCCCTATCCTAAATTAAAAAAAAACAAACCTTGACCCCTCCAGTAAGCTCCCTCCAGTTATCACCCCATTTCCTTCCTACCATTCCTCTCCAAACTCCTTGAGTGAGTTGTCTACATTCAATGCCACATGTTCCACTCCTCCAGTTCTCCTTGACCCCCTCCAACCTGACCTCTAGTAACAATAATAATAATGACAATGGTATTTATTAAGCACTTACTATGTGCCAGACACTCTATTAGGTGCTGCGTTAGATTCAGACAAATCGGGCTGGACTCAGTCCCTGTCCCACATGGGGCCTACAGTCTTAATACCTATTTTCCAGATGAGGTAACTGAGGCACAGAGAAGTGAAGTGACTTGCCCAAGGTCACACAGCAGACAAGTGTCAGAGACAGGATTAGAACCCAAGTCTTTCTGACTCCCTGCCCCATGTTCTATCCAGTAGGCCAAACTGTTTCTCAGTGGCGGACACCTTCTCGCCTCCCACCCACTAAGTATAGGGGTCCCTCAAGGTTCAGTTCTGGGTCTCCTTCTATTATCCATCTACACCGGCTCCCCTGGAGAACTCATTCACTCCTAAGGCTTCAACTACCACCTCTATGCAGATAATTCCTAAATCTACATCTCCAGCCCTGATCTTTCTCCCTCTCTTCCTTTTCATATCTCCTCTTGCCTCCAAGATATCTCTACTTGGATGTCCTGCCGTTACCTCAAAACTGACAGGTCCAAAACAGAATTCCTTCCCACTCAAACCCTGTCCTCCCACTGACTTTCCCATCACTGTAGACAGCACCACCCTCCTTCCTGTCTCACAAGCCCGTAATCTTGGTGTTATCCCTGACTTCTCTCTCATTCAACCCACAGATTTAATTTGTCACTAAATCCTTTTGGATCAACCTTCACAACATCGTTAAAATCCATTCTTTCCTCTTCATAATAAGAGTAACCGTGGTGTTCGTAAGCACTTACTAGGGGCCAAGCACTGTTCTAAATGCTGGGGTAGATACAAGATAATCAGGTCCCTGTTCCACAAGGGGCAAGTGAAGTGACTTACCCAAGGTCACTCAGTAGACATGTGGCAGAGCCGGTATTAGAAACCATATCCTCAGACCCCCAGGCCCATGCTCTTTCTAGTAGGTCATGCTGCTCTCCATCCAAAGGGCTACCATGTTAATCCAAGCACTTATCCTAGCTCACCTTGATTAACGTATCAGCCTCCTCGCTGACCTCCCAGGTTCTTGTCGCTCCCCACCCCAGTCCATATTTCACTCTGCTGCCTGGATCATTTTTCTACAGAAATGTTCAGTCCATGTTTTTCCACTCCTCAAGAACCTCCAGCGATTGCCCATCCACCTCTGCATCAAACAGAAACTCCTTACCATTGGCTTAAAGAAATCACCTTGCCCCCTTCCTACCTGACCACCCTACTTTTTCTACTACAACCCAACCTACACACTTTGCTCCTCTAATGGGGATTAAGACTGTGAGCCCTCTGTGGGACAGGGACTGTGTCCAACTCAACTGCTCTGTACACAGTAAACGCTCAATAAATATGACAATGAATTTACCTTGTACCTATCCCAATGCTTAATACAGTACCCGGGACATAGAAAGTGCTTAAAAAATACCATCATTATTATAACCCTCCCTCCCTCAAGGACTGTAACTAGACATCCATAATCTAGCTTCCATCAAGGACCACAACAGAACATCCATAACCATGAGAAGCAGCATGGTCTAGTGGTTAGACCACAGACCTGGGAGTCCGAAGAACCTGGGTTCTAATCCCAGCTCTGTCGCTTGTCTGCTGTGTGACCTTGGGCATTTCACTTCACTCCTCTGGGCCTCAGTTACCTCATCTGTAAAATGGGGCTTAAAATTGCGAGACCATGTGGGACATGGACCGTGTCCAACCTGATCAACTTGGATAATAAAAATAATAATGGTATTTGTTAAGCACTTACTACGTGCCAAGCCCTATTCTAAGTACTGGGGTAGATACAAGGTGATCAGGTTGTCCCACACGGGGCTCACAGGCTTAATCCCCATTTTCCAGATGAGGTAACAGGCACGGAGAAGTTCAGTGACTTGCCCAAGGTCACACAGCAGATAAGTGGCAGAGCTGGGATTAGGACCCACATCCACTGACTCCCAAATTCGTGCTCTTGTCAAGAGACGTGTTGCTTCTTGGATCTACCCCAGGGCTTAGAACAGTGCCTGGAACATAAGAAGTGCTTAAAAAATATCATAAAATAAAAGAACAAAAAAATCCTTCCCTCCAGGATAATGACTGGGCAGCTGTAACATCCTTCTGCTTCAAAGTGGTGTGAGTGGCCTATGAGTAGCCTGTTAGTTGTCTGTGATTGAGCTATGAGTGAGCTGAGAGTGGTCTTTGAGTGGAGCATGTAGTCCAGAGTGGAGAAGAGCTTCTCACTCATCCTTGTATTTTTAAAATGTTGGCGCCTTTGCCCCATGGACAGAAACAACCCTGTAACTCTGCATTGTATATTCAAATAGCAGACAGTTTTCAAGTTCGAATTGTTATTGTTATTCAAATTGAGAGACAGCATGGCATAGTGAATAAAGCATGGGCCTGGGAGACAGAAGGTCATGGGCTCTAATCTCTTGGCTCTGCCACTCATCTGCTGTGTGACCTTGGGCAAGTCACTTCAATTCTCTGGGCCTCAGTTACCTCATCTGTAAAATGGGGATTGAGACTGTGAGCCCCACACAGGACAGGGACTGTGTCCATCCAGATTTGCTTGTATCCATCCCAGGATACAGTACAGTGCTTGGCACATAGTACATGCTTAACAGATACCATTATTATTATTATTATTTTTCAGGTGATTTCTTTCATTCATTTCCTTTTTTCTTCTCTTTGACCCCCAATTCTTGACTCTGTTCCCTGCACTACAAGGCTCAATAAACAGGCAGGAAGGGGCACAAACAGAGCTAGAAACAGGGGGAAAGGAAATGAAAATGACCACTGAGCCACTGTATCAAGAAGCCACACTATAACCTAGACAATTGTCTATGGCTTAGAATTTAAATTTCAAACTTTGACGTTGCTATCACTACACAATGTGGTATTATAAGTGCATGCATATTTTCATATCCCAGCTCTGCCACACATCTGCTGTGTGACCTTGGGTAAGTCACTTCACTTCTCCGTGCCTCAGTTACCTCATCCATAAAATAGGAATTGAGACTGTGAGCCTCATGTGGGACAACCTGATTACCTTGTATTATTTAGTTTATTATAGTGCTTTGCACACAGTAAGTGCTCAATAAATAGGATTGACTGACTGGCTGACTAAGCTCTGGGGTAGATGCAAGCTAATCAGGTTAGACACAGTCCCTGTCCCACATGGGGCTCACAGTCTTGGTCCCCATTTTGCAATTGAGGTAACTGAGGCACGGAGAAGTGAAGTGACTTGCTCAAGGTCACACAGTAGACAAGCGGCTGAGCTGGGAATAGACCCCAGGTTCTTCTTACACCCAGGCCCATGTTCTATACTCTGGTCCACACTGCTTCTCTAACAGTTTATTCTTTATGGTTTATGGATCTGACATTACAGTTTCTAATCCCAATGGTATGCTCTCATTGGCAAATGCAAAGTATAATTTGGGCTTAAGTCTGATTTACAATTTCCAGTGGCTATTGGTGAACTGAGGGAGAATCAAAAACAATTCTGTAAGTTTCTCACCCACACCTTGTCAGTCCATGATAGACCTGTCCTTTTTTTAAGGTATTTGTTAAGTGCTTACTATGTGCCAGACACTGTTCTAAGCGCTGGCATAGTTATAAGATTATCAGGTTGAACAGAGTCTCTGTCCCACATGGGGCTCAGAATCTTAATCCCCAATTTACAGATGAGGGAACTGAAGTACAGAGAGGTAAGTGACTTACCTAAAATCACACATCAGACAGTTGGCAGAGTCAGGATTAGAACCCAGGTCCTTCTGACTCCTAGGCTCGTGCTCTATCCACTAGGCTATGCTGCTTTCACTAGGCCCCTGCAGTCCTGTTGATTGATTGGGGGATGATGAACCTAAGCCTATTGGCAAAGCCCAACGAGTAGTTTTTCTCAAGCTAAGACAGGTCAGAGCTTCCCAGAGGATGTTTGGAAGCATTTGGGAAACAGTGTTAGAGAGATTTCCCTTCAAAACGTCATTAAACAAACTGGGTGAATCAGTCTGGGTGTCTGGCACATTTTGGAAAGGAATGCAGCCTTGGGGAAGCAAATGGAGATTTTCACTACCAAAAATAGCCAGTTTTTCCCTGACCAGGGGAGTGATGATG
Organism: Tachyglossus aculeatus; assembly: GCF_015852505.1. Lineage (NCBI taxonomy): Eukaryota > Metazoa > Chordata > Mammalia > Monotremata > Tachyglossidae > Tachyglossus > Tachyglossus aculeatus. The sequence goes on along the minus strand of NC_052067.1, from coordinate 129,157,654 downwards.
AATAGAGACTGTCTATATAGCACTCATGGCAGTACAGAATCTAATTAATAAACAATGGAACAATCAGGGGAGGGAAATTTTTCTGTGGGGATTTACTCATTGTGGATTTTTATGTTGGACAGGGACTGTGTCCAATCTGATTTCCTTGTATCTATCCTATAGCCTAGAACAGTGTTTGACACATAGTAAGTGCCTAACAAGTACCATAAAAAAGCTTTTGGTGAAAATATTGCAGTTTAGGACCAGAACCAATAGCCCGGTGATATTTTACCTGGCAATACGCTGACTACAAAGAGAAATCAGAGTGTTCTTATAGAATGGATGCAATAAAACATGGCACTGTACCTCAAAATCCTCTCAAAACTCCACCTCCTCCAAGAATTCTTCCCTCCACCGCAAATCCCATCCATCCCAGCAGCCCTCTTAGCATGTAAGCCCGTTGTTGGATAGGGATTGTCTCTATTTGTTGCCAAATTGTACTTTCCAAGCACTTAGTACAGTGCTCAGCACACAGTAAGTGCTCAATAAATATGATTGAATGAATGACTGAATATTTGTGCCATCCACGGCACTTACATATATATCTCTAGACTGTACGCTTGTAGCTCTAGACTGTAAGCTTGCAGTGGGCGGGAATGGATGCAATCAAAAATGGCACTGTACCTCAAAATCCTCTCAAAACCCCACCTCCTCCAAAAATTCTTCCCCCCACCCCAAATCCCATCCATCCCAGCAGCTGTCTTAGCATGTAAGCCCGTTGTCGGGTAGGGATTGTCTCTATTTGTTGCCAAATTGTACTTTCCAAGCACTTAGTACAGTGCTCAGCACACAGTAAGTGCTCAATAAATATGATTGAATGAATGAATGAATATTTGTGCCATCCACGGCACTTCCATATACATCTCTAGACTGTACGCTCATAGCTCTAGACTGTAAGCTTGTTGTGGGCAGGAATGTGTCTTGTTTATCATTGTATTGTACTCACCCAAGTGCTTACTACAGTGCTCTGCACACAGTAAGTGCTCAATTAATATGATTGAATAAATATCGCTGATACCAATCTACATACCACTTTATTCATCTATTTCACCCAACCATAATTATGGTATTTGCTAAGTACTTACTATATGCTGATACCAATCTACATACCACTTTATTCATCTATTTCACCCAACCATAATTATGGTATTTGCTAAGTACTTACTATATGCCAAGCACTTGCTAAGCACTGGGGTAGAGACAAGATGATCAGGTTGGATTCAGTCCCTGTTCCTCTTGAGGCTCACAGTCTGAGTAGGAGTGTGTGGATTTAACTTCCAACTTCCAGATGAGGAAATGTGGCACTGAGAAGTGAAGTGACTTGCCCAAAGTCACACGACCAGCAAGCAGCAGAGCCAGGATTATATCCTAGGCTTTTCTGATTCCCAGCCCTGTGATCATTAGGCCATGCTAATTCCCCTGCTGTTAGAATCCTTGTTCTCTCTCCTGCTCCCCTTATTTACAAATAATTTGTATATCATGCCTCTTCCATTAAGTTGTACATTCTTTGAGGGTAGGGGATCCATATTTTGCTTCTGTTGTACTTTCCCAAGACCAGACTAAGCGCTCGATAAATATTGACTGATTAAAAAACAAAAGCAAAATGCTGCTATTGGCTCATTTACTAAAGCCAAGACTAAAGCTAGAGAAATCTTTAGTAATTGATTTTTACCAGACTGACATCAGCCTCTCATGTGGAAGCAGCTGAAATTTAAAATGCTTCAGTAAAAGAGCCATAATAAGAATATTGGCTGCAATTTTAGCTTTTAAATTCAGCCTACGAAAGAGGACCCACCAGCTCATTTTCTTTTTCATTCATTCAATCGTATTTATTGAGTGCTTACTGTGTGCAGAGCACTGTACTAAGCACTTGGGAAGTACAAGTTGGCAACATATAGAGATGGTCCCTACCCAACAGCGGGCTCATTTTCTTCAACTTTGCGTTCAGGCTCTCTCTAATCCATTTTGTGAAACTGTCTCTGAGATCAATCAAGAATAAAAAGAAAATCACCAATTCTCAAGCTTTTCTTCTAATACAGGAAAGGCTTATGCAAATGTTTTTGTCTCATTCCTTCTCATTTTTAGAATTACCAATTGGGAATAAGGCCTGTCCGTTGATGGTGAGAAAATGAATTGGCGTTAAAAATGGTAGGAATAATTTGTCCTTCAATCACATAATTGATCAATCAAGGGTATTTATTGAGTGCTTACAGTGAGCAGAGCACTGTACTAAGCACTTGGGAGAATGCATTATCACAGAGTTGTTAGACACATTCCCTGCCCACAATGAGCTTACAGTCTAAAGGAGTAGACAGACATTCATATAAATATATGATTTATAGATATGTACTTAAGTGTTGTGAGGCTGAGGTTGGGATGCATACCAAGAGCCCAAAAGTCATTTTCTAATCCATTTTGTGAAATTGTCCTTCCTTCCTTGAATAATAATGATGGTATTTGTGAAGCACTTCCTATGTACAAAGCACTCTTCTAAGCATTGGGGGCTGGGGGGGGGATACAAGGTGATCAGGTTGTCCCACGTGGGGCTCACAGTCTTAATCCCCATTTTCCAGATGAGGTAACTGAGGCACAGAGCAGTGAAGTGACTTAGCCAAAGTCACACAGCTGACAAGTGGTGGAGCCGGGATTAGAACCCATGACCTCTGACTCCCAAGCCTGGGCTCTTTATACTGCGCCACGAATGCAGACTCACTCATAGGGCAAGACCGAACTGAAGCAATCAGTGTAAGGTAAAACAGCTTTAGGAACATGGGGAAGATGTGACCCTATTCTCTAGGCTGTGAGCTTGTTGTGGGAAGGGAATGTGTCTGTTTATTGTTACAGTGTACTCTCCCAAGCGGTTAGTACAGTGCTTTGCACACAGTAAAATGCTCAATAAATATTAATTGAATGAATGAATGAATGAATGAATGAGAGGTAGTTTTGTCTAATGGGCAGAAGAGTCAGAAGACCTCAGTCAGTCATATTTATTGAGTGCTTACTGTGTGTGGAACACTTTACTAAGGACTTAGAGCAGTACAGTACAACAATAAAAAGTCACATGCCCAGCCCACAATGAGCTTGCAGTCTAAAGGGGACCTGGATTATAACCCTATCTCTGTCGATAGCACTGATTAGTAAATTCATAAGCCTCAGTTTTCTCCTCTGCATAACGAATCTCATTCATTCATTCATTCAATCGTATTTATTGAGCACTTAGTGTGTGCAGAGCACTGTACTAAGCACTTGGGAAGTACAAGTGGGCAACATATAGAGACAGTCCCTACCCAACAGTGGGCTCACAGTCTAGAAAGGGGAGACAGAGAACAAAGCAAAACTTATTAACAAAATAAAATGTTTAGAATAAATATGTACAAATAAAATAGAGTAATAAATACGTACAAACATATATACATAGATACAGGTGCTGTGGGGAGGGGAAGCAGGTAAGGTGGGGGGGTGGAGAGGGGGAAGAGGGGGAGAGGAAGGAGGGGGCTCAGTCTGGGAAGGCCTCCTGGAGGAGGTGAGCTCTCAGTAGGGCCTTGAAGGGAGGAAGAGAGCTAGCTTGGCGGATGTGGGGAGGGAGGGCATTCCAGTCCAGGGGGAGGACGTGGGCCGGGGGTTGACAGCGGGACAGGCGAGAGCACGGTGAGGAGATTAGCGGCAGAGGAGTGGAGGGTGCGGGCTGGGCTGGAGAAGGAGAGAAGGGAGGTGAGGTAGGAGGGGGCAAGGTGATGGAGGCCTTGAAGCCGAGGGTGAGGAGTTTTTGCCTGATGCGTAGGTTGATTGGTAGCCATTGGTAGGTATTAATACTTGGTAACACTAACAAAGGGCTATTGTGAAGAAGAAATTAAATTACTTGTATGAAAATGCCTTGGGAAAACTAAGGTTCCTTACAAATTCAGTGTTGATAGTCTGACAGGAAAATCTAATTGTCATAGTAAAAATGGTTTAATTGAGTTCCTACAGGGTAAAATGCACTGTAATAAAAAACTTGGGAAAATACAACAGAAATCTGAGACCCGTTCCCTGACCTAAATGAGCTTACCCTCTAACAGGGGGGACAGACATAAAGACATTCACAAATACAGTAATCAAAATAAATAATCTGTGCATGTAATAATAATATTTGTGATATTTGTAAAGTGCTTCTATGTGCCAGGCACTCTACTAAGTGTTGAGGTATATATAGTCCCTATCCTATATGGGGCTCAAAGTCATAATGCCCAATTTACAGAAGAGGTAATTGAGGCACAGAGAGGTCATACAGAAGATGTTAATAGAATCACTTATCCTCATCTGCCTTGCTGACCACCCAGCCTCCTGTCTCTCTCCACTCCAACCCATACTTTACTCTGCTGCCTGGATCATTTTTCTACAAAAATGTTCAGAACCTGGCAACCCACTCAAAAATCTCCAGTGGTTATCCATCCACCTCGACATCAAACAAAAACTCCTCATCACTGGCTTTAAAGCCCTCAATCACTTTGCCTCCACCTACCTCATCTCGCTACTCTCCTACTACAACCCAGCCAGTACAATGAGCTCCTCTAATGCTATCATACCTCGATCTTGTCTATCTGATGCTGATGGTATTTGTTAAGTGCTTACTATGTGCAAAGCACTGTTCTAAGTGCTGGGAAGGATACAAGGTGACCAAGTTGTCCCACGTGGGGCTCACAGTCTTAATCCCCATTATACAGATGAAGTAACAGGCCCAGAGAAGTTGTGACTTGCCCAAAGTCACACAGCTGAAAATTGGCAGAGTCTGGATTTGAACCCACAACCTCTGACTCCAAAGCCCATGCTCTTTCCACTGAGCCATGCTGCTCCTCTATTTATCTCACTGCCTATCTCACAGTTTATCTCACCACCGACCCCTCGTGCACATCCTGCCTCTGGCCTGGAATGCCCGACCTCCTCAAATCAAACTCTCCCCCCTTCAAAGCCTTATTGAAGGCACACCTCCTCCAAGAGGCCTTCCCTGATGAAGCCTCCCTTTCCTCTTCTCCCACTTCCTTCTATGTGGCCTTGAATTGCTCCCTTTATTCATCCCTCCTCCCAGCCCCACACACTTATCATATCTGTAATTTATTTATTTATACTAATTGTCTCCCCCTTTAGACTGTGAGCTTGTTGTGGGCAGGTAATGTGTCTCTTTATTGTTATATGGTTCTCTCCCAAGAGCTTGGTACAGTGCTCCGCATAGTACGCGCTCAAAAAATACAATTGCATGAACTGATGAAGAAGATAAGCGATAGAACTGGGATTAGAACCCAGGTCCTCTGACTCCCAAGCCCATGATCTTTCCTTTATGCCATGCTGCTTCTATGATTTTTATGATTTTATATATATTCACAATTGCTGAGGAAGTATAAAAACAATGAAATAAGTGCTAGAGGTGGTTATTGGATTTTTATAACCTGGGATGATTGGGTTGGAATTAACTGGGGAAGATTTATTGAAGGAAAACAGTTTGGTCCAGTGGTTAGAGCGTGGGCTTGGGAAGCACCCGACATCTGATCCTGGCTCTTTTACTTGTCTGCTGTGTGACTTTGGGCAAGTCACTTAACTTCTCTCTGCCTCAGTTACCTCATCTGTAAAATGAGGATTAAGACTGTGAGCCCCAAGTGGGACATGGAACTTGTTCCTACCCTAGTGCTTAGTACAGTGCCTGGCACACAGTAAGCACCTAACAAATACCATAAAAATAGAGTTTGGATTTAAACACGGGGAGGAAGGAAGACCTCTGTATGTCTCCTAGAGTTTCCAAGAGGTAATTCATGTTATCTGTACTCCATATTTTATTTGGTTAGGGGTTGGGAGGGAGAGGAAGTATGAACATAAAGAACAAAGTGATGAAATGGCTTTGATATGATGCCCAAAAAGCCAGGGATAGGATGGGAAAAAAACATTTGTCTCCCCTCCTCTAGACTGTAAGCTCATTGTGGGCAGGAAATGTGTCCATTGTTCTAGTGTCCTCTCCCAAGTGCTCTGTACAGTGCCGTGCAAAAGGTAAGCACTCAATAAATGCAATTAAGTCAATGCATGAATGAATGAACCACCACTCCCCTTCTGTGCCCTCTAGACTATATGCTCCTTTTCATTCCTGTTCATTCCCTGCTCCTTGTGGGCAGGGAACTTGTCTACCAACTCTGTTTTATTGTACTCTCCCAAATGTTTAGTACAGTGCCTTTGACATTGTGTACCAACCCCTTCTCCTGGAAACATATCTAACCTTGGCTTCACTGATCCTGTTCTCTCCTGGTTCTCTTCTTATCTCTCTGATGTTCATTCTCAGCCTCCTTTGTGGGCTCCTCCTCTGCCTCCCACCTCTTAACTGTGGGGGTCCCTCAAGGTTCAATTCTGGGTTCCCTTCTATTCTCCATCTACACTCATTCCCTTGGAGAACTCATTTGCTCCTAGGGCTTCAACTACCATCTTTATGTGGTTGATACCCAAATCTACATCTGCAGCCCTGATCTCTCTCCTTCACCCAGGCTTGCACCTCCTCTTGCCTTCAAGACATCTCTTCTTGGATGTCCTTCCACCACCTCAAACTCAACATATCCAATACAGAGCTCCTTATCTTCCCACCCAAACCCTTTCCCCTCCTGAACTTTCCTGTCATTGTAGATGGCACCACCATCCTTCCCGTCTCACAAGCCCATAACCTTGAAATTAACCTCACCTCCTCTCTTTCATTCAACCTACATATTTAATCTATTATCAAATCCTGTCCATCTCACCTTCAAAACATTGCTAAAATCCACCCTTTCCTCTCCATCCAAACTGCTACCACATTACTACAATCACTTATCCTATCCCACCTAGATTACTGCATCAGCCTCCTTGCTGACCTCCCAACCTCCTGCATCTCCCCACGCCAGTCCATACTTCACTCTGCTGCCCAGATAATCTTTCTACAGAAACGTACAGGACTTGTCCCTCCCCCCACCCAAACCCCTTCAAGAAAATCCAGTAATTGTCTATCCACTTCTGTATCAAACTAAAACTCCACACCATCGACTTCAAAGTTCTCCATCACCTTGCCTCACTCCTCTCTCACCTCGCTTCACTCCTTCTATAATCCAGGGTGCACACCTCGCACCTCTACTGCTAAACTTCTCACTATGTCTCAATCTCACCCCTCTCACTGCTGGCCCCTGGCCCACATCCTCCCTTTACCTGGAATGCCCTCCCTCTTCAAATCAGCCAGACAATTACACTCTCCCCGCTTCAAAGCCTTACTGAATATTAATAATACCAATAATAATAATGATGATATTTGTTAAAAAGCGCTTACTATGTGCCAAGTACTGTTGTAAGTGCTGGGGTTGATACAGGATAATCAGGTTGTCCCATGTGGGAGACTCAGTCTTAAACCCCATTTTACAGATGAGAAAGCTGAGGCACAGAAAAGTTAAGTAACTTGCCCAAAGTAATCAATCAATCAATCATATTTATTGAGCGCTTACTGTGTGCAGAGCACTGTACTAAGCGCTTGGGAAGTACAAGTTGGCAACCTGTAGAGACGGTCCCTACCCAACAGTGGGCTCACAGTCTAGAAGGGGGAGACAGAGAACAAAACCAAAAATATTAATAAAATAAAATAAATAAAAGTAACATAGCAGACAAATGGCAGAGCCGGGGTTAGAACCTACGACCTCTGACTCCCAAGCCCATGCTCTTTCCACTAAGCCACGCTGCTTCTCTGCAGGCACATCTCCTCCAAGAAGCCTTCTCTAAGCCCTATTTTTCCTCACTCCCTTCTGTCACCCAGAATTGCTCCCTTTGCTCTTCCCCCCTCTCCCTGCCCCACAGAACTGTGAGCTCCCTGTGGGCAGGGATTGTCACTCTTTATTGCTGTATTGTACTTTTCCAAGCACTTAAGACAGTGCTCTGCACACAGTAAATGCTTAATAAATGCAATTGAATGAATGAATACCATTTATTGTTTAATTTTCTTGCCACTATTCTGCCTCTGAGCATATTGATGTCTAACTCCCCCTCTAGACTGTAAGCTTGTTTTGTGGGCAGGGAATGTGTCTGCTTATTGTCATATTGTACTCTCCCAAATGCTTAGCACAGTGCTCTGCACACACAATAAGGGCACAATAAATGTGATTGGTTGAATGGGCTGTCATAAGTGCTTTAGAAAAAATGCTTTTTTGAGAAACAAGACCGTTAATATTTTTTTAGGGTAGCATGCTGGTTTGAGAACTGGCTTGCTTGACTTAACATTAATAATTGTTTGTGTTCCTTTGAAAATATTTTTTCCTCTTTTCCATAATTTTGAATGTTGACCTGGAGCCATCTTATGCTTGACTGATCACACCGGTGTTGTATGCATCACGGTTTCTAAAAATGCAATGTCCTTTTGCCTAGTCCCAATTTAAAATCATGGATGACTTGTCCTACAAAAATGTAAATGTTCATTCCAGGTGATTATACGGTTATAACACAGCATGAGATTTTTCATGCTGTGGTTGAATCATCCAACCACAGGAGGATGATTCTTGAACCTCACTCAAAAGCTGATTTTAAGTGCATTTTCCATGAAACACGGTGCTCCCTTTATCTGAATCTCACAGCCCGAAATGGAATCAAAACAGTTACTTTGAGGAAATAAAAGATTCAGAGGACAGCCCTCTTTGACATTGTTAAGACAAAAGGACAATGGGGAGAATATGGGGAAGAAAAGGGAAGAGTATGGGAAAGGAGAGAGTACGGGAAAGGGGAGAGGATGCTAATAACACCCAAATCTCCATCTCCATCCCTCATCTCTCTCCCTCTCTGCAGTCTCACATTTCCCCCTGCCTTCAAGACAGCTCTACTTGATTGTTCTCCTGTCACCTCAAACTTAATATGGCTAAAACTGAACTTCCCACGCAAACCCTGTCCTCCCACTCACTCTCCCATCACTGTTGAGGTAGCACCATCCTTCCTGTCTCATAAGCCTTTACCCTGGAGTTATCCTTGACTCCCATTTCTCTTTCAACCCATATTTTGAAGCTATCACTAAATCCTGTCAGTTCTACCTCCACAACATTGTCCAAATCCTCCCTTTCTTCTCCATCCAAACTGCGACCACATTAAGCAAGCACTTATCCTATCCCAACTTGATTATTGTATCAGCCTCCTTGCTGACTTCCCTGCCTCCTGTCTCTCTCCACTCCAGTCCATACTCCATTCTGCTGCCTGGATCATTTTCATTCAAAAACCTTCAGACTGTGTTTCCCTACTCCTCAAGAAACTCCAGTGGTTGCCCATGCACCTCCACATCAAACAAAAACTCCTCACCATTGGCTTTAAAGCACTCCATCACCTTGCCCCCTCCTACCTCACCTCATTACTCTCCTATTACAACTCAGCCTGCACACTTTGTACTTCCCAAACGCTTAGTACAGTACTCTGCACACAGTAAGCGCTCAATAAATGCGATTGAATGAATGAATGAATGAACACTTTGTTCTTCTAACGCTAACCTTCTCACTATACCTCGATCCCATCTATCTCATCACTTACCTTTTGCCCACATCTTGCTTCTGGCCTGGAATGCCCTCCCTCCTTATATCAGATGGATAATTGCTCTCTCTACTTCAAAGCCTTATTGGAGCACTACGTCTCCAAGAAGCCTTCCTGACTAAGCTCTCCTTTCCTCTTCTCTCACTCCCTTCTGCATCGCCCTGACTTGCTACTTTCATTCATCCTCCCTCCCAGCCCCACAGCACATATGTATAAATAAAATATTTATTTTATATTAATATCTTCCTCTCCCTCTAGACTGTGAGCTTGCTGTGAGCAGGGAATGTGTCCGTTTGTTGTAATATTGTACTCTTCCAAGTGTTCAGTACAGTGCTCTGCCCAGTTAGTAGTCAATAAATATGATTGAATGAATGAATGGGAAGAAAAAGGAGAGAATTAGAAAGGGGAGGGAATGGGAAAGGGGAGACGGTTGGAAAGAGAAAGTGGTGGGGATGGGATAGGGAAGGGTATGGGATAGGCCAATGTATGGAATAGGCAAGGAGATGGAAAAGGTGAGGTGGTGGAAAGGAAAGAGAGGAAGGGAAGATTGATTCATTCATTCAATCATATTTATTGAGTTTTTGAGGGATTATAATATAGCAATAAACAGACCCATTCTTGCCCACAGTGAGACTTCAGTCTAGAGGGGGAGACAGACATTAATATAAATACATAAATTCATAAATTACAGATATTACATAAGTGCTATGGGGCTGGGGGCAGATGAATAAAGGTAGGAAGTCAGGGTGAGGTAGAAGGGGACTGTGAGCCCTATGTGGGATAGTGACTGTATCCAACCTGATTTGTGTGTATCCACCCCAGAGCTCCGTACAGTGCCTGGTACACAGTGCTTAACAAATACCATAATTATTATTATTATTATCATCATTGAAGGCTGCAGAGACTAGCATATGCCAGATGGCACAACCAATGAGGCATGGAGCCACCATCTCGGGCCTTCCTCAGCCTCTTTCAGGCTCAAAGCACTGGAGAGACCTAAATACTTCCTACTCAACTTTCTGCTTCTTCCCCAAGCACTTAACACAGTGCTTGACACATAGTTAGCTCTCAATAGCTACCATTGGTTGACTGACTGATTGACGGCTTAGCTTTTTTCTGAGAAGACAAAGCTAATGGTGCCAAGTTCGTGGTTGGGTATCTGTGCTCATGGGCTGTATTTGATTCCAAGGAAAATCATTCTTTGTTTTTGAGCCACAGGTTCCCTACAGCTGTTCTAGAGGGACATAAAGAGCTTCACGGTCTCTCTATTGGTAATTTTCCAGCTCCTAAAAATACAGTCCTCGCACAGACTCGAGTGTACAGATGACACAGAAAGGAGGGCGAATACCATGGGGATATGAGAGATTAGTCAGGGAAGGCTTCCTGGAGGAGATATTAACCTTTTGGAAAAGTTTCAGCCAGTGGGAATTTCCCTCTGAACATTTAGCAAGGGACAGTTTCTGGCCACGAAGCACTGGAAAACAGTCATTCCACAGACATAAAATCCATCTTATTTGGAATTCAACTATGCTTGTTCGGGATAGTAAGCTGAAGAAAGCTGGCTTTGTATTAAGGACATTTTGAAGGACAACTTGAAGCAATTTCACATTTCACCCTCAGTGATTAGGAAATTGAGGGAGTATTCAGCACCCAATTGCTGAAAATTGTTCCATTTGTCAAATTTAGTATAGACATGCACTTATTTTTAATGAAATAGATCCAATACTACTAAATTATACCACATATGCATACTATATTTTTAAGGAGCACCAATGCATATTTAACAGCATGATTGGGATAGAGGGTTAGAATCCAATAATTTTTTAGCCTTTAAATGATTATGCCCTCATTTACTTTTCTTTCACTTCCTTCTGCCTCACCCTGATTTGCTTCCTTTATTCACCCCTTGCTCACTGCCACAGCACTTATCTACATATCTGTAATTTATTTATTTTTACTAATGTTTGTGTCCCCCTCTAGACTGTAAAGTCGTTGAGGGTGGGGGATGTGTCTGTTATAGTACTGTATTGGACTCTCCCAAGAACTTAATACAGTGCTCTGAATACAGTAAATGCTCAATAAATATGACTGATTGATTGGTTGATTAATTGGTAGAGTAAGCACTTGGGAGAGAACAGTACAACACACTTAGCAGAGAAGACTTGTCTCCGATCAGAGCCCCCTTTTTCCTCTCCTTCTCCCCATCCCGCCCGCCCTACCTCCTTCCCCTCCCTACAGCACCTGTATATATGTTTGTACAGATTTATTACTCTATTTTACCTGTACATATTTACTATTCTATTTATTTTGTTAATGGTGTGCATTTAGAGAAGCGGCGTGGCTCAGAGGAAAGAGCCCGGGCTTTGGAGTCAGAGGTTATGGGTTCAAATCCCTGCTCCACCAATTGTTGGCTGTGTGACTTTGGGCAAGTCACTTTACTTCTCTGTGGCTCAGTTACCGCACCTGTAAAATGGGGATTAAGACTGTGAGTCCCCCATGGGACAAACTGATCACCTTGTAACCTCCCCAGCGCTTAGAACAGTGCTTTGCACATAGTAAGTGCTTAATAAATGTCATTATTATTATTATTTAGCTTTAATTCTATTTATTCTGATGACTTGACACCTGTCCACATGTTTTGTTTTGTTGTCTGTCTCCCCCTTCTAGACTGTGAGCCCGTTGTTGGGTAGGGACCGTCTCTAGATGTCGCCAACTTGTACTTCCCAAGCACTTAGTACAGTGCTCTGCACACAGTAAGTGCTCAATAAATATGATTTAATTACTGAATCAGGGATTCTGCCAGGCTGTGCCCTAAGAAGCGGCATGGCCTAGTGTCAAGAGCACAGGCTTGGGAGTCAGAAGACGTAGGTTCTAATCCCGGCTCTGCCACTTATCTGCTGTGTGACCTTGGACAAGTCACTTCATTTCTCTGGGCCCCAGATACCTCATCTGTAAAAATGGGGACGAAGACTGCATTACTGAAACAGCAATAGTAAAATGTTTGGTGGCACAAGACAAAATGTAACTGAACATCTATTCACAGTAATAGCCTTTGTAAGAATTCTCTGCTTTTCTGGGAGGGGAGGTTCTGAGGTTAAATCAATGACCTAAAAATAAAAAAAATATAAAATCAATGCATAACTGCTTAGTTTCTTCAAGTCTCTGAATTACAGGAAGATCTCTGTTCAGATACAGTGGAGTTATACTGTGAAATTCAATCTATTTCAAAATCATTCAGGTTCTTTCTTCTAAAATCAATCCATGGTGGCAATACGTTTCAGTTGCAAATGCAGTAACCAAGTCAAATGTAAAACTGGTTTCTAAAACTAACTATAGAACTACCAAATTTGATTACCTCACTGTCATTTCAATTTTTCAGGTATACACTAAACTGGCAAACATCTACACAAACATCTAAACAAATATCCGGGTGCTTTGAACAGTGCTTGGCACACAGTAAGAGCTTAACAAATACCCTCATTATTACTATGTACCTTCAAAACGGCTTTGAAGGTGGGGAGAATAATCTAAACAAATGCACTTTGAGGAAAGTTACATTAAAAGTGAATCATCAGGTTGTTGTCAATTTGAAAATGTATCACTAGGGCCTACCCAAAAAAAAGATCACGTTAAAGAATTTATGACCCTCTGAAATCCATTTAAAAAAATGTTGCCATGACCTGGCTTCCTCTTCTTCATCTGAGTTTAGATAACAACCCTCCCTCCCACCAAAAACATAAGTATGAGCTCCACTGTCTGCATAGTCTCAAAATGCATGTTCACAATTTTGGATCGTAGGTTACTGGGCAGGGTCCATGCTAGTTTGAATTTCAGTCATATGCATGGAAGCATTTAGGAAATGCTATTCTGACACTGAAGTTTTGAGCATTAGAAAACACACAGACTACAATTGCTGTTATTTGTGCTGCAAAATTCATGAAGAATTAATTGCGTATCCCCACTAGTTCTATTGAATCACTGAATTAACTTTCAACATACCATCTATCAGTGCAGAAAATAATTTAGAAAGGAAAGAGGCGTTGATATATGAATGGCGTCATTCTAAGTAATAGCAATTACTCTTCTGATTCCATCCATGCAAAAGTGAGTTTACACCCTCCTCTCCTGCGTGGAACTCTTTCCCACTTCAAATTCAAGAGAACACAACTCACCCCATCTTCGATCTTCATCTCCAATCACTCCAGGTGCACTTCCCCACCTTATATCACCCCACCTTCCACTTCAGTCATTCTGCACCTCCAACACTTTTGTAGTCACAACTCCCTGGAGCACTTGTATGCATGAATCAGTGGTCTTAAATGAGTGCTTATTGTGTAGAGCAATTAGATAATAAATCAGTCAGTAGTATTTATTGAGTGCTTTAGCGTGTGCAGAACACTTGGGAAAATACAACAGACTTGGTAGATGAATTTCCTGCCTCTGAAGAGCTTTTGGTCTAAAGTATACGTAGATGTCTTATAGACTGTCTTATTCCTCTTGTCCATAATTTATTTAAATGTCTGTCTCCCCTGTTAGGCTGTAAACTCTTGAAGGCAGGGATGGTGTCTGCTAACCCAGTGCTGGTACATATCTCTGCACACTGAAGATACTTAATAAATACTAATGATTGATAGATTGAAATAGAGCTGTTACTTATTGCCCATCTATCTCCACATCAAACAATAACTCCTCACTGTAGACTTTGAAGCTCTAGGTCACCTTGAGCCCTCTTACCTTACCTCCTATTACAACCAAATTAGCACACTTTGCTCCTCTAATGCCAGCCTGTTCACCTTACCTCAATCTGGTCTATCTCACCACTGAGCTCTCACCCACACTCTGTCTCCTGTAAGGAACGTCCTCCCTCTTCACCTCCAACAGACGATTATCCTCTCCACCTTCAAAGCCTTATTGAAGACACATAATAATAATGAGGGCATTTGTTAAGCACTTACTATATGCCAAGCACTGTTATAAGCTCTGGGGTAGGTATAACGTGAATCAGGTTGTCCCACTTGGGGCTCCCAGTTTTAATCCACATTTTACAGATGAGGTAACTGAAGCACAGAGAAGTCAAGTGACTGCTCAAAGTTACACAGCAGATAAGTGGCAGAGCTGGGATTAGAACCCACAACCTCTGACTCCCAAGCCCGTGCTCTTTCCACTAAACCACACTGCTTCTTTTCCCAGAAATACTTTCACAGCTAGGCCCTCATTTCCTATTCTACCACTCCCTTAATAATAATAATGGTATTTTGTTAAGGGCTTACTATATGCCAAGCACTGTTCTAAGTGCTGGGGTAGATACAAAGTAATAAGGTTGTCCCATATGGGGCTCAAAGTCTTAATCCCCATTTTACAGATGAGGTAACTGAGGCACAGAGAAGTTAAGTGATTTGCCCAAAGTCCCACAGCTGATGTGGCGGAGCTGGGTTTAGAACCCATGTCCTCTGACTCCCAAGCCCGTGTTCTTTCCTCTAAGCCATGCTGCTTCTCACGTGTGATTCAATATGTGATATTTGAATACATAATAATAATAATAATGATGTGGTACTTTTTAAGCACTTACTATGTACAAGCACTTTTCTAAGTGCTGGAGTGAATACAAGCAAATAGGGGTGGACTCACAGTCTTAATCCCCATTTTACAGATGAGGGAACTGAGGTACAGAGAATTAAGTGACTTGCCCAAGATCATATGGCAGACAAGTGGCAGAGCCAGGATTAGGTCGGGGGGTGGGTGTGTGGGTGTGTGTGTTTATGTCTTTATTTCCTTCTCCCTAGCTCATGTGCTTGTCTAACTTGTACTTCCCAAGCGCTTAGTACAGTGCTCTGCACACAGTAAGTGCTCAATAAATACGATTGAATGAATGAATGAATGAAAAAGTGCTTTCCTCGCCAGACCCTGGCGCATCTATGTCTGTATCCTTTCTCTCTTGAAGCGTTCCTTCATTCAATTTTATTTATTAAGTGCTTACTGTGTGCAGAGCACTTTACTAAGTGCTTGGAAAGTACAGTTCAGCAACAAATAGAGACAATCCCTACCCAACAATGGACTCTCAGTCCGGAGACAGAATCAGAAGAAGGCGAGGAGATAGACAGAGGCAGAACAGGGGAGGAGAGAGACAGAGATATAACAAGGCAAAGATAGGGACATAGGAGATAGGGACATAGGGAGGAGATAGGCGCCCAGACTCTCTGTGTGCAGGTTCTCTTTGGTTGACTCACTGACTCTACCTTTGTTTCAGTCTTATCAGCTAAAGTCTTATCCGCTACAAAATGTGCCCTTCCTCACCCTAATTCCCCCAGCCATTCCTTTAGGTTATCTCCATTTCTTTTGTGTGGATTTAAACCGGTAACTACTCAAGTTACTCTGTTCTGTTTCTGCATTTTAACAGCAGGTTGAAGGCTTTGTACTGTTGGCTAGTTTAATTTATTTAGAGAATAGGTTCAAGCCATATAAATACCTTGGACATTTTTTTCAGACTGCAAATTTCACTTTCTCTTCCTAGCTGCTGTCCTTCTTTAAGCTAGAAGGAACTGCCAGTCACTGCAGGAAAGCAAAAACAGAAAATTAGGGTAGTCTAAAATGAGGTCTAATATTATCTCTTTACTAATAATTGCGGTGTTTGTTAATGTTGTCCACAGCGGACTTGACATGACTGACTCCATTTTGTGTATGCTGACAGTAACCCTCCATTTCTGCAGGCTGAGAGAACAAGTCTGTAGCAGATGCCTTCAAGGCCATCAACAAGTAACACCCATCCGAAGATAATTTACATCCCTATTAACGAGAATTTACATCCCTATTAACGAGAATTTACATCCCTATTAACGAGAATTTACATACCTATCTATGCAAGGCCATAGGGCAAGTAACAACATCCTGCACAAGGCCGTGGGAACGGAGAACAACGATAATTTGTAACATCCTGCCGGTCCCAATTGAATTCCTGAAATTTCCAAATGTCCCACTCCCATGTTGCTGTAACTCAATAAAAGACACAGTGATACTGGGATCGGGGCTGCTTGTCACTCGTACCTCTCCCGGGAGGTGAACGGGCAGGTAGCCACTTTCCTTCTTTACTGCTCTATCTGAACTCATGTCTCCGAGTCATTTTTCCTATCTGCGTCACCACCCTGGGTACAAGAACCCTGCGGCCGATTTACACCGAGTTAACCTATTTTACACCCTACTTGTCGATAACAGTTAATAATAATAATAATAATAATGGCATTTATTAAGTGCTTAATATACGCAAAGCACTGTTTTAGGCGCTGGGGAGGTTACAAGGTGATCAGGTTTTCCCACACGGGGCTCCCAGCCTTAATCCCTATTTTACAGATGAGATAACTGAGGCACAGAGAAATTAAGTGACTTGCCCAAAGTCACGCAGCTGACAATTTGCAGGGCCGGAATTTGAACCCACAATCTCTGATACCAAAGCCCTTGGTCTTTCCACTGAGCCATGCTGAGCTTAATATATGCCAAGCACTGTGTCTAGTCTTATGCTGTTGAGTCGTTTCTGAGCCACAGTGACTCCATGGACACATCTCTCCCGGAATGCCTCACATCATCTGCAATCATTCTGATAGTGTATCCATAGAGTTTTCTCGGTAAAATTATGGAAATGTTTTACAACTTGCCTTCTTCTGCGCAGTCAACTTGAGTTTCCACCTTTGACTCTCTCCCAAGCCACTGCTGCCCAGCCCAGGCAAATTTTGAGTTGTAGCAGATTGTCTTCCATTCGCTAGCTACTGCCCAAGCTAGGAATGGAATGAGTTTACCTCTGCTTGACTCTCCCTCCCAGAGCTGAGACTGGAAACTCTCCAGGTGAGATCCTGAGAGGAAGACAATGGGCTATGTACAAGTTATTCAGGTTGGACACAGTCCCTGTCTCACAAGGGGCTCACAGTCTTTAGAAGGGAATCCCCATTTTGCAGCACTATTAGCTTCAAAACTCTCCATCCCCTTGCCCCTTCTTACCACATCTCCCTTCTCTCCTTCTACATCCCAGTCCGCCCACTCCGCTCCTCTGCCGCTAACCTCCTCACTGTGCCTCGTTCTCACCTGTCCCGCTGTCGACCCCTGGTCCACGTCCTACTTCTGGCCTGGAATACCCTCCCTCCTGAAATCTGCCAAACTAGCACACTTCCCCACCTCTAAAGCCCTACTGAAGGCTCACTTGCTCTGGAGGCCTTCCAGACTAAACCCAGGTCACCTCCTCCGGAGGCCTTCCAGACTAAGCCCTCCTTTTCCTCTGCTCCCCATCCCCTTCCCATCTCTCCGACCGGCTCCCTTTGCTCTACCACCTCCCCGGCCCACAGCACTTGTGTATATATGTACGTATGCATAATTATAATTCTATTTCTTTTTATTAATGTTTATATATCTATAATTCTATTTATTTATAATTATGCTACTGATGCCCGTTCGCTTGTTTCGATGTCTGTCTCCCCCCTTCTACACTGTGAACCTGTTGTGGGCAGGGATTGTCTTCATTTGTTACTGAATTGTACTTCCCAAGTGCTTAGTACAGTGCTCTGCACACAGTTAGCCCTCAATAAATACAACTGAATGAATGACTCATGGTCTTAGGAGGGAGAGCAAGTGTTGAATCTTCATTTTGCAGATGAGGGAACTGAGGCACAAAGAAGTTAAATGACTTGCCCAAGGTCGCAAGGTAGGTACGTGATGGAGCAAGGATTAGAACCCAGGTCCTCTGAGTCTCAGGCCTGTGCTCTTTCCATTAGGCAACACCGTTTCTAGATTAAATGCAGAATGCTATGCTTTGTTGCCAATATTTTGTCTCATGAAAACATATTTGACACAGATAATCTTTTAGCACATAGCAAATTACAGGAGCTATTTAAAAATGAAAGCTGTGAGGATCTAGATCACTTTCTGGTGTTCTGCAATTATATGTTGTAGAATTAAATCAGAAGAAAGGAAAAAAGGCAACTGACTAAAATAGTAAGGACCCTTGGTATATATAAAGAACACTTTCTCTAATAAACCACACAAAAACAACTTTAAATTTTCCAGGGAATGAATAAACCTTATGAATTTATTTACACCACTTTAGCACTTACATATGTGTACTAAGTATTGACCATTTGACTTACAAACATTTTATGTTTGAAGGAAGCTCCTTGTGGGCAGAGAATGTGTCACTTCTTTATTCTACATTTCCCAAATGCTGCAAGGCGTAATGGGCTTGGGAGTCAGAAGGACCTGGGTTCTAATCCCAGCTCTGCCACTTGTCTGTGTGACCTTGGTCAAGTCAGTTCATGGTCACTTCAGTTACCTAATCTGTAAAATGGAGATTGAGACTGTGAGCCCCATGTGGGGTAGGGACTGTGTCCAACCCAATTTGCTTGTATCCACACCAGCGCTTAGTACATACTACACCCTTAACAAATACCATTTGGTCCCCTTCTGTTCTCAATCTACACTCACTCCCTTGGTGAACTCATTCGCTCCCATGGCTTCAACTATCATCTCTACGCTGTTGACAGCCAAATCTACATCTCTGCCCCTGCTCTCTCTCCCTTCCTCCAGGCTCATATCTCCTCCTGCCTTCTGGACATCTCCATCTGGATGTCTGCCTGCCATCTAAAACTCAACATGTCCAAGGCTGAACTCCTTGTCTTCCCTCCCTAAACCCTGCCCTCTCCCTGACTTTCTCATCACTGTTGACGGCACTACCATCTTTCCCGTCTCACAAGCCTGCAACCTTGGTGTCATCCTTGACTCCACTCTCTCGTTCATCCCTCACATCCAAACCGTCACCAAAACCTGCTGGTCTCACCTCCGCAACATTGCCAAGATCTGCCCTTTCCTCTCCATCCAAACCACTACCCTGCTCATTCAAGCTCTCATCCTATCCCTACTGGATTACTGCATCGGCCTCCTCTCTGATCTCCCATCCTCCTGTCTCCCCACTTCAATCCATACTTTACACCGCTGCCCAGATCATCTTTGTCCAGAAACGCTCTGGGCATGTTACTCCCCTCCTCAAAAATCTCCAGTGGTTACCAATCAACCTACGCATCAGACAAAAACTCCTCACCCTCGGCTTCAAGGCTCTCCATCACCTCACCCCCTCCTACCTCACCTCCCTTCTCTCCATTTCCAGCCCAGCCCGCACCCTCCACTCCTCTGCCACTAATCTCCTCACCATGCCTTGTTCTCACCTGTCCCGCCATCGACCCCCAGCCCACGTCATCCCCCTGGCCTGGAATGCCCTCCCTCCGCACTGAGGCACAGAGATTTTAAGTGGCTTGTTCTATGTCATATAGCAAGCACGCAGCAGAGGTGGTATTAGAACCCAGATCCTCTGACACCCAGGCCTGTGCTCTTTCCAGTAGGTCATAGTTTGCTTCTCAGGGCCTTTGTGGGTATTTTCTGCAACTCATCCCTTCTCCCACATCCCTGCTGTGAAGGTGGGGATCAAAACCAGTCACCAACCCCACTAAATCTAACCCTTTATTTCTAGGCTGACAAAACTTTAAATAGCCCAGGGAAGGCTACAGTATTACTGTCGCAGGTAGATTCCTCATCGTTCTCGTGAACTCCTGACTCCTGATGCAAGACTAGACTGTGAGCCCACTGTTGGGTAGGGACCGTCTCTATATGTTGCCGACTTGTACTTCCCAAGCGCTTAGTACAGTGCTCTGCACACAGTAAGCGCTCAATAAATATGATTGAATGAATGAATGAATGAAAGGAAGTATAAACATGAACATTTCCTTAGCTGAGGAAATCAGAATAGGCCTCACTTTTTCTCAATAGCAATATCTTAGGTAATGTATGAAGTACCATCAGACAAGTGGAACCTGATCATTATCCTCAACCACATCTTTCTAGTTCTCAGAGCTCTTTAATTTGAGAATATTTCAAACAGAAACTGTTCAGTTTTATAAGAACTGAAAAAAGCGTGAAGTGCTTTCAGGATGGAAAGGAGAGGTAAAATTATTTCTGCTTTAATTTTTGAATGAAAGCATATTCAGAAACTCTCCAGCACCTCTGAATAATTTATCATTTTAAAATTTTTGGTTCGCTTAAACTGAGTTTCCATGATATTCTAAGTTTGCGAAGAAATGACTGTCAACAGACTTTGTTACTGAAGGAAGAATGGGTGTTAGTTCTAGAATGTAAGCTCCTTTTGGGCAAGGTTTATGTTTCTTCTATTGAACTTTCCGAAGTAGTATAGTGCTCTGCACTCAGTAGAAATCAATCTATCAGTGGTATTTACTGAGCACTTACGCTGTGCAGAACATTGTACAGAGCGCTTGGGAGAGTGCAACACAACAGAATTAGTCGAGACATTCCCTGCCCATAACAAGCTTACAGTCTAGAGGGGGAGGCAGAGGTAAATATGAATAAATAATTAACAATATATGATTTAAAGCTGTGTATAAAAGTGTGGTGGGGTTGGGATAAATACAAAATGTCCAAAGGTCACAAATCCAAGTGCACAGGTGACACAGAGCGGAGAGCGAGCTGCAGAAATGAGGGCTTAATTGGGGAAGGCCTCTTGGAGAAGATGTGACCGTAATAAGGCTTTGAAGGTGGACAGAGTGCTAGTCTGGTGTATATGGAGGGGGAGAGAGCTCTAGGCTAGGGAGAGGATGTGGGAAAGGAGTCTGCAGCGAGACAAGATGAGATTGGGGCACAGTGAGTAGGCTGGAGCTAGAGGAGTGGAGTTTGCAGGCTGGGTTGGAGTAGGAGACTGGTGAGGTGAGGTAGGAGGGGCAAGGTGATCGAGAGCTTTAAAGCCGATGGTGAGGAGTTTCTGTTTGATGAGGAGGTAGAGAGGCAGCCACTGGAGGTTCTTGAAGAGTGGGAAGACATGGGCTGAATGTTTGCACTGATAAATGATTCATGCAGCATAGTGAAGTATGGATTGGAGTGGGGAGAGGCAGGAGATCAAAGAGGAGGCAGATGCATAGAGACTCAATGAATAATAGTGATTAATTCATTGGTTTTAGTAAAGTCAACGTCCATGGAAATTGAGAGGAAAGACATCAACAAGAAATTGGAAAGATTTGGCAGGATTTGGTGATGGACTGCCTGCTCGTTGAGGGCAGGGGACATTTCTAACCCTAACCCTAACCAGAAGCAGCATGGCTCAGTGGAAAGAGCATGGGCTTTGGAGTCAGAAGTCTTAGGTTCAAACCCCAGCTCTGCCAATTGTCAGCTGTGTGACTTTGGGCAAGTCAATTAACTTCTCTGTGCCTCAGTTACCTCATTTGTAAAATGGGGATTAAGACTGTGAGCCCCCCGAAGGACAACCTGATCACCTTGTAACCTCCCCAGCACTTAGAACAGTGCTTTGCACATAGTAAGCGCTTAATAAATGCCATTATTGTTATTATTATTATTATTATTTCTACCGACTCTGCTGCATCGTACTCTCCCAAGCGCTTAGTACAGTGCTCTGCATGCGGTTAATACTCAATACATACCATTGATTGATGGACTGATGGAGTAGACATAGGGGTGAATGAGAGAGCAAGAGAGACAAGTCTAAGAAAATTTACTAGAAAACTTAGTTTCAGTGATGTTCACTTGGTCACCCCGGCCTCTTTAAAAACATTGACATAAAAAAAAAATCAATTTAGGTCTCGGGCTATTTTAATGACAATGTGGAACGGCAAGTCCTCTGGAGAATCCCAACTAGTTGTGAACTTGAACCCATTTGCTCAAATTTGGATTAAGGGGCTAAATTGCTTCCCTCTATTTAGTTTAAGGACAGTGCCTCAGTGATCCACACAGTCCACTTCTAGACTGTGAGCCCACTGTTGGGTAGGTACCATCTCTATATGTTGCCAACTTGTACTTCCCAAGCGCTTAGTACAGTGCTCTGCACACAGTAAGCACTCAATAAATACGATTGAATGAATGAATGAATCCACAGAAGCAGCATGGCGTTGTGGATAGAACATGAGCCTGGCAGTCAGAAGGTCATGGGTTCTAATCCCGGCTCCACCACTTGTCTGCTGTGTGACCTTGGGCAAGTCACTTCATTTCTCTGTGCCTCAGTTACCTCATCTGTACAATGGGAATTGAGAGTGTGAGCCCCATGTAGGACAGGGACTGTCCAACTGGATTTGCTTGCATCCACCCCAGCATTTAGTACAGTGCCTGGCACATAGTAAGAGCTTCACAAATACCACAATTATTATTATTTGCATGTATCTAACCCATGTCTTAGTACAGTGCCTGACATCAATCAATCGTATTTATTGAGCGCTTACTGTGTGCAGAGCACTGTACTAAGTGCTTGGGAAGTACAAGTTGGCAACATATAGAGACAGTCCCTACCCAACAGTCGGCTCAGTCTAGAAGGGGGAGACAGAGAACAAAACAAAGCATATTAACAAAATAAAATAAATAGAATAGATATGTACAAGTAAAATAGAGTAATAAATATGTACACACATATGTACATATATACAGGTGCTGTGGGGAAGGGAGGAGGTAAGGTGGGGGGATGGAGAGGGGAAGGAGGGGGACAGGAAGGAGGGGACATGCAGTAAGCACTTAAATACCATCATTATTATTATTGGTAACCTTTTAATTTGTATTTGAATATTTTCTTCATTCATTATAAAAGAGGAAAACCTATTTTTTTAGATCCCCAGTTCTGTAATTACCGGATTTCTCACAGTTGACTGACTGATTGAATGACTATTTACTGCCCTAATAATTTGGACCTAGAGAGCCCTGGGTAAGTGAACAGGAAAGACAGATGGGACCTCCTAGGATGGGAGGAAAATCTCCAATTGAGCCAGGCCGGGCTGGTTTCCCTGGGCCCTCATCCATGACAAGAACAGCAGCCCCTGTTCTACTTCTCCAAGCAAAATACAGGAGTACTGACCAGGCAAGTAATGCCCTCCGGGGCTAGAAGAGGATTTCAAAGTCATTCATGCAGTAGGAGCTTACTGAGTGGCAGCATGGCCTAATGGACAGAGAAATGGCCTGGGATTCAGAAGGGCCTGGGTTCTAATCCTGACTCCCCTACCTACCTACCTGCTATGAGACCTCAGGCAAGTCACTTCATTTCTGTGTGCTTCAGTTACCTCATCTGTAAAATGGGGATTAAGACTGTGAACCCTATGGGGGACAGAGATTGTGTCCAACTTTAGTTTGTATCTACCACAGCACTTATCAAATAGTAAGCACTTATAATGATAGCATTTATTAAGTGTTTACTATGTGTAAAGCAGTGTTCTAAGCCCTGGGGAGGTTACAAGGTGATCAGGTTGTCCCACGGGGGGCTCACAGTCTTAATCCCCATTTTACAGATGAGGAAACTGAGGCCCAGAGAAGTTAAGAGACTTGCCCAAAGTCACACAGCTGACAATTGGTGGAGCAGGGATTTGAACCCAAAGTCACACAGCTGACAATTGGTGGAGCAGGGATTTGAACCCATGACCTCTGACTCCAAAGCCCGGGCTTTTTCCAGTTTATTAAAAAAACAAAAAACAGCACAACATCCTGTCACATCATGTCAGTTCACCTATCAATCAATTGTATTTATTGAGTGCTTACTGTCACAGAGCACTGTAGTAAGCACTTGGGAGAGTACAATATAACAGATTTGGTAGAATTGGCACCTAAAGATAAAAACAAATATAGCCTATTCAAGGGGCTTTCTCTCCATCAGTAAGGGGATGAACACATGTTCTAGTGGAAAGAGCACAGGCTTGAGAGTCAGAGGACCTGGATTCTAATTTCAGCTCACCCACATGTCTGCTGTGTGACTTTCGGCAAATCACTTGCCTCTCTGACTCAGTTTCCTCATCCTTAAAATGGGGATCAAATCCCTATTCTCCTTCCTACTTTAGCCTTGTGAGCCCTGTGTGGGGAAGGGATTGTACCCAATCCATAAAGTATATCTTCCCTAGTGCTTAGTGTACTACTTAACAAATACCACAATTATTATAATTACTAGCAGCAATGGTAATAATTATAATTAATTATGGTATTTGTAATACACTTGCTACGTGCCAAGCACTATTTTAAGAACTAGGGTACAGGAAAGATTATCAAGTTAGACCCAGTCTCTGTCCAGCCCGGGGCTCACAGTCTAGGCAGGAGGGGGTAGGATTTAATCCCCATTTTACAGATGAGGAAACTGAGGCTCAGGGAAGTGAAGTGACTTGCCCAAGGCTACTAGTTGTCATGTGGAGGTCCATGTTCTTTCCACTAAGCCATGCTGCTTCTCAGCCAGGCTCTCTGCTGTTGAGCTAAAAATGAGAGCTTCTGCAGCTGTTCTTTTCTGGTTCCCTACTAATCTTCCCTGCCATGCCCTTCTTTCATTCATTCATTCATTCAATCATATTTATTGAGCGCTTACTGTGTGCAGAGCACTGTACTAAGTGCTTGGGAAGTACAAGTTGGCAACATATAGAGACGGTCCCTACCCAACAGCGGGCTCACAGTCTAGAAGGGGGAGACAGAGAACAAAACAAAACATATTAACAAATGAAATAAATAGAATAAATATGTACAAATAAAATAAATAGAGTAATAAATATTAAAAGCTTACTATGAGCCAAGCACTACGGTGGATACAAGCAAATCAGGTTGGACACAGGCTGTCATTCATTCAATCGTATTTATTGAGTGCTTACTGTGTGCAGAGCACTGGACTAAGCGCTTGGGAAGTACAAGTCTTTCCAACTCTCAACTCCAGTCTTTCCACAGCAGCTATACGAATGCAGGACGGTGGGACCCAACAGCCCTAGGAATCAATCAATCAATCTCTGGTTTTTATTGACCGCTTACTGTATGCAGGGTACTGTACTAAGAGCTTGGGAGAGTACACTACAACAGAGTTGATAGACACTTTCTCTGCCCACAAGGAGCTCACAATCTAGAGGGTACTGTGTCTCTGCCACATGTGTTAAGCTACTTAACCCCGTATGATGTGAGCTGGATTTCTAAGCATGGTTTCCACATCCTCCAGGAAAAAAGTGATATAGGTCTTGGAAAATAATGACGGTACTTTTAAGTGCTCACTACATGCCAAGCACTGTTCATTCATTCCATCGTATTTATTGAGTGCTTACTGTGTGCAGAGCACTGTACTAAGCGCTTGGGAAGTACAAGTTGGCAACATATAGAGACAGTCCCTACCCAACGGTGGGCTCACAGTCTAGAAGGAGGAGACAGAGAACAGAACAAAACATATTAACAAAATAAAATAGAATAAATATGTACAAGTAAAATAAATAGAGTAATAAATACGTACAAACATATATACATATATACAGGTGCTGTGGGGAAGGGAAGGAGGTAAGGCGGGGGGATGGAGGGGGGAGAAGGGGGTCAGTCTGGGAAGGCCTCCTGGAGGAGGTGAGCTCTCAGTATGGCCTTGAAGGGAGGAAGAGAGCTAGCGCTGGGGTAGATACAAGCTAATCAGGACAGCCCCTGTCCCACATGGGGCTCACAGTCATAATCCCCACTTTAATAATAATAATGGCATTTATTATGTGCTTACTATATGCAAAGCACTGTTCTAAGTGCTGGGGAGGTTACAGGGTGATCAGGTTGTCCCACGTGGGGCTCACAGTCTAAATCCCCATTTTACAGATGAGGTAACTGAGGCAAAGAGAAGTTAAGTGACTTGTCCAAGGTCACACAGAGGACACGTGGTGGATTCTTCTGACTCCCAGGCTCGTGTTCTATCCACTAGGCCACACTGGATTATCTGTCGATAAGTTAAGGGAAATTTGAGACAGATTCTCCCAAATTATCCCAAATTTAGTGTCAAAGGAGGGTTTTATCTCAAAGGGTCTGTTGACTCATCCAGGTCAATGAATGATAACTGCAATACCTTCAGACAAGGTGGTGACTCTAAGTGGTTTATTTTTGGGGTGCACAGCCTCTGTCTGATCCTGTTTTTATTTTTGGGTATCTCTCTGGTGTTTCATCATTCTTGGTGTATTGTTCTCCAATCCCTTCCCCCATCAAATCAAAGGTATTTATTAAACACTTCATGTGCACAGATCACTATAAGTGCTTTGGAAATTTCTCCCTCTCTGTGAAGCATTATAGCCTAGTGGATAGAGCATGGGCCTGGGAATCAGAAGGACCTGAGTTTTAATTTGCCATTAGAACTCTGCCATTTGTTCGCTGAGTGACCTTAGGAAAGTCACTTAACTTCTCTGTAAAATGGGGATTAAGACTATTAGCTTCATGTGGAACAGGGACTGTGTCCAACCTGATTTACTTGTATCTACCCCAGGACTTAGTACAGTGCCCTGCACATAGTAAGCACATAAATACCACATTTATTTTTATTATTCTTATTATAGATTATGATTCCCTTGAGAGACAGAGCCTATATCTAATTCCCACCATTCATTCATTAATTCAATTGTATTTATCCATTCATACATTCAATCGTATTTATTGAGCACTTACTGTGTGCAGAGCACTGTACTAAGCGCTTGGGAAGTACAAGTCTGCAACATATAGAGACGGTCCCTAACCAACAACAGGCTCACACTCTAGAAGGGGGAGACAGACAACAAAACAAATAGACAAAACATACTGAGCACTTACTGTGTGCAAAACCACCAAGTGCTTGGGAGAACACAATATAATGATAAACAGACACATTCTCTGCCCACAATGAGTCTGTGTATACTCAGCTCTTAGTACAGTGCTTTTCACTCATTGTTTAATTAATAATTATGGTATTTGCTAAGCACTACATGCCAGGCATTCTATTATTACCTTTACTACTTCTAGACTGTAAGCTTGTCTCTAAACTATAAGCTCATTATGAGCGCGGAATGTGTCTGTTATATTGTACTCTTCCAAGAGCTTAGTTCAGTGCTCTGCATACAGTAAGTTCTCAATAAATGAGATTGATTGATTCTTCTACCACTAATACTTGGCAGCTGGGGTTTCTGAAAACTAAAATTAGTACCATAACCTGATGATGGAAAGAAAAAAGCAAATGTTGCATTGTTCCTACTTGTAGCTAGAGGGGGCAAGCAGTCTTTAGGTCACCTGATGAGTTCTACAAACAAATTCGTTTAGGAAAGTTTATGCCAACTTCCTCTCCTTCAACTTCATCACTGTGGAGGCACTGGAGGTCGGTGAACCACCGTGCAGATGGTGAAAGGTACAGAATTCATGGAGCTCTTGGTGATCTTACCTCATTTGTATGCCTAAATAGTCACAGTAAGAGACAATCCTTTGAGGCCCTAAATCTAGCACCGGGCCACAGCTACTTTGCAGAATTCTGAAGAAGCCCATCAGTCTCCTTTCGTATCGTTTACAGTGGTTTCACGGACTCCATCCTCTCCTGGTTCTCCTATCTCTCCGGCCATACATTCTCAGTCTCCTTCGTGGGCTCCTCCTCCCCCTCCAATCCCCCAACTGTAGGGGTTTCTCAAGGGTCAGTTCTTGATGCCCTTCTGTTCTCCATCTATACTCACTCGGTGAGTGTTCTCCATCTATATTCACTCACTCACTATACTCACTCATTCGCTCCCATGGCTTCAACTACCATCTCTACACAGATGACACCCAAATCTACATCTCCTCCCCTGTTCTCTCTCCCACCCTCTCTTCAGGCTCATATCTCCTCCTGACTTCCAGATATCTCTACCTGGATGTCCACCCTCTACCTAAAACTCAACATGTCCAAGACTGAGCTCCTTATCTTCCCTCCCAATCCCCATCATCTCCCTGACTTTCCCATCACTGTGGATGGGCACTACCATCCTTCCCGTCACAAGCCCACAACCTTGATATCATCCTTGACTCAGCTCTCTTATTCACCGTACACAACCAACCGGTCTCACCTTCACAACATGGCCAAGATCTGCTCTTTCCTCTCCATCCAAACCGCTACCTTGTTGGAACACTCTCTCGTCCTATCCCAACTGGATTACTGCATCAGCCTCCTTTCTGATCTCCCACCCTCCTGTCTCTCCCTGCTTCAGTCTATATTTCACTCTGCTGCCCCGATTATTTTTCTACAGAAACGGTCTAGGCATGTCACCCCCCCTCCTCAAAAATCTCCAGTGGTTGCCTATCAACCTTCGCATGAAGCAAAAACTCCTCACTATTGGCTTCAAAGCTCTCCATCACCTTACCCCCTCCTACCTCACCTCTCTTCTCTCCTTCTACAGCCCAGCCCGTGCACTCCACTTCTCTTCTGCTGATCTCCTCACTGTGCCTCATTCTCTCCTGTCCCCCTGTCAATCCCTGGCCCACGTCCTTCCCCTGGCCTGGAATGCCCTCCCTCCACACATCCACCAAACTAGCTCTCTTCCTCCCTTCAAAGCCCTACTGAGAGCTCACCTCCTCCAGGAGGTCTTCCCAGACTGAGCCCCCCCCTTTTCCTCTGCTCCTCCACTCCCCATCACCCCCAATCCCTCCTTCTGCCCTACCCCCAACCCCTCCCCACAGCACTTGTGTATATTTGTACATATTTATTACTCTATTTTATTAATGATGTGCATATATCTATAATTCTATTCATCTATTTTGGTGGCATTGATGCCTGTATACTTGTTTTGTTGTCTGTCTCCCCCTTCTAGACTGTGATCCCGTTGTTGGGTAGGGATTGTCTCTATCCATTGCCAAATTGTATTTTCCAAGTGCTTAGTACAGTAAGCGCTCAATACTATTGAATGAATGAATGAACTTCCTGAGAACAGTATTTTCAAGTGTCTTTCAGATCTTTCAATGTCAGGGGACTGAAAGTGTATTATATATTATTATTATTATTATAGAAACAGTCTGGCCAAGAGGAAAGAGTATGAGCCTGGGAATCAGAAGACCTGGATCCTTCCAGGTCCCAGGTCCTCCTCTTTCCTGCTGTGTGACCTTGTGAAAGTCACTTAACTTCTCCAGGGCTCCATTTCCTCAACTAGAAACTGGGTATTCAATATCTGTTCTCCCTCCCACTTGGATTGAGAGCTCCATGTGGGACAGGGACTGTGTCCAACCTGCTTAACTTACATATTTACATTAGGACAGCGCTTGACATACAATAAGTGCTTAAATACCATTATCACTAGTACTATTGTGAGGAAATTAGGTAATATAGCACGCTGAACTGTTCTGTTGAAAAGACTGATCAGATTTGGAAAATGTGGTTCAAAAAAGTAGAATTAGGCATTTTTGATCTCTCCACCGAAAAGAGCTTATTGTTGGAGAAGAATTAGCGAAGGCCCGTGATTAGATCTTGTACTATGACTCACCTCCGCACATGTCACTCTTATTGGGAGAATAACAACTCATTTTACTATTAAACTGCTAAGAGCAAAACTCTCATTAGGGATGAACGTCTATTAACAACCATATCTGTGAGAGTGTTTTAAATTTTGTAAGCAAGGGCCAATCAATCATATCTGTGAGTGTTTTAAATTTCGTAAGCAAGGCAATCAATCATATTTACTGAGCACTTACTGTGTGCAGAGCACTATACTCCGCACTTGAGAGGGTACAACATAGAGTTGGTAGACACGTTCCCCACCCCCAGCAAGCTTCCAGTCTAGAGGGGCAACTCATCGTTTGATCTCATCGGTCCATTTATTTTACTTGTACATATTTATTCTATTTATTTTATTTTGTTAATATGTTTTGTTTTGTTGTGTGTCTCCCCCTTCTAGACTGTGAGCCCGCTGTTGGGCAGGGACCGTCTCTATATGTTGCCAACTTGTACTTCCCAAGCACTTAGTACAGTGCTCTGCACACAGTGAGCGCTCAATAAATACGATTGAATGAATGAATGAATAAATTGCCGATCTGTTTCATCGTTAACCAAGCTCCAGCCAGAAAGAAGGTAACATAATTGAACTGGGCACCTAGATAACTGGTGAAACTCCACCTCTGGACCCTGAAGCAGCCAAGAACTGAAAAGTAGCATGGCCTTGTGGATTGAACACGGGCCTGGAAATCAGAAGGATCCGGGTTCTAATCCTGACTCTGCCACTTGTCTGCTGGGTGACCCTGGGCAAATCACTTCACTAGGCCTCAGTTACCTCATCTGTAAAATGGAGATTAAGACTGTGAGCCCCATGTGCGACATGGAGAGTGCCCAACCTGATTATGCTGTATCTCTCCTAGTGCTTAGTACAGTACCTGGCACATAACAAGTACGTTACAAATACCATTGAAAAAAAGAAATCGAGTGTGTTGACTGAAATTCTGGAGCATATGAAGGATGAAAAAAAAGAGGATCACAGTCAATTACTGACATAGAAGGAAGTTAAAATGAATAAGAGTCAGTAGGTCATGGGTTCTAATCCTAGCTCCTCCATTTGTTTGCTGTGTGACCTTAGCCAAATCCCTTGGCTTCTCTGTGCCTCAGCTCCCTCATCTGTAAAATGGGGATTAAGACTGTGAGCCCTACATGGGACAGGGACTATATCCAACCCAATTATCTTGTATCTACCCCAGCGCTTAGAACAGTGCCTAGCACGTAGTAAGCACTTAACAAATACCATCATTATTACTTAATGAAGTACCTAAGAGCTATTTTGCCTTTTAATTCCATGACAGAGTATTATATTTGAGAGACTAACCTACCAACATTCTCCATATCGCTGTTGAAATATGTGTGTTTCTGGAGGACAGAATTTTTGCATGTTGATGCAAATAAGTTTGACATCCAGTTGGGTGGGAGATTGGACATTTCTGGTCTTTAAAGAGATCCAGGCAGCCAAACTCAAATCCCCGAGGTGAAAAGAGGGTCCCCATTATTTGCTGTCATGGTTCTCCACCACTCCTACCCAGGTCTTCCCTCCCTTGAGGTTTTTTTTTTTTGGTGGTATTTATTAAGTGCTTACTATGTGCTAGGCACTGTATTAAGCATTTGGGTGGATACGAGCTAATCACATTGGACAGAGCACATGTCCCACATGGGGCTCACAGTCTTAATCCCTATTCAATCCCCAATTCCCTTAATCCCCATGAGAAGCAGCATGGTTTAGTGGAAAAAAGCCCGGGCTTGGGAGTCAGAGATCATGCATTCTAATCCCAGCTCTGCCACTTATCAGCTGTGTGACCTTGGGAAAGTCACTTCACTTCTCTGGGCCTCAGTTCCCTCATCTGTAAAATGGGGCTGAAGACTGTGAGCCCCATGTGGGACAACCTGATTACCTTGTATCTAGCCCAGCACTTAGAACAGTGCTCGGCATGTAGTAAGCGCTTCACAAATACCATAATTATTATTATTATTTACAGGTGAGGTCACTGAGGCCCTGAGAAGCGAAGTGACTGTCCCAAGGTCTCACAGCAGACAAGCGGTAGAGCCGGGATTAGAAGCCAGGTCCTTCTGATTTCCAGACCTATTCACTAGCCCCACACTGCTTCCCTGCTTGGTGCAGAGAGACGTGTCCCTAAACTGCCTTCTTTGTCAAACTCCATTTTTCTCTTGTTCCTCCTGTACAGGTAATCCCCAGCCCTGGATCTCAGCCACAGTCAGCTTCACCCGCTACATAGCTGAGCCTTGCCAGATCTAGAATGATCCCAGCAAACTTCGACCTCTTCAAACTCATCCTCACCTACTCTCTACAACTTTTAGAAGTTCAAAAATGACCCCTTTTTTATACAAATTTGTGGTTAGCTCATTCGATTAATTGTAAGGGACTGAGAGACAAAAATGTTCATGGTTGGACTACCAAATGAAGCCTAGTTTATCTGAGAATTTTACATGACTCCTCTGTCAATCCAGTCAGTCAGTCATATTTATTGAGCTCTTATTGTCCTAAGCTCTTGGGAGAGTATAACACAACAATGCAACAATGTAACAGACACATTCCCTGTCCACAACGAGCTCTTTATTGAGTACTTGGGAGAGACAAAACAAGTGAACTGGTAGACATGTTCCCTGCCAACAAGGAGCCTATAGTCTAGAGAGATTTTCCAACCACTTCATTTTAGTACTGAAGTAACTTTGACCTCTTAAATTATGACTCAAGGAGCTCAAGAAAGGAGCTCCTTTCTTGGAAAATAACAGATGACTCAAACAAATGTGACATTTTGATAAGCACCCAAAACACAAGAAAGTCTGTTCCAGGTGATTCATCTCTTTTACCTTATTGAGGAAAAGGATATGCATAATTTCTCTGGCATCTTACATCAAAGAGAGCGTGGTTTTATTAAATTATTTTGAGCTACCCCAAAAGACCTGTACAGAATATCAAAACCTGATGATTCAAGAGTTCTGCAAAAACATCAGGTGGTGGCATTTTTCAGAATTTGTGGATGCCAGGGGAAAAGATTTTATGAGATTCATTAAAGCTAATTTACTGGTGTTATCCGCCCCACCCCCAACACACAGCAATTAAAAAAAAAAGATCATTGTCAGAATCTTCTTTAAATTCAAGGGACATGTGTGGGTGTGTTTCAGTATAAGTTCATGGGATCTAATCCCAGCTCTGCCACTTGTCTGCTGTGTGACCTTGGGCAAGACAGTTTACTTATCGTGCCTCAGTTCCCATATCTGTAAAATGGGGATTGAGGCTATGAGCCCCACGTGAGACAGGGACTAACCTGTGTCTAACCTGATTTGCTTGCATCCACCCAGTGCTTAGTACAATGCCTGGCACATAGTAAGCACTTAAATACCACATTTATTATTGTTACTATTATTAAAAGCCACACACAATCTTCAGTGTTGCCCTGGTAGAGAAGCAGCCAATCACTGGTCACTTTGGCACTGTAAGATGGAGTTCATCACAAGCCTTTTTTTCTTTCAAGGTGTTTGTTAAACTCTTAGTATTGTACTTTCCCAAACACTTAGTATATTCATTCAATCGTATTTATTGAGCGCTCGCTTTCTTTGTGAAGAGCACTGTGCTAAGCACTTGGAAAGTACAATTCAGCAACAGATAGAGACAATCCCTACCCAACAATGGGCTCAGTGGTTTCCACAAAGTAAGTGCTCAATAAATATGATTGAATGAATGAATGAATGAAAGGTGGGAATTAGACATGGTCCCTGTCTCTCAATGGAATCACAATCTATAATAATAATGATAATAATTTGTGGTATTTCTTAAGTGCTTACTATGTATTAAGTGCTGAGGTAGATACAAGCAAATCAGGTTAATCCCCATTTTACAGATGAGGTAACTGAGGCACAGAGAAGTGAAGTGAACTGCCCAAGGTCACACAGAAGACAAGGGGCCCGAGTCTGAGCCCTCTCCTTCCTCTCCCACTCCTCCCCCTCCGCATCCCCCCTGCCTTACCTCCTTCCCCTCCCCACAGCACCTGTATATATGTATATATGTTTGTACATATTTATTACTGTATTTATTTATTTGTTTTATTTGTACATATTTATTCTAGTTTATTTTGTTAATATGTTTTGTTTTGTTGTCTGTCTCCCCTTCTAGACTGTGAGCCCACTTTTGGGTAGGGATTGTCTCTATATGTTGTCAACTTGTACTTCCCAACCACTTAATACAGTGCTCTTCACACAGTAAGCACTCAAGACGATTGAATGAATGAAATGGCAGAGCTGGGATTAGAACCCAGCTCCTTCTGAGATTCTTTTCAGATCTGTGCTCTATCCACTAGGCAACACTGTTACTTCTCTGTGCCTTCATTTAGTCATATTTATTGAGTGCTTACTATGTGCGAACACTGTACTAAGACAGCCTCCAGGAATTTGATATTCACTTGCCTGGCATGAACCCATGTTAACTGGGGATTTGGGTTTCATATTGTACTCTACCAGGCTCTTAGTACAGTGCTCTGTACACCGTAAGCACTCAATAAAGGATTGCTTGATAGTATTCCATTATCACCTTACTCACTGAACACTTCCTTTTTGTACATCCAAGTTATCAGATCTAGAGTAGCTAATTTTTGGTATTTGTTAAGCACTTACTATGTGCCAGACACTGTTCTAAGTGCTGGGCTAGATAAAAGGTAATCAGGAAGGACGCAGTCCCTGTCCCACATGGGCCTTACACTCTTGAGCCCCATTTTACAGATGAGGTATCTGAGGCACAGGGAAGTTAAGTGACCTGTCCAAGGTCACACAGCAGACACAAGTCAGAATTAGAACCCATGTCCTCTGACTTACAGACCGGTCCTCATTCCAGTAGTTAACATTGCTTCTGTTAAGAAAACAGTGATTTTATCTACGAACTATGCTGTATTCTCCCAAGAGTTTAGTACAGTGCTCTACACATTATAAGTACTCAATAAATGCCACTGATTGATGATCCAATATGATGTAAGTATAATAATGATGGCATTTATTAAGCGCTTACTATGTGCAAAGCACTTTTCTAAGTGCTGGGGAGGTTACAAGGTGATCAGGTTGTCCACGGGGGGCTCACAGTCTTAATCCTCATTTTACAGATGAGGTAACAGGTACAGAGAAGTTAAGTGACTTGCCCAAAGTCACACAGTTGACATTTGGCGGAGCCGGGATTTGAACCCATGACCTCTGACTCCAAAGCCCGTGCTCTTTCCACTGAGCCACGCTGCTTCTCAAGTATGAATGTCCTATCCTTGTAGAGCATTTTTATTGGAGTGAGAGCACTCCTTAATACACATTTGAAGAATGATTGGTACAAAACAGAAACACCAGCCTGCCACAGTTTTTAGCAGTCCTTAAAGGTGAATTGATTATTCAGGGATGGATCCATAGCAGAAGAAGAGTAAAAGGAAACAGAGGAAAGAAGGAGTAGGGGAAGAAAAGAAAGAAAGGGAGAACAGTAGCATCATGGCCTAGTAGGTAGAGCACAGGCTTAGGAGTCAGAGGATTTGGGTTCTAATTCAGGCTCTGCCACTTGTCTGCTGTGTGACCTTGGAAATAACTTCACTTCTCTGGGCCTCAGTTCCCTCATCTGTAAAATATGGATTAAGACTGTAAGCCCCATATTGGTCAATAAACTGTAACCAACCTGATTATCTTGTGTGTAACAGCATTTAGAACAGTGGCTGGAACATAGTGCCTTAAACACTATTGAAAAACAACAATATGGAATTATCATTCATCAAAACCCCAAACCCCAGAACTAAGGAGGAGCTGAGATCACAGCTCCTCTACAAGGCCTCCCCCAAATAATCTCTATTCTTCCCACCGTCTATCGTCCAACTGCCATCTCGACCCTGCCATGCCACCTAAGCACTTAGGTTTAACACAGTTCCCACACAAGCATGTCCTAGTGGCTAGAACCCAGGGTTCAGTACAGTGCTCTGCACACAGTAAGCGCTCAATAAATACGACAATGAATGAATGAATTGTGTGATGTGTTTAAAACAGAATAGCTATAATTCTATTTATTCTGACAGTTTTGACACCTGTCTCCATGTTTTGTTTTGTTGTCTGTCTCCCCCTTCTAGACTGTGAGCCCGTTGTTGGGTAGGGACCGTCTCTATATGTTGCCAACTTGTACTTCCCAAGCGTTTTGTGCAGTGCTCTGCACGCAGTAAGTGCTCAATAAATACGATTGAATGAAAAAGTGTGACCCCTGGGCAAGTCACTTCACTTCTCTGGGCCTCAGTTCCCTCGTCTATAAAATGCAGAGTAAGATTGCAAGCCCTATGTGGGACAGGGACTGTGTCCAGCCCGATTATCTTGTATCTACCCCAGTGCTTAGAACAGTGATTGGCACGTAGTAAATGCTGACCAAGTACCACCGTTATTTTTATTTTTTAATATGTATATCCTATAAAGCACAGGCCTGGGAGTCAGAAGGTCAGGGATTCTAATCCCACTCTGCCACTTGTCTGCTGTGTGACCTTGGGCAAGTCACTTCACTTGCCCCCTTGCCCACTTCACTGAGCAGCGTGGCTCAGTGGAAAGAGCACAGGCTTTGGAGCCAGAGGTCATGGGTTCAAATCCCACTCCACCAATTGTCAGCTCTGTGACTTTGGGCAAGTCACTTAACTTCTCGGTGCCTCATTTACCTCATCTGTAAAATGGGAATTAAGACTATGGGCCCCACGTGGGACAACCTGATCACCTTGTATACCCCCAGTACTTAGAACAGTGCTTTGCACATAGTAAGCCTTAATAAATGCCATTATTATTATTCTCTGGGCCTCAGTTTCCTCATCTGTATAATGGGGATTAAGACTGTGAGCACCATGTGGGACAGGGACTGTCCAACCCAATTTGCTTGTATCCACCCCAGGGTTTAGTACAGTGGCTGGCACACAGTAAGCACTTAACAAATACCATAATTATTATTATTACTCAGATCCCATAATAACAGCCCTTAGGCGCTTAGCTCTTCTCCCTGCTCAGGCCTGCCTGGTCACCGATGAAACTCAGGTGAGCACTTGAAGCTAACCTAACTCTGGGTGAACCACAAACTCATCTGGCCCCTGGGTCTGTTAAAATACCCTCTAGAGGGAATTCCTGAAACCAGCCAGGAATGCTTGGGTCCAGATAAAAATCCCAAGCCAGGTCTGGAATCCTCTGGGCCATCAATCAACCAATTGCATTTATTGAGCACTTGCCAAGTGCTTAATACAGTGCTCTGCACACAGTAAGTACAAAACAACAATATAACAGACACATTCCCTGCCCACAATGAACTTGCAGTATAGCAGTCACAACCTATTTAACGAGTCACCTCCAAAGTCACTCTCGTCCAGAACATTTTAGATCTGAATTCATGGATTCAGCTGGAATTTTTCTGGCCAAAGCTGGCCTTTGACACTAAGCAAGATGAGTTGTCATTTAATTTACTACATTAGCTAATGCATGGTTCTTCTGGCCGGAACTGACAGGTAAGAGCAGCTTTTCAAGGTGCTGTGATTCTTAAACTGCTTAACTAAACATTTGATGGTCAAGTCTCTTTGAGGATGGCACCTTTTAGAATTGTATTGGCCAACCAAGGAAAAAAACTTCCTAATGAATAGTCTTGGATGTAATAATAATATTTGTGAAGTGCTTACTATGTACCAGCCACTGTACTAAGCACTAGGGTACATACAAGACAATTAGGTCCCACATGGGACTCACAGTCAAAGTAGGAGTGAGAAGAGGTGCTTCTGCATCTCAATTGTTACCCCCCCCCCCCCCCCCCCCCCCCCGCTGTACTGTCACTCGCCCTGCTGACCTCACCATGAACTTTCAGTTCCCTTGCTCCCAACTGCCATTCCCATTCCTCACCTTCCCCTTCCCCTCTCCCACCCAGCTGTTTCCCTCCCTCTCACCCACCAAGACCACTCCCCCTCACCCCCTACCAAGGATTCCTCTGTACCAGCGCAGGTCCGCCGCTTCTCCCTCCCGGCCCCCTCCCTCCCCTTCTCCCCGCCCCCACCCCATCCCAGTTCTCCTTTCCCATCGCCACCCCCCCTTCCCACTCTCCCCGCCCAGGCCCCCGCCAACTCATCCCAATCCAAACCCTCCCCACCCCTCGCACCCTTCCCCCTCCCTCCCCACCCTCGACAGCTGCTGCCAAGTGTGGCCTCTGGAACCCCCGCTCCGTTTTAAGTAAGACCCCTTTCATCCTGGACCTTTTCCTTTCCAGTTCTCTACTCCTCCTCGCCCTAACTGAAACATGGCTGTCGCCGGACGACACAGTCTCTTCTGCTGCTCTCTGCAGTGCAGGCCTCTTCTTCTCCCACTCCCCCAGACTCACCGGAAAAGGAGGAGGTGTCGGTTTCCTTCTCGCCCCCCAATGTCGCTTCCGCACTATCCCTCCTCCTCCCCCTTCCCTTTCCTTCCCTTCCTTTGAAGCCCACATCATTCGCCTCTACCACCCCCTCCAGATTCTTGTAGCCGTCATCTACCGCCCTCCCGGCCCCACTTCCAACTTCTTTAACGACTTTGACCCCTTCCTCACCTTCCTTCTCTCCTTCTCCATGCCCACTCTGACCCTCGGAGACTTCAATATCCACATGGATATCCCTAACGACTCCTCTGCCGCCCGCCTTCTATCTCTCCTTGACGCTGCCAACCTCTTCCTCCACCCCACCTCGCCCACTCACCAACTTGGTCATACCCTCGACCTCATCATCTCCTACCACTGCACTGTGTCCACCCTCACCAACTCTGTAATCCCTCTCTCTGATCATAATCTTCTCACCTGCCTCCTCACTCACACTCCTTTCCCCTGTAAATCCGTATTACTCCCTCACAGAGATCTCCGCTCTCTGGACCCCACCCATCTTTCGGAGTGCCTCACACCCCACCTCGCCGCCCTCTCCTCTCTACCCAGTCTTGATGATCAGATTACTGCTCTCAACTCTACCCTTTCTACTCAGCTAGACTCACTTGCTCCCCTTTCCCTTCGCCGCTCTCGCACCACTAACCCACAGCCCTGGATCACTGCCACTGTCCGCCTCCTTCGCTCTTATGCTCGAGCTGCCGAACGCTGCTGGCGAAAGTCTAAACACCATGCCAACCTCGTTCACTTCAAGTTTATCCTTTCCTGCCTTAACTCAGCCCTCTCTTCTGCCAGACAAAACTATTTCTCCTCCCTTATTGACACTCATGCCCATCACCCCCGCCAGCTCTTCCGTACATTCAACTCCCTTCTCAGGCCCCCGGTTCCTCCCCCTCCTCCTTCCCTCACCCCCAATGATCTGGCCTCCTACTTCATTAACAAAATTAAATCCATCAGGTCCGACCTCCCCAAAGTCTCTTCCCCCCTTTCTCCATCCCCCCGGCTCTTAACACTCTCTGCTACTCTCCCATCCTTCCCAGTGGTATCCTCAGAGGAACTCTCCTCCCTCCTCTCAAGTGCTACTCCGGCCACCTGTGCTTCTGACCCCATTCCCTCTCATCTTATGAAATCTCTCGCTCCATCCCTTCTCCCCTCCTTAACTACCATCTTCAACCGCTCACTCTCCACTGGTTCCTTCCCCTCTACCTTCAAACATGCCCACGTCTCTCCCATCCTAAAAAAACCCTCTCTTGACCCCACCTCACCTTCTAGTTATCGTCCCATATCCCTCCTACCATTCCTTTCCAAACTCCTTGAACGAGTTGTCTACACGCACTGCCTAGAATTCCTCAACAACAACTCTCTCCTCGACCCCCTCCAGTCTGGCTTCCGTCCCCTTCATTCCACGGAAACTGCCCTCTCAAAGGTCACCAATGACCTCCTGCTTGCCAAATCCAACGGCTCATATTCTGTCCTAATCCTCCTCGACCTCTCAGCTGCCTTTGACACTGTGGACCACCCCCTTCTCCTCAACACGCTATCTGACCTTGGCTTCACAGACTCCGTCCTCTCCTGGTTCTCCTCTTATCTCTCCGGTCGTTCTTTCTCAGTCTCTTTTGCAGGCTCCTCCTCCCCCTCCCATCCTCTTACTGTGGGGGTTCCCCAAGGTTCAGTGCTTGGTCCCCTTCTGTTCTCAATCTACACTCACTCCCTTGGTGACCTCATTCGCTCCCACGGCTTCAACTATCATCTCTACGCTGATGACATCCAGATCTACATCTCTGCCCCTGCCCTCTCCCCCTCCCTCCAGGCTCGCATCTCCTCCTGCCTTCAGGACATCTCCATCTGGATGTCCGCCCGCCACCTAAAGCTCAACATGTCGAAGACTGAGCTCCTTGTCTTCCCTCCCAAACCTTGCCCTCTCCCTGACTTTCCCATCTCTGTTGACGGCACTACCATCCTTCCCGTCTCACAAGCCCGCAACCTTGGTGTCATCCTCGACTCCGCTCTCTCATTCACCCCTCACATCCAAGCCGTCACCAAAACCTGCCGGTCTCAGCTCCGCAACATTGCCAAGATCCGCCCTTTCCTCTCCATCCAAACCGCTACCCTGCTCATTCAAGCTCTCATCCTATCCCGTCTGGACTACTGCACCAGCCTTCTCTCTGATCTCCCATCCTCGTGTCTCTCTCCACTTCAATCCATACTTCATGCTGCTGCCCGGATTATCTTTGTCCAGAAATGCTCTGGGCATATTACTCCCCTCCTCAAAAATCTCCAGTGGCTACCAATCAATCTGCGCATCAGGCAGAAACTCCTCACCCTGGGCTTCAAGGCTCTCCATCACCTCGCCCCCTCCTACCTCACCTCCCTTCTCTCCTTCTACTGCCCAGCCCGCACCCTCCGCTCCTCCACCGCTAATCTCCTCACTGTACCTCGTTCTCGCCTGTCCCGCCGTCGACCCCCGGCCCACGTCATCCCCCGGGCCTGGAATGCCCTCCCTCTGCCCATCCGCCAAGCTAGCTCTCTTCCTCCCTTCAAGGCCCTGCTGAGAGCTCACCTCCTCCAGGAGGCCTTCCCAGACTGAGCCCCTTCCCTCCTCTCCCCCTCGTCCCCCTCTCCATCCCCCCATCTTACCTCCTTCCCTTCCCCACAGCACCTGTATATATGTATATATGGTTGTACATATTTATTACTCTGTTTATTTATTTATTTATTTTACTTGTACATTTCTATCCTATTTATTTTATTTTGTTGGTATGTTTGGTTCTGTTCTCTGTCTCCCCCTTTTAGACTGTGAGCCCACTGTTGGGTAGGGACTGTCTCTATGTGTTGCCAATTTGTACTTCCCAAGCGCTTAGTACAGTGCTCTGCACATAGTAAGCGCTCAATAAATACGATTGATTGATTGATTGATTGAATCCCCATTTTGCAGATGAGGGAACTAAGGCACAGAGAAGTGAAGGGACTTGCCCAAGGTCAGGCAACAGACAGGTGGCAGGGCCAGGATTAGGACCCAGGCCTCCTGCGTCCCTGGTCAGTGGTCTTTCTACTAGCCATGCTACTTCCCCGAGCTCCTCAGACAGATCAAATCAAGTGAGGGGGTGAAGTAGGAAAGGGAAGTATATGGAGGGAGGAGGGTACGAGATCACTTATTTTGGGATGGGTTTGCTTGAGGAAGTATAGCAACCACATTTGGTTTCTGAGGTGGTTTCCTCACAGCTTGGAAGGAAGTGTGTAAAATCTTACAGTTCCATTTTAAGGAGAAAGGAAGTAAGCCCTTTTGAAGTTCATGCGGTTCATGATGGGGAATTTTAAGAAATGGCTGTTTCCTGCTGAGGAATTTTAGAAAACAGGCCTAGGCTTCTAGATGTTATCAGTCCCTACAGAGAGATCTCTATTGCCTTATTTAAGGACAGTTGTGAATCACATATTATCAGATGGACAAATCACTCCCCCATTAGAGCATAAACTCCTTGTTCATTCACTCAGGTGTATTTATTGAGCACTTGCTGTGCACAGAGTACTTTATGAAGCACTTGGAAACTATAGTTTGGCAACAGATAGAAACAATTCCTACCCAACAACGGACTCACAGTCTTGGCAGTCAGTGTCTCACTCCTCCATGCCATACTTCACAAGAACCTAGACCCGTGAGTCATACCAAGTGGATATTTGAGAAATGCTATAACAACTTTTCAAACCCTCACTTACCAAGAGCTAGCACACCCAGTTTTCTAACTGACAATATCAAAAATCAAACACAAAATGTCAGGAACAGATAAGGATAAGGAGGGATAGGGGATAAGGGCGCAGATATAAAGAATGCTACCTTTAAAGGCTCATGCTGCGATCATTTTGCATGGAGGATTAATGCAACCCTTTGAAATGTTGATTCTTAAATGTGGGGCTTGCCACAAAGGGTAATTGGTCACACTAGGCTGCTCTGCTGCAGTTCCCTGAGTTAATCTCTTCCCAGGTGGAATGAGCAAGGGGCTCAGTAATTACAAACACAAATGAGAACAGCAGTTTTAATCCCCAGGCTTTCAGGCAGTGTGCCTTAATACAGAAAGGGCTGTCTCCAGTTTTCCTGCACGGAACTGCATCCCAACACCTCCCTACTAAGTTAGTTCCATGTGAGGGAGAGTGTGGACTCCTAATTTCACCTTAACAGGTGTCCCCACTTTCCACTTCTGTTCTCTCCCTCACCGAATCATCCCACCCACCAGGCAGAACTGAATTCTGAGTGGGATATGGTGTCCCAAAAGAAACAGCGAAACCCAGGCAACTATATTACCTAGTGCCAATGCCACTTCTGTTGCCCAGGTTTTAATATTTTCAAATACCTCATCTTTTTCTCCACACTGCTCTCTCATGCCCATGCTAGGCCAGTGACATTTCTGATCAATAATAATAATAATAATAATGGTATTTGTTAAGTGCTTACTATGTGCGAAGCACTGTTCTAAGCACTGGGGGGATACAAGGTGATCAGGATGTCCCACGTGGGTCCCATAGTCTTAATCCCCATTTTCCAGATGAGGTAACTGAGGCACAGAGAAATTAAGTGGCTTGCCCAAGGTAACACAGCTAAGTGGCAGAGCCAGGATTTGAACCCATGACCTCTGACTCCCAAACCCATGCTCATTCCACTGAGCCATGCTGCTTCTCCCCCTCATTGAGCACTTACTATGTGCAGAACGCTGTACTAAGTGCTTGATACTCTCTTCTTGACCAGCCCCATGGCACTTATGTA
Organism: Tachyglossus aculeatus; assembly: GCF_015852505.1. Taxonomy (NCBI): domain Eukaryota; kingdom Metazoa; phylum Chordata; class Mammalia; order Monotremata; family Tachyglossidae; genus Tachyglossus; species Tachyglossus aculeatus. Next base: position 129,114,703 of record NC_052067.1, on the reverse strand, counting down.
CATAGCCATAATTGATTTATATTAATATCTATTTCCCCATCTAGACTGTCAGCTCATAGTGGACAGGGAATGGATCTGTTATACTAAAGTGTATTCTCCCAAGTGCTTAGTAATAATAACAATAATAATAATAATTATGATACTTGTTAAGCACTTACAATGTACCAAGCACTGTTCTAAGCACTGAGGTGGATACAAGGTAATCAGGCTAGACACAGTCCTTGTAGCATATGTTGCTCACAGTCTTAATCCTCATTTTCCAGATGAGGTTACTGAGGCACAAAGAAGTGAAGTGATTTGCCCAAGATCACACAGCAGACAAGTGGTGGAGCTGGGATCAGTACAGTGCTCTGCGCACAGTAAGCACTCAACAAATGCGATTGATTGATGTAGTGTTCACTGATTTAACAAACAAAAAAATAATCAGATGTGTAAGATTTGTACCTGTCACCTGGACATTATTTTCTTAGCTCTCACTTGTCATATTTCCTAATCTAATCCCAGCTCTGTCACTTGTCTGCTTGGTGACCCTGGGCAAATCATTTCATTTCTTGGTGTCTCAGTTACCTCATCTGTAAAAATGGGGATTAAGATTGATGGCCCCATGTGGGACATGGACTGTGTCCATTGTGGGTAACTTTAATCTGCCCCAGTGCTTAACACATAGTAAGTGTTTAACAATACCATTAAAAAATATATATCTCAGTCCTCAGCCACAGGATGAGAAGCCAAGCAAGCGTGAAGAAGCCTTATCTCGGTTTCCATACGGGCTCAGTTATTTTTGAAGTTGAAGTGGGCTGTTCTGCTCCACAAACTAGCCAGGAAACTGGCCAATGGAGCTGATCTTCTGTTGTATTAGTAATAATAATAATAATAATAATTTTGGTATTTGGTAAGTGTTTACTATATACCAGACCTGTTCTAAGTGCTGGGATGGATACAAACAAACCAAGCTGGGCACAGTTCCTGTCCCCTATGAAGCTCACAGTCTCAATCCCCATTTTACAGATGAGGTAGCTGAGGCCCAGAAGAGTGAAGTGACTTGTCCAATGTCACACAACAGATAAGTGGCAGAGTTGGGATTAGAACCCATGACCACCTGACTCCCAGGCCTGTGCTTAAGGGGTTTAAAATTGGCCTCGTGATTTTTCAATTCACCACTGGACTGGATTGGAATTGCCTCAGTCATTCATTTATTCAATGATATTTATTGAGTGCTTACTGTGTGCAGAGCACTGTACTAAGCACTTGGGACAGTACAGTACAACAATAAACAGACATACTTCCTGCCCACAATGAAGATGGAACTTGAATAGGAGTCCAGGGGATCCAGACCTGACCAGGAGGACTCAAGGTTACAGTAATAATAATAATGGTACTTGTTAGGCACTTATTATGTACAAGCATTGTTCTAAGCTCTGGTGTAGAAATAATAATTGTGGTATTAGTTAAGCACTTACTATGTGCCAGGCACTGTACTTAGCACTGGGGTGAATACAAGCAAATCGAGTTAGTAGATACAAGTTAATCAGGTTGGACACAGTTCCTGTCCCACATGGTGCTCACAGTCTCAATACCTATTTTACAGATGAGGTAACTGAGGCACAGAGAAGTGAAGTGACTTGCCCAAGGTCAAACAGCAGGCATGTGGGCCAGGATTAGAACCCAGGTCCTTCTGACTCTCAGGCCCGTGTTCTATCCACTAAGCCATGAGTCCTACGAGGGTCAAGGGTATTCATTCATTCATTCATTCAATCATTTTATTGCTTGACATCATTTTATTTCTGACAGTACCCTTGGTGCATTTTCTTGCCCCCAGTTGCAGTACAGAGCACTGTACTAAGTGCTTGGGAAGTGCAAGTTGGCAACATATAGAGACGGTCCCTACCCAACAACAGGCTCACAGTCTAGAAGGGGGAGACAGACAACAAAACAAGACATGTGGACAGGTGTCAAGTCATCAGAATAAATAGAAGTAAAGCTAGATGCACATCATTATAAAATAAATAGAATAGTAAACATGTACCAGTAAAATGAATAGAGGTCAGTGAGACCCAGGGACAATTGATCTGGTCCTCAACTCACCGCATCATCAGTGGTATTTATTGAGTGCTTACTGTAGTCAGATGAGCAGAGTACTGTGCTAAGCACTCAAGAGAGTAGGATCCAACACAGTTTTTAAACACGTGACCTGTCTTCCACAAGTTTATCTCCCCGTTTGTACCCTCTAGGTCAGGTTCAGCTTAAGTTTGGCAGATTGGAGCAGTATGGCATAATGGAAGAAGCACAAGCCTGTGAGTCAGAAGGTCATGGGTTCTAATCCCGGCTCTGCCACTTGTCTGCTGTGTGGCCTTGGGCAAGCCACTTAACTTCTCTGGGCCTCGGTTACCTTATCTGTAAAATGGGGATTGAGACTGTGAACCCCACATGGGACAGGGACTATGTCCAGTGAGATTTGCTTGCATCCACCCCAGCGCTTAGTACCGTGCCTGGCACAGAGTAAGCGCTTAACAAACGTGGTGAACGGGAGTGACTCTATTTGACCCCAGGAGCAACAACGCAAAAGTGACTCCATCTTGTATTATTTGATTCTGGGAACAACAAGTCCAAAGGACGATTTAGAGGGGAAGCTGCGTTTTTTCTCTGGTGAGTTTTGAGGAGAGGAACAGAATTGTCTTTCTGAGGGCTTAAGGAGTGGCTAAATTGCTCTGCTGGGCAGGAAAAGAACTGCCGGATGGATCTTCTAGACTGTGAGCCCACTGTTGGGTAGGGACCGTCCCTATATGTTGCCAACTTGTACTTCCAACTGCTTAGTACAGTGCTCTGCACACAGTAAGCGCTCAATAAATACGATTGATTGATTGATCTATGCCCGCGGGGCGATAGGCGTGGGCGGAGGGTAGCCTTCCTCTCTGGCTTGCCTGGTAACGAGCTAACCAGTGGAAGACGGAAGATTACCTCTGGTAATCCTGAGCAGCCCCCCTGCTGCAACCTCCCACCTCCCCAGGAGGACAGTGGATAAAAGGGGGAGTAAACTGGTATTTTTTGCTGTTTGCCCGATTTGCCCAGCGTGGACCACCTAAGCCAGGCACTGAGACATCTACAGCTGCTGCGGCCCAGACCTAAGATGAACCAGGACAACGATGAGTTGCAAGCAGTCTGACTCCTTGAAACTCCTCCAACATGGGATCATCTTCACCAAGACTTGGGGAAAACCAGGACAATGACGACAAACTGTGGGCAGTCCGACTCCTTGAAACTACCATCTTCACCAAGACTTGGGGAAAACCAGTTGGATTCGTAACTATAGGTGTTTTGATATTTGTCTATGTGTGTGTGTGCTTGTGCATATGCTCCTAACCCTTGTTTTAGTATAAAATAAAGCTTTCCGCTGTAACAGTGGTGTTTGGTTTTACTTTTTTAACATGCCATTTGAGCGCTCAAATAGATAAGGGAGTCAAATCCCTGGTTAAGGGCTCATAGGTTGAGCACTTGATATTGTTGGGAAGACATCCCTGAGAGGGGCTCATGACCACAGTTATTATCATTATTAAGGCACTGAGGTACTGGTTTACTTCTGGAGACCCAGGACTGGGCAACAGATTTTGGGAATAGCTGGTGGCAAAACCTCAAACTTAATCATATTTTTTCTACTTCACCGGAGTATTTTCCTGAAAATTCAACATCTTCAAAATCCTTCCTAGAGGGGATTTTGAATTATGACCCTCTCTAGTGTTAAATGACACATTTAAGCCATCTTGAAACCAGTGAGCCTGAATCACATTGAGACCAGTGATCTGGAGAGTGGATGGTCTGAGGATATTTGAAGCACAGAAGAGCTAAATCCACAGGCAGCATATGAGAGTAAGAGAGGGTCACCCCAAATCTTGACCTCCTAACCTAGATTTCTGACAGTACCTTTGGTGCATTTTCTTGCCCCCAGTTGCATTTGATTTAATTGTTGCATCACCTTTCCATTATGCACACTCTAAAAGCTTTATAGATTTTGAAAACTCATTTTAAAACATTTTTATCATTGAAGGATCCTTTTTAACAAACCTTATATCAACTATGTAGACCAACTTTAAATGTTCTCATCAGATTGATGAGAATTTTAGACTGTGAGCCTGTTGTTGGGTAGGGACCATCTCTATGTGTTGCTGACTTGTACTTCCCAAGTACTTAGTACAGTTCACTGCATACAGTTAAGCGCTCAATAAATATGATTGAATGAATGAATTGATATCGCCCATCATAAATTCACTTCTTTAGTCATCCAGTGCTGCCTGAGAAGTGTTTGGGGGTTCAAAGCAAGACGATTAAATGGAGTGTCTGTTTCAGCAGCGCTGATGCTACTGAAAGAACAAAGAAAGACTTGACTGCTAACATCTTTTCTTGATTTGACTGCTTATCCAAACAGCCTCTCTTTGTTTCACTGGAAACTTTTGAATCAATCAAATGAAGTTCCTCATGCCAATTCCGTGCACTTCAGACATAATTTTTCTTTTTGTGAGGAGCAGCGTAGCCTAGTGGAAAGACCTTGGGCTTGGGAGTCAGATGATCTCTATATTGTAATTTATTTATTTATTTATATTAATGTCTGTCTTCCCCTCTAGACTGTGAGCTCATTGTGGGCAGGTAATATGTTTGGTGTTATATCACTCTCCCAAGTGCTTTGTACAGTGCTTTGCACACAGTAAGTGCTCAATAAATACAATTAATAATAATGATCTAGGTTGCAGTACTGGCTCTGCCAACTGATTAAAAAAAATAATTATGGCATTTATTAAGCAGTTGCCATGCCTTGTCTTCCAGGCACTGTTCTAAGCACTGGGGTAGATACAAGATTAATTAATTAATTAATTAATTAACGATTGCATTTGTTGAGCACTTACTATGTGCCAAGCATTATCAGGTTGGCCACAGTTCCTGTCCCACACGGGGCTCACAGTCTTCATCCCCATTTTTCAGCTGAGACAACTGAGGCACAGAGAAGTGAAGTGATTTGCCCTAGTTCATAGAGCAGACAAGTGGCAGAGCGGGATTAGAACCCAGGTCCTTCTGACTCTCAGATCCATGCTTTATCCACTAGACCATACTGCTTCTTGCTTGCTGTATGACCTGGGACAAGTCACTCAACTTCTCTGTGCCTCAATTTCCTTGACTGTATATTGGGGATTCAAAGCCTGTTCTCCCTCCTAGTTAGACACTGAGCCCCTATCTACATGAGCTTAATCATAATCATTTTTTCCTATGCAGAGTTGTTCAGGTCTGAAGTTGTTATAGTAATTCTATTTATTAAGCACCTATGTGTGCAAAGCACTGTACTAAGCACTGGGTCAAATATACAGCAGAGAATTAGACACAGTCTCTGGTCCCCAGGGGTTTCACAGTCTAAGAATAAGGAGTCAAGAAGAGGTTCCTCCTAATGAAAGATCAAAAATGAAACTAGCTCATTCTGGGCAGGGAATTGTACTCTCCCAAGAATTAATACAGTGCTCTGAACACAATGAGCACTCAATAAATAATAATAATATGATGATGGAACTTGTTAAGTGCTTACTATGTGCCAAGCACTGTTCTAAGCACTGGGGTAGACAAAAGGTAATCAGGTTGTCTCACGGGGGGCTCATAGTCTTAATCCCCATTTTACAGATGAGGTAACTGAGGCTCAGAGAAGTTAGTGGCTTGCCCAAGCTCAAACAGCAGACAGGTGGCAGAGCCATGATTAGAACCCATGTCCTCTGACTCCCAAGCCCATGCCCTTTCCACTAAACCGTGCTGCTTCTACAAAAATAATGGCATTTGGTAAGCACTTCCTATGTGCAAAGCACTGTTCTAAGCACTGGGGTAGTACAAGGTAATCAGGGTGTCCCACTTAGGGCTCACAGACTTCATCCCCATTTTACAGATGAGGGAACTGAAGCCCAGAGAAGTTAAGTTACTTGCCCAAAGTCACACAGCTGACAAGGGGCAGAAGCGAGATTAGATCCCATGACCTCTGACTCCCAAGCCCAGGCTCTTTCCACTAAGCCACGCTGATTGACAAAGTACACAAACATTATAGAAAAGACAAGAACAATGATAAATGGAATAAGAGATGAGTAATAGGGAACTCTGGCTAGAGGAGCAAGTTCAGTCTCTTCACAGTACAGAGACAAAGATTATCAAGAATCAGAGGTCTTTTACTAATGTTATTAAAGTTGAGGGAGACTCATGCTGACACTGTCTCATTATTATTATTATTATCATTGTCATTATTGTTTTTTAAATAATGATAATAATGAAGTAGTATTTGTTAAGCATTTACTAAAGGTAAAAACTTGTGGGTAATAATAATAATGATGGCATTTGTTAAGTGCTTACTACATGCAAAGCACTGTTCTAAGCGCTGGGGAAGATACAAGGTGATCAGGTTGTTCCAGGTGGGGCTCACAGTCTTAATCCCCATTTTACAGATGAGGTAACTGAGGCACAGAAAAGTGAAGTGACTTGCCCAAAGTCACACAGCTGACAATTGGCAGAGGAGGGGTTTGAACCCATGACCTCTGACTTACAAGCCTGTGCTCTTTCCACTGAGCCACGGTAGGTAGATACAATAATAATATGTATTATTTTGTATTTTGTATGTATGTATGTATGTATTTTGTATGAATTTATTACTCTATTTTATTTGTGCATATTTATTCTATTTATTTTATTTTGTTAATATGTTTTGTTTTGGTCTCTGTCTCCCCTTTCTAGACTGTGAGCCCACTGTTGGGTAGGGACCGTCTCTATATGTTGCCAACTTGTACTTCCCAAGTGCTTACTACAGTGCTCTACACACAGTAAGCGCTCAATAAATACGATTGAATGAATGAATAATAATAATTATAGTATTTGTTAAGTGATTACTATGTGCCAAGCACTGTTCTTGGATAGATACAAGAATAATAATTATGGTATTTGTTAAGTTCTTACTATGTGCTACTGTTCTAAGCGCTGGGGTGGATACAAGTTAGGTTGGACACAGTCACTGTACCACATAGAGATCACACTATTAATCCCCATTTTACAGATGAGGTAACTGAGGCCCAGAGAAGAAAAGTGACTTGCCCAGGGTCACAGAGCAACATGTGGCTGAGGCAGGATTAGAACCTTGACCTTCTGACTGCCAGCCGGGTGCTCTAACCACTAAACACTCTGCTTCCTCATGGGGCACATTCTTTGTCCCACTTGGGGCTCGCAGTCCAAGTAGGAGGGAGAGACAGATATTTAAGCCACATTTGACAAAGGAGGAAACTGAGGCCCAAAGAAATCAAGTGACTTGACTAAGGTCATATAAGAGGCCAGGGGTAGCGTCAGGATCAGAAACCTGGTCTCTTGACCCCCAGGCCCCGTGTTCTTTCCACTAGGCCATGTTGCTTCAAAGTGGCTTTGTTTCATCCCACCAACAGAGGCTCTCCCCAGCTCCTCAGAGATGGGGATGCGGCAGATTTTGGAAGAAAGGGGCAGCCGACCAGCCTTGCTTTGATTCTCCACCCTTCCTAAAACGGGGGGAAAAGCTCGATGTCAAGGAGCCAGTGGAAAAGTGAGCTGAAAGGTTAGAGGATAACAAATCAGAAGAGATTCCAGAACTACTGCAGACTACAGCGTGGCTCAGTGGAAAGAGCCCGGGCTTTGGAGTCAGAAGTCATGGGTTCAAATCCCGGCTCCGCCAGTTGTCAGCTGTGTGACTTTGGGCAAGTCACTTAACTTCTCTGGGTCTCAGTTACCTCATCTGTAAAATGGGGATTAAAACTGTGAGCCCCCCCGGGACAACCTGATCACCTTGTAACCTCTCCAGCGCTTAGAACAGTGCTTTGCACATAGTAAGTGCTTAATAAATGCCATCATTATTATTATTATTATTACCAGGAAGCAGTGTGGCCTTGTGGATAGAGCACGGGCCTGCGAGTCAGAAGGACATGGGTTCTAATCCCTGCTCTGCCACATCTCTGCTGTGTGACCTTTGGGAAGTCACCTCACTTCTCTGGGCACCAGTTACCTCATCTGTAAAACGGGGATGAAGACTGTGAGCCCCATGAGGGACAGAGACTGTGTCGAACCTAATTAGCTTGTCTCTACTCAGCGCTTAGAACACTGCTTAACAAATAACATTAATATTATTATTATTATTACCACTGATTCTGTGTACTCTCCCAAGCACTTAGTACAGCGCTCTGCACATAGTCAGTGCTCAATAAATACCATTGATTGATACCACGAAACCAAGAAAGCAAGGAAGCCTTCTAAAGGAGGCTTTGAAAGGTAGTTGAAAGCCAGGAATAATCAATGGTAGAGTGGGGCTGAAGATAAGGGATGGAGATTTCTGGAAACCATTTCAACCTATTTTTAAAAATGATATTTGTGAAGCACATATTATGTGTCAAGTCCTCTCCTAAATGCCAGAGTAGACAAGTTTACCAGCTTGGACCCAATCCCTGTCCCTCATGGGATTCATGGTCTAAATAGGAGGGAGGAGGATTTAATCCTCATTTTACAGTTTAAGTAACTGAGGCACTGAGAAGTGAAGTGATTTGCCCAGGGTCACCCAGCAGACAAGTGGTGGAACTGGGATTAGAACCCAGGTCCTCTGAATCTCAGGCCCAAGTTTTTTTTCACTAGGCCATACTGCTTCTCATGCTCCGCCTCTGAGAAGAGACTTGAGGGACTAACTGAGAAGATGAGAAGAGACTTGAGGGACCAACTTTAGTACTTTTTGCTTTGCACACAGTAAGTGTTCAATAAATATGATTGAATGATGAGTGAATGAATGACTCTCCCCTCTTTTCCTTTATCCTCTGTCTGTATCCGAGACATCAACTGGCTCCTTGACAGCCTCACAAAGTTAGTAATTATACTAATATTCTTAATGTTTTTTCATTTAATAATTATAATAATTATGGTACCAGTTCATTCATTCATTCAATCGTATTTATTGAGCCCTTACTATGGGTAGAGCACTGTATTTAATGCTTGGGAAGTACAAATCGGCAACATATAGAGACAGTCCCTACCCAACAACAGGCTCACAGTCTAGAAGCATTTACTAGATGCAAAGCACTGTTCTAGAACTGTTCTAGAGCAGTGTTCTAAGAGTGGAGATTAACATCTGCATTTTTTCTGGACAAAATGCAGTGTGGAAAATGAATTAAGAGATCCCTGGAATAGGTCCCTGAAATTCAATGAAGGATTGAATAAATATTGGGAATTGGGAATAAATATCACAATTTATTAGCTATACCACGCAACTTCTCCCTTATCCTTTGTACTTCGCATTCCCTCTCCTACAACATTTCAGAAATCTGTGTTTTAAGCAACGTCTAGTTTGGGTGAGGGGAAGAAAGCAGCAGCATATGCAAGAAATACCTAGAAAAATTTTGGTGCTATTGCAAAGAAAACAAACTAGAATTCAATATGGAGAAATATTTATTTTCCTGAAAGGAGGCTGTTTCATCGATCTACTAGGCCCTGTCGATCCCTGTACAACCCTGGGGGATACTGTGTCCATTTGAGCGTAAACCAGTAAGAAATAGGAAGGATACAATTACCAATTTGACCGGCACATTCCTGAGGTGTGAAGCTATTCTGATGGTTGCGCCAAGAACTATAAATGAAGGAAGAGTGGAAAGAACAAATGAAGGGAAAAGAAGAGGAAAAGACAAGCTGGAAATACCATTTCTCTGAGAGGGCAGACCTGATATCCCTTTATCTTTGCTACAAGCAGTGCAAGAAACCCAGAAGATCTGGGTTCTAATTCCAGCCCTGCCACCTGCCTGCTGGGCAGGCACAAATAAAATGACTACCCCCACAAAAAAAGACTCACAACCCCTCCATTCCCCATTTATGTGTCTACCAACTCTTGTTCATTCATTCAATCGTATTTATTGAGTGCTTACTGTATGCAGAGCACTGTACTAAGTGCTTGGGAAGTACAAGTTGGCAACATATAGAGATGGTCCCTACCCAACAACAGGCTCACTGTCTAGAAGGGGGAGACAGACAACAAAACAAAACATGTGGACAGGTGTCAAGTCATAAGAATAAATAGAAGTAAAGCTAGATGCACATCATTAACAAAATAAATAGAATAGTAAATATATAGACTGTGAGCTGGGTTCTAATCCCAGCACTGCCAGTTGCCCACTGTGTGGTCTAAGGCAAGTCACTTAACTTCTCGGTGCCTCAGTTTCCTCATCTGCAAAATGGGAAGTCAGCATCTGTTCTCCCTCCTACTTAGTCTGCTGTTTGACCTTGGACAAGTCACTTCACTTCTCTGTGTCTCAGTTACCTCCTGTATAAAATGGGGGGGATTGAGACTGTGATTCCCAAGTGAGACAGTGACAGTGTCCAGCCTGATTAACTTGTAACACCAGAGCTTAGAACAGAGCTTGACACTTAGTAAGTGCTTAACAAAACTATAACAATGATCAGTTTTTACTTTAGAATGACTGTTACTAACTGAATTTTGTATTGTATTTATCACAAGTCCTTCTGAAATAAAAGAATGTGGCTCGGGATATGAGAAATGGTATACTCCTTATTTTGTTTTTCAGTCCTGACTTTAAAATTAGACAGTAAAACAGCTGAGAGATGAGAGCCAATTGTATATTAAATAAAATGCCCTCCAATCTATCTTTCCCAGTGCCTCTTTGAACATGGGCATCTGTTCTAAGCTTCAGCCCCGTGGAGTATTAGTTATAATGCTCTTCAAAGACAAAGGATAATCAAAAATAGGAATCTTAGATGCAAGATAAACTTCAGAGGTCTGAGTATCAAATCCACTTTGAGTTTCCGTCTTCTTGGTTCCAAGTAAATGACGCATAGCAGCTTTTCACACAGCTCAGAGGGCATCTTGGCTATATTACAACTCATAAAATGTTTCAATAAATTCAGTGTGAAGCTATTAAATGAAATTTAATCCATGTTTTGGTCAAAGAAAACATAGTTTTGAAATTAATGCTTTGAAATGTGGCATCTTTCGTCAGATTACCCAAAAAGTTTATTGAAGCAGCATGCTGGGAAAGGGCTAGACATTTCATAATACATGTTATTATTGTTACTATTAACATTAATAATAATAGTAATATTGATCATTGTAGTTTTTGTTGCTGAGCACAATACTAAGTAATGGGGTAATAATAATAATAATAATAATGGTATTTGTTAAGCACTTACTATGTGTCAAGCACTGTTCTAAGCACTGGGGTAGATACAAGCTTAACAGGTTGGACACAGTCCCTGTACCACATGGGGTTCACAGTCTTAATCCCTGTTTTACAGATGAGGTACCTGAGGCATAGAGAAGTGAAGTGACTTGCCCAGGGTCACACAGCAGAGAAGTGGCAGATCAGGGATTAGAACCCAGGTCCTTTTGACTCACCGTCCCGTGCTCTATCCACTATGCCAAGCTACAAGTTCATCAGGTACCACATGGAGCTCACGGTCTAAGAAGGAGGGAGAACAGTAATTCAATTCCCATTTTGCTGATGAGAGAACTGAGGCACAGAGAAGTTAAGTGACTTACCCAAAATCACCCAGCAGGCAGGTGGTAGTGCCAGAATTAGAACCCAGATCTTCTCGCTCCCCAGCCGGTGCTCTTTCCACCATGCCACACTGCTTCAAAACCACAAACTCGTCCTTCCACTACTCAATCCTCAAACTCTGCATAGCTCTTTGGTGGAGAAAATGTTCTTGCTCAATCATTCCAAGCAGCGTGGCTAAGTGGAAAGAGCACGGGCTTGGGAGTCAGAAGTCATGGGTTCTAATCCCAGCTCCTACACTTGTCAGCTGTGTGACTTTGGGCAAGTCACTTCACTTCTCTGTGCCTCAGTTACTTCAACTGTAAAATGGGGATTAAGATTGTGAGCCCCATGTGGGACAACCTGATTACCTTGTACCTCCCCCCAGCGCTTAGAACAGTGCTTGGCACACAGTAAGTGCTTAACAAATGTTATTATTGTTATTCCCGGCAGTGACAAATTAGATTATTATTGACATTACTATTTGTTGATTTTTATGCTAGTTTTTTCCTAAATGGGAGAACTAATGAAAAATGGGATGTTAAACTAAGGTTGCTTCGGGTCATATCAAGAATCATTTAGCGCAAACCTCCTTTAATCCTTAAGTCATCAGTGAGCAGTTAGCAATAACAGTTGCAACAGGTTAGCTAACCAGGTCAAACAGCAGAGTTATCAGTCAATCAGTGGTATTTATGGAGAGCTTATTGTGTGCAGAACACTGTACTAAGGGCTTGGGGGAGTACAGTATAACAGAGTAGGTAGACACATTCCTTGCCCACAGTGAGTTTACCTGGCTGGCTGCAGAGGGCTTTAGGCTAGTGGAATAATAATAATAATAACAATAATAATTAATAACAATAACAATAATAACAATAATGATATTTGTTAAGCACTTTCTATGTGCCAAGCACTGTTCTAAGCACTGGGGGTGATACAAGGTAATCAGGTTATCCCACGTGGGGCTCACAGTCTTAATCCCCATTTTACAAATGAGGTAACTGAGACATAGAGAAGTGATGTGACTTGTCCAAAGTCACACAGCTGACAAGTGTCAGAGCCAGGATTAGAACCCATGACCTCTGACTCCCAAGCCCGTGTTCTTTCCACTAAGCCATGCTGCGCCATGGAGGCTCCCTCAGCAGCTCCCTCAGCTTCAGTAGCACTGGCCCTGCTGTGAATGCGCCAGAGCTTTGGAGTAGGAATATTTCTGGGAAGCCATGACTTAGACCACTGTTGCCTGAATGCAAGACATTCCTGAGATAATAATAATAATAATAAAAATATGGTAATTATTAAGCACTTACTATGTTCCAAGCACTGTTCTAAGTGCTGGGGTAGATAAATGTCATTCAGGATGGACACAGTCCCTGTCCCACCTGGGGCTTCCAGTCCTATCCCCATTTTACAGATGAGGTAACTGAGGCACCGAGAAGTGAAGTGACTTGCCTAAGGTCACACAGCAGACATATTGGGGAGCCGGAATTAGAAACCAGGTCCTTCTGCCTCCCACGACTGTGCTCTGTCCGCTAAACCACACTGTTTCCCAAAGATCAACTCAAATAAAATGAATGGAACCATAAAGACAGAAAAGTGTGGCCTAATGGAGAGAGCATAGGCCTGGGAGCCAGATGAGCCTAGGAATCAGAAAGTCCTGGGTTCTAGTCCTAGCTCTGCCATTTGTCTGTTGTCTGATATTCTATTCTATTTATTTTATTTTGTTAGTATGTTTGGTTTTGTTCTCTGTCTCCCCCGTTTAGACTGTGAGCCCACTGTTGTGTAGGGACTGTCTCTATATGTTGCCAATTTGTACTTCCCAAGCACTTAGTACAGTGCTCTGCACACAGTAAGCGCTCAATAAATACGATTGATTGATATGGTGCAAGACACTTTACTCGTCTGTGCCTCTCTTAGTGCATCAGTAAAATGGGGATTAAGACAGTGAGCCCCACGTGGGTAGCGATTAGCTTGTATCTACCCCAGCACTTAGTTCAGTGCCTGGCACATAATAAGCCCTGAACAAATTACCATAAAAAAGGACAGAGCCAATGTTGAGCAGTAGGTGGAAAATAATTTTGACATATTTGTCTCCCTATTGAGATAAAGTATATTTTTCTTCTAATTGAGGAAGACTTCCTCCTATCCTTTTCTTTCAAACAATCAATCAGTGACATTTATTGAGTGCTATGTGCAGAGCACTCCACTAAGCGCTTGGGGAAGTATATTACAATATTGTATATTACAATATTACATTATTACAATATTACATTATTAAGTATATTACAATATCACCCTCCTTTCTGATCTCCCAACCTCCTGCCTCTCCCTACTTCAGTCTGTATTTCACTCTGCTGCCTGGATTATCTTTCCACAGAAACGTTATGGGCATGTCACCCCCACCCTCAAAATTCTCCAGTGGTTGCCTATCAATCTCCGTATCAAGCAAAAACTCCTCACTGTTGGCTTCATAGCTCTCCATCACCTTGCCCCTTTCTACCTCACCTCCCTTCTCTCCTTCTACATCCCAGCCCGCACACTCCGCTCCTCTGCCACCACTAACCTCTTCACTGTGCCTCATTCTCGCCTGTCCCATCGTTGACCCCTGGCCCACATCCTACCTCTGGCCTTGAATGCCCTCCCTCCTCAAATCTGCCAATCTCACTTCCCCCCTTCAAAGCCGTACTGAAGGCTCACCTCCTCCAAGAGGCCTTCCCAGTCTAAGCCCCCCTTTTCCTCTGCTCTCCCTCCCCTTCCCATTGCCCCAACTTGCTCCCTTTTCTCTTCCCCTCTCCCTGCCCCACAGCACTTGTGCATATGTACATATTTGTAATTTTATTAATTTATGTTAATGACATGTATCTATAATTCTATTTATTTACATTGATGCTATCGGTGCCTGTTTATATGTTTTGATGTCTGTCTCCCCCCTTCTAGACTACGAGCCTGTTGTGGGCAGGGATTGCCTCTATTTGTTGCTGAATCGTACTTTCCAAGTCTTAATACAGTGCTCTGCACACAGTAAGTGTTCAATAAATATTAATGAATGAATCCTTGTCCTCAAGAACCATAGAGTCTAAGGGAGGACCTTACAGTCTAGATACCAAATGTACTGGGTTTTTATCCTATGTAAGAGTGATATTTTATCATATTAGACCCATGTCTAAACACTGTAAGAAATGCAGTTGAGAGAACAAAGGGTAGCTCAAATCTCTGGTGTTCCAAGTCATCTCCATGTATGATTGGACTTCTTGTTTGATTTTAAGCTTCTCAAAGGTTTAGCCCAGCCAGGCTTTCCATCTCGATTGCACTCTCCCAAGTGCTTAGTCAGTGCTTCGTACACAATAGACTAACAATGCACACTGCTGATTGATTGATTAATCTGGACTTGATTAAGTGAACCTGATCCTGCAGCTATTCATTAAATATTTATTATCTTCTGGGCATGCAACTAAATTGTGTGGCAAAAGGACCTCAGCAAATTCTTAATTCCACAAACCAAAAAAATCATTAAAGGGAGATCGCGAAAGAGAAATGGTCCCAAGATAATCTTTAGTTTGTTTCACAGCCAAACCTCAAAGTGATGTATAGCTGTCTATTTTTTTTCCTTTTTTATTAAAGTACAACAATTTTCTCTTGTCAAAATATAAAGATGTTCTTTGACCTAATATTAGGTCATAAACTGATGTTCTGAATTCATTCATTCATTCATTCAATCAATCATATTTATTGAGCGCTTACTGGGTGCAGAGCACTATACTTAGCACTTGGGAAGTACAAGTTGGCAACATATAGAGACGGTCCCTACCCAACAACGGGCTCACAGTCTAGAAGGGGGAGACAGGCAACAAAACAAAACATGTGGACAGGTGTCATCAGAATAAATAGAAGTAAAGCTGGATGCACATCATTTTTGTTTATAAGATTCCTGCATTATTACATCATGCAGCATTTTCAGTGACAATCAAGGATCGAACAAGAAAAGGCAATAGATTTTTCAGGAAAGCATACTATGTGAAACAAGGTATTAGAGGTTTCCTGAGGGAATTAAATTTCTCTGGAAATAAATCAAAATCAATCAATCAATCAATGGTATTTATTATGCACTTGCTACGTGCAGAGCACTGTACTAAGTGCTTGGGAAAGCATTCATTCAATTGTATTTACTGGGCACTTACTGAGTGCAGGGCACTATACTAAGCACTTGGGAGAGCACCATACAATAATGAACAGACACATTCCCTGCTCACAACGAGCTTACAGTCTAGAGGGAAAAGTACAATAAAGTTCATTCAATCGTATTTATTGAGCACTTACTGTGTGCAGAGCACTGTACTAAGTGCTTGGGAAGTACAAGCTGGTAGACATGCTCCCTGCCCAAAAGGAGCATTCAGTCTAGATGGGGAGACAGACAATAATAGAAATAATAATTACGGTATTTGTTAAGCACTTGCTATGTGCCAGGCACTGTACTAAGCGTTAGGGTGAATTCAAGCAAATCAGGTTGGATACAGTCCTGGTCCCATGTGGGACTCACAGTCTCAATTCCCATTTTCACAGATGGGGTAACTGAGGCACAGAGAAGTGATGTGACCAGAGCAAGGTCATAAAGCAGGTAAGTGGCAGAGCCGGGATTAGAAACTTCTGACTCTCTGTCCACTGATTATGAATATTTATACAATGGCTGTGGGGCTGAAGGCGGGGCAGATATCATCATAATTGTCATCAGTGGTATTTATTATGAATAGAAATTAATAATTAGACCAAAATTAATATCAATAATGACCATGATATTTGTTAATATAATAATAATAATTGCATTTATTAAGCACTTACTATGTGCAAAGCACTGTTCTAAGTGCTGGGGGGGGTTACAAGGTAATCAGGTTGTCCCACATGGGGCTCACAGTCTTCATCCCCATTTTACAGATGAGTATAACTGAGGCACAGAGAAGTTAAGTGACTTGCCCAAGCTGACAAGTGGCAGAGCCGGGATTCAAACCCATGACCTCTGACTCCAAAGCCCAGGCTCTTTCCACTGAGCCACGCTGCTTCTTGTTAAGTGCTTACTATGTTGCCAGGTACTGTACTAAGCGCTGGGGCGGATAAATGCAAATCAGGTTGGGCACAGTCCCTGTCCCATGTGGGGCTCACAGTCTCAATCCTTATTTTACAGATGAGGGAACTGAGAGAACTAAGTGCTTGTGTGTGCAGAGCACTGAACTAAGCACCTGAGAGAGTGCAGTATAGCAGAATTGGAAGATGCGTTCCCTGTCCACAATGAGCTTAGAGTCTAAAATACTGAAGGATAAAGTGGTTGTTAGACCTTACTGGCTTGGCCATTCTGTTCTGTCGAGGATTGCAGTTCACTGTAGTGAAAAGTAGAGGCAAGCGACTCTGTCATCAGGTAATAACACGCTGTAATTCATGTATTTATCCACAACCCAGTTGCTGTCATTCCTGGTTAGCCATGGCATTAATGGTTAGCAGTGCTGTGGATCGGGCCCTTCAATCCTTACGCTTTTTTCACTTGGTGCTGACACAGTCATTTAGTTGGGTGAGGAAATAGTTGAGAGAGCAGCTGAATCAAATTTTAAAACAAACAGCCAAAGATAAGCATGTCACATGAGAACCGCTCTTAATTGTTCTATGATAATTCACTCAAAATATAATGATGATGAGAGGAAGAATGAACTAGCTTCTTGCGGATTAAGAGAAAACCATTTGTAGAAGATGAAAGGGCATCAAGCGTTTGAATAGAAGTAGAAAAGAACTGCAAGAACATGAAATTGCTTTTTTGCCTGATAAGACATTTATCTGTTTTTCTTCCATCCTCATTCTAAATGAATTCTTGAAGATGTGTGAATGATTTTGAAATGTAGAAATAGCAGTTGGGATTTCTGTCACGGTATTCAAAGGTGACCCTGATACCTATTTTGTGATGAATATTTGGAGGTAGAGGAAAGAACATGAGTATGGAGGTCAAGGAACTTAGACCTAATGCCCATCTTGCACTGATCCGATGAGTGACCTGGGGCAAATCATTTAACCTCTTGGGGGCCTCAATCTGCACACCTGTAAAATGGGATGCCCTCATTTCCGTTATCAGTGCACCAGTGGATTTATTGAGTGCTTACTTTGTGGAGAGCACTGTACTAAGCACGAGGGAGAGTACAACACAACTCCTTGTATGTTGTCTTTGTTCTTGGAACTGTACCATTTTAAGGCCTCGGTATTCACCCCGCCCATGGCAATTATGTATATATCCATAATTTATTCATATTAATGTCTGTCTCCCCCTCTAGGCTGTAAGCTCCTTATTGGCAGAGAACATGTCTATTAACTCTGTTATAGTGTAAAAATAATAATTATAATAATAATAATAATTGTGGTATTTAAGTGCTTACTATGTGCCAGACACTGCACTAAGTGCTGGGGTGGATACAAGCAAATCAGGTTGGACACAGTCCCTGTCCCACATGAGGCTCACAGTCTCAATCCCCATTTTACAGATGAGGTAACTGAGGCCAGAGAAGTGAAGTGACTTCCCTAAGGTGACACAGCAGCAAGTGACAGAGCCAGTATTAGAACCCCTGACCTTCTGACTCCAAGACTCATGTTCTAGCCACTATACCATGTTGTTTTTCCACCCTCCCAAGTGCTTAGTTCAGTGCTTTGTGCACGGTAAGCACTCAATAAATACGATTGATTGATACCAGCTTTACATGGTTAGGACAATGTGAAAGTGTTTTAAAATAATAAAAGTACTAATCATATGCGGTACTTAATACAGTGCTCTGCACATAGAACTCAATAAATACAATTGATTGATTACCCAGACATACAATTAAATGTCTTGTCTTATGCTGTTGAGTCATTTCTGATCAGCGACTCCATGAACACATCTCTTCTAGAATACCCCACTTCTATCTGCAATTATTCTGGTAGTGTATCCATAGGGTTTTCTTGGTAATAATAATAATAATGATAGCATTTATTAAGCGCTTACAATTCATTCATTCAATCGTATTTATTGAGTGATTTCTGTGTGCAGAGCACTGTACTAAGCGCTTGGGAAGTACAAGTTGGCAACATATAGAGACGGTCCCTACCCAACAGCAGGCTCACAGTCTAGAAGGGGGAGACAGACAACAAAACAAAACATATTAACATATTAGAGATGATAGTTGAAGCCATGGGAACAAATGAGTGAGCATAGTGAGTGAGTATAGATGGAGAACACTCACCAAGTGAGTGAGTATAGATGGAGAACAGAAGGGGACCAAGAACTGACCCCTGAGGAACCCCTACAGTTCGGGGATTGGATGGGGAGGAGGAGCCCACGAAGGAGACTGAGAATGTATGGCCGGAGAGATAGGAGAACCAGGAGAGGATGGAGTCTGTGAAACCAATGTAAACGATACGAAAGGAGACTGACAGACTTCTTCAAAATTCTGCAAAGTAGCTGTGATCTGGTGCTAGATTTAGGGCCTCAAAGGATTGTCTCTTACTGTGACTATTTGGGCATACAAATGAGGTAAGATCACCGAGAGCTCCGTGAATTCTGTACCTTTCCCCATCTTCACGGTGGTTCACCGACCTCCAGTGCCTCCACAGTGATCTAAGCACTGGGGAGTTTACAAGGTGATAAGGTTGTCCCAAGGGGGGCTCACAGTCTTAATCCTCATTTTACAGATGAGGGAACTGAGGCCCAGAGAAGTTAAGTGACTTGCCCAAAGTCACACAGCTAACAAATGGCGAAGCCGGGATTTGAACCCATTTGAACTTGGTAATCATCATCAGTCGTATTTATTGAGCGCTTACTGTGTGCAGAGCACTGTACTAAGCGCTTGGGAAGTACAAGTTGGCAACATATAGAGACAGTCCCTACCCAACAGTGGGCTCACAGTCTAAAAGGGGACCAGGAACTGACCCTTGAGGAACCCCTACAGTTAGGGGATTGGAGGGGGAGGGGGAGCCCACGAAGGAGACTGGTAATAATATGGTATTATAATATGGTCTTATTATAATATGGTAATAATATATATGGTAATAATATGGAACTGGTTTTCCATGGCCTCCTTCCACGCAGTTGAGTCTCCTCCCTCGATTCTCTCCCATGCCGCTGCTGCCCGGCATGGGTGAGTTTTGACTTGTAGCAGATTGCCTTCCACTCGCTAGCCATCGCTAGGAATGGAATGGGTCTGCCTCTGCTTGACT
The DNA here is from genome assembly GCF_015852505.1 of Tachyglossus aculeatus. Taxonomy (NCBI): domain Eukaryota; kingdom Metazoa; phylum Chordata; class Mammalia; order Monotremata; family Tachyglossidae; genus Tachyglossus; species Tachyglossus aculeatus. Next base: position 129,094,943 of record NC_052067.1, on the reverse strand, counting down.
CTTCCTCCTATTAGCCGAGACTGGTAGAGTACTGGATGCTCTCCAGGTGTGATTCTATGATTCTGGAATAAATGTCTAGTACATGAAATATTTAAACCATCCCTAGCTAAGCTGCAGTATCTGACCACCTCCAAGATCTCATTACACATATGGAAGGTAAAGACTGTGAACCCCTTGTGGGACATGGACTGTGTCCAACCTGATTGGTTTGTATCTACCCCTGCACTTAGAACAGTGCCTGGTATATAGTAAGCACTTAACAAATACCATAAAAAACATAGTAATCAGATATTCATATAATAATCCAGCCCTGAAGATAGAATGCTTGAAATTAGTCCTTCTTTTAAACTACATTTAGCAAAATTTATTATTCACCCAGGCAAATGACTGTTTCTGAAGTACATATCACAAGGCTGCTGTTCATGGCTTATTTGAGGGCATAATATTATTATTCAGCTTCAGAAGAAGCAATAGTAGTAGTAACAATTTTGGTATTTCTTGAGCACCCACTGATTTCAATGTACTGTACTCTGCACTTGGGAAAGGAAAACAGAAGCACAAGACACACTCCCTACCCCCAAGAAGCATAAAATCGAATGGAAGAATTGCAAATAAAAGTATTTACAGACATGGAAATCAAAATGAATAATTGAATATTTGCATCTGTATGTGAACTAACCCTGTTGTATTAAAAAGCAAGAACTTAATACAATGCTCTACACATAGTAAATGCTCAATAAATAGCACTGATTCACAGCGTGGCTCAGTGGAAAGAGCCCAGGCTTGGGAGTCATGGGTTCTAATCCCGACTCCACCACTTGTCTGCTGTGTGACTTTGGGCCAGTCACTTAACTTCTCTGTGCCTCAGTTACCTCATCTGTAAAATGGGGATTAAGACTGTGAGCCCCATGTGGAACAACCTGATTACCTTGTATTTCCCCCCAGTGCTTAGAACAGTGCTTGGCACATAGTAAGTGCTTAATAAATGCCATTATTATTATATACATAAATGTATGAATATTAGAAGAAAGTCCCCTAAATAAAAATGGTATTTGTTACGTGCTTACTGGTAAATAGAAGATAATCAGGTTGTACACCGTCACTAAATCCTGTCGGTCTCACCTTCACAACATCACCAAGATTCGCCCTTTCCTTTCCATCCATACCGCTACCACGTTAGTTCAATCATTCATCCTATCCCGCCTGGATTACTGCATCAGCCTCCTTTCTGACCTCCCAGCCTCCTTTTTGACCTTCCAACCTCCTGTCTCTCCCCACTCCAGTTGATGCTTCACTCCACTGCCCAGATTATCTTTCTAAAGAAACGTTCAGGGATGTCACCCCCCCTCTTCAAAAATCTCCAGTGGTTGTCTAGCAACTTCCATGTCAAACAAAAACTCCTCACTATGAGCTTTAACACTCTCCATCATCTTGACCCTTCCTACCTCACCTCCCTTCTCTCTTTCTACATCCCAACACACACACTCCATTCCTCTGGTGCTAGCCTCCTCACTGTGCCTCGATCTCACCTGTCCCGCTGTCGACCCCTGGCCCAAGTTCTACCTCTGGCCTGGAATGTCCTCCCTCCTCAAATCCACCAAAAAATCACCCTTCCCCTATTCAAAGCCCTACTGAAGGCTCACCTCCTCCAAGAGGCCTTCCCAGCCTGTCCTCTTTTCCTCAGCTCCCTCTCCCTTCAGCGTCATCTTGACTCACTCCCTTTGCTCTTCCCCTCACCGCCCCCACCACAGCACTCATTCGTATAGTTACAATTCTATTTATTTATATTGATGCCTGCTTACTTGTTTTAATGTGTATATAGCCATAATTCTATTTATTTATATTGATGCCTGTTTACTTGTTTTGATGTCTGACTCCCCCCTTCTAGACTGTAAGCTCAGTGGGGGCAGGGATTGTCTCTCTTTATTACTGAATTGTACTTTTCAAGCACTTAGTACAGCCCACTGTTGGGTAGGGACTGTCTCTATATGTTGCCAATTTGTACTTCCCAAGTGCTTAGTACAGTGCTCTGCACATAGTAAGCGCTCAATAAATACGATTGATGATGATGATGATGCTCTGTAGTGCTCATTCATTCATTCCTTCAATCGTATTTATTGAGTGCTTACTTTGTGCACAGCACTGTACTAAGCGCTTGGGAAGTACAAGTTGGCAACATATAGAGACGGTCCCTACCCAACAGTGGGCTCACAGTCTAGAAGGGGGAGACAGAGAACAAAACAAAACATATTAACAAAATAAAATAAATAGAATGAATATGTACAAATAAAATAAATGAATAGAGTAATAAATACGTACAAACATATATACAGGTGCTGTGGGGAATGAATACACAGTCCCTGTCCCACATAGTGTTCACAGTCTTAATCTCCATTTTATAGATAATAATAATAATAATAATGATGGCATTTATTAAGTGCTTACTATGTGCAAACCACTTTTCTAAGAGCTGGGGAGGTTACAAGGTGATCAGGTTGTCCCACGGGGGGCTCACAGTATTAATCCCCATTTTACAGATGAGGGAACTAAGACACTGAGAAATTAGGTGATTTGCCCAAGGTCACACAGCAGACAAGTAGAGGAGCCAGGATTAGAACCAACATCCTTCAGAATCCCAGGCCCGTGCTCTATCCACTAGGCTATGCTGCTTCTCAGCAAGTTGGCCCAGATTCCCTAAAAGGATCAGGAAGCCCTAGGGCAGGATGTTGTTGTGCAGAAAAGAGGAGATTCTTCCAAAAGTACTCTCCTATACGCTTAGTATAGTATAGTACAACACCCAAGAAATACTACTGATTAAGAAAGAGGCAAGAAGTATTATATCACTATCTAAGGGAATCCAAATGGGTTAGATGATGTGTTAGATGGAACCATTTGGCTAAATCTGAGGGTTGTTTATTTTCCATAGAGCTCTCTGCAGTTTCCAGCAAGGCTTTGAAATCCTCTCATCATCACTACATGGGCTTAAGAAACTTACTAAATTTTTCCAAGGATAATAATAATACTAATGATGGTATTAGTTAAGCGCTTAATATGTGCCAAGCACTATTGTAAGCACTGGGGGAGATACAAGGTAATCAGGTTGACCCACGTGGGGCTCATGATCTTAATCCCCATTTTACAGATGAGGTAACTGAGGCACAGAGAAGTTAAGTGACTTGCCCAAAAATCGCACAGCTGACAAGTGGCAGAACTGGAATTAGAACCTACAACCTCTGACCCCCAAGCCCGTGCTTTTTCCACTGAGCAACACTGCTTCTCCGCCATAACCCGCCAGAGACAGAACTACTGATGGTAACAACCACAAGCAAGCGCTTAGTACAGTGCTCTGCACACAGTAAACGCTCAATAAATACGATTGATGATGATGAACCACATCTACTTAAAGAAAGCAAGGTCTGTCCCATCACATTAATCTGTAACAACAAGATTCCACTTTTTGGTTGATTGACCTTTTCAAGGCAAAGAGGTGCAAAGCATCTAGGGGTTCACCCCTTCCCGAAAAAAGTTGTTGGAAATGTTTGCTTTCCTTTGTGGGGAGGAGTGAGTTGTTTGTGGAGGATTATTTTTTTGTCCCCTTGGATGGCTTTTTTTCTTCTTAATGGTATTTGTTAAACTCTTACTATGTGCTAGGCACTGTAGTAATCACTGGGGTAGATGAGATAATCAGGTGAACTACAGTTCCTTGTCCCAAATAGGGCTCACAGTCTTAATCCCCATTTTACAGATAAGGTAACTGAAGCACAGAGAAGTGAAGTGACTTGCCCAAGGTTGCACAGCAGAAAAATGTCAGAGCTTGGATTAGAACACAGGTCCTCTGAATCCCAGGCCCATCCTCTTTCCATTAGGCTACACTACTTCTCTACAGAAGCAATTTTTAGTTTCACTTTCCTGCTTCTCTCACCAATATATTTTTTTTTTTCTAAAAACAAGCAGGCTAACAACGTTTTGTTGCATAATTCTTTACCTCAGTGAGCCAATTCTTTGCAGGTAGCTAGTTTGCCTCATGAAATCTGTGAACAAGGGCAGAGTGTGGAAACTTCTCTCTCTTCTACAATTAGAAAATTATATGATGACTGTGGGGAAGGAGAAGGGTGGCCTAGTGAAAAGAGAATGGGCCTGCGAGTAGAGGACCTGGGTTCTAATACTGGCTCTGCCACTGTCTGCTGTGTGCCCCTGGGCAAGTCACTTAATGTCACTGTGCCTCAGTTACCTCATCTGTAAAATGAGGATTCAAAGTCTATCTTCCCTAAGACCATAAGCCCGATATGGGACAGAGAGAGACTTTGTTTGAAATGATTACCTTGTATCAGGGCTTAAAACAGTGCTTGGCACATAGTAAGTGCTTAACAAAGAAAATAATGTTAGTGACTATAATAATAATAATAATAATAATAGTAATAACAACTACTGAAAGCTCACCTCCTCCAGGCAGCCTTCCCAGACTGAGCCCCTACCTTTTCCTCTGCTCCTCTCCTCCCCATCGCCCTGACTCCCCCCCGCTCTGCCACCCTATCTGCCCTACAGCACTTGCGTATATAAGTACATATTTATTATTCTATTTAATTTATTAATGATGTGTATATATCTATAATTCTATTTATATTGATGTTATTGATGCCTGTCTACTTCCTTTGTTTTGATTTGTTGTCTGTCACCCCCTTCTAGACTGTGAGCCCATTGTTGGGTAGAGATTGTCTCTATTTGTTGCCAAATAGTACTTTCCAAGCTCTTAATATAGTGCTCTGCACATAGTAAGCACTCAATAAATACAATTGAATGAATGCGTGAATGAATAATAATAATGATAATAAAAACCAACTGAGGTTCAAGGGAGAAAATCAAAACCACTAGGCTTATGGAAATTTATGGGTTTTTTTTGCTATAGAAGCAAATTTATGGTGGATGTTTGCTTTTCTTTTTAGTGTACTTCTAGAACTGGGTAACCATCTTCTAGACTGTGAGCCCACTGTTGGGTAGGGACTGTCTCTATATGTTGCCAATTTGTACTTCCCAAGCGCTTAATACAGTGCTCTGCACACAGTAAGCACTCAATAAATATGATTGATTGATTGATTGATATAACCCAATCTGATCAGACTAGACCTGGATTATTATAACTCTTCCGCTTGGGCATGGGCAGACAGATATACCAGATATTCTTTCCAAGTAAGTGTTTCAATCATCAACAGCCTTTATTGAGCACTTATTGTGTGCAGATCACTGCACTAAGTGTTTGGGAGACCTGCAATACTGTAGAGCAGGTAGACACGATCCCTGCCCTAAAGGAGCTTGCAGACTAGACTAGAATTAAATGTTTCAAGAAGGTAAAGTGTGAGGTCATCTGTTTAAATTCCAGTCATTCTCAGACTACAAATCCCCAAAACACCTTAGTGTACATACACTCTCCTTTCTTTACTACCTATTCCCACACGGTGTTCATATCAAGGATCATACCAGTAACATGGTATCAACATAAGCTGCAAAGTTTAGAATGGTGTTTTCCTGGTCACTCCCTATGCCCCTCTAACATGATATTTTGGATCATAGGATCACTTTCCATGTTAATCAATCAATCAATCATATTTATGGAACACTTACTGTGTGCAGAGGATTGACTGACTGATTGAGATGGTACAATATAGTAGATTTGGTAGACATTTTTCCTGCCCACAAGGTACTTACAGACAGACATTAATATAAATAAAGGAATTATGGATATGGACATAAATGCTGTGGGGCTGAGGGAGGGGTGAATAAAGGGAGTGGGAGTAAAGAGGGCTTATTTGGTGAAAGCTTCTTGGAGATGAAGGTGGAGAGAGTAATCAAAATAATAATAATAACTAATAATAACTAATAATAATGATAATAATAATCTGTTGGGTATGAAGAGGGAAGACATTCCAGGACAGAGGCAGGATCAAATCACTCAATCAATCTATCAATCATATTTATTGAGGGCTTGCTGTGTTCAGAGCACTGTACTAAGCACTTGGGAGTGTATGATACAACAATAAATGGACACATTCCCTGCCCACAACGAATTTAGAGTCTGGAGGGGGAGACAGACATTAATATGAGCAAATAAGTAATTTATAATATAATTTAAAGATGTGTACATAATGCTTTGGGGTTGGGGGTGGAGCAAATATCGAATGTCCAAAGGTGACAGATTCAAGTGCATAGACAACGCAGAAGGGAAAGCGAGTTGGGGAAAAGAGGTTTCAACGGGGAAGATCTCTGTATACAGGGGCAAGAGGTCAACAGTGAGGTAGATGAGGTCGAGCTACGTTGAGTAGGTTGGCAATAATGGATTGAAGTGTGCGAGCTGGGTCATAGGAAATCAGAGAGGTTACGTAGGAAGGGGCAAGGTGACTTGGTGCTTTAAAGCCGATGGTAAGGAGTTTCTGTTTGATGGGGAAGTGGATGGGCAATCACTGGGGTTCTTGAGGTGTGGGGAAACATGGACTGAGCATTGTTGTAGAGAAACGATCCAAGCAGCAGAGTGAAGTATGGACCAGAGTGGGGGAGACAGGAGGCTGGATAGGATAAGTGCTTGGATTAAGATGGTAGCAGTTTGGATGGAGAGGAAAAGGCCAATTGTACTAAAATTGTGAAGGTTGAGCCACAGGATTTGGTCACAGATTGAATATGTGGGTTGAATGAAGGAGAGGAGTTGAGGATAATGCCCAGTTATCTCTAGAATTTCTCATTTTCATTGACACAATCCAAGAAGTCTAGAGAAAAAGATAACATAACACCATTATTACCATAAATCTACTGGATTCAATAAATATTTCAGTTACCTATGTTTATGATGTAATCCTGTAGACTGTAAGCTCCTTGTGGGCAGATAATATTTCTCCCAACTCTATTATACTGTACTCTCCCAAGCACTTAGTACAGCACTCTACACTCAGGAAACAATAAATACCAGTGACTGACTGATTGATCAGTAAAGGTAGGATTTTTAAATATATAATTTCGAACCTAATAAGAGAAAAGATTGAAGACTACAGTATTTACTGTTGAGCAAGAAAGACTAGATGGTGATTTAGCTGTTTTCAAATACATAAATCTCAATATCAGTCATTCAATAAAACATATGGAATGCTTACTCTGAATTCTATTAGTTGAAAGCCCTTGAGAATGTACACAATAGAGATAGGTGAAACTTTTACTGCCCTCAAGGATCTTACCAGCAGGAAAAGAAACTGAAATAAATTTGGGTAGGGGGAATCAACAAAGTTCAAAGGTAACAATGATAATCATCATCATCAATCATCATCAATAGTATTTATTGAGCACTTACTGTGTGCAGAGCACTGTACTAAGCACTTGGGAAGTACAAGTTGGCAACATATAGAGACAGTCCCTACCCAACGGTGGGCTCACAGTCTAAATCAGGAAATCTTAGAGCAAAGTGAGAGGTATTCAAATTTCACTGGCATTCAGTGTGGTAGTGATAAAAGCTGATGAACATGAGGATGTGTTCTTGAAGAAGATTAAAGACCATACTGTCATGGTAAGCACGTAGTATAGTGCTCTGCACACAGTAAGGGCTCAATAAATACGACTGAATGAAATATTTATGTTTAAGAGGGAGCCGTATTTTTTTTTAATGGCATTTATTAAGAGCTTACTATGTGCAAAGCACTGTTCTAAGCGCTGGGGAGGTTACAAGGTGATCAGGTTGTCCCACATGGGGCTCACAGTCTTAATCCCCATTTTACAGATGAGGTAACTGAGGCACAGAGAAGTGAAGTGACTTGCCCAAAGTCAAACAGTTGACAATTGGTGGAGCCGGGATTCAAACCCAAGACCTCTGACTCCAAAGCCCAGGCTCTTTCCACTGAGCCACGCTGCTTCTTTTCTACACCTGGGGGCTAATTGGTCCTAAAGATGAGGAAGTAAACTTCAAAACCTTTTTTGGGAACGCTGTCAACTGATAAGTAGTATTTACTGAGTGCTTAACTTTGAGCAGAACACTGTACTAATTATTTGGGAGTGTATAATACAACAGAGTTGTCAGTCAGTCACCGAGCACTTACTGTATGCAGGGCACTGTACTAAGTGCTTGGGAGAGTACAGTATAACAATAAATGGACACATTCCCTGCCCAGAATGAGCTTACAGTCTAGAGGGGAGACAGACATTAATATGAATAAATAAATTACCGATATGTACATAAGTGATGTAGGGCTGGGAGGGGTGATAAATAAAGGGAGCAAGGCAGGGAGATAAAGAAGGGAGTGGGAGAAGAGGAAAGAAGGGCTTAGTCAGGGAAGGCCTCTTGGAGGAGATCAATCAATCAATCAATCAATCGTATTTATTGAGCACTTACTGTGTGCAGAGCACTGTACTAAGCGCTTGGGAAGTACAAGTTGGCAACATATAGAGACGGTCCCTACCCAACAGTGGGCTCACAGTCTAGAAGATGTGTCTTCAAGAGTTGATAGACATGTTCCTTGTCCACAAGGGTCTTACAGTCATTCAATCGTATTCATTGAGTGTTTATGCAGAGCACTGTAGTAAATGTTTAGTATCGAACGATTAACTTCTTTTCTATGATTTTCACCCTTTAAATGCTAACTGCACTGTATTTTCAAGTCCTGCTTTCAGAGAAACCATAAATAGAGTATTAAACAGTCCACCGAAATGGACATACAGCACTATAGTCAACTTATATTCCACAATACAAAAGCATAAATTATTGTGAAAATATTTTTCTGGTGAAGTAACTTATTCCACAATATTCTCTAGTAAAAAAAAAAGAAGCTGACTGTATCATATTTAATGCAGGGTCAAAGAGAAATGACTCCTGCAAGTAATCTTTTCTCTTATGTGAATTTTCATTAAAATGGCTGTGTAGGGTTGGGGCCTTCATGTTATGCTTGGAAATTTCTATAAGTCTTAAATAAATTACTCTCAGTGATCTTTGGTAATTGGAGAAAGGGATATCATAGATAAATGTAATCAATCGATCAATCGTATTTATTGAGCGCTTACTGTGTGCAGAGCACTGTACTAAGCGCTTCATCTCTAAAGAATCTCCAGACCCCATTTCAACATCCTCACTGACCAAGGTTTAATGAGGAGTTAACAAGTGGCCAAATGACTGATTAGATTTTTATTTCCTTTTCCTCTGTTCACCAGTTGGCCAAGATTCTATAAAGAGTGAAATGTTCACAGGGAGGACGGCCAGCCCTCACACAAACCAGCACACTCAGCCAACCACACTACATTCCTCACTGGCAAAACACAGTCACGCACACCTCACACTGACAGACGCAGTCACCCACACTTCACAATCACTCACCCCTTGAATATTCAGTGGCACCTCACGCTGACAGACACAGTCACCTGCACTTCACACTAACAGACACAATCATCCACGCCTCATACTGACAGTCATTCATTCAATCGTATTTATTGAGCGCTTACTGTGTGCAGAGCACTGTACTAAGCACTTGGAAAGTAAAATTCAGCAACAAGTAGAGACAATCCCCAGCCAAAATGGGCTCACAGTCTAGAAGGGGGGAAACTGGCATCGAAACAAGTAAACAGGCATCAATAGCATCAATATAAATAAATAGAATTATAGATAGATACATATTAATATAAATAAATAGAATTCTGAATATGTACATATATACACAAGTGCTGTTGTGGGGGGCGGGTGAGCAAAGGGATGGAGTCAGGGCAATGGGGAGGGGAGGAGGAGCAGAGGATAAGGGGGTCAGTCTGGGAAGGCCTCCTGGAGGAGGTGAGCCTTCAGTAGGGCTTTGAAAGTTATCTGCCAACTCTGAGGACAGTACAGCGCTGAGGCCTGCGGCCTCTCTAGGACTGTAAGCTTGTTGTGGGCAGGGAAAGTATCCGTTTATTGTAATAATGTCTTCTCCTGAGTGCTTAGTACAGTGCTCTGCACACAGTAAGCGCTCAGTAAATATGAGTGAATGAATGAACCGTTGACTGGGGAAGCTGCCTCAGAGACGCAGGAGACAGAATAAAAACATTTCTCTTGCACCTTACACAACAGACACAGTCAACCACACCTCTCAGTGAGAGACACAGTCACCTACACCTCACATTGATGAACTCATTCCCCTGCACCTCAGACTGGTCTTTGGAGTCAGAGGTCATGTGTTCAAATCCCAGCTCTGCCAATTGTTACTTGTGTGACTTTGGGAAGTTACTTAACATCTCTGTGCTTCAGTTACCTCATCTGGAAAATGGGGATGAAGACTGTGAGCCCCCCGTAGGACAACCTGATCACCTTGTAACCTCCCCAGTACTTAGAACAATGCTTTGCACATAGTAAGTGCTTAATAAATGCCATCATTATTATTATAGACACAGTCATCTACTCCTCACATTTACAAACACAATCACCTGCACCTCACACTGTTACAGTCAACTATACCTCACACTGACAGACACAGTCACCCACAACTCACACAGTCCCCTGCATCTCACACTGATGGACAGAGTCACCCACACTTCACAGACGATCATTCACACCTCATATATTCAGCCTCACCTCACAGTGACAGGCGCAGTCACCTGCACCTAACACTGATACAATCATCCACACCTCACTCTGACAATTACCTGTACCTCACCCAACGGACAGTCACCTGCACCTCAAACTGACAGACACAGTCACCTACACTTCACACTGATAGGCACAGTCACCCATATCTCATACTGACAGACACAGTCAACCACACCTCACAGTGTGAGAGTCACCAACCCCTCATATTGACAAACACATTCATTCATTCATTCAATCGTATTTATTGAGTGCTTACTGTGTGCAGAGCACTGTACTAAGCACTTGGGAAGTACAAGTTGGCGACATATAGAGACGGTCCCTACCCAACAATGGGCTCACAGTCTAGAAGGGGGAGACAGACAACAAAACAAAACATGTAGACCGGTGTCAAAATCATCAGAACAAATAGAATTAAAGCTATATGCATGTCATTAACAAAATAAATAGAATAGTAAATATGTACAAGTAAAATAGAGTAATAAATTCATTCATTCAATCGTATTTATTGAGCACTTACTGTGTGCAGAGCACTGTACTAAAATCTGTACAAACATATATTACAGGTGCTGTGGGAAGGGGAAGGAGGTAGAGTGTGGGGGTGGGGAGGAGGAGAGGAAAAAGGGGGTTCAATCTGGGACGGCCTCCTGGAGGAGGTGAGCTCTCAGTAGGACTTTGAAGGGAGGAAGAGAGCTAGTTTGGAGCATGTGTGGAGAGAGGGCATTCCGGGCCAGGGGGAGGACATGGGGTGGGGGTCGATGGTGGGATGGGTGAGAACAAGGTACAGCGAGGAGGTTAGCGGTGGAAGAGGAGTGGAGGGTGCGGGCTGGGCTGGAGAAGGAGAGAAGGGAGGTGAGGTAGGAGGGGGCGGGGGGATGGAAAGCTTTGAAGCCGAGAGTGAGGAGCTTTTGCTTGATTCAAAGGTTGATAGGCAGCCACTGGAGATTTTTGAGGAGGGGAGTGATGTGCCCAGAGCGTTTCTGTACAAAGATAATCTGGGCAGCAGAGTGAAGTATAGACTGAAGTGGGGAGAGTAGTAAAAGGACATAAGACTCTCTCTCTGTCTCAGCTCCAGGGCTCACAAATTAGTGCTCCATTGCTCCATGCTGAGAAGTAGGGTGGCTCAGTGGAAAGAGCCCAGGCTTTGGAGTCAGAGGTCATGGGTTCAAATCCTGCCTCATGTTACCTCATCTGTAAAATGGGGTTTAAGACTGTGAGCCCCTTGTGGGACAACCTCATCACCTTGTAACCTCCCCAGTGCTTAGAACAGTGCTTTGCACATAGTAAGTGCTTAATAAATGCCATCATCATCATCCACTCCATGTCCTCTGTCCCTAGCCCTGTGTCTGGGAACCATCAGTCAATTCAATCAATCAATCAATCGTATTTATTGAGCACTTACTGTGTGCAGAGCACTGTACTAAGCGCTTGGGAAGTACAAGTTGGCAACATATAGAGACAGTCCCTATCCAACAGTGGGCTCACAGTCTAGAAAGGGGAGACAGAGAACAAAACCAAACATATTAACAAAATAAAATAAATAGAATAGATATGTACAAGTAAAATAAATAAATAGAGTAATAAATATGTACAAACATATATACATATATACAGGTGCTGTGGGGAAGGGAAGGAGGTAAGACGGAGGATGGAGAGGGGGACGAGGGGGAGAGGAAGGAAGGGGCTCAGTCAGGGAAGGCCTCCTGGAGGAGCTGAGCTCTCAGTAGGGCCTTGTAGGGGGGAAGAGAGCTAGCTTGGCGGATGGGCAGAGGGAGGGCATTCCAGGCCAAGGGGAGGACGTGGGTCGGGGGTCGATGGTGGGACAGGCGAGAACGAGGTACAGTGAGGAGGTTAGTGACAGAGGAGCGGAGGGTGTGGGCTGGGCTGGAGAAGGACAGAAGGGAGGTGAGGTAGGAGGGGGTGAGGGGATGGACAGCCTTGAAGCCCAGGGTGAGGAGTTTCTGCCTGATGCACAGATTGATTGGGAGCCACTGGAGATTTTTGAGGAGGGGAGTAACATGCCCAGAGCATTTCTGGACAAAGACAATCTGAGCAGCAGCATGAAGTATGGATTGAAGTGGGGAAAGACACGAGGATGGGAGATAAGAGAGAAGGCTGATGCAGTAGTCCAGACGGCATAGGATGAGAGCTTGAACGAGCAGGGTAGCGGTTTGGATACAGTACAATCAATTGTACTTCTTGAGCGCTTATTATGTGCAGAATACTGTACTAAGAGCTTGGGAGAATACAACAGAATTAGCAGACGTTGCCTGCCCGTAATGAGCACGTCCCTTCTATGTCCTGCTTCGGGAGTGGGGCTGGGTCACATTTCCCTTCACCTCCCACCGGCTCCTCTGTAGGCACCTGTGGCCCTTTCCTTCACTGGCCCACCTCTCCATCCCCACACTTCTTTCCCCCTCACCTCCTTGCCCAGATCTTGTGGGGCCTAAATTAAACATAAAATAGATTCAATAAACAAACTCTATGGCAGTAGTGATGAAAGGGAAGGGAGGATCACTGAAAAAAGTTCCCCAAATGGCTACTGTGCAAGGGAAATATCAGAAGAAGGTGGCCAAGGACTTTCTCATGCTTGGTGATGATCTTGATTCAGGCATCATCTTGAATGTGCCAAATGGTGGCCATTTTTAATATACCAAAGCATGTACCACCACCCCACTGTGTGCAGACTTGAGGCAATCGCTTACCTTGCTTACCATTTGAAGCCAGCTCTGTATATATCAATCAGTCATTGGTATTTATTGAGCATTTACTATGTGCAGAGCACTGTGGTTAAGTGCTTGGGAGAATAGGTAGTCATGTTTCCCTGCCCACAACTAATTTTAGCATGGCATAGTGGATAAAGCACAGGCCCAGGAGTCATAAGGTCATAGGTTCTAATCTCAGCTCTGCCACTTGTCTGCTTGGGCAAGTCACGTCACTTCTCTGGCCCTCAGTTACCTCATCTGTACTCATTCATTCATTCAATCATATTTCATTCACTCACTCATTCATTCATTCTGTAAATCTGTATAATGGGGATTGAGACTGTGAGCCCCATGTGGGTCAGGGACTCTGTCCAACCCAATTTTCTTGTATACACCCAGCACTTGACAAATACCACAATTATTATTATTTTAAATATAATATTTATTTGCACACACACACACACACACACACACACACACACACAGGATTTGGAGTCAGAGGTCATGGGTTCAAATCCCAGCTCTGCCAATTGTCAGCTGTGTGACTTTGGGCAAGTCATTTAACTTCTCTGGGCCTCAGTTCCCTCATCTGTAAAATGAGAATTAAGACTGTGAGCCCCACATGGGACAACCTGATCACCTTGTAACCGCCCCAGCACTTAGAACAGTGCTTTGCACATAGTAAGCGCTTAATAAATACCATCATTATTATTATTTATTATTATTATACACACACACACTGGGCAATTTACGCAGTTTTAGAACATTCTCCCTAAGGGCCTTATTTATGAAAAGTCATGTTCCACAAAAATCAGGGCCAAATTAAGGGTGCATGAAACAGGGTTAGATTTGAGGGCTCTCTGAGAAATGGATGGAGAAAAAAATGAGAGAAGTAGATGCTTTGTCAATCAATAAATGGGTTTTTTTTTGAGCTCTTACCATGTGCAGAAAACTGTACTAAGTATTTAGGAGAGTATAATATAATTGAGTTGGTAGGCATGTTCCCTGTCCACAAGGAATTTACAGTCTAGAGGGGGAGATGGTTGTTAATATAGCTAAATAAATTACAAATACAGCAGTGTGGCTCAATGGGAAGAGCATGGGCTTTGGAGTCAGAGGTCATGGGTTCAAATCCCAGCTCCGCCAATTGTCTGCTGTGTGATTTTGGGCAAGTCACTTAACTTCTCTGTGCCTCAGTTACCTCATCTGTAAAATAGGGATGAAGACTGTGAGCCCGCCGTGGAACAACCTGATCACCATGTAACCTCCCCAGCGCTTAGAACAGTGCTTTGCACATAGTAAGTGCTTAATAAATGCCATTATTATTATTATTATTATTAACAGTGTTGTGCGGTTGAGGTTGGGTGACTATTAAGTGCTTAAAGGCTGGACATTTTTCTGTCTTCTACCTTGTTCCCTGAATTGACAGTGTTTCAGGGAGCTGTTCCCTTGTGGCTCAGAGCCAATTAGAGGGCTTTGGTGGATGTAGAATAACTTCTGGAAGGCTCTCAGCTAAATCTGTAGCTCGAGGTGGCTGACATCAAGATATTCAAGCACTCTCTCATGCCTGTCACTCAAGTTTTTGCTCTGACACAGACTGCCACAAGTGATAAGTACGTTGGATGGGGGCAGGGAGGCGGAGGAGTTGGGCGGAAGGTCTGCATCTGCAGTGTGTTTTAGTGGATAAAGCACAGGCTTGGGAGTCAGAAGGACCTGGGTTCTAATCCTGACCCTTACACTTGTCTGTTGTGAGACCTTGGGCAAGTCAGTTAACTTCTCTGTGCCTCACATACCTCAGCTAATCTGTTAATAATAATAATAATAATAATAATAATAATGATAATAATAATGGTATTTGTTAAGTGCTTACTATGTGCCAAGTACTGTTCTAAGCGCTGGGGTAGATACAAGGTTAACAGGTTGCCCCACATGAGGCTCACAGTCTTAATCCCCATTTTACAGATGAGGTAACTGAGGCACAGAGAAGTTAAGTGACTTGCCCAAAGTCACATAGCTGACGAGCGGCAGAGACGGGATAAGAACCCATGACCTCTGACTCCCAAGCCCATGCTGTGAGACCTTGGGCAAGTCACTTAACTTTTCTGTGTCTCAGTTACCTCAGCTGAAGAATGGGGACTAAGACTGTGAGCCTTAAGTGGGACAGGGACTCTGTCCAATCCAATTGGTTTGTAGCTACGAAAGCTCTTAGAAGAGTGCCTGGCACATAGTAAGTGCTAAACAAATGCCACAAATAATATTATTATTATTATAAGGCAGGCAAGAGTATTATTCACTGCAAAATATTCAGTGTTCACAGGGACTGGAACACAGGTGTCCTGATTCCCAAACAGTATTCCTTCCACAGGACCATCAGCAGGAGGTTCTATGAAGCCAATGCAACTTTGTGGACAGATAATAATAATAATAATAATAATGATGGCATTTATTCAGTGCTTACTATCTGCAAAGCACCGTTCTAAGCGCTGAGCACTGTTCTAAGTGCTGATATCCTCCCATTTGGTGACTGCCTCAAAGAGGTGACATCAAAATGATTATTCCCTTTCTCAAGTGAGCTGAGACTTGATTTTGGGCTGCTAGCAAAGAAGGGGGCACTCTAAGCTTGTTGCAGACAGCAAACATGTCTACCAGAGAAGCAGCATAGCTCAGTGGAAAGAGCACGGGCTTTGGAGTCAGAAGTCATGAGTTCAAATCCTAACTCGGCCAATTGTCGCTTAGAACAGTGCTTTGCACATAGTAAGTGCTTAATAAATACCATCATTATTATTGTTATTGTAACCTCCCCAGCGCTTAGAACAGTGCTTTGCACATAGGAAGCGCTTAACAAATACCATCATTATTATTATTACATGCACATGTGTTGGTTTGAATGTATGTATGCACTTCTTACCCTTTCTCATTTGTGTCTTTGCCACATTATATTCAGCTGGGAGCATTTATTGAGTACCTATTATGTGAAAACCATTGTTATAAACACTGGGAAAGAGTACATGGATGAGAATTAGATGTGGTCCCTGGCTGCCAAGGCGCATTGGGTGGGTTGTGATAGACATGTAAGGAGAGATGAAATGATAAAAATACAAAAATAATATAATAGACATAGATGACAGTGATTCCATTAAAAACAATAGTCCGGCATGGCCTAGTGAAAAGTGCACAAGTATAGGAGTCAGGAGACCCAGGCTCAAATCCCAGACACTAAATTTCTCTGGACCTAAAATTTCCTCATGTGTTCAATGGGAATTAAACCCCTTATTCTCTTTCCCTTTCAGATTATGAGCACTGTGTGGAACAAGAACTAACTGATCACATTGACTATTTATTTTACTTGTACATATTTACTATTCTATTTATTTTGTTAATGATGTGCATCTAGCTTTATTTCTGTTTATTCTGATGACTTGACCCCTGTCCACATGTTTTGTTTTGTTGTCTGTCTCCTCCTTCTAGACTGTGAGCCCATTTGTTGGGTTGGGACCATCTCTATTTGTTGCCAACTTGTACTTCCCAAGGGCTTAGTACGGTGCTCTGCACACAGTAAGTGCTTAATAAATATGATTGAATGAATGAATGAATGGATGAATTGTCAGCTGTGTGACTTTGGGCAAGTCACTTAACTTCTCTGTGCTTCAGTTCCCTCATCTGTAAAATGGGGATTTAGACTATGAGCCCCCCATGGGCAACCTGATCACCTTGTAACTTCCCCAGCGCTTAGAACAGTGCTTTGCACGTAGTAAGCGCTTAATAAAAATGCCATCATTACCAACTCTGTTGTACTGTACTCTCCCCAGCACTTAATATAGTGCCCTGCACATAGAACGTGCTCAATAAATACCATCAATTGATCAGTTGGTTGACGGATTGCAAAGTCAGAGACAACATCTCATCAAGGGTGGAAGATCAGAGGTTCCTAACTGAGCACCCCACATTTCCTTAGAGAGTCACTTTGTCTCTCTTTCATAGGGACAAGGCCCAAGACTAGATACCACCCTGTGGGGCTGGAGATTGGCCCTGTTCCTGTCCAAGAGAAGCAGCAGCAAGGATGACTTAGCTCAAAGATGCCCTCCTGGTAACTTCCAAACTACTTCCCCCAACATGGGTCTCCCACCTCCGGCAGTTTCTTCTATGGAAAGATTTGTATTAATGGGCCTGGGAAGCAGGGAATTTCTACTTTTGTTACAGAAAGAACTCCTAGGCTCCCAGGCTGCTGTGTCTCTGCCATACAAATACCAGCAAATGAGACTGGACTTGAATTGGGTTAGACACCCTCCCAGTTACTTCCAAACTGCTCCATCTCCTTTGTCATTAGGATATTTTTCCACCAATCAGGTCATGCTAAACGTTCAACAGGCAGATCCTCCCCTAGTCAGATCCTGCCTGGAGGAACCAATCAGATGAAGGAGGGGGCTCAGAAATTGATGTTTTAACTGGTGGAATTCAGAAAATAAAGTTATCCAGGAAGCTACCTCTTGCTGCGGGAGTCATAGATAATAATAATAATCATTATTATAATTATGGTATTTGTTAAGCTTTTGCTCTGTGCCAAGCACTGTTCTAAGCACTGGGGCAGATACAAGGTAATCAGGTTGTCCCACGTGGGGCTCACAGTCTTAATCCCCATTTTCCAGATAAGGTAACTGAGGCACAGAGAAGTTAAGTGACTTGCCCAAAGTCACACAGCAGACAAGTGGCAGAGCTGAAATTAGAACCCACAACCTCTGACTTTCCGTTAAACCACGCTGCTTCTCAATTAGCAAGTTTCATGCGTCCCATCAGGACTGGTCTGAAAACCTCTAGAAGTCACATCTCCTCTCTTGTTTATTGGTACAGTAGCTTTTCTCTGCAAGCAAGTAGGCACTTGGTTGGGATATTAGCTCTTTCAAAAGACCCTAGGGAACCACAGAGTTTTCCTAAAGGTTAATTTTTAGTTCATAGAAATTGCAGAAAGATGTTCAACATGGTGACCACATCTACCATCAGATGTTCAGACATCATTCCCATTGAAGTCTCTAATAGCGGCCAATAGAATTCAGAATGACTCTACTAAAAGAGAAAAGTGAATCTGGGTGTTATTATGTTAGGAGACAGTGGAACACAAAGGGATCATTTTGGCAAAAGGCAATGTGCATAAATGCAAAAGCTTATCGTATTTCAACTTGCGTTTTAGTCTGTGACCAATAATTGTTCCTTCAAATGCTGCATTTATATGCAAAGCCTGAGAAACAAGAAAACATTGGGCAGAAAAACAAAGCCATATCACACAATATTGTTAAATCTTAAGCTTGCTCAGAGGGAAACAAAGATTGCTAACAGCAATATTAACATTTTGTCACATAAAAACCTGCAACTCCAACACTGAAAAGTTTTAGTCGTTTCTTGAATATTTAAGAAGAAACAACTTAAAACTAAGACTGAAGACTAAAAGCTTTTGTTTTAGAACAAAAAGATTAGTTAATGCAGAAATTTGAAAAAATTTCTTTTGCAAAATTCAAAGTTAATGAAGACTTACTTTTTTTTGCCTTTGGAAAAATTACAAAAAAGCATGCTTTAAGTAGCAGAGGAGATGTTAGCTTTTCTCTAGCATGAGGTTTTCATTACTTTTTAACTCTTGGTCTCTTCCAAATTATCCACCTTGGGAAAAAAATCATCTTTTCAATGAAAAGATTGGGAAAAGAAGAAAAATTCACAAATACTAACAGGGTATTTTTAATTTTTCTGATTTGGCCCAAGATAGATGTGTGATTTCCAGCTGGCATAGCTGGGATGTGCCCTATCCACTAAGCCACGCTGGACTAGCACCAAGTTTTCAGTCTTCTGGAACAGGAAAGAGGGTGACATTATTTTACTTACCAAGTGCTTAGTACAGTGCCCTACACACAGTAAGCGCTCAATAAATACGATTGAATGAATGAATGTATTATTGACAGAGATGGGGAAATATAAAGGAGTAGGTCTAGAGTGAAAGAGGACCCAATCTGTGTTAGACTACTGAGTTTATGGTGCCGGTGGGAGACCCAGAGGGAGATACAAATTTATTATTCTGTTTACTTCATTAATGATGTGTAATAATAATAATAATAATAATAATAATAATAATAATAATGACATTTATTAGTGCTGGGGAGATTACAAGGTGATCGGGTTGTCCCACGGGGGCTCATAGTCTTCATCCCCATTTTGCAATTGAGGTAACTAAGGCACAGAGAAGTTAAGTGACTTGCCCAAAGTCACATAACTGACAAGTGGCGGAGTCAGGATTTGAACCCATGACCTCTGACTCCAAAGCCTGTGCTCTTTCCACTGAGCCACACTGCTTCTATAAATTCTATTTATCTATTTTGATGCTGGTGATGCCTGTCTACTTGTTTTGTTGTCTGTCTCCCCCTGTGAGCCCATTGTTGTGTAGGAATTATCTCCATCTGTTGCCGAATTGTACTTTCCAAGTGCTCAGTGCTCTGCACACAGTAAGCGCTCAATAAATACGATGGAGTGAATGAATATCCTGGAGGCAGGAGGAAATGTGGGAATTGTGGATTAGGTACAAGATAGGTTCAGGAATTGTGGCTCAGTGGAAAGAGCCCGGGCTCTGGAGTCAGAGGTCATGGGTTCAAACCCCGGCTCCACAAATTGTCAACTGTGTGGCTTTGGGCAAGTCATTTAACTTCTCTGGGCCTCAGTTACCTCATCTGTAAAGTGGGGATTAAGACAGTGAGCCCCACATGGAACAACCTGATCACCTTGTAATCTCCCCAGCACTTAGAACAGTGCTTTGCACATAGTAAGCACTTAATTAATGCCATCATTATTATTATCCTCCCCCTTTGCAGCCTGGCCCAATCTAATTCTGCCTCTGTGGAGGAGTCACTGACTGGCAGGGAGGAGGGGGCTGTTGGAGGCAAGCACAGTTACCATCAACCCCACTAGCTCATCTCCTCAGAAGAGGGGGCCACCTAAGGAAAGGACACCTGAACACCTCAGGGAGGAAGATGACCAAGGCAACTGAGAGGGCTCCTCCGGCCTCAGGGGCAATCCTGTGGCTCCACTTAACTGCTCTACAAGTGGGCACTACAGACCCGGAGTGGAACTGCCTTTTGTGGTGATAACCTAACTCCTCCGTCTTGGCTTCAAGGCCCTTTTGTGGTGATAACCTATCTCCTCAGTCTCGGCTTCAAGGCTCTCCATCCCCTCGCCCCCTCCTACCTCACCTCCCTTCTCTCCTTCTCCAGCCCAGCCCGCACCCTCCACTCTTCTGCCACTGCTAACCTCCTCACTGTGTCTCGTTCTTGCCTGTCCCACCGTCAACCCCTGACCCATGTCCTCCCCCTGGCCTGGAATGCCCTCCCTCCACACATCCACCAAGGTAGCTCTCTTCCTCCCTTCAAAGCCCTACTTGAGAGCTCACCTCCTCCAGGAGGCCTTCCCAGACTGAGCCCCCTTTTTCCACTCCTCCTCCCCATCCCCCCCACCCTACCTCCTTCCCCTCCCCACAGCACTTTATATATTTGTACAGATTTATTACTCTTTATTTTACTTGTACATATTTACTATTCTATTTATTTTGTCAGTGACATGCATATAGCTTGAACACCGGTCTACGTGTTTTGTTTTGTTGTCTGTCTCCCCCTTCCAGACTGTGAGCCCGTTGTTAGATAGGGACCGTCTCTACATGTTGCCAATTTGTACTTCCCAAGTGCTTAGTATAGTGCTCTGCACACACTAAGCTCTCAATAAATATGATTGAATGAATGTATGAATGAACATCCCAGCATCACCCCCACAGCAAAATCCAGCTGGTGGCAGGTCCCCTGTCCC
This sequence comes from Tachyglossus aculeatus, assembly GCF_015852505.1. Classification (NCBI taxonomy): domain Eukaryota; kingdom Metazoa; phylum Chordata; class Mammalia; order Monotremata; family Tachyglossidae; genus Tachyglossus; species Tachyglossus aculeatus. The sequence goes on along the minus strand of NC_052067.1, from coordinate 129,073,838 downwards.
TCTCCTCAGGCACCCTCTGCGTCTAGCTCCTTGCCACCCTTCTGGCCTCCCCCTCCTCAAACGCTTTCTCTTCAGCATTTGGCTGGCCTGGGTGTGAGGATGGCTAATTAAAGTATCTTCAATCAGGAGTATTTATTTTGCACCTACTGTGTGCAGAGCACTGTACGGAGCATTTGGGAAAATATGATAGAGTTAGTAGACAAGATTCCTGCACCCAAATATCTTACATTCTAGTGGGTATGGATAATGTTCTTCACACCTTGGAGAACTGGGAGGAATAGAATAGCTTGCTGATCTATTACTCTATGACACAAGAAAACCCTCTGGGAATCCTACATGGTTTTGGATTTTTCCAGTTAACACATTGGTTTGCAATCAGCTCTTCTTACTCCCTCTTCTGATGGGTCACCAAGTCAGGATCTGATTGGTGAGAAGACCTGCTTGTTTAGTCCCCGATATGATTGGTGCAATTTCCTCTGGTTCAGAGATCGAGCAGGGGGGAACAGTAATAATAATAATAATGATAATGATGGCATTTATTAAGCACTTAGTAAGTGCAAAGCACTGTTCTAAGTGCTGGGGAGGTTACAAGGTGATCAGGTTGTCCCACGGGGGCCTCACAGTCTTCATCCCCATTTTACAGATGAGATAACTGAGGCACAGAGAAGTTAAGTGACTTGCCTAAAGTTACACAGCTGACAAGTGGCGGAGCTGGGATTTGAACCCAGGATCTCTGACTCCAAAGCCCATGCTCTTTCCACTGAGCCACGCTGCTTCTAGTAGACCCACTAAATCTTGCTTCTCAAGGCAGCAGGCATTCTGTTTCCCAGGTCTTCTGATGATCGGTCTCTAGACTTTTAGCTCAGTGACAAGGGCATGGGCTTGGGAGTCAAAGGATGCGGGTTCCAATTCCGGCTCCACCACTTGTCTGCCGTGTGACCTTGGGCAAGCCATTTTACTTCTCTATGCTTCAGTTACCTCATTTGTAAAATGGAGATTAAGACTGTGAGCCCCACGTGGGACAACCTGATTGCCTTGTATCTACCCCAGCGCTAAAAACAGTGCTTGGCACATAGTAAGTGCTTAACAAATACCATCATTATTATCACTGTGGGCAGGGAACGTATCTATTACGTTTGCTATACTTTACTCTCCCAAGTGCTCAATAATAATAATAATAGCAATAATTATGGTATTTGTTAAGTGCTTACTATGTGCCAGTCACTGTTCTAAGCGCTGGGGTAGCTACAAGATAATTGGGTTGGATATAGTCCCTGTCCCATGTGGGGCTCACAGTCTTAATCCCCATTTTACAGATGAGGTCACTGAGGCCCAGAGAAGTGAAGTGACTTGCCCAAGGTCACACAGCAGACAAGTGGTGGAGCCAAGATTAGAACCCATGACCTTCTGACTTCCAGTTCTGTGCTCTGTCCACTACACTCTGCTGCTTGTGCTCCGCTCATAGTAAGTGCTCAACAAATACCTCTCATTGATTGATCAGTCCTGAGTTCTTTCTGTAGCAAAAGCAATAATTCTGGGAAAGGGGACAGCAGAAACTGTGGGAGTTTGGGAAGAAGGGGTGGGGAGGAGTTTAGATTAAATCTCTAGAATTTGAAATGGAAGGGAGAAAGGGATTTTTCCCCCTCATAAGCCTGGTGAAACTTCCATACCTTAAAAGTCCGTGCTCTTTCCACTACACCTTCTAATAATAAACTGCTAACAAATGGGAAGGAGGGCAGACAATATTCCATTTTTCCTTGCAGCTTTTCCCCTGCTTCCCCACAAATCCTCATGGAAAACCTAGGAGTTTCTTCCTTGTTGGGAACAGGGTAAGGAATGGTAAAGGTGCATAGTCAAGACTCAGGGTCCAGCTCCAGAGTAACTGGGGATAAATAGGTCATCACTAATAATAATAATAATAATAATAATAATTACGGTACATATTAAACACTTACTATGTGCCAAGCACTGTACTAAGTGCCGGGGTAGATAGAAGCAAATTGGATTGGACACAGTCCCTCTCTCACAAGTGGCTCCCAGTTTCAATCCCCATTTTACGATGAGCTAACTTAGGCACAGAGAAGTTCAGTGACTTGCCCAAGTGGCAGAGTTAGGATTAGAACCCATAATCTTCTGATTCCTAGGCCCGGGCTCTCTCCACTACGAGGTGAAGGAACTGAGATACAGAAAGATAAGTGACATGTCCAAGGTCACACAGCAGACAAGTGGCAGATCCAGGATTAGAACCCATGATCTTCTGAATCTCAGGTCCTTGCTCTTTCCACTACACCACGCTGCTCATCTGTATGCCATGCTGCTTCTCTTTGTTTTAGTCTTAGTCGACTTGTCTGAGTGAATAATTGCCTTTTAATGCCACCATCAAAATGATCAATTTTGGGGAATTCATCAAATATGAGGCTCTCTGCCCATACATTCTGATTGGTTTTGTTGTACCAAGCTGCGGAGGCTACTACTATCGCAATGACCAAGAGAAAGAAAAATCGAAAGGACACTATATAGAGCAATGTGAAAGATAATTTAGTTTTGCACATAATCAGATTCTGCGAGGGCCTATTCTGAGGACAGCTTTCCCAAGAATCTCCATTTCTGACTAGAATAAGCATGCGGATAATCTAAAATTCTGGAGTCCAGCAGCATGGTGTGGGAAGCAGCCCAGATGTAATGGGTTTCAGCTGTGAACACATTAGGGAATCATACTTTCTTTAAAGACATTCATATCCTCTTGTTTGATGGGATTTAGGACAAAAACGGTAATGTCCAAAGAAAATTTCTATTCTCCAAGAGTTCTTTGGCTTCCCTTCCACTCCGTCCCCATCCTGGACCTCTCCTGATCTTTGGTGTAGCACATATTTCAATATTCCTGACTTCATAGCTGGCATGGTGCTCTAAGTCCTCTTCTGCCAACGCGATGAAATGTCACTATACTGATGAGCTTCCACCATGATTGTCCCATGGGTAGCTGACAATTGTACAGATTTCTGGGGCAATAATGAAGTGCACCTCATAGACTTTCAACTTAGTGTGTATTTTGATGGCCACTGGCTACCATTCCCAGTCTCCCTACTGGCTTTCTATGACTCTAAACTCCTCAAAGAAACCGTAAGCTCCATTTTTAAAAATGACATTTGTCAAGGGCTAACTTTGTACCAATAATAATAATAATAATGGTATTTTTAGTTGCTTACCATGTGCCAAGCATTGTACTAAGCGCTGGGATAGCTACGATATAATCAGGTCAGACAGTACCTGTCTCACATAGAGCTCACGGTCTTCATTCCCATTTTACAGATAAGGTAACTGAAACATAGAGAATAATAATAATGATTTTAGTATTTGTTAAGCACTTACTATGTGACATGCACTGTTCTAAGCACTGGGGGAAATACAAGGTAATCAAGTTGTCCCACATGGGGCTCACAGTCTTAATGCCCATTTTTCAGATGAGGTAACTGAGGCACAGAGAAGTGAAGTGACTTGCCCAAAGTTACACAGCTGATAAGTGGCGGAGCCGGGATTAGAACCCTTGACCTCTGACTCCCAAGCCAGTGCTCTTTCCACTGAGCCACGCTGCTTGAGTACTGTACTAAGTGCTTGGGAGAGTACACTATAACAGTAATCAGACACATTCCCTTCCCACAATGAGCATACAGTCTAAAGGGGAAAACAAGGCTCTGCTGGAATTTGAACCCAAGACTTCCCATTTATTAGACAGGCACTTTAACCAACTAAGCCACACTACCACCCAAGACTCTCAAGCCCATGTTCTTTCCACTAGGCCATGTTATTTCTGGTCAGGGAGCTTGTCTACCCACTCTTTTATATTACACTCTCCTAAGTGCTTAGAACAGTGCTCAGTGAATACAAATCAATCAATCAATCATATTTATTGAGCACTTACTATGTGCATAGCACTGTACTAAGCGCTTGGGAAGTACAAATTGGCAACATATAGAGACAGTCCCTACCCAACAGTGGGCTCACAGTCTAAAAGGGGGAGACAGAGAACAAAACCAAACATACTAACAAAATAAAATGAATAGAATAGATATGTACAAGTAAAATAAATAAATAAATAAATAAATAGAGTAATAATTGAAAGTACACCAAGCTCCTGGAATATTTGCACCAGTATTATCTACAAACCAAAATCAACATCAAATGGCAAGACAAAACGACCAGAAATGAGGCCCTGAAATATAGTCAGCTCATGACGACATTACCCTACTTGGTGGGATGTGTGAAGAAATTGATGATAAGATAATAATAATAATTCATTCATTCATTCGTTCATTCAATCGTATTTATTGAGCGCTTACTGTGTGCAGAGCACTGTACTAAACGCTTGGGAAGTACAATTCTGATATCTGTTAAGTGCTTATTCTGTACCAGGAACTATATTAAGCACTGGAATGGTACAAGCAAATTGTCCCACCAGGAGCTCACAGTCTCAATCCCCATTTTACAGATGAGATAACTGAGACACAGAGAAGTGAAGTGAATAGCCCAAGGTCACTCAGCAGAGGAAGAGGACACAAATGGCAGAAAACTACTAGATTGTAAAGTTCATGGGGGCTGGGATCATACCTACTTACTCTCGGAGTGTTCTTTGAGTGCTTAGTAATAATAATAATAATATTATAATAATAATTGTGGTATTTGTTAAATGCTTTCTCCGTGCCCGGCACTGTTCTAAGTGATGGGACAGATACAGGATAATCGGGTTGGACGTAATTCATGTCCCACATGGGGCTCACAGTCTTAATCTCAATTTTACAAGTGAGGCAACTGAGTCACAGAGATGTGAAGTGATTTGCCCAAAGTCACACAGCAGACAAGTAGCAAAGCCAAGTCTAGAACCCAGGTCCTTCTGAACCCCAGACCCTTGCTCTATCCACTAGTCCATACTGCTTCTCCTAGCCCATGCCGCTTCTACAAAGTAAGTGCTCAATAAAACCACCTCTTTGATTGCCTGATAAACCTTTTATGACATGGTGAAGCACACTGTTAAGCAATGTGTCACAGATCACAGCAGCCCTCGATTGGCAAGCAGACACAGGGAGAAGAGTTGCTCTCTTGAAATGAAGGCTTCATGAAGATCAGAGTTTAAGGAGTCAGAGTAATAAATAGAGAGATTAGCAGTGTGGGATAATGAGTACTGATCCAGTTTTGCAAACAATATGGCAGGATGTGTCAATACCCTGTGCCTCTTTTCTGTCACACAACTGTGGGGAAACCTTTCAACTAAAGCATACATAAGGAAGGACTTCTCAACTGTTTAATGTCAGTTTCCTAAATGAAGGACATATTGTATATCTCTAAATATATCCACATTCATCTATATCTAGCTCTGTATCTAGAGAAGCAGTGTGGCTCAGTGGAAAGAGCCCGAGCTTGGGAGTCGGTGATTGTGAGTTATAATCCCTGCTTCCATCTGCTGTGTGATGTTGGGCAAGTCACTTAACTTCTCTGAGCTTCAGTTACCTCATCTGTAAAATGGGGATTAAGACAGTGAGCCCCATGGGGGACAACCTGATCACCTTGCATCCCCCCAGCGCTTAGAACAGTGCTTCACACATAGTAAGTGCTTAACAAATGCCATTACTATTATTATTATTTCTTTATTTATGAATTTACAGAGAAGCAGCATTGCCTAGTAGATAGAGCACAGGGCTGAGAGTTAGAAGAACCTGAATTCTAATCTGGCTCTGTGACTTGTCTGCTATGTGACCTTGGGCAAGTCACTTAACTTCTCTGTGATTCTGGTCCCTCATCTGTACAATAGGGATTAAGACTGTGTGAGCCCTATGTGGGACAGGTACTGTGTCCAACCTGATTATTTTGTATCTACCCCAGTGCTTAGAACAGTGCCTGGCACATAAAAGGCACACAACCAATGCCTTAAAATAATAAGTGGTGGCTTCAATAATTCTTTGAAGGTGGGGAGAGTGAAAAGCTAAAAAAGAATTATCTGTTAAATTATCTATTAAAGGTAGCAGTATTAAAGAATCCCTTGAAAATGACGGTAAAGCTTCATATAATAACAATAATAATGATGGTATTAGTTAAGCGCTTAGTATGTGCCAATCACTGTTCTAAGTGCTGGGGTAGAGATTAGGTCATCAGGTTGTTCCACACGGGCCTCACAGTCTTAATCCTCATTTTACAAATGAGGTAACTGAGGTACAGAGAAGTAAAGTGGCTTGCCCAAAGTCACACAGCTACAAGTGGCAGAGCCGGTATTAGAACCCACGTCCTCTGACTCCCAAACCCGTGCTCTTTCTGCTAAACCACTAGCCAAGTGATGATAATATCTTCATTTTTATAGATCCCTTCTTGGATTATGTTGCATTTCCTTCCCCTCTTAAAGTGACACCCACATGATATGAAAAATTAGAAAGTTGCTTATTCAGTTGAAATACTAGGATTGGTAATAGCTGCATTTTTGTTCATTGACAGAATTTTGGGGACAGATTCTGTTTCACCCCAATTCCACCTTAGGACAATATCTAATTTTGGAAGTACCGCCATGCTCTGATGATGACAGAATCGCCGGTTGAGATTGGCAGGTGAGCCTAGGGACTGAAATTTGAATGTGCACAAAGCATTAGTAATGGTATTTTCTGACTGCCCTCTCAGTGCCCTCTAGGCATTCTACTCTGAGAAGCACAAGACCTAGTAGAAAGAGCATAGAACTGCGAGTCAGAAGATCTGGGTTCTAAACCCAACTAAGCCTGCTGGGTGACCATGGTAAAGTCACAACCTCTCTGTGTCTCTGCTTAATCGTCTGTAAAATGGACATTAAAACTTATTCTCTTTCACCCTTAAACAACGATCACCAAGTAGGACAGGGACTGTGTCTGATCCAATTGTATTGTGTCTGTGCTGTTTTGGTGTTTTTATTTTTCTTTTATAGTACTTGTTAAGTATTTAAACTGTGCCAAGCACTGTCCTAAGTGCTGGGGTAGATACAAGATAATCAGTTTGGACTCAGTCACCGTCACACATGGGGTGCTTAATCTAAGTAGGAGGGACTGGGAGGTATCTTTCCCAGCTCATGACATAATGCTTGCACAAACTAAATAATAATAATAATAATAGTATTTGTTAAGCACTTACTATGTGCAAAGCACTGTTCTAAGCACTGGGGAGATTACAAGGTGATTAGGTTGTCCTACAGGAGGCTCACAGTCTTAATCCCCATTTTACAGATGAGGTAACTGAGGCATAGAGAAGTTAAGTGACTTGCCCAAAGTCACACAGCTGACAGTTGGCAGAGCTGGGATTTGAACCCATGATTTCTGACACCAAAGCCCGTGCTCGTTCCACTGAGCCACACTGCTTAAGAAATATTACAATTTTTATAATCGTTATTAATAGTCGTATTAGCCATTCATTCAATCGTATTATTGAGCACTTTCTGTGTGCAAAGCACATACTAAGCACTTGGGAGAGTCGAATGTAACAATAGACACAGTCCCTGCCCACAATGAGCATACAGTCTAGAGGGGGAGACAGCCATTAATATAAACAAATCTTGTCTTACGCCGTCACGTTGTTTCCGACCCAGAGCGTCAATATGGACATATCTCTCCCAGAACGCCCCCCTCCCCATCTGCAATCATTCTGGTAATGTGTCCAGAGACTTTTCTTGGTAAAAATCCAGAAGTGGCTTACCATTGCTACCATTCACGCAGTACAACCTAGTCTCTGCTCTCGACTCTCCCATGCCGCTGCTACCCAGTACAGGTGAGTTTTGACTTGTAGCAGATTGTCTTCCACTCACTAGCCACTGGCCAAGCTATGAATGGAAGGGGTTATGCCTCTGCTTGACTCTCCCTCCCACTTTGCCCTGGGCAACAACATGAACTGGGCCCTGCTGGTCCAGGGTTGGACTAGATCCTAAAAATCGATGAGGCCATCACTAGCTGGGGTGCTTGAGAGCCAGTGCATGGGAGACTGAGGAAGCGATGGAGACTATAGAACGGAAATTCTTTATTTCTGGCTGTCACTTGCCCACTGTTCCCATCTAGAATATAAAGGAAGTTAGTAGTCTGTTCTCTGAGTCTTTCCCCTTGACCACTATGGCAGCCTAGTTTGATTCAAAATGTCGCTCATCCACTGGATTTTGCCAAATCCTGGTGGCCCACTCTGGCTTTAGCCAGGGAAATAACATGGGCTAATGGACAGATTACTGATTTGGGAATCAGAAGCACTAATAGCAGCTCCACCACTTGTCTTTAATGTGATCCTCGGCAAGTAACTTCATGTCCTCTGTGCCTCAGTTACCTCATCTGTAAAATGGGGATTAAGACTTTGAGCTCCATGTGGGACAGGTACTGTGTCCAACATGATTTACTGGTATCCACCCTAGAGCTTAGTACAGTGGCCGACGCATAGTAAGTGCTTAACAAATACAATTTTTATTATTCTTACTGGTGCTTGCTGCCATTCAGAATGATAATGATGATGGAATTTGTTAAGCGCTTACTATGTGCAAAGCACTGTTCTAAGTGCTGGGGGGGGTACAAGGTGATCACGTTGTCCCACGTAGGGCTCACAGTCTTAATCCCCATTTTACAGGTGAGGTAACTGAGGCACAGAGAAGTTAAGTGACTTGCCCAAAGTCACACAGGTGACAATTGGCAGAGCCGGGATAATAATAATAATAATGGTGGTATTTGTTAAGTGCTTACTATGTGCCAAGCACTGTTCTAAGGGCTGGGGTAGATACAAAGTAATCAAGTTGTCCCACATGGGGCTCACAGTCTTAATCTCCATTTTACAGATGAGGGAACTGAGGCACAGAGAAGTTAAGTGACATGCCCAAGATCACACAGCAGACAAGTGGCGGAGCCGGGGTTTGAACCCATTACCTCTAACTCCAAAGCCTGTGCTCTTTCCACTGAGCCACGCTGCTTCGTGGACTTAGATAGAGTCCATGATGGTGCTGAGGGGGGGGGGGGGGGGGGGGAGAGAGAGAGAGAGAGAGAGAGAGAGAGAGAGAGAGAGAGAGAGAGAGAGAGAGAGAGAGAGAGAGAGAGAGAGAGAGAGAGAGAGAGAGAGAGAGAGAGAGAGAGAGAGAGAGAGAGAGAGAGAGAGAGAGAGAGAGAGAGAGAGAGAGAGAGAGAGAGAGAGAGAGAGAGAGAGAGAGAGAGAGAGAGAGAGAGAGAGAGAGAGAGAGAGAGAGAGAGAGAGAGAGAGAGAGAGAGAGAATGCAATGGCAAGCTGTGTCTATAGCCTTTCCAGACCCTGGGTTAACATATTGTGTGTGACCCAGTGACCCATTAGGATAATGATTTATTAGTAGAATCAGGTCTCATTGGACAAAATTGAGCATTGCCACCAGAGTTGTGTAAAACAACTCAGCTGTCTTGTCTTATGCTGTTGAGTCACCTCCAACCCATAGCAACTCCATGGACACATCCTTCCCAGAACACTCCGCCTCAATCTGCAATCATCCTGCAAAAAAGAGAGTTTTCTCGGTAAAACTATGGAAGTGGTTTGCCATTGCCTCCTTCCATGCAGTAAACCTGAGTCTCCGCCCTCAGCTCTCTCCAATGCCACTGCTGCCCAGCACAGATGAGTTTTGACTTGTAGCAGATTGCCTTCCACTCGCTAGGCACCACCCAAGCTAGGAATGGAATGGGTAGGCCTCTGCTTGACTCTCCCTCCCGTTGTTGAGATGGATAGAGTACTGGAAATTCTCCAGATGTGATGCTGAGAAGGGCAACTCAGCTATAGATGATCATAATTTAAACAAAGAGAAGTCTAGTAATCCCAGCGACAAATTTGGACATCTGAGTTGGCGCTATGTATTGTATGACTTTAGTAATCCACTTATTTTAGATTCGTAAAAACTTAAGAAAACATTCTTTTCTTTTTGAAACATCACCTCCATCATCTTGTGACCATCGCCTATTTAGTGTACACCATTTAAACCCAGAAGCACTTCATTATTCTTCACATCTCTGGCACAGTTCCTCCCTCTCACAAGTCTCCTTTGTTTTAAAGTGCCGACTGTTCTATCACGCTTTATCTAATTTCACTCAACAACTTTTCATGTTTTTCCAAAGCTTTGAATATGAAATGCCAAGATTAAAGCTGGTATTTATTGTTTCAAAGGACATCTTTCAGTTTTGAATCCTCTGTGACTTTTCATTTGGAAAACTGAAGGGCAATTTTTAAAAGTGCAGATCGTAAACCCCACCAACTATTTCATTTCATCCTCTGGATGTTGCTATCAGTGTCTCCCTAGAAGGTTTAATTTCTCTTGAAACAGCTATGTCTGCAAGCTATGAATCTGGTTAGTCTCTTGGGCATTGTGTGTACTTTGTGGACTTGAATAAATTCCTGTCTGCTTAAAAAGTAGCACGGTTTCTATTATCACCTCAAAAATAAACCCTCGGAAAACCTGAAGTCAACTTCTTTGAGAACCAGATGATTAAGGTTTTAGATGAGGCCCAACAACTTCAATCCTAGCTGCCCAATAGGCATTAACAGACTTCGACCACATTTATAATATTAACAGCCCAGATCTCAACCAAAATCTAGGTGAGATGAAAACCTTGGAGAATTTCCTGGGGATTTATTGGGAAGCAGCATGGCGTAGTGGATAGACCATGGGCCTGGGAGACAGAAGGTCATGGGTTCTAATCCCAGCTCTGCCACATATCTGCTGTGTGACCTTGGACAAGCCACTTCACTTCTCTGTGCCTCAGTTACCTTATCTGGAAAAAAATGGGGATTAAGAGTGTGAGCCCAATATGGAACAGGGACTTTGTCCAACCTGACTAACTTGTATTACCCCAATACTTAGAATAGTGCTTGGCACCTTGTAAGTGCTCAACAACAAAAATAATAATAATGTTGGTATTTGTTAAGCGCTATGTGCCACACACTGTTCTAAGCGCTGCTGGGTAGATACAAGGTAATCAGGTTGTCCCACGTGAAGGTTTTAGATTTCCAATTCAGTGTAAGCATACAAAATGTACCTATGTGCAACTCACAATGATTATTCTGAGTTTTAAGGTACAATTTCAACTATTTAACTGTGATAGGATAATTTATCAGTGTGGCTCAGTGGAAAGAGCATGGGCTTGGGAGTCAGAGGTCACGAGTTCAAATCCTGCCTCCGCCAACTGTCAGCTGTGTGACTTTGGGCAATTCACTTCACTTCTCTGTGCCTCAGTTACCTCATCTGTAAAATGGGGATGAAGACTGTGAGCCCCCCATGGGATAACCTGATTACCTTGTATCCTCCCCAGCACTTAGAACAGTGCTTTACACACAGTAAGCACTTAATAAAATGCCATTATTATTATTATTATTACCCCCATTTTGCAGATGAGGTAACTGAGGCACAGAGAAGTTAAGTGACTCACTCAAGGTCACACAGCTGACAAGTGCCAGAGTTGGAATTAGAACCCATGACTTCTGACTTCCAAACCCATGCCATTTCCACTAAGCCACGCTGCTTCTAGTAACAAGTGTCGTAATTATTATTTACAGCATCAGCTTGTTTAGGCAGGGACCCAAGCGCTTAGTACATTGTTCTGCACACAGTAAGTGGTCAGTAAATGCCACTGCTTGATTCATTGGTTGATGATGATGATGGCATTTGTTAAGCTCTTACTATGTGCAAAGCACTGTTCTAAGCACTAGGGAAATTACAAGGTGATCAGGTTGTCCCAGGTGGGGCTCACAGTCTTAATCCCCATTTTACAGATGAGGGAACTGAGGCACAGAGAAGTGAAGTGACTTGCCCAAAGTCACACAGCTGACAATTGGCGGAGCCAGGATTTGAACTCATGACCTCTGACTCCCAAGCCCATGCTCTTTCCACTGAGCCACACTGATAAATTATCCTTTCAAAGTTAAATAGTTGAAATTGTACCTTAAAACTCAGAATAATCATTGTGAGTTGCACATAGGTACATTTTGTATGCTTACACTGAATTGGAAATCTAAAACCTTCCCCTCCTTCTGGAAGGTGTTTCTTAGGACAAACCAATATCAGGGAGAAGTAAACCCCTCCTCTAGTCTGTAAACTCCTTGTGGGCAGGGATTATGTGTACCAAATCTGTTATATTGTACTCTCCCAAGTGTTTAGTACAGTGTTCTGCACATAGGAAGCACTTAATAAATTGCTTGACTGATTGCTTAAGTGCTTACTATGTTCCAAGCACTATACTAAACACTATTATTATTATTACTATTATGTATCTTGGAGTCGTTTCTGATCCATAGCTACTCATGGATATCCTTTCTCCAGAACGTCCTGTCTTCTGCCATAATCTGCGACCTTTCTAATGGTTCTTCTGTTACCGGTGCTAAACATTGGGGTAGACAAAACAACCAAGTGAGATACAGTCCCTGTCTCACATGGGGCTTACAATCTACAGGGGTGGAAAATAAGTTTTTTAATCCCATTTTACAGGTGGGGAAACTGAGGCACAGAACAGTTAAGTAGCCCAAGGTCATAGGAAAATGAGCTGGGATAAAACCCAAGTTCCCCGATTAGAACCCAGACCCTGACTCTTTCCAGTAGCCATATATATGATTGAACCGAATATATCTAGACTGTGAACCCATTGTTGGGTAGGGACCGTCTCTATATGTTGCCGATTTGTACTTCCCAAGTGTTTAGTACAGTGCTCTGTAAGCGCTCAATAAATATGATTGAATGAATGACTCTAAGTGCCATCGGTTGCAGATGGGGTGAGTACTCTCGCTCTCAATAAGAAGGGAAAATGGGATGAGGGAAATTAGTCGGGAAAGTCTTCCTGGAGAAGCGATTTTAGTAGGCCTTTGAAGATGGGGAGAGTGCTGGGCTGTCAGACATGAAGTGGGAGAAAATTCCAGGCAGTTGGGAGGATATGAGCAAGGGTCCATGATGATGATTGCATTTATTAAGCGCTTACTAGATGCAAAGCACTGTTCTAAGCACTGGGGAGGCTCCAGAGTGATCAGGTTGTCCAACGGAGGGCTCACAGTCAATCCCCATTTTACAGATGAGGTAACTGAGACACAGAGAAGTTAAGTGACTTGCCCAAAGTCACACAGCTGACAATTGGCAGAGCTGGTTTTTGAACCCATGACCACTGACTCCAAAGCCCATGCTCTTTCCACTGAGCCACGCTGCTTCTCTTCCATGATGGTTGAGGCAAGAGTGCGGCACGACGACAGGTTTATGTTCAAGGAGCAAAATGTGCGGGCTGGGTTGTGTTGTGCATTTGTCCTAAACCCCAGGGCTTCCACTACTCATTTTGTACCTAAAAACTACTTTATTTTTAGCATTCCAAATTTCCAAGCACCATTTTTCCCTTCTCTCTCTTCTCAATCACAGCACACATAATAGCAATGAAATTTCATCCAAAATCACAATCCAAAGAAACAATGGTTTAAAACTTACCCCTTAATATTAGCAATAATTTATAGATATGAATAACTCCAGGCAAATTACAGCCTAAAACAATGGAACATTTGCTCTGCAGTTTTTTTTGTTTTTTAAAAAAAGAATCTTTGTGAAATAAAAGTGTGTCCACAGGGCTTCTTATATTGCTTTATAGTGGAAGGCCATCAGGAACTTTCCCAAAGAGCTCTGCTATCCACTGTCCAATGTCCTGTTTGAGGTACCCTTGCACCCAATTTTTCCCTTCCAGTCCCTCTCTTTGAGAGTATTTTAGGGCCCATTTGAATTTCCACCAGTTGATGGGCAAGGTCGAGTCGAGGTGATGAAATGAACCTGTTCACTTTACTACTAATTCACTGCTCAGACAGAAGTTTCAATAATGATAGTAATAATATTAATAATAATAATGGTATTTTTTAAGTGCTTACTATGTGCCAGCACTGTATAAGTGCTGGGGTAGATACAAGATAATCAGGTTGGACACAGGCCCTGCCCAACAGGGCTCACAGTCTTAATCCCCATTTCACGGATGAGGAAACTGAGGCACAGAGAAGCGACTTGGCTAAGGTCACACAGCAGACCAATGGTGAAGCTGGGATTAGAACCCAGGTCCTTTGACTCCCAGGACAGTGCTCTTTCCACTAGGCCAAAGCTCCTTCAAGCTATTAACTAGAATGAAGCTTTTGAAGAACTTGTGGATTTCAGCTCTTCGTGTGTCTAATCACTTCAGATAATGGATATTAACCTTCCGTAAAGTTCCACGTACACCAGAAAGAATTAGATGGTCTCAGATACTACAGCCCAGAGATAATTAATGCTTGGTGAAATATTGAACTCATACATAGGCAGAGATTGGAGAAAAATTGAATACAGTGACTTTAAAGGTCATTTAAAAATCCTTTTAGAAGGAAGGATTTAAGAAATACTGCGGAGAAAAAAAATTTGACAGGATTATTGGCAGACACTGTGAGAAGTGAAAGAGAAGCAGCATGGCCTAGTGGATATCACCTGGGACTGAGACCTGGGTTCTAATCTCAGTCCACCACTTGTCTGCTGTGTGACCTTGGGTAAGTCACCTAACTTTTCTCCACCTCAGTTACCTCACCTGCAATTTGTCCACCCTGATGAGCTTGAATCTACCCCAGTGTTTCGTTCAGTGCCTGTAACATAGTAAGTGCTTAACTAATACCGTAAAAAATATTGTACATTGTAGATTGTTCCATCCAGATGTTCAATCCTGTAGGAACCACTCAGTGGAAAGAGCCCGGGCTTTGGAGTCACAGGTCATGGGTTCAGATCTCAGCTCCACCAACTCATTCATTCAATCATATTTATTGAGCGCTTACTGTGTGCAGAGCGCCGTACTAAGCACTTAGATGTCAGCTGTGTGACTTCGGGCAAGTCACTTAACTTCTCTGTGCCTCAGTTCTCTCATCTGTAAAATGGGGATTAAGACTATGAGCCCCATGTGGGACAACCTGATCACCTTGTATCCCCCCAGCGCTTAGAACAGTGCTTTGCACATAGTAAGCACTTAACAAGTACCATCATCATTATTATTATTATTATTCCGAGGACTGTGCTCTCTGTGAATGCAGGCAAGAGTCTACAGGCTGAATCAAAGCTCTGTAGATTGCTGGAGGAAAATTATATATGTAGTCAAAACTGCCTGTTAATGATAAAGAGCTGAAGCCTGCACTGAATGATATGGAAGGAAAAAAAACCAAAATGTTAACATAGTCTAATAGAGTTCAGCAGGCAAAATGTGGGGTTAAGCGGAAGGTCAGAGCAGAATTGTACTGTACAGATGAAGGGTCAGACTGGAAATTAACCTCGGAAATCGCAGCTATGAAATCACAACTATGAGATTGACTAGCTTGATTAGCATTACCTTCAGGAGCCTGGTGCTCCTAATTCTCTGAAAGTGGCCTAAGGAAAAGAGCACGGGGCCTTGAGTCAGAGGACCTGGGTTCGAATCCTGCCTCTGCCACTCGTGTGCTCTGTGATCTTGGCAAGGTAATAATAATAATTTGTTAAGCACTTACCACATGCCAGGCACTGTACTAAGCACTGGGGTGAATACAAGCCAATCAGGTTGGACACAGTCCCTGACTGCCATTTTGCAGATGAGGTTATTGAGAAAGAGAGAGTGAAGTGATTTGCCCAAAGTCACACAGCAGGCAAGTGGCAGAGCCGGGATTAGAAACTATGATCTTCTGACTCCCAGGGCCGTGATCTATCCATGACGCCATGCTGCTTCCCTTCTCTATGCCTCAGTTTTCTCATCTGTAAAATGGGGATTCAATACCTGTTCACACTCATGGGACTGTGAGCCCCATGTAGAACAGGTAATGTGTCCAACCTGGTTAACTTTGGATCTATACCCACCTATATTAAGCACTTAAAAATGTAATAATAACAATAACAATAGTATTTGTTAAGCACATACTATGTGCCAGACACTGTACTAAATGCTGGGGTGGATATTAGCAAATCAAGTTGGACACAGTCCCTGCCCCATGTGGGGCTCACAGTCTCAATCCCCATTTTACAGATGAGGTAACTGAGACACATAGAAGTGACTGGCCCAAGGTGCACAGCGGATAATAATAATAATAATAATAATGGTATTTATTAAGTGCTTACTATGTGCAAAGCACTGTTCTAAATGCTGGGGAGGTTACAAGGTGATCAGGTTGTCCCTGGGGGGCTCACAGTCTTAATCCCCATTTTACAGATAAGGTAACTGAGGCCCACAGAAGTTAAGTGACTTGCCCAAAGTCACTCAGCTGACAACTGGCAGAGCCGGGATTTGAACCCATGACCTCTGACTCCAAAGCCTGTGCTCTTTCCACTGAGCCATGCTGCTTCTCTAAGTGGCAGAGCTGAGATTAGAACCCAGGTGGAAAGAGATGGAGAGGAAAAATCGGGATGAACTCCTATAAGATTCTAAAATAACTATAGTTCAAGACTCACAAGGCTGAGGAATTTGACCTGAGACCTGAGTCTGCATCAGCCTGGACCTGGATAATAACTAAAGACTGGTACAAGGGAAAATAATCTCAATTTAGCCAGGATCATTCCAGGTCTGAGATACTTGCGTGTTTTACTAAAATGATCCAGGTAGCCTACAAAAACCAGGGACTGTCCTTCTCAACTGGGACATACAGTCAGCCAAAGTGTAAGGATAATCCAAGTTACGCTTCAGTGTGAGCGGGCAGAACGGTGAAATCCTGTGAAATATCAGCAGCTGCAGACAGAATACCCTGGTGCAATAGCAGAAGTAGGGTGGCTCTTTTTAAGCAAAAGTTTTGGCCATTCCCAGTGATAACAGGGCTTTTAGGTAGATTGGGCCAGGATTTAGTGGACAATATATACATGACGTGCCTTGGATTCCTGGTCACATTTCTGTCTTGTTGACCTCACTTGAACTCAAAAAAAGTAACATCAGCAGCATTCCCTTTGACTGCAGAGAACAATACAATGACAGCTTCTTTTAGAGAAAAATCATTTTTAAAAGGAACATTTGAGAAAATGAGTCTAATTGCATAAGCCATTTAGGAAAAGTGGCATTGATGATCACAATAACAATAATGATATATTAGTTAAGTATTTATAATGTGCAAAGCACTGTACTAAGTGAGGGAAAGAACAAGTAGACATTATTATGAGCTGTTACTGACCCACAATGACAGATGCTCAGGAAAAAAGAAAATATGGTACTTGCTAAGCCCTCAAGCACTGAGGTAGATACCAGATAATCAGGTTGGACACAGTCCCTGTCCACGTGGACTCAAAGTCTAAGTAGGAGGGAGTAAGATTTAATCCCCATTTTTCAGATGAGGAAACTGAGGATAAATCAATCATTCAGTGGTATTTATTCGGCACATACTGTGTACAGAGCACTGTATTAAACTTTTGGGAAGGTACAAAGCAACAGAATTGGTAGACACATTCCCTGTCCACAGTAAGCTCACAGTCTAGAGGGGGAGACAGACATTAATATAAATAAATAACTTACAGATATATGTGTTCTGGGGCTGTTTGGCATGAATACCAAACACTCAAAGGGTATAGATCCAAGTGCATAGACAACACAGAAGGGAGAGAAAGCTGGGAAAAAAAGGGTTGAATCAGGGAAGACCTCTTGGAGGAGATGTGACCTTAATAAGGTTTTGAAGGTAGAGAGAGTGGTGGTCAGGCATATACGGAGGGGGAGAGAGTTCCAGGCTAGGGGGGGGGAGGTTGAGGGAAAAGGATCAGCGGTGAGATTTATGAAATCAGAGCCTGGTGAGTAAACTGGCACTAGAGGAGTGACGTTTGCAGGCTGGACTGTACTAGGAACAGTTCAGGAGTTCCAGAGATGTTAAGTGACCTTCCCAAGGTCACACAGCAGGCAAGTGGATTAGAACAATGGTCCTCAGACTTCTAGGCCTGTGCTCTTTCCACTAGACTACTCTGCCTCTCCTAAATTAAACAACTCAGAAACAAAATAACAAATTGCAATTTATTCTTCACTTCATCATTGCACTTGTCCAACCTGCCTTGACGGGACTCTCCAACTTTTACAGGATTTTAAATGATGGGGAAGTAAACTTTCACACACTGTCTGCTAGGGATTTTGTGTGTGTCCAGAGGGAGGATGGCAATGTTGTAGTCCACAGATCACTCTGCTGTGGTGCTGTTGTGTTTGTATTGTGTCTAGTCTGCAAGCTCCTTGAAGGCAAGGATCATGTCTGCCATATCCTTTATATTGTACTCTTCTAAGCACTTAGTACAGTGCTCTGTGCATGGTAAGTGCTCACTAAATATGACTGATGATGAGCTCCTGACTGCCTGACACTGAGTTCCTGACACTCTCGTTCTGCAGGAGGTGGATTCTCTTCATCAAGGTGTGGTAATTTTCTGGGTTTTTCATTGTTATTTGCAACTTTTCCAGGGTTTAATTTGCAGAACAGTGCTTGGCACATAGCAAGTGCTTAACAAATACCATCATCATCAGCATAATGCATACAGGATTGCCAAGTCACTACAGCTGGTTTTAAAAAATGAGAGCGGGAAAACCATACTTGTGAAAGGTGCTTAGTGAAGCAGCGTGGCTTAGTGGAAATTACAAGGGCTTGAGAGTCAGAGACTGTGGGTTTGAATCCAGATTCCTCCACTTGTCAGCTGTGTTACTTTGGGCACGTCACAACTTCTCTGTGCCTCAGTTAACTCATCTGTAAAATGGGGATTAAGACTGTGAGCCCCATGTGGGACAATCTGATAACTTTGTATCTACTGCAGTGCTTAGAACAATGCTTGGCACAAAGTAAGCACTTAACCCCATCATCGTCATCATCATTTGTGCCAAGTTCTGGGATAGATACAAGTTCAACGAGTCAGACCCAGTCCCTGTCTCTCATGAGGTTCGATGTCTGAATAGGAGGGAGTACAGGTAGTGAATCCCCATTTTAAAGAGGAAGAAACTGCATCATAGTGACGGTAAGTGATTTGCCCAAGTTGTCAAGGCATGGAAGTGGGAGAGCTAACTCCCACGGCCGTACTTTTTCTCCTGATAATAACGATGGAACTTGTTAAGCACTTACTAGGTGCCAAGCGCTATTCTAAGTGCTGGGGTAGATAGATACAAGTTAATTGGGTTGGACACAGTCCCTGTTTCACATGGGGTTCACAGTCTTAATCCCCATTTTACAGATGAGGTAACCGAGGCCCAGAGAAATGAAGCGACTTGCCCAAGGTCAGGCAGCAGACAAGTGGTGGAGCAGGGATTCGAACCCAGGTCCTTCTGACTCTCAGGCCTGTGCTATAGCCACTAAGCCATGCTGTTTCTCAGTATTATCAGTATTAATACTGAGTATTCTCAGTATTATCCAAGCACGTTCATTAACGACCTGCAGTTACCCTCCCTACAACTTTTATGTATATATGTTTGTACAGATTTATTACTCTATTTATTTTATTTGTACATATTTACTATTCTATTTATTTTATTTTGTTAATGACGTGCATCTAGCTTTACTTCTATTTATTCTGATGACTTGACACCTGTTTACATGTTTTGTTTTGTTGTCTGTCTCCCCCTTCTAGACTGTGAGCCCGTTGTTGTGTAGGGACCGTCTCTGTATGCTGCCAACTTGTACTTCCCAAGCGCTTAGTACAGTGCTCTGCATGCAGTAAGCACTCAACAAATGCGATTGAATGAATGAATGAATAAATGTCACTAATTAAGCATGAGCTGCAATGTGAAAAAAAATTATTAAAAATAATAACTTCTGTGATTCACATCAAATGAGAGCCACTTTAAATCTATCTGGCTGCCCCTTGAATATGACCTGTTTTTCTTGGCCAGTGATATTGGAAGCAATTTTGACATTTGGACTCAAGCATGTTAGAGACAATTTTTTTTTCTTTTTCCAACAGAGTTGGTCTGCACTACAGTATCATTCTCTGGAGACCTGCTTCCAGAGCCGGAGGCAACTCATCACTGGGAAGCAAGGAGATGATTCTTTTCCCTAATTTGTAGTATTTATCACAAATGAAGTCCAGCACTAGTTACAGTTATAAAATAATAAAAATTGTACTTGTTAAGCACTTACTCTGTGCCAAGCACTGTCCTAAGTGCTGGGGTAGATACAAGGTAATCATGTGGTCCCTCGTGGGGCTCACAGTCTTAATCCCCATTTTCCAGATGAGGTAACTGAGGCACAGAGAAGTTAAGTGACTCATTCGCTCCCATGGCTCAACTATCATCTCTACGCTGATGACACCCAAATCTACATCTCTGCTCCTGCTCTCTCTCCCTCCCTTCAGGCTCGCATCTCCTCCTGCCTTCAGGACATCTCCATCTGGATGTCTGCCCGCCATCTAAAACTCAACATGTCCAAGACTGAACTCCTTGTCTTCCCTCCCAAACCCTGCCCTCTCCCTGACTTTCCCATCACTGTTGATGGCATTACCATCCTTCCCATCTCACAAGCCTGCAACCTTGGTGTCATCCTCGACTCCGCTCTCTCGTTCACCCCTCACATCCAAACCATCGCCAAAACCTGCCGGTCTCATCTCCGCAACATTGCCAAGATCTGCCCTTTCCTCTCTATCCAAACTGCTACACTGCTCATTCAATCTCTCATCCTATCCCATCTGGATTACTGCATCAGCCTCCTCTCTGATCTCCCATCCTCCTGTCTCTCCCCTCTTCAATCCATACTTCATGCCGCTGCCCGGATTGTCTTTGTCCAGAAATGCTCTGGGCATGTTACTCCCCTCCTCAAAAATCTCCAGTGGCTACCAATCAACCTACACTTCAGGCAAAACCTCCTCACCCTGGGCTTCAAGGCTGTCCATCCATCCCCTCGCCCCCTCCTACCTCACCTCCCTTCTGTCCTTCTCCAGCCCAGCCCACACCCTCCACTCCTCTGCCGCTGATCTCCTCACCGTACCTCGTTCTCGCCTGTCCCACCATCGACCCCCGGCCCACGTCACCCCCGGGCCCGGAATGGCCTCCCTCTGCCCATCCGCCAAGCTAGCTCTCTTCCTTCCTTCAAGGCCCTACTGAGAGTTCACCTCCTCCAGGAGGCCTTCCCAGACTGAGCCCCCTCCTTCCTCTCCCCCTCCTCTCTCTCTCCATCCCCCGCCTTACCTCCTTCTCTTCCCCACAGCACCTGTATATATGTATATATGTATATATGTTTGTATGTATTTATTACTCTATTTTATTTGTACATATTTATTCTATTTATTTTATTTTGTTAATATGTTTTGTTTTGTTGTCTGTCTCCCCCTTCTAGACTGTGAGCCCGTTGTTGGGTAGGGACCGTCCCTATATGTTGCCAACTTGTACTTCCCAAGTGCTTAGTACAGTGCTCTGCACACAGTAGGTGCTCAATAAATACGATTGATTGAATGAATGAATGAATGAATGAATGAACGCCCAAAGTCACACAGCTGACAAGTGGTGGAGCCAGGATTACAAGCCACATTCTCTTACTTCCAAGACTGGATCTTTCCACTAGGCCACACTACTTCTCGTTTTCATGGACTATGGCTCAAGAATGGGGCTTTATAGGATCTTTGGAATTTGTTCTTTCAAAACTTCACCAGGCAGTTTAGGTTGAAGCCCTCCCCCCAAGATAGAAAAAATGGAATTTTCCTCAGTCTGTCAGCAGATATTTGTAATTTTTAAAAACATTTCATGCGCATGGTAGGCAAGAATATTTTTTTAAGAAATTGATTAAAATTAGTTCGTAATTAAATACTATGCAGAGAAGCAGCGTGGCTAGAGAAGCAGCGTGGCTCAATGGAAAGAGCACGGGCTTTGGAGTCAGATGTCATGGGTTCAAATCCCAGCTCCACCAATTGTCAGCTGTGTGACTTTGGGCAAGTCACTTCACTTGTCTGTGCCCCAATTCCCTCATCTGTAAATGGATATTAAGACTGTGAACCCCCACCATGGGACAACCTGATCATCTTGTAACCTCCCCAGTGCTTAAAACAGTGCTTTGCACATAGTAAGAGCTTAATAAATACCATAATAAAAATACTTAAAAATTTATAAACTTTTAAACTAATCTCACACAGCTGAATTACCTACCAATGTCATTTCATTCATCTTGTGGCGGGAATGGTCAAAGGTCAGCTTGCTGATGGCCTTAGATCATGCTATGACCATTTCCCTTCAGTTCATCATGCCTGAATTTGTCCTTTGGGAAATATCAAGCTAAACACCTTCCTACTTCCAGCTGAGAAAGACAATTCTGTCTTCAAGCTTTATTTAAGGAATAGAAACAATTTACTTCTTCGTTCTGGAAAAAGAGCTTTATAATAACACTCACTTTATCATTTTAAGGAACCACGTTTTCTATGTATACAGTTTTCATTTTATTACAAAACTCTGATTTTATTTTGGGGAGGCCAAGCCTTCCTGACAGTGGCCCCGTTCATTTGTTCAATCGTATTTATTGAGCGCTTACTGTGTGCAGAGCACTGTACTAAGAGCTTGGGAGGTACAATATAACAATAAACAGACACAGTCCCTGCCCACAATGAACTTACAGTCTAGATGGAGGACACAGGCATTAATATAAATAAATTACAGATATATACAAAAGTGCTGCGGGACTGGGAAGTGGAATGAACAAAGGGAGTAAGTCAGGGAGACCCAGAAGGGAGTGCGAGAAGAGAAAAGGAGGGCTTAGTGAGGCCTCAAGCCTCATACTTTGGCAAATGTCTCTCTTCCTCTCTTTTCCCACCTCTTGGTTAACAATTCATCTCTGGGGCAGTTAAATGCATAGAGAATGATGATGGTGGAAATTATATTTATTAAGAGCCCACTGTATGCAGTGCACTATACTAAGCACTCGGATAGCACGGCATAATCAGAAGACATGTTCCTATCCCACTAGGAGTTTATTTTGCATTCTAATGGGAAAGACAGCTGTATAAATCTGTACAAATAGGATAGGAATGAGGAAATGACTGTGCAGATGGATTTTTATGTTTATGTATGTATATAAAAAAATCAATTACACAGTCTATATATATATATATATATCAATACACTGTATAGTAGTTACACAGTACATATATATATAGAAAACAGAACAGAGGAAAAATGTATAAATAAGATACGTAAGTATTGTACCCCTTTCTGATCAAGGAATGTGTCTACCAAATCTTTTATATTGTACTCTCCCGAGAGCATAGTACAGTGCTTTGCAGTCTGTGCTCAATAAATATGGTTGATTCATATTCACCCCGCCCCAGCTCCACACCCCTTATAATAATAATAATAACTGTGATATTTATCAAGCTCCTACTATGTGCCAGACACTGTACTATACACAAGGGCAGATACAAGTTTATCAGGTTGGACACAGTCCCTGTCCCAGATGATGTAACTGAAGCATAGAGAATTGAAGTGACTCACCCCCCAAGGTCACACAGCAGAAAAGTAGTAGAGCTGGGATTAGAACCCATGACCTCTGATTCCCAGGCCCATGCTCTCTCCACCACACCATGCTGCTTCTCTGTACACGTGTTTGTTCCGGGCTATAATTTGTTATTTCTTCTGACAATTTTGACACCTGTCTACTTGTTTTGTTTTGCTGCCTGTCTCCCCCTGCTAGACTGTGAGCTCGTTGTTGGGTAGGGACCCTCTCTATATGTTGCCGACTTGTACTTCCCAAGCACTTAGTACAGTGCTCTGCACACAGTAAGTGCTCAATAAATACGATTGAATGAATTAATGTACACATCCTTATACTCTCTCGTTTCCCCAATTGGTCTGCCAACTCCATTATATTGTAGTCTCCCAGGCACTTATTAGTAATGATAATAATAATAATAGTTGTGGTATTTGTTAATAATAATAATAATAATGACATTTATTAAGTGCTTACTATGTGCAAAGCACTGTTCTAAGTGCTGGGGAGGTTACAAGATGATCAGGTTGTCCCATGGGGGGGGCTCACAGTCTTAATCCCCATTTTACAGATGAGGGAACTGAGGCACAGAGAAGTGAAGTGACTTGTCCAAGGTCACTTAGGAGACAGGTGCCAGAGCCGGGATTAGAACCCATGACCTTTGACCCCCAGGCCTGTGCTTTTTCCATTAACCCACGCTGCTTCCCAATGATTAACACACAGTTAAGTACTCAAATCCCACTGGTTGATTAGGTAGAGATAGATAGTGTGAGTTAATTAGGAAAGACTTGTTGGGAAAGGTGGGATTTCAATAGGACACTGCTCATAGAGAGAAGTCTGACCTGTTGGATTAGGGACCAGGGGGTCTATAGATTGGGGCTACAAGGTGTAAGGAAGGGAATGGAGTTGGGAGAGGTGAATGTGAAGTCCAGTTAGATGGTTAGCTGGGGAGAAACAAAAATGGCAGAATTTAGTGGATAGTGCACAGGCCTGGGAGTAAGAAGAACCTGGGTTCTAATCCTGGCTCTGCTACTTTTCTGCTGTGTGATCCTGGGCAAGACACTTGACCTCTCTGTGCCTCAGTTACCTCATCTGGAAAATGGTTATTAAGACTATGATCCTCATGTGGGTCATGGACTGTGTCCAACCTGATTAGGTTGCATCTACCCGAGCATTTAGTACAGTCCATGGTACATAGCAAGTGCTAAACAAATGCCATTAAAAAAAGTGGGCTTGGGTGAATCCATTGAAGAGTGCTGATAAGTACAATGCTGAGAGACTGAAAGCCCGTTGTTGGGGGTAGGGACTGTATCTGTTGCCAAATTTTACTTTCCAAGCACGTAGTACAGTGCTCTGCACACAGTAAGCACTCAATAAATACGACTGAATGAAGGAATGAATGAATGAGAGTGAGTGGAGAGTCTTAAGGCCCATCATGGGGTATTCTTTTCTTGACGTGTAGCCAAATGGGAAGTCAGTGGAGCATTTTGAGGTGCAAAGATATTCATTCAATTCATTCCATCATATTTATTGAGCACTTACCATGTGCAAAGCACTGTACTAAGCAACTGGAAGAGTACAATATAACATAAGGCAGACACATTCCCTGCCCACAATAGCTTACAGTCTAGAGGAGGAGACAGACTTTAATGTAAATGAATATACATATTTAAATAAATGAGAAGCAGCGTGGCTCAGTGGAAAGAGAACGGGCTTGGGAGTCAGAGGTCATGGGTTCTAATCCTGACTTTGCCACTTGTCAGCTGTGTGACTTTGAGCAAGTCACTTAACTTCTCTGTGCCTCAGTTACATCATCTGTAAAATGGGGATTAAGATTGTGAGCCCTACATGGGACATCCTGATCACCTTGTATCCCCCCAGCATTTAGAACAGTGCTTTGCACATCATCATCATCATCATCAATCGTATTTATTGAGCGCTTACTGTGTGCAGAGCACTGTACTAAGCGCTTGGGAAGTACAAATTGGCAACATATAATGACAGTCCCTACCCAACAGTGCACATAAAACACCATTATTATTATTATTATTATTATTATTATTATTATTATTAAGTGCTGTGGGGCTGGGAGTGGGGATGATAAAGGGAGCAAATCACAGTGACGTAGAAGGGAGTGGGAGAAGAGAAAAGGAGAGCTTAGTCAGTAAAGACCTCTTGGAGGAGATGGGCCTTTAAGGCTTTGAAGGAGGGGAAAGTAATTTTCTGTTAGATATGAGGCTGGAGGACATTTCAAGCCAGAGGCAGGACATGGACAAGAGGTCAGTGGTGAGATGAACGAAATTGAGGTCTAGTGAGGAGGTTAGCATTAGAGAAGTGAAGGGAGATGTCTGTTGTGTGATGCTCTAAGAAGTGGATTTGTGTGGTGAATTATAGTATTGATTGGAATGGAGAGGTTGGAAGCAGAGAGACCAGCGAAGAGCTTTATGCAACAGTCTAACTGGAATATAACAAGAGACTATAACAAGAGAAATACCAGGGATTAGTAGATAGAGCCTGAGAGTCAGAAGGACCTAGGTTCTAATCCCGGCTCCGCCACTTGTCTACTGTGTGACCCTGGGCAAGTCACTTCACTTCTCTGGGCCTCAGTTACCTCATCTGTAAAATGGGGATTAAGACTGGAGTCCCATGTGTGGCAGGAGCTCTATCCAATCCGATTTGCTTGAACCCATCCCAGTACTTAAAACGGTGCCTGGCACACAGTAAGAGTTTAACGAATACCACAGTTATGATTATTATTGTTCGGTGAAGTATCAGGAAGAAGTGTGAGGTAGGGTGAGTTAAAAATAGAATCAGTTACTGCTTAGCAGAATTCATACTCCAGGATTGAACGGAAATTCAAAATTGAAAATCAATAAAAAAAAAATTCCAAACAAAAAAACAAAACTAGAGAAAATTGTACTGAAAGTACCTTTATTTTCTATCTCTCTTCTTTCTTCCTCAATTTCAATACTTTAAATGGAGACCAAACTGGCAAAATTCATCCTGCAGTCAGAAGATTTGGAGGTTAAGTCAGCGGTTTGGGTTTAGTCAGAACTTCATTAAATACCATAATTATTATTAATTTCTATATTCACTACATTCCTAGAGAAGGGACATGAAATCTTCCTCATGAAACAAACTGAAAGGGAAGCTCAGAAGCACCTAGATTAATAGATATTGACAGTTCAAAAGAAACTCATGTTCCCTCTCCCTGTCAGTTCAGGCTAACTAGGGACATTTTCTGTGTTTTCCTTCCCACCATAATGAGGTCAGCTATCGTTATTCAAGGCTGACCATGTTCCAGATAAGATATGAATCATAAGCCACTGGGGAAAAAGATCCACTGCTTCATTGGAAGCAAATATTAATACCATAAGAGGTTGAAAAGGAAAGCAGAGCTCAGTAAACACAAAACAAACATATCGTTCCTGTGTGTATTTGATAGCCTATTTATATCCTATTTCAAGTAGAATAGAAAGTCTCTTTCAGATATTTCAATCCTCTATGATAGTGCAAAAATTACCTGTTGCTTTAAACTATTCATCCTCTAGCTCATAATATCCTCGTGGGGCAGGATGTATCTACCAACTTAACTGTTTTTTACATTCCCAAGTGGTTAGTATAGTGTTCTTGAATATAGTAAGTGCTCAATAAATACCACAGAGTGATTGATTTTACATCTGGGCCAACCTAAAAATAGTGCTTTGCTGATAAACATTACCACTGAAGTATTTCTACAGAAGAACATAGGGATGAGAGTATACTCAAAACGGGAAGTAGCGTGGCCTAGTGGAAAGAGCACAGGCCTAGGAGTCAAAGAACCTGGGTTCTAATCCCAGTTCTACCAATTACTTGCTGTCTGACCTTAGGCAAGACACTTTTCTTCTCTGTGCTCCTGTTACCTCATTTGTGAACTGGGGATTAAGACTGTGAGCCCTATTTGGGACAGGGACTGTCTCCAACCTGATTATCTTGTATGTACCCCAGCAATTAGTACAGTGCTGGGCACATGGTGATTGCTTAAAAAGCACCGTAATAATTAATATTGGTGTAAAAAGGCTAATGAAAAGCGTACAGTCCTGCCAAGATTGGGTGAACAAAAAAAAGTTGGTCCCTTGTTGTAGTGTTATGTTTGATGCTCATTGCGTCGCTCAATTTTGCAGTCAATTTTACATCTAAACATAATAATAATAATCCTAGTATTTGTTAAGTGCTTACTCTGTGCAAGGCACTGTACTAAGGGCTGGGGTGGATACAAGTAAATTGGGAAGCTCAGAAGCACCTAGATTAATAGATATTGACAGTTCAAAAGAAACTCATGTTCCCTCTCCCTGTCGGTTCAGGCTAACTAGGGACATTTTCTGTGTTTTCCATCCCACCATAATGAGGCCAGCTATCATTATTCAAGGCTGACCATGTTCCAGATAAGATATGAATCAAATTAGTTGGCAGAATTAAAAAGGGTTGGACACAGTCCCTGTTCCAAATAGTGAATCAACCAATCAATCAATGGTACTCATTGAGCACTTACTATGTGCAGAGCACTGTATTAAGTGTTTGGGAGAGTACAATACAACAGAATTAGCAGACACCTTTTCTGTCCATAACGAGGATTAAATAAATAAGAACAAACATTCAGAAGTCCTAGAGGTGATTGAAGGATCAATGCGATTTAGGTGCTGAGATTTAATCTTTGGAGGCTTTCAACACAGAACACTCTGGAAGTTCATCTCCCTAGGGTTGAATAGATCAGGAACCAGTTGATCCATGATTATTCACATACCGCTGCCTTTGCACATAGCCAGGTAGAAGAAATAGTCAAGTGTCCATTAAACATCAGAATTAGAATTCTGATAACAGCATTTTTTACGGTATTTGTTAAGCACTTACTATGTGTCAAGCACATTTCTAAGCAGTGGGCTAATTAGGTTGGACAGAGTCCCTGTCCTACATGAGGCTTGCAGTCTAAGTAGGAAGGAGAACAGGGGAACTGAGGCACAGAGAAGTGAAGTGACTACCCCAAGCCACGCAGCAGGCAAGTGGAGGAGCCAGGGCATTAACCTTCTGATTCCCAGGACCATGCTCTATCCTATAGGCCATACTGCTTCTCTACATAAGTGTTAATGGGCTGAGGGTGGGGTGAATACCAAACTATGCTTTGGGAAGCACAGATTTGGGAAGGGTACAGATTCAAGTGCATAGATGCAGAAAGGAGAAGGGAACACCACACTTATTACCATTATCTCAAACCCTTAAATCAGAAAATCTTCAGAATACGAAACCCCTTCTCTTACCATCGAAATCCCTGCCCTCTTGTCTGTGTCAGAGGAGAGTGACTGCACATAATTATCCATACAATATTATCTCTTTTTATATTTGAAGACTGTTCCCTCTAAACCCTCTCTGACCACTTCATACCCTCTCGGTGCTGAGATGTGACATCAAGACATGATTATCTCTCACCCCCTGACCATCAATACTGCAACAGATTGCACCTAGAAGTAGTAGCGGTAATAGCATTTATTAAGTGCTAATTGGGTGTAGAACACTGTACTAAGCACCGGGAGATAATTCACAGGGAGAATTCTCTTGTCCTTTGTGCTGCTCACAATTTAAAAGTTTAAATGGGGAGAAGGGATTGGAGACAAATACATCAGCAGTGATGAAGCAGCGTGTCTTAGTGGAAAGAGCACAGGCTTAGAGTCAGAGGTCAGGGGTTCTAATCCCGGCTCTGCCACTTGTCAGCTGTGTGACTTTGGGCAAGTCACTTCACTTCTCAGTGCCTCAGTTGCCGCATCTGTAAAATGGGGCTGAAGTCTGTGAGCCCCATGTGGGACAACCCAATTACCTTGTATCTACCCCAGTGCTTAAAACAGTGCTTTGCATATAGTAAGTGCTTAACAGATACTATCACTATTATTATTATTATTGTTATTAAAACACAACATGAACAAAGACATAAAATAAGTTCAAAGTCTCGGGGCATGGAGGAGTCCGAGAGAGTGCGGGAGCAGTTGTGATACCTGGCCCAGCTTGCTCAGAGCATGCTGGAGGAAGGGACCCTCGATGGTATGATAGAAGGAGGAATTTACAACAGTGCTTTTCTGGGCTGTGATAGAAATAACAAGCAGCTTGTAAGTGTGAGGGCGTTTCTTAGCTTTTCTTCCTCCAAGGCCCCAGTCTGTGCTCCCTTTAAGGTATGCCTATCTGAGGCAAGGAAGAAGTGCACAGCTGCAGGGGAACCACCCATTTGGAGGGATATTGAGGGATGTTTAGTTTTGTTTAGTGTGAAAACAATGGAAGAAAAATGACACAGTACCAAACTGATTTAATTAATCTAATTGTGGTATTTGTTAAGCACTTGCTAAGCACCGAACAAAGCACTGGCACTGATATGAGGTGTTTGGGTTGGATGCAGTCCCTGTCCCACATAGGTCTCACAGTCTTAATCCCCATATTCCAGATGAGGCACAGAGAAGTGAAGTGACTTACCCAAGGTCACACATCAGCAAGTGGCAGAGCTGGGATTAGAACCCAAGTTTGTTCTGACTTCCAGACTCATGCTTTATCCACTAAGCCACTCTGCTTAGTTTGCATGTGATTCTGGCTGCTTTAAATGATATTTCTCCTTTACTTCTAACCACCCTTCTTAGACTGTGAGCCTCATGTAGGACAGGAACTGTATCCAAACTGTTAATCTTTTACCTCTCTCTTTTTTAAAAAATTGTATTTACTTACTATGTACCAGGAGTGTTCTAAGCAATGGGATAGACACAAATTAATCAGGTTGGATATAGTCCATGTCCCACATAGGGCAGACAGTATTAATTTCCATTTTACAGATAAGGTAATCGAGGTTCAGAGAAGTGAAGTGATTTGCCCATATTCACACAGCAGACAAATGGTAGAACCGGGATTAGAACCCAGGTTCTCTGTCTGACAGGCCCGTGCTTTTTCCCCTAGGCCATGCTGCTTTCCTCAAAACTTAGCACACATTAAGAGCTGAACAAATAATAAGCACTTGACAAATAACACAGTGTATAGATATCGTCTATAGGTTTTATTTCATTGACTGGGTTTTGATGAGAGCATTTTCTATGATTCATGATCGCATGCCCAAGAAAGATCATGTGTATCTCAGAGTGGCACAGGCCTGCATCATGATATAAAACAAACTAATTTACCCTGCTCTGATCAACACAATTTGCACAATGAGGATTTGGTCATCTCCTAAAGATGCAGATTGCCTTTTCGATTTAACAAGTCAAGACCTAGATGTACTAAACCTATGCAGAACCCAATTGATAATAATAATAACAATGGTATTTGTTAAGTGCTTACTATGTGCTGAGTACTGTTCCAAGCGCTGGGGTAGATACAAGATAATCAGGTTGTCCCACGTGGGGCTCACAGTCAATCTTCATTTTAGAGATGAGGTAAATGAGGCACAGAAAAGTTAAGTGACTTGTCCAAGGTCACACAGCAGACAAGTGGCGGAGCCAGATTAGAAGCCACGTCCTCTTATTCTCAAACCCGTGCTCTTGCCACTAAGCCATGCTGCTTCTCTTCCTGACTCTCTCCAACACAACTGCATTTCTCCTTCATGAAGCTTTCAGAGGCAGCAAGTCTACCCCAGAAATTAATTGTCCACGGGACTGAGTTCCTGAAATACAGTACTGTGCCAACGTTTTGCTCATGACAAAGCTGGGCAAACCTTTATCCTCTGTAATCTTCCCTTCAGCAACTCTGCAAAATGGAATTTATTCTTAATCCTTCAACTTTAAATGGAGTTAAGGGTTTGCAGTTTATGGCCCTGGGAGCGTTATATCTGTGCTTTCAGCCCTGGGCAATGCTTAGACTTGATGCAAGAAGCTTAATAACCCTTCAAAAATAAGTATGCTTTCTTCAAGAGAGGGTGGCTGAGATGAGGGAGATGCAGTGATTCACTGATGAGCATTTTAAAGAACAGCAGTTCCATCTCCCCAGTGCAACCCCCAAGAATCTGAGAAGAAAAGATGCCTCTGGACAGGAAGGATATTAAGAAAGCATGGAAACAAATTCACTTGCTAGCTAATGTCATGCCACAGGAGAGGCAAAAGTTGGTGGTGGCAGAAAGATTTGATCGATAAGGTGATAGATACTTCATAATAATAAAAAAAATTGTGGCATTTGTTGAGTGCTTACTATGTAAGCTTATTGTGGGCAGGGAATGTGTCTGCCAACTCTGTTGCATTATACTTTCCCAAGCACTTAGTATAGTGCTCTGCATACAATAAGCACTGAATAAATACCATAGATGATGATAATGATGTTCATTCATTCATTCATTCAATCGTATTTATTGAGCACTTACTGTGTGCAGAGCACTGTACCAAGCACTTGGGAAGTACAAGTTAGCAACATATAGAGACAGTCCCTACCCAACACCGGGCTCACAGTCTAGAAGGGGGAGACAGACAACAAAACAGAACAAAACATGTGAACAGGTGTCAGGACGTCAGAATAAATCAAAATAAAGCTAGATGCACATTATTAACAAAATGAATAGAATAGTAAATATGTACAAAAGTAAATATGTATAAGATGTGCCAAGTACTACACTTTAGCACTGGGTAGATACAAGATTTTCAAGTTGGACACAGGCCTTGTCCCACAAGGAGTTCGCAATCCATGTTAGAGGGAAAAGAGTTATTGAATCCCCATTTTAGAGATCAGGAAACTGAAGTATATAAAAGTGAAGGTATTCACCCAAGGTCACACAGCAAGAGAGTGGCAGAAACCAGGATCAGAACCCAGGTTCTCTGACTCTCAGGCTCATGATCTTTCCCCTAGGCCAGGCTACTTCTCTAATTATGATGAAACCAAAGAGAAATAGATATATACCATATGTACTAAATTTACTCCTATCTATAAATTATTTAAATGCCTATCTACCTCACTAAACTGTAAGATCCTTAAAGGCAAGAATTGTGCCTTTTAACTCTCTTATACCTTCCCAAACACTTAATACAGTTCTCTGTATACAGAAGCTAATCAATACACGTTACTGATTGACTATGTCTACCAACTCTGTTATATGGTATTCACTCATTCATTCAATCGTATTTATTGAGCACTTACTGTGTGCAGAGCACTGTACTAAGCGCTTGGGAAGTACAGGTTGGCAACATATAGAGATGATCCCTACCCAACAACGGGCTACTCTTTCAAGTGCTTTCCGCCCTTTCCTCTCCATCCAAACTGCTACCCTGCTCATTCAAGCTCTCATCCTATCCCGTCTGGATTACTGTATCAGCCTCCTCTCTGATCTCCCATCCTCCTGTCTCTCCCCTCTTCAATCCATACTTCACGCCGCTGCCCGGATTGTCTTTGTCCAGAAATGCTCTGGGCATGTTACTCCCCTCCTCAAAAATCTCCAGTGGCTACCAATCAACCTATGCATCAAGCAGAAACTCCTCACCCTGGGCTTCAAGGCTGTCCATCACCTCGCCCCCTCCTACCTCACCTCCCTTCTTCCCTTCTACAGCCCACCCCGCACCCTCCGCTCCTCTGCCACTAATCTCCTCACCGTGCCTTGTTCTCACCTGTCCCACCGTCGACCCCCGGCCCATGTCATCCCCCTGGCCTGGAATGCCCTCCCTCTGTACATCCGCCAAGGTAGCTCTCTTCCTCCCTTCAGGGCCCTACTGAGAGCTCACTTCCTCCAGGAGGCCTTCCCAGACTGAGCCCTCTCCTTCCTCTCCCCTCTCCCTCTTCCCCATCCCCCCCACCTTACCTCCTTCCCCTCCCCACAGCACCTGTATATATGTATATATGTTTGTATGTATTTATTACTCTATTTATTTATTTATTTATTTTATTTGTACATATTTATTCTATTTATTTTGTTAATATGTTTTGTTTTGTTCTCTGTCTCCCCCTTCTAGACTGTGAGCCCACTGTTGGGTAGGGACCGTCTCTATATGTTGCCAACTTGTACTTCCCAAGCACTTAGTACAGTGCTCTGCACACAGTAAATAATAAATACGATTGAATGAATGAATGAATGAAAGTGCTAGTTCAACGCTTTGCATACAAGTTCTCAATAAATACAATTGATTGATTGATTGAAATATTTCAGAAGATTTGATCAGAAGGTGAAAGTGAACAGGAATCATTTTTCTACAGTAACCTTCAGTCCAAGTTTCCCCACTCTAGAACATCCAAGCGTTGTCCATCCACCTCTGCATCAAACAGTAATTCCTTACCACTGGCTTTAAAGCAATCAATCACCTTGCCCCCTCCTACCTTAAGTCCCTGATATCCTACTACAACCGGCCAGCACACTTTACTCCTTTGTTGCCAACCTACTCACTGTACCTCAATCTCATCTATGTTGCCTCTGACCGCTCACCCACATCCTGACTCTGGCCTGGAATGCCCTGCCTCTTCATATCCAACAGAAGATCACTCTCCCTGTCTTCAAAGCCACATCTCCAAAAGGCCTTCCCCGACTAGGCCCTCATTTTTCTTCTCCCATTCCCTTCTGCATTCATTCATTCAATTGTATTGAGTGCTTACTGTGTGCAGAACACTGTACTAAGTGCTTGGAAGGTACAATTCAGCAATTAGAGACAATCCCTGCCCACACAGGGTTTACAGTATGGAAGGGGGAAGACCAATATCAAAACAAGCAAACAAGCAACAATATAAATAAATAGAATTATAGACATACACATCAAAACGAGTAAACAAGCAGCAATATAAATGAATAGAATTATAGACATACACGTCAAAACAAGTAAACTGGCATCAATATAAATAAAAAGATTTATTGATATATACACAAGTGCTGTGGGGTAGGGAGAGGGGGGTAGAGCAAAGGGAGTGAGTCGAGGCGATGTGAAGGGGAGGGGGAACTGAGGAAAAGGGAGGATAAGTCTGGGAAGGCCTTTTGGAGTAGGTGAGCCTTCAGTAGGGCTTTGAAGGGGGGAAGAGGGATTGGCAGATTTGAGGAGGAAGGGCTCCTAGGCCAGGTGTAGGACGTGGGCCGGGGTCGACAGTGGGACAGGCGAGAAGAGGCACAGTGAAAAGGAGACTGAAGTGAACAGGCTGGGCTGTAGAAGGAGAGAAGGGAGGTGAGATAGGAGGGGGCAAGGTGATAAAGAGCTTTGAAGCCAATAGTGAGAAATTTTTGCTACATGAGAAGGTAGATAGGCAGCCACTGGAGATTTCTGAGGAGAGGGATGACATGCCCAGAACGTTTCTTTAGAAAGATGATCTGGGCAACAGAGTGAAGTATCGCCCTGCCACTTAGATTTTCACCTTCATTCACCCCTCCCTCAGCTCCACAGCACTTTTGTACACAACCATAATTTCATTTAATTACATTAATGTCTGTCTCCCCCTGTGGACTGTAAGCTCGCTGTGGGCAGGGAACGGGGTCTACCAATTCTGTTATATTTACTCTCTCAGTGCTTAATACAGTGATTTGCACTCAGTATTTGCTCTATAAATGCTATGGATGAATTGATTGAATAAATGAAAAGGGAGCAAGAAGGGTTGTGAAAGCCTTGTAGGATGAATAGTGGGAAAGTTCAATTACTCCAGTGTACGCTGGTTGAATACCTCATCTATAAGAGAGTGGAGAACAGTTTTAGGCATTGATAAATGACTGCTTTTTGGAACAATGAATCTCAGAATTACAAGGAAAGAGACTGAATTTAGCTTTGATTTGTGGAAGCTGCCGAGTGTAGGAGGTATGTGTGGGAGCCACTCTAATCACCACATAATTTTAATCTCTTTGCTGGGGATGGACTCCCCTCCCCTGCCCTACAACCCCTCCTCCACCTCTAAGCCATCATTAATACAGAATTTTAGGAAAAGGAACTAAGATAAAATAAAACCATTAGTTAGGAGAAAGCATTAGGTAAAAAAAGAAATAAAGCAGCGTGGCTCAGTGGAAAGAGCATGGGCTTTGGAGTTGGAGATCATGGGTTCAAATCCCGGCTCTGCCACTTGTTGGCTGTGTGACTTTGGGCAAGTCACTTCACTTCTCTAGGCCTCAGTTCCCTCATTTGGAAAATGGGGATGAAGACTGTAAGCCCCCCGTGGGACAACTGCATCATCTTGTAACCTCCCCAGCACTTAGAACAGTGCTTTGCACATAGTAAGCGCTTAATAAATGCCATCATTATTATTATTATTAACAAATCTGGGGGAGTTTCGAAACACTCCATATTAGAAAGCTCAGAAAAAAAATGTGACAGGAAGAAAAATGAATATGTGATCAAATATAAACCCTTCATAGTTAAATGGCAAAGTGAAAGAGGTCACCAGGAGGACAAGATCATTTGTAAAAATAGAGAACTTCTGAATCAATAAGATTAAGAATGTCACAAGGAAAAAAAAGAAATAAGACCGAAAAGGAAATAAAATGAGCAGTCTGCAAGGGAAACAAAGTTAATATTAAACTTTTTTTAATGTAGAAGCAGGAAACCAACTAGGGAATCAGTGTAGCCACTGGATAGATCATATTAACAGCCACTTATTAAGTGGATAACACTTATTATTAAGTGTTATTAATTATTAACACTTATTAAGTGTTTACTATTTGTGAAGCACTCTTCTAAGCTCTGGGGTAGATACAAGGTAATTAGAGTGGACACAGTCCCTGTCCTACTTTGGGCTCACAGTACTTCCCAAGCACTTAGTACAGTGCTCTGCACATAGTAAGCACTCAATAAATACGATTGATGATGATTTTGGTGTAGTAGATAGAACAAAGGGCCTGGGAATCAGAAGGTCATGGGTTATAATCCTGACTCCATCATTTCTGGGCTCTGTGACCTTGATCAAGTCACTTCACTTCTCTGGGTCTTTTTTTTTATGGCATTTATTAAGCGCTTACTATGTGCAGAGCACTGTTCTAAGCACTGGGGAATTTACAAGGTGATCAGGTTGTCCCACGTGGAGCTCACAGTCTTCATCCCCATTTTACAGATGAGGGAACTGAGGCCCAGAGAAGTTAAGTGACTTGCTCAAAGTCACACAGCTGACAAGTGGTGGAGCCGGGATTTGAACCCATGACCTCTGACTCCAAAGTCCGTGCTTTTTCGACTGAGCCACGCTGCTTCTCTAGGTCTCGGTAAATGAGGTCTTAGTTACCTCATTTGTAAAATGGGGATTGAGGCTGTGAGCCCCACATGGGACAGCGACTGTGTCCAATACAATTTGCTTGTATCCACCTCAGCGCTTACTACAGTGCCTGGCACATAGTAAGCGCTTAAAAAATGCCACAATTATTATCATTATTATTATAATACCTACTGTACATTTGCGGAAACTGAGGAAATAAAAAGCGGAACGACTTGCCCAAGGTCACACAGCAAGCAATTGGTAGAGAAGCAGTGTGGCTCAGTGGAAAGAGCACGGGCTTTGGAGTCAGAGGTCATGGGTTCAAATCCTGGCTCCGCCACTCGTCAGCTGTGTGACTTTGGGCTAGTCACTTAACTTCTCTAGGCCTCAGTTACCTCATCTGTAAAATGGGGATTAAGACTGTGAGCCCCACATGGGACAACCTGATCACCTTGTAAATTCCCCAGCCCTTAGAACAGTGCTCTGCACATAGTAAGCGCTTAATAAATGCCATTATTATTATTATTATTATTATTATTATTATTATTATGTGGGATTAGAACCCAGGTCCTCAGACTCCCAGGCCCAAGCTCTTTCCATAGGCCATGCTGCATCTCATAGAAAGGTGCTAGGGGAAGAAGATGGCTTTTTCATCTTTAGTAGTCGTAATAATAGTAAGTGTTAGATGCTTACTGTATGCAGAGCACTGTATCAAGCACTAGGAAATAATTTGTACATAATAATAATAATAATGGCATTTATTAAGCACTTACTATCTGCAAAGAACTGTTCTAAGCACTGGGCAGGTTACAAGGTGATCAGGTTGTCCCATGGGGGGCTCACAGTCTTAATCCCTATTTTACAGATGAGGTAACTGAGGCACAGAGAAGTGAAGTGACTTGCCCAAAGTCAAACAGCTGACAATCAGCGAAGCCAGGATTTGAACCCATGACCTCTGACTCCAAAGCCCGGGCTCTTTCCACTGAGCCACGCTGCTATTAGACATGGTTTCTGTCCCTTGGGGCAAGAAAGGGAGAGAGGGACTGGTGACGGATACATTAAGAGAGATGAAACAAAGCACTAAGAGAATAATTAGACAAAAACACTTTTTAGGGGTTTTCTGTTAAAAGTACACGGGAGGTTCCCACAGACTGCTTTTTGTTTCAGATAGATCAGAAATATTGGAACAATCGATCACTCACATTTATTGAGTGCTCACTATGTGCAGAGCACTGCACTAAGTGCTTGGGTGAGTACAATATAACACCATTGGTAGACAAGTTCCCTGTCTACAACAAGCTTATTTTCATTATTCATTTTCATTTATTTTCATTATTTTCATTGTTGCCAACTTGTACTTCCCAAGCGCTTAGTACAGTGCTCTGCACACAGTAAGCGCTCAATAAATATGATTGATTGATTGATTCACTAGTATTTATTAATAATAACAATAATGACGGCATTTATTAAGCACTTACTATGTACAAAGCACTTTTCTAAGTGCTGGGGACGTTACAAGTCGATCACGTTGTCCCATGGGGGGCTCACAGTCTTCATCCCCATTTTGCAGATGAAGTAACTGAGGCACAGGGAAAGGAAGTGACTTGCCCAAAGTCACACAGCTGACAATTGGCAGAGCCGGGATTTGAACCCATGACCTCTGACTCCAAAGCCCGTGCTCTTTCAACTGAGCCATGCTGCTAGTGGACATGGTTTCTGTCCCTTGCGGCAAGAAGGGGAGAGAGGGACTGGTGACAGATACATTAAGAGAGATGAAACAAAGCACTAAGAGAATATGAAGACAAAAACTCTTTTTAGGGGTTTTCTGATAAAAGTGCGCAGGAGGTTCCCACAGACTGCTTTTTGTTTCAGAAAGATCAGAGGTATTTATTGAGCATTTACTGTGTGCAGAGCACTGTACAAGCACTTATAGTCTAGAGGGTCAAAATTGAGGAAGCAAACAGGGTAATTTGAGGCAAATACATACATGAGAATTG
This sequence comes from Tachyglossus aculeatus, assembly GCF_015852505.1. NCBI lineage: Eukaryota > Metazoa > Chordata > Mammalia > Monotremata > Tachyglossidae > Tachyglossus > Tachyglossus aculeatus. Next base: position 129,035,370 of record NC_052067.1, on the reverse strand, counting down.
AACAAATGACCAGGACTGGATAACAACAACTCTAGAATTCTGTGACAAACTTGTGGAACTGTTGTGTAAACTGATTACACAAATGACCATGATACTGAAAGATGATAGCATCATCAATGCAGTGTCCATCTGTCAGAAAGTCTCCTCCTTCATGGCCAACTGGCAGAAATTATATTAAAGTTTAGCATTAGTAAGCTCTTAAATAATAATAATGATTATGGTATTCCTTAAGCTTTTACTATGTGCCAGACACTAAGCCCTGGGGCAAATACAAGCTAATCAGGCTGGACACAGTCCCTTTCTCATGTGGGGCTCACACTCTTAATCCCCATTTTACAGATGAGTGAACTGAAGCACAGAGAAGTGAAGACTTGCCCAAGGTCACACAACAAGCAAGTGGTGGAGCTGGGATTATAACACGGGATTTATATTCATTTATTCAATTGTATTTATTGAGTGCTTACTGTGTGCAGAGCACTGTACTGAGCACTTGGGAAGTACAAGTTGGCAACATATAGAGAAGGTCCCTACCCGACAATGCGCTCACAGAGGTAAATGAAATGTGAATAGCAAGAAAGTTGACGTGATATATTTAGATTTTGAAAAGGATTTTGACAAGATTTTGGCCTGAGTCTTTGACAAAACTAAGCAACCATGGGATCTGGGGAGATGAGAACTGGCTTAAAGATGTATGGGGAGGGAGAGAGAGAATTGTCTTTCTGGAAAAAGACATCACTGAGGCAAAAATTCATGTGAGTGTTTGTGTGAGTGATAAGGCCAATGAAGGACGTATAATCCAGGCTGCATTTTAAATACAAAAATGTTTTCTCTTATTGTGTTATCATGTTTATTTGTATTGTCTGCAGCTGTTTTCACTCTTGCCTTCTTTCTTTCCATCTTCATGCAGCTTCTACTAGAAAAAGAGCCACTTCACTTCTTTCCTGATTGTAGTATACCATGCTCAACAATCTGCAGTAATTACCTTCCAGTTTTCATCTGGGATACAGTACTGTCTGAGACCTTGTTGGCTGTATCCTTAAAATGTTTCCTCTGTTTCTTGCTTTCAGTTTTCAATTTCAGCTCAAAATAGAGGAGCTGTTGGGATATCTTGCTGCTGTTCATTCATTCATTCAATCGTATTTATTGAACACTTACTGTGTGCAGAGCACTGTACTAAGTGCTTGGGAAGTACAAGTTGGCAACATATAGAGAAGATTCCTACCCAACAAAGTTGACTCTCCTAAAGTGTGGCTCAATGGAAAGAGCATAGGCTTGGGAGTCAGAGGTCATGGGTTCAAATCCCACTCTGCCAATTATCAGCTGTGTGACTTTGGGCAAGTCACTTAACTTCTCTGTACCTCAATCACCTCACCTGTAAAATGGGGATTAAGACTGTGAGCCCCGCGTGGGACAACCTGATTACCTTGTATCCTCCCCAGCACTTAGAACAGTGCTTTGCACATAGTAAGTGCTTAATAAATGCCATTATTATTATTATTATTAATTAATTCATTCAATCATATTTATTGAGTGCTTACTGTGTGCAGGACACTGTACTAAGCACTTGCACTGTACTAAGCGCTTGTTCGAGTGATTGGTTTCTTATTACATCATCTATTGTCCCATTATTAATTTATGCCTAAACAGAATTATCAGACAGGCTTAGTTAGCTCTTCTCTGCCAATATACATTTTGTTATATGTATGAAGTCCCTAGTTTAGGTTGACACCAATTTTTGACAATCATTTGCATTTCTTCTCTGAGGTGTTATGAGATTCTCCAAAGGGGATCCAGTGAGACGACTGGCAGGAATGAAGAGTCCCTGCTGGGGTTTAGTGGGAGTAGAGAGAGGAGGTATTACTCTACTGATGATGAAATATGAACAACAAAACACAAAGTTTCTAAAGACGTTATGCAGCACAATCTCAAACATGAAGAACAATTTGGCTATGATTCCTGCAAAGCCAAAGGGAAGCCTAAGGTGGTTTCCAGAGTTTTCAGATTGAAAACCATCCAAAATATTATTTTCAGAAATAGTTGAGGTGAGAAACTGTTGGAAGATTATTTGGTTAATTAATTTGCTAAAACTATGTAGCACTTTTGTCCATTACAATCGTCCTGGCTAGGAAATGTTTTGTTGTCAAAGAGCCTCTTCTTTCTCATTCAAAGTAACTGCTCTTCCTACTCAGGAAAATTTTGTTTGTTTGTTTGTTTTCTGGAGGAAGAAATATATAATTCCTTTGGGGTTCTAGAGATATTGCCTTGCAAACTTAAGAAAAAAATTGATTGAAATTGATAGGATGTGAGCATGACAAAATTTATGTCAGTTCACCAAATCACACAGAGCCAAGTTTAAGGGACAGACCTAAGGGGTATTCACCTTACCTCAAAAATAGCAGGCTAAAAATATAAACTGAAGGAACCATCTCTTCACCCAACAAGTAATAAGTATGTAGAATTTGTTACCGGAGAAATTTATGGAAGAAGACAGCACAGTTATAACAGTGGCACTGGTCAAGCACTCTGCTAATCTCTGGGGTAGATACAACCTAATCAGTTTGGATAAAACCACGTCCCATATGGGGCTCATACAAACAAGGTAACTGAGGCACAGAGAAGTTAAGTGACTTGTCCAAGTTCACACAGGAGACAAGTGGCAGAGCTGGGATTAGAACCCAGGTCCTATATATTATTTTGTTAATATGTTTTGTTTTGTTGTCTGTCTCCCCCTTCTACACTGTGAGCCCACTATTGGGTAGGGACCATCTCTGTATGTTGCCAACTTGTACTCCCCAAGCGCTTAGTACAGTGCTCTGCACACAGTAAGCACTCAATAAATATGACTGAATGAATGAATGACTCCTACACCTATGCTCTCTCCACAAGGCCATGTTGCTTCTTTTAAATAGGTTTGGTATGAATAGATTCAAGGAGGGTTTGGACATATACAGGAGCGAGAGGTTCACAATGGGCTATCTGAGGGAAGTTAAATGATGTAAGAAGGAGAAAGAAAAATTAGTAGATTCAAGAAGGATTTAGATAGATTCATGGAATGTAGGATCATGGGATGTTAGGAATCTTAAGGGAAAATTTAGAGATATTAGATGGTCCAACTCTCCCTCCACAGAGTGTAAATTCCTTGAGGGCAGGGATCATCAATCAATCAATCATATTTATTGTGCACTTACTGTGTGCAGAAAACTGTAAAATAATAATAATAATAATAATAATCCCAGGTCTGCCACTTGCCTCCTGTGTGAACTTGGGCAAGTCACTTAACTTCTCTGTGCCTCAGTTACCGTATCTGTATGAGCCCCATATGGGACATGGTTTTTATCCAAACTGATTAGGTTGTATCTACCCCAGAGATTAGCAGAGTGCTTGACAAGTACCACTGTTATTATTGTGCTGTCTTCTTCCATAGATTTCTCAGGTAACAAATTCTACATACTTATTACTTGTTGGGTGAAGAGGTGGTTCCTTCAGTTGCTAAGTGCTTACTATGTGCCAGGCACTATACTAAGCACTGGGGTAAATACCACATAATTGGGTCGAACACAGTCCCTGTCCAACATAGGGGTCACAGTCTCTAATTTCCATTTTACCGATGTGGTAACTAAGGCACAGAGAAGTTAAGGGACTTGCCCAAGGTCACACAGCAGAAAAGTGGTAGAGTGGGGATTAGAACCAAGGTTCTTCTGACTCCCAGCTTGTGCTCTATCCATTAAGCCATGCTGTTTCTCTGCTGTTCTAAGAGCTTGGGAGAGTACAACACAACAATATAATAGACACATTCCCCTCCCACAATGAGCTTATAGTCTAGAATGGGAGACAGATATTAATAAAAATAAATAAATTACAGATATGTACTAAAGGGCTGTGGGGCTGGGGGATGACTCACCCAAGTTCACACAGCAGATAAGTGGAAGAGCTGGAATTAGAACCCAGGTCCTTCTGATTCCCGGGTTCATGCTGTATCCACTAGGCCTCACTACGGGTGTCCTATAATGGAATATAAAATAATCTTAACTGCCCAGGGCAAGAACATAAAGCCACAAACTGGCATATAAAATGATGGAATCTTCTTCCATAAATGGTGGATAAGACTTTGTCCAGTCACAAAATCTTGCCCAGAGGAATTGAATCTACTGTCAGTAGTTTGCGTGGATCATGTCTACTAAATCTACTGTACTCTCCTAAGGGCTTACTACAGTGCTCTGTACACAGAAGCGCTCACTCTAAATAGCGAAGCAGCATGGCCCAGTGGAAAGAGCATGGGCTTTGGAGCAGAGGTCATGGGTTCAAATCCCAGCTCCACCAATTGTCAGCTGTGTGACTTTGGGCAAGTCACTTAACTTCTCTGGGCCTCAGTTACCTCATCTGTAAAATAGAGATGAAGACTGTGAGTCCTCTGTGGGACAAACTGGTTGCCTTGTAACCTACCCAGTGCTTAGAACAGCGCTTTGCACATAGGGCTTAATAAATGCCATCATTACTTACCACTGATTGATTAATTAACCACAAGGATGGATGTCCAGGAAGGCTAGCATCTTAAAATTCCTTTAAATTCTCTGTTGCTTCTAGATGTACCATTGCTCTCACCAGTAATGGCCTTGCTTTGGTAGCAAAGTACTTAATGCAGTGCCCTGCAAACAGTAGGTACTCAATAAATATTACTGATTGTTTGCAACAGGAAAATGCTTCTCAAAAACCTTGTATTTTTCTATATTCATTCATTCAACCATATTTATAGAACACTTAATATGTGCAAAGCACTGTACTAAGAGCTTGGGAGAGTAGATTATAATGATAAACAGACACATTCTCTGCCCACAAAGAGCTTACAGTCTAGAGGGGGTGATAGATTGTTGGTCATTCAGAAGTCACTGGGAAATGAGAATGTAATAAGACTTTGTCCCCAACCATATATTTTTTTTAAATCCAGGAATTATATCATGAAAAATAACTCATCTTCTCCTCATATTCAACTTCATTTCTATTATCCAACTGTAAGATGAATTAGTTCCATTAGACAATTTCTATACTACTGTTTCTACATTTCTCCTTTGCTATGATTGGGGTCAATGAAGTTGGCTGAGTAACTTATTATGATATTTTGATATTTTATGAGTGAAATGTCCCAGTTGCATTTCATATTACAGATCAAGCTTAAGACCCCTAAGCACTTAGGTATCCTCATTCATTCAATTGTATTTATTGAGCACTTACTCTGTGCAGAGCACTGTACCGAGCACTTGGAAAGTACAAATTGGCAACCTATAGAGATGGTCCCTACACAACAACAGGCTCACAGTCTAAAAGGGGGAGACAGACAACAAAACAAAACAAGTAGACTTGTGTCAATATCATCAGAATGGATAAGTAGAATTATAGCTACATACACATCATTAATGAAATAATGCAAAAAATATGTACAAATATACACAAGTGCTGTGGGGAGGGGAAAGGGGTAGGGCAGAGGGAGGGAATGGGAGTGATGGGGAGCGGAGGAGGAGCAGAGGAAAAGGGGGGACTCAGTCTGGGAAGGCCTCATGGAGGAGATGAGCTCTCAGTAGGGCTTTGAAGGGAGGAAGAGAGCTAGTTTGGCGGATGTGGGGAGGGAGGGCATTCTAGGCCAGGGGGAGGACGTGGGCAGGGGGTCGATGGTGGGACAGCCAGGAACAAGGTACAGTGAGGAGGCTAGTGGCAGAGGAGCGGAGGGTGCGGGCTGTGCTGTAGAAGGAGAGAAGGGGTGTGAGGTAGGAGGGGGCAAGGTGATGGAGAGCTTTGAAGATGAGAGTGAGGAGTTTTTGCTTCATGCAAAGGTTGATGGGCAACCACCGGAGACTTTTGAGAAGGGAAGTCACATGCCCAGAGTGTTTCTATACAAAGATAATCAGGGCAGCGGAGTGAAGAATAGACTGAAGTGGGGAGAAACAGGAAGATGGGAGATCTCTTCTACCACATCATTTATGTATTTGTCTTATACTTGGTTGCTTTTCCTGTGTGTAATTTTTGTTCCAATGTCTGTTTACCTTCATAAACTCCTTGAAGGCAGGACCAGAACTACAGGGTTAAACACCGTCCCAAGAGTAAGAAGGACCTGGGTTCTAATCCTTGCCCCACCACTTGTCTGCTGATGTTGGGCAAGCCACTTCACTTCCCTGTGCCTCAGTTATTTCATTTGTAAAATGGGGATTAAGGCACTGAGGCCCATGGAGATGTGGACTATCCAACATGATTAGCTTGTATCTACCCTTGTGCTTAATATAGTACCTTGCACATAGTAAGCGCTTAACAAATACCATCAAAAAGATCACAAGCACTTTATTGTACTCTTCCATATGCTCTGCATACAGTAAATGCTCAGTATATACAGATCAACTCATTTTTCACATTCAACACACATATTCAGTCTGCTACCAAATCTTGTCCTACCTACATAGCATTTCTAAAATCTGGCCCTTATTCTACACCCATACTGCTACTATGCTGATCCAAGCATTTATCCTATCCCACCTGGACTATTGCATCAGCCTCCTTCGTGACCTTTCTGTCTCCTGTCTCTCCCCTCTCCAGTCAATACTCCACTCTGCTGCACTGCTCTATTCTCTAAAACCTCCTCAAAAACCTCCAGTGGCTTCCCATCCATCTTCACTTCAGACAAAAATTCCTTATCATCAGCTTTCAAGTACTCAATCACCTCATCCCCTCCCACCTAACCTCTCTGAACTACTATAACCTAACCTGCACACTTCAGTCCTCTAAGCACCAACCTTCTCATTGCATCCTTCTTGTAGTTTAGAACTTCTTCCTCCTTCCCATCTGACAGACCACCACTCTTCAAAGCCCTACTGATGTCATATCTCCTCCAAGAGGCCTTCCCTGACTATCCCTCCCCTGTTTTCCACATTGCCTAGTCATTTGGATATATTCCCCTTAAACACTTTGATATTCACTTCTCCCCCATGCCCACAGCACTTATGTAAGTATCCATCGTAATTCATCTTAATGACTGTCTCCCCTTCTAGTCTGTAAGATCCCTGTGGGCAGGAAGAATGTATAGTTATTATTTTGTACTGTACTTTCCCAATAGTTTAGAACAGTGCTCTGCACCTAGTAAGTACTCGATAAATACCACTGATTGATTGATGGACTGATCATTTAGTAAAAAATAAAAAAATACATCCAGTGATATCCCAATATTCAATCTAGAAGACTCTTGCACATTTCTGTGATATTTATTTTCTATTTTCAAATTGTGGATTTGAGTTTCTAGATCAGGATATTAATAGCAGTTCCTCTACATTTCCTGAATCCTCTTCTTCATCCAAACAGCTACTGCCCTGATTCATGCTTCAGTTATGGCTAAATTAGACTACTATATCAGAATTCTTACCAGTTACCAGCCACTAGATTCTCCTCCTTTTACTCTATACTACATATTTACTCTATACTACATATTGCTACCCAGATTACCCGCTTTAAATATCATTCTGCACAAAACTCTCCTTTTCTCAAAAACCTTCTGTGGCTCCTCATCCCCTCCGAACTAAGCATAAACACCTTACCATTGGATTTATAACTGTCCCCAGTTTTCTCCACTTTACATTTGGACTCTCTTCAACTCGATACTTTCCCGCTCTCATTTTCCCTTCCTCTCACCATCATGACCTTTAAACTCTTGCTTGAAGAGTTCCTCTGCATGGAACTCCCCTCTACTTCTGTGTCAGATCACCACAAATCACCAGCTTCACAACTTTCCTGCAGTCCCACCTCCTCCGGGAAGCCCTCTCAGAGGAATTTCTGGCACCCCAATCCATGTCCACCCAGCAGCTACCCTTAGAATTCTTGTATTTAGATCCCTCTTCATGTCCTTTGTGTATATTAATACTCATACTATTTCACTTATTCACCTTGCATAGTTTTTCTGATCGAAAACTTCTAATATAGGTGTTTTTTTCTGAAGTCAATGTTTTTGTTTTCTTTCTTCCCATATCACAGTATCAAACCTGCCTCACTTCTTGGAAAATTTTGTTTCCACTCTTTATGTATTTTTTTCTTTTCCTCCTTGTGCTTCACCTTCTCACTTTCTTACTCCTCCTTCCATCCCTAATGCCTTGACTATCTTCATCCAATCCCTCTTCCCATTTCAAACTCTTTTGATCACTCCTTCCGACCCTGAAGTTATACTTTTGGGTCCCTTATATTTTAAACATTCTTTATTCAAAGCCAGTTTGATCTTGTCAAATTATCCAGTAACAAATTTACCAAGTGAAGGAAACAAGAAAGGTTTATTTGGATTGTATGCCATTAGAGAATTAGGGAATGCTTATCCAATATATAACATGATGTGCTAATAGAATCAATCACTGAATCAAATTTATTGAGCACCTATTGGGTGAAGAGCAGTGTTCTAAGCACTTGGGAGAGTACAACATAACAGAGCTGGTAGATACTTTCCCTGCCCACAACAAGCTTGCAGTCTGGAGGAAGAAACAGATGTTCTGGGTTCCTGGCATTGGTTAGGACAACATACAAAAATTTTTCTACGGTTCATCAGTGACAGTTAAGTTACAGGAGAACTGAGTGTATGTTCTTTTGCCAAGAACATTTTAAATCCTTTCTGTGATAGGAGGTCCAGATAAGAGCTTTCCCTCCTCTGAAAGCAGACATTTCTTTCCTTTTATATGTTTAGTGTCTGAATCCAGCTTATTGAGGATGACATTTGTTTTGTGGGTTTAAAAGATTAAGGCTCAGTCGAAGAAATTAATTTCAGAAAAAGAAGGGAGTGGTGGGGAGAACACATTACTATTCTTTGACTTTTTTCGTTTTACAGGAAGGTCTTATCTATCTAGTTGTAGCTCCAGTTGTGATTCCTGAAGTCATGAAAACTTTCCATCCTCAATTCTTCCTTTGCAAATCCAGCCAAAATGAAAACACCAGCTGTTAAGCTATGTAATGCTGTCACACACATTGTGCATTACACACATTATCAATTTCCTCTCCAGACAAAAGACACCTGTTTTTACTTTCTCCCTTTTTCCTGCCTTCTTCACCTGAACAAACTGAAGACTTGTTTTATCCGACACTGGTTAGAATATGCCCGTCAAATAGAATAGAACCAGCTGCTGAATATATTACGTGATTAGCTTCACACTGTAGAGGGAATATTCTTGGGTTTTGTCCCCTTCCCCTCGAAAGATAACAGCCAAGGAGGTGCTGTTAGAAGGTCTAGTGAGAATTGGAGTGAGAGGAGAAGGTGAATATATGAAAATGATTGAGAAACAGCATGGTTTAGTGGACAGAGCACGGGTTTGGAGCCAGAAAGACTCCAGCTCTAATTCCAGCTCTGCCCCATGTCTGCTCTGTGATCTTGGACAAGTCACTGAACTACTCTGGGCCTGAGTTCTCTCATCTGTAAAATGGGGATTAAGAGTGTAAGCCCATGTGGGACAGGACTGTGTCCAACCTGATTAACTTGTATCAATCTGAGTACTTAGAACAGGGCCTCACACATAGTAAGAGCTTAGCAAGTACCAGAATTATGAAAAAAACAGGTGAGAAAAGTCTGTGAATTCTGGTCCTGCAGCTAAATTTGCCTCTGTGAGTGAGACTGTGTCTGAGTGTATGACTGTAAATGAGCTAGTCTGTCCGTGTGATGGACCCCTATATTCTACAAGCTTCTGTTGGGGAGGGATCATATACACCTACTCTTTTGTAGTGATAATACTTGTGGTATTTGTTAAGCACTTACTGTGTACCCACCACTGTACTAAGTGCTGGGGTAGATATAAGATAATCAGGCCCCACGTGGGGCTCAAAGCTTTAGTGGGAGGGAGAACAGATTTTGCATCCCCATTTTGCAGAGGGAGGGTAGGTGACTTGCCCAAGATCACACAGCAGACGAGTGGCAGAACCAGGATTATAACCCAGGTCCTCTGACTCCCACACTAGTACTCTTTCCACTATTCATTCATTCATTCAATCATATTTACTGAGCACTTACTGTGTGCAGAGCACTCTACTAAGCGTTTGAGAAGTACAAGTTGGCAACATATAGAGACAGTCCTTACCCAACAAAGGGGTCACAGTCTAGAAGGGGAAGACAGACAACAAAACAAAACATGTAGACAGGTGTCAGAATAAATAGAATTATAGCTATATACACATCATTAATAAAATAATTAGAGTAGTAAATATGTACACTAGACCAAACAGCTTCCCTACTCTCCCAAGTACTTACTTAGATCAGTGCTCCACACAGAATAAGTGTTCAATAAATATTGCTGATAGACTGAATGTACTTGGGTGATTGTGTGAGTACCTTTGTCTCTGCCTCTTTCTCCTTGATTTTTCTGCTTTCACCTCTGTCTCCCCTTGTCTTTGTGGTTCTCCTTTTTTATATTTCCATTTGTCTCTTTTTCTGCCTTCCCTCCTGTCTCTTCCTTTTTGTTTCTGTTTATATTTCTCCCTGCATCATTCTATCTTTCTCCCTTTCCCACCTCTCTTCTCTCTGCCCATCCTCATCATCCCCAAATTCTCACATTTTTGGCTCCGCCTCCTAGGAGTCTGTTCCCTGTTCCATTTGAATTCCAGAAAATAAGGTCATTTTATGACTTTGCCACTTGGAATGGCCCTGGGTACCCATTATGCAATCCTGAACCAATGGAGAAATATCATGAAAGAGAATCATTTAATACTGAACTATTAGAGTTGGTGTCAAAAAAAATTATCGTGAATGACATGGATGAGAATGTCACAAAGGTGAACATTTTGGGGGAAAAGATCATTTTCTTTTGGAAATATAATTTCTTCTGTATTTCACCGTAGAACAAGGATATGGACGTTTGGCCAAATTGAGCAATCCATCCATAGTATTTATAGAGTGTCTATTTTGAAGGGAGCTAACAATAATAATACTAATATTTGTTAAGCTCTTACTACATGCCAAGCACTGTTCTAAGCACTGGGCTAGATACAAGGTAATCAAGTTGTCCCACTTAAGGCTCACAGTCTTAATCCCCATTTTACAGATGAGGTAACTGAGGCACAGAGAAGTTAAGTGATTTGCCCAAGGTCACCCAGCAGACAAGTGGCGGAGCCAGGATTAGAACACACATCCTCTGACACCCAAGCCCGTAGTACTCTTTCCACTGAGCCATGCTGCTTAACAACCAATAGGTCGAAGTCTGTGCAGCCAAGTAAGCAATTCACATGGTAGAGCATTTGCTGAGCATGTGAGAGGTAGTGGAATTGAGGGCCACCTTCTCCACTTAGGAAGCAGCATGTGAGAGCATTGGCCTGAAAGTCAGCAGGTTTCAGGTTTTAATCCTAGCTCTGCCACATTTCTGCTGTGTGTCTTTGGGCAAGTTGCTTCACTGGGCCTCAGTTACCTTATCTGTAAAATGGAAATGAGACTGTTAGCTCCAAGGGGGAAGGGACTGTATTCAACTCAATTTGCTTGCATCCACCCCAGTGCTTAATAAAGTGCCTGGAACATAGTATGCACTTAAATACCACAATTATTATTATTATTGTTATTAATAATAATAATAATAATAAATTACCACTAGTCCAGTCTCAGAGTCCACCCCAGAAGCTCTGACATCACCTGCCTGTCCCAAAACAATTGAAAAAGCTGTGTGGCTTATTGGAAAGAATACAGGTCCAGGAATTAGAGGACGGGATTCTAATCCTGACTCTGCCACTTTTCATTCATTGAATAATAATAATAATAATAATAATAATGATGACATTTATTAAGTGCTTACTATGTGCAAAGCACTGTTCTAAGCACTGGGGAGGTTACAAGGTGATCAGGTTGTCCCACGGGGGGCTCACAGTCTTAATCCCCATTTTACAGATGAGGTAACTGCGGCACAGAGAAGTTAAGTGACTTGCCCAAAGTCACACAGCTGACAATTGGCAGAGTTGGGATTTGAACCCATGACCTCTGACTCCAAAACCCATGCTCTTTCCACTGGGCCATGCTGCTTCTCCTCATATTTATTGAGCACTTAGTGTGTTCAGAGCACTGTACTTAGTACAGTGCTCTGTACTGTGCTTGTCTGCTGTATGACCTTGGGCAAGTCACTTCACTTCTCTGTACCTCAGCTTCCTCAACTGTAAAATGGGGATTGAATACCTGTCATCCCTCTACTGAGACAACAAGTCCCATTTGGGGCTTGTCTAACCTGATTAATTTGTTACCTACTACAGTGCTTAGAACATTGTTTGATGCATAATAACAGCTTAAAAATTTAATAATAATAATAATAATAATAATGATAATGATAATAACCTGTGAGATTCAGAGCAATTCAGGATTGGCTACCTTAGCTCTCACCCTTCACCTAAGTGTCCATGGTAATTGTGTGAGGGTCTGAGTACGAGATCACAGGGCCCTCTAATGGAGGCTGCCATTCTGCCGGTGTACACAGGACAGCATCTCACGAACTTAAAATAATTGTGGTGTTAGTTAAGTGCTTACTATGTTCCAGGCACTGTACTAAGCACTGGGGTGGATACAAGCAAATAGGTTGGACACAGTCCCTGTCCCGCATGGGGCTCACAGTCTTAATCCCCCTTTTACAGATGAGGGAACTGAGGCACAGGGAAGTAAGTGACTTGCCTAAGGCCACACAGCAGACAAGTGGCAGAGCTGGAATTAGAACCCGTGACTCCCAAACTCATGCTCTATCCACTACACATGCTGCCTCTATTCTCCGGTTGAACTCTAGACTGTGAGCCCATTGTTGGGTAGGGACCGTCTCTATATGTTGCTGACTTGTACTTCCCAAGCGCTTAGTACAGTGCTCTGCACACAGTAATCGCTCAATAAATATGATTGAATGAATTGAATGAATGGACACTAAAAATACTCCTTACCAAGATCCCTTTGGTTGGCTTGAAAAAAAGAGTTGTAAACATTTCTACATTAAGGAAAAAGATGATTAGTTAACTTTCCTGAAGCAGCCACGCTAGAGAAGTAGTGTGGGTCAGTGGAAAGAGCACAGGCTTGGGAGTAAGAGGTCATGGGTTCTAATTACAGCTCCCCCACATGTCTGCTGTGGGACCTTGGGCAAGTCACTTAACTTCTCCGAGCTTCAGTTACCTCACCTGTAAAATGGGGATTAAGACCGTGAGCCCCTCGTGGGACAACGTGATCACCTTGTATCCTCCCCAGCGCTTAGAACAGTGCTTCACATATAGTAAGCATTTAACAAATGCCATCATTATCATTATTATTTCCTTTTTAAATGGACTTGAAGCTTATAGATAGATGCATTCTTTAAGAAGCTTTAAAGTAAAATGATGGTAGGAGTTAGAGCTAACACCGATTTATTTTCTTCAAGTCCTCTGTGCTGTCTTGCCTTGGTCCGTTGTGAACCTAGGGTAAAGATTTAAGCCCCTGGTGTCAAATTGTACAATTTATTGCAGCTTTAGTATGCAATGGAAAATCTGTTCCTATTCATTCAACTTGCTCGGGAATTGGAATTCTTTCAAATTACAACATGTCTGTAGAGTTCATTGGAAAGCTATAACCCAAACCCTGGTGACTAGTACCTAGAGAAGCAGCATGGCCTAGTGGATAGAGCACGGGACTGGGATTCAGAAGGACCTGTGTTCTAATCCTGGCTCCTCCACTTTGTCTGCTGTGTGACTTTGGGCAAGTCACCTCATTTTTCTAGGCCTTGGATTCCTCTTCTGTAAAATGGGGATTAAGAATGTGAGCTCCATGTGGGACAGAGACTGAGCCCAACCCAATTATCTTGTGTCTACCCCAGTGCTTAGTACAGTGCATGGCACATAGTAGGCGCTTTACAACAGCTTCACTGACTCTGTCCTCTCCTGGTTCTCCTTTTACCTCTTTGTGAGCTCCTCCTCTGTCTCCCATCTCCTAACTGTGGGGGTCCCTCAAGGTTCAGTTCTTGGTCCCCTTCTATTCTCCATCTACACCCATTCCCTTGGAGACCTCATTTGCTTCCACGGCTTCAACTACCACCTCTACACAGATGATACCCAAATCTACATCTCAGCCTGATCCCTCTCCCTCTCTCGAGTTTTGCATCTCCTCCTGTCTTCAAGACAGCTCTACTTGCATGTTCTCCCATCACTTCAAGCTTAACATGTCCAAAAAGGCTCCTTATCTTCCCACCCAAATCCTGTCCTCCCCCTGACTTCCCCATCACTGAAGACAGCAACACTATCTTTCCTGTCTCACAAGCCCATAACCTTGGCATTATCCTTGACTCTCTGTCATTAAACCCCCATATTTAGTGATTAGTCACTAAATCCTACCAGTCCCACCTTCACATCATCACTAAAATCAGCCTTTTCCTCTCCAACCAAACTGCTACCATATTGATACAATCACTCATCCTGCCTTACCTGGATAAATGCATCGGCCTTCTTTCTAATCTACCAGCCTCCTGTCTCTCCCCACTCCAGTCCATACTTCGCTCGGCTGCCCAGATCATTTTCCTACAAAAACATTCAGGAAATATCACCCCACTCATCAAGAAACTCCAGTGGTTGCCCATCCACCTCTTCATCAAGCAAAAGCTCTTCACCAGTGGCTTTAAAGCAGTCCACCACCTCACTTCCTCCTACCTCAACTCGATTTTCTTCTTCTACAACCCAGCCCGAATACTTTGCTCCTCTTGCACTAAGCTTCTCATTCTACCTCAATCTTGTCTATCTCACCACCGACCCCTAGCCAATGTCCTGCCTCTCACCTGGAACCCCCTCCCTCCTCAAATCCGACTGACAACTCTCCCCACCTTCTAAGTTCTATTGAAGGCACATCTCCTCCAGGAAGTCTTCCCAGACTAAGCCACCCTCCTCCCTGCCATCTCCCACTCCCTTCTGTGTCAGCCTGGACTTGCTCCCTTTGCTTTTCCCCTTTCCCAGCCCCACAGCACATATGTATCTATCTGTAGTTTAATTGTATTGACATCTGTCTCCCCCCAATTAGACTGTAAGTTCACTAGGGACAGGGAATGTGTCTGTTTATTGTTGTACTGCACTCTCCCAATCAATCAATCAATCAATCAATCAATCGTATTTATTGAGCGCTTACTATGTGCAGAGCACTGTACTAAGCGCTTGGGAAGTACAAATTGGCATCACACAGAGACAGTCCCTACCCAACAGTGGGCTCACAGTCTAAAAGGGGGAGACAGAGAACAGAACCAAACATACCAACAAAATAAAATAAGTAGGATAGAAATGTACAAGTAAAATAAATAAATAAATAAATAGAGTAATAAATATGTACAACCATATATACATATATACAGGTGCTGTGGGGAAGGGAAGGAGGCAAGACGGGGGGATGGAGAGGGGGACGAGGGGGAGAGGAAAGAAGGGGCTCAGTCTGGGAAGACCTCCTGGAGGAGGTGAGCTCTCAGCAGGGCCTTGAAGGGAGGAAGAGAGCTAGCTTGGCGGATGGGCAGAGGGAGGGCATTCCAGGCCCGGGGGATGACGTGGGCCGGGGGTCGATGGCGGGACAGGCGAGAGCGAGGTACAGTGAGGAGATTAGTGGTGGAGGAGCGGAGGGTGCGGGCTGGGCAGTAGAAGGAGAGAAGGGAGGTGAGGTAGGAGGGGGCGAGGTGATGGACAGCCTTGAAGCCCAGGGTGAGGAGTTTCTGCTTGATGCGCAGATTGATCGGTAGCCATTGGAGGTTTTTGAGGAGGGGAGTAATATGTCCAGAGCGTTTCTGGACAAAGATAATCCGGGCAGCAGCATGAAGTATGGATTGAAGTGGAGAGAGACACGAGGATGGGAGATCAGAGAGAAGGCTAGTGCAGTAGTCCAGACGGGATAGGATGAGAGCTTGAATTAGCAGGGTAGCGGTTTGGATGGAGAGGAAAGGGCGGATCTTGGCAATGTTGCGGAGCTGAGACCGGCAGGTTTTGGTGATGGCTTGGATGTGAGGGGTGAATGAGAGAGCGGAGTCGAGTATGACACCAAGGTTGCGGGCTTGTGAGACGGGAAGGATGGTAGTGCCGTCAACAGAGATGGGAAAGTCAGGGAGAGGACAAGGTTTGGGAGGGAAGACAAGGAGCTCAGTCTTCGACATGTTGAGCTTTAGGTGGCGGGCGGACATCCAGATGGAGATGTCCTGAAGGCAGGAGGAGATGCGAGCCTGGAGGGACGGGGAGAGAGCAGGGGCAGAGATGTAGATCTGGGTGTCATCAGCGTAGAGATGATAGTTGAAGCCGTGGGAGCGAATGAGGTCACCAAGGGAGTGAGTGTAGATTGAGAACAGAAGGGGACCAAGCACTGAACCTTGGGGAACCCCCACAGTAAGAGGATGGGAGGGGGAGGAGGAGCCTGCAAAAGAGACTGAGAAAGAATGACCGGAGAGATAAGAGGAGAACCAGGAGAGGACGGAGTCTGTGAAGCCAAGGTCAGATAACGTGTTGAGGAGAAGGGGGTGGTCCACAGTGTCAAAGGCAGCTGAGAGGTCTAGGAGGATTAGGACAGAGTATGAGCCGTTGGATTTGGCAAGCAGGAGGTCATTGGTGACCTTTGAGAGCGCAGTTTCCGTGGAATGAAGGGGACGGAAGCCAGACTGGAGGGGGTCGAGGAGAGAGTTGTTGTTGAGGAATTCTAGGCAGCGTGTGTAGACTCTGCACATAGTAAGCATTCAATAAATATTATTGAATTAATTAATTAATAAATACCACAAGTTTTAGTATTATTACATAGTCTGCCAGTAGTACTCTCCAGGCTTCCAAAATGACATAGACAGGCTTTAACCAATCAGTGCTGTTTACTGAGTGCTTACTTTCTGCAGAGCACTGTACTAAGCACTTGGGAATATATGATACAGCAGAGTTGGTATACATGATCGTTGCCCATAGCAAGCAAAGGTTTAGTTCTACAAGCCCACCTCTCCCAGATTTCCATTTGCCAAAAGAATGACAATTCTGCTTTCATTAAGTGGACTTTTTAATCAGGACTCCTTAAGCAGGATTCAGTTCACCTGTTCTGTCTGAGGGACACCCTCCCTCATCTAATGGGGAGACTACTGCACTGAGCGGCCTGGGTAGCCCTAGGGACACCATCCTCCAGTTGAAGGGGAGTAATAATAAAGACATTTGTTAAGTGTTTACTACGTGCCAGGCACTGTACGGAACACTGGGCTGGATACAAACAAATCTGGTTAGACGCAGGCCCTGTCCCACATGAGGCTCCCGGACTTAATCCCCATTTTACAGATGAGGTAACTGAGGCCCAGAGATGTGACTTGCCCAAGGCCACACAACAGAATTGTGGCAGAGGTGGGATTAGAACCCATGACCTTCAGACTCCCAAGCCTGTGCCCCGTCCACTGCACCATGTTGCTTCTGCCACTACAATAATAATAATGATGGCATTTATTAAGTGCTTACTATGTATAAAGCACTGTTCTAAGCACTGGGGAGGTTACAAGGTGATCAGGTTGTCCCACGGTGAGCTCACAGTCTTCATCCCCATTTTACAGGTCTTAACAGGTCCACCCTACTCCAGCACATAATAGTTTGAATCTGCTCTCTGTGACATCATTATCTGCCAATTTTATTATTGCCATAGCATATTAATTGTTTAATTACACCCTGTGATGCCATCACCTACTTATATCATTGCTACTGTTTTATTGCTTCTGCATCTCAGTTGTTAACCTCCCGCTGTACTGTCACTCGCCCTGCTGACCTCACCATGAACTTTCAATTCCCTTGCTCCCAACTGCCATTCCCATTCCTCACCTTCCCCTTCCCCTCTCCCACCCAGCTTTTTCCCTCCCTCTCACCCACCAAGACCACTCCCCCACACCCCTACCCAAGGATCCCTCTGTACCAGCGCCAGTCCTCCACTCCTCCCTCCCGGCCCCCTCTCTCCCCCTCTCCCCGCCCCCAACCCATCCCAGTTCTCCTTTCCCATCGCCACCACTCTTCCCACTCTCCCCGCCCAGGCCCCCGCCAACTCATCCCAATCCAAACCCTCCCCACCCCTTGCGCCCTTCCCCCTCCCTCCCCTCCCTCAACAGATGCTGTCAAGTGTGGCCTCTGGAACCCCCGCTCCGTTTTAAGTAAGATCCCTTTCATCCTGGACCTATTCCTTTCCAGCTCTCTACTCCTCCTCACCCTAACTGAAACCTGGCTGTCTCCGGATGACACGGTCTCTTCTGCTGCTCTCTGCAGTGCAGGCCTCTTCTTCTCCCACTCCCCCAGACTCACCGGAAAAGGAGGAGGTGTCGGTTTCCTTCTCGCCCCCCAATGTCGCTTTCGCACTATCCCTCCTCCCCTTTCCCTTTCCTTCCCTTCCTTTGAAGCCCACATTATTCGCCTCTACCACCCCCTCCAGATTCTTGTAGCTGTCATCTACCGCCCTCCCGGCCCCACCTCCAGCTTCTTTAACAACTATGACCCCTTCCTCACTTTCCTTCTCTCCTTCTCCATGCCCACCCTGATCCTCGGAGACTTCAACATCCACATGGATATCCCTGATGACACCTCTGCCACCCGCCTTCTATTTCTCCTCGACGCTGCCAACCTCTTGCTCCACCCCACCTCACCCACTCACCAACTTGGTCATACCCTTGACTTCATCATTTCCTATCGCTGCACTGTGTCCACCCTCTCCAACTCTGAAATCCCTCTCTCTGATCATAATCTTCTCACCTGTCTCCTCACTCACACTCCTTTCCCCTGTAAATCCATATTACTCCCTCACAGAGATCTCTGCTCTCTTGACCCCATCCATCTTTCTGAGCGCCTCACACCCCACCTTGCCTCCCTCTCCTCTCTACCCAGTCTTGATGATCAGATCACTGCTCTCAACTCTACCCTTTCTACTCAGCTAGACTCACTCACTCCCCTTTCCCTTCGCCGCTCTCGTACCACTAATCCACAGCCCTGGATCACTGCCACTGTCCGCCTCCTTCGCTCTTATGCTAGAGCTGCCGAACGCTGCTGGCGAAAGTCTAAACACCATGCCAACCTCGTTCACTTCAAGTTTATCCTTTCCTGCCTTAACTCAGCCCTCTCCTCTGCCAGACAAAACTATTTCTCCTCCCTCATTGACACCCATGCCCATCATCCCCGCCAGCTCTTCTGTACATTCAACTCCCTTCTCAGGCCCCCAGTTCCTCCCCCTCCTCCTTCCCTCACCCTCAACGATCTGGCCTTCTACTTCATTAACAAAATTAAATCCATCAGGTCCGAACTCCCCAAAGTCACTTCCCCGCCTTCTGCAACCCCCCGGCTCTCAACACTCCCTGCTACTCTCCCATCCTTCCCAGCAGTATCCTCAGAGGAGCTCTCCTCCCTCCTCTCAAGTGCTACTCCAGCCATCTGTGCTTCTGACCCCATTCCCTCTCATCTCATCAAATCTCTCGCTCCATCCCTTCTCCCCTCCTTAACTTCCATCTTCAACCGCTCACTCTCCACTGCTTCCTTCCCCTCTGCCTTCAAACATGCCCATGTCTCTCCCATCCAAAAAAACCCTCTTTTGACCCCACCACACCTTCTAGTTATCATCCCATATCCCTCCTACCATTCTTTTCCAAACTCCTTGAACGAGTTGTCTACACATGCTGCCTCGAATTCCTCAACACCAACTCTCTCCTCGACCCCCTCCAGTCTGGCTTCCGTCCCCTGCATTCCACAGAAACTGCCCTCTCAAAGGTCACCAATGACCTCCTGCTTGCCAACTCCAATGGCTCATACTCTGTCATAATCCTCCTCGACCTCTCAGCTGCCTTCGACACTGTGGACCACCCCCTTCTCCTCAACACACTATCTGACCTTGGCTTCACAGACTCCGTCCTCTCCTGGTTCTCCTCTTATCTCTCCGGTCGTTCATGCTCAGTCTCTTTTGCAGGCTCCTCCTCCCCCTCCCATCCTCTTACTGTGGGGGTTCCCCAAGGCTCAGTGCTTGGTCCCCTTCTGTTCTCGATCTACACGCACTCCCTTGCTGACCTCATTCGCTCCCACAGCTTCAACTATCATCTCTACGCTGATGACACCCAGATCTACATCTCTGCCCCTGCTCTTTCCCCCTCTCTCCAGGCTCACATCTCCTCCTGCCTTCAGGACATCTTCATCTGGATGACTGCCCACCACCTAAAACTCAACATGCCCAAGACTGAACTCCTTGTCTTCCCTCCCAAACCCTGCCCTCTCCCTGACTTTCCCATCTCTGTTGATGGCACTACCATCCTTCCCGTCTCACAAGCCCACAACGTGGTGTCATCCTCGACTCCGCTCTCTCATTCACCCCTCACATCCAAGCCGTCACCAAAACCTGCCGGTCTCAGCTCCGCAACATTGCCAAGATCCGCCCTTTCCTCTCCATCCATCATCATCAATCGTATTTATTGAGCGCTTACTATGTGCAGAGCACTGTGCTAAGCGCTTGGGAAGTACAAATTGGCAACATATAGAGACAGTCCCTACCCAACAGTGTGCTCACAGTCTAAAATACCATACCATTACCCTGCTCATTCAAGCTCTCATCCTATCCCGTCTGGACTACTTTATCAGCCTTCTCTCTGATCTCCCATCCTCGTGTCTCTCCCCACTTCAATCCATACTTCATGCTGCTGCCCGGATTGTCTTTGTCCAGAAACACTCTGGGCATGTTACTCCCCTCCTCAAAAATCTCCAGTGGCTACCAATCAATTTGCGCATCAGGCAGAAACTCCTCACCCTCGGCTTCAAGGCTGTCCATCACCTCGCCCCCTCCTACCTCACCTCTCTTCTCTCCTTCTACAGCCCAGCCCACACCCTCCACTCCTCTGCCGCTAATCTGCCACTGATCTCCTCACCGTACCTCGTTCTCTCCCATCCCGCCATCGACCCCCGGCCCACGTCATCCCCCGGGCCTGGAATGCCCTCCCTCTGCCCACCCACCAAGCTAGCTCTCTTCCTCCCTTCAAGGCCCTACTGAGAGCTCACCTCCTCCAGGAGGCCTTCCCAGACTGAGCCCCTTCCTTCCTCTTCCCCTCGTCCCCCTCTCCATCCCCCCATCTTACCTCCTTCCCTTCCCCACAGCACCTGTATATATGTATATATGTTTGTACATATTTATTACTCTATTTATTTATTTATTTTACTTGTACATATCTAGTTTATTTATTTTATTTTGTTAGTATGTTTGGTTTTGTTCTCCGTCTCCCCCTTTTAGACTGTGAGCCCACTGTTGGGTAGGGACTGTCTCCATATGTTGCCAACTTGTACTTCCCAAGCACTTAGTACAGTGCTCTGCACACAGTAAGTGCTCAATAAATGTGATTGGTTGATTGATTGATTTACAGATGAGGTAAATGAGGCCCAGAGAATTTAAGTGACTTGCCCAAAGTCACACAGATGACAAGTGGTGGAGCTGGACTTGAACCCATGACCTCTTACTCCAAAGCCTGTGCTCTTTCCACTGGGCCACGCTGCTTCTCTAAGCCACCTCAGCAGGCCTATGGGCACCATCCCCCAGCCAATGGGGAGAAAGTCACTCTAAATGGCCTCAGTGGGCTTGGGAACACTTTTCCCTAGGCTAGAAAGAGCCTTCCCTAGAAGAACAAACAGGAGTTTCTGAGCAAAGCTAACCACAGCGGTGACTAAGGTAGAATCTGCAGGAGACCAATAAAAAGTATTTTTCAAATCCCTCATCACAGCCGGAATCCATTAGCATGAAATTGGGGAGGACACATCTGTTATTCTTTAAGGAATTCTAACAGTTGGCCATCCTCCTAACTCGCAAAGCATTCATGGGCTCAAATGGCAGCGCCTTGCTGCATGAAATGAATCTTTTTAATTGAAGTTATTTTGCTCTAGGAAAAAGACAGAATGAATCACGACAGGGAAGCATCTGAGTACAGTCTGCTAACCTCCTCATTTTCACAGTGTGCCTGTCCTAAAGATCTGCCTCTCCCATATCCCAAGATTTTGCGTCAGTTCAACAGGACAAACATGTGGAAGCACTATTGAAAGAAATGTGGGATCTGGGGACTGGGGAAGCTTCCTGTTTTACAAAGTTGTTCGTAGCCATAACTGTGTTTAGTAAAGCTCTTTTGGAATGAGCTGACCGAGAGGGAGAGACAGACAGCTGCCGTCTGGAAAGCATCTTTAATGAACTGTTGCAGGATGTGAAATTTAGGCCTGGATGGGATTACCCTTTAGCCATTCTTCAAGCCTCAGGGATGTCAAGAGAAAATAAACCAAGCCAAAACCAAACCTCCAGAATGAAGATAAAACTGCAGAAAGAAGGGAAAGAGATTAACGGGCCTGGTTTTACTCAGATTTAACCTTCCAAGAGCCTCAAGGGCCTCAGTGAAAGGTCAAGTATAAAATAAAACAATGGTGGTTGACTGGGAGGCAAAACAAATTGCATACACAGCCCGACTGAAATTTGCAAGTCAGATGGGCAGGATCATATATTCATTTTAGACTGTGAGCCCGATGTTGGCTAGGGACTGTCTCTATATGTTGCTGAATTGTACTTTCCAATTGCTCAGTACAGTGCTCTGCACACAGTAAGCACTTAATAAATACAACTGAATGAATGAATGAAAATAATGAACTCACGTTCACACACGTCAAAAGCGATAAGGCCTTGTATAAAAACCACAGGCCTGGGAATCAGAGGATCTAGGTTCTAATCCCGGCACTGCCACTTGCCTGCTGGGTGACCTTGGGCAATTCACTTAAGTTTTCTTGACCTCAGTTTCCCCATAGGTACAATGGGAATTTGATACATGCTCTCTCTCCTACTTTATAATGATGATGGTATCTGTTAAGCACATACTAATGTGCCAAGAATTGTTCTAAGTACTGGGATAGATACAAGGTAATCAGACTGTCCTAGGTAGGGCTCACCATCTTAATCCCCATTTCACAGATGAGGGAACTGAGGCACAGAGAAGTTAAGTGACTTGCCCAAAATCACACAGCTGAGAAGTAGCGGGACCAGGATTAGAACCCACAACCTCTGACTTCCAAGGTCATGCTCTTGCCACTTAGTCACACTGCTTCTCTTCTTCAAATTTAGACTATGAGCCGCCTGTGGAATGGGACTGTGTTCAATCTGATTATCTCTTAGCTACCCCAGCGCTTAGTCCAGTGCTCGGCTTATTGTAAGTGCGTAACAAATACCATTATTGTTGTTATTATCAATAAAGGCAAAAAGTTAGAAAATGGATTTAGAGCTTGCTGATTCTTTTCTACACTACACTCAACTAGGCAACTTGGAGCTCTAGTGCTCTGTGATTTGTCTGACTGGTCTACTCTGGAAGAAGTTGAGAAAGCCATAGAGAAGCAGCATGACCTAGTGGAAAGAACACAGCAATAGGTTCTACTCTTGGCTCTGCCACTTTTTTTAAAATCATGTTTCTTAAGAGCTTACTTTGTGCCAGGCACTGTACTAAGTGCTCGGGTAGGTCCAGCGCTTAGAACAGTGCTTTGCACATAGTAAGCGCTTAACAAATGCCATCATTATTATTACAAGTTAATCAGGTTGGAACCAGTTGCCCTGCATGGGGCTCACAGTCTTAATCCCCAAGAGGCTTTTCCTGACTAATAATAATAATAAATAGTAATTATGGTATTTATTAAGCACTTACTATGTGCCAGGCACTGCACTAAGCACTAGGGTGGATACAAGCAAATTGGGTTGGACACAGTCCCTGTCCCACATGGGGCTCCCAGTCTCAACCCCTATTTTCCAGATGAGGTAATTGAGGCCCAGAGAAGTGAAGTGATTTGCCCAATGTCACACAGAAGACAAGACTAATCCCCCCTTTCCTCTTTTTCCACTCCCTTCTGTGTTGCTCTGACTTGCTCCCTTTATTTGTCCCCCAACCCAGCCCCACAGCACTTATGTACATATCTGTCATTTATTAATGTCTCTCTTCCCCCCAATTCTAGACTGTAAGCTCATATTGTCAGCGAATGTGTCTGCTTAGTGCCGTATTGTCCTCTCCCAAGCGCTTAGTTCAGTGCTCTGCACACACTAAGCTCTCAGTAAATGCGACTGACTGACTCTTCTTGCGTTGTTGTGGCTGTTGATTGCAGCTCCTCTGCTTTTCCCTGCTGCTCCAAAAAAGTCATTCCTTTCCCGATTGCAGCGGACCACATTCATCTAAGCTGGCTAATGTGCAATTGCCTGCTGGGTTATGGTGCTATAACACTGTGCTGCACACATTTTGGATGGAAATGGGTCTGCACATCAGAAACTATCTTGGTAGTTTCTTGGTAGAAGCAGTGTGGCTCAGTGGAAAGCACAGGCTTGGGAATAAGATCATGTGGGTTCTAATCCCTGCTTCACCACTTGTCAGCTTTGTGACTTTGGGCAAGTCACTTCACTTCTCTGTGCCTCAGTTACCTCATCTGGGAAATGGGGTTTGAAACTTTGAGCCCTAAGTGGGACAAGGAGTGTGTCCAACTCAGTTTGCTTGTATCTATCTCAGCACTTAGCACGTAGTAAGCTCTTAACAAGTATCATTATTATCTGAAATTGACAGCAATCAGATCAAGTGGGTTCTAATCCCGGCTTCACCACTTGTCAGCTTTCTGACTTTGGGCAAGTCACTTCACTTCTCTGTGCCTCAGTTACCTCATCTGGGAAATGGGGTTTGAAACTTTGAGCCCTAAGTGGGACAAGGACTGTGTCCAACTCAATTTGCTTGTATCCACCTCAGCTCTCAGAACAATGTCTGACACGTAGTAAACTCCTAACAAGTATCATTATTATCTGAAATTTTCAGCACTGTTTGCAGAGATCCAGCAGGCATCCTCTTTTTTGCAGGCTTCCTGATTCTCCGAGCTACGTTCTTTCCCTTGGACTGTCTCCCAGGGCTTTGAAAAATTAACAGTACGTTGATTAAACCCTGACAAAGCCCTTCTCTCCCTAGCCCTCCTCTCCTCTTCTGCCACTCCCTTCTGCACCATTTCTTGTTCCTTCATTCATCCTCCCAAGACTCCAAGGCTCCCTCCAGTTTCCGCCCCACCTCCTTCTTACCATTCCTCTTCAAACTCCTTGAGTGAGTTGGCTCCACCTACTTTCTCCATTTTTTCTCCTCTGATTATTATTATTACTATTATTATGGTATTTGTTAAATGCTTACTATGTGTCAAGGACTGTTCTAAGCACTGGGGAAGATACAAGGTAATCAGGTAGTCCCACGTGGGGCTCGCAGTCTCAATCTCCATTTTAAAGATGAGGGAACTGAGGCACCGAGAAGTTAAATAACTTGCCCAAGGTCACACAGCAGAAAAGTGGCAGAGCCAGGATTAGAACCCACGACTTCTGACTCCCAAGCCCATGCTCTTGTCACTAGGCCAAGCTGCTTCCCTCCTTGACCCCTCCAATCTGGTTTCCACCCCTTTCACTCTCCTGAAACTGACTTTTCCCAGGTCACCAATGATTTCCTTCCAAATCCAACAGCCTCTACTCTATCCTAATCCACCCCCACTTCACATTCATTCATTCAATCAAATTTATTGAGTGTTTACTGGGTGCAGAGCACGGTACTCAGTGCTCAATAGTATACAATATAACAACAAACAGATGCAATCCCTGCCCACAGTGAGCTAACAGTCTAAAGTGGAAGCTGCCTTTGACATTCATTCATTCAATTGTATTTATTGAGCACTTATTGTGTGCAGAGCACTGTACTAAGCACTTGGGAAGTACAACTTGGCAACATATAGAGATGGTCCCTACTCAACAATGGGCTCACAGTCTAGAATGGAGAGACAGACAACAAAACAAAACATGCGGACAGGAGTCAAGTTGTCAGAACAAATAGATGTGGACCACCCCTTTCTTGTAGAAATATTACCAACTGCTCATTCTCAATCTCTCAAGCTCTTCTTCTGCCCCACACCCTCTAACTGCAGGAATCTTTCAAGGCTCAGGTCTGGGTCCCACACTTTTCTACATCTACACTCACTCCCTTGGAGAACTAATTGGCTCCCATTGCTTCATCTACCATCTCTATGTGGATAATTCCCAATTACATCTCCAGTCCTAATCTCTCTCCTCTGTAGATTCATATTTCCCTCCGCCTTCAGAACAACTTTACTTGGCTGTCCCTCCACCACCTCAAATGTAGCATATCCAAAACAGAACTCCTTACCCACCCATCCAAACCCTGTCCTTTCCCTGACTTTTCCATTACTGCCTTTAGTACCGCTTTCTTCCCCGTCTCACAAGCCTGCAACCTTGCATTACCCTCCACTCATCTCTCATTCAATCCATATATTCAATGTCACCAAAAACTGTCAGTTCCACCTTCATGGCATTATTAAAATCCACCCTTGCCACTCCATCCAAATTGATACTGCGCTGATCTAAGCAAGCATTGATTCATTCATTCATTCAATCGTATTTATTGAGCGCTTACTGTGTGCAGAGCACCGTACTAAGCGCTTGGAAAATACAATTCGGCAACATATAGAGACAGTCCCTACCCAACAATGGGATCACAGTCTAGAAGGGGGAGACAGACAGCAAAACAGAACAATTAGACAGGTGTCAATACCATCAAAATAAATAGAATTATAGACATATGCACTTCATTAATAAAATAGAGTAATAAATATGTACAAATATACACAAGTGCCGTGGGGAGGGGGGGTAGGGCAGAGGGAGGGAGTGGGGGCCATGGGGAGGGGAGGAGGAACAGAGGATAAGGGGGGGCGGCTCAGTCTGGGAAGGCCTCCTGGAGGAGGTGAGCTCTCAGTAGGGCTTTGAAGGGAGGAAGAGAGCTAGTTTGGCGGACGTGTGGAGGGAGGACTTGCCAGGCCAGATATAGGATGTGGGCCAGGGGTCGACAGGGGGACAGGTGAGAACGAGGCAGTGAGGAAGTTAGCGGCAGAGGAGTGGAGTGTGCAGGTTGGGCTGTAGAATTAATTAATTAATTAATGATAGCATTTGTTAAGCACTTGCTATGCGCAAAGCACTGTTCCAAGCACTGGGGAGGATACAAGGTGATCAGGTTGTCCCTCATGGGGCTCACTGCCTTAAGCCCCATTTTACAGATGAGGTAACAGGCACAGAGAAGTTAAGTGACTTGCCCAAAGTCACACAGCTGACAATTGGCAGAGGTGGGATTCAAACTCATGACCTCTGACTCCCAAGCCCATGCTCTTTCCATTCAGCCACGCTGTAGAAGGAGAGAAGGGAGGTGAGGTAGGAGTGGGTGAGGTTATGGAGAGCTTTGAAGCTGAAAGTGAGGAGTTTTTGCTTGACTTGAAGGTTGATAGGCAACCACTGGAGATTTTTGAGGAGAGGAGTGACATGACCAGAGCATTTTTGTAGGAAGATAATCTGGGCAGCAGAGTGAAGTATTTACTGAAGTGGGGAGAGACAGGAGGATGGGAGATCAAAAAGGAGGCTGATGCAGTAATCCAGTCAAGATAGGATGAGAGATTGAACCAGCAAGGTAGCAGTTTGAATAGAGAGGAAAGGGCAGATCTTAGCGAGGTTGTGGAGGAGAGACCGGCTCCTTCCTCGACTACTACGTCTTGCCTCCTTACTGATCTCCCTGCTTCCTGCCTCTCCCCACTCCAGTCCACCCTGCTGTCCGGATCCTTTTTCTAAGCCAATGTACAGTCTGTACCTCCCCATTCAAGAGCCTCCAGAGGCTGCCCATTCCCTTCTGCAACAAACAGAAACTCCTTACCGTCGGTTTCAAGACACTCAGTCAGCTTGGCTGCTCCTATCTTATTTCACTTTTGTACTACAGCCCAGTCTGCACATTTCACTTCTCTAGTGTCAGCTTGCTCACTGCGTCCTAATTTCACCTTTCTCACATCCTCCCTCTGGCCCAAAATTTCCCCAACCTCCATACACTCCAGACCACCACTTTTCCCACCTTTAAAACCTTATTAAGTTCCCATCTCCAAGAGGCCTTCCTGCATTCACCCCTCCTTTCCCAGCTCCTTCTCCCTTTTACGTACTTGGATCTGTACACTTTGGGCTTTTGATATTCATCCTACCTTTGGCTCTGTGGTACTTTATGTACAAATCTGAAACATTAATTTCTATTAATGATAATAATAATAATAATAATGATGATCGTTTTTGTTAAGCACTTACTATGTGCCGATCACTGTTCTAAGCACTGGGTTAGATACAAGGTTATCAGATTGTCCCACACGTGGGGCTCACAGTCTTCATCCCCATTTTACAGACAAGGGAACTGAGGCCCCGAGAAGTGAAGTGACTTGCCCAAAGTCACACAGCTGACAAGTGATGGAGTCAAGATTAGAACCCAAGACCTCTGACTCCCAAGCCCGAGCTCCTTCCACTAAGCCACATAATGTCTGTCTCTCCCTCTAGACTGTAAGATCATTGCAACCAGATTCTACCAACTCTGCTGTACCTTCCCAAGCACTTACTACAGTGCTCTGCACACAGTAAGCACTCAGTAAATCCACTGATGATGATGATGATGATTGATTAGTTGATTACTACTGCTACAGCTGACTGGGGTAGCAATCACCAGATCTCACTGCTCTCGTTAATGATAAGATCCTAGCCAGAGGCCTCTGGGGCTGCCATCAGAGGAGTACATTAACTACGACTTCCTGATTCATAAGCGCTTAGTACAGTGCTTTGCATCCAAAAAGTGTTCAATAAATACGATTGAATGAATGAACAATGTGGTTTTAGGTCCCAGCAGGACCCAGTGAACATAAAGTGTGCTGTTCTTCATAAGCAGAAGTAGCTCAGGAAAGAATATCAGACCTTTCTTTATATGCTGCTCATTGCCTTTGTGAAAACATTCAGCAGAATCTGTAGAACTGCCCATTTTCAGATCATTGGAGCAGATTGAGTATTACATCTTTTAGAAAGTCTCCAAGCCCACCACTGAATGGGTTTAATTTCCTAATTCTTTTAGACTGTGAGCCCACTGTTGGGTAGGGACTGTCTCTATATGTTGCCAATTTGTACTTCCCAAGCGCTTAGTACAGTGCTCTGCACATAGTAAGCGCTCAATAAATACGATTGATGATGATAATTGCTTCATAATAAATAATAATAATAATAATAGTTAAACTTTGAGGTAGATACAAGTTAATTAGCTTGTACACAGACCCTGTCCAACATGGGCTTACATTCTTAACCCTCATTTTACTGATGAGAGAACTGAGGCCCAGAGAAGTGAAGTGACTTGCTCAAGGCCACGCAACAGACAAGCAGTGGAGCCGGGATTAGAAGTCAAGTCTTTCTGACTCCCAAGCCTGTGCTCTGTCCACTAAGTCATACTGCTTTTTCCCAAGCCTACTGCTCCCCAGAGAGGGTTTTCTCAAAATGGAAAGCCAAGATTATCTGGAAAAGGAGGCTCTTGTGAGGATGGCTCTGGAATGGCCTTTCTGTGCTGTATGGCTTGTCTAGAAAAGGAGACCTTTGAGAGTTGGCTCTGGAATAATATTCTGTCCTGCACCAGTGAAAGTCTCATAAAAAGCTCAACAATCTGCCCCCTCCCCCACAGAGATTTAAACCATTTTAAACCTTTCTTTGCATTTGGCCTAATAACTACCCCCTAGGACCTCTTACAATGATGGTTACAATGAAATTCGTTATCTGTCTGTTAATGGACATTTCCCCAACTTTCAGCCACAAGTAATTCGGGAAACTGATCTACCACTCTGCTTTGAAGTCTGTCAAGGTGCTTAGGTGAAAAATAAATCACAGCTTGTACGCAATACATTTTTTTTAAGGACGTTTGTTAAGTGCTTACTATGTGTCAGGTATCACAATCCTGGTTCTTACCAACCAGGACCTTCCTGGACCAGGGGAACTTCAGTGATGCTTAGGACAAATCAAACTACACCTCTGATCACCAAGGTTACTATGGAAAGCTTTTTTACTTAGTTTTACCAGCGTGCAAGGGAAGCACATACATACACTCACTCACTCATTCCACCAAGGGTCCAATACAAGTCTGTGGTCAAAGGAGCCCATTCTGCCAATACTTCTTCTTTCTACTTCTAAGTGCTGCTCTTCTGCCATTCCAATGCTTGCTTCTCTCTGCATCTCAACTTTCCTGGATCCGCATGCCCCTTGATGTCCCCTCGTGATTCAGAAAAACAAAAAATGAGCACCTTTTATCTGTCTTAAGTGTCACAGCATTGGCTCAATGTGTAGTCATTGATTAGTCCAGGCCTGCTGCTGGATAGAAGAGGGAGAGAAAGCCCCACCTCCCTCCATGCCCCTCCAGGGCCACAATCACCTGTCTCAGGTAGAGCCCATCGGTGGCTTTGCAAAGTCAAAGTCCCTGTTGTTGTTCACAGATCAGACAGTCATTAATAAGGCAGATTGTTATGGGTTCACCACACCAGCTGTGCTACTAAGCACTGGGGTAGATACAAGTTTATCTCATCAGGCTGGACACACGGAGCTCACCGGCCTAAGCCCCATTTTACAGATAAGGTAATCAAGACACAGAGAAGTTACGTGACTTGTGCGAGGTCCCCCAGCAGACAACAGGTGAATGTGGGTTTTGAACCCAAGGCCTTCTGACTCCAAAGCCTGTGCTCTACTAGGCCACCCTGCTAAATCCTGGCCCTGCCAATTGCCAGCTGTGTGACTTTGGGCAAGTCACTTGACTTCTCTGTGCCTCAGTTACCTTATCTGTCAAATGAGGATGAAGACTGTGAGCCCCCTGTGGGACAACCTGATCACTTTGTAACCTCCCAAGCGCATAGAACAGTGCTTTGCACATAGCAAGCATTTAATAAATGCCATTATTATTATTCTCTTATCATTATTTCTATTGTATAGCATTATTATAATTATTCTCCCATTGCCTAAACTGGCCCTTAATTATCTAAATTAGTTTTGGTTTCTCCCAAAGTTCCCAGATGAATGCAGATGCATTAGGAGACTTGAGCCTAATAGAGCAGTGCTGCATAGTGGATAGAGCATAGGCCTGGGATTCATAAGGTTATGGGTTCTAATACTGACTCCATCATTCATTCATTCATTCAATCATATTTATTGAGCGCTTACTGTGTGCAGAGCACTGTATTAAGCGCTTGGGAAGTACAAGTTGGCAACATATAGAGACGGTCCCTCCCCAACAGCGGGCTCACAGTCTAGTTTTCTGCTGTGTGACCTTGGGCAAGTCACTTCACTTCTCTGGGCCTCAGTTAACTCATCTGTAAAATGGAGTTTGAAACTGTGAGCCCCATGTGGGACAGGGACTGTGTCCAACCCGATTTGCTAATATCCACCCTAGTTCTTAATAATAATAATAATAATAATAATAATAGCATTTATTAAGCACTTACTATGTGCAAAGCACTATTCTAAGCACTGGGGAGGTTACAAGGTGATCAGGTTGTCCCTCAGGGGGCTTACAGTCTTAATCCCCATTTTACAGATGAGGTAACTGAGGCACAGAGAAGTTAAGTGACTTGCCCAAAGTCACACAGCTAACAATTGGCGGAGCCAGGATTTGAACCCCTGACCTCTGACCAAAATGCTCAGAAATCCTTAAAGCACTGAAGAGTAAAGCCTTATGGATATGAATTTCGCTATGACAATAACAACATAGACAAAGATAAGCCATTACCTGGAGGTCTTCCTGAAATGTGTGGCAGTATTTTGGAGAAGAGTTTGAAACAAGGACGCATTAAGATTAGCCCCGATCAGTTGACAGTAAACCAGTACGAGTCTGGTCAGGGAATCCCCCCTCATATCTAAACACATTCTGCTTTTGAGGATGAAATAATTTCTCTCAGTTTGAGAGCTGCTAATCTCCTCACTGGGCCTCATTCTCGCCTGTCCTGCCGTCGACCCCCGGCCCACGTCCTCCCCCTGGCCCGGAATGCCCTCCCTCTGCCCATCCGCCAAACTAGCTCTCTTCCTCCCTTCAAAGCCCTACTGAGAGCTCACCTCCTCCAGGAGGCCTTCCCAGACTGAGCCCCCTCCTTCCTCTCCCCCTCCCCATCCCCCCGCCTTACCCTTTCCCTTCCCCACACCACCTGTATATATGTTTGCACGTATTTATTACTCTATTTATTTGTACATATTTATTCTATTTATTTTATTTTGTTAATATGTTTTGTTTTGTTGTCTGTCTCCCCCGTCTAGACTGTGAGCCCACTGTTGGGTAGGGACCGTCTCTATATGTTGCCAACTTGTACTTCCCAAGCGCTTAGTACAGTGCTCTGCACACCGTAAGTGCTCAATAAATACGATTGAATGAATGAATGAATGACTCCAAAGCCCAGGCTCTTTCCACTAAGCCACACTGCTTCCCAGTGCTTGGCACATAGTAAGTGCTTCACATATACTGTAATTATTATTATTCTCATCCCAACACCAGCCAATGCCCCAGAACTCCTCAACCCTTCTTTTCTTGAAAATCCTGACTCTTTACACCCCACAGTGCATCTTTATTTCAAATTTTCCAGTTCAAGTCAATAAATACGATTGAATGAATGAATGAATGACTCCAAAGCCCGGGCTCTTTCCACTGCGCCACACTGCTTCCCAGTGCTTGGCACATAGTAAGTGCTTCACATATACTGTAATTATTATTATTCTCATCCCAATACCAGCCAATGCCCCAGAACTCCTCAACCCTTCTTTTCTTGAAAATCCTGACTCTTTATACCCCACAGTGCATCTTTATTTCAAATTTTCCAGTTCAAGTCTTTTGTTATCATGCAACCAAGTTTCCAATTTAAGGAACTAATAGTCTAATGGCAGGAGTCATCATGACAGGTTATTTTTGTTGTGCCCCAAAATGATATACAGTCTATAATAATCAGAAAGATACTGGAAAAATTGACTTATTAAGAAGTGAAGTTTAGGTGCATATGTCCATGAATAAATTAAACCTTTCAATATAACAACATGAAGAATGGAAAACACAATGAACATCCAGTTTTAATGATTCAAAACCCCAGGGAGTGGTTTATTTATTTAGAGTTGGTTCTATAATACCCAATGCCACAATGCCTAATTACTTTCCTAGAGATTTCTTATGTGGCAGATATATGTGTTTTTCAGATTTTTTCTTTTAAAAAAAAGTTTGCTGATGCCACTAAAGTTACTGTGTTCAGTTTTTGTTTTGGAGAGCACATAATTAATTTGAAAATGGACCCTGAATGGGATCGTTGACATTTAAAAGAAAAATAAATTAACATCACTCTGGTGATTTAATGTCGAGCAAAGGCTACAGTGGCAAAGGGCAAACTAAACTGAACTAAAGAAATAGAGAGATTCTCTGAATTTTCTTTGAATATTGGCTTAAAATATGAATGTTTGATAATACTTAATGTTGCTTCAAGATAGGAGGATTCAAAGCCAGTTAAGGAGGTCTTTGCCAATAAGATTACATCTCAGCCTCTTGGCTAACTTGGGAGTCCATCTGGCTGGTTGTTAATCAGTCAATCTACCAATAGTATTTGTTGAGCACTTACTGCATGCAGAGCACTATACTAAGTGCTGAGAAACAATATCCAACCTCAGCTTCATTGACACTGTCCTCTCCTGTTTCTCCTCCTAGCTCTCTAGCTGCTCATTTTCAGTCTCTTTCACGGGCTCCTCCTCTGCCTCCCACCCCCTAACTATGGGGGTCCCTCAAGTTTAAGTTCTGAGTCCCCGTCTATTCTCCATCTACACCCACTCCTGTGAAGAACTCATTCGCTCCAACTACCCCCTCTATGTGGATGATTCCCAAATCTACATCTCCAGCCTTGATTTCTCTCCCTCTCTGCAGTGTCACATAATTGGATGTCCCATTGTCACCTCAAAATTAATTAGTCAAAAACAGAACTCCTTATCTTCCCACCTATCCTACCCCCTGACTTTCCCAGCACTTTTGGCAATGACCTTAGTACAGTGTCTGACACATAGTAAGTGCTTAACAAATACCACAATTATTATGGTGGCATCATATTGAACCAACAGCTACACACTGGGACCTCCTAGAAAGGAGTGGGAATAAAGATGTCTCACTTGGAGAGAGCTGTTGTCCCTCTACCCTTCTCTTCTCTACCCTCCACCTCTCTGGGAATGGTATCACTCTATTTTTTCTACCCTTTCCACTGAAATCACTGGAAATTTTGAGAAATGGAACTAAATGTCAAAAGAATTGCTGCAGGTCATCTTAAACAGGAGTCATTCTTTAATGTATTCCTAGTCCTTAAAAGGCTGAGGCTACGCACAGACCTGCAACTGAAAATCTCTACCCATGATCAAGATTCTCCATTAGTGGTTATGGACACTAAATTCTCCTATGAAGGTGTTACACACTGCCCATGGACAAAAGAATAGAGAGAGAGCAAGCCACATTGAGAAGGTTGGTGTATCTTTGTAAAATTGACAGCAGGCAACACCGATAAGGCTCATGATTCAAACCACGCTCAATCGATCGTATTTTTTTACCGCATTGTGTTAAGCTTTTGGTAAAGGATGATACAAGAGAGTTGGTAGACTTGTTCCCTGCCCACTGGGAGTTTACAGCCTAGAGGGGAAGGCAGGAATTAAAAAAAATTGTGCATATGTACATAAGTGCTGGGTGGCGCAGGGTGTGGGGGGTGAATATGTAATGCTTAAAGGGTAAAAATCCAAGTGCAAGTGTGAAGCACAAGGGAGAGGAAGTAGGAGAAATGAGGGCCAGTCAGGGAACCTCAAACTAAGCCTGTCCAAAGCAGAACTCCCATATAACTGCCCTCCCCCAACTTTCTCATCACTACTTGTACATATCTATTCTATTTATTTTATTTTGTTAGTATGTTTGGTTTATGTTTGGTCCCATCCTCATGTCTCTCTCCACTTCAATCCATACTTCATGCTGCTTCCCGGATTATCTTTGTCCAGAAACGCTCTGGGCATATTACTCCCCTCCTCAAAAACCTCCAATGGCTACCAATCAATCTGCGCATCAGGCAGAAACTCCTCACCCTGGGCTTCAAGGCTGTCCATCCCCTTGCCCCCTCCTACCTCACCTCCCTTCTGTCCTTCTCCAGCCCAGCCCGCACCCTCCGCTCCTCCACCGCTAATCTCCTCACCGTTAGGCCTCGTTCTCGCCTGTCCCGCCATCGACCCCTGGCCCACGTCATCCCCCGGACCTGGAATGCCCTCCCTCCGCCCCTCCGCCAAGCTAGCTCTCTTCCTCCCTTCAAGGCCCTGCTGAGAGCTCACCTCCTCCAGGAGGCCTTCCCAGACTGAGCCCCTTCCTTCCTCTCCCCCTCGTCCCCCTCTCCATCCCCCCATCTTACCTCCTTCCCTTCCCCACAGCACCTGTATATATGTACATATGGTTGCACATATTTATTACTCTATTTATTTATTTATTTATTTATTTTACTTGTTCATTTCTATCCTATTTATTTTATTTTGTTGGTATGTTTGGTTTTGTTCTCTGTCTCCCCCTTTTAGACTGTGAGCCCACTGTTGGGTAGGGACTGTCTCTATGTGTTGCCAATTTGTACTTCCCAAGCGCTTAGTACAGTGC
Organism: Tachyglossus aculeatus; assembly: GCF_015852505.1. NCBI lineage: Eukaryota > Metazoa > Chordata > Mammalia > Monotremata > Tachyglossidae > Tachyglossus > Tachyglossus aculeatus. Next base: position 128,999,899 of record NC_052067.1, on the reverse strand, counting down.
TCTGCACATAGTAAGCGCTCAATAAATACGATTGATTGATTGATTGATTGATTGATTGTTCTCTGTCTCCCCCTTCTAGACTGTGAGCCCGCTGTTGGGTAGGGACTGTCTCTATGTGTTGCCGACTTGTACTTCCCAAGCGCTTAGTCCAGTGCTCTGCACACGGTAAGCGCTCAGTAAATACGATTGATTGATTGATTGATTATAGACAGTGCCACAATCCTCCCTGTCTCACAAATCTGTGAATTTGGCATTATTCTCTACTCATCTCTCTCATTCAACACATATGTTAACTCTTTCACCAAATCCTGTGGGCTCAACCTTCACAAAATCACTAATTCCACCCACTCGGCTCCATTCAAACTAACACATTAATCCAGTCCCTTATTGTATCCTGCTTTGATTGCTTCATTAGCCTCCTTGCTAGCCTCTCAGCCATCTTTCTCTCCTCACATCAGTCCATATTTCCCGCTGCTGCCTGGGTCATTTTTCTACAAAACTGTTCAGTCCACGTTTCCCCCACTCTTCAAGAACTTCCAGTGACTTTCCATTCACCTCAGCATCATTCATTCATTCAATAATATTTATTGAGCGCTTACTGTGTGCAGAGCACTGTACTAAGCACTTGGGAAGTACACTGATTGATTGAGAGAGAACGATAAAATTAGCAGACACAATCCTTGCCTATATGGAGCACACAATCTAGTTGGAAAAATAGACATTAAAATACCTTATAAGCAGAAGGCAGAAATGGGATTTAAAGACTGTGAGCCCGATGTGGGCAGGGATTGTCTCTATTGCTGAATTGTACTTCCCAAGGCGCTTGGTACAGTGCTCTGCATGCAGTAAGTGCTCAATAAATACCATTGAATGAATGAATGAAGTGCTTCTTGGAAGGGGGTGGGAGTGAGGAGGGGTGTGAGTGTGTGTGTGTCTGTGTGTATGTGTGTTCCCACTCTCCACAACTGTCCTATCTGTCCTATGCGCTTGCAGCAGAAGCAAGGTGTGTACAGAGAAGCAGCGTGGCTCAGTGGGCAGAACCCGGGCTTTGGAGTCAGGGGTTGTGGATTCGAATCCCGGCTCCGCCACATGTCTGCTGTGTGACCTTGGGCAAGTCGCTTAACTTCTCAGAGCCTCAGTTACCTCATCTGTAAAATGGGGATCATGACAGTCAGCCCCACGCGGGACAACCTGATCACCTTGTATCCCCCCAGCACTTAGAACAGTGCTTTGCCCATAGTAAGCGCTTAACAAATGCCATTATTATTATTACAATAATGATAGTAATTATTCAGCACTTTCTTTGTGCCTAAAAACCGCACCAAGCACTGGATAAGATAGATTTTCTTCTTCTGCCGTGCATTCACACTTCGATTTGCATCTTTTCATTTATTCATCCAATCGTGTTTATTGAGCGATTACTGTGTGCAGAGCACTCTACTGGGCGCTTGGAAAGTACAATTCGGCAACAGGTAGAAACAATCCCTGCCCAACAATGGGCTCACAGTCTTGAAGGGGGGAAGACAGCCAACAAAACTAAACAAGTAAACCTTTTATTCACCCATCTCTCAGTACCACAGCACTTATGCACAGATCCATAATATATTGATTTATATTAATGTCTGTTCCCCCCTCTACATTGTAAACTCCTTGTGGCCAGGGAATGTGTCTAGCAACTCTGTTCTATTGTTCTCTCCCAATGCTTAGTATAGTGCTATGCTCACTGTAAGCACTCAATAAATACCATTGATTGAACTGTGTCTACCAACTCTGTACTACTGTTCTCTCCCAAGTGCTCAGTACAGTATTCTGCACTCAGTAAGCGTACAGTAAATATTACGGATCGATTGATTAAAGACAGTCACCTCAGACAAAGTTTCTGTCCCATCTGGAGCTCCAGAATCTATTCCCCACCACTGGGCTGTTTGTTGGCAGCATGAGAAAGCATCACGGGACCTTGTCCAGGCCCTGGACTTTCAATCTAAGAGCCAATCAATCAATGATATTTATTTAGTGCCTACTGTGTGCAGAACACTATACTAACTGCTTGGGAGAGTACAAAAACAACAGAATTGGTTGACACATTCCCTTCCCACACTGAGTTGCACTCTAGAGGGGGAGACCAATATTGATATAAATAAATAAATTACAGGTGTGGACAGGGGTGCTGTGGGGCTGGGGGGTGAATAAAGACAGCAAGGCAGGGTGACAGAGAAGGGATTGGAAGAAGAGGAAATGAGGACTTAATTAGGGAAGGCCTCTTGGAGGAGATATGCCTTCAAAGAGCCATAAAATTCCCCTATTTCCCCAGGTTCAATGAGAGCTTAATCAGAGAAGGCCTTTTGGAGATGTGCCTTTAAAGAGGCATAAAATTCCCCCGTTTCCCCTAAACTCCACCTCCCTAAAATGAGAAGCACAGATGAAGGGCAAATTTGGATAAAATAATGGCACGCTGAAAGATGAGTGGAAGGAAAAACACCTACATTGTGAGGTTCAAAAAAGTCCATCTTCCAAGTGTCTTTCATTAGGGCTGTGAGTAAGAGTGGATCCAGGAGGCAGTGAGGAGATGAGAAGCTGTGTGGCCTAGTTGCTAGAGCCTCGAACTGGTAATTAGAATGAATTTAAGTTCTGATCTTGGCTCTGCCACTTGTCTGCTGTGTGGAGCAAGTCACTTCACTTCTCTGGGCTTCAATTCCCTCATCTGTAAAATAGGGATGAAGACTGTGAGCTCCACGTGGCACAGGGACTGTGCCCAACCCAATCTGCTCGTACCCACCCCTGTGCTTACTACAGTGCCTGGCACATAGTAAGTGCTTAATAAATCCCACAATTATTTTTATTATTATTCAGAGGCCACCACCTCCCCAACCAAGAAACTACTGGTACGTTGGGTGTTTCTGCAGCCTCTTCTCAGGGAACACTGATGAAATTGTTTTAGCGGCTTGAAATCAATCAGTGATATTTATGGAGCGCTTGCTCTGCACAGAGCACTGTACAGGGCACTTGGAGGAGGACAATGTAACAGAATTAACAGACACATTCCCTGCCCCCATTGAGCTTACATTCTTGAAAGACTGAAGGAAGCCCTTTTTCCATCTGCCCTCCACTCTGCATCATCTCTGCTACCATATTAATCCAAGCACTCATCCTCTCCCACCTTTATTGCAGCATCAGCCTCCTTGCTGACCTCCCTGCCTCCTCTCTCTCCCCCACTCCAGTCCATACTTCACTCTGCTGCCCTGATCATTTTTTCTACAAAACCGCAAGAAGCAGCGTGGCTCAGCGGAAGGAGCACGGGCTTGGGAGTCAGAGGTCATGGGTTCTAATCCCGATTCTGCCACTTGTCGGCTGTGTGACTTCGGCCAAGTCACTTCACTTCTCTGGGCCTCAGTTCCCTCATCTGTAAAATGGGGATTAAGACTGTGAGCCCCACGTGTGACAACCTCGATGACCTTGTATCCCCCGCAGTGCTTAGAACAGGGCTTGGCACATAGTAAGCGCTTAACAAATACCAACATTATTATTATTATTATTACAAGTTGGCAACATATAGAGACGGTCCCTACCCAATAACAGGTTCACAGTCTAGAAGTGGGAGACAGACAACAAAACAAAACACGTGGTCAGGTGTCAAGTCATCAGAATAAATAGAAGTAGAGCTAGATGGACATCATTAACAAAATAAATAGAATAGTAAATATGTACAAGTAAAATAAATAGAGTAATAAATCTGTACAAACATGTATATAGGTGCTGTGTGGGGAAGGAGGTAGGGCGCGGGGGATGGGGAGGGGGAGAGGAAAAAGGGGACTCAGTCTGGGAAGGCCTCCTGGAGGAGGTGAGCTCTCCATAGGACTTTGAAGGGCTCAGTAGGCTCCAATGCCAACCTACTTACTGTAGCTCCATCTTATCTATGTCACGGCTGATCCCTAGCCCATGTCCTGCCTCTGGCCAGGAACTCTCCCACTATCTGACAGACTTTCATTTTACCCACCTTTAAATCCTTATTAAAAGCACATCTCCTCCAAGAGGCCTTTCCTGACTAAGTCCTCATTTTCCTCCTCGCACTCCCCCCTGCATCACCCTTGCTCTAGGATTTGCACCCTTTTTTCATCCTCCTTCAGCCCATACTACTTATGTACATACCTGAAATTTAATTCATTTAATTATATTAATGTCTGTCTCCCCCTCAAGAACACTAAGAACTGCTAGGGAAGCAGCGTGGCTTAGTGGAAAGAGCCCAGGCTTGGGAGTCAGAGGTCATGGGGTCATGGGTTCTAATCCTGGCCCTGCCACTTGTCATTAGTGTGATTTTGGGCAAATCACTTAACTTCTCTGTGCCTCGATTCCCTCATCTGTAAAATGGGACTGAAGACTGTGAGCCCCATGTGGGACAAACCTGATGATCTTGTATCTAACCCAGTGCTTAGAACAGGGTCTGGCACATAGTGAGTGCTAAACAAAAACCATACCTAACTAGTACAGTGCTCCATAAATAGTAAGCACTCAATAAATATGACTGTCTCATAAGATGTAAGCTCATTATGGGCAGGGAATGTTTCTAACAACTTTTTTATATTGTACTCTCCCAAGCACTTAGTACAGTGTTCTGCCCACAGTAAGCACTCAAGAAATATGATTGATTGATTGGAGGGCATGCTTAAAGTTTTGGGATTCTCTGTGCAGCTGCAGACCATCACTCAGGTCTTTGTCAAATAATTATAGTATTTGTTAAACACTTACTATGTGCCAGGCACTGTACTAAGTGCTGGGGTGGAATAAGCAAATTGGGAAGGACACAACCCCTATCCCACATGGGGCTCACAGTCTTAAATCCCATTTTTTACAGGTGAGGTAACTTGGGTACAGAGGAAGTGAAGTGACTTTCCCAAGGTCACACAGCAGATTAGTGGAAGAGCTGGGATTAGAACGTAATCATTCATTCATTCAATCGTATTTATTGAGTGCTTACTGTGTGCAGAGCCCTGTACTAAGCACTTGGGAAGTACAAGTTGGCAACATATAGCGACGGTCCCTACCCAACAGCAGGCTCACAGTCTAGAAGGGGGAGACAGACAGCAAAACAAAACATATTAACAAAATAAAATAAATAGAATAAATATGTACAAATAAAATAAATAGAATAATAAATATGTATAAACATATACACATACATGCAGGTGGTATCGGGAGGGGAAGGAGGTAAGGCGGAGGATGGGGAGGGGGAGGAGGGAGAGCGGAAGGAGGGAGCTCAGTCTGGGAAGGCCTCCTGGAGGAGGTGAGCTCTCAGTAGGGCTTTGAAGGGAATAGTAATAATAATTATTATTATTATTATAATCCCAGGACTGTGCTCTATATCCATGTCCTGCCTCTTTTTTTTAATGTAATTTGTGAAGCACTTAGCATGTTCCATACACTGTAATAAACGCTGAGGAAGTGCCAAGCAAATCAATCAATCAATCAATCGTATTTATTGAGCACTTACTGTGTGCAGAGCACTGTATAAGCACTTGGGAAATACAAGCTGGCAACATATAGAGACAGTCCCTACCCAACATTGGGCTCACAGTCTAGAAGGGGGAGACAGAGAACAAAACCAAACATAGTAACAAAATAAAATAAATAGAATAGATAGGTACAAGTAAACAAAATAAATAGAGTAATAAATATGTACAAACATATATACATATATACAGGTGCTGTGGGGAAGGGAAGGAGGTAAGATGGGGGGGATGGAGAGGGGGACGAGGGGGAGAGGAAGGAAGGGGCTCAGTCTGGGAAGGCCTCCTGGAGGAGGTGAGCTCTCAGTAGGGCCTTGAAGGGAGGAAGAGAGCTAGCTTGGCGGAGGGGCAGAGGGAGGGCATTCCAGGCCCGGGGGATGACGTGGGCCGGGGGTCGACGGCGGGACAGGCGAGAACGAGGTACAGTGAGGAGATTAGCGGTGGAGGAGCGGAGGTTGCGGGCTGGGCAGTAGAAGGAGAGAAGGGAGGTGAGGTAGGAGGGGGCGAGGTGATGGATGGACAGCCTTGAAGCCCAGGGTGAGGAGTTTCTGCCTGATGCGCAGATTGATTGGTAGCCACCGGAGATTTTTGAGGAGGGGAGTAACATGCCTAGAGCATTTCTGGACAAAGACAATCCGGGCAGCGGCATGAAGTATGGATTGAAGAGGGGAGAGACAGGAGGATGGGAGATCAGAGAGGAGACTGATGCAGTAGTCCAGATGGGATAGGATGAGAGCTTGAACGAGCAGGGTAGCGGTTTGGATGGAGAGGAAAGGGCGGATCTTGGCAATGTTGCGGAGGTGAGACCGGCATGACTTGCCTAACGTCACACAGCTGACAAGCTAATCAAGTTGGACAACTCCATGTCCCACATGGGAATCACCGTCTTAATTCTCATTTTACAGATGAGGTAACTGAGGCACAGAGAAGTTAAGTGACGCATCTAAGATCACCCAGCAAAGTAGTGGAGCTGGGATTAGAACCCAGGTCCTTCTGAATCTCAGGTCCTTGCTCTGTCCACTAGGCCATGTTGCAGAGAAGCAGCGTGGCTCAGTGGTAATGAGTCCAGGCTTTGGGGTCAGAGGTCATGGGTTCAAATGGGTTCAAATCCTGGCTCCACCAATTGTCACCAATTGTCAATCTATACTTCACTCTGCTGCCCGGATCATCTTTGTGCAGGAACGCTCTGGGCATGTTACTCCCCTCCTCAAAAATCTCCAGTGGCTACCACTTAACCTACGCATCAGGCAAAAACTCCTCACTCTTGGCTTCAAGGCTGTCCATCACCTCGCCCCCTCCAACCTCACCTTCCTTCTTTCCTTCTACATCCCAGCCCGTACTTTCCGCTCCTCTGCCATCGCTCATCTCCTCACTGTGCCTCGTTCTCGCCTGTCCCGCCGTCGACCCCCGGCCCATGTCCTCCCCCTGGCCCGGAATGCCCTCCCTCTGCACATCTGCCAAGTTAGCTCTCTTCCTCCCTTCAAAGTCCTACTGAGAGCTCACCTCCTCCAGGAGGCCTTCCCAGACTGAGCCCCCTCCTTCCTCTTCCCTTCCCCATCCCCCCGCCCTACCTCCTTCCCCTCCCCACAGCACCTGTATATATCAATCAATCAATCATATTTATTGAGCGCTTACTGTGTGCAGAGCACTGTACTAAGCGCTTGGGAAGTACAAGTTGTATATATGTTTGTACAGATTTATTACTCTATTTCACTTGTACATATTTACTATTCTATTTATTTTATTTTGTTAATATGTTTTGTTTTGTTGTCTGTCTCCCCCTTCTAGACTGTGAGCCCACTGTTGGGTAGGGACTGTCTCTATATGTTGCCAACTTGTACTTCCCAAGCGCTTAGTACAGTGCTCTGCACACAGAGAAGCAGCGTGGCTCAGTGGAAAGCACATGGGCTTTGGAGTCAGAGGTCATGGGTTCAAATCCCGGCTCTGCCACTTGTCAGCTGTGTGACTTTGGACTAGTCACTTCACTTCTCTGAGCCTTAGTTCCCTCATCTGTAAAATGGGAATTAAGACTGTGATCCCCCCATCGGACAACCTCACCACCTTGTAACCTCCCCAACACTTAGAACAGTGCTTTGCACATAGTAAGCACTTAATAAATGCTATCAAAATAAATAAATAAATAAATACGATTGAATGAATGAATGGTCAGCTGTGTGGCTCTGGGCAAGTCACTTAACTTCTCTGTGCCTCAGTTACCTCATCTGTAAAATGGGGATTAAGACTGTGAGCTCCCCATGGGACAACCTGATCACCTTGTACCTCCCCAGTGCTTAGAACAGTGCTTTGCACTTAGTAAGCGCTTAATAAATGGCATTATTATTATTATTATTCTTGTCCTGGAACTCCCTCCTGCTTCATGTTTGACAGATGATCACCCTCCCCACCTTGAAAGCCTTATTAAAATCCCATCTCCAAGAGGCCTTCCCCAACCAAGCCCTCATTTCTCCCACTCCCTCTCCCTTCTGCTTCACCCTTACACTTGGATTTGTCCCCTTAATTTACCCCACACTCAGCCCCACACCACTTATGTATATGTCGGTAATTCATTTTAATGCCTGTATAGTCCTTGTGGGCAGGAAACATGTCCACCAACTCTATTACATTGCATTTTTCTAAGCACTTAGTACAGTGCTCTGCACACAGTAAGTACTCAATAAATACAATTGATTGATCAATCGATGGAAGGCCTCTTGGAGGATTAATGATTTTAATGAGGCTTTAAAGGTGGAGAGAGTGAAGGTTTGTCACTACAGACACAAATGTCAGATGTAATTTTATTTTAAAACAAGAGATCCAAATCTGCAAGGGCTTGGAAGCCAGAAGTGCTGAGTTCTAATCTCAGCTCTGCCAGTTGTCAGCTGTGGGACTTTGGGCAAGTAATAATAATAATAATGGCATTTATTAAGCACTTACTATGTGCAAAGCACTGTTCTAAGCGCTGGGGAGGTTACAAGGTGATCACAACTTCTCGGTGCCTCAGTTACCTCATCTGTAAAATGGGGATTAAAGGCTGTGAGCCCCATGTGGGTTAACCCTTGTATCTACCTCAGTGCTTAGAACAGTCGGCGTTTAGAGGAGTGCTTGGCATATAGGAAGCACTTAACAAATACCATTATTATTATCATTATTATCTTAAGTCTCCACAACCAATTTTTAGAGCAGCTCCATCAGGCCACCTACGTACCATGCTTACAATGATGTTAAGTGACAAGATCACTGGGAATGAGTTTCCAGTGAGCCAACTATCCATCAGTACCAAAATAATGGCTGTCAATGACAAACACCTTCTAAGCTGGAGGAATGGATGACAGCAGGATATCCAAGCAACTGCTCTATGGTGAGCTGAAATGGGAATCTTTAAATGTGGTGGACAGACCATTCCCTGAGAAGCACTATGAAGTAAAATCTCACACAATTTAACCCGGCAGTTTTGACCTACGATTGGATGTAGGAGCAAGGCTGATAAGAGTTGTGTGGCAATTAAAAATAGGGCAATCTTCTTGGAACAGATGACTTGAATATAACAGAAGATAAAGAGTGAAAAATGTAATTGGTCCAGGCAATGGAAAGAAGCAAATGCAATAAGATTGCAAGGAATGAGCTTTATAGGCACAAGGTAGTTTGAACTGCCACACTCATAATAAACAATAAAAATATGTCAGCAGTGTTGTCTTCAAAGCCAAAGGACATGCATATATATATATTTATGCAAGTAGGTAGTGTGTTGGCATGTAAAATTAATGCTTGCAAAAATAGCATTCAACAGAAAACAAGACAGCATGCATTTTGAAGTTTTCAATTCTATCCAAAAGAAAAGATTTCAGAAGTTCCACATCAGATCATTTGAAAGATTCACTCCACCAACCAATTAAATTATGACACCGCTAAAGATGTGAGGAAAAATAACTGAAAGCAAGATATAGAATACCTGTTCTTCCACAGGAATCTAGCAGTAATGAAAAGGTCAGGTTGTTTTTTGCAGAAGTATCTCCACAAACCAAATACCCAGTCTCTGTTCTCTGCCAATAGTCATTTCAGCAGATGGGGTGTCCCTTACTTGGGTTTAACCTTTTCGTCAGATATTTGTGTTTTGTGAATGCTTCAAAACCAGATTTCCCTATGTTGGAGCAATGTATTCCTGGTCCTCTTGGGGCTCAGTTCTCTTTTTATGACATCAGTCAGTGTCATCTTCCAAATTATATGTGCGGTAGAGAGAAAACAATCATGATGTATCCCCATGTCTCTTCAATGGGAAGTCTTAGGATGCTGCTAATGCTTTTTCCTTCCACTCAGTTTCAGGCCTAATTAAAAAACTCAGGTAACAGTTACATAAATAACCATAAACTCTTTTTAGGTAGCCATTTACTCTTCAAGAAATGCCAAAATTGGAAGCACAATTTCCAATCAGTTTCCAATTTCCAGTTTCTCGTTAGAGCAGGGAGAATTGCTGTTCTGTTTTAATTTCCTAGACATAAAAAGTGAGACACAGAGGCTGACCAGACATCCAGATTATTATCCTAAAAAACGAGAATACCAGAAAACTGGGTGTACACTCTTGGTATTGCTAGAGCAATTTCAAAGCATACTGGATAATGGCTACTCGAAGTATTCACCAAATGTGTTTAACTGCAATGTTTCATCACGTTCCACCACCAAACATTGACATGATTAGTGAAATGCCATTAATTAGGCCTTAAATGCATCTTTTATGTCTTTTTCTTATTGGGCAGATGGAAGATAATGTTGGCATTTATGAGTTGAGGTTTGGCAAATTCAGTCACAAAATGATCACACTCAACTTTCCATTTCGATGTGGTCCGATGACTTCTATTCCAGCAATCATTTTCTCACTGGGGGTCTAGACAAGTGATGGCAGTATAACAATGACATTATCTATCCTTACTAGGCAGAGACATCTGCTATACTCCTATCTGAATATAGACTATTTTTATTAATCTCAAACATCACTGAGAAATAATTGCAATCTCTAAAGTGCCATAAAATTTTTAGTGGCTATGAAAAAATTCCTTAACTTTGACAGTCAACTAGATCTGTCAGTAATACTCCTCACATTTGAACTTAGGTTGCCTCATATAAATTTGATGAATTGATTTAACACTTGAAAGCTGTTTTAGAAATTTGGTTTTAGAATCCACCTAAATTCAAAATGCACCATGCTAGGCTCTCAGTACATTCCTCTGCATACAGTAAATGCTCAATAAAATACTACTGACTGATTGATTAATGGATGTCACTGTGAGGCTGTCTTAGACCAGGGAAAAACATATGATTTTAAAAAGGAAAATACTAAAACAAAGGATTTTTTCATTACTTTCAGAAACAGCTTATTGGCAGTAAAATAAGCACGAGAAAAAGTGAACCCTCAAAGACTTTCATTGTTGATCATTTTCCAGATTTATAGCCCCACTACCACCATCACTGCCAAATATGTCTTGGACTCACTAAGGCCATGATGAGAAGATTCTCTTCCTTTGCTTTTCTATGCTTGGAGCAGTGACTCCTTCACAAATGAGTGAAACTTAAGCAATTGTGGGTAATGTTGTGGGAAGGGACTGTGTCTTTCTTGTCATATTGTACCCTCCCATGAGCTTAGTGCGGTGTTCTGCACATAGTAAGAGCTCAATAAATACAATCGGTGATGATGATATGAAAATGGATGCCACATCTCCACCGGGGAACAGGAGGTGAGGCAGAGGGAGGCCGAGCCTTTAAAGTAAAAATGAAGGAGATAAAGTGGTCTGATACTATATCCAATGTCCATCCATTACCGTATCCATAATAGACGTGGGATAGACCAGCGGTAAACTGAAATACTAGCCGTGGATAGAGCCAAGGGCCTCGGAGTCAGAAGGACCTGGGTTCTAGTCTCAGCTCTGCCACTGGTCTGCTTTGAGACCTTGGGCCTCAAAGGTCCTAAACTCTATTTAGGTAGCCATTTACTCTTCAAGAAATGCCAAAATTGGAAGCGCAATTTCCAATCAATTTCCAATTTCCTGTTTCTCGTTAGAGCAGGGAGAATTGCTGTTCTGTTTTAATTTCCTAGACATAAAAAGTGAGACACAAAGGCTGACCAGACATCCAGATTATTATCCTAAAAAACCAGAGTACTGGAGAACTGGGTATACACTCATGGTATTGCTAGAGCAATTTCAAAGCATACTGGATAATGGCTCCTCGAAGTATTCACCAAATATGTTTAACTGCAATGTTTCATCACGGTCCATCACCAAACATTGACATGATGTTAGACCAGGGCAAAACATATGATTTTTAAAAAGGAAAATACTAAAACAAAGGATTTGTTTTAGTATTGGGGATTGGGGATTACAATTGTCAGCCCCACGTAGGACATAGACTGCGTCCATCCTGATTACCTTGTATCTTTTTAACACTTAGAACAGTGCCTGGTACATAGGAAGTGCTTAACAAATACATAAAAGATAAAATAAAAAACAGAACAGATGAATGGCCTTCATTTCCTCAGGATTATAGTGCGTTGTGGGCAGGAAGCATATGATAATAATGGCATTTATTAAGCACTTACTATGTGCAAAGCACTGTTCTAAACTCTGAAGAGGTTACAAGGTGATCAGGTTGTCCCATCGGGGGCTCACAGTCTTAATCCCCATTTTACAGATGAGGGGATTGAGGCACAGAGAAGTCAAGTGACTTGCCCAAAGTCACACAGCTGATAATTGGTGGAGCCGGGATTTGAACCCGTGCTGAGCCATGCTGCTTCTCATATCTACCCAGTTTGTTGTTTTGTAGTACCCCAAGTGCTTAGTACAGTGCTCTGCACCTAGTAAGCACTCATAAATACCATTGACTGATTTCCTTGAAGTTATAAATTAGTACTTCATAAATATATATATATACATATATATACACACATTTACTTAAAAATAAGTGAAATGAATGGAAGACAGTAGGATCTCTTAGTAGCTGGCACATAGTAAGCACTTAACAAGTGCCATTAAAAAAAGAAAAACGTACTTTATAGCCAAAAGTCAGGATGCAGAGAAAAATGGGCTATTATTCAAGGTTTTTGAAAAGTGGGGTGATGTATCTAGAGTAATGTTTTAGAAAAATGATCCAGGGAGGGGATTCATGGCCCTGGAGTGGGGAAGACACCAGATGCCAAGAGGCCTTTGTGTTCTATTGTACTCTCCCCACTTTTTAATACAGTGCTATGCTTGTAGCTAGTGCTCAATAAGAATGTTTAATTGCTTGATTGATTGACCAATGAGGAAACCTAGATAGTAATCAAGCCTGTGTATAGTTCCTGAAACAAGATGGGAGCTATTTGGATGGAGAGAAAAGGGTGGATCTGGGAAATTTTGTGGAAGCAAAACTGACAGTGTTTAGTCACTGACCAAGTGTAGCAGATGAGAGAGCAGGGAGCCAAGGAACAATCAGTCAGTCAATCATATTTATTGAGATCTTTCTGTGGGCAGAGAACTGTGCTAAGTAATTGGGAGACTATACTAGAGCTACCACACATAATCCCTGCCCTCAAGGATTTTACAATCTAGCTGGGGAGAAGAACATCACTATGAATTACAGGTAGGGGAAGTCACAGAATAAGGGTATGTACTTAAGCACTGTTGGGGTGGGGTATAGGGTAGGTAATGAAGTATTTAGGGAGTGCAGATCTAAGTGTATAGGTGACACAGAAGGGAAGGAAATTAGGGTAAGGAGAAGAGGTAAAGCTAATGCCCTATTTTTAACTGTAGGGTAAAGATAATTGATGCCCTTCTCAGGGTTGCATCTGGAGAGTTTCCAATGCTCTACCAGTCTCGACTACTGGAGAGAGAGTCAAGCTGGGGCATATCCATTCCATTCCTAGTTTGGGCAGTGGCTAGAGAGTGGAAGGCAATCTGCTACAAGTCAAAACTCCCTTGTGTTGGGCAGCAGTGGTGTGGAAGAGATTCGAGGTTCCAATTTACTGCATGAAAGGAGGCAATGGTAAGCCACTTTTGTATTTTTACCAAGAAAACTCTATGGGATCCACTACCAGAACAATTGCAGATGGAGGTGGGGTGTTCTGAGAGAGATGTGTCCATGGAGTCACTATGGATCAGAGACGACTCGATAGCCTAAGACAAGACAAAGATAATTGATGAAGGGCATGTCATGAACTTCAGTCAGGGAGGATAGCAACATTTTCAATTCTAATGGGAAAATTACATGGAGGTGAGATGAAATGAGAAGCTGTTGAGAAAACCATCTGAAGATGTTATGGAGGCAAGAAGAAATGCAAGCTAGTAGAGTAGGTGAGAGGTTGGTGCTAGCATGATAAGATGATAGTACAGAGTAGATTAGCTAAAGCTATTTGCTCTCATTCAGTACCGGCTATGCATAGATCAGTATGCCAAAAGCCAGGACTTGCATGGCACTACCCCATTTACCATGCAGCAAGAATCAATTCTTGACTATAATCAAAGCTACAGGGGATACCAGGGTTCCAGTGACCATTTCAGCCACAAACTACGTTGGGATAGGGATAGGCTCCTATCATCAGAAGTGTCATCTTTGAAAATGAAGGACATTTGTCGTGGATGGGTCTTCTTCTGACAATGCACACCTAGATGGATATGACAAATCAGTCAACTGTACTTATTAATAATGATCATAATAGTAATTATGGTATTTGATATCCACTTACTATGGGCCAGGCACTGTACAAAGTTCTGGGGTAGATACAAGCAAATAAGTTTGGACACAGTCCCTGTCTCATGTGGGGATATTGCAGAGCACTGTACTAAGTGCTTGGGAGAGTACAATATAACAATAAATGACTCATTCCCTGGCCACAAGGAACTTACAGTCTAGAGGGAGAGACAGACATAAATATAAATGAATAAATTACAGATATGGACATAAGTGCTGTGGGACTGGGAGGGAGAATGAATTAAAGAAGCAAGTCAGGGTGACGCGGAAGGGAGTGAGAGAAGAGGAAAGGAGGCTTGTCAGGGAAGGCCTCTTGGAGAAGATGCCTTCAATAAGGCTTTGAACCAGGGAAGAGCAATTGTCTGTTGTGTGTGAGGAGGGAGGGTGTTTCAGGCCAAAGGCAGGACCTGGGTAAGAGGTTGGCGTCCAGATAGACGAGATCGCAGTACAGTGAGATGGTTAGCATTAGAGAAGTGAAGTTGAGATGTCATATATCATTTATTGAGAACCCACTCAGTGCAATACACTGCACTAAGTGCTTGAGAAGCATGAAACAAAGACATTGTAATGATAATAGAGGAGCAGCGTGGCTCAGTGGAAAGAGCCCAGGCTTTGGAGTCAGAGGTCATGGGTTCAAATCCCAGCTCTGCCAATTGTCAGCTGTGTGACTCTGGGCAAGTCACTTAACTTCTCTGTGCCTCAGTTACCTCATCTGTAAAATGGGGATTAAGACTGTGAGCCCCCCATGGGACAACCTGATCACCTTGTAACCTTCCCAGTGCTTAGAACAGTGCTTTGCACACAGTAAGTGCTTAATAAATGCCATTATTATTATTATTATAGTATTTGGTAAGTGCTTACTATGTGCCAAGCACTGTAGTAAACCCTTGGATAGATGCAATATCATCAGGTCCCACATAGGGCTCATAGACAAAGTAGAAGGGAGGAAAATAATAATAATAATAATAATAATAATAATGGTATTTGTTAAGTGCTTACTATGTGCCAGGCACTGTTCTAAGCACTGTGGCAGATACAAGATAATTGGGTTGGACACAGTCCCTGCATGACACAGGGCTCACAGTCTTAATCCCCATTTCACAGATGAGGGAACTGAGGCTCAGAGAAGTTAAGTCACTTACCCAAGGTCACACAGCAGACAGGTGGCAGAGCCGGGATTAAAACACATGGCCTTCTGACTCCCTGGACCATGCTCTATCCAGTAGGCCATGCTGCAGATGAGGAAACTGAAGCACAGAGAGGTTAAGTGACTTGCCCAAGGTCACACAGCAGAAAAGTCATGGAGCTGGAATTAGAATCCAGGTCCTTTGACTCCTAGGCCAGTGCTCTTTCCATTGGGCCACATAACAATAGTTAGGAAGAACTAAATTTTTAACCTCATTTTTCAGAGAGGGGAACTTAGCACAGAGAGGCTAAGCAATTTACCAAAGGTCACACAGCAGGAGTGGCAGAACTGGGTTGAAATCCAGATCTTATGACTCCTAAGACCATCCTCTTTCCACGGTGTCATGCACCTTCTCTCTCTGTTGTTGGTCTATAAAATATGCAATTAAACACATAAAACAATGTACATCATACATAGCTGTAAGACTGAAGTCTTTTATCAAGATTTCCCAAGGCCCCTTGCAGTCTTAAGATTCTGTGATTAGGAACACATGGCAAAGTAGTTAATCGGTACAATGAAAAGAGATTGAAATAATTGCAAATCTCACCAATGCAGATCAGACTCTGACAGGTTCTCAGCAGAAACAAGAGAGAAACCCACTGACAGACTAATTATTCCATTTTGGTTTTTTTGAGAAAGGAACAGGTTAGCTGGAATTGATGATATCACCAAGAATATCCTTTCTGTACTCATTTTTTTTACTATAATTCCAGACCCTGCAATTAAGTGAGGAAGGTTTTTTTTTTTTTCAAGGGAGAGCTAACAAAATTGGAGTCTTACATTCACTGAAAGCCTGACTACGTACAATTAATTATCGGCCTGATTGAAATAGCCAAGAATATATTGTTCTCTGCCACCAGAAGGAGAAGGCCATCTGCACACTTAATTCCAACTGATGAGAAAAATTCCACCAGAAACTTCTCCAGTTTCCTGAATTCTCTCCTTGGGTTGTGTATTAATGTATTAATGGCCAATCAACAACTGTGATGCTGTAGCTCCGGCTGCTTGAATGAGATCCTCCCATCACCTCAAACTTAGTATGTCAAAAACAGAACTCCTAATCACCCCACCCAAACCCCATCCTCCCCCTGACTTCCCCCCATCATGTACGTAGATGGCACCACCATCCTTCCTGTCTCACAAGCCCATAACCATGGTGCTATCTTTGACTTCTCTCTCTCTCATTCAACCTACATAGTCAATACATAGTGAATCCTGTTGCTTCAACCTTCACAACATTGCTAAAGTTTGCCCTTTCCTTTCCATCCAAACTGCTACTATGTTAATCCAAGCACTTATCCCATCCTGCCTTGATTACTGTATCAGCCTCCTCGCTGACCACCCTGCTTCCTGTCTCTCCCCACTCCAGTCCATTCTTCATCCTGCTGCCCAGATCATTTTTCGGCAAAAATGATCAGTCCATGTCTCTCCATTCCCCGAAAATTCCAGTGGTTGCCCATCCACCTCCTTATCAATCAATGAATCAATCAATAGTATTTATTGAGCGCTTATTGTGTGCAGAGCACAGTACTAAGCGCTTGGGAAGTACAAGTTGGCAACATATAGAGACAGTCCCTACCCAACAGTGGGCTCACAGTCTAAAAGGCTTATCCTTATCAAATAGAAACTGCTTATCATCGACTTTAAAGCATTCAATCATTCAATCATCTTGCCCCCTCCTATGCCACCTGGCTACTTTTCTACTACAACCCAGCCCACACATCTCACTCATCTAATACCTACTTACTCACTGTACATCAATCTCATCTATCTCGCTGTCAACCTCCTATCCACGTCCCACCTCTGGCCTGGATCCCCCTCCCTTATCATCAATCGTATTTATTGAGCGCTTACTGTGTGCAGAGCACTGTACTAAGCGCTTGGGAAGTACAAGTTGGCAACATATAGAGACAGTCCCTACCCAACAGTGGGCTCATCATATCATATCCCACAGACAATTATTCTCCCTATCTTCAAAGTCTTATTGAAGGCACATCTCCTCCAAGTGACCTTTCCTGACTAAGCCCTCCTTTCCTCTTTTCCCACTTCCTTTTGTATAACCCAGCTCCACAGCACTTATATAAATATCATCATCAATCATCATCAATCGTATTTATTGAGCGCTTACTATGTGCAGAGCACTGTACTAAGCGCTTGGGAAGTACAAATTGGCAACATATAGAGACAGTCCCTACCCAACAGTGGGCTCACAGTCTAGAAGGGGGAGACAGAGAACAAAACCAAACATACTAACAAAATAAAATAAATAGAATAGATATGTACAAATAAAATAAATAGAGTAAAAAATATGTACAAACATATATACATATATACAGGTGCTGTGGGGAAGGGAAGGAGGTAAGATGGGGGGGATGGAGAGAGGGACAAGGGGGAGAGGAAGGAAGGGGCTCAGTCTGGGAAGGCCTCCTGGAGGAGGTGAGCTCTCAGCAGGGCCTTGAAGGGAGGAAGAGAGCTAGCTTGGCGGATGGGCAGAGGGAGGCCATTCCAGGCCCGGGGGATGACGTGGGCCGGGGGTCGATGGCGGGACAGGTGAGAACGAGGTACGGTGAGGAGATTAGCGGTGGAGGAGCGGAGGGTGCGGGCTGGGCTGTAGAAGGAGAGAAGGGAGGTGAGGTAGGAGGGGGCGAGGTGATGGATGGACAGCCTGGAAGCCCAGGGTGAGGAGTTTCTGCCTGATGCGCAGATTGATTGGTAGCCACTGGAGATTTTTGAGGAGGGGAGTGATATGCCCAGAGCATTTCTGGACAAAGATAATCCGGGCAGCAGCATGAAGTATGGATTGAAGTGGAGAGAGACACGAGGATGGGAGATCAGAGAGAAGGCTGATGCAGTAGTCCAGATGGGATAGGATGAGAGCTTGAATGAGCAGGGTAGCGGTTGGGATGGAGAGGAAAGGGCGGATCTTGGCAATGTTGTGGAGCTGAGACCGGCAGGTTTTGGTCACGGCTTGGATGTGAGGGGTGAACGAGAGAGCGGAGTCGTGGATGACACCAAGGTTACGGACTTGTGAGACGGGAAGGATGGTAGTGCCGTCAACAGAGATGGGAAAGTCAGGGAGAGGGCAAGGTTTAGGAGGGAAGACAAGGAGTTCAGTCTTCGACATGTTGAGCTTTAGGTGGCGGGCAGACATCTAAATGGAGATGTCCTGAAGGCAGGAGGAGATGCGAGCCTGGAGAGACGGGGAGAGAGCAGGGGCAGAGATATAGATCTGGGTGTCATCAGCGTAGAGATGATAGTTGAAGCCGTGGGAGCGAATGAGGTCACCAAGGGAGTGCGTGTAGATCGAGAACAGAAGGGGACCAAGCACTGAACCTTGGGGAACCCACACAGTAAGGGGATGGGAGGGGGAGGAGGAGCCTGCAAAAGGGACTGAGAAAGAATGACCGGAGAGGTAAGAGGAGAACCAGGAGAGGACGGAGTCTGTGAAGCCAAGGTCAGATAGCGTGTTGAGAAGAAGGGGGGGGGTCCACAGTGTCAAAGGCAGCTGAGAGGTCGAGGAGGATTAGGACAGAGTAGGAGCCGTTGGATTTGGCAAGCAGGAGGTCATTGGTGACCTTTGAGAGGGCAGTTTCCGTGGAATGTAGGGGACGGAGGCCAGACTGGAAGGGGTCGAGGAGAGAGTTGTTGTTGAGGAATTCTAATAAATTATCTAATAAATATATCTAATATTCTATATTCTAATATTCTATATATATATCTAATATTCTAATAAATATCTAATAAATATCCATAATTGATTCATTTATATTAATGTCTGTTTCCCGCTCTCTAAACTAAAGCTCGTTCTGGGCACGGAGTGTGTCTGTTGTATGATTGTGTTGTACTTTCCCAAGCCCTTAGTGCCATACACACAGTAAGTACTCAATAAATATGATTGACTGTTTGAGTGAGAGTCACAGTACTTATTGAACACATACTAGGTGCAACGTACTGTGCTAAGCACCAGGAAATAATATCCAGATGAGAACTAGAAATGGTCCTGCATCCCCAGAAGCAGCATGGCTTAGTAGAAAGTGCTGCGGAGTCAGAGGTCATGTGTTCACACTCTCAGCTATGTGACTTTGGGCAAGTCACTAAACTCCTCTGGGCCTCAGTTACCTCACCTCATCTGTAAAATGGGGATGAAGACTGTGAGCCCCTTGTGGGACAACCTGATCACCTGGTAACCTCCCATCATCATCATCATCATCAATCGTATTTATTGAGCGCTTACTATGTGCAGAGCACTGTACTAAGCGCTTGGGAAGTACAAATTGGCAACGTATAGAGACAGTCCCTACCCAACAGTGGGCTCACAGTCTAAAAGGGGGAGACAGAGAACAAAACCAAACATAAGAACAGTGCTTTGCACATAGTAAGCACTTAACAAATGCCATTATAATTATTATTATTATTATCCAGCAGATTAGATTCACCTTCAGGCAATGAGAGAAGCCATTTTCTTGTTAGAATCTTAATCCCCATTTTATAGAGGAGATAACTGAGAAACAGAAAAGTTAAGTGATTTGCTCAAGGTCACACAGCAGACAAGTGGAGAAGTCAGGATTAGAACCCAGATCCTCTGACTCACAAGCTTGTGCTCTTACCACTAGGCCATGCTGCTTCTCATAAAGAAGTAGCACATTCCCTGCCCACAAGGAGCTTATATTTATTCCCTTTTGAAATTGATGTTGAAGACCAACCTGATGTAAATTTGCATTTTCCCTAATAGAACAGGAAGTAGGAAAAAAAGTTAGAATATTATAGGTAACCAAAACCCAGTTTCTGAACAAATAAGCTTGTTAATTTTGGTATCTAGGGATGACATTAAAAAGCATACATCATTTCAAACATTTGCATCATTTCTTCAGGGAAATTTCTAATTGATTTTGAGATGGATAGGTGGTTGAAATAAGGCTCAGAGTATTATTGGTGTTTAGAATCGCATAAGAACAGGCCTCAATGCATGCGAGCTACAAAATATACCTTCAATGTGTCTTTTGGGTCCGTCCCAGAAGGTCTTTCCAGCAGAGGGCAATTCTTTATTCTTTATTTCTTTATTCACATTAGTGAATATTCCCATCTGCTGGTTCAGGTTGATCCCTTTAACAAGGTGTCTGGCATTTTACCTAGCGTAGTGCACTAATTTAGAATCCTCAATTGCTTTGAAACAGATTTTCTATTGATTGCATGCCTTTTCCTGCAGTGTTAATGAAATCGTGTGTGTAATTAGTAAGTTCATGTTTGAAATTAGATGGCATTTTGACTTTATTAATCAAGTCAAATTTAAAACATCAAATGGAATAAATGCATCAGAGAACCATTTTAGGAACTGAAACAGGTGTGCAGAAGAGCAATCGACACTGGAGCCTGAAAACACAAGGCTACAACAATCAGCTAAGGTACTTCAATTCCACTTAGAATGAGAACGATATCCGTAATTGGGGACGGTGGGGAGGGGGGCATAAAAATCAACATACTGAAAGTATGTTACAAATAAAAATGGGAATATCTTTTGCTAGATTAAAAATACTCTGCTGTGAGGCATTACTTTTAATATCCTGAAAGACCTAAATGTTAATCATAAAATGCCACTGATGCTTATCTGAATGAAGATAACAAAGTTTAGAATGAAAGTCCAAGAGGATGGTTATGTAAATGGTTTTGTTCTAAGCCTTCTGTAAGTGATTCAGGACCACAATTATATTTTGGACAAATCCCTAATGGAATAAAATAATATCAACTCTTTTTTTTTCTTTCTTAAAACTTCAGTTTGGGCAATTCTTATGCATTTAAGAGAACATGTCAGATCCTTGACTAAACAACCAGGGGAAGAATATTTAAGAAATTCATCTAAGTGGAAGCAGATAAAAATTGATGGTAATGTACCTTCCAACATATTCTTTTTTTTTAAAAAAAAAAGAAAAGAAGCACCAGAGTTTATTGACTCACAGCTTAGTCATTCTGTGCTAAATCAAATACCAGCTGCCCCTTATACTGAACTGTGAGCATTTCGATTCCTTGAGCAGTTCCGTGAACCTGAATACATCTACGGGGCAGATTGAGTGTCACAGAGAGTGAAGCAGTTTTCTTGCACACAGTTTTACCTAGTTTTAAACAATTTATTATAAATGGAGGGGCTTAACCACTTAGAAGTAGAAACAATGGTCTGCAATGCAGAATTAGTGTTTGACTAGCCTCTTTGTATACAGAAGTAATTTAAAGTGGATCAGCTTACTAGTTTCACCTTCAGCCAATGAAAGTTGACATTTTCTAGGCAAGCATTAGTATATATTGAGCATCCATCTGAAGGGGGTACACTGTACTAGACACTTGAGAAGTACAGAATAAAGACGTGACATGTTCCCTGTCCACAAGGAGCTTATATTTCCTTTTGAAATTAATTTTGAAGACCAACCTATTGTTAATTTGTATTTTCCCTTATTGTGGATTTTGATAAAACCCCATTATTAGCATCATTATTGAAAATACTTTTAAGCACTATTCATTCAATCACATTTATTGAGTGCTTACTGTGTGCAGATCACTATATTAAGTGCTTGGGAGAATACAATGCGACAATAAACAGACACAGTCTCTGACCACAATGAGCGTACAGTCTAGAGGAGGGGAGGGAGACGTTAATATAAAAAAAATGACAGATATGTCTATAAGTGCTGTAGGACTGGGAGGGAGAAAGAACCTAGGGAGCAAGTCTGGGCAACATAGAAGGGGCTGGGACAAGAGGGAAGGGAGGGGGGTTCAGTCAGGGAAGGCCTCTTGGAGGAGATGTGCCTTCAATAAGGCTTTGAAGATGGGGAGAGTAATTTTCTGTCGTAGTTGAAAACGGAGGGCATTTCAGGCCAGGGGCAGGATGTGGGTGAGGGGTTGGCAGTGGCGATGAAATAGGCAAGATGGAGGCACAGTGAAAAGGTTAGAATTGGAGGAGCAAAGTATGCAGGCTGGGTTGTTGTAGGAGAGTAGTGAGGTGAGATAGTCGGTGGTAAGGTGATTGAGAGCTTTAAAGCCAATGGTGAGGATTTTTTATTTGATGTGGAGGTGGATGGGCAACCACTGGAGTTTTTTTAGGAGTAGGGTGACATGTCTGAAATGTCTTTGTCAAGAAATGATCCGGGCAGCAGAGTGAAGAATGGACCGGATTGGGGAAAGGCAGGAGGCTGGGAGGTCAGCAAGGAAGCTGATGCAGTAATCCAGACAGGATCAGATGAGTGATGGTATTATCACCACTCTCTCCATCTTCAGAACCCTGATAAAATCATATTTTCTTTGATTCCCACCCACCTCCATGTATGCAGGGATCATGTCTACCAAATAATAATAACAATGATAATAATAATTATGGTATCTGTTGAGTGTTAACTATGTGCCAGGCACTGTAATAATAATAATAATAATAATAATAATAATAATAATAATAATAATAATAATAATGGCATTTATTTAGTGCTTACTATGTGCAAAGCACTGCTCTAAGTGGTGGGCACTGTTCTAAGGCGCTGGTGTGGATACAATCAAATCGGGTTGGACACAGTCCCTATTCCATGTGGGGCTCACAGTCTCAATCCCCATTTTATAGATGAGATAACTGAGGCACAGAGAAGTTAAGTGAATTCCCCCAGGTCACACAGCAGAGAAGTTGTGGAATCGGGATTAGAACCCATGACCTTCTGACTCCCAGCCCATGCAATGTCTACTACACCATGCTGCTTCTAATGTATTGCACTCCCCCAAGCACTTAGTAGTGTGCTCTGCACACAGTGAGAACTCAAATACTATTGATTGATGGATTCATTTTAATGAGATATAAGAGCTTCATTCAACATCATTTAATATAATGCTTTGGCTTTAGATAATAATAATAACAACAATAATGATGGCATTTTTTAAGCAATTACTATGTGCCAAGCACTGTTCTAAGCGCTGCGGGGGATACAAGGTGATCAGGTTGTCCCACGTGGGACTCACAGCCTTCATCCCCATTTGACAGATGAGGGAACTGAGGCCCAGAGAAGTGAAGTGATTCAAACCCATGACCTCTGATTCCCAATCCCAGGCTCTTGCCACTGAGCCACTTATTTCCTCTATTTAATTCAAAGCATTAAGTTATCCACAAAAGCGTTTAGTAGATTCAAAAAAAAAATTTGATAGCTCTAAAAATTCTACTAGAAATTCTATGGTTACATCTCTTTTCCTAGATTGTCTAGATTTTTTTCCCTTTCATAATTTGCATTTTTATTATAGCAAGCCTATTTGCCTATCAAAGGGGAAGATGGGGCAGTCCAACAGAGAACTAGATCTCTTTCTCTCTAAATAATTGGACACCTGTCAATTACACAGCTGAAGGACTACAGTACCACTCCAGGAGAACAAATTCTAATGTATTATTGCAGTACAGCCCCAAAGAAGGAATTGAAGTCCCTCCTTTCACAATGAGTACAATGAAAGATAATTTATAGCTTTAAAATTCTTGAAATTGGATATTCAAGCTAACTTGTTCACGGTGCTTGGTTTCTGCTACCTCTTGTTCAAAACTTCCCCCTTCCTATAACTTCCTTCACCTTCATATCTGGAATATTATAGCTCTTTCCATATTCAATGCCTTTCTGAGACCAGATCTCCTCCAGGAAACCTTCCTGACCAATCTCTAATTTCCATAGTTGATACCTAAGCAAATAATAATAATGATAATGATGATGTTATTTGTTAAGTACTTACTATGTGTCAAGCACTGTTCTAAGCGCTGGAGTAGTACAGGCTAATCACATTGGACACAGTCCCTGTTCCACATGGGACGAACAGTCTAAATCCCCATTTTACAGATGAGGTAACTAAGACACAGAGAAGATAAATGACTTGCCTACGGTCACACAGCAGACAAAAGGCGGAGCCAGGATTAGAACCTTCTGATTCCCAAGTCCATGCTCTATCCAATAATTCATGCTCCTTTCCTAACTTAATCAACTAGCTACAACCCCTATAGCACTTCTGTACATATATACACTATTACACCCCCATTTATTAATGTATTTAAGTGTCTGTCTCCTCTGCTAGAATGTAAATTCCTTGAGAATAGTTACTGTGTCTTCTTACTTTTCTGTATTTTCCCCAGTCTCACTCTCTGCCACAATGGACAATTAATCAATTTGATCAATCATATTTATTGACCGCTTTCTCACCGCAAAGCACTACAAATCACTTGGGACACTACAGTAGACTGGGGCTGAGTATCCAAGGGTTAAATCAATTAATTAATCAATTATATTTATTGAGCACTTACCATATGCAGAGCACTGCACTTGGAAGAGTACGATACAACAGATTTCGTAGACCTGTTCCCGGCCCACAAGGAAGTGTAGTGAAGCCAAAGTACTAAAGTTTAAATGAGCGGGGAAGGCTAGGTTGGGGGAAATGAGTGATTCATTAGGGAAGGCTTCCTGGAGGAAATGTAATTTTAGAAAGACTTTGAAGATGGAGAGATTGGTGGTCTGCTGGCTGAGAAAAAAGGCTCACTTCCAGTCAGAAAGGAAAATCCGAGCAATAGGTCAGAGAAGGGAGATAAGAACTAGGCCTAGTGAGTCTGTTGTCTTGAAAAGAGCCAAGCTTATGAGCTGGGGTATAGTGGAAGAGGGGCACAGGAAAGTAGGGGGAAGGAAGAAAAATGAGTACCTTAAAGTCAGTGGACCAGAGAATATACTGGATACGGAAAGGAGTAGGCAACCACTGGAGATTTCTGAGGAGGGAGAGGCATTTGAAAAATGATGTGTGTCCAACCTGGTTATCCTTTATCTCCCTCAGGGTTTAGTCCAGTGCACTTCACTTAACAAATACTACAACTATTACCAATATTGTGTTTTAGAAAAATGATCTGGGATGAAGATTGAAGCAGCATGGCTTAGTGGAAAGAGCATGGGCCTCGGAGTCAGAGGTTGTAGGTTCTAATCAATCAATCAATCAATCATATTTATTGAGCGCTTACTGTGTGCAGAGCACTGTACTAAGCACTTGGGAAGTACAAGTTGGCAACATATAGAGACAGTCCCTACCCAACAGTGGGCTCACAGTCTAAAAGGGGGGAGACAGAGAACAAAACCAAACATACTAACAAAATAAAATAAATAGAATAGATATGTACAAGTAAAATAAATCAATAAATAGAGTAATAAATATGTACAAACATATATACATATATACAGGTGCTGTAGGGAAGGGAAGGAGGTAAGATGGGAGGATGGAGAGGGGGGCGAGGGGGAGAGGAAGGGGCTCAGTCTGGAAAGGCCTAATCCCAACTCTTCCATTTATCAGCTGTGTGACTTTGGGCAAGTCACTTAACTTCCCTGTGCCTCAGTTAAACTCATTTGTATAATGGGGATTAAGACTGTGAGCCCCACGTGGGACAACCTGATAACCTTGTATCTACCCCAGAGCTTAGAACAGTGCTTGGCACATAGTGAGCGCTTAACAAATACCATAATTCTTATTATTACTATGGGCTGGAGAGGAGAGAGACTGACAGCAAGGATGTGGACATGAGAATGATTAACTGATTATTAAGATTAAGAAAAATAATGTATAGTGTTGCTTGTTATTCCATCTATGCTTCCATTAATTATGATATTTGCTAAGGGTTTACTACATGCCAAGCACTGTACTAAGTGCTTGGGTAGATACAGGATAATCAGGTCAGACACACAGTCCCTGTTCTACACGAAGTTCAAGTAAGAGGGAGATTGGGATTGAATTGAATTCCCATGAATTCCATAATAATAATAATAATAATAATAATGGCATTTGTTAAGTGCTTACTATGTGCAAAGCACTGTTCTAAGCCCTGGGGGGAATACAGGGTGATTAGGTTGTCCCATGAGGGTCTTACAGTCTTAATCCCCATTTTACAGATGAGCTAACTGAGGCACAGAGAAGTTAAGTGACTTGCCCAAAGTCACACAGCTGACAAGCGGCAGAGCTGGGATTAGAACCCATGACCTCTGACTCCCAAGCCCGTGCTCTTTCCATTGAGCCATGCTGCTTCCCATAACACATGCTGTTACCATTTTTCACTTTAACTTAGAATGAAGTTGGGGAATTTTACAAAGTTTCTTCCCCAACCTTAGCCCATTTCACTTGCAGTATATCATGAAGTTGGGCAAAAGAGTTGTGTGCTTGTCCCTGCTCTTTACAACCAAAAAAAAGAAGGCAGATGTACACGAATTGTATAAAAACAATGGGAGCATAAGGAAAAAATATACGTATCTGGTAACTACCAAAAATATAGAATAATAATATTCGTGACTTTGTCAAGCACTTATTATACGACATGCACTGTACTAAGTGTTGGGGTAAATCCAAGATAATCAGATTGGACAGCATCTCTGCCTCGTAAGGAGCTCCCAGTCTAAGTAGGAGGGAAAACAAAGTTAATTCCCATTTTACAGATGAGAAAGCTGAGACACAGACAAGTTAATGACTTGTCCTATGTCACATAGCAGGCAAGTGGTGGAGCTGGAATTAGAACCTGTGTTCTTTCCAATAGGCAACAGTGCTGATTAATAAATAAATGTGTAAATGTTATAAAGAAATTGATATAAACAAAAATGCAAGAGTGGTTGTTGAAGAGATGGTAATAAGTTGTGGAATTCCTCTTTGAAGGGTCACACAAACCTATCAATAGTCATAGGAAATAAATGACTAGGTATCAGAAATACTGAGACCTTGATCAAAAGACTGAATTGATTCATTTACATGTTATGGGAAAGCTTACATTTTAGTGATTATTTAGAATTCCAACTTTCCAGATCCTGTGAGAATGAACAGTCCAAGAGCTTCAAATGAAGTCTATTGTCATATGAAGCCATAGGCCTTCATAAAAAAATTGGATCACAATTCAGAAAACTGAATTTTAGAAATTTGGATTGGAGTGTGATTTTCTACAGGTTATTTCTGGCTGGGATACTCAGTCAAATGTTTTAGAAGAAAATGGGTCCAAATAATAAAAGGAATATTTGTTGAAATCAAGGAGTCAGGAAAGAAGCTCTCTCATTTTTGGGAAAATAACTCAAGCATACTTATAGTAATGGCATGACCACCTGCAGAGTTAGCATGGGAGGAAAGTCGGAATTAGATTTTCAGTAAATTCAAATAAAATCAGCATGGGGTGGGATATTTAGTAGAGACAGATGACAAGGAAAAAAATTTTGAAAAGCTGTGTTCCAACTGGGATCATCATAGATTACTTACACTAAAAAGGATGATGGTTATATAATTCAACATAAGTGTTAGGATGAGAAGGATATTGCTGTGAAGTCAAAGACATGAAAAAGTTAGAAAAGGAAAGAGACAGATTTACAGAAGGAATACAAAGCATTTACAATTACAACCAACTGACAACAAAAAAAAATCAAGAATGAGACTTGCGGGGGTGGGGGGATAGATACAAGGAAGATGGACTGGAACCTAAAACTGGGGCATTAGTGGAAATTGAGTCACAACGTCTCTGAGCCTCAGTTACCTCCTCTGTAAAATGGGGATTAAAACTTTGAGCCCCAGGAGGGATGGGGACTGTGTCCCACCTGATTACCTTGTATCTACCCCAGTGTTCAGTAAAATGCCTGGCACGCAGTAAGCGCTTAACAAATACTATAAAAAATGGAGACAAATGGCAATATTTAGGGTGAAGAAAACAGGGAAGGGTGATTTTAAGAAGGTTGGCAAGTGCTAGAAGACAGCCTGAATAGGCAGTTCAACTATTGTAAAAGTCCTAATTCCAGCTCTGCCACTTGTCTGCTGAGTGACCTTGGCAAATCACTGAACTTCTCTGTGCCATAGTTCCCTCATCTGTAAAATGGGGATTGAGACTGTGAGCCCCATGGGGGAAAGGAACTGGGTCCAACCTAATTAGCTTGTCTCCACCCCAGTGCTTAGTACAGTGCCTGGCACATAGAAAGCTCTTAACAAATACCATTATTATTATTATTATTACTACTACTACTACTACTACTAATAATAATGTCTGAGATCAATAGCTGTAAAGGATTTGATTGAACACCCAATACATGTAGAGTAGCTTATTAGAGAAGCAGCGTGGCTCAATGGAAAGAGCATGGGTTTGGGAGTCAGAGGTCACGGGTTCAAATCCCAGCTCCTCCAATTGTCAGCTCTGTGACTCTGGGCAAGTCACTTAACTTCTGTGTGCCTCAGTTACCTCATCTGTAAAATGGGGATTAAGACTGTGAGCCCCACGTGGGACAACCTGATCACCTTGTATCCTCCCCAGCACTTAGAACAGTGCTTTGCACATAGTAAGCACTTAACAAATGCCATCATTATTAGAAGAAGCATGGCTCAGTGGAAAGAGCACGGGCTTGGGAATCAGAGGTCATGGGTTCTAATTCCAACTCTGCCACGTGTGTGCTGTGTGATCTTGGGCAAGTCACTCAAGTTCTCTGAGCCTCAATTACCTCATCTGTAAAATGGGGATTAAGATTGTGAGCCCCACGTGGGACAACCCGATCACCTTGTATTCCCGCCAGCACTTAGAACAGTGCTTTACACATAGTAAGCACTTAACAAATGCCATCATCATCATCATTATCATTATCATCATTATTAAGTGCTTGGGAAATACAATAAAAAAAGAAGGGACACTTCCCCTGCCCACAATAAGCATATACTGCAATGAAGACAGACATAAAAATATTTACAAATAGAGTAATCACAATAAATAATGGAATGCCCAATTGAATAAACCTATGAAAATAAGTGCTGATAATATGTATAGGTAAGTACCTAAATAAAAGGGATGGCTTGATAGGGTTATACAGAACTTGGAGTGTTGGAAATTAATCAGAAAACAACTAAACGTGGGGGAGGTGATGGAGAGTTTAGAAGCAGAGAAGCAGTGTGACCTTGTGGATAGAGCACGGGCTTGGGAATCAGAAGGATCTGGGTTCTAATCCTGACTTCACCACATGTCTGATTTGTGATCTTAGACAAGTCACTTCACTTCTGTGTGCCTCAGTTACATCATCTGTAAAACTGAGACTAAGACTTTGAGCTCATGTGGGATATGGACCTTGTCCAACTGAATTTGCTTGTATCTACCCCAGCACTTAATTCAGTGCCTGACATATAGTAAGTGTTTAACAAACACCATAAAAAGAAAAAAAAAAACCTCCTCACAATCAGTTTACAGAGTCCTACTAAATGTCTTCTACCTATCTACTCTCTTCAGTCAAGTAGTCAAATGTATTTATTGAGTACTTACTGTATGCAGAGCACTGTACTAAGTGCTTGGGAAAGTGCACTATAACAGACATTCACTGCCCACAGTGAGCTTGCAATCTAGAGGGGGAAACAGACATTAATGTACATAAATAAATTAGAGATGTGTACATAAGTGTTTTGGGGCTAGGAGAAGGAATGAATAAAGGGAGCAAGTCGGGGCAATGCAGAAGGAAGTGGAAGAAAAGAAAAGGAGGGCTTAGTCAGGAAAGGCCTCTTGGAGGAGATGTGCCCTCAGTAAGGCTTTGAGGAGGGGAGAGTAATTGTCTGTTGGAGATGAAGAAGGGCTTTTCCTCTCCCGCTCCCCATTCAATCAATCAATCAATCGTATTTATTGAGCGCTTACTATGTGCATAGCACTGTACTAAGCGCTTGGGAAGTACAAATTGGCAACACATAGAGACAGTCCCTACCCAACAGTGGGCTCACAGTCTGAAAGGGGGAGACAGAGAACAGAACCAAACATACCAACAAAATGAAATAAATAGGATAGAAATGTACAAGTAAGATAAATAAATAAATAAATAAATAGAGTAATAAATATGTACAACCATATATACATATATACAGGTGCTGTGGGGAAGGGAAGGAGGTAAGATGGGGGGATGGAGAGGGGGACGAGGGGGAGAGGAAGGAAGGGGCTCAGTCTGGGAAGGCCTCCTGGAGGAGGTGAGCTCTCAGCAGGGCCTTGAAGGGAGGAAGAGAGCTAGCTTGGTGGAGGGGCAGAGGGAGGGCATTCCAGGCCCGGGGGATGACGTGGGCCGGGGGTCGACGGCGGGAGAGGCGAGAACGAGGTACGGTGAGGAGATTAGCGGTGGAGGAGCGGAGGGTGCGGGCTGGGCAGTAGAAGGAGAGAAGGGAGGTGAGGTAGGAGGGGGCGAGGTGATGGACAGCCTTGAAGCCCAGGGTGAGGAGTTTCTGCCTGATGCGCAGATTGATTGGTAGCCGCTGGAGATTTTTGAGGAGGGGAGTGATATGCCCAGAGTGTTTCTGGACAAAGATAATCCGGGCAGCAGCATGAAGTATGGATTGAAGTGGAGAGAGACAAGAGGATGGGAGATCAGAGAGAAGGCTGGTGCAGTAGTCCAGACGGGATAGGATGAGAGCTTGAATGAGCAGGGTAGCAGTTTGGATGGAGAGGAAAGGGCGGATCTTGGCGATGTTGCGGAGCTGAGACCGGCAGGTTTTGGTGACGGCTTGGATGTGAGGGGTGAATGAGAGAGCGGAGTCGAGGATGACACCAAGGTTGTGGGCTTGTGAGACGGGAAGGATGGTAGTGCCGTCAACAGAGATGGGAAAGTCAGGGAGAGGACAAGGTTTGGGAGGGAAGACAAGGAGCTCAGTCTTTGACATGTTGAGCTTTAGGTGGCGGGCGGACATCCAGATGGAGATGTCCTGAAGGCAGGAGGAGATGCGAGCCTGGAGGGAGGGGGAGAGAGCAGGGCCAGAGATGTAGATCTGGGTGTCATCAGCGTAGAGATGATAGTTGAAGCCGTGGGAGCGAATGAGGTCACCAAGGGAGTGAGTGTAGATTGAGAACAGAAGGGGACAAAGCACTGAACCTTGGGGAACCCCCACAGTAAGAGGATGGGAGGGGGAGGAGGAGCTCTCCCTATCTCCTTCCCCTCCCCACAGCACCTGTATATATAATAATAATAATGGTGGTATCTGTTCAGCGCTTACTATGTGCAAAGCACTGTTCTAAGCGCTGGGGGGGATACAAGATGATCAGGGTGTCCCACGTGGGACTCACAATCTTCATCCCAATTTTACAGATGAGGGAACTGAGGCTCAGAGAAGTTAAGTGGTTTGCCCAAGGTCACACAGCTGACAAATGCCAGAGCTGGGATTCGAACCCATGATCTCTGACTCCCAAGCCTGCGCTCTTTCCACTGAGCCACGCTGTACATATGACAGAGTTGGTAGATATGTTCCTTGCCCACAGGCAGCTTACCTTGCTTCTCTACGCCTGTTATCTCATCTCAACGTTTGTACAGATTTATTACTCTATTTATTTTACTTGTACATATTTACTATTCTGTTTATTTTGTCAATGATGTGCACCTAGCTTTAATTCTATTTATTCTGATGACTTGACACCTGACCACATGTTTTGTTTTGTTGTCTGTCTCCCACTTCTAGAAGCAGTGTGGCTCAGTGGAAAGAGCTCGGGCTTTGGAGTCAGAGGTCATGGGTTCAAATCCCAGCTCCGACAATTGTCAGCTGTGTGACTTTGGGCAAGTCACTTCACTTCTCTGTGCCTCAGTTACCTCACTGTAAAATGGGCATTAAGACTGTGACCCCCCCCCGGACAACCTGATCACCTTGTAACCTCCCCAGCCCCTAGAACTGTGCTTTGCATATAGTAAGCGCTTAATAAATGCCACTATTATTATTGTTATTATTATAGACTGTGAGCCCATTGTTGGGAAGGGACCATCCGTCTCTATATGTTCCCAACTTGTACTTCCCAAGTGCTTAGTGCAGGGCTCTGCACACAGTAAGCGCTCAATGAATATGATTGAATGAATGGATGAATGAAAGGGTGTTCCAGGCTAGAGGCAGGTTGTGTGCAAGGGGGGGACAGTGGCGAAAGAAACGAGATTGGGGTACAGTGAGAAGGTTGGCCTTAGAGGAGCAAAGTATGTGGGCTGGGCAGTAGGAGAGTAGTGAGGTGAGGTAGGTTGGGGCAAGGTGATTGGGTGCTTTAAGGCCAAAAGTAGAATTTTCTGTTTGATGCAGAGGTGGATGGGCAACCACTGGACGTTTTTGAGGAGTGGGTAAACCTGGTCTGAAACATGGCTGGGTATTCATTCATTCATTCAATCGTATTTATTGAGTGCTTACTGTGTGCAGAGCACTGTACTAAGCGCTTGGGAAGTACAAGTTGGCAACATATAGAGATGGTCCCTACCCAACAGCGGGCTCACAGTCTAGAAGGGGGAGACAGACAACAAAACAAAACAGGTGGCCAGGTGTCAAGTCATCAGAATAAATAGAAGTAAAGCTAGATGCACATCATTAACAAAATAAATGGAATAGTAAATATTTACAAGTAAAATAAATAGAGTAATAAATCTGTACAAACATATATACAGGTGCTGTGGGAAGGGGAAGGAGGTAGGGTGGGGGGGATGGGGAGGGGAAGAGGAAGGAGAGGGCTGAGTTTGGGAAGGCCTCCTGGAGGAGGTGAGCTCTCAGTGGGGCTTTGAAGGGAGGAAGAAAGCTAGCTAGGGGGATGTGTGGAGGGAAGGCATTCCAGGCCATGGGGAGGATGTGGGCTGGGGGTCGATGGCGGGACAGGTGAGAATGAGGCACAGTAAGGAGCTTAGCGGCAGAGGAGTGGAGGGCAGCAGAGTGAAGTAAGAGTAGAGTGGGGAGAGACAGGAGGTCAGGAGGTCAGCAAGGAGGCTGTTACAATAATCAATGCGGGATACATAAGTGCTTGGATTAACATGGTCGCAGTTCGGATGGAGAGGAAAGGGCAAATTTTAGCGATGTTGCGAAGGTTGAACGGACAGGATTTAGTGATGGTGTTTATAGGTGGGTTGAATGAGAGCGAGAAATTAAGGATAATGCCAAGATTATAGGCTTGGGAGACAGGAAGGATGGTGGTGCTATCTACGGTGATGGAAAAGTCAGGGAAAGGATAGGATTTGGGTGGGAAGATAAAGAGTTCTGCTTTAGATGTGTTAAGTTTGAGGTGACGGCAGGACATCCAAGTAGAGATGCCTTGAATGCAGGAGGGAATGGCAGACTGCAGTGAGGAAGAGTGATCAAGGCTGGAGATGCAGATGTAGGAATCCTCTGCATAGAGGTAGTAGTTGAAGCCATGTGAGCAAATGAATTCACCAAGGGGTTGTGTGTAAGGAGTGCGTAGATGGAAAATAGAAGGGGACCAGAACTGAATCTTGAGGGACAATCAGTTAGTGGGTGGGAGGCAGAAGAGGTGCCCGTGAGACTGAGACTGAGTGGCCAGAGAGATAGGAAGAGAACCAGGAGAGGACAGTGTCAGTGAAGCTGGGGTTGGATAATGTTTCCAGGAGAAGGGAATGGTCCACTGTTGAGGAGGATTAGGACGGAGAAGCAGTGTGGCCTAGTGGACAGAGCTTGAGCCTAGGAGTCAGAAGAACCTGGGTCCTAATCCAGGCTGTGCCACTTGCCCACTGTGTGTGACCTTGGGCAAATCACTTCACTTCTATGGGATTAAGACTGTGAGCCCTCTGTGGGACAGGGACTGTGCCCAGCTCGATTATCTTGTATAACCCCAGTCTTAGAACAGTGCCTGGCATAAAGTAAGGTCTTAAAAAATGCCATAATTTATTTTGTTTTTTATTTTTAGAGGTCACTGGATTTGGTAAGAAGGACATCCTCTGTGACCTTAGAGAGGGCAGTTTCTGTGGAGTGAAAGCGATGGAAGCCAGACTGGAGGGAGAAAATTGGAGGAGATGGACACCTAGTGGTTCACTTCATTCCTCCCAAACAAAGCTTCTAGCTGAACCTCAATCTCTTGTCTCTCAATCAATGGTATTTATTCATTCATTCAATCATATTTATTGAGAGCTTACTGTGTGCAGAGCACTGTACTAAGTGCTTGGGAAGCACAAGTTGGCAACATATAGAGACGGTCCCTACCCAACAGCGGGCTCACAGTCTAGAAGGGGGAAATGGACAACAAAACAAAACATATTAACAAAATAAAATAAATAGAATCAATGGCGGGACAGGCAAGAATGAGGCCCAGTGAGGAGGTTAGCGGCAGAGGAGCAGAGGGTGCGGGCTGGGCTGGAGAAGGAGAGAAGGGAGGTGAGGTAGGAGGGGGCGAGGGGATGGACAGCCTTTAAGCCGAGGGTGAGGAGTTTTTGCCTGATATGTAGGTTGTTTGGTAGCCATTGCAGATTTTTGAGGAGGGGAGAAACATGCCCAGAGCATTTCTGGGCATTTAAGTGCTTACTGTGGGCAAAGCACTGTGCCAAGCACTTGGGAGAGTACAATACAACTCTCACCTCTGTTCCCTCACTCTCATTGTTCCCTTAGCTTGGAACTCCTTTCCTTCTTCCCTAAATCACTGTCTTCTCTTGAGATGGAATGTCAGGAGGATGTTTTGAGTGGAATGGGAAAGACAAGTATTTCTGTTGTGACATAATGACTTTGAAGTGCTGGCAGGACTTCCATGTGGAAATGCCTTGGAGTCAAGAGGACAAAGAGATTAATACGACTGCTTGCTATAGAATTCCAAGCCAGGATTGGAGGATCAGATACACAGTGTTTGACAGATATGAAAATCATGATTTCACCCAGAATTGTGAGCTGACGTGGCTTTGATAGTTTGGAGTTTGTCACGAGTACTGCCGGAGGATCGGTCCCCAGCAGTATCAGGTGCTCGACCTATGAGCCCTTTACCAGGGATTTGACTCCCTCATTAATTCAGGTGCTTCAGTGACATGTTCCCCAAACTAAAACCAAACACTGCTGTTACAGCGGAATATTTTACTAAAACAGGGGTTAAGCACATATGCACACAAACACATACAAGCAATACACAACAACTATAGTTACCGATCCAATTGGTTTTCCCCAAGTCTTGGTGAAGGTGATTCCCACGTTAGAGGAGTTTCTAGGAGCCAGACTGCCCTCCTAGTTCAAGTTTTAGTTGCTGGGCCGTGGCAGCAGTAGGAGTCTTAGTGAATGGCTTTTAGATGGTTCCCTGCCAAGCAGAGGGCCAATTCTTTCCCCCTTTTAAGTATTGTTCTGTGGTGGGGGGGTGCAGCAAGGGGGCTGCTCAGGTTTGTATGCTGTTTTCTGCTCCTTATCAGGTAAACCAGATGGGAAGGCACCCCCTCCCCCAGAGTTTATTCCCCCTTGGGCATAATCCCATCCAACAGTCTTTCTCCAGCCCAGCAGAGCAATTTATCCTCTTCTTAAGCCCTCTACAAAACAATACAGTTTCTCTCCAACAATTCCAACAGGTCCTCAAACCCCTCAGAAAGATAATACAGTTTCTCCTCTAAATCATCCTTTGACCTTGTTGCTCCCACCTGGGGTCAAATAATACGAGATGGAGTTGTCCTTTAGCCTTGTAGCTCCAGTGGTCAAATAATACAAGATGAGTCAGTCTTGCTCACCAGAGAGTTAACAATGAAAATAAATGATGGTAAACTAGATAGGACAAAGCATTTGGAATCAGATCTTGGGAGATACCTGAGGAACAGAACTCCTCCTCTTCCCACACAACACTCTCCTTCCCCTGACTTTCCCATTACCATTGATAGCACCGCCATCGTCCCAATCTCACAAGTCCGCAACCTTGGTTTTATCCTTAACTCATCCTATTTCTCCAGCATGCAGATATAGTCAGTCACCAAGTCTAGTTGGTTCTATCTTTCCAAAATCTCAACAGTTTTCCCTTTCTGCTCCATCCACACCTCCTGTCTTGACTACTGCAGCTGACCTCCCTGCCTCCAGTCTCTCCTCTCTTCAGTCCACATTTCACTCAGCTGCCAGTATCATTTTTCTAAAAAATGAAAAGAATGCTCTCTGCACATCTCTCAACTCCTCAAAAACTTCCAGGGGTCACTCATCCATCTCTGCAACAAAAAGAAACCCCTCACCATAAGCTTTAAGGCACTCAATCATCTCTCTCCCATTCTTGCTCCACTCTCACTCTGTCCCAGCTCAGATGCTTTGCTCCTTTCACACTGAACCACTTCCTTTGAATCGTTTTCACCTCTCTCAACTCCAATCTCTTGCTCCAAAGCAACGTGGCCCAGTGGAAAAAGCACAGACCTGGAAGACAGAAAGACCCAGGCTCTAATCCTGGCTCTGCCCCTTGTCTGCTGTGTGACCTTGGGCAAGTCACTTAACTTCTCTGTGCCTCAGTTACCTCATCTATTAAATGGTATTAAGACTGTGAGCCCCAGGTGACTGGTACTGTGTCCAAACCAATTGCCCTGAATCTACCCCAGCTCTTAGTAATTATAATAATAATATTGATGGTGGCATTTATTAAGCGCTTACTATGTGCAAAGCACTGTTCTAAGCACTGGGGAGGATACAAGGTCATTAGGTTATCCCACGGGGGGCTCACAATCTTAATCCCCATTTTACAGATGAGGTAACTGAGGCACAGAGAAGTGACTTGCCCAAAGTCCCACAGCTGACAATTGGCAGAGCCGAGATTTGAACCCATGACCTCTGATTCCAAAGCCCGGGCTCTTTCCGCTGAAGCATGCTGCTTCTCTTAGTGCAGTGCCTGGCACATATTAAGTGCATAAAAATACCACAATCATTATTATACTTTTATTATCTCCTCCAGGATGTCTTCCCTGACTAACCTTTCATCTCCCTACCCTGTTCTCCTCCCTTCTGCATCACTTATGTACCAAAATCTTTATTCCCTAAGTGTAGTCTATTTTCCCAAGTGCTTAGTACAGTGCTTTGGACACAGTAACCAATAAATGTGGTTGAATGAATGAATGAATGAATAAGTACTCTAATATTCATTCCACACCCGCCTGATCCCCACAGCATTTTTGTAAATGTCTTTATGCTCTCTTGATTCCTCGATCTCAAATCAACGTTTGTATCCTTCACTGGATTGCAAGCTCTGCAAGGGCAGGGAAAGTGCCTACCAACTCTATTTTACCCTCCCAAGTGCTTACACACAGTAAGCACTCAAGGAATACCTCTGATTGATTCAACCACAAGAAAGCACAATAGATCATCTAAAAGCCATTCCATATTATGATGGAGAATTTTCTGTTAAAAGAGTACTTTCTGACCCTTAATTAATTCTTCCCTCTTTGCAGACTCCCTATGGGATAGATCAGGAACATTATCATGCCCAGATTCAGAAACTGAAACAAAGCAAGATTAGCTAATGTGTCTGGTGTGGGGATTAAAACTGATCCCTAATTC
Organism: Tachyglossus aculeatus; assembly: GCF_015852505.1. Taxonomy (NCBI): domain Eukaryota; kingdom Metazoa; phylum Chordata; class Mammalia; order Monotremata; family Tachyglossidae; genus Tachyglossus; species Tachyglossus aculeatus. Next base: position 128,962,285 of record NC_052067.1, on the reverse strand, counting down.
TATTTGAGCCAGCTTTTCTCCGATTCCCCCAATATCCATTTTTGTTGATAACATAAAAAAAAAAGCCTCTCAGGAGTGGCCAAATCTGATAAGAAAAGGTCAGCTAATAGCTACTCTGGAGTTGAAACGGAATCGTGGGGCCAGGAGCTTCATGATACAATCTCTACCACAAGCTTCCACAGAGAGTTAAAGGCACAGGTCAGTTTCTGCTGCAAAGGAGAGGCATACTGACGAAAATCAGCCATCTGTCTCCGTAATTGATCCTGAATTGGATCAACTTTCCACTAGAGTGGAAAAGCTAGACTCCAGGGTACAGATGTGGAACAAAGCCTGGCATTTACAGCAAGAGCATTTCCCAAATAATCTCACAGACACACTGTGAAAAGGAATAGCTATTCTAGATCATCCCAGAATGAAGGCTTGTCACTGTAATTCCCACCTGAGTTTATAGAGGAACTCTAGGGAGGCTAGTCTATTTAGGAATGGAACTCCCAATTAATTCCATCATAATATGGAATGGCTTTTAGATGATCTATTGTGTTTTCTTGTGGTTGAATCAATCAGAGGTATTCCTTGAGTTCCATGCCCAATTCCCAATGAGGCTTGAAGATCCCTAGATGTGGCCTGCTCCATTAGAAATATTTTAATATTTTCAAAGACCAAAAAAAAGGACAAATCTAAAGGTATGCAAGAAAAAATTGAAAGACTCTCTGTACGATTTACCAACCCTAAGGATATTCGTACATTAACCGACGAAAAGTCAGATTAGATCTGATATCAGTACTTCGTCATAATTACATACAGAGCATAGAAGTATAGGCATAATCATTAGACTAATGCTTTACTCCAGCCCGAGATTCCATCCCTAATGGTGACAACGGGATCCTTGGAGGAAAAGTGTGATGGATGCCTTCCCGAATATCCAACATATTGTTCATTAGAATATCCAACATATTGTTCATTAGGACTTTCCTAACTCACATCCATGGTTTCTCCCTTTATCCCTGGCTTTTCCTCCAAGACTGGAGTATCACACCATCTCATCCATTGTCTACGTGGTTTAAACTAAGTTAATTATTGACCTAGCAATAAGAGAGCCAAATCGGGGAAGAGAGAGGTGGAAGAGTCTGTGAGCCTATCTTCTACCCCTCAAAGAGTGGCCTTTTTGACCTTCTCCAGTGATACAATGACCTTGGAGATCCCACCCACCTCCTCTCTGTCCCCTGAAGGAGGCGGGCAAATCTTTTCATAAGGTGTAAAGAGATTCATTTATTCAATCATATTTAGAGAAGCAACGTGGATCAGAGAGAGTATGGGCTTGGGAGTCAGAGGTCATGGGTTCTAATCCCGGCTCTGCCAACTGTCAGCCATGTGACTTTGGGCAAGTCACTTTACTTCTCTGTGCCTCAGTTCCCTTATCTGGAAAATGGGGATTATGACTGTGAGCCCCATGTGGGACAATATGATTACCTTGTATCCCCCCAGTGCTTAGAACAGTGCTTGGCACATAGTAAGCGCTTAACAAATGCCATTATTAGTATTATTATTATTAAGCACTTACTGTGTGCAGAGCACTGTACTAAGCACTTGATGGGGTCAGAGGCGCAGGTGGAGGAGTTGGATTTTCAGAGGAGGAGGGAGATTTCCTCTTGTGATGCTGCTGGGTTTTAATCAACCTACGGTTAATTCCTCACAGCACTGGGAAGGTAGTCCAAAGGTGAATGAATGAATGAATGAACATAGCTTGGAGAATCAGGAGACTTGGTTTCTAGTCTTGGTTCTGCAAGAAAGAGAACTCCTACTGGATCTCTGCCCACAGGGCTGAAAGTTTCTGATCAAATAACCACCAAAGGCATTGCATGAAATGGACAATCAGTCAGTCAAACAATCAATGATATTTATTTATTCATTCATTCATTCATTCAATCGTATTTATTGAGCGCTTACTACATGCAGAGCACTGTACTAAGCCCTTAGAAAATTTATTGCTGAATTGTACTTTCCAAGCAGTACGGTGCTCTGCACACAATAAGTGCTCAATAAATACGATTGAATGGATACAGTATAACAGAGTTTGTAGACATGGTAGGTGCAGGTGGAGAGGATGGATTTCGAGACAAGGCAGGAGATCTCCTCTTGAGATACTGCTAGGAAATAAAGGAGAGTTGAAGCAAGAGGAGGGAGGGACTGGAGAGGAATATGGTGGGGCTATGGTCTGATAATGAAAGAGGATACTGGTTTTAATTTTTCAGAAATAATCTCTCTGGCTCAGCCTCTGTGTCTCACACTGATTGCACTGTCAGAAGATAGGCAGACCTTCCAAATAATCAGATCTTGTCTACAGAAATCAGTCAGAGAAGCCCTATTGAGAGCTCACCCCCTCCAGGAGGCCTTCCCAGACTGAGCCCCCTCCTTCCTTTCCCCCTCCACCCCCTTGCCATCTCCCCCGCCTTACCTCCTTCCCCTCCCCACAGCACCTGTATATATGTGTATATATGTGTATATGTTGCCAACTTGTACTTCCCAAGCGCTTAGTACAGTGCTCTGCACACAGTAAGCACTCAATAAATACGATTGATTGATTGATTGATGTATATATGTCTGTATGTATTTATTACTCTATTTATTTTATTTGTACATATTTATTCTATTTATTTTATTTTGTTAATATGTTTTGTTTTGTTGTGTCTCTCCCCCTTCTAGACTGTGAGCCCGCTGTTGGTTACGGACTGTCTCTATATGTTGCCAACTTGTACTTCCCAAGTGCTTAGTACAGTGCTCTGCACACAGTAAACGCTCAATAAATACGATTGAATGAATGGATGAATGAATCTCATGACAATGTCATAAAGCAAACCCTGCAAATGGGTGAAGGATGATCAGATAGGGGTTTTTCGGGACACTTGTAATTCAATCAGCTTAGCCAATATGCACTGTACTGTATATTAACAATGTTAATACTGGTATTCATAGTGTTGGTATTTGTTAAGTGCTTACTATGTGCCAGGCACTGCGCTAAGCACTGGAGTGGATATAAGAAAATCAAGTTAGACACAGACCTTGTCGCATGTGGGGCTTACAGGCTCAATCCTCATTTTATAGATGAGGTAACTGAGGCAAGGAGAAGTGAAATGACTTGCTCTAGGTCATAGAGCAGAGACCCTAAGCCCGTTGTGGGCAGGGAATGTGACTACTTATTGCTGTATTGTATTCTCCCAAGTGCTTAGTACTGTGCTCTGCACACAGTAAGTGCTCAATAAATATGATTGAATGAAGTGGTGGAGCAGGGATTAGAACCCATGACCTACTGACTCCCAGGACCGTGCTCTATCCACTATGCCATCCTCCTTTCTCCACTTAGTTCAGCACTTACTAGGTACTAAACACTGTACCAAAGCCTAGTGGATTGAGCCTGGGAATCAGAAGGTCATGGGTTTTAATCCCTGCTCCACCACTTGTCTGCTCTGTGACCTTGGGAAAGTCACTTCCCTTCCCTGGGCCTTAGTTCTCTCATCTGTAAAATGGGGATTGAGACCGTAAGCCCTATGTGAGACAGCGACTGTGTCCAATATGATTTTCTTGCATCCACTCCAGTGCTTAGTACGGTGCCTGGCACAAAGTAAGAGAAGCAAAGTGGCTTATTGGATAGAGCGCGGGGCTGGAAGTCAAAAGGACCTGGATTCTAATCTTGACTCTGCCATGTTTCTGCCCTCACTTCATTTCTCTGACCTCAGTGCTCAAAAAATATGATTGACTCTGTAAAATGGGGATTAAGAGTGTGAGCCCCATGTGGGATAGGGACTCTGTCCAACTAGATTAGCTTGTATCTACCCCAGTGCTTAGAACAGTGATTGGCACATTGTAAGTGCTTAACAAGTACCATAATTCAATGCCCGAGTAGTAGATCCAGTGTCAGACACAGTCCCTGGCCCTCATGGGACTCCCCTATTAGTTGATAATTAGATTCATTTTCCTGCAAGATTGAAAAGGTGACCAGAGACTATTATAATTTCAGTTGTAGTCATGGCATATAGAAATGAGAAGCTGCCTTCTATCAATGAATTCATTCATTCAATTGGGTTTATTAAGCCCTTCCTCTGTGCAGAGCACTGTACTAAGAGTTTGGGAAAGTACAGTACACCAAAAAAACCAGTAACATTCCCTCCCTACAATGAGCTCACAGTCTAGAAGGGGGGAGACAGACATCAATACAAATACATAAAATTACAGATATGTATGTAAGTGCTATGGGGCTGAGAGAGGGGAAGAACAAAAGGAGCAAGTCAGGGTGATGCAGAAGGGAGTGGGAGATGAGGAAATGTGGGGCTTAGTTTGGGAAGGCCTCTTGGAGGAGATGTGTCTTTAATAAGGCTTTGAATGAGGGGAGAGTGATTGTCTGTTGAATTTGAGGAGGGAGGGCATTCCAGGCCAGAGGCAGGTCATGGGCCAGGGATCGGCAGTCAGACAGGCGAGATCAGGGCACAGTGAAAAAGTTAGCACTAGAGTAGCGAAGTATGTGGGCTGGGTTGTAGAAGGAGAGACCCGAGGTGAGATAGGCACAGTACTGTCAAGACAGGATATAATACAGTACTTGTAGGAAGCCAGACTGGACGGAACTTGGCTCTGGTGATGATTATGGCTTCAACTTCCACCTTTAAGCTGGTGATTCCCAAATTTACCTCTTCAGGCTTGACCACTCTCCTCTGCAGTTTGGCATTTCCTCTTGCACTCAGGACATCTCTACCTGAATGTTCTGCCCAACACCTCAAATTAAGCATGTCCAAAACAAAACTTTTTCTCTTCCCTCTCAAACAAACTTCGTCCTCTCCCTATCTTTCCTATCATGGTAGAAAATACCACTATACCCCCATACTCACAATCCATCATTGACATTTATTGAGCCCTTGCTCTGTGCAGAGCACTGTAACCTTGGTATTACCCTCGACTTACCTCTTTCATTCAACCCACGTATTCAATCTGTACCTAAAACTGTCAGGTTTTACAACATCGTGAAGATCCACGCTTTCCTCTCCATAGCACTTACCCTATACTGTCTTGACTATTGCAACTTCCTCCTTGCCGATCTCCCAGCCTGTTGTCTCTCCCCATTCAAGTTCATACTTGGCTCTGCTGGCCAGATCATTTTTTCTGAAAAACCAAAAAAACAAAAAACAAAAAAACAAAAAAACAAAAACTGTTCAATATACATCTCTCCACTCCTAAAGAACCTCCAGTGGTTGCCCATCCACCTCCTCATCATTGGCTTTAAAGTACTAAATCAACTCGCCCCCTACTACTTTATGTCACTGACCTCTTACTACAGCCCAGCCACACATTTTGCAGCTCTACCACCAGTTTCCCCTCAGGGTCACAATTGGAGAGTTTCCAGTCTTTTACCAGTCTCGATTACAGGCAGGAGAGTCAGGCAGAGGCATATCCATTCCATTCCTAGCTTGGGCAGTGGCTAGCGAGTGGAAGGCAATCTGCTACAAGTCAAAACTCACCTATGCAGTGGCATGGGAGGGAATCGAGGATGGAGACTCATGTTTACTGCGTGGAAGGAGGCATTGGCAAACCACTTCCATATTTTTACTAGGAAACCTCTGTGGATACACTACTAGAATAATTGCAGGTGGAGGTGGGGGGTTCTGGGACAGATGCATCCATGGCATCGCTATGGGTCAGAGACGACTCAACAGCATAAGACAAGACAAGCACCAGTTTGCTCACTATGCCTCATTCTAATCTATCTCTTTGTCAACCTCTTACCCCTGTCCTCCCTCTGACCTGGAACTCCCTTCCTCTCTGTAAATTCCAATTCCACAGGGCCATGCTGCTTCTCATGCATTATCCTGGCAAGGATGATTAACATGTGGTTTAGTATGAGACTGCGACTGAAATTATTTGAAGTTTACTATCAGCACACATTATTCATTTGAAACAGTAAAATAGCACCTTATGAGACACGCCATTACATTATCCCCATTTTTTCAGGAAGTAACCCACACAGGTAAAGCCATGAAAAACACCTGGATCTGATGGCATTTCTGCAGAAATCTACAAACAAGGAATAGATTTAATCCTCAGGCATCTACTCAAAGCTTCTCCTCAACATGTGGAACAGTGAAGAAATGCTTCAAGGTTTCAAGATGTTACCATAATCACCAGTTTCAAGGAGAAAGAAGAGAGAAATGTTGGTGAAGATTATTGGGAAAATCTTTCTACTTTCCCCTGCAGGCAGGATTCTAGACAGAATCCTTCAGAACAGACTAGTGAAAGGACATAGTCAGCAAAACGTTATCTGAATCACAATGTGGTGCTAAGAATATGATCAATGCAGTGTGACAGATAAAAGAATAGTGCAGAGAGCAACACAAGTACCCCTCTAGTGTGTTTATTGACCTTACCAAAAAAAAGGACAGCACTGACAAACCACGGCTCTAGAAATTCCTAAGCAAATTCACAAGAAAAGAATTGGGTCTTGTGAAATTTACCAAGCATTTTAGGTTGCTTTGAAGGCAGAATGGCCTAGTGAAAATTCAGCTGGCCCAAATCCCAGCTCTGCCACTTTCCTACTGTGTGACTTGGGCAAATCAGGTCTAAATGCCTCTCTGTGTCTCAGTTTCCTCATCTGTAAAATGGGAATGAAATGAGTCCTCCCTCCCTCTTAGACTGTAACCCTCCTGTGTTTCGTAATATATTGAGCCGCATATAATGTATATGAACCAATAACATATTGAGCCAATATGTCTCTAGACTGTAAACCCTCTGTGGGCAGGGATTGTCTCTATTGCTGTGTTGTACTTCCCAAGTGCTTAGTACAGTGTTCTGCACACAGTAAGCACCCAATAAATATGATTGAATGAATGAATGAATAGCATAATATATCAATTTAACACACTCTCCCAATCGCTTAATCTGGTGCTCTGCCCATGGTAAGTGCTCAATAAATAAGACTGATTTACTGATTGATTGATTGAGGGACAGATACTATGCATGGCCTGATGATTGTGTATCTACCCCAGCATTAGAACTAGAATTAGAACCCAAGTCCTCTGATTCAATCAATCAATCAATCAATCAGTGGTATTTATGGAGCACTTACTGTGTGCAGAACACTGTACCAAGCGCTTGAGAGAGTACAAACAACAATATAATAGATATATTCCCTGCCCACAATGAGCTTTCAGTTTAGAAGGATTCCCAGGCCCATGTCCTTTCCACCAGGCTGCTTTTCTAATCCTACTTGGATGGGATTCCAGGTGTTTCCCCCTCTCAGGGGTTTCTGGCTTTCTCCACTCCAAACTGAAAAATGCACACGAAGCACTATGAGAGGAGAGTGGGTGGGGCCAGGTTTCACGCTTGAGTTTATTGTGTGAACAGAGAATGTGTCTGTTATAGGGTTGTGTTGTACCCTTCTAAGCAAAATGTGTCTGTTTATTGCTGTATTGTAATAATGATAATAATAATTATGGTATTTGTTAAGCACTTACTATGTACCAAGCACTGTTCTAAGCACTGGAATAATAATAATAATGATTATGTTGGTATTTGTTAAGTGCTTATTTTGTGCCAAGCACTGATCTAAGCACTGGGATAGATACAAGGTAATCAGGTTGTCCCATGTGGGGCTCAAAGTCTCAATTCCCATTGTACAGATGAGGTAACAGAAGCACAGAGAAGATAGGTAACTTGCCCAAGGTCACACAGCAGACAAGTGGCGGAGGAGGAATTAGAACACATGACTTCTGGCCCCCAAGGCCAGGCTTTTGCCACTAGGCTATGCTGCTATCCCAAGTGATCAGTACAGTGCCCCACACACAGTAAATGCTCAGTAAATAACATTGATTGATTGAGAATCCATGCAATGAAGCTGTCTAGGTTATCCTTTTTTTATGGCACTTGTTAAGTGCTTATTCTGGGCCAGGCACTGTACTAAGCACTGGGGTAGACACAAACAATGAATGTTCATTCATTCATTCAATCATATTTATTGATTACTTAATCTGTGCAAGGCACTGTACTAAGCGCTTCAAAAGTAGAATTCGGCAACAAATAGAGGCTATCCCTACCCAACAGGCTCACAGTCTGGAAGGGGGAGACAGACAACAAAACAAAACAAGTGGACAGGCATCAATTGCATCAGCATTAATGAATGGAATTATAGTTCTATACTTGTCATTAATAAAATGAATAGAATAATAAATATGTACATATATACACAAGTGCTTTGGGGCGGGGAGTGGGATAAAGGAGAGGGAGGGAGTAGGCGTGATTGGGAAATGGGGAGGAGCAGAGGAACAGGGGAGCTCAGTCTGGGAAGTCCTCCAGGAGGAGGTGAGCTTTCAGTAGGGCTTTGAAGGGGGGAAGTGAGCTAGTTTGGTGGCTGTGAGGAGGGAGGCCATTCCAGGCCAGAGAGACATGGGCCAGGAGAAAATGAGGCCTTGTGAGGAGGTTAGAGGCAGAGGAGCGGAGTGTGCGGGTTGGGCTGTAGAAAGAGAGAAAGGAGGTGAGGTAGGAGGGGCCAAGGTGATGGAGAACTTTGAAGCCGAGAGTGAGAAGCTTTTGCTTGATTCAAAAGTTGAGCGGCAACCACTGGAGATTTTTGAGGAGGGACATGACCACAGCGTCTCTGCAGAAAGATAATCCGAGCAGCAGAGTAAATATAGTCTGAAGTGGGGAAAGACAGGAGATCAAAAAGGATGCTGATGCAGTAATCCAGTCGGAATATGATGAGCATGGGGCTCACTGTCTTAATCCCCATTTTGCAGATGAGGTAACTGAGGCAGAGAGAAGTTAAGTGTCTTGCCCAAGGTCACACAGCAGGCAAACCGTGGGACTGGGATTAGAACCCAGGTCCTTCTGACTCCCAGGTTGATGTTTTATCCACTGGACCACATGCTTCTCTCCTCCACAAACCGATAGTAAAAATTCCACCAGAACCTTCCTCCCTTCTTGGGCTGTTCTAAGAAAAAAAAAGCATCAAAAGTTTGATACCTCTTTCCTAGACCAGATTTCCTCCAGAGTATTATTAACTTGCACATAAAATTCCCTTGAAATCTCCTAGTAAGAAATTTACCTGCCGAGGAGACCTGTATGGCTGAATAGTTAAGTTTCTGGTGCTATTATAATGGAGGTCACACACTGGTGACTAGATTTCACTTCAAAAAGCAATAAAGGTGATAAGATTGCCTGATGTGCATTTCAGGAGCGTTGAGGAAAAACTGGATGGGAAACAGTTTTCTTATGACTTTCTCTGAAGGTCAGATTCTGAGAAGCACAGTTTAGTGGCCAATAATCACAGGAAGTTACTTTCTCCCAATTTCTCAGAATACACCATCCCACTCCCTCGCAGTAGGAAAACTGAGGTTGCCTGAATAAATATGGGAGCTATTTTAAAGGAAATTAATATCATGTAAACTCCCCCACTGCAGGAGTGGAATGTGTGCCAACCCTATGATACTCTCCAAAGTGCTTACTACAGTGCTCTACATGCAATAAGCATGGTAAATGCCACTGATTATTCTTATGGTATAGTCGACAGCATAAAAGAAGAATTTGTTAAGTGCTTACTATGTGTCAAGCACCGTTCTAAGCACTGGAGTAGATCCAAGTTAATCAGGTTGGACACAGTCCTTGTCCCATATCGAGCTCACAGTTTAAGTAAGATGGAAAACCGGTTTTGTTTAACACGATTAACTTGTACCTATCCCAGCGCTTATAACAGTGTTTGATACATGAAAGCACGTAAATATACTGCTTGAAATATAAAAGCACTTAAATATACTGCTTGATATACAAGAGCACTTAAATATACTGCTTGATATATAAAAGCACTTATATATACTGCTTGATACATAAAAGCACTTAAATATACTGCTACTACCATTACTGCTAGTAATAATTATAGAATCACCATTTTACAGATGAGGAAACTGAGGCCCAGAGAAGGTCACACAACAGGCAAGTGGCAAGGTCAGGATTACAGGCCACATCCTCTGATGCCCAGGGCTATGCTCTTTCCACTGGGCCTGAGTGAAGAGATAAATGATTTCCCTATGCCTGTAATCCCCGTTTTTTTTTACCTTACCCACTTTATTTTCTCTCATACAATCTGCCATTTTCCTCAATTTGACAATCTTACTAGCCATCTCATGAGACCTAGGCTTGTGACAAGAAACCTCACCCGAGGTCTGGAATAGTTACATCATTCCTTGTGATATGGAACGTCAAGTCACAAAGAAGGATCGGAAATGATAAGGTCATAGAACCCTGTCAAGTGACCAGGATTGAACAAATGCTCATCACATCAAATCTTTGGTGGGGGTGGGAAAGTAAGCGCTCAATAAATACGATTGAATGAATTTGTAAGGAAGAAGAATAGGACTACAGGAAGCAGCATGGCCTGGTGGATAGAGCACATGCCTGGGACTCACAAGGACATAGGTTCTAATCCTGATCCCACCAGTTATCTGCTGTGTGACCTTGGGCAAGTCACTTTACCTTTCTGTACCTCAGTTACCTCAACTGTAAAATGGGGATAATAATAATAACAATAATGATAATTATGGTATTTGTTAAGCACTTACTATGTGCCAAGCACTGTTCTAAGGGCTGGAATAGATACAAGGTAATCAGGTTGTCCCACCTGGGTTTCACAATCTCAATCCCCATTTTACAGATGAGGTAATTGAGTCACAGAGAAGTTAAGTGATTAACCCAAGGTCTCACATGAAGACTACGGCCCCATGTGGGACAGGGATTATGTCTAACCTAATTAACTTGTATCTACCCAGTGCTTAGAACAGTGCTTGACATATAGTGTTTCACAAATACCATCATTACTATTATTATTATTATTATTATGAGACAGCCTGACAGGATGTGATGAAAAAGGAAAAGTATAAATGGGTTTAGACTAAGTTTGCAGAAAGCACTTTAGAACAAGTGTAATAAGCCCCCTTTTTCCCCAGATCCGTCTCCCCTCCATCACCCCAACTCGTTCCCTTTGCTCTACCCGCTCTCCCTGCCACAGCACTTGTGTATATATGTACATATCTATAATTCTATTTATTTATATTAATGCCTGTTTATTTGTTTTGTAGTGTATATATCTATAGTTCCATTTATTTATATGGATACTATTGATGCCTGTTTACTTGTTTTGATGTCTGTCTCCCCCTTCCTAGACAATGAGCCCATTGTAGACAGGAATTGTCTCTATTGCTGAATTGTACTTTCCAAGGGCTTAGTACAGTGCTCTGCATACAGTAAGCACTCAATAAATATGACTGAATCAATATACAGCTTTTCAACAAGGTAGTTGGTAGTCAGTCAAATAATCAATGGTATTTATTGAGTGCTTACTTTATGCGGAGTACTGTCCTAAGCACTTGGGAGAATACGACAGAGTCAGCAGATGCATTTCCTGCCCACAAGGAGCTTACCATCTAGAAGGGGAGGAAGATATTAAAATAAATTGTGGATATATATATATATAAGTGCTGTGGGTTGAGGGAGGTGGTGGTTGTTGTTTTATGCAGGTGAGTCATGTCGGACCCATGACGATGCCATAGACACATCTCTCCCAGAACCCCCACCTCCATTTGCAGTTGTTCTGGCAGCGTACCTATAGAGTTTAATTGGTAAAAATACAGAAGTGGTTTACAATTGCCTCCTTCTGCATAGTAAAGCTGAGACTCCACCCTCGATTCTCTCCCATGCCACTGCTGCCCAGCACAGGGGAGTTTTGACTTATAGCAAATTGCCTTCCACTCGCTAGCCACTGCCCAAGCTAAGATTGGAATGGGTAGGCCTCTGCTTGACTCTTCCTCCCGTAGTCGAGACTGGTAGAGTACTGGAAACTCTCCAGGTGTGACCCTGAGAGGCAGGTGAGGAAGGAGGGAATATCAAACTTTTAAAGGGTAAAGATCAAAATGCATAGATGACTCAGAAGGGAGAGAGGGTAGGGCATGAGAATGTGTGAGAACATACTTATGCTAGTTAAAATTGTAATTCTTCATTTTTAATAGAGTGTAATTGTTACCATTTCTCATCATTGATCAACTCTTCTAAGATAAAGCAGCCTATATTTATATCTGCCAGAAAATTAATTTTGTGTATGAGTGACTCTCTTGGTTCATGCGTTTTCATAAGAGGAAGGAAGGGGAAAATATGCTTTTTGCTTGCACTGCCATTTTTTAGCTTAAGTGAAAAATAATTTCATATGTAATTCGAAATTCACAAGCAGGCAGCTCTCAATAAAGTAGGGCACCATATGTCATCCGAACAAACTTTAAGCTAAATGAGGAAACCTTCAAGCATTTGATAATTATGCCCTGAGATTCTACTACACTTTTTAGTTTCAAGAAATGGCCATGGGGTATTACATGTTATCGTTGAAGGAGAACAATTAAAACTGAAAACTAATTCAACCGAATTGTCATACCATTAGGGAGGATCTTTTATCTCTTCACAGTATTATCCTAACAACGATAGAGCTGGAATAAGATTTGATGTAGGTAGGGAACGAGTCTACCCGCTCTGTTGTATTGTACCCTACCAAGTACTTAGTACAGTGTTCTTGACTCAGGAAGCACTCAATAAATTCCATTGATTGATTGATTGATTGATTGATCAAGTTAAGGTGGATTACCAGACACCCCAGAGAGGCATTTGGCTGTTTCCGTCAGCCATCACTTCCTGATTCATGGAACTCTCCCCATCTTTTATATCAGCTCTATTCCCTCACTGTTCCTTAGCCTGCTCTTTTGCAAGCTAATCTTCTAACAGTATTTTGCCCTTGATTCTCCTCCTTCTGTCCCCTTCCCTCCCCTCCTCATAACCCAACTCTCCCTCAACCTGTCCCATCCCAATTCCTATCCTGCTTTTCCTAATATACCTGGTTAGAGCTCCTCAACTTCCCTTGCTTCAAAGGGCAGGGACTGCATCTACCAACTCTGTTATTTTATACTCTTCTAAGCGCTTAGTACAGTACCAAACAGTGAGAAGCAGCATGGCATAATAGATAGAGCATGTGCCTGGAAGTCAGGAGGTCATCGGTTCTAATAATAATAATAATAATGTTGGTATTTGTTAAGCGCTTACTATGTGCCAAGCACTGTTCTAAGCACTGGGGTAGATACAAGGTAATCAGGTTGTCCCACGTGGGGCTCACAGTCTTCATCCCTATTTTACAGATGAGATAATTGAGGCCCAGAGAAGTGAAGTGATTTGCCCAAGGTCACACAGCTCCTGGCTCCATCACTTGTCTGCTTTGTGACCTTGGGCAAGTCACTTCACTTCTCTGAACCTCAGTTCCTTCATCTGTAAAATGGGGATTGAGAGCCCTATGTGGGATAGGGACTGGGTTCACCCTGATTACCTTGTATAATTATGATGGTACTTGTTAAGTGCTTACTATGTGCCAAGCACTGTTCTAAGCACTGGGGGAGATACAAGGTAATCAGGTTGTCCCACGTGGGGCTCACAATCTTAATCCCCATTTTACAGATGAGGTAACTGAGCCACAGAGAAGTTACCCAAAGTCACACAGCAGACAACCCAGTGTTTAGAACAGTGCTTGGCACATAGTAAGTGCTTAAGAAATACCATTGTTATTATTATTACATGAAGTAGCATGATGTAGAGAAGCAGTGTGGAAAGAGCATGGGCTATGAAGTCAGAGGTCAGGGGTTCAAATCCTGGTTCCGCCAATTGTCAGTTGTGTGACTTTGGGCAAGTCACTTAACTTCTCTGTGCCTCAGTTACCTCATCTGTAAAAGGGGAATTAAGACTGTGAGCCCCCCATGCGACAACCTGATCACCTTGTAACCTCTCCAGCACTTATAACAGTGCTTTGCACATAGTAAACACTTAGTAAATGCCATTATTATTAGTAGTAGTAGTAGTATGAAGTATTGTACTTTTCAAACACTTAGGATAGTGCTCTGCACACAGTAAGCACTCAACAAATACCATTGAATGAATGAAAGAAGCAGCATAGCATAATGGATAGAGCATGGGCCTGTGGGTCAGAAGGTCATGAGTTCTAATCCCTGCTCCAATTCTAATCCCTGCTCCACCACTTATCTGCCGTATGGCCTTGGTCGAGTCCCTTCACTTCTCGGGGCCTCAATTACCTCATCGGTAAAATGGGCATTAAAACTGTGAGCCCCATTTGGGACGGGGACTGTGCCTAAATTGATTTGCTTGTGTCCACCCCAGGGCTTAGTATGGTGCCTGGCACATAGTAAGTGCTTAAAAAAACCACGATTATTATTATTATTATTTCTGTGCTCTGTGCACAGTAAGTGCTTGATTAATGAGGGATTCAAAGCTCTCTTAATTTCCTAGTCATCCCTCCCCTGCCCCCTCCCCTGCCATGTTTTTTAAGTGTGTAATTTAGTTTCTTTCACTGCTAGTAGCAGTAGCTTTCTGGATCTGTCATGTAGGGGCTCTTTGTCTACAGCAGCATATAGATAAGGGTTTAGAATTGTTCAATTAGAATTATTGAGAAAATCACAACTAATCACTAGAGTTTAATTCAATGTATTAGCTCTCTGAACGTACCCATATTCATAATTCGACAGTGACTACCAATTGCATATTCCACCCAGTGATATGGGATCAGATTCTCTTTTCAAAATCAGAATTTGTAGTCATCAGACCTCGTTATAGGAAGCTTACAACACTGTATCAGAATACTTTTCCATAATGGCAGCTGCTAATGAAGAAAAAAAAGAAAACCCCAGGATCACTTATGACTGGTGTGGGAAGTAATGACAATTTTATATATTTTGAATTTCAGGAATGTCATGATTCATTTAGAAATATCAAAAGGAAAAAATAGGTTAGTGGCCCATGGTTGCTATTCCGGAATCATCTTGACAGTACAAAAAAATGACTAACTGTTCATTAGAAAACCTTCAGTAATTGCCAGATGAGCTACAGGCATTTTTAGCCTTACCTTCTGTTCACCTCCCTGGACTTCTTAGCCACCACTTTAAATGTGACCAGAAAAAAGATGAGTGTTTTCTTTCAGAGATAATGCCAGGCACATCCCGCTGTTAACACACTGCTAGACTACAAGAGCTGCATTTTTATCAGGAAAGTCCAGAAATGATACCCAAAATGTACCTGTCATTTTGGAGACTAGCCAAGATTTCGGTTCTTCTTATATTGTGTTATTATGAAATTGGCAAATGGCTTCTCATACAATTAACTGCAACATGGCCTACTTGAAAGAGTGGAGCCCTGGGGTTCTAATCCTATTTCTGCCTCTTGTTTCTCCCTCTCTACACTGTAAACTCATTATGGGCAGGGAGCCTGTCGGCTAATTCTGCTGCGTTGCACTCTCCTAAGTGCTTAGACGAGTACTCAACACATAGTAAGCACTCAATAAATATCATTGGTTGATTGATTAATGGATTGCCTTCATTGGGTGACCTTGGATAAGTCATTTAACATCTCTGGGACTCCATTTCCTCATTCAATTGATCAATATCATTTATTGAGCACTTTGTATGTGCAGAGCACTGGACTAAGCACTTGGGAGAGTGCAAGACAGGAGAAGTAGCAGAGAGGTTCCCTGTCATAACGAATAATTTGGGGATTCAATACCCATCCTCCCAGGTGGGACAGGAACTAGATCCAACCTGATTATCTTGTATCTATCCCAGTGCTCAATACAGTACTTGACACATTTATGAAAGCTTAACAAATACCATTATTTGTAAGGTTTCCTATTCCTATATTTTCAGTATTGCCTGTCACTTGTTATTTTTTTGAAATCACTAGGCTCTAATCTCATCATGAATTTTGAAGGGAATTTTGCTCTTGCGGTGAAGGAGTCTCTGCCTAGGCTGTTTCAGCATCCACTGCTGTCTACAGCTCTTCTCCCAAATGTGATCCTGTCAGCTTTACATTTGATGTGTTTTATTAGGAACAAAATGGCTAGAGGAATCATAAGAGTGATTGCCTGCTGTGTCCTCCCCTTCTTCCCACCTCTTCACTCAAAAGACATTCAACACCTTCAGGTCAGGGCAGGGGAAGGTCATCTTCCATTGACACATTACCTCACAGAGGCATCTCAGCATTTAAATACAATGCTCATTCTCATAATAATAATAATGATAACGACATTTGTTAAGTGTCACTGTGTTTCTGGAACTGTACGAAGCCCTGGGGTAGATACAGGATAATCGGGTTGGACACAGTCCTTGCCCCACATGGGGCTCACTGTCTTAATCCCCATTTTACAGATAAGGAAAATGAGACACAGAGAAGTAAAGTTACTTGCCCACGATCACACTGCGGACAAGTGGTGGAGCCAGTATTAAATGTGGGGCTGGGAGCGGGGAAGAGCAAAGGGAGCAGGTCAAGCTGATGCAGAAGGGAGTGGGAGATGAGAAAAAGTAGGGCTTAGTCATTAAGAAGCTAGTAGCCAAGAAATACAACGAAGATTAATGTTAGCAAGACTTGCTATGAAGAGCCTGGAAAAAGTCATGAAATGTGCAGTTCATTCATTCATTCAACCGTATTTATTGAGCGCTCACTGTATGCAGAGCACTGTACTAAGCGCTTGGGAAGTACAAGTTGGGAACATATTGTTGCGGTTGTAACAAGTGCCACAAAAATACAAATTGCCAAATCAAAGGTGGTTCCAGTGATGATGTATGGATCTGCAAGCTGGACAGTGAAAAAACAGGATAGAAAGACGTCTATTCCTTTGAAATGCAGTGTTGAAGAAGGCTTCTGTGAATACCATGGACTTCCCGAAAAACAAGCAAATGGATTTTGGAGCAAATTAAACCGAAGTGGTCTTTGGAAGGCCAAATGACTCGACTTAGATTAGCATATTTTGGATACATAATCAGGAGTTCTAATTCTCTGGAGAAGACACTAATGCTAGGAAAAGTTCAGGGAGATCATGGAAGAGGCAGACCAGAAGCTAGATGGAGAGAGACCATAAGAATGAGAATGGAAGAACCGTTAAAAAGATTGCAGATTATGGCAGAGGCAGGACATTCCGGAGAAAGTATATCCATGAAGTCACTATGAATTGGAAACCACTCGACAGCACTTAATAATATTAAGAATAATAGTCTGGGAAGGCCTCTTGGAGGAGATGTGCCTTCAGTAAGGCTTTGAGGAGGGGGAGAGTGATTGTCTGACAGATTAAAGGAGGGAAGGCATTCCGGACCAGAGGCATCACATGGGTCGGCGGCAAAATAGGCAAGATGGAGGCACAGGAAGAAGGTTAGCACTAGAGGAGTGACAGCAGATAGAGTGGAGTGAAATCTAAAAGTTCTGCTGATCACCCTTTGAGAGAGAGTGGCAGCAGGCCTTATGAAAATATTAAGGACAGGTCATATGCCCAACGAGAAAAATGTTGCCTCAAATTTGTTTGATAAATCTGGGATCTGTCATCTATTTTAAAATTGCATATGGGTTCCTACATCTCCAAAAATCACCTAATTTGTACATGCAAAATAATAGTAATAACAACAAAATAATAAAAAATATACGAACGGTGTTAATGAAGCGTCTACAGTGCGACTGGTTCTGAGGTAGGTACAAGATTATCAAACCAGACACAATCACCGTACCAATGGGGCTCACAATATATATTATCCCGATTTTCCAGATGAGGAAACTGAAGCCCAGAGAGATTTTCCTGAGCTCACAAAGCAGGCCAATGGTAGAGCTGGGACTAGAACCCACATGGGGCTTGCAGCCTTCTTCCCCATTTTCTTTTACAGATAAGGTAACTGAGGCCCAAAGAAGTGAAGTGACTTGCCCAAGGTCACTCAGCAGACAAGTGGTGGAGCCAGGATTAGAACCCAGGTCCCTCTGACACCGAGGCCCAGGCTCATCTGCTCTGAATACGAGCTACCGGTTCAAGCGAAGCATCCGTCAGTGTCATACAAACTACCAAGAAGGCAAATATCAAGCTCCTGGAATATAAAGAAACCGGCAATGTCCTCATAATGAGATAATCAAAGCATCCCTACTGGAACAAGGAACCCAATATGAATGAAAACAAAAGGGGACTTCCAAGATATGCCATCTACCAAGCAGCAGCGAGTCAGCGAGTCCAGCAGAAGGACAATATTCACCACGAAACTAAACTCTCTGGCACCATATTATTACATCACTGAAGCATCCTGATGGAACTGGATGAGAGGCAGTATGGAAAGAGGATGGGCCTAGAAATCAGAGGATGTGGATTCTAATTCTGACTCTGCCACTTGTCTGATATGTGACCTTGGGCCTTGACCCTCAGTTACCCCTTTCGTAAAATAGCGATTAAATCTTCCCCCCTCCAACTTGGATTGTGAGCCTCACTGGGGCCAGGAACTTTGTCCAACCTGGTAAAACTGTATCCATCCCAATGCTTAGAACAGAGCTTGACACATAATAGTGATAATAATAATGATAGCATTTGTTAAGCACCTACTCTGTGCCAAACACTGTTCTAAGCCCTGGGGGAGTTACAGAGTAATCAGGTTGTCCCACGTAGGGCTCACAGTCTTAATTCTCATTTTACAGATGAGGTAACTGAGGAACAGAGAAGATAAGTGACTTGCCCAAAGTCACACAGCTAAGTGGTAGAGCCGATATTAAAACCAAGACCTCTGATTCCCAAGCCCGTGCTCTTTCCACTGAGCCACGCTGCTTCTAATAGTAAGCTCTTAACAAAAACCATTGAAAAAAGGAATACCCACATCCAAAAGAGGGTATCTGATGTAGATAGAAATCAGAAATTACAGATAGGGGAAATGGGCATATTTCGAAGCATGGTGGGCCTGGGAGTGGGATGAACATTAGGTTGTAGTGGATAGGCAGTAAGGGAAACGAAGATTTCATCAGGAAAGGTCTTTCAGAGGAGGGTAAATTTTAGAAAGGCTTTGAGGTAAAGCAGGAAGCTAGCCTTAAACAACTTCAAATTGCCTTGATTTATAATCAGGAGTAAATACTAAACTATGATCCATTCCTTTATGAGGACCATAATCAGCTGGAAATGCCACTGCATCGGAGTCAAGGAAGAATACAGAAATTAACATTTAAATCTGAGGAAGCATAATGCTTAGGTATCAGGTCTTGTGAATAAGTGTTCTAGTAATTCTCAGAGCAGAGAGCAGAGATTCATTGATTGATAGAGGGTCAGTGAATCCCCTACCAAGCTTCACCTTGTCCTCATATTTCATCCCTGAGAAAAACTGCCTATGTAATTTGTCCACTGTCACCTTCTTCTTCTTCAATTCCAATTCAAATTCTAAATTATTTGTAAAATTTATTGGATGAAATCCCCATTTATTTTCAATTCATTCTTCTCCATTCATGTATACTTCCAAACATCAATCAATTAATCGATCATATTTATTTTTTTATTTTTTAATGGCATGTATTAAGCACTTAATATGTGCAAAGCACTGTTCTAAGTGCTGGGGAGGTTACAAGGTGATCAGGTTGTTCCACAGGGGGCTCACAGTCAATCCCCATTTTACAGATGAGATAACTGAGGGGCAGAGATGTTAAGTGACTTGCCCAAAGTCACACAACTGACAATTGGCGGAGCTGGGATTTGAACCCATGACCACTGACTCCAAAGCCCGTGCTCTTTCCACTGAGCCACACTGCTTCTCTTGAGAACTTACTATGTGCTGAGCACTGTACTGAGACTCAGGACAGTACAATATAAACATCCTTAGAAGTGCAACGAAGTGCTATTTCTAGAACCACTTCTCTTGAAGGACTGGATTTTGCTTTGAGGATATTCCTGATATGGCTTAACTAAATTCATGCTTTAGGAAAGCCTTCATTGGCTTGTTTTCTTTAGATTGGGGTGGTGTGGGACAAAGAGAAGGGACAAAGGGGAGGTTTTGTTCTGTTAGAAGAAGAGCAAAACTGGTTTCAGAATAATATTTTATTCATTCATAGCTCTTGAGAAATCCCACACATGAAAAAAGTAAGAGAAAATAAAAATATTCAGGAAGAGAAAGATGGAGTCAATTGGCAATATCTGCAAGACCAGTTAGTAAATAAAATGCCTTTCTTAATTCTTTATAACTGGGCAAATGATTCATCCTTCCATTTTTGTAAATTTAATTAGGGAAGAACTAACAATATTCTGAATCCATGTGGCGAATTTGGGCCTGAGGGAAATGAGGAATCTTAACCTCTGGAAATTTTGGAGCCAGAAAATTGTAACAAGGCTATATAACAACATATGGTCTGAGAGCTGAAAGATGTAAAGTTCAGACTGTCATGCCACAGGGGGGAGCATTAAAATCTTACAAACTGACATTTTCTAAATGCTATTTAATCTTCTCTTAGTTCATGTAAAAGATCATGACTTCATTTTCTTTCAGTAACACATTACTCTCTGAAGTACTTGGGGCACATCTTTTGTGTATTCCACTTAGATTGAAAGCCCCTCATGGGCAGGGAACATGTCTACTGATGCTAATGTGTTCATTCATTCATTTCCTTCATTCATTTGAATTTATTGAGTGCTTCCTGTGTTCAGAGCACTGTACTAAGTGCTTGGAAAGTAAAATTCAGAAATAGAGCTAATCCCTGCCCACACTGGGCTTACAGTCTGGAAGAGGGGAGACAGAAATTAAAACAAGTAAACAGGCATCAATAGCAGCAATATAAATAAATAGAATTATAGATATATACACACCTAAACAAGTAAACAGGCATTAATGTAAATAAATAGAATTATAAATATGTTCATATATACCAAGTGTTGTGGGGGCAGGGGGTGGGGAGGGGGTAGAGCAAAGGGAGTGAGTCTGGGAGATGGGGAGGGGAGGGAGAGCTGAAGAAAAGGGGGGCTTAGTCTGGGAAGGCCTCTTGGAGGAGGTGAGTCTTCAGTAGGGCTTTGAAGGGGAGAAGCGTTGTATTTCCCCAAGAGCTTAGTTTAGTTCCCTGTATACAATAAATGCTTTAATAAAGGTTCAGTTCTGGGTCCCTTTCTATTCTCCATTTTATCCATTCTCTTGGAAAACTAATTCTCTCACATGACTACCATCTCTCTGTGGATAATTCCCAAGTCTACATCTTTGGCCCTCATCTGTCTCCTCTGCAGTCTTGTATTTCTTCCTGCCTTCAGGGCATCTCTATTTGGATGTCCCCTTGGCACCTCAAACACATGTCCAAAGTGGAACTCCTCATCTTCCCCCACAAAATCTGTCCTCCTCCTGACTTCCCCATCACTGTAGACAGCAGCACTATCCTTCCTGTTTCACAAGCCCGTGGCCTAGGCATTATTCACAATTCATCTCTTTCATTCAACCTACATACCCCATCTGTCACCAAATCCTGATGGTTCTACCTTCACAACCTCTCTGGAATCCATCCTTTCCTCTCCATCCAAATTGCTATCACACTGATTCAAACATGTAACCTATCCCTCTTTGATTTCTGCATCAGCCTCCTTGCTGACCTCCCAGACTCCTGTCTCTTCTCACTCCAGTTCATACTTCTCTCTGCTGCCCAGATCACTTTTCTTCACAACAATTCAGTCCATGTTTTCCCACTCCTTAACAGCCTCCATTGGTTGCCTATCCACTGCTGCATCGAATGGAATCTCCTTATCATTGGCTTTAAAGCACTCAATCACCTAGCCCCCTCCTATCTTTCCTTTATGGCATTTGGTAAGAACTTACTATGTGTCAAGCATTCTTCTAAGTACTGGGGTAGGTATAATTTAAGCAGGCCAGGTACAGTCCCTGTCCAATATGGGGCTCAGATTAGGAGGGAGAAAAAATATTGAATCCCCAATTTGCAGTTGAGAAAACAGGCACAGAGAAGTTAGGTGACATCCCTAAGGTAACACAGCAAGCAAGTGTGAGGAGCAGCATGGCTTAGTTGGAAGAGCATAAACCTGGGTGTCAGAGGACCTAAGATCTAATTCTGGCTCTTGCACCAGTCTGTTGTGCGACCTTGAGGAAGTCTCTTGACTTCTCTGTGCCTGTTACACGGGGATTAAGACTGTGAGGCTCCAAGTGGGGCATAGATTGTGTCCAATCCAATTAGCTTGTATTTACCCCAGTGCTTAGTAAGGTGCCTTGCACATGGTAAAAAGTACCATTAAAAAAAAGGGGCAGAGCTGGGATTAGAACCCAGATCCTCTGGATCCCATGCCCATGATTTATACACCATGCAACACTGTTTCCCTCTTACCTTGGTGATTTCTAACTAAAACCCAGAAAGCCTACTTCACTCTTTCAATGTTAACCTACTCACTGTATCTTGATTTCCTCTATCTTGCTGCTGACCCCTTATCTACATTCTGCCTTTGGCCTGGAAAGCCCTCCCTCTTCATAGCTGACAGACCATCAGCACGGGCCCTGGAGTCAGAAGGTCATGTGTTCTAATCCCAGCCCTGCCACTAGTCCGCTGTATGACCTTGGGTAAATCGCTTCACTTCTCTGGGCCTCAGTTCCCTCATCTGTAAAATGGGGATTGAGACTGTAAGCCCCATGTGGTACAGGGACTGTACCCAACTCACTTTGCTTGTGTCCACCCCAGAACCTAGTACAGTGCCTGCCACTTAGCAAGTGCTTAATAAATACCACAATTATTATTATTATAATCAATCTCCCCACCTTCACAGCCTAATTAAAATTTTATCTCCTCCAAGAGGCTTTTCATTCATTCATTCATTCAATCGTATTTATTGAGCTCTTACTGTGTGCAGAGCACTGCACTAAGCGCTTGGGAAGTACAAGTTACCTGACTCAACTCTCATTTCCCCTGCACCCCTCCCTTCTGCATCACCTTGGCAACTGGATTGGCACCCCTTAAGGACCTTATATTAATCCCACCTTCAGCCCAACAACACATATCCATATCCTTAATTATTTTAATGTCTGTCTCCTCTCTCCTCCTCTCAACTTTAAGCTCCTTGTGGGTAAGGAATAAGTCCTTAGAGAAGCAGTGTGACTCAGTGGAAAGAGCATGGGCTTTGGAGTCAGATGTCACAGGTTCAAATCCGGCTCTGCCAATTGTCAGCTGTATGACTTTGGGCAGGTCACAACTTCTCTGTGCCTCAGTTCCCTCATCTGTAAAATAAGAATAAAGACTGTGAACCCCCTGTGGGATAACCTGATCACCCTTTTTTTCTAAACTGTGAGCCTGTTGTTGGGTAGGGACCGTTGCCAACTTGTACTTTCTAAGCGCTTAATAAAGTGCTCCGCAAACAGTAAGCACTCAATATGATTGAATGAATGAATAAGTCTACCGACTCTGGTATATTGTACTCCCCCAAGCACTTAGGACTGTGCTCAATAAATATGATTGATTAGTTGGTAAATGCAATTGATCAATTCTTTGATTGACTGCATTCTACTAAGCAATGAATGATTTCCCAACAATTGATACAGATGTGTCTGCAGATGCAACTATTAAATTCAAAGCACTGCTGGAATCATTCAGTGGTATTTATTTGATTGATTGATTTTCCCACAAGCACCGTGTTCAGTTCACTTTCATAATTCTTGCTCTGGGCTCAAATTATTTACAATCGCTAATTTTTTTAAAGAAAGTTGATCAAAGGAAACTCTAAATGCTAAGTTCAATTTTGCTCACTCACCAAAAGATTTAATGCATCTAGGGCTGAGCTAGCTGTACATTAGCAGTTTTGCTACATAATTGAGAAAGGTCATAAAAATACTGCATCAATTCTTTCAGAATGAACCTTCCTTCAGGCCTTTCTGAGGTAAATTATTTTGAGTCACTTGGTTCCTGAGTTTTATTATTGCAACTCAGAACTACTATTATTAGAGTATTAGAGCATGATCAGTAGTGGACATGATTCATTTTGACATGACAACAAATAATAGTATATCTTGTCTTGTAACTTACAGCCCATTCAATGTTCTGTTTCCAACAGATGCAGCATATGAGAGAAGGAATTGGTCTACTTACTCTATCCTCTAAGGCATTTACTACAGTGCTCTAATGCAGTAAGTGCTCAACAAATACCATTGCATTTTTATTCATTTTATCTGTGTAAATCGATCAATCAGTCAAATCAATTGAGTACCTACTCTGGGAAGAGTACTGTTGGGAAAATATTGGGGGCAAGGTTATAACAGAAGTAAGAGAAAAGTTCTTTTTCTCTTCATTACTCTTTAATGGGGGAGATAGGTATAAAGCTATTTTAAAATGAGTAATCATAGTAAACACTTGAATGTACAATTGGATATACTTTCATACACAAATTATGAGAATGGGAATATCCAAACATCTAAGTGCTTTGAAAGGATATGATTTATATTCTCGGGAAATGATCGGGACTGATTTGTTAAGCTCAAGTACCTTATGATCTAATGGGGTATACAGACACAAGATGGTTCAACATTAGGAGGAAATAGACAACAGAACTTTGAATCAGTGGAGAAATAAGTGCTTAAATTGGAGGCTATGCAAATCTCAAGAGTGCTGTATGTGGTTGGAAGGGTTAAGGTGGTAGTTGGAAGAATATGATCTGAGAAAAAGAAAGTTAATCAGGGAATAATACATATTTTTTTCATGCTAAATTTCTATGATGCTACTGCATAAACCCTTACGAAAAAATTCTTACCCTCACGTATTTTCTAGGAACTCATTTTGATGTGAAGTCAAGATTTTCCCCACTAGGGCTAGAAGCACAGAACAGAAAAGGACCCAACTCAGACATGAAAATGAAGTTTTATCAGCCAAATAAAGCTTAATTGGATGATTTCCCACTAGCCTCCAGGGTGGACGCAATTGCCAACTAAAATGTTTTCATGGAAGTTGAGATTTCAGGAACCTATCCTAAGAATTGGATGCACACAGTATGAAAGGAGCTGTCAATCAATCTTATAATCGATCCATCTTCTAAGCTACACATGCTCAAATAGATAGACAGTCACTGTCAGTGCCATTGTCTACAAACACTGAAGAAAAAGCTTTCTGTGTGTCTGTCTCAGTAGGATTTTCCTGAGCCCCACTGCCAGTGCAGTAAAACCCAGTTTTAGGGTTGGCTTCTGTAAGGAAGAACCAGAAAGGTCAGCAGAGAGCGGAAGGGAGGTGAATGGCCTGGGAAGAGTATCATCATCATCATCAGTGGTATTTGTTGGGTGCTTACTATGTGCAGACTACTGGACTAAGCACTTGGAATCAATCAATCAATCGTATTTATTAAGTGCTTACTGTGCACAGAGCACTGTACTAAGCGCTTGGGAAGTACAAGTTGTCAACATGTAGAGACGGTCCCTACCCAACAGTGGGCTCAGAGTACACTACAAGAGCTGGCAGACAACGAGCTTAGTACAAGCACTTAGTACAGTGCTCTGCACACAGAAAGTGCTCAATGAATATGATTGAATGAATGAAAGAGCTTACAGTCTACAGGAAATCAATCAATCAATCATATTTATTGAGCGCTTACTATGTGCAGAGCACTGTACTAAGTGCTTGGGAAGTACAAATTGGCAACATATAGAGACAGTCCCTACCCAACATTGGGCTCACAGTCTAAAAGGGGGAGACAGAGAACAAAACCAAACATACTAACAAAATAAAATAAATAGAATAGATATGTACAAGTAAAATAAATAAATAAATAGAGTAATAAATATGTACAAACATATATACATATATACAGGTGCTGTGGGGAAGGGAAGGAGGTAAGATTGGGGGGATGGAGAGGGGGACGAGGGGAAGAGGAAGGAAGGGGCTCAGTCTGGGGGAAGGAAGGGGCTCAGTCTGGGTAGAAAGATCTACCATACCCAACTTTTCCATCTAATATCCCCTTATAGACCAATCATCATTAATATATCTACTCTCCTCTCAAAGCTATTGATATTTTGTCCTTGCATAACTTTCTGCAATAATTAATTCTATCTGCTATTGCAAATTTAGGCTTTTGGTTGCAGAATACGGGAATTTTTCTCTTAGACTAGTCAGAAAATACACAAGGGCAAAGAATACCTATGAATAGGACATTGCATTTGAAATGGGAAAATCTGGGCTACTGATAAATTGCATTGCTGAACCTCAACTTTTTAAAAAATACTATGGTTTTACAGTTTGGAGGAGAAGTGGGGAAAGTTTCATTCATTAGGTGCAGAGAAATGAGGTTGACTTCTAAACCCAACTGCCAACCCTGCACTGTTCAATATTCCACCTATCTGGTTCAGGTTACA
The DNA here is from genome assembly GCF_015852505.1 of Tachyglossus aculeatus. Lineage (NCBI taxonomy): Eukaryota > Metazoa > Chordata > Mammalia > Monotremata > Tachyglossidae > Tachyglossus > Tachyglossus aculeatus. The sequence continues at coordinate 128,936,096 of NC_052067.1, read as the reverse complement.
AAATGGAAAGAACTTTGAACCCTCCCTCTAATCTCTTCACTTTGTATATAATAATAATGGCATTTATTAAGTGCTTACTATGTGCAAAGCACTGTTCTAAGTGCTGGGGAGGTTACAAGGTGATCAGGTTGTCCCACGGGGAGCTCACTGTCTTCATCCCCATGTTACAGATGAGGTAACTGAGGCCCAGAGAAGTGAAGTGACTTGCCCAAGGTCACAGAGCAGACAAGTGGCAGAGCTGGGATTAGAACCTGTGACCTTCTAAATCCCAGGCCCTTGTGCTATCCACTAGGTTTATGCTGTTTCTCAATTGTCAGGATGTGATTTGGGAGAATATAATAATAATGATGATAATGATAGAATTTATTAAGCACTTACTATGTGCAAAGCACTGTTCTAAGCACTGGAGAGGTTACAAGGTGATCTGGTTGTCCCACATAGGGCTCACAGTCTTAATCCCCATTTTACAGATGAGGTCACTGAGGCACAGAGAAGTTAAGTGACTTGCCCAAAGTGACACAGCTGACAATTGGTGGAGCCGGAATTTGAACCCATGACCTCTGAGTCCAAAGCCCGTGCTCTTTCCAAATTGGCAAGCTGAATCCGCAAAAGTCTCTTGTAAGAAGTGAGATTTCAGAAGGGTGGTGAAGTCAAGGAGAGTGAAATCTGGTGAACATAATGATAAAAGGAGTTCCATGCATGAGACGTGTGTGAGCCATGGGACAAAACCAGGGAAGTGGAAAACAAAAAACATGAAACATACCAAGAATTGAATAATCCCTTTTTTCTGTACCATATTCCACTTTCAAGTTGTCAATCATTAGGTTTTACTGAGCTAGTTCTAGGTTCAACAGCTTCCCATTTAAGGGAGGAGGAAGCTGAGCATTAAGGAGTTAAGTGACTTCAATCAATCAATCATATTTATTGGGCACTTACTGTGTGCAGAGCACTGTACTAACCGCTTGGGAAGTACAAGTTGGCAACATATAGAGACAGTCCCTACCCAACAGTGGGTTCACAGTCTAGAAGGGGGAGATGGAGAACAAAACCAAACATACTAACAAAATAAAATAAATAGAATAGATATGTACAAGTAAAATAGAACAATAAATAGAGTAATAAATATGTACAAACACATATACATAGGCATAACTTGCCTAAATTCACCCAGCAGTCAAGCAGCAGAGGCAGGATTAGGATCCAGGTTTCCTGATTCCCAATCCTGTGCTCTTTCCCCTAGCCCATACTGCTTCTGACCCCAAACAAAGTTGTCAAAGAGTGGCCTTCAGGCAGTAAAGTCCTCTGCTTTCACCCTCCAAAATTACAAGTAGACATCAAATATTGATCTCTCATTTCCAAGTGTCATTGTAGTTATGTCTCCTTTTGCTGGTGTGATAACTGGGGAAAGAGGGCAGATGACGAGAGGGCCATGGACTAGGAAAGTAGGGAAGGAAGGCTTGTCTTTACTTGTCTCCCTCTAGACCCTAAGCTCATCATGGGCAGGGAATGTGTGTGTTTATTGTTGCATTCTCCCAAGTGTTTAGTCCAGTAAGCGCTCAATAAATACGACTGACTTTGCCCCTCCACTCCCATAATAATAATGGCTTTTGTTAAGTGCTTACTATGTGCCAAGCACTATACTAAGCACTCGGGGGGTTACAAGGTAATCAGGTTGTCCCACATGGGGCTCACTGTCTTAATCCCCATTTTACAGATGAGGTAACTGAGTCAAAGAGAAGTTAAGTGACTTGCCCAAGGTCACACAGCAGACAAGCGGTGGAGTCAGGATTAGAACCCATGACCTCTGACTCCCAAGCCCGTGCTCTTTTCACTGAGCGACGCTGCTTCTCATAGCTTTCACCATCTCCTGATACCACCCACGTCCAGTTCAATACGACCAAAAGTGAGGGACAGAATCGGATATCAGCTACCTGTGCCTGTCTAGAACAGACGAACAAAACCTATATATAAAGAAGCAGCTTGGCTCAGTGGAAAGAGCAAGGACTTTGGAGTCAGAGGTCATGGGTTCAAATCCCAGCTCTGCCAATTGTCAGCTGTGTGCCTTTGGGCAAGTCACTTAACTTCTCTGTGCCTCTGTTACTTCATCTGTAAAATGAGGATTAAGACTGTGAGCCCCCCGTGGGACAACCTGATCACTTTGTAACCTCCCCAGTGCTTAGAGCAGTGCTTTGCACACAGTAAATGCTTAATAAATGTCATCATCATCATCATCATCATCTGCTATGTTGTATTTCTGGAAAATAAGGATGTTTGCAATAGGCAGATTACCCTAAATTACTGGATTTAGACTAGTTTTATTAACAGTCCCTAAAGATTAAAACATTTGCTAATTTAAAGCACCTATAATGTACAAGAATTAATAAGAATAAAGAATAAATAAAGGAAAAATAAAGGGATTGGGAATACCTGGGTTCTAATTCCAGTTCACCCACTTCCCTGCTCTATGACCTTGAACAAGTCACCGAACTTCTCAGTGCCTCTGTGCCTTGGTTTCCTCAAATTTTTTTCAATTATTTTTTTTCTTTTTTCTAAGTGCTTACTAGGTTCCAGCACGGCACTAAGCACTCGGGTAGGTACAAGGTAATTGGGTTGGACACAGTCACTGTCCCACATAGGGCTCACAGTCAATCCCTGTTTTCTAGATGAGGTAACTAAGGCCCAGAGAAGTAAAGTGATTAGCCCAAGGTCACACAGCAAACATGTGGTGGAGCTGGGATTAGAACACAGGTCCTGTTGGCTCCAAGGCCCGTGCTCTAATACATAGGCCACGTTGCTTCTCCAGCCAAACTACTTTTCCTGTAAAATGGGGATAAAATATCACTTCTAAGCCTTCTTCCCCACTTTAAAGCCTTATTGAAGGCACATCTCCTCCAAGAAGCCTTCCCTAAGCCCTCTTCTCTTAACAATAATAATAATAATAATAATGGTGGTATTTGTTAAGTGCTTACTATGTGTGAAGCACTGTTCTAAGCGCTGGGGAGGATACAAGGTGACCAGGTTGTCCCATGTGAGGCTCACAGTCTTAATCCCCATTTTACAGATGAGGGAACTGAGGCACAGAGAAGTTAAGTGGCTTGCCCAAGGTCACACAGCTGACAAGTGGCAGAGCCGAGCTCTTCTTCTCCCATTCCCTTCTGCATCACCTTGACTTGCTCTTTCATTCATCCTCCCTCCAGCCTCACAGCTCTTGTGTACAGATCTGTAATTTATCTGTATCTGTATATATTTATGTGCATTATCGTCTATCTCTCCCTGTTCCACTGTGAGATCATTGTGGACAGGGAATACATCTGTTTGCAGTTGTATTGTACTCACCCAAGCACTAAGTACAGTGCTTTGCACATAGTAAACACTCAGTAAATAATAGTAATAATAATAATAATGGCATTTATTAAGCGCTTACTATGTGCAAAGCACTGTTCTAAGTAAATATGATTGAATGTATGAATGAAAGTTCTCCCTCTCTCTTAGAATGCGAAGCTCATGTACAATGGGAACTGGAGAAGTAGCATAGCCTACTGGCAAGTCCACAACCTTGGTTTCATCCTACTGAGAGCTCACCTCCTCCAGGAGGCCTTCCCAGACTGAGCCCCTTCCTTCCTCTCCCCCTCGTCCCCCTCTCCATCCCCACCGTCTTACCTCCTTCCCTTCCCACAGCACCTGTATATATGTAGATATGTTTGTACTTATTTATTACTCTATTTATTTATTTATTTTACTTGTACATATCTATTCTATTTATTTTATTTTGTTAGTATGTTTGGTTTTGTTCTCTGTCAACCCCTTCTAGACTGTGAGCCCACTGCTGGGTAGGGACTGTTTCTATATGTTGCCAACTCGTACTTCCCAAGCACTTAGTACAGTGCTCTGCACACAGTAAGCGCTCAATAAATATGATTGATTGATTGGCAAGAGCCCAGGCTTGGGAAGCAGAAGTTGTGGGTTCCAATCCCAGCTCCACCATTTGTCTGCTGTGTTACCTTCGGCAAACCATTTAATTTTTCTGGGTCTCAGTTACTTCATCTGTAAAAATGGGGATTAAGACTGTCAGCCCCACGTGGGACAACCTAATTATCTTGTATCAACCCCAGCACTTAGTATAGTGTATTGGCATGTAGTAAGTGCTTAACAAATACCATAATAATAATAATAATAATAATAATAATAATAATAATAATAATAATAATAGTGTCAAAATGGATTGTATCTGAGAGAAATGGCATGTTCTAGTGGATAGAGTGTAGGCCTGGGAGTCATAAGCAGCATGGCTCAGTGGAAAGAGCACAGGCTTGGGAGTCAGAGGTCATGGGTTCTAATTCTGACTCCACCATTTGCCAGCTGTGTGACTTTGGGCAAGTCACTTAACTTTTCTGTACCTCAGTTACCTCATCTGTAAAACGGGGATTAAGACTGTGAGCCCCATGTGGGACAACCTGATCACCTTGTATCCCCCCCAGTACTTAGAACAGTGCTTCACACACAGTAAGCACTGAACAAATACCAGCATTATTATTATTATAAGGAACTGGGTTGTAGTCTTTGCTTTGCCGTGTGACCCTGGGAAAATAATAATAATAATAATGATGGCATTTAAGTGCTTACTATGTGCCAAGCACTGTTCTAAGCACTGGGCACTAAGCGCTGGTTATAATAATGATGGCATTCGTTAAGCACCCACTATGTGCAAACCACTGTTCTAAGTGCTGGGGAGCATACAAGATGATCAGATTGTCCCACGTGGGGCTCACATTCTTCATCCCCATTTTACAGATGAGGTAACTGAGGCACAGAGAAGTGGAGTGACTTGCCCACACACAGCTGACAATTGGCAGAGCAGGGATTTGAACCCATGACCTCTGACTCCTAAGCCCGGGCTCTCTCCATTGAGCCACACTGCTTACTTCTCTGTGCCTCATCCATAAAAGGAGGATTAAGATTGCGAGTCCCAAGTAGGACAGAGGTTGTATCCAAACTGATTACACTGTATTTACCCCAGTGCTTAGTACAGTGCCTGGCACATAATAAGCACTTACCAAATACCATTACTATTATTATTACTATTATTATAATTTTATCTAGCCCACATCTTAACACTGTGTTTAGCACATCTTAAGTGCAGAATAACCATCACCATTATTAATATACAAGTTCTGATTGGTTCAGGGCAAATTTTAGCTCTTATAAAAGTCATTGCTCCCATTCTGCATGGTATAATTAGGGATCACTAAGGATTCGATGTACCGTGAAGCCCCCATGTGCTGGAGAAATTCTGAACTCATCGGAACTGATTTAGTAGGACACATCTCTGGTGATTCTGAGTTGGAAGTCTCCCACCTACATGGACAGGTCAATCTGATTGTTCAAACTGAAGGAGAGGGCAATCGTTCTGCTTCCAGTCTCCTTAAAATATGCTGAGGCAACAGATCTAAGATTAATTCTTTGTGACTGCTAACTTGGGAGCTTGCAATGGGGAGTCCCCCTTTAGTTCAACACGTTTCATTTGCAAATTCACTCTTGTCGCTAAATTTCATTACAAGTTTAGGACTGCAGTAAATGGTTTTCTACACTTACCCATTTTTCTTTTTTCGTAACTTTCATCCATCGAGGGCTGTTTTCGTTGGGAGAGGCAACAAGGGGGAAGGAGCAGTTGGAAAGGAAATGGTTGTTTTGAGTAACTTTAGGCTCCTGTTATTTGGATCCACTTACCTCCGAGGCATTGTCTAGGAGCATATGCTCCAACTGGAACACTACCTACCTCATTAAGTGAACTGGAGAGAAATTTCAGGGTAGGGTTATCCCCAGGCACAGACTGTACTCTAAATTAGAATGGATATGAGAGTTTCTAAAGCCAAATTCTTCAAAGTTTCCCTTGTAAGTACCCACAAATGCAGCACAGCAACAAACCAATATTCTCAGCCTGTGATTTAGAGCATAACAGTCAATTAAAAGTCAAGTCTGGTTTATCTACGATTGTGATGTCTGATTTAGATTTAGAAAAGTTATGAGATGCATTCGAAAGACAGTACGAGATTCAGTCTGCCATTACAGAGCAGCCTGTCTCAGAGAAAACATACAAGGATAGATCACTTCTGAAATAGCTGTAGTGAGGTGTTTGAATTCCAATTAATGCTGCTTAATGTTGTCTGAAATTTGCCAATGTAAATATTTTACTATTTAAGAAATCGTTTATAAATGTGTGCATGCACAAATGATCCACTCAATACATCATGAGTATAGTCAGTGGTTTTGCGAGGAGATTTCCCAATTATTATTTGGACTCATCCATGTGCATTAAACGATTACAAACATGATTAGGTCATTCTTTTTCATTCTACTGGCTCCATGGCTTAATGCCATGCTCTAAACTTTAGTCTCCATGCCTACTCTGTACTTTGGCTGCCTTTACAAAAGGCTTTGAACAATATTTGTATTTATCTGAGGTCTTTAAAAAGAAAGGAGTAAAACCAGGCTTCTTATCTCCTAGGCAAACAGAACATGGTCTACTGAATAAAGAGAGATTGAATTAATAATTAAAAATAAGGACAATTAGCAGGATCAGACCTCACAGACATAGATAAATCAGTTTTAAATTCTAGTTATAAAGGGCCTGTTATTTCCAAAAGCCCCACAGTGTCAGAATACATATCTCTAAATATATTTACACAGAACCATTTTCCCCTCAGTCTTCAGATTATGCACTGTCTTAGGGCTGTAGCTTTCCTATTGAATCAAGATGTCTTTTGGAGAAGATCCCAAGTTAAATGCTTCCAGAAAATAGGAAGTAGAAAGCCAATTCTAACAATTCTAAACTGATGGTGAATTGCACATGGATAACTAATAATTATCCCTGAAATAGTCTCTTTGATTCAACTTCTCAGAAGGAGGAAAAGGCAAGTCATAGTCAATCAAACAATCACTAAATCAATCATATTTATTGAGTACTAACTGTGCTCTTGAGAGAATACAATATAACAGAGTTGGGAAATGTGTTCCCTACCCACAAGGACCTTACAGTCTTGAGAAAGAGGCAGACATTAAAATAAATGACAGATATGAACATTAAGTGATGTGGTGGGGAGTGTGGTGGGGAGTGTGATGGTCTGTTGGATGTGAAGGGCATCCCCTCCTCAAAAATCTCCAGTGGCTGCCAGTCAACCTATGCATCAAGCAAAAAATCCTCACTCTCGGCTTCAAGGCTGTCCATCACCTTGCCCCCTCCTACCTCACCTCCCTTCTCTCCTTCTCCAGCCCAGCCTGCACCCTCTGCTCCTCTGCCACTAACCTCCTCACTGTACCTCGTTCTTGCCTGTCCCGCTGTCGACCCCCATCCCACATCCGCCCCCTGGTCTGGAATGCCCTCCCTCCACACATCCACCAAGCTAGCTCTCTTCCTCCCTTCAAAGCCTTACTGAGAGCTCACCTCCTCCAGGAAGCCTTCCCAGACTGAGCCCCTTTTTTCTCTCCTCCTCCCCATCTCCCCCACCCCCCCCCACCTCTTACCCCTCCCCATAGCACCTGTATATATGTTTGTACAGATTTATTACTGTATTTATTTTACTTGAACATATTTACTATTCTATTTATTTTGTAAATGATGTGCATCTAGCTTTATTTCTATTTATTCTGATGACGACACCTGTCCACATGTTTTGTTTTGTTGTCTGTCTCCCCCTTCTAGACTGTGAGCCCATTGTTGGGTAGGGACCATCTCTATATGTGGCCAACTTGTACTTCCGAAGAGCTTAGTACAGTGCTCTGCATATATTAAGTGCTCAATAAATATGATTGAATGAATGAATGAATGAAGGGAGGAAGCTCTAGGCCAGAGGGAGTAAATGGGTGAAGGGTAGTTGGCAAGATAGACAAGGTTCTGTGAACAGGTTGGAAATAGCTCATCTTTTCTGTGTGCTCTGCCTTAAGCAAGCATAAATAATAATAATAATAATGCTGGTATTTGTTAAGCACTTACTATGTGTAAACAACTGTTCTAAGCACTGGGGGAGATACAAGGTGATCAGGTTGTTCCACTTGGTGCTCACAGTCTTAATCCCCATTTTACAGATGGGGGAACTGAGGCCCAGAGAAGTGAAGTGACTTGCCCAAAGTGACAAGTGGTGGAGCTGGGATTAGAACCCATGACCTCTGACTCCCAAGTCCGTGCTCTTTCCATTGAGCCATGCTGTGGCCCTTCCATATCTGGAAATTGTTAGTGAATTGTACCCACTGTGTCTCCAAATATGAAAGTGTCACAGAAATAATAATAATAATAATAATAATAATAATAATAATGACATTTTTTAAGCACTTACTATGTGCAAAACACTGTACTAAGTGCTGGGGAGGATACAAGGTGATCAGGTTGTCCCACATGGGGCTCACAGTCTTAATCCCCATTTTACAGATGAGGTAACCGAGGCCCAGAGAAGTTAAATGACTTGCCCAAGGTCACACAGCTGACAGGCGCCAGAGTCAGGATTAGAACCCATGACCTCTGACTCCCAAGACTGTGCTCTTTCCACTGAGCCACACTGCTTCTTTGAAACAAATACAGCTGTTAAATTTTTATTGACACACAGAGGAAATAGGTCAATAACTGTCAAAAGATAAAGAAAGGGTTGAGTTCCAAAAGTTAAAAGTTTCTTGGTGAACATCAGTCGATGGCATTTATTGAACACTTATTCTGTGCAGGGAACTTGTACTAAGCACTTGGGAGAGTGCAATCGACTAAGTAGGAACAATCACTGTCCTTAAGGAAACTTTTAACCCAGGAGTTCATGGGAAAAAAAATCGACTCACAGAAGCTATTTTTTAGAATGAGGAAAGGACTATAGTCAAATCCTCTTTAGAAGTAGGAAAGGGCTGATCTCTGAATCCTCTTTAGAATTAGAAGAGGATGAATATTTAAATAGAGATTTTACTGCCCCATCAATTAAATTCATTTTCTTTTATACCACCATACGTTCCTGCCAAAACCTCAGGAGGGAGATACACTTGAACCCCTGGCCCGAACTGCTATTCACAGCAGGGATGGTGAGAGTGAAACCCCAGTATGGTGCCTTACATTATCCATGTAGAGAAGCAACATGGCTTAGTGGTAAGAGCCCGGGCTTGGGAGTCAGAGGTCATGGGTTCTAATCCTGGCTCTGCCACTTGTCAGCTGTGTGACTTTGGGCAAGTCACTTAACTTCTCTGTGCCTCAGTTACCTCATCTGTAAAATGTCAGCCCCTCGTGGGACAACCTAATTACCTTGCATCTACCTTAGCGCTTAGAACAGTGCTTGGCACATAGTAAGAACTTAATAAATACCTACTAAGAGCTCACCTCCTCCTGGAGGCCTTCCCAGACTGAGACCCCTCCTTCCTCTCCCCCTCCTCCCCATCCCTCCACCTTAACTCCTTCCCCTCCCCACAGCACCTGTATATATGTATATATTTTTGTACATATTTATTACTCTATTTATTTATTTTACTTGTGCATATTTATTCTATTTATTTTATTTGTTAATATGTTTTGTTTTGTTGTCTGTCTCCCCCTTCTAGACTGTGAGCCCGCTGTTGGGTAGGGACCGTCTCTATATGTTGCCAACTTGTACTTCCCAAGCACTTAGTACAGTGCTCTGCACACAGTAAACGCTCAATAAATACGATTGAATGAATGAATGAAAATACTATCATCATTATTATCTATACCCTCATTGTGGCATGGAAGGGGCTGAGTATTGAACAGAATGTATATGCCAAGCTTGGACTATCAACACACTCATTGACATCGTGAGGAAGGCTTGATATCAACTGTGACAACATTATAACATTTATTGTACCAAAAAAGCCCAGTTACTGGAACCAGAGTGAACTACAGTTCGTGGTTTGATGAAAAGGGCAAACTAAATAAGCATTTGCAGAAAAGAGGGCAATGTACCAACAACAGCCTGTAACTCCTCGTATTCATTACAGAATTGAGATGGAAAACCACCTGCAATTGGACGTCTCAAGGTAATAGATTTGCATAAGCCTAAGGAATGCTAAAGCATTCAGTGATATGCCTGTAACCTCCAAATTAAGGATTTAATTCAATCCAAATTAAGGATTTAATAGTCACCATACTCCAGGAGAATCAACGATCATCATAGTCACCATCTTCTAGAAGAAAGGAGAGAGTTGAAAGTGGATATTTTGACTCATCAATAAAAACAAATGTCCCCAGGCAGGCTACAATGGCACTGCAGAATAGTCAAGATGAAAATGAACATCATAGATAAACAGGAGATTCTACACGGATGATCATTTCTGTGCATGTCTCCCAACACAGAAGTGGAGATTCGTGGAAGTGTAAAAGACCACTTAAACTGCGGAACCGTGAGGAATTTTTGAGGAAGTACCGTAAGCATGTTAATAAGAAGGAATCTGATGGTATTACTGCAGAAACCGGGAAGTTTGGAGGACATATGGTCCCCAGACATCTGAATGAAAAACCTCATCTCCTAGCTGGAAGAGCATGGACCTGGGTTCTAAATAGGGCTCAGCCATTTGTCTACTATGTGACCTTGGACAAGTAATTTCATTTGTCCGTGCCTAAGTTACCTGATATGTAAAATGGGAACTAAGATTGTGAGCCCTATGTGGGATGGAGACTGTGTCCAACCTGATTATCTTGTATCTACAGTGCCTGGCATTTAGTAAACGCTGACAAATACCATAAAATATATAATAAAAAGAACAAGCTCTTCCTCAACATATGGATCCTGAAGAAGTGCCGCTGGATTTCAAAGAGTCACCATCTTCCAGGAGAATCAACTATCACCATAATCACTATCTTCTAGAAGAAAGGAGATAGTTGACACTGGAAAGTACCAAAGAATTTCACCCTGTCTAGTTCTCACCCCTGTATTCCTTCAAATCAATTAGTGCAGTGTTTTTCACCCTGGAAGGTCTTAACAAATGTTATCATTACTATTACCTACTAATTCTGGCAAAATTCTTGACAGAATATTGGAGAGGAATGGTGGTTAGAACCAGTGAAGAGTTTGGGGATTGAGTAAACTGAGTTCAGTCGAGGGGGTGATGTAGAAGGAATCAATTTTGTTGTCAAGGGAAGTTAGTTCGGGTAGGACACTAAATGGGGCATAATAACTTGAGAAAATTGGGTGGTCTCAAAAGGTAGGAGGTCTCTGTGGGGGACCAGCACAGATTTGCAGGGAGGGATTGTGTGGGAGAGAAGAGAGGTGAGAGTAGAGACTGTACAGTGACAGTGATTAGAGATGACGAGATTGAGTATGTGAGTGGTTGAAATGAGGTGGAGGAGGAGGTCAGTAGAGTTGAGGAGGGGTAGAAAGCCGGCAGTGGAAAGGTTGTTTGGATGTCCACATTGGTACTGAAGTTCCCAAGGGTCAATATGAGGATGAAGAAAGAGAGAAGCAATGTGAGAAAGGGATCAGAATGGTTCAAAAAGATGGAGGTAGGACCTGGGGAGAAGTAGATGACCCGGACTAGGCTCCAGAGGATGAGAAAGAGAGGGATGGGGGAGGAGGAATGGTACAATATGTTCCATAGCAGACAAGTGGTGAAGCCAGGATTAGAACCCAGGTCCTCTGACACCCAGACCTGGGCTCATTCTACTAAGTCAGGGAGCATAATGAGGCCCAATTCCTTAGAGAAATCATTAAAAATGATTCTCAGTATCCCCCCTTGCTACAGGACTTGGGTTACATATGTGGCCTTTTTAGAATGTTATTTCCTCCACTGTCTTCCACTTCTATCCCCCCACTTTTTTCTCTTTCTCTCAATTCTCACTTTAGCTTGTAAAATCAATCAGTGATATTTATTGAGCGCTTACTGTATTCAGAGCACCGCGCTAAGTGCTTGCAGAGTATTATGCAAGAGTGTTGGTAGCCATTATCCCTGCCCACAGGAAATTACAATCTAGAGGGGGAGACAGACATTAAAGTAAATTACAAATAGGGGAAATAGGTCAGTACAAGAGTATTTATCTAAGTGCTGTGGGTCTGGGGGTTGGGTGAGTATCAAAGTGCTCAGCAGGTACAAAGGCAATGCAAAAAGGGGGCAAATAGGGAGGGGAATTGAGGGTTAAGTCTTGGAAGAGATATAATTTTAGGAGGGCTTAGAAGATGGGGAGAGGGGTAATCTGTCAGGTAGGTGGGAGAGGCAGATCACAGGGAAGACATGAGCAAGGCTTTGGCAAGAAACAGACTCAAGGAACAGTAAGCTTATCATTTTTCCTTATGCCACTTCTAGTTCCTTCCCCTATTCTAGTCTAACTTTTGTAGTCTTTTAGATGATAGTTGTATCTGATCTAGTTTTGCCTTGCAGTTACTGGTGTGGTAGTACTAAACTCTCTAGACGTTTCTGGTCCCATCATCAAATGACTGTAGTTAAGGTACAGTTATCATATTCAAGATGGTTCTGGTGAACGTGATTCTCCCAGGGTCTAAAATTACTCCCTAGATATCACCTAAACTGTGGGGAGGACTGTTAGAATATACACAAATATATAGTCATGGCTCAGTGGAAAGAGCACGGGCTTTGGAGTCAGAGGTCAGGGGTTCAAATCGCGGCTCCGCTAACTGTCAGCTTTGTGACTTTGGGCAAGTCAGTTAACTTCTCTGTGCCTCAGTTACCTCATCTGTAAAATGGGGATGAAGACTGAGTCCCCCGTGGGACAACCTGATCACCGTGTAACCTCCCCAGCACTTAGGACAGTGCTTTGCACATAGTAAGCACTTAATAAATGCCATCATTGTTATTATTATGTACAGATATATACAGACATATGTATATGGCTAGATGTCTTGTCTTATGCTGTCAAGTCGTCTCCAACTCATAGCGACAACATAGACACATCTCTTCCAGAAGGCCCCACCTCCATCTGCAATTGTTCTGATAGTATATCCAGAAAGTTTTCTTGGTAAAAATATGGAATTGGTTTACTATTGCCTCTTTCCATGCAGTAAACTTGAGTCTCCACCCTCGACTCCCATGAATCTGCTGCCCAGCACAGGTGAGTTTTGATTTGTAGCAGATTGTGCTCCACGCTCTAGCCCCTGCCCAAGCTAGGAATGGAATGGGTAGGCCTCTGCTTGACTCTCTGTCCCGTAGTCAAAACTGGTAGAGTACTGGAAACTCTCCAGGTGTGACTCTGAGAAGGGATATAGTAATATACGTACTAGAAATAGATATATCTGTGGTTTACTGGAATGTGCACAGGCCTGAGAGTCAGAGGACCTGGGTTCTAATTCCAGCTCCACCACGTATCTGCTGTGTGACATGGGCAATTTATTTCACTCTGTGTGCCACTGTTTCCTCATCTGCAAATTGGAGATTTAATCCCTGTTCATTCATTCATTCAATCGTATTTATTGAGCGCTTACTGTGTGCAGAGCACTGTACTAAGCGCTTGGGAAGTACAAGTCGGCAGCACATAGAGATGGTCCCTAACCAACAACGGGCTCACAGTCTAGAAGGGGGAGACAGACAACAAAACAAAACATGTGGATAGGTGTCAAACTCATCAGAACAAATAGAATTATAGCTATGTGCACATCATTAACTAAATAAATACAATAGTAAATATGTACAAGTAAAATAAATAGAGTAATAAATCTGTACAAATATAGACAAGTGCTGTGGGGAGGAGAAGGAGGTAGGGCGGGGGGATGGGGAGGAAGAGAGGAAAAAGGAGGCTCATTCTGGAAAGGCCTCCTGGAGGAGGTGAGCTCTCCATGTCCTAGGGCTTTGAAGGGAGCATAGAGGAAGCTTGGCAGATGTGTGGAGGGAGGGCATTCCAGGCCAGGGGAAGGACGTGGGCCAGGAGTTGACGGTGGGACAAGCAAGAACAAGGCACATTGAGGAGATTAGCGGCAAAGGAATGGAGAGTGCAGGCTGGGCTGGAGAAAGAGAGAAGGGAGGTAAGATAGGAGGGGGCGAGGTGATGGAGAGCCTTGAAGCCGAGAGTGAGGAGTTTTTGCTTTATTCAGAGGTTGACAGGTAGCCACTGGAGAATTTTGAGGATGGGAGTAACATGCCCAGAGCGTTTCTGTACAAAGATAATCCGGGCAGCAGAGTGAAGTAAAGACTGAAGTGGGGAGAGACAGGAGGATGGAAGATCAGAGAGGAGGCTGATGCAATAATCCAGTCGGAATAGGATGAGAGATTGAATCAGCAAGGTAGTGGTTTGGATGGAGAGTAAAGGGTGCATCTTGGCGATGTTGTGGAGGTGAGACTGGCAGGTTTTGGTGATGGTTTGGATGTGTGGGGTGAACGAGAAAGCTGAGTCGAGGACGACACCAAGGTTGTGGTTCTTCCTCCTGTTCTTCCTCCTAATTAGACTGTAAGCCCCATGTGGGACTTGATCTCATATCTACCCCAGCACTTACTTCAGTGCTTGACACATAGCAAGCACTTAACAAATCCCATAATCATTATTATGCCAAGAAACACATCTGCCCATGAGGATCTTGCCTTCCGGCACATTCTATGCATCTTGGGCTGGGGCTAAAATCTGCTCCTGTGCACTCTTGGACCCCTCCATCGCTGCTGAGAAAACCAACATGGTAACTGCCATCTTGTCTCTCGCCACTGAAAGTCCTTGATCGTGACCTGGTCCAGGCATATTGGGCCAGTGCTTGCCCCCTCAGGTTTTCAGCGTACGACCACCCAGAGAGCCAGCCGCATGGCCTCAAAGGGCACAAGCATTCACCATAGGCTGCCCATGTGGACTTGAACAGCATGACCTAGTGGACAGAGCACAGGCCTGAGAGTCCGAAGGACTTGGGTTCTAATCTCGGCTCTGTCACTTGTCTGCTGTGTGACCTTGGTCAAGTCACTTAACTTCTCTGTGCCTCAGTTACCTCATCTGCACAATGGGGATTAAGACTATGAGCCCTATGTGGGACAGGGACTGTGTCCAACCTGACTAGTTTGTATGTACCCCAGCACTTAGAACAGTACTTGAGACACAGTGAGTGCTTAACAACAATAATAATAATAATCATTAGTATCATGGATCATTCCCTGAATCCTCCACCAACTTCTTCCTGATGCCTATTGCCTCTCCATCACAGTTCTTGGGGCACTGCTCCCAGCATACCATGGGCAAGGCTGCCCGTGGGGACTTAAGGACCACCAATTAATAATGATAATAATTATTATCATTACGGTATTTGTTAAGTGCTAACTATGTGCGAGGCACTGTACTAAGAGCTGGGGTGGATACAAGCAAATCGGTTTGGACATAGACCTTGTCCTACATGGGGTTCACAGCCTCGATTCCCATTTTACAGATGAGGTAACGGAGGCACAGAGAAGCGAAGTGACTTGTCCAAGGTCACGCAGCAGATGAGTGGTTGAGCCAGGATTAAAACCCATGACCTTCTGACTCCCAGGCTGTGGGCTATCCACTAGGCCATGCTGCTTCTTCACGCTTGCTCTCCAACTGCTACACAGACATCTTCCTTGGATCCAGCACCCCATATTGAGGCTCACAGGGCCCTCTGTGTCTTCCACTGGACTGCCATGTTGCCTTCCCAGGATCCTGCCCTGGCTGTCTTCCACATTCCCAAGGAACCTCCATTCCAACCAGCCTCCCACCACCCTGGCAGGACAGAGAAAATAGCCTCAGCCTGGCACCCTCTCCACAAAACCTCGGGAAGACTGTGGCGGCCATTGCCATAGTGGTCTCTGTGGTTGCATTGTGACCATGGATTCTGAGCCATGAGGGTCCTGAAATTCTGCTCCTCTAACCACAGCACCCTAGAAAGGAATCTTTTTGTATATATTATTAGAAACAGCATGGCTCAGTGGAAAGAGCATGGGCTTTGGAGTCAGAGGTCTTGGGTTCAAATTTCAGCTCCACCAACTGTCAGCTGTGTGACTTTGGGCAAGTCACTTAACTTCTCTGGGCCTCAGTTACCTCATCTGTAAAATGGGGATTAAGACTGTGAGCCCCCCATGGGACAACCTGATTACCTTGTAATAATAATAATAATAATAATAATGTTGGTATTTGTTAAGCGCTTACTATGTGCAAAGCACTGTTCTAAGCACTGGGGTAGATACAAGGTAATCAGGTTGTCCCACTACGGGCTCACAGTCTTCATCCCCATTTTACAGATGAGGAAACCGAGGCCCAGAGAAGTGAAGTGACTTGCCCAAAATCACACAGCTGACAAGTGGCGGAGCCGGGATTTGAACCCATGGCCTCTGACTCCAAAGCCCGGGCTCTTTCCACTGAGCCACTCCCAGAACTTAGAACAGTGCTTTGCACATAGTAAGCGCTTAATACATGCCATTATTATAATTATTATTATTATGTGGCTGGTCCTGAGATATTGTACTGTGATCTTTCAGTCTCACACATACATTCGGGCAGGGATTGTCTCTATTTGTTGCTGAATTGTACTTTCCATGTGCTTAGCACACTGCTCTGCACACAGTAACTGTTCAATAAATATGATCGAATGAATTCATAGGTGAATTTAGCTGACAGTGGTATTTTCTTCTAAACTGTAGACTAGATTGTAGACTTTAGACTGTAAGCTCATTGTGGGCAGGGAATGTGTTTATTATATTTATTATATTATACTCTCCCAAGCACTTAGTACAGTGCTATGCACACAGTAAGCACTCTATAAATACAATTGAATGAATGAATTAATTAATTCTAGAACAAAAAGATGCATATATTCATGTATGAACATAGAAAAAAATAAAGGAAACCAAAATGAAGATGTATCCCATATTCTCCCTCACATTTAAGACTGTGAGCCCCAGTTACTGTGTCTGACCTAATTGACCCCAACATTTAGAACAGTGTTTGACACATAGTAAGCTCTTAACAAGTACGAAAAAGCAAATAAACAATATAATGCTTGAGGATGTAAAGAAATAACCACAATCAAATACTAAAGCTATTGAAGGGATGTTTTAAAACATCCATTTATTTCTTGAATTTCTGATTTTTTTTTACCATATCATATTTAGTTAATCCGAATCAGTATGGAAATTTCACATTCTTGTGAATGTTGAAAGATGTTTGGTTTTGGAAGGAGACAGCACATTAGTTCCACCTGTCTGCAGCCAACTTAAATCTTTCAAGCAAGTTGACCATGAAAATACATAAGCAAAACCCAGATGAACAGAGGTTGACTAAAATTTTCCTTTCATTAAATCAATTCCTCATTAATTATTTTTAAATGAACATTTTCCAGAAAATGATATTCTGTGAAGCTATTTAATACTACTTTTGGGTGAAGAGCTCTCAGGTTTAAAGAGAGTCTGTTCAAGACATATTAATAGATGAAAGATGGTAAAGAAAAATCTGATCTTATCTCAAGGTCATTTGCCAGCAAATAGGCTGACAATTGCTCTTGCAGATCACATTAATTCATGTGAAGGGTATCCTTTGATTCTCTGGCCCCCGTTTTTACATTATGTGCATGAAATGCTTATGAGATATTATGCCTCTATTATGCTTTGAGTTCATATGTGCTACCAATATTTGGTGTGAAAATCAGGTAACAAGTCTTAATGTCAGAGATAATTACCTCAAATAATAATTAGGCTTTTGATTTTAATCATTTTATAAACAGTTTCCGTTCTGAAAATAACATCTCTGGTTGTTCATCGGTGAATGAGAATAAGAAAAAAGCCAATTTTTACAAGGACAAACAAAGTCACAGAACTTTCAACTTACTTTGTGGAATCTATTGGTGATTAAAGCCTATCACAAATCTACAGTTGGAAGCGGTGTGGCTTAAGGAAAAGAGAATAGGACTGGACCTAAAGAGAACTGTGTTCTAATTCAATCGTATTTATTGAGCACTCTGCCCCTGGCCAGCTGTGTGATCTTGGGCAAATCACTTAACCATCTGCGTATCATTCATTCATCCATTCAATCATATTTATTGAGCGCTTACTGTGTGCAGAGCACTGTACTAAGCACTTGATAGGTTGTCCCACGGGGGGCTCAGAGTCTTCATCCCCATTTTACAGATGAGGTAACTGAGGCACAGAGAAGTGACTTGCCCAAAGTCACACAGCTGACAATTGGCGGAGCGGGATTTGAACCCACGACCTCTGACACCAAAGCCCGTGCTCTTTTCCACTGAGAATAATATACTGGCTCCTCCTTAGATCATGTGTCCAGTCTTTGACCTGATTATCCTATAACTACCGCAGTGCTTGGTATTGTTAGAGTACAAAAATATTGTTACAGTAAGAAGCATAATATTTTATTCAATCAATCAAAAATATTAAGCACCTAATGTGGGCCATGCAGTGTGGCTCAGTGAAAAGAGCACGTACCTGGGAGTCAGAGGTCATGGGTTCTAATCCTGGCTCTGCCACTTGTCAGCTGTGTGACTTTGGGCGAGTCACTTCACTTCTTTGTGCCTCAGTTACCTCATCTGTAAAATGGGGTTTTAGACTGTGAGCCCCAGGTGGGACAACCTGATCACCTTCTATCCCCCACAGTGCTTAGAACAGTGCTTTGCACATAATAAGTGCTTAGCAAATACCATCTTTTTTTTTTACTAGGACCTTGGGAAAGAACAATATAGTAGAGTCGGCAGAAAAGTTCCCTGCCTACAGGGAGCTCAGAGTCTAAAGGGGAATGCTGACATTAAAATACATTACTGATAGGGGAATAGGAGAATTGGAGACTACGTAAATTAGGATATGTACAGACTAGGTATTAAAATTTGTTTCTGATCATTAGATATATTGTTGAGACAATTTAGGATAATAAATTGTAATTTCATTGATTTAGACAACTACTTCAATAAGATTGGTAATTACCACCTTGGAAGAAACAGAACAAATGTTACCACATATTTATTACTCTATTTATTTATTTATTTATTTATTTTACTTGTACATTTCTATCCTACTTATTTTATTTTGTTGGTATGTTTGGTTCTGTTCTCTGTCTCCCCCTTTTAGACTGTGAGCCCACTGTTGGGTAGGGACTGTCTCTATGTGATGCCAATTTGTACTTCCCAAGCGCTTAGTACAGTGCTCTGCACATAGTAAGCGCTCAATAAATACGATTGATTGATTGATTGATTGAGGGTAGGTGGGACATGGTTGTGGGCAGGAAACATGTTTGTTTACTGTTGCATTGTACTCTCCCATGTGCTTAGTACAGTGCTCTGCCACAATAAGCACTCAATAAATTCGATTGCATGAATGAATGAATGACACTTCTGCCTCCCACTCTCATCTCAACAGTGCTTTGAGAATAGTAAGTGCTTAACAAATATCAATTTTATTATTATTGTTAGTATTATCAGCCTCCTCTCTGATCTCCCATCCTCCTGTCTTTCCTGCTTCAGTCTATACTTCACTCTGCTGCCCGGATTATCTTTATACAGAAATGCTCTGGGCATGTCACTCCCCTCCTCAAAAATCTCCAGTGGTTGCCTGTCAACCTACGAATCCAGCAAAAACTCCTCACTCTCGGCTTCAAGGCCGTCCATCACCTTGCCCCCTCTTACCTCTCCTCCCTTCTCTCCTACAGCCCAGCCCACAGCCCCTGCTCCTCTGCCGCTGAACTCCTCACTGGGCCTCATTCTCGCCCGTTCTGCCTTCGACTCCTGGCCCACGTCCTTCCTCTGGCCTGGAATGCCCTCCCTCCGCACATCCACCAAGCTAGCTCTCTTCCTCCCTTCAAAGCTCTATTGAGAGCTCACCTCCTCCCGGAGGCCTTCCCAGACTGAGCCCCCTCTTTCCTCTCCTCCTCCCCATCCCCCCCGCCCTACACCGTTCCCTTCCCCACAGCACTTGCATATATTTGTACAGATTTATTACTCTATTTGTTTTACTCATAAATATTTACTACTCTATTTTGTTAATGATGTGCATATAGCTGTAATTCTATTTATTCTGATGGTTTTAACAACTGTTTACAGGTTTTGTTTTGTTGTCTGTCTCCCCCTTCTAGACTGTGAGCCCACTGTTGGGTAGGGACCGTCTCTATATGTTGCCAACTTGTACTTCCCAAGCGCTTAGTACAGTGCTCTGCACACAGTAAGTGCTTAATAAATATGATTGAATGAATGAATAGAATTTACTGAGTAACTACAGTATGCAGAGCACTGTGCTAAGCACTTGGGATAGAACAATTCATTACCATTGACTTTATTTTATGATAAAGCCTGACAGAGCTACTTCCAACACTTGTTGATGGGACCGGCCTTGGGATTTGGGGTGGGAGTTTTTTTATCATTCTTTTTATGACACTTGTGGTATGTTAAGTGCTTACTGGGTGCCAAGCATTGTACTGAGCATGGGGGTAGATACAAGTTAATCGGTTTGGACTTCATTCCTGTCTTATATGGGGTTCACAATCTAAGTAGAAGGGAGAACGGGTATTTGAGTCCCATTCTACAGAAGTTTATTCTAGAAGATCTAAGCCCATCCTGATAAAGAAGGTTAAGGATACAGATAATGTAGAAGGTGGTCCAGTAAGCAGGGAGACAGGACCAGAATAGATATTTTTTTGTCTGAGAAAACTTCTAACAGAGAAAAATAGATCACCTAATCTACTGCAACTCTGCTCCAAAATAAGTAGGCAAGTCCCATAAAACCATTCTAGGTCAGAATGAATTGTAGATGCTGTTTTAAGGTAGGAAACAAGTCCAATCAGCAAACCATCGCAATCGTATGCAGACAATGATGCTGAAATCATCCTTATAAAATTCTCAGCATGTTTCATTTATATTCATTGATAGCCTTTCCTCTTTGAAGAATGATACCCAGATATAGCTGAGAAAGGACTCGTAATTCCGATTTAAATCTTTCCACAATGATATATAATCTTAAATCCATCTCACTCCCAGTAGGGGGCATTCTATCTATTAGGAGATCCTATAGAAGTGTTGCAAAACATTTAACTTCTATTAGAATTCCTAAATCATTCTTATCATCAACACATTTTTATTAAGCTCCCACTAGGCTCATAGCCCCATACTTGATGCAGTGGGGGATGAGAGAGAGTCAGCCTGAAAGTAATCCCTTCCCTGATCAGATTGGGCTAATTAAACCCTAAGCAATAAGGATAAAATAAAAATGGAGCTTGTGTACATGTAATAGCAAATCTTGAACACGGGAATCTGAAACAATACTTTTTAAGCCTGACCCTTTTTTGGAGACATAACCTAGAGGCAGAGAAATGCAGCTAAAAGGTTCTGTGGCAAAAGGAACAGTTCTCTTCGGGAAAGATACAGGCTCTTCACTCTGCACTGAAGGCTGGGTAAAAGAACATCATTGAAACCTACAAAATCTTGCAAAGGGTTGTCGGGGAAAATTCTTAATTGAAATCACCAGTTCTCATGATACTATACAGTCTGGCCCAAATTGTTCTAAATAATAATAATAATAATGATGATAATAATAATAATGGCATTTATTAAGAGCTTACTATGTGCAGAGCACTGTTCTAAGCACTAGGAAGGTTACAAGGCGATCAGGTTGTCCCACAGGGGGCTCACAGTCTTCATCCCCATTTTACAGATGAGGTAACGTAGGCACAGAGAACTTAAGTGACTTGCCCAAAGTCACACAGCTGACAATTGGCAGAGCCGGGATTTGAACCCATGACCTCTGACTCCAAAGCCCAGGCTCTTTCCACTGAGCCATGCTGCTTCCCCGATGAAAAGCAGTGTGGCCCAAAGGATAGGGCCCAGACCTCAGAGTCAGGCTCTTCAAGTTGTCTGCTGTGTGACTTTGGATAAGTCACTTCACTTCCCTGCACCTCAGTTACCCCATCAGTAAAATGGAGATTAAGACTGTGAGCCCCATGTGAGATATGGACTGTGTCCAACTTGATTATCTTTATCTACTGCAGCACGTAGTTCAGTACTTTGCACATAACAAGCAGTTAACAAATACCATTTTAAAAAAAAAAACATGCTGCTGAGACAGCCATGACACCGAGTTGGATGAGGATTCACATTCCCTTCTGCTTGGACTGTGAACTTGGCTGTGTAGCCCTTAATCACTTTGATAGTCACCCCAGCCCCACAGCACTTAGGTAAATAACCTATACTCTACTACTTCCCTTATTCCTACTCTATTTTTGTGTCTATCTCCCCTTGTAGATGGTTAGCTCCCTAAGGCAAGGACGGCAACTACCAACTCTACTGTACTTTCTCAAGTACAAGCGCAGTGCTCTGCGCACAATAAGCCTTCCCTCAATGGGGATTCAATACCTGTTCTACTTAGACTGTGAGTCCTATATAGGTCAGTCAGTCAATCATGTTTGTTAAGCACTTTCTCTGTGCAGAGCATTGTTCCCAAGCACTTGGGAGAGTACAACAATGAACAGACACATTCCCTGCCCACAATGAGCTTAAAGTCTAAAGGGGGAGACAGACATTAATATAAATAAATTACAGATGATAATAATAATTATGGTATTTGTTAAGTGCTTACTATGGGCGAGGCACTGTATTAAGCGTGGGAGTGGATACAAGCAAATCAGATTGGTCCCACGTGGGGCTCACAGTCTCAATCCCCACTTTTATGGTGAGGTAACTGAAGCACAGAGAAGTAAAGTGACTTGCCCAAGGTCACACAGTAAACAAGTAGAGGAGCAGGATTAGAATCCATGACCTTCTGGCTCCCAGGCCCGTGCTGTGTTACACTATGCAGCTCCTCTACGTGCTGTAGAGCTCAGAGCAAGGATGAATAAAGGGCTGGACAAATGGACTATATTGGACCTGATTAACTCATATCTGCCCCAGAACTTAAGAACAAGGTTTTGCACATAGTCAGTACAAATACCATCATAAAAATAATGATAATAATAATAATTACTATTGATGTCTGACTGATGGATTGATTGATTTGTGGGAGTCAGATAGGCCAGTTTCCTTCCAAGCCGCCTCCCCCTCCTTCAGACAGTCCTTGACTGATTGATGATGGTGGGGGCGGAGCGGCTTCATGGCCAGGTGTCTGCCTTGCTGAGAAATAAATGTGTATTGTGTTGCAAAATAAAAAAATTCAGAGAGAGGTTCTGGACCTGGAGAGGAAGGAAGGCTGTGGGGAAACCACAGAGACTGAAGTAGAGATTCTGGCACACGGGGGATGGAAGTGCTCAAGAGAATTTGTGGTGAAATGAAGGAGTAAAGAAGCAACGTGCCCTAGTGGGAAGAACATGAGCCTGGTTGTCGGAGAACCAGGGTTCTAATCCCACCTCTGCCGCTTGACTACTGTATGACCCTGGGTAAATCACTTCTCTGTGCCTCAATTCCCTCATCCATCAATCAATCAATCAATTGTAGTTATTGAGTCCCTATTGTGTGCAAAGCATCATACTAAGCCCTTGGGAGAGTACAATATAACAGAGTTAGTAGACATGTTCCCTGCCCACAGTGAGCTTACAGAAGGGGAGACAGACAATATAAATAAATAACATAAATTACAGATATGTACATAAACTGTGGAGCTGAGGGAGGGGTGAATAAAGAGTACAAATCCGAGTGCAAGGGTGCCACAGGAGGGAGTGGGAGAGGAGAAAATGAGGCCTTAGTTTCTCGTTCTCATTCTCCTTCTCCAAAAGGAGTGGTTTAATGAGGCTTTAAAGGTGGGGAGAGTGATCATCTGTTTGTTATGAAGGGAGAGGGAGTTTCAGACCACAGGCATGACATGGGCAAGGGTTGCCAGCGAGATAGATGAGATCAGGGTACAATGAGTAGTTTGGTAGTAGAGGAATGACATTTGCAGGCAGTGACGCGTGTAATAGTCCCTCATCTGTAAAATGGGGATTAAGACTGTGAGCTCCATATGGGCCATGAACTTTATCCAACCTATCTTATAGCTACTCCAGGCTTAATACAGTGCCAGGCATATAATAAGCACTTAACAAATACTATTAAAAATGAATAATGATAAAGTTGGGGGTGAAGAGAGGGACATTTTAAAGGGGGAAGAGGGGAAAGTTGGGAGAGGGCAAGGATTGGGAAAGAGTTGCCTGATCTCTGGCAAAATCACCGAGCCAGGTCAACATAACAACTTACCTCCAATGAGGTAAAGTACTGTAGTCAGTTAACAGAACTGATGCCATAAAGGAAGTTAGTGTAAAACCAATGTGTCACAAAGCAGAAACTGGGTATAAATCTAGAAATGTAGAAAGTGCTGTTCATTGTAACTTGAAAACCTTTCATTAGAGAACTGCCTTATGTTTCCATACTTCTGAAGCTTTTCACATCTCTGCTCTTATAGCAAAGAGGATCCCAGCAGTCCTCTAAATCATAATTTCCTTTCTGAAGTTCTCAGACTTTTCTGTCTCAGTTGCCTGAGGGCACATTTGAAGTGATATTGAATTTCATAATTAATGACAGCTTTTTGGGAGGGATGAATTCCATGCTATGGAAAAAATTTCATATTCTCTAGCATCTTACTCGATCTAAATAAACAAGAGTTGGCGAGCACTCTTTAAAATGTTTATCTTCCAAAGTTAAGGGAAAATTTCATACTTTCGCATGACTCATTAAAGATGTCAGTGGTCATTTGGACTAGCTTCAGAGTGTGCAAAATAGTATTACCAGGACACTGGAGATTAAAGATTGAGCTTGTTGGAGGCTCTTTATTTTAAGTTAAGGCTTGGTAGAAATTGGGCAGTTTCCATCCACCAGATGATTTATTTCTGCTTTAGAGGGAGTACTTGTTGGTGGTCTAGCCTGTGAGCAATCTTCTGGTCTGTGAGCCCTTTGTTGGGTAGGGACCATCTCTATATGTTGCCGATTTGTACTTCCCAAGCTCTTAGTACAGTGCTTTGCACACAGTAAGTGCTCAATAAATACGATTGAATAAATGAATGAATGGTCAGATGCAACCTACAGAGTCATATGAAAATGGAAAGGAAAGAAATACTGAGCAGTTCTGCAGTCTTGCTTAACTCCTGTCTGAACCTCAGAGATATGAGTCCTACTTAGACTGTGAGTCCCATATGGGATAGGGACTGTATCCAACCTGATTTACCTGATCTACCCCAGTACTTAGAAGTGTGCTTGACACACAGTAAGCCCTTAACAAAGAAGAAGGAGGAGGAGGGGGAGGAGGAAGTGAAGGAGGAGGAAGGGAAAGACAAGGAGGAGGAGGAGGAGGAAGAGGAGGAGAAAGAGGAGGAGGAAGAGGAGAAGAGAATGAGGAGAAAGAGAAGGAGGAGGAGGAAGAGGGAGAGGAGGAGGAGGAAGAGGAGAAGATAGAAGAGGAGGAGGAGGAAGAAGGAGGAGGAGGAAGAGAAGAGGAGAAGGAGAAGGAGAAGGACGTTGGGGAGAAGGGGGAAGGAGAATCGATCAGTGAGGAGTAGCATTTATCAACTCATCCCCAGTACATATAGTCATTCATTTATTCATTCTGAAATTTACCATGAAATATTTGCTCTGATACTTGCTCTTTTTTTCCAAGGTATTTATTAAATGCTTACAATGTGCCAGGCACTGTACTAAGCTCTGGGGTAGATACGAGCTAGTGATGTTGGACAGAGTCCCTGCTCTACATGGGGATCTCAGTTAACCCCCATTCTACAGATGAGGTTACTGAGGCACAGTGAAGTTAAGTACCTTGCCCAAGGTCACATAGCAGACAAGTGGTGAAGCCAGGTTCAGAACCCGGGTCCTAAAATTATTTTCGACTGCTTCCACTATTTGTGAATCAATTCTGTATTTTGGTCTCCACCATTAGACTGTAGGGCCCTTACAGGAAGGGAGCATGTGTTTTGCTTCTGTTCTACAGTCCCGGGAGCTCAGCACAATGTGTTGCAATCGGTAGTTGCTTCATGAATGCTGTTTTATGGCTGCCCATCTACCTCTGAGTCAAACAGAAACTCCTAACCATAGGCTATAAAGCACTCCATCAGTACATCCCCATCCTACCTCACCTCACTAATCTCATACTACAGTCCAGCCAGCACACTCCACTCCTCTAGTGCCAGTTTACTCACTGTGCTCCAATCTCTCACCACTGACCCCTTTCCCATATCCTCCCCCTATCCTGGAACTCTCTCCCCATCCCTGTACACCAGAGCACCACTCTCTTCACCTTCAAAGCATTAAGGTCACAGATTTTCTAAAAGGCCTTTGCCAATTAAGCCCTCTTTCCCCCCAGCTCATTCTCTCTTCTACATCGTTTTTTTGTGCTTGGATCTGTGACCATTGGACTTTGGATATTCGCCCCACCCATAACCCCACAACACTTATGGACATATCTTCATATATTATAAATTACTTATATTATTGTTAGTTTGCTCCTCTAGACTATAAGGTTATTATGGGCAGGGAATGTTTCTGCTAATTCTGCTGTATTATACTCTACCAAGTGTTTAGTACAGTGCTCTGCACATAATAAGCACTCAATGCATATGATTGATTGATTGCTACTAGCGCTGCTGCTACTATTACTACTACTGTGACTGTTACCACTAATAAAGCAGAAAGGCAGAGAAGCTGCATGGCTCAGTGGAAAGCACATATGCTTTGGAGTCAAGGGTCATGGGTTCGAATTCCAGCTCTGCCAATTGTCAGCTGTTTGACTTTGGGCAAGTCACTTAACTTCTCTGTGCCTCTGTTCCCTCATCTGTAAAATGGGGATTAAGACTGTGAGCGCCCCGTGGGACAACCTGATCTCCTTGTAACCTCCCCGGTGTTTAGAACAGTGCTTCGCACATAGTAAGTGCTTAATAAATACCATTATTATTATTATTATTATTATTAAAGGCAGAAAGAGAAAAAAAGAGAGAAATTGGAGTTTTAATTATTTAACTCTTTACTTCAAAGTCTTTAAAACTAAATATACAAGACTTGTTGTTAGAGTGGAGAAAGCTGAGGTTAGGAGGTTTGGGAGGCAGCAAAGGATAACTGTGTAGGGAAGGATTAAAAAAGAATTTGTCTATTCACACGATTACCTAAACCACTGAATATTTCAGGTATCAAACTCCTCTTTGGTTAGAATTCCTAAGAAGCAAAGCTTAACTTTAAGCAGTCCCTGGCATAATGATTTACCAGTATACAGTAAGCTTAATTAAAGAGTAGAATCTCAATTTAGAAACATGCAATTTCCTAAATCATTCTCACCAGTGATTTTTTGTCTTTAGCAGTTTCACCATTGATTCTAATTTCAATGATGTATTTATTTTCAGCTTTATTGCAGTTCAATTGCTGCAGCTTAATTGTCCTGAATTTTCTTTGGTGTAGCATTTCAGCAACCTGAAACCCCATCTTGACTCAGTTGCAGTTGCCAGATCAACATAAGGAGTTAAAAGCTTGTAGCTGCATCACTACAAAGAAATCCACACCGGTGATTTTGAACTTGATATTTTACAAAGTAAGAATAGTTTCTTTGAGATCACGGAGGATTGGTAGGGCTGATATTCTACCAGGCCCTCGTCTAATTACCCCTAATATTTTTCAGTGAATATTTGCTTACTCTATAGGGGTGCAGTTTTCTTTGACTATTCTTAAACATGATTAACCCTCTAATGTAAATATACTAATTTCAATCAATCGTATTTATTGAGCACTTACTGTGTGCAGAGATCTGTACTTAGCACTTGGGAGAGTACAATACAACAGAGTTGGTAAATGCGTTCTCTATTGACAACAAGCTTACTTTCTAGGTGGGGAGACAAATTAATATAAATTTATGAATTACATATACATACTCACGTGTTTTAGGTCTGAGGGAGGGATTAATAAAGGATGTAAGATGGCGTGCAAGACTGACATAGAAAGGAGTGGAAGAAAAGGAAATGAAAGCCTAGTTGGGGAAGGCCTCTTGGAGGAGATGTCCTTCAGTAAGGGATTTGATGTTGAGAAGAGTGATTGTCTGTCAGATATGAAGAGGGAGGGCATTACAGGACAGAGGCAGAATATGGGCGAGTGGTTGTTGGCAAGATAAATAAGAACAGGGTAAAGTGAATACTTCGGTTTAAGAGGAACAAAGTCAGCTGGATGGGGTGTAGTAGTAAATCAGGGAGGTAAGGTAGGAGGGGGGAAGGACATTTAGTGCCTCAAAGTCAATGGTAAGAAGTTTCTGTTGATGTGGAGGTGGATGAGCAACCAGTGGAAGTTCTTGAGGAGTAGGAAAACATGGACTGAACATTTTTGTAGAAAAATGATCCTGGCAGCAGAGTGAAGTGTGTACTGAAGTGGGAAGAGACAGGAGGCAGGGAGGTCAAGGAGGCTGATGCAGTTATCAAGGTAGGGTAGGATAAGTACTTGTATTAACGTGGATGGAGAAGAAAGGGTGGATATTAGTGGTGAAGGTTGAACGGACAGAATTGGGTGACAGATTAAATATGCAGGTTGAATGAGAGAAATGAGTCCAGGATAATGCCAAGGTTCTGGGCTTATGAGATAGGGAGGCTGGTGGTACTGTCTATAGTGATAGGAAATTCAGGAAGAGGACAGGGTTTGGGTGGGAAGATAAGGAGTTCTTTTTTGGACACTTCATGTTTGAGGTGTCAGTGGGACATCCAAGTAGAGATGTCCTGGAGGCAGGAGGAAATATGAGACCATAGAGAAGGAGAGAGATGTAGTAATGTCAGTGAAATTGCCCTAAATGAGTCCTAGATTTGTCCTAAATGTGGGGAAGAGACCAGACACCCACAGTCTTTAACCACCAAGGTGAGGATAATGATAACTATTGAAACAATAAACATGCTGTGTTTTCATGTAATAATATGTATATATTATGTGAATATATATTTGCATATATGAAATATGTGTTCATGTATGCCTGTATTGACATATACATATGCACTTATCAATCAATAGTATTTACTGAGCACTTACTTTGTGCAAAGTTTTTGGTATAGTACAATAGAATTATCACCATCATCTTCAGTGGAATTACTGAGTATTTACAATGTGCAGAGCACTGTACTTAGCACTTGGGTGAGTACAATACAACAGAATACAAAATCCTACCCTCTCCCAGAAAGACTAAATTCCTGAATTCTCTGAGTCAGCTTTAGAGTTACCAGGCACTTACCATTAGATACGCATCCCAGGTTCAATCGAAACGAGGCACACTTTTTATTTACTTCCTTGTTATGATTTGCTTTAAAGAACTGCCAGAGACCTTAAAAGAACCTAAGGCTCTCAGACAATTTATTTCTTTTTCAAAAGCTGATCGACTGTATACTAATATTCTAAATGATCCAAATCCCATCTTTCTAAATGTCCGTGTTTGCACCCACTGTGCTTAGGGATTCAGAGGTAATTGTGCTGAATACAATAGGTAAAATGTCACTTCAATTTATTTATATTAATGTCTGTCAACTTTTTTTGTATTCGTTCATTCAATCACATTTATTGAGCGCTTACTATGTGCAGAACACTCTACTAAGTGCTTGGGTAGTACAATTCTGCAACAGAGACAATCCCTACCCAACAGCAGGCATTCGTTATGTGCTCTGTGCCAAGAATTGTACTAAGTGCTGGAATAGATACTAGCTGATTAACTTGAGTAAGTTGGACACAGTCCATATCCTATATGGGGCTCACAGTCTGAATCCCCATTTTACAGATCAGCCAATCAATCAATCGTATTTATTGAGCACTTACTGTGTGCAGAGCACTGTACTAAGCACTTGGGAAGTACAAGTTGGCAACATATAGAGGCAGTCATCATCATCATCATCATCATCAATCGTATTTATTGAGCGCTTACTATGTGCAGAGCACTGTACTAAGCGCTTGGGAAGTACAAATTGGCAACATATAGAGACAGTCCCTACCCAACAGTGGGCTCACAGTCTAAAAGGGAGAGACAGAAAACAAAACCAAACATACTAACAAAATAAAATAAATAGAATAGATATGTACAAATAGAGTAAAAAAGAATATGTACAAACATATATACATATATATATACCTGTATATATACAGGTGCTGTGGGGAAGGGAAGGAGGTAAGATGGGGGGGGATGGAGAGGGGGACGAGGGGGAGAGGAAGGAAGGGGCTCAGTCTGGGAAGGCCTCCTGGAGGAGGTGAGCTCTCAGCAGGGCCTTGAAGGGAGGAAGAGAGCTAGCTTGGCAGATGGGCAGAGGGAGGGCATTCCAGGCCCGGGGGATGACGTGGGCCGGGGGTCGATGGCGGGACAGGCGAGAACGAGGTACGGTGAGGAGATTAGCAGCGGAGGAGCGGAGGGTGCGGGCTGGGCTGGAGAAGGAGAGAAGGGAGGTGAGGTAGGAGGGGGCAAGGTGATGGAGAGCCTTGAAGCCCAGGGTGAGGAGTTTCTGCCTGATGCGCAGATTGATTGGTAGCCACTGGAGATTTTTGAGGAGGGGAGTGATATGCCCAGAGCGTTTCTGGACAAAGATAATCCGGACAGCAGCATGAAGTATGGATTGGAGTGGAGAGAGACACGAGGATGGGAGATCCCTACCCAACAGTGGGCTCACAGTCTAGATGAGAGGTTAACTAAAGGCACAAAGAAGTGAAGTGACTTACTCAAGGTCACACAGCAGGTGAGTGGCAGAACCCACATCCTTCTGATTCCCAGATAATAATAATAATAATAATGGCATTTATTAAGTGCTTACTATGTGCAAAGCACTGTTCTAAGCTCGGGGGAGGTTACAAGGTGATTGGTTGTCCCACGGGGGGCTCACAGCCTTAATCCCCATTTTGCAGATGAGGTAACTGAGGCTCAGAGAAGTTAAGTGACTTGCCCAAAGTCACACAGCTGACAATTGGCAGAGCGAGGATTTGAACCCATGGCCTCTGACTCCAAAGTCTGTGCTCTTTTCCACTGAGCCACGCTGCTTCTGTAGATCAGTGTTTTATCCACAAGACCATGCTGCACTACTAGCACTAGTAGAATTCTATTTGTCTCTGACAAACCCGTTTGAACACAACGCAGAGTTTGTGAAGTTTTCCTAGAGAGTTCCTTTTACCTGTGGAAAAGCTGAGGTTCATCTAGGTTTTGTATCCACCTTAGGGGGTACACTGTAGAGGCCTCTGTTGTGGTGAATTCCAGGAAGAATGGGAAGGTGCCATAATAAAGGCCATTATTATTATTAAAAAAAAAAAGAGAAGCCACGTGGCTCAGTGGAAAAGAGCACGAGCTTTGGAGTCAGAGGTCATGGGTTCAAATCCAGGCTCCGCCAATTGTCAGCTGTGTGACTTTGGGCAAGTCACTTAACTTCTCTGTGCCTCAATTACCACATCCGTAAAATGGGGATTAAGACTGTGAGCCCCCCGTGGGACAACCTGCTCACCTTGTAACCTTCCCAGCGCTTAGAACAGTGCTTTGCACATAGTAAGTGCTTAATAAATGCCATTATTATTATTATTATTATTATTAACTGGCTCTTGGGGGGTGTTGTGAGTCATTGGCAACCTCCAGACGGGCCACAGACCAACCACTCAAGCCATTCACATCCACAAAACCAGCTCAGTCTAGAACTTTTTCCAACTTGGAGCCAAATCCAGGAGATGACCTTGGGCAAAGCATATGTGGGAACTTGATTTCAGGATCGGAGCCACAAAGGAACCACTCCAAGTGAAAGGGTAGCTACTCTCAGCTGCTCTAACCCCTCTAGAATGTAAGCTCATTGTGAGCAAGGAATCTGCTTGTTATATTGTACTCTTCCAAGCACTCTGCATGCAGTAAGCACTCAATAAATATGATTGACTGATGGACTGAATATGTCTACCCACTCTATTGTACTCTCCCACGTGCTTAGTTCGGTGCTCTGCACATAGTAAGTGCTAAAATAAATAGCATCGATTGACTGCTTCTGCTTCTCAATTGACTGGCTGGGGTGAATTAACTAGAGGGCCAGATTTTTCCTTTTCTCCCTTAGTGCTAACCTTCTCATTATGCCTCCATCTCATCTATCTCACCACTGACCCCTTGCCCACATTCTGCCTCTGCCCTGGAACACTCATCCCCCTCAAATCCAACAGACAATTACTTTCCCCTCCTCAAAGCCTTAGTGAGGGTACATTTTCCCCAAGTGGGCCCCCCTTTCCTCTTCTTCAACTCCCTTTTGCTTTGCCATAACTTGCTCCCTTTGTTCATTCCCCCTCCCATCCCCAGAGCACTGATGTACATATCTGTGAACAACTTTATTTGTTTGTATTGATGTCTATCTGCTCCCCTTTAGACTGTAAGCTTCTGGTGGGCAAGGAATGTGTCTGTTTATTGTACTCTCCCAAGCGCTTAGTACAGTGCTCTGTACACAGTAAGCACTCAATAAACAGTATTGAATGAATGATTGAATGCCCAAGGATTCATTATTCCCCAAGTCTGCTTCAAAGCACAGACTGACTCTCCTGATCCTCGACCTGTTATCATTCATGCATAACATGACTTTCCATGCTCAGGGAGAATTTGATGAGATAGGCTATAAATAAAACACACCACAAAGACTTCCCAGGAACAGATCTTATTAAAGCATCAAGAGATAGTCAAATCAAGTTTGAATAAGTGTACAACAAATGGATGAAAGACTTTGAATATTGCCCCCTACTTCCTCATCTACTAAGACCACAACATGCCCGGAGGATACAGATTAGGTATTCTTGCAAATATCTGATATTCAGAATTTCAGATTTTAAAGCAGCATATAAAAGTCCAGGATCTGCTCCTGAACACTTCAGGGAATGAACTAAATTGTAGCAGAAGAAGCCTATTTCCAGTTCTGACTCCTTTATGCACACTTGGATTGGATGACTTGCACTGACCTTTGCATCGATTTCATTATAAAACTCCAACCGGTAAAATAAGAAGCGCCTTCAATAGCCACCCTTCATGTGATTTTAAACAAGTCTTTGCGACTGTAGGAAAATTATCCAGTTTATGGACGATACTGTTTGATCAACTGGCGGAAATGAGCGCCCTACTCAATCCGTGCCACATCTGGGATAAGGATGACTCCGAAAATTAGCATTTTAAGGCAGGAAATAAAACAGCCTCTTCCCACTAGGGAATCTACCCTGGTATATGAAATGCAGAATGCACTGTGACAACATCAAAGCATCCCTATTGGTTCAATGGACTCCATATTCTCCTCCCAATGTAGCCAGTGGTTGGCTGAAGCTGCAGGATATTTTTTAATAGGATTTAAGACTGTAGGTGCATCTAGGAGAAACACTGAAACTGATTTGATAAATTGATTTGGATCAAAGACCAACCTACAAACAAGGAATGAAACAATCCATTGCAGATCATCCCGTTCCCGTCAAAGGAACAGTTATCAAAACGTATGTCATGGAATATGGGACAAGGCAGCATGCCTTGTAGACCGTAAGCTTGGGAATGTGTTTACCAGCTCTATTATGTTGTTATATTATACTTGCCCAAGTGCTTAGTACAGTGGCCTGGACATAGTAAGTGCTCAATAAATGCAATTGATTGATTGCATGTAGAAAAAGGGGTAGGAAGCCTGGCCTGACCAAAACCAAACCAAGAGTCTATTGAGACTCCCACCTATATCACCACCTATATCTAAAGAGTAGCAATACCTCAATCAATCAATCATATTTATTGAGTGCTTCCTATGTGCAGAGCACTGTACTAAGCGCTTAAGAGAAAACAATACAGTAGAATTACTAGACATGCTCCTTGCCCATAATGAGCTTCACACTCAACACAATCAGTCAATCGATTAATGTATTGAGGATTTACGGTGAACAGAGCACCATACTGATGATTTAGGAGACTATAATACAACAGAGATTGTAGGCATTATTCCATTCATTCATTTATTTGATCATATTTATTGAGTGCTTATTGTGGCATAGTGGATAGAGCATGGGCCTGGGAGTAAGAAGGTCATGGGTTCTAAACCCAGCCCCTGCTGTTTGTCTACTGTGTGACCTTGGGCAAGTCACTTCACTTCTCTGGGCCTCAGTTACCTTATCTGTAAAATGGGGAGTGAGACTGTGAGGCCTGAGTGGGACGGGGGCTGTGCCATTCATTCATTCGATCGTATTTATTGAGCACTTCCTGTGTGCAGAGCACTGTACTAAGCACTTAAGAAGTACAAGTTGGCAACATATGGAGACGGTCCCTACCCAACAACGGGCTCACAGTCTAGTGTCCTAACTGATTTTCTTGTATCCACCCCAGTGCTTAGTACAGTGCCTGGCACATAGTAAGTGCTTACCAAATACAGCACTTAGAACAGTGTTTGGCACATAGTAAGTTAAAAAAACCCCACTATTATGGTCCTTGCCCTCATGGAAACAGAGGAGATAATAAAGAGATAGCTAGAACTTTCACCGAACTCCTCGAATGTTGGTGTTTGCTATTACGAAAAGGCATATAT
Organism: Tachyglossus aculeatus; assembly: GCF_015852505.1. NCBI lineage: Eukaryota > Metazoa > Chordata > Mammalia > Monotremata > Tachyglossidae > Tachyglossus > Tachyglossus aculeatus. Next base: position 128,901,778 of record NC_052067.1, on the reverse strand, counting down.
CTGCTCAATTAAAACAGATTAAAAAATAAAGAGCGGCAAATCTCCTGATTTTGTTGGCATGCCAGCCAAGATATACATAAAGTGCTTAGAACAGTGCTTTGCATATAGTAAGCGCTTAATAAATGCCATTATTATTATTATTATTATTATACAGGACAGAAATCACCATTGGCCTTTTTTGAGTGCTTACTGGATGCAAAGCACTGTACTAAGTGCTTGGGAGAGTAAAATACAACAGAGTTGGTAGACATGATTCCTGCTCACAACAAGCTTAAATTCTAGTACTATTTATTTACCTGCACCAGCATTGGCCCAACCTATGGAAATACAATTGTTTTTTAAAAATTGCTATTTTCCATATGGCAATGAGTCTTGATCCTGACACAGGTGGCTCAAACAATGTTATTTATTTAGAATTCACTGTGCACACAGCAATGTACTAAATGTTTGGAAGAGTACAATCGATCGGTCAGAGGTATTTATTGAGCACTTACTTGGTACACATCACCGTACTAAGCACTTCGGAACATAGAATACAGCAGACATTGGTAGACCCGATCCCTGTCCATAAGCGATTTACAGTCTAGATAAGTTGAGCTGCTTTCTCAAAGAGTTTCACCAGAATCACGGGTAACTCAACCTCAATAGCAAATAACAGGGCTGGATTACCAATAACAAAGTCCAAAAATGCAGTCAGCATATTAACATTGTTTACTGCACCACACTTAAATAATAACAATAATGATAATTGTATTTATTAAGCTCTTAGACTTCAAACACCATGCTAGGCTGTGGTCAGTCAATCTTACTTACTGAGCACTTATCATGGGCAGAGCACTGTACTAAGCACTTGGGAAAGTACAATATAACAGAGTTGGTAGATGCGATCCCTGCCCACAAGAAGCTTACAGTCTACAGGGGGAGACAGACATCAGTATAGAAAAATCAATTATGGATATGTATATACGTGCTTTGCGACAGAGAGAAGTGAATAAAGGGTGCATATCCAAGTAGAAGGGTGACGCAGTAGTGAGTGGGAGAAGAGGAAATGTGGACTTGGCTGGTGAAAGAGACGTGCTTTTAATAAGGCTTTGAAAAGGGGGAGAGTGATCATCTGTTGGATATAAAGAGGGAGAGTATAAGTGAGATCGAGGTACAGTGAGGAAATTGACATTAGAGGAGCACAGTATTAAGGCTGAATTTTAGTAGGAAAGCAGTGAGGTAAGGCAGGAGGGGGCTAGGTGACTGAGTGCTTTGAAGCCTAAATTAAGGTGTTTCTGTTTCATGCGTAGAGGGATTGGCAATCACTGGAGATTCTTGAGGAGTGGTTCTTCAGACATGGACTGAACATTTTTGCAGAAAAATGATCTAGACTGGAGTGAGGAGAGACAGGAGGCAGGGAGGTCAACAGGGAAGCTGATAAGTAATTGAGGTGGGATAGGATAAGCGCTTGGATTAACATGGTAGCAATTTGGATGGAGAGGGAAGGGTGGATTTTAACATGGTAGCAGTTTGGATGGAGACGGAAGGGTGGATTTTAGCAATTTTTACCGGTGTCAGTACAAAACAATCAAGTAAGGCACAGGACCAATCCCACATGGGACTCAATAGTCTACAAGATATACAGAGCAGATATCAATCAGTCAATCAATCGAGGCTATTTATTGAGCATTCACTAAGTGCAGAGCACTGTACCACTCGCACCCTTCCCCCTCCCTCCCCACCCTCGACAGCTGCTGCCAAGTGTGGCCTCTGGAACCCCCGCTCCGTTTTAAGTAAGACCCCTTTCATCCTGGACCTTTTCCTTTCCAGTTCTCTACTCCTCCTCGCCCTAACTGAAACATGGCTGTCGCCGGACGACACAGTCTCTTCTGCTGCTCTCTGCAGTGCAGGCCTCTTCTTCTCCCACTCCCCCAGACTCACCGGAAAAGGAGGAGGTGTCGGTTTCCTTCTCGCCCCCCAATGTCGCTTCCGCACTATCCCTCCTCCTCCCCCTTCCCTTTCCTTCCCTTCCTTTGAAGCCCACATTATTCACATCTACCACCCCCTCCAGATTCTTGTAGCCATCATCTACCGCCCTCCCGGCCCCACTTCCAACTTCTTTAACGACTTTGACCCCTTCCTCACCTTCCTTCTCTCCTTCTCCATGCCCACTCTGATCCTTGGAGACTTCAATATCCACATGGATATCCCTAACGACTCCTCTGCCGCCCACCTTCTATCTCTCCTTGACGCTGCCAACCTCTTCCTCCACCCCACCTCGCCCACTCACCAACTTGGTCATACCCTCGACCTCATCATCTCCTACCGCTGCACTGTGTCCACCCTCACCAACTCTGTTATCCCTCTCTCTGATCATAATCTTCTCACCTGCCTCCTCACTCACACTCCTTTCCCCTGTAAATCCGTATTACTCCCTCACAGAGATCTCTGCTCTCTGGACCCCACCCATCTTTCGGAGCGCCTCACACCCCACCTCGCCGCCCTCTCCTCTCTACCCAGTCTCGATGATCAGATTACTGCTCTCAACTCTACCCTTTCTACTCAGCTAGACTCACTCGCTCCCCTTTCCCTTCACCGCTCTCGCACCACTAACCCACAACCCTGGATCACTGCCACTGTCCGCCTCCTTCGCTCTTATGCTCGAGCTGCCGAACGCTGCTGGCGAAAGTCTAAACACCATGCCAACCTCGTTCACTTCAAGTTTATCCTTTCCTGCCTTAACTCAGCCCTCTCTTCTGCCAGACAAAACTATTTCTCCTCCCTTATTGACACCCATGCCCATCACTCCCGCCAGCTCTTCCGTACATTCAACTCCCTTCTCAGGCCCCCGGTTCCTCCCCCTCCTCCTTCCCTCACCCCCAACGATCTGGCCTCCTCCTTCATTAACAAAATTAAATCCATCAGGTCCGATCTCCCCAAAGTCTCTTCCCCCCTTTCTCCATCCCCCCGGCTCTCAACACTCTCTGCTACTCTCCCATCCTTCCCAGCGGTATCCTCAGAGGAACTCTCCTCCCTCCTCTCAAGTGCTACTCCGGCCACCTGTGCTTCTGACCCCATTCCCTCTCATCTTATGAAATCTCTCGCTCCATCCCTTCTCCCCTCCTTAACTTCCATCTTCAACCGCTCACTCTCCACTGGTTCCTTCCCCTCTGCCTTCAAACATGCCCATGTCTCTCCCATCCTAAAAAAACCCTCTCTTGACCCCACCTCACCTTCTAGTTATCGTCCCATATCCCTCCTACCATTCCTTTCCAAACTCCTTGAACGAGTTGTCTACACGCGCTGCCTAGAATTCCTCAACAACAACTCTCTCCTCGACCCCCTCCAGTCTGGCTTTCGTCCCCTTCATTCCACAGAAACTGCCCTCTCAAAGGTCACCAATGACCTCCTGCTTGCCAAATCCAACGGCTCATATTCTGTCCTAATCCTCCTCGACCTCTCAGCTGCCTTTGACACTGTGGACCACCCCCTTCTCCTCAACACGCTATCTGACCTTGGCTTCACAGACTCCGTCCTCTCCTGGTTCTCCTCTTATCTCTCCAGTCATTCTTTCCCAGTCTCTTTTGCAGGCTCCTCCTCCCCCTCCCATCCTCTTACTGTGGGGGTTCCCCAAGGTTCAGTGCTTGGTCCCCTTCTGTTCTCAATCTACACTCACTCCCTTGGTGACCTCATTCGCTCCCATGGCTTCAACTATCATCTCTACGCTGATGACACCCAGATCTCCATCTCTGCCCCTGCTCTCTCCCCCTCCCTCCAGGCTCGCATCTCCTCCTGCCTTCAGGACATCTCCATCTGGATGTCCGCCCGCCACCTAAAGCTCAACATGTCGAAGACTGAGCTCCTTGTCTTCCCTCCCAAACCTTGTCCTCTCCCTGACTTTCCCATCTCTGTTGACGGCACTACCATCCTTCCCGTCTCACAAGCCCGCAAACTTGGTGTCATCCTCGACTCCGCTCTCTCATTCACCCCTCACATCCAAGCCGTCACCAAAACCTGCCGGTCTCAGCTCCGCAACATTGCCAAGATCCGCCCTTTCCTCTCCATCCAAACTGCTACCCTGCTCATTCAAGCTCTCATCCTATCCCGTCTGGACTACTGCACCAGCCTTCTCTCTGATCTCCCATCCTTGTGTCTCTCTCCACTTCAATCCATACTTCAAGCTGCTGCCCGGATTATCTTTGTCCAGAAACGCTCTGGGCATATCACTCCCCTCCTCAAAAATCTCCAGTGGCTACCAATCAATCTGCGCATCAGGCAGAAACTCCTCACCCTGGGCTTCAAGGCTGTCCATCACCTCGCCCCCTCCTACCTCACCTCCCTTCTCTCCTTCTACTGCCCAGCCCGCAACCTCCGCTCCTCTACCGCTAATCTCCTCCCTGTACCACGTTCTCGCCTGTCCCGCCATCGACCCCCGGCCCACGTCATCCCCCAGGCCTGGAATGCCCTCCCTCTGCCCCTCCGCCAAGCTAGCTCACTTCCTCCCTTCAAGGCCCTGCTGAGAGCTCACCTCCTCCAGGAGGCCTTCCCAGACTGAGCCCCTTCCTTCCTCTCCCCCTCGTCCCCCTCTCCATCCCCCCATCTTACCTCCTTCCCTTCCCCACAGCACCTGTATATATGTATATATGGTTGTACATATTTATTACTCTATTTATTTATTTATTCATTTATTTTACTTGTACATTTCTATCCTATTTATTTTATTTTGTTGGTATGTTTGGTTCTGTTCTCTGTCTCCCCCGTTTAGACTGTGAGCCCACTGTTGGGTAGGGACTGTCTCTATGTGTTGCAAATTTGTACTTCCCAAGCGCTTAGTACAGTGCTCTGCACATAGTAAGTGCTCAATAAATACGATTGATTGATTGATTGATTGATTGTACTTTAAGAGACCCTCCGATGGACAGGGACTGTGTCCAATTCCCATTAGTGTCTTCCTTCCCAGCACTTTGTACTGTGCTCTACACAGAATAGACACTTCATAAATACCACTAGTAATAATAATAATAATAATGGTATTTGTTAAACGCTTACTATACCAAACACTCTTCTAAGCACTCGCAGGAATACAAGGTAATCAGGTTGTCCCACGTGGGGCTCACAGTCTTAATCCCCATTTTACAGATTAAGTAATAGAGGCACAGAGAATTGAAGTGACTTGCCCAAAGTCACACAGCTGACAAGTGGTGGAGCCGGGATTAGAACCCATGACCTCTGACTCCCAAGCCTGGGCTCTTTCCACTGACCCATGCTGCTTCTCTATTACTACTCATCTATTCAATTACTACTACTACCGTGGCTTCTACAAGTCAATAGAGTTGGTGCACACAATTCCTACCCTCCAGGAGTTTACAATCTAGTTGGGGAGACAGACACTAAAATAAATTGCCAATAAAAGAAACAACCAAATATTAATTCATTCATTCATTCAATCGTATTTATTGAGTGCTTACTGTGTGCAGAGCACTGTACTAAGTGCTTGCGAAGTACAAATCGGCAACATATAGAGATGGTCCCTACCCAACAACGGGCTCACAGTCTAGAAGATAATAATAATTATGGTATTTGTTAAGCACTTACTATGTGCCAGACACTGTACTAAGCACTAGGGTGGATACAAACAAATCGGGTCTGACACAGTCCCTGCCCCATGTGGGACTCACAGTCTCAATCCCCATTTTACTGATGAGATTACTGAGGTACAGAGAAATAAAGTGACTTGCCCAAGGTCACACAGCAGACAAGTGGCAGAGCCAGGATTAGAATCCACGACATGACCCCCAGGCCTATGCTCTATCCACTATGCCATGCTGCTTCTCTAATAATAATTATGGTATTTCTTAAGCACTTACTGGCTGCCAGGCACTTTACTAAGCACTGGGGTGGATACAAGCAAATCAGACTGGACAGAGTCCCTGTCCCAAATTGGGCTCACAGACTCAATCCCCATTTTGCAGATGAGGTCACTGAGGCACAGAGTAGTGAAGTGACTTGCCTAGGGTCACACACAAGACAAGTGGCAGAGCTGGGATTAGAACCCATGACCTTCTGAATCCTGGGCCCATGCTCTATCTGCTACTCCTTGCTGCTTAATTAAATGTGGTGGGGTTGAGGTGCCCTGAAGATCAAAGCACTTGAAGAGAATCAATCAATCAATCAATCAATCATATTTATTGAGCCCTTACTGTGTGCAGAGCACTGTACTAAGCGCTTGGGAAGAGAAGCAGAAGCAGCATGGCTTAGTGGAAAGCCCAGGGGCTTGGGCTTTCGAGTCAGAGGTCATGGGTTCTAATCCCAGGTCTGCCACTTGTCATCTGTGTGACCTTGGGCAAGTCACTTCACTTCTTTGTGCCTCAATTTCCTCACCTGTAAAATGGGGATTAAGACCGTGAGCCCCACGTGGCACAACCCAATTACCTTGTATCTACCCCAGTGCTTAGAACATGCTTGGCACATAGTAGTAAGTGCTTAACAAATAGCATTATCATTATTATTATTAAGGGATACAGACTCAATTGCCTAGATGACTCAGGAGTGAAGGTGAATATGAGCTCACTGTGGGAAGGGATTGTATCGGTTTACTGTCTTATTTTAAAGCCAAGCACTTAGCACAAGCACTTGTACACAGCAAGTGCTCAGTAAATAGTACTGAATAAATGGAAGAATGAATGATGTGAGTCAGGGAAGGTTCTTAAAGGAGATGTAATTTTAAATAGATGGGGAGAGTAGTTGTCTATCGTCATCTCTCTTTCCAGATGAGGAAATTAAAGCTCAGAGAGGTTAAGTAGCTTGCCGAAGTTTCACACAGCAGGCTGGTGATAGAGCCAGAATTGGAACTTGGATTTTCTGACTCTCAAACCTGTACTCTTTCCTCCAGGCCATGTTGTTGCCCACAGCTACAAAGGACAGGACACTTTAGGAAAATAGATGATAGCCAAACGCCCAAATGTCCCTCTGCTGAATTCAGGGGGCAGGGGAGGAGCAAGCAGAGCAGAGAAAATATTCCAACTTAATTTCAAACCATGTGACATAGCAGTCGGGCTGTTGGATGACTCTGAATCCAACTTAGCCTACTCTTGGCTTTGCTTTGGCTTTCAGTTTGCTTTGGAGTCTTCCCTCTAGCTCAATATTCATAAAATATTATAGGATTGATTGAAAGCAACCTCCAAAGGTCATTCAGTTCACGATACTGCTGCTCTGAAAATTTGCCTCATCATCTCAGTCCTCTCTTATTTCGATAAAAAACTAACAGGTGAAAACAAGCCCGCCTCCAATGCCCCTGTTATTTTCCGCATTAGAACCTTCTAAGATGCAGAACCAGGAGCAGTTACATGAGTGGGTGAAACAGTTGTAACCCTTTTAACAGGCAGAAAATTGCTAATCTTATGGACTATTTTTAAAATCTAATTGAATTTGGCCAAGTGAAAATGAAATCGGCTCTTAAAATGGCTGCAATCCAAATCCAGCTACAGAATCCATGACGTTTGGATGGATTTTAAATGAAAAAATGGAAAAACAAAAACAACAACGACAATCCCCTGCCTTCGTCTCACATCCAGAAATAACAGAGAGTTTTCCACTTTCATGACATCAGTCGGATTTCTACTCAAGCTACTGGTGTCCAAAATGGATCATAGTGAAGGACTGCTCCGTGATTGATGTCAAGTAGATTGCCGACCTTACTGCAGTTTGTATTTGCCTCACAAACAAAACCATAGCCCTGCTGAAGGGAACAGATTGAATGGACCTCATCAGAGTTGAATAGGGAGTCTTCAGCAGATGGCAAGAACTCCAGAATGCTTTTCAGAATATGCCCTGCACCATTAAGGAGAAGGTCCATTGGAAACACACAAAACTGAATCCAAACGGCCAGCATGGGTTTCAGGAGAAAGACAAAGTTTGAGGGCAGTAAGGTATCATTTTTTTCTCCAAGTTGGGATGCATAAAGTGAAAAAATGTCAGGTTCTCTGTGTAAAAGAATGGGCAGGCTGGGTAATGATGATGGTATCCATTAAGCGTTTACTATGTGTCAGACACTTCTAAGCGCTGGGGTAGGTACAAGCTAATCAGGTTGTCCACAGTCACCGTCCCACATGGGGCTCACATTCTTAATCCCCATTTTTCAGAGAAGTAAAGTGACTTGTTCATGGTCACACAGCAGATATGTGATGGAGCTGGGATTAGAACTCAGGTCCTTCTGACTCCCGGGCGTGTTCTCTAACCGCTAGGCCCTGCCGCTTCTCTAAGGCACATCTCCTCCAAGAAGCCTTCTCTGACTAAGCCCTCCTCTCCTCTTCTCTCAATCCCTTCTGTGCCACTCTTACTGCTTCTTCACTCATCCTCCCTCCCACCCCAGCTCTGCCACTTATCATCTGTGTGACTTTGGGCAAGTCACTTAACTTCTTTATGCCTCAGTTACCTCATCTGTAAAATGGAGATTAAAACTGTGAGCCCCACGAGGGACAATCTGATTACCTTGTACCTACCCTAGCGCTTAGAACAGTGCTTGGCAAATAGTAAGCGCTTAACAAATACCACCATTATTATGATATGTATAGATCTATCTATAGCTATAATGTGTGTTTTTATTTATCCATTTATTTATATTAATGTCTGTCACCACCTCTAGACTGTGAGCTCGTTGTGGGCAGAAATGTGTCTGTTTCTTGTTCTATTGTACTCTCACAAGTGCTTAGTACAGTGCTTTGCACACAGTAAGTGCTTAATAAATACGATTGCTGGAATGAATGAAGAATAAGGAGGATGTGGAGCATTGGTGCTAAGATGCCAGTCCATGAACCCAGGACCACTAAGAGGGAGAGGCTTCTCAGCCCTGCACATCACTGGGAATCCCATTAGGTCTTTCTCCTGCTCAAGAAAGGGAGATGAAACTCCTGCCGTGTGATGACTTCCCAACTTTAAAAGTGTCAGGAATACTGCGGTTGTGACTTTTGGGCCTGCTAGACTCAGCTGCCAGGAGCCTGAAGCTCTGCCACAAAGTCCTACTGTCCCTGGATTTATCACTGTCCATGTAATTACAATAATAACAATAATAATTGTGGTATTTGTTAAGCATTTATTATGTGCCAGGCACTCTACTAAGCACTGGGTTAGATACAAGTTAGGTTGGACACAGTCTCTGTCCCACATGGGGCTCACAGTTTTAATCCCCATTTTACAGATGAGGAAATTGAAGCACAGAGAAGTAAAGTGACTTGCCCAAGTTCACAAGGCAAAGTGGAGGAGCTGGAATTAGAACCCAGGTCCATCGGACTCCTAGGCCCATGCTCTATCCACTAGGAATGCTACTTGGTCAGTCAGTCAGTCAGTCATATTTTATTGAGCACTTACTGTGTGTAGAGCACTGTGCTAGGTGCTTGGGAAAGTACAGTATAACACTGAACAGACACATTCCTGCCCACCACGAAACCACAAACAGCGTAGCTCACTGAAAAAAGCCAGGGCTTGGGAGTCAGATATCACGGGTTCTAATCCTACCTCTGCCACTTGTCTGCTGTGTGACCTTGGGCAAGTCACTTCACTTCTCTGTGCCTCAGTTACCTCATCTGTAAAATGGAGATGAAGACTGTGAACCCCAAGTGGGACAAAGTGATTACCTTGTATCTCCCCCGGTGCTTAAAACAGTACTTGGCATGTAGTAAGGGCTTAACAAATACCATCATTATTATTTTCCCCTTCAAGACTGTGAGCCCGTTGTTGGCTAGGGACCGTCTCTGTATGTTGCCGACCTGTACTTCCCAAGCACTTAGTACAGTGCTCTGCACACAGTAAGTGCTCAATAAATACGATTGAATGAATAAATGAGCTTACAGTCTCTGTGCATTGTTTTGGAGTTTTTGCTTCTTTCCTTGTGTGTTTGCTGCTAATCTTAGATTGGGAGTCCCTATGGGACCAGGGACCGTTTCTAATGCTCATCTCTGGTGCCTTGTACAGTACTTTGCACAGAGTAAGGTGTTTAGTAAGTTCTATGACCACTTCAACTAAGGGTATGAGAATGAACGGAAAAGGAGCAATCAAAGATTGCCAGCACCCTCCAACTCAAGGAGCTATCTCGATAGTCACACCATGTAGAAGGGATTGTCTAATAATAATAATGGCATTTGTTAAGCGCTTACTATGTGCAAAGCACTGTTCTAAGCACTGGAGAGGATACAAGGTGATCAGGTTGTCCCACGGGGGGCTCACAGTCTTAATCCCCATTTTACAGATGAGGTAACTGAGGCCCAGAGAAGTTAAGTGACTTGCCCAAAGTCACACAGCTGACAATTGGCGGAGCTGGGATTTGAACCCATGACCTCTGACTCCAAAGCCCATGCTCTCTCCACTGAGCCACACTGCTTCCCCTAATATCTATAAAATATCTACAGATAGATATATTCATAAATTCATTTAGCAAATGCATAGATTTATTAGTGTTGTTGATGAGTATTCTGAAAACAGTATATAAAGCTATTCCAGATGGGCAAAAATGGTAAGTTCTCCAGAACACTGTCTAGTTCCTCGGGAAGGACAGTGAGACAGCGAGACAAGAGACAGAAGGACTGAGAGGCCTGTCCCTAAGCACCTAGTAGAGGTCCTTGATCGGAATAATCCAAACACTCTTGTTGTCTCTCACTTCACTTCTCATTCTCCAAGTCATCTGGTGGGCCCTAATGGCAGAACAAATTCTTATGTTCAACCTGAAAAGTATCTCTTATTCTTGCAGATATCTTGTTCCTGCGTGCCCCGCTTTCTCTTGCCATTTTGTTGGAGGCTCTTCTCGACACTGCTAGCTTAAAATTCCATTTTAGCATTCTTCATGCTTTCCCAAACTGTTTTCAATTGCAACCAGCAGCTGCATGCATAGTATACATGCTGATATCTTTAGTTCCAGCTTTACGTCATTTTTCCAATAGCTGTCCATTAACCATACAAAGGGATCCTGCCTAAAAAATGCCCTTGTCCCTAGATGGCCTAAAACTGATTCAGTGAGCTATTTCAAGATTCCCTTATTATCATGCATTTCGTATTCATTTGATTTTTCTCCAACTTTGGTTAAGTACAAATGTGGCATGTAAATATATTACTACCGGGGCTCTAGTCAGATTTTTAAAAGTAGGAGTTAAGCTATGATGATTAGCATTCTAAATTATCAGACCACATGAAGTGCATATGTAGTCTTTCAGTTCCACTATTATATTAACTAGAGAGAAGTCTAGTATCAAATTTAGGACATCATCATCAAAACTATTTATCAGCAGTCAATGGTATAAACCCTAGATTAGTAACATTGTCTGGTAAAACCACAACCAGAAGGTGCTTTTTTTTCCTCTCTGTCACTTGCTCTCACTTCTCTTTTGCCTTCCTCATCTGGTGGCCCTGCTTAGAACTACCTCCCCAATAATAACATCAGTTCACCTATTATTCCACATTCAAAGCCCTTCTTAAAAAAAAAAAATCCCTCCTCCTCCAGGAAGCCTTCTCTGATTATCTCCCTACACCTTATCATGTCAATGTAATGATGGACCTTAACACTTAGATTTTGTACTCATCCTAAGCTGTTTTGTACATATGCTTATTCAATTGTATATTCAATTACTTATTGTTATTTTATCTGAAATAGTCATACTGCTATTTATTATTTTATTTTTTTCCCCAGGCTTCCAGTATTTCTTCCCCACTGCTTTCAAACAGGCTCATTTGTCTCCTCTCCTAAAAGAACCCTGCCTTGATCCCATGGCTCCCACATACTCAATCTGTCAACAAATCCTGTCAGTTCTACCTTCACAACATAGCTAAAATCAGCTATTTTCTCTACATGTAAACTGCTACCATGTTAATCCACAGTCTTCTGGACTGTGAGCCTGCTGTTGGGTAGGGACCGTCTCTACATGTTGTCAACTTGTACTTTCCAAGTGCTTAGTATTCATTCATTCAATCGTATTTATTGAGCGCTTACTGTGTGCAGAGTACTGTACCAAGTGCTTGAGAAATACAAGTTGGCAACATATAGAGATGGTCCCTACCCAGCAGTGGGCTCACAGTCTAGAAGCCTCTGCACACAATAAGCGCTCTATAAATACGATTGAATGAATGAATGAATAATCCAAGCATTCATTTAATCTGCCTTGATTACCGCATCAGCCTCCTTGCTGACCTCCCTGCCTCCTGTCTCGCCCCATTCCAGTCCATACTTCACTCTGTTGCCTGGATCCTTTTTCTATAAAAAAATTCAGTCCATGTTTCCCCACTCTTCAAGAACCTCCAGCTTTTTCTCATCCACCTCCATAGGAAACACAGACAACTTAACTTTAAAGCACTCAATCACCTCTGCCTCCCACCTTACCCCCGATATCATATTACAACAAGCGCTTAGTACAGTGCTCTGCACACAGTAAGCGCTCAATAAATATGATTGAATGAATGAATGAACCCAATCCTCACACTCCACTAATGCAAACCTACTCACTTTACCTCAATCTCATCGATCTCTTCAATGATTCCTCACCCTTGTCCTGCCTCTGGCCTGGACTTCCCTCCCTCTTCATTTCAAACAATCCGTCTCTCAACCTTCAAAGCCTTATTAAAAACACAATTCCTCCAAGAGGCCTTCCCTGACTAAGCCCTTATTTCTTCTTCTCCCATTCCTTTGTGTGTCACCCTTTCACTAGGGTCTCTCCCTTCATTCACCCCTCCCTCAGCCCCATAGCACTTATGCACATATCCATAATTTAATTTATTTATATTAAAGCCTGTCTTCTCTTCTACAGTGTAAACTCATTGTGGGCTGGGAATGTGTCTGCATTCTCTGTTATATCGTACTCCCCCCAGCACTAAGGACAGTGCTCAACACGTAGTAAGTGCTCAATTAAAATACAATCACTTGATTCATGAATAGTTTATGTCTTTTTGTCTCCCCCATTATATTGCAAGCTTCTCAAGGGACCAAAACTTTGTTAGACTTCTGTTGCACTTTCCACACATTTAATATGATATGCTGCACTCAACAGATATAAGCTGCTGATTAATGTTCAAAGATGATCCACAAGCTGCATCAGACTTACTTTTGATTCACTAGGAAACTCTTCCAACTTGGGCTGAGTGCCATCAGAAGTCTTTGAAATAATGGTTCAGCAACTGCTACATATGCAGATGACTGTATTCCAGAGGCACAAACACACAAAAAATAATACCTTAGCACATAGAAGCAGCGTAATGTAGTGGATAGAGTATAGGAGTCAGATAGCTCAGATAAATAGGGCCTGAGAGTCAGAAGGTCATGGGTTCTAATGCTGCCTCTGCCACCTGTCTGCGTTGTGATCTTGGGCAAATCACTTCACTTCCCTGGGCCTCAGTTCCCTCATCTGTAAAATGGGAATTGAGACTGTGAGCTCCTTGTGGAAGAGGGACTGTGCCCACCCAATTTGCTTGTATCCACCCCCTCGCTTAGTACAGTGCCTGCCACATAGTAAGTGCTTAACACCATTCTTTTTTAGAATGCACTTGATAAATTCCATCTTTATGATATTATGTGTAAGCACTGCGTAGATAAATGATGATCAGATTAGACACAGTCATTATCTTACACTGGACTCACCATCCATGAGGTAGGGAGGAGAGTAATTTAATGCCCATTTTACTGATGAAGAAACTGAAGCTCAGGAGGTTAAGTGACTTGTCCAAAGTCACACAGCAGTCCAGCAGCAGAGCTGGGGGTGGATCTCAGATCTCCTGCCTTTGAAACACATAAGCTTTCCACTATGTCAAGATGCCCCACTTTCAGATATGGTCTGACAAAGTCTGAAGAAAACAAAGTCATTTACTAGCCTACAGCTGGGAAACCTTACCCAATCATGGGTTTTCATAGTAGTAATAACAACAATATTTTGTTTTGTTGTCTGTCTCCCCCTTCTAGACTGTGAGCCCATTATTGGGTAGGGACCGTCTCTATATGCTGCCAACTTGTCCTTCCCAAGAACTTGGTACAGTGCTGTGCACACAGTAAGTGCTCAATAAATATGGTTGAATGAATGAATATACTACAGTGCTCTGCGCACAGTAAGTACTCAGTAAATACCACTGATGGATTGATCAAAAAGAAATCAGTATATGGTGACAATGGAGCATCAAGTTACCTATCAAGTCCTACAAAGTTGATAATAATAATAATAATTGTGATATTTACTAAGGGCTTACTATGTGCCATGCACTGTTCTAAGCGCTAGGGAGGCACAAGTTCATCAGCTGGTACCCTACCGTTTAGATGGCTGTCATTGTCATCCATGATATTGACTGAGCACTTGCTATGTGCAGAGCACTGTACTGAACACTTGGGGGAATAGGATAGACTTCAGAGACACATTCCCTGCCCACATTGAGCTTACAGTCTACAGGGGGAGTCAGACACTATTATGTGTAAATAATATTCATTCATTTAATCGTATTTATTGAGCACTTACTGTGTGCAGAGCACTGTACTAAGAGCTTGGGAAGTACAAGTTGGCAACATATACAGTCCCTACCCAACAACGGGCTCACAGTCTAGAAGGGGGAGACAGACAACAAAACAAAACAGGTGGAAAGGTGTCAAATCATCAGAACAAAGCTAAATGCATATCATTAACAAAATAAATAGAATAGTAAATATGTACAAGTAAAATAAATAGAGTAATAAATCTGTATAAACATATATACAGGAGCTGTGGGGAGGGGAAGGAGGTAGGGTGGGGGGGATGGTGAGGAGGAGAGGAAAAAGGGGGCTCAGTCTAGGAAGGCCTCCTGGAGGAGGTGAGCTCTCAGTAGGGCTTTGAAGGGAAGAAGAGAGCTAGCTTGGCGGATGTGTTGAGAGAGGGCCTTCCAGGCCAGGGGGAGGACGTGGGCCGGGGGTCGATGGCGGGACAGGCAAGAACAAGGTACAGTGAGGAGGTTAGCAGCAGAGGAGAGGAGGGTGTGGGCTGGACTGTAGAAGGAGAGAAGGGAGGTGAGGTAGGAGGGGGCGAGGTGATGGACAGCCTTGAAGCCCAGGGTGAGGAGTTTCTGCCTGATGCGCAGATTGATTGGTAGCCACTGGAGATTTTTGAGGAGGGGAGTAATATGCCCAGAGCGTTTCTGCACAGAGATGATCCGGGCAGCAGCGTGAAGTATAGATTGAAGTGGGGAGAGACAGGAGGGTAGGAGATCAGAGAGGAGGCTGATGCTCTGTCTTATCAATTGTTTTATTGTACTCTCCCAAGCCCTTAATACAGTGCTCTGCAAACAGTAAGCAACCAATAAATATGATTGATTGATTGATACTATATGAATTATATATATGTACCTCAATATTGTGGACCTGAGGATGGGGTCAATATCAAATGTCCATAGGTCACATATCTGTGCACAGATAAAGCAGAAGGGACAGGGAGACAGGGGAAAGAGGGATTAATTGGGAAAGACCTCATGGAGGAGATG
Organism: Tachyglossus aculeatus; assembly: GCF_015852505.1. Classification (NCBI taxonomy): domain Eukaryota; kingdom Metazoa; phylum Chordata; class Mammalia; order Monotremata; family Tachyglossidae; genus Tachyglossus; species Tachyglossus aculeatus. The sequence continues at coordinate 128,886,331 of NC_052067.1, read as the reverse complement.
TGACCTTAATAATGGTGTAAGTCCTGGACCTATTGAAGAAGAGGAGACATCCAGCAGGGCAATATTACCAACAAGAAGGTCCTCAAATGCAGTGAGTTTACTTGCCTCAAAGCAGTACTTTCATTCATTCATTCAATCGTATTTATGGAGTGCTTACTGTGTGCACAGCACTGTGCTAAGTGCCTGGGAAGTACAAGTTGGCAACATATAGAGATGGTCCCTACCCAACAGCGGGCTAACGGTCTAGAAGGGGGAGACAGACAACAAAACATATTAACAAAATAAAATAAATAGAATAAATATGTACAAGTAAAATAGAGTAATAAATATGTACAAACATATATACATATATACAGGTGCTGTGGGGAGGGGAAAGAGGTAAGGCGGGGGGGAGGGGGAGGAGGAGGAAAGGAAGGAGGGGGCTCAGTCTGGGAAGGCCTCCTGGAGGAGGTCTTACTATATGCCAGGCACTGTAGTAAACTCTGGGGTGGATACAAGCATATTGGGTTGGACACAGTCCCTGTCTCATGTGGGGCTCACAGTCTCAATCCCCGTTTTACAGATGCGGTGACTGAGGCCCAGAGAAGTAAAGTGACTTGCCCAAGGTCACACAGCAGACAAGTGGCAGAGCCAGGATTAGAGCATAAAACAGGGATTAGGACCTGAGTGCTATGGGATTGGGAGGGGTAATCCCGCGGAGCTGGACAGGGTTGGCCGATATAATTGAACGTGATCTGAAGAACCATGTTTGGTGCATTGCAGCACGAAGTTGGAACTTCTTATCTTTTGCTTACTCCTACAGTATTCCTTCCAGGTTGTTAGTCATTCTCATAACTGTTTATAAAAAGTCCTCGGACGCAGAAGGTCTCAGGTCAAGACTTCCAAAACTCACTCTGACTATTGAACCAAGGTGCTGGGAAAGCAGGGAAATAGCATCTTTATACATTTCAATGGCTGGCAAGTTGCAGTCCCCGGGGAAGGAACGAGATCTGAATCCAACATAAACTTCCCAGAGAGTTTCTTATTGGCATCCCTGATCCAGACCTTAATCTTCCCTAAATGGATGCAATTTGTGAGACTGAGGGAATATGCCTGCTTATTCTGCTGCATTGTACTCTCCTTAGTGCTTAGTACAGTGCTCTGCACCCAGGGAGCGCTCAATAAATCCCATTGATCTAGTGAGTGTAAAAGTTAGTTTGAACAATTTCTCCTTTTTTATGGTATTTGTTAAGCTTTTACTAAGTGCCAGGCACTGGGGTGGATACAAGCTAGTCAGGCTGGAAACAGGCCATGTCTCATATGGGGCTCCTCTTTTTTATCCCCATTTTACAGATGAGGGAACTGAGGCCCACAGAAGTGAAGTGACTTGCCCAGGGTCACATGGCTCTGCCACTTGTCTGTTGTGTGACCTTGGGCAAGTCACTTTCATTCATTCAATCGTATTTATTGAGCGCCTACTGTGTGCAGTGCACTGTACTAAGCGCTTGGGAAGTACAAGTTGGAGACGGTCCCTACCCAACAGTGGGCTCACTCTGGGCCTCAGTTACCTTATCTGTAACTGTGTCCAACCTGATTACTTTGTATCCACCCCAGGGCTTTGAACAGTGCCTGGCAAATAGTGAGGGCATAAATACATTTAAAAAAAAGTGGCGGAGCTGGGATTAGAACCCAGGTCCTTCTGACTCTCAGGCCTGTGCTCTATCCACTAGGACATGCTGCTTCTCAGCAGTCTCCCCTAAGGTCTTCCCTAAATCGATGAAACTGCGAGATTGATTGAGGAACGTGTCTACCGGCTATGTAGTATATACTCTCTCAAGTGCTTAGTACAGTGTTCTGTACCCAGTAAGCGCTCCATTGATACCACTAACTGATTGACTGCAAAAGAGTTCGAACAATTTCTCGCTTCTCCCTTTTGTGCCCCCCTCCCCTTCCCCAGCATAAGCTTTTCAAGTATCTGGGGGAAATGGACGAGCAAACTGAATAGTCACATTCCCTTTAGCTTTCCTGATTTCCTCTAGCTTTCCTCATTTGCCACTGTTATTTTCTTAGCGGTCCGCTAGCTGATTTCCTCCACTTCCCAGAAATCAGCTAGTGGACCGCTAAGAAAATAACAGTACCATGCGTGAGGAGGATGGAGGACAGCGGGATAATAAGGCAGCAGCACTATGGCATCCGGAAAAGGGGCACACTGCAACCCTAGGATAGAACAAAGAATTCCAAAATACGGTGAAACAAACTACTCCTCTGTTGCGTGGTTCAAAACCCTGCTTTCGATAAGCAATGTTCTTAGGGAGATTTGTTATGGTCTCATTTTCTTCACAGAGATGCCACTAAGCCACTGTGTCTATAATCTAGCAACACCAAATCTGTTTATTGGATTTATTGGATTTAACCATTTACTTGTGAATCTGTCTTCTCAGTTTTTTAAAATCTCCTACTACATGTTCTCTCGGGCCCACTATGATGACCGGAGTATTCTTATTCAAGAAGTAATATCCCAACACTTTTCTCTTGAAGAATTCTGATAATGTTAAGCATGAGCAGAATCATAACTGCTCTACTCTCCTTCTCACTGTTCCCTGGAATAATAATAATGATGGCATTTGTTAAGTGCTTACTATGTGCAAAGCACTGTTCTAAGCGCTGGGGCTGATACAAGTTAATCAGGTTGTCCCACATGGGGCTCACACACTCTTCATCCCCATTTTACAGATGAGGGAACTGAGGCATAGAGAAGTAAAGTGGCTTGCCCAAAGCCACACAAGCTGACAAGTGGCAGAGCAGGATTAGAACACATGACCTCTGACTCTCAAGCCCGGGCTCTTTCCAATGAGCCATGCAGTTTCTCATATAAAGACATGTTGGACAGGAATGAAGAAAATGACAGGCAAACTGGCAGACTGTCTACTGACGGTGATTCAGCTAGCACTAAATAATGATTGGCCACCCTTAGCCTTATGAATTTTATTTCTATCCCCAGCATATATATGTGTATTTATTTGTGACTCCAACTCCTTATTCAGCTATTCCATCCTAACATGTTCATATTCATATCCTGTTAGATCCTTGTTTCTCCTCCTGCTCCTCATATTTAAAACCAGCTTGGGTGACTTTTCTCCATTATATTGCAAACTCCTTGAATGCAAACAATTAATTGGGAGCTTTGCATTCAATATGTGCCCAATAAATGCCAATAAATTGCACTTGGATCTGTACCCTTTATTCACCTTTCTCTCAGACCTACAGCACTTATGAACATATCCATATTTTATTTTATATTGATGTCTCTGTCCCCCCCCCCCCGCCCCCCGCACTAGACTGTAATCTCTCCCAAGTGCTCTGCACACAATAAGTGCTCTATAAATACAATTGATTGATTGAGAATGAAGGAGAGAATAGAGAGGGGCTACCCCTGATGTGTCTTTAAAATTTTTTTGACAATTTGTTCCAGAGAGACTTAGGGACCAATATTTTTAACGGTTATGAATTTCTTGAAACAAAGGAACTATAGACATATGACATTTTATTCATGATTTATTTTATTCATTTATTTTGCTCTGGCATTCCAGACCAGAGGCGGGATGTGGGCCAGGGGTTAGGGGCTAGATAGATCAGATTGAGGTACAGTGAGTAGGTTGGAAATATATTAATACAGCAATATATCAATCATATTTATTGAGCACTTACTGTGTACAGAGCACTGTACTAAGCTTTTGGGAGAGTACATTATAATGAAGTTGGTAGACACATTCCCCTGACACAGGAATCTTACAGTCTAGAGGGAGTTTACATCTCAAAGAGTATTACCAAGGTTACTGGGCTACTGGGAAGCCTCAGGGCATAGTGGAAAGACCACGGGTCTGGGTTTCAGAGGATCTGGGTTCTAATCCCGGCTCTATCAATTATCTGATGTGTTATCTTGGGCAAGTCGTTTCACTTTTCTGGGCCTCAATCTCCTCATCTGTAAAATGGGGATTCATTACCTGATGGCCCTGCTACTACATTCAAGCAGCGTGGTTCAGTGGAAAGAGCATGGGCTTGGGAGTCAGAGGTTATGGGTTCAAATCCCAGCTCCGCCACTTGTCAGCTGTGTGACTTTGGGCAAGTCACTTAACTTCTCTGGGCCTCAGTTATCTCATCTGGAAAATGGGGATTAAGATTGTGAACCCCACATGGGACAACCCGATCACCTTATATCTGCCTCAGCACTTAGAACGGTGCTTTGCACATAGTAAGCACTTAATACCAAAATTATTATTATTATTTATTGAGTGCTTACTGTGTGCAAAGCACCATACTAAGTGCTTAACTTAGACTGTGAGCCCCATGTGAGACAGGGACTGTTTCCAACCTAACCCAGAGTTTAGTACAACAGTGGGATTTAATAAGCACTGAACACTTATCATCATCATCGATTGTACTGATTGAGCACTTGCTGTGTGCAGAGCACAATACACTAACAAATGTGTTTAGACACGTTTCCTCCCCACAAAGAGTTTAGAGATTAATAACGTTTTTCATTTGGCCTTTTTCTGGAAGCGGGTGGAGATGTGAAGCCGCATCTCTGGCCTCTCATTAATGAAGTCTTGCCCTGGACATATTTTTTTGTGGTATTTGTTATGCATTATTACATATCAGGCACTGTTCTAAGCGCCAGGGTAGATACAAGGCAAGCGTATTGGACACAGTCCATGTCCCACATGGGGCTCACAGTCTTAATCCCTATTTTTCAGATGTGGTAACTGAAGCACAGAGAAGTTAAGTTACTTACCCAAGGTTACATAGAAGACAAGTCAATCTTAGAACCCAGGTCCTTCTGATTTCAATCAATCAATCAATGGCAGATTCTCCACACTCTGCCCAAAAGAGCCAAAATGGAAATTTCTCCTGGGTTTCCGTTGCTCCCTGTTGGCCTGTCATGCCGTTTCCTGACTTCCACCTAGTTTCCCTTCCTCTGTCTCAGTGTGGGTCCCTTATACCTAAGAGCAAGTCAGCTCAGATGTGATATAGAGAGATAGTAGACTTAGAACAGGTCTGGTATCCTGCAGACTGGGTTCAGTCGTAGTTCAGGAATCCGCATCGGCAATTGATAAAGCTGCTTATACTTCTGTGGCCTTAGTTTCCTCCTTTTGTAACATTGATTTTGGTTGGGGGTGTTATCTCTTGGGTCCCTCAGATCATAGGGACCATCTCTATATGTTGCTGATTTGTACTTCCCAAGCGATTAGTTCAGTGCTCTGCACACAGTAAGTGCCCGATAAATACAATTGAATGAATAAACCATTTTGAAAAGCATCATGTGAGTCTGGCATACAAATAACAGATGGAAGATCATTAAGGTAATTCACCGAGGGGGTATTACCTAGATGATTAAACATTAATTCTAACATTTTGTATAATAAAACTGACATTTGTTAAACACTTACTACGTGCCAAGCACTTAGATAGACACAATCTAATTAGGTCAGGCATAGTCCCAAATGGTGTTCACAATCTAAGTAGGAGGGAAATCATTACTTAATGGCTATTTTCCACAAGAGAAAGTGAAGACCCAGAAAAGTAAAGTGACTTACCTAAGGTCCACACAACAGGAAAATGGCAGAGCCAGTATTAGAACCCAGGTCCTCTGATTGAAGGGCCTATGCCCTTTCCACTAGGCTAGATGCACAAACTCTGCATGAGGCAGGAACCACGCTTATTCCTTTATGTTTGTGTGAGTGTGTATATGTTTTAATAATAATAATGATGCCATTTGTTAAGCACTCACCAACTCTGAAATCCCTCTCTCTGATCATAATCTTCTCACCTACCTCCTCACTCACACTCCTTTCCCCTGTAAATCCATATTACTCCCTCACAGAGATCTCCGCTCTCTTGACCCCATCCATCTTTCTGAACGCCTCATACCCCACCTCGCCTCCCTCTCCTCTCTACCCAGTCTTGACGATCAGATTACTGCTCTCAACTCTACCCTTTCTACTCAGCTAGACTCACTCGCTCACCTTTCCCTTCGCCACTCTCGTACCACTAACTCATAGCCCTGGATCACTGCCACTGTCCGCCTCCTTCGCTCTTATGCTCGAGCTGCCAAACACTGCTGGCGAAAGTCTAAACACCATGACAACCTCGTTCACTTCAAGTTTATCCTTTCCTGCCTTAACTCAGCCCTCTCCTCTGCCAGACAAAACTATTTCTCCTCCCTAATTGACACCCATGCCCATCATCCCCGCCAGCTCTTCCGTACATTCAACTCCCTTCTCAGGCCCCCGGTTCCTCCCCCTCCTCCTTCCCTCACCCCCAACGACCTGGCCTCCTACTTCATTAACAAAATTAAATCCATCAGGTCCGACCTCCCCAAAGTCACTCCCCCCCGCTTCTTCAACCCCCTGGCTCTCAACACTCTCTGCTACTCTCCCATCCTTCCCAGCAGTATCCTCAGAGGAGCTCTCCTCCCTCCTCTCAAGTGCTACTCTGGCCACCTGTGCTTCTGACCCCATTCCCTCTCATCGCATGAAATTTCTCGCTCCATCCCTTCTCCCCTTCTTAACTTCCATCTTCAACCACTCACTCTCCACTGGTTCCTTCCCCTCTGCCTTCAAACATGTCCATGTCTCTCCCATACTAAATACAACCCTCTTTTGACCCCACCTCACTTTCTAGTTATCGCCCCATCTCCCTCCTACCATTCCTTTCCAAACTCCTTGAACAGGTTGTCTACACGCGCTGCCTCGAATTCCTCAACACCAACTCTCTCCTCGACCCCCTCCAGTCTGGCTTCCGTCCCCTACATTCCACGGAAACCGCCCTCTCAAAGGTCACCAATGACCTCCTGCTTGCCAAATCCAACAGCTCATACTCTATCCTAATCCTATTCGACCTCTCAGCTGCCTTTGACACTGTGGACCACCCCCTTCTCCTCAACATGCTATCTGACCTTGGCTTCACAGACTCTGTCCTCTCCTGGTTCTCCTCTTATCTCTCCGGTCGTTCATTCTCAGTCTCTTTTGCAGGCTCCTCCTCCCCCTCCCATCCCCTTACTGTGTGGGTTCCCCAAGGTTCAGTGCTTGGTCCCCTTCTGTTCTCGATCTACACTCACTCCCTTGGTGACCTCATTCGCTCCCACAGCTTCAACTATCACCTCTACACTGATGACACCCAGATCTACATCTCTGCCCCTGCTCTCTCCCCCTCTCTCCAGGCTCGCATCTCCTGCTGCCTTCAGGACATCTCCATCTGGATGTCTGCCCGCCACCTAAAGCTCAACATGTCGAAGACTGAACTCCTTGTCTTCCCTCCCAAACCTTGCCCTCTCCCTGACTTTCCCATCTCTGTTGACGGCACTACCATCCTTCCCGTCTCACAAGCCCGCAACCTTGGTGTCATCCTCGACTCCGCTCTCTCGTTCACCCCTCACATCCAAGCCGTCACCAAAACCTGCCGGTCTCAGCTCCGCAACATTGCCAAGATCCGCCCTTTCCTCTCCATCCCAACCACTACCCTTCTCATTCAAGCTCTCATCCTATCCCGTCTGGACTACTGCATCAGCCTTCTCTCTGATCTCCCATCCTCGTGTCTCTCCCCACTTCAATCCATACTTCATGCTGCTGCCCGGATTGTCTTTGTCCAGAAATGCTCTGGGCATGTTACTCCCCTCCTCAAAAATCTCCAGTGGCTACCAATCAATCTGCGCATCAGGCAGAAACTCCTCACCCTGGGCTTCAAGGCCGTCCATCACCTCGCCCCCTCCTACCTCACCTCCCTTCTCTCCTTCTACAGCCCACCCCGCACCCTCCGCTCCTCTGCCGCTAATCTCCTCACCGTACCTCGTTCTCGTCTGTCCCGCCATCGACCCCCGGCCCACGTCATCCCCCGGGCCTGGAATGCCCTCCCTCTGCCCCTCCGCCAAGCTAGCTCTCTTCCTCCCTTCAAGGCCCTACTGAGAGCTCACCTCCTCCAGGAGGCCTTCCCAGACTGAGCCCCTTCCTTCCTCTCCCCCTCATCCCCCTCTCCATGCACCCCATCTTACCTCCTTCCCTTCCCCACAGCACCTGTATATATGTATATGTTTGTACATATTTATTACTCTATTTATTTATTTATTTTACTGGTACATATCTATTCTATTGATTTTTTAATTTGTTAGTATGTTTGGTTTTGTTCTCTGTCTCCCCCTTTTAGACTGTGAGCTCACTGTTGGGTAGGGACTGTCTCTATATGTTGCCAACTTGTACTTCCCAAGCACTTAGTACAGTGCTCTGCACACAGTAAACACTCAATAAATACGACTGATTGATTGATTGATGTGCTAAGCACTGTTCGAAGAGCTGGGGAGATACAAGGTAATCGGGTTGTCCCACATGGGGCTCACAGTCTTAATCCCCATTTTACAGATGAGGTAACTGAGGCCCAGAGAAGCGAAGTGACTTGCCCAAAGTCACACAGCTGACAAATAGCGGAGCTGGGATTAGAACCCATGACCTCTGCCTCTCAAACCCAGGCTCTTGCTACTGAGCCACGCTGCTTCTCTGTTTTGTTTTATATATATAGCAATATGTAGCAATGTGTCTGTTTTGATATATATGTGTGTGTGTGCATGTGTATTTATTATTATATTTATACACACACACACACACACATGTAGAGAGAGAGACAGAGAGAGACAGAGACAGAGATATATGTCCTTCCTTCATTTTCAAAGATTCTGCTATTGAGAGCTAGACTTTATAGGTTCAAGTCAAACAAAGGATCTGAAGAGTGATCTTTCCTGCTGCCATTGTGGGATCATAAAGTTAGATCCTTGCTGGGACTTGTCCCATGTGGGGTATGCTTGTTTTCAAGCTTATGTTTTAACATACTAATCTGAGGGAATGTTTTATTTCATTATTCTGCCCTCCTAGAAGTATTCCACCCCAACCGGACCCTCAAATACTACCTCTGTTGCTACTACTACTATTACTGTGAGCCCTTCAAGGTCCATGTCTTATTCCGTTTGTATACACTTTCTCAGTGTTTTGCAAAGTGCCTTGCGCACAAGTAAGGGCTTAATAAATATTATTACTATTACTATTATGACTCCTAGTTATGCCCTGGGAATATACACCTCATTATTATTTACAAAAGAGCTAGATCTCCTTAATCATCTCATTAATTTGAAAAACTACTGTTGGAAGACTGGAACATTACAACGTTAGGAAGGACATTAAACAGTTTATTTGTGGAAGTGGCTATTTGATCTCCTAATTAAAAATCAGGTATTATCTCCACAGTTACGATTAGAATGTGAAATTTAAAGCCCCATGCAGACTTCAGCTTTCCATCTCAATGGACTATCTGTATCAACTAATTAACACATAGGTCATTCTTCTCAATTTTAGAATAACAACAGATTGCTAAAACAGTGACACCCTGGTTCTCTCTGTAGATCAGAAAAGACACAATATGGACAGAATTTTCAGTTCTACAAAAATGGGGATCTCTTCATGCAAACTTTTATATTCAGTTGCTTAATGTATCTCTTTTTAAGGTAGATTAGCAAAGAGAAAACTGATATAAAATATGTAGAAGCAGCATAGATAGTGGATAGAGCACAGGTCTGGGAATCAGAAGGTGATGGGTTCATTCATTCACTTGTATTTATCGAGCGCTTACTGTGTGCAGAGCACTGCACTAAGTGCTCGGAAGAGTACTATGCAACCACAAGCGAAATATTCCCATCCCACAAGGAGTTTACAGTCTAATCCCGGCTCCACCACTTGTCTGCTGTGTGACCTTAGTCAAGTAATTTCACTAGGTCTCAGTTCCCTCATCTGTAAAATGGGTATTGAAACTATGAACTATGAGGGAAGCAGCGTGGCTCAGTGGAAAGAGCACGGGCTTTGGAGTCAGAGGTCATAGGTTCAAGTCCCGGCTCCGCCAACTGTCAGCTGTGTGACTTTGGGCAAGTCACTTAACTTCTCTGTGCCTCAGTTCCCTCATCTGTAAAACGGGGATTAAGACTGTGAGCTCCACGTGGGACAACCTGATCACCTTGCATTCCCCCAGTGCTTAGAACAGTGCTTTGCACATAGTAAGCACTTAACAAATACTATTATTATTATTATTATTATTATGAACCCCAAGTGGGACAGGGACTGTGTCCACCCCAATTTGCTCATATCCAGCCCAGACCTTAGTACAGTGCCTGCCACATAGTAAGTGCTTAACAAATAACACAATTCTTCTTATTATTATAAACCATTTCTGAACACCTGCTAGCAGGGCTTAACAGCCTAGGACTCAGGGATACTATGAGACTTGAACATACTATGACGAAGCACGTACTCCTGCACACCATGCCAAAGCTGCTCACACATACAGCAGGACAGAACATGTTTAATTCCCCTCTAGACTGTAAGCCCACTGTGGGAAGGGAATATGTCTGTTATTGTACTTCACCGCGCACATAGTACAGTGCCTCGCATGCAGAGAGCACTCAATAAATATGACCGACTGACCTTCTAAATCACTCCACTTTCCACCCTGGAAGTCTCTCCCCTCCCAGCATTTCTGGTCTATTGCATTTCTGGTACCCCAAGCGCTAAACTTGTACTTCCCAAGCGCTTAGTACAGTGCTCTGCACACAGTAAGTGCTCAATAAATACGATTGATGATGATTTGATCAGCAGACAAGTGGCCTACTCTTGGATAGGAAGATAATGGAGATGATAAAGACACAGGGGCTGGGTAGGTTAAGAGAAAGGGAAGAAACAGGAACAGCATCTTAAGGAAGGAGACGAACGATTCCAGGGAGCAGGGCACTTGGCAGTGACTTCTGGTGCCACCTGGAAGGTAGTGCCCGATCTCAAGCAGCGTGGCTCAGTGGAAAGAGCCCAGGCTTTGGAGTCAGAGGTCATGGGTTCAAATCCCAGCTCTGCCAATTGTCAGCTGTGTGACTGGGTAAGTCACTTAACTTCTCTGTGTCTCAGTTACCTCATCTGTAAAATGGGGATTAAGACTGTTAGCCCCATGTGGGACAACCTGATTGCCTTGTAACCTCCCCAGTGCTTAGAACAGTGCTCTGCACATAGTAAGCACTTAATAAATGCCATCATTATTATTGTTATTATTATTAAGTCCTGGAGGTGAAGTCCTAGAATGTGTCTCCAAATTCCTGGAATACCAAACGCTCGTTGTGGGCAGGGAATGTGTCCAGTGTTATAGTGTACCCTCCCAAGTGCTTAGTACAGTGTTTTGTACACAGTAAGTGTTCAATAAATACAATTGAATGAGAAAGCAAACCAGAGCAAGCTGGCAGAGAAAATGTTGACTTTTTCTCTAAGTCAGGAATTTGGAGATCATTCCACGGTTGGCAGGTATTCCTCAGTGGGATTGAACGAGCCAAGACCTGGCTTGCTGGTCCTGTACCTCCGCTTGCCAGGTTAGCAAGTGGGAGGCTGCCATTCCTTTCAAATTCCGGGCTACCTGGACACTGTAACTCCACCTTGGAGATCCCTGGATAACCCACACACTAAGCCTGCCTCCAGAGAATTAGCCCTCCTGATTGTGTGTCCAAAATATGCTAATCTAAGTCGAGTCATTTGGCCTTCTGAAGATCACTTTGGCTTAATTTGCTCCAAAATGAATTTGTTTGTTTTTTGGACAGTCCACCGTATTCATCATCATCATCAATCGTATTTATTGAGCGCTTTCTATGTGCAGAGCACTGTACTAAGCACTTGGGAAGTAAAAATTGGCAACATATAGAGACAGTCCCTACCCAACAGTGGGCTCACAGTCTAAAAGGGGAGTCTAAAAGGGCTGGGGGAAGGGGGAAGTCTTCTCCAACACCACATTTCAAAAGAATCGATATTCTTTCTATCCTATTTTTTCCACTGTCCAGCTTTCGGATTCCATACATTTTCACTGGAAGCACCACAGAATAGACAATTTGCATTTTCATGGCAATTGTGACAGCACATTTCATGACTCTAATAATAATAATAATAATATTTAGCTGCCCAAATAGCATTATTATTGATCGGGGGAGACATGGGAGTAGGAAGAAGAGCTTTGTCTGCGAGCTTCCTGGAGACCTGCAGGAAGGAAGATGATAGGCTAGTCCTTGATAACACTTACCCTCTCATAAAGATACCTCTGCTTCAGCCGTAGGGTGGTGGCAGCAATTGGGGTGCAGGAACCTGGAGAACACTGAGTAGGGATGGTCCCAAAACTGCACTAGAAGAACAGGAGAACTGGAGGACTTCACAGCAGAGCAGAGGCTGACTGGGATCTGAATGCTACTCAAGTGACTTCAGGAAGCTCTTTCTTTCAACTGGGATTTAGGGTTGAGAAGTCATTTCACTGACTCTCCCAAGATTTCTCCCTCACTCTGCTACAACTCCCCATATCAATCAGATTAATTGAGGGTTTACAGTGTGCAGAGTGTGCTGAGTATTATTATAATAATAATAATTCTGGTATTTGTTAAGCACTTACTATGTTCCAGTCACTGTACTAAGTACTTGGGGGGTATAAGCAAATCAGGTTGGACACAGTCCCTGCCCCACATCAGACTCACAGTCTTAATCCCCATTTTACAGATGAGGTAACTGAGGCACAAAGAAGTGAAGTGACTTGCCCAAGGTTATGCAGCAGATATGTGGCAGAGCCAAGATTAGAACCCATGTCCTTCTGATTCCAAAGCCCGTGTTCTATCCACTAGGCCAAGGTGCCAGAAACTTGGGAGAGTACAATATAATAGAGTTGGAAGATGGGTTGTCTGTTGGATATGAAGAGGAAGGGCATTTCAGGCCAGAGGCAAGACGTGGGTGAGGGGTTGAGAGAGTAGTGGTGAGATAGATGAGATTGAGATAGAATGAGTAGTTGGCATTAGAGGAGTGAAGTATTTGGGCTGGGTTGTAGTAGGAGATCAGTGAGGCGAGGTAGGAGGGGCCAAGGTAATTGAGTGCATTAAAGCTGATGGTAAGGAGTTTCTGTTTGCTGTGGAGGTGGATGGACAACCACTGGAGGTTCTTGAAGAGTGGGGAAAGATGGCCTGAACTTTTTTGTAGAAAATTGTTCCAGGCAGCAGAGCGAAACATGGACTGGGGTGGGGGAGACAAGAGGCAGGGATGCCTACAAGGAGGCTGATACAGTAATCAAGGCAGGGTAGGATAAGCGTATGGATGAACATGGTAGAAATTTGGATGAAGAGGAAAAGGCAGATTTTTGCGATGTTGTGAAGGTTGAACCAATGGGATTTGGTGACAGATTGAATGTGTAGGTTCAATGAGAGAGAGAGGAGTCAGTAATGCCAAGATTACAGGCTTGGGAGCCCAGAAGGATGGGAAAATCAGGAGGAGGACAGGGCTGGGGTGTGAAAATAAGGAGTTCCATTTTGGATGTGTTAAATTTGAGGTGTTGGTGGGACATCCAAGTAGAGCTGTCTTGAAGGCAGGAGGAAATGTGACACTGCAGAGAGGGAGAGAGATTAAGGCTGGAGATGTAGGATTTGGGAATCATCTGCATAGAGGTGATACTTGAAGCCATGGAAGTGAATGAATTCTCCAAGGGAGTGGGTAAAGATGGAGAATAGAAGGGTACCCAGAACTGAACCTTGAATGACACACACAGTTAGAGGCAGAGGAGGAATGCATGAGACAGAATGAACAGCCAGAGAGATAGGAGGGTGTCGTACGTCCCCCAGTTCATACCAACCAGGACCTTCCTGCCCTGGGGAAATCCTTCCTGCTGTGGGGAAATCTCAGTGACACAGAATAGAAGTTAAACCACACCTCTGATTACCAAGGTTAATGTGAATATTTTTTACTTAGTTTTACCATCGTGCAAGGGAGTGACACATACACTCACTTACTCCACTCCACCAAGGGTCCAATATCAGTCTGTGGTCAAAGGAGCCCATTCTGCCAATGCTTCTTCTTTCTGCTTCTAAATGCTACTCTTCTGCTACTTGCTTCTCTCCGTGTCCCAGCATGTGTCTGTTCTTCCACCAGGTGTGCCCCTTTTTGGCACACCTCAAAGCGACCCCCTTTTACGTAGCTTAGGTGTGGCAGCTGTGTTTCTACCTAGCAATCATTGATTGTGCCAGGCCCATTTACCGGGTAGAACCGGGAGAGAAAGCCCTGCCTCCCTCCATGCTCTGCCCCCCCTCATAGGCCTGCAATCACCTGTCTCATGTAGAGCCCATCAGAGGCTTTGCAAAATCTCTTCCTTGTTGTGGTCCATGGGATCACAGTCAGTCACTAAAAAGGCAGGTTTTGTGGGCCCACCACAGAGGGGAACCAGGAGAGGACAGTGTTAGTGAAGTTGAGGTGGGATAATGTTTCCAGGAGAAGGGGGTGGGCCACAGTGTCGAAGGCAGCTGAGAGGCTGAGGAGGATTAGGATGGAGTGGAGTCCATTGGATTTGGCAAGAGATCATTGTTTACCTTTAGGAGGGTGGTTTCCGTGGAGTGAAAGGGATAGAAGACAGATTGGAACAGGTCAAGGACAGAATTGGAAGAGAGGAACTTGAGACCGAATGTAGACAACTCACTCAAGGGGTTTGGAGAGTAATGGAAGGAAGGGAGATGGAGCGATAACTGGAAGGAGCCATGGGGTCAAGGGAAGGTCTTTTTATGGTAGGAGAGACTTGAGCGTTTTTGAAAGCAGTGGGGAAGAAACCACTTTTTCCCCATTTTAAAAATGAAGAAACTTAAATACAGAAGTGTTAAGTGACTTGTCTAAGGTCTTACAGCAAGCAAGTGGTGGAGAAAGGAATAGAACCCTGATCTCCTGACTTCTAAGCGCTACCTAATTATAATAATAATAATAACAATAATAATGATGGTATTTGTTAAGCACTTACTATGTGCAAAGCACTGTTCTAAGTGCTGGGAGGTATACAAGATCATCAGGTTGTCCCATGTGGGGCTCACAGTCTTAATCCTCATTTTACAGATGAGGTAACTGAGGCACAGAGAAGTTAAGTGACTTGCCCAAAGTCACACAGCTGATAAGTGGCAGAGCTGGGATTAGAACCCATGACCTCTGACTCCCAAGCCCTTACTCTTTCCACTGAGCCACGCTGCTTCTTAGCCTGTAAGCTCTTTCTCTAGACTGTAAACTCCTTGTGGGTAGGGAACACGTCAGTCAACTCTGTTATACTGTACTCATCCAAACACTTAGTACAGTGCTTTGCACATAGTAAGTGCTAAATAAATAACATTGATTGTTAAAAGTGTTACCAACAAAAGGGGACAACTCAAAATGGTAAGGGAAGCAGCATGGCCTAATGGAAGGAACATGAACATGGGAGTCAGCGGACCTGGGTTCTAATCTCAGCTCTATCACTTTTCTGCTGTGTGACCTTGGGCAAGTCACTTAACTTCTCTGAGCTTCATTAGTACAATGGGGATTAAGACTGTGAGCCCAGTGTGGGACAGGTACTGTGTCCAACCTGATTTAACTGGTAACTACCCCAGTGATTAGTACAGTGCCTGGCACATAGTAAGCACTTAACAAATACCATTTTAAAAAAATGGTATTGTGATTAAGGACTTCACTAAGCACTTTGGTAGCAACAAGATAATCAGGTCAGACATGGGGCCTACAGTGTGCATGGGAGGGAGAACAAATATTTAACCCTCACTTTACAAATTAGGAAACTGAGGCACAGAGAAGTTAAGTGACTTGTTCAAGGTCACAAAGCAGACAAGGGGCAGAACCAGGATTTAGAACCCAGATTTTCTAGCTCTCAGTACTCTTTCCACTAGCCACACTGCAACGCCTCAAGAAAAAGAACAATAATCGTGATGCTGGTGTTTGTTAAGTTCTTACTATGTGCCAAGCACTTTTTTTAGCACTGGGGAATATAGAAGTTAAGCGAGTTCCACATGAGGGTCATAATCTAATAGGAGGAAGAATTGGTATTGAACCCCCATTTTGCAGATGAGGGAGCTGAGGCACAGAAGAGGGAAGTGACTTGTCCAAAGTCCCACAGAAAACAAACGACAGAGCCGGGATTAGAACCCAAGTCCTCTGATTCCCAGACTAGTGCTCTTACCACTAGACCATGCTGCTTTTCTGTGAATCCATTCAATCCTATGAAAGAAAGTCACTCTAAACACTGGTCTCTTGGATACTTACAAAAATTTAGACTGGCCTTGGTGAAAACCTATTAATTAGTTTGCCAGGCTGAGGGTTGGAAAAGATATGTGGTAGGCTTTCCTTGGGCGGGTCTGACAAAGTCCTGCCACATGCCATTTGGCCACCTAGTATGGGCCACATCAGGTTTCAGACAGAGAGGAAGCCCGAGGCAGCAGCATATGGGTAAAGTGGCAACACTGGCTGGTCATTTGGAATCGGTACATGTACAATCTCCCCATCCTATCTGCTGCTTCTAACAGCCCTTCCCCACCTGGAACTTGGAACCAATGTGAAAAAGCATTTGATATTCATCTGAGCCCTTGTCAGAGTTCCAACCTACTTTGCGGTTGAATGCCACACTCAGTAAAACAGAAACAGATGGACATTCTCTCCCAGAAGCAATCAGAAATGTAAACCGATTTGCAAAACAGGCCTATTTCAAGAGAAAGCCCTTGCAAAATGGCTAATACTGAATGATTCCCTCATAGGTGCATGGCTTAGTGGATGGAGCACGGGCCTGGAAGAAAGAAGGACTTGGGTTCTAATTCCGGCTCTGCCACATGGCTGCTGTGTGACCTTGGGCAAGTTGCTTATCTTCTCTGTGCTTTGGTTACCTCATCTGGGTTTAATAATGATGGCATTTTATTAAGCGCTTACTATATGCAAAGCACTGTTCTAAGCGCTGGGGAGGTTACAAGGTGATGAGTTGTCCCACGGGGGGCTCACAGTCTTAATCCCCATTTTACAGATGAGGTAACTGAGGCCCAGAGAAGTTAAGTGACTTGCCCAAAGTCACACAGCTGACATTTGGTGGAGCCGGGGTTTGAACCCATGACCTCTGACTCCAAAGCCCGTGCTCTTTCCACTGAGCCACTCTGCTTCTCCAAGTTTAAGACTCTGAGCCCCATGTGGAATAGGGACTGTGTCCAACCTGATTAACTTGTATTTACCCCAGCACTTAGATCAGTACTTGGCACACAGTAAGCACTAACAAGTACCATAATTATTATTATTAACTAACTAGGCCAGTCAAGACTGTGACATGGCTCTTCAGAAAAATTATGTGCTGTGGAAAAGAGCCAGTTTCCTTCAATTGGTGCTTAAGTGGGATGGAAACATCCTTAAACCATTTCCTATATGAAATGAAATAGACCCTTTTTATAGTACATATTAAGCACTTTCTTTCAACCGTATTATTAATAAATAGGATTGAAATAAAGAAAAAGCACTTACTGTGTGCTAGGCACTGTACTAAGCACTGGGGTTGATGCAAGCTAATCAGGTTGGACACAGTCCATGTTCCACATGAGACTCACAGTTATTTTACAGTTGAGGTAACTAAGGCATGGAGAATTAAGTGACTTGCCCAAGGTCACACAGTAGACAACTGGTGGAGTCAGGATTAAAACCCAGGTCCTTCTGTGTCCCAGGCCCGCACTCTTCAGGGAGGTCACTCACTTCAGAGTACCAGAATTAATATAAATTGTGCCTGATCATGCAGTAAATAAGGGAATTTATATATTGCCAACTTGTACTTCCCAAGCACTCAGTACAGTGCTCTGCACACAGTAAGTGCTCAATAAATGCAATTGAATGAATCAATGAATGAAAAGGGAAGAACAAAACCATGGATTTTCTTCACAGTTTTGGGACTTCATATATGGAACCTCCTCAACTTTATTCTAATTTCTCCTAATTTGCTTCCCGCTCTATATTGTGTATCTCCTTGTAGGGAGAGATTGATCATATTGTTGTCTGTCTCCCCCTTCTAGACTGTGAGCTCATTGTTGGGTAGGGACCGTCTCTATACGTTGGCAACTTGTACTTCCCAAGCACTTAGTACAGCGCTCTGCACACAGTAAGCGCTCAATAAATACGATTGAATGAATTGAATGAATATCCACCAACTCTATCATATTGTACTCTCCCAATAAATACCACTGATTAATTGGTTGAGTCTTTGGGGTCAATCTTAAATGATGGCACAGAAGCAATATAGTTTCAAATGACTAAGATGGTTTGGAAGCAGCGTCGTCTTGTGGATAGAGCACAGGCCCTGGAGTCAGAAGGACCTGGGTTCTAATCTTGACTCCACCACTCATCTGCTGTGTGACATTGGGCAAGTCACTCCATTTCTCTGGGCCTAAATTACTTCATCTGTAAATTGGGGATTAGGACTACGAGCCCCTTGTGAGACACGGACCGTGTATCTAACCCAGGGCTTAGAATAGTTCTTGGCACATGGAAAGCACATAACAAATACCATGAAAAAAAAAATAGTTCTACATTATAGCCTAAAATACCAAGACTCCTAATTGGATCTTTCAACTCCACTATTAAAGCCTAAAAAAAATCTCACTTTGTTATATAACAAGCTTATTAATTCTCACAAAACTCTTGCAGCCTTACCATATTGAAACATAGATTTGGTTTGGTCAGTATAATAATGATAATGGCATTTGTTAAGCACTTACTATGTGTGAAGCACTGTTCTAAGCGCTGGGGTGGTTACAAGGTGATCAGGTTGTCCCACGGGTGGCTCACAGTCTTAATCCCCATTTTACAGATGAGGTAACTGAGGCTCAGAGATGTTAAGGGACTTGCCAAAGTCACACAGCTGACAAGCAGCAGAGCCAGGATTAGAACCCATGACTTCTGACTCCCAAGCCTGTGCTCTTTCCAACTGAGCCACATTGGTGTCTGACTCCCTACTTTTCTGTGATTAGAGTCCATGTGATGCTTGTCTATTTATCAATCAATAATTCTGAGTACCGAGTGCTAGATACTGAATTAAGCATGTAGGTGAGAATGCAAGGACCGAGACCTGCATTTCCTGCCCTTAACTGAATAAGCTTGACATATCAAAATGTATTTCCAGAGAGTCAAATATGAAGGAAAAGCAAGAAGCAAAAGAAACGTTTCAGGATGAAATGGCTGAATGGATAATTGAATAAATGTAGATTAAATGTATGAATAAAATAAACAAAATATACAAACATTTATATATTTTACATTTATGTATATTCTCAGCACTCATGTACATATACATGAGAATATAAATGCAGTATACATGTCTAAAGAGTGTTAGGCTGACAAAACTAGGATTTTAGGAGGATTTTAAAGTTAGGGCCAATTATGTTCTGGCAGATTTGAGGGAAGAAAGAGTTCCAGTTAAGGTGGACAGAGTGAGCAAGTAAAACTATAACCATTGGCATGAAAGTGGGAAAGTTGAAGGTGACTACAATTAGAAAGTGAAGTTAGAAGGAGCAAAATGTTTAAGATGGAGAGGGCTGATATATAGAAGCAGCATGGCTTAGTGGAAATAACATGGGCTTGGGAGCCAGAGGTCGTGGGTTCTAATCCCACTCCGCCACTTATCGGCTGTGTGAACTTGGGCAAATCACTTATCTTTTCTGTTCCTCAGTTCCTTCATCTGTAAAAGGGGGATTAAGACTGTGAGCCCCACGTGGGACAACCTGATTACCTTGTATCTACCCCAGCGGTTAGAATAGTGCTTGGCACCTAGTAAGTGCTCAACAAATACCATCATTATTATATAGCAAATGGTGGGAGCCAGTGGAGGGCCTTGGAGATCAATGGCAACAGGGATAACCAAGATCCTGTGCTTATAATGCCATATACGTGTGGCTCAGTGGAAAAAGCCTGGGCTTGGGAGTCAGAGGTCATGGGTTCGAATCCCTGTTCCACCACTTCTCAGCTCTGTGACCTTGGGCAAGCCACTTAACTGCTCTGTGCCTCAGTTACCCCATTTGTAAAATGGGGATTAAGACTGTGAGCCCCACGTGGAACAACCTGATCACCTTGTATCCCCCCAGTGCTTAGAACAGTGCTTTGCACATATTAACCGCTTAACAAATACCATCATTATTAGTATATATCTAAACTCAAAGTGCAATAATAGTGGCAGTAGTTATTGGATTTATGAGCACCCACTGGGTGAAATACGCTTTACTGAGCACTTGAGAAGTTAAAAACAAAGAAGCGCCACATACAGTCTAATGGGGTAGACCGACATAAAAAATATTTACAAATAGAAAAGTAAAATGAAATAATTGAATGTACAATTGAATAAACATAACCTACTCATTGTACCTCGATCTCATCTATCTCGCTGCCAACCTCTCACTTACGTCCTGCCTCTGGCCTGGAACACCCTACCTCCCCATATCTGACAGACAGTTACTCTCCTCACCTTCAAAGTCTTATCAAAGGCACATCTCCTCCAAGAGGCCTTCCCTGACTAAGCCCTCATTTCCTCTTCTCTCACTCCCTTTTGCTTCCCCCTGATTTTCTCCCTTTATTCACCCCCTGCAAATCCAGCCCCACAGTATTTACTTATTTATATTAATGTCTGTCTCCTCTACACTGTAAGTTTGTTGTGGGCAGGGAATGTGTCTGTTGAATTGTTGTGATGTACTCTCCCAAGCACTTAATACAGTGTTCTGCACTTATTAAGTGCTCAATAAATATGACTGATTGATTGGAAGTTCATAAGTGCTAGAGATGACTGATGGATTTATACGGTCTAATGTCATGAAAATTAATTGGGGACAATTTTTTTGGAAGAGGTGAGATTTTAGGAAACCTTTAAAAATGGGAAGAGCTACAGTCTGTTGGATTTGGGAAAGGAGGGCTATCTAAGCCTGGGAACGGAAGTGGAAAATTCAAGAATGAGATTACAGAAGGAACTCAATCGATTGTATTTATTCAATGC
The DNA here is from genome assembly GCF_015852505.1 of Tachyglossus aculeatus. Classification (NCBI taxonomy): domain Eukaryota; kingdom Metazoa; phylum Chordata; class Mammalia; order Monotremata; family Tachyglossidae; genus Tachyglossus; species Tachyglossus aculeatus. The sequence continues at coordinate 128,865,472 of NC_052067.1, read as the reverse complement.
TTACAGTGTGCAAAGCACTGTTCTAACATTTGGAAGAGTACAATATAAGAGAGTTGGTAGATATGCTCCTGCCCACAACTGCAAACATTTATATGACTATTGATGCCAAACATCTAGAGAGGGCTCTTAAAAACCCATTAATCCCAGGTTTGTGCAAGGGTTAATACTTCCCAGGCAGGAGGGAAAAGAGGTATGAAGAGGGAAGGGATATGATCACGTCAATTCCTAGACTCAAAATTTTCCCAGTTTCATCTTCCCCTTCTTTCAAGGGTAATTGGCAAAAAAGATCCTATAGCCTGATTATCTGAATAACGTTGTTATGCAAATGTGCAAATAATTTCTATTTGTTGATTAAGAAATCAAATCCAAAATGTGAAAATTCCCAATTATAAAAAGTAACTGCCAAATAGCAATTGTCATCAAGCCCAGAGAAAAACTCACTACAGAGCCAGTTACATTTCCGTCCAGGCTGAAATATCCTCAGAATTTAGAAGAAGGTGTAACTCTTCATTTCCACTCAAATATTTACTAGAACTTTAAAATCAGTACTAATGGACTTTCTTGTCATTCTTCCCCCAAGCAAATATGGCTTTACTGTTTGGCTTGTAGGAATCAAGAGTGCAAACATCGTTATTCTATTTTGTGAGTGAAAAAGTGATGCTCAGTCATCCAGCGGACAATCTCTGAAGCCTTCAGCCCACTTTATCATTATAGTTATCATAGTTATTATCATTATAAATGATGATATTAATAATACTAGCATTTGTTAAGCATTCACTAGGTGCTAGACAAAGATAACCAGATCAGCCACAGTTCCTGTACCACACAGGGTTCACAGGCCAAGGGGCTTAGCGGATAGAGCCAGGTCAGAAGGACCTGGGTTCTAATCCTGGGTCAGCCACAAGTCTGCTGTGTGGCCTTGGGCAAATCACTTCACTTCTCTGGGTCTCAGTTACCTCATCTATAAAATGGGGATTGAGATTGTGAGCCCCACATGAGACAGAGTGTGTCCAACCCGATTTACTTGGACTCATTCATTCATTCAGTCATTCAGTGCTTACTGTGTGCAGAACATTGTACTAAGCGCTTGGAAAGTACAATACAGCAACAAAGAGAGACAATCCCATGGATCCACCCTAGCATTTAGTATAGTGATTGGCACATAGTTAAATGCTTAACAAACACCATAATAATGATAATAGTAATAATAATGTCTGTTGTGTGACCTTGGGCAAGTCACTGAACTTCATCTGTAAAGCGGGGATAGTAGTGTGAGCCCCATGTGAGACAGGGACTGTGTCCAACCTGACTAGCTTGTATCTACTGCATTGATTAGGACAGTGCTTGGCATATAGTGAGTGCTAAACAAGTACTGTGCTTTGCACACAGTAAGTGCTCAATAAATGTGATTGAATGAATGAACAAGTACCATCATTATTATAATTAACTGGCATTTAATCCCCATTTGAAAAATGAGGAAATTGAAGCACAGAGAAGTAGTTAAGTGACTTGCCCAAGTTCACCCAGCAGGAAAGTGGGTGTATTAGCAGTATTAGAAACCAAATCTCTTGACTGGGCCACCCTACTTCTCTGGATCAGCACAGCACATGTCTGGTATGGCTATGTTCCTTTCATTCATTCAATCGTATTTATTGAGCGCTTACTGTGTGCAGAGCACTGAACTAAGTGCTTGGGAGAGTAGACTACTGCTATAAACAGACACATTCTGTTTATTCCTTCTCCTTCTGCTCCATGGCTGGTTGCAAGTTGAGCAGATAGTAAGGGGAAGGTGGCCTATCCTCTTCCCTTGTCACTGTTTTAGTAGCCTAAACACCTAGTAAATAGTTCATGCTGAGCCCTTGGAGAGAAAGAGCTCAGGATGGACTATCCCACCATGGGTTTAAGCTACTAGACCACCTCAGGCTTTTAACACCCAGCTTGGTTACAACAGCTGAAAATAACAATTTTCAAGCAATTTCCTACCACTTTCATCCTCAGATATCGTTCCTTCTCCCTGCAATACCAGGTCTGGACTTTCAGCAGGCTGAAACCAGAAATTCAATGGAATCTCACCCAGCCATGTTTCTGCAACTAGACAGGTGCTTTTTTGCCTTTCTTCCGTGGTTTATAAACTCTCTAACTGGGAGGAAAAATTGTTTTGGTCACAATATAGGAATTTTTGGAAACAAATAATAAGATTCTCTCCCACACCACCAAGAAAAGAATCTAAGATAAGCCAGTGTTTCACTGGGACTCATGATACTGTCATCTTATTTATTTATTATTTATTCATCTATATATTTATTTATATTACTGTGTGTTCTCTCCACTAGACTGTGAGTTCACTGTGGGAAGGGAATATGTCTGTTTGTTGTTATATTGTACTCTCCCAAGCTCTTCATACAGTGCTTTGCAAACAGTAAGCACTCAATAATCATGATTGAATGGATCTTCTAGGGTCAAAACTGTGATAGGATGTTTGGGAAAAATTAAGGCTAGTTGTTAGATTTGATTAAAATAACGTTTCCAAGAATACATTACAGAGGACAGCATAATCTTGCTTGGTTTATTTGATGAAGCATTCTGGTGTCATAATTTTGTCTGGTTTTGAACTGTGCTTGAAACCCATTATTTGCACACTACTTCAGGACCCTCGGATTGGAGAGTGGAGGTGTTTCGAGGAAGGGGAAAATCTGCCTCTGGTCCACCAGCCAAGAGAAGTTTGGTTCATGCCTTTAGAGTCAGTTCGATTAAGAGACATGAGAAAGGCATGCCCATGTGGAGAACTTATCAGGGCTACTCGCCCCTACTAACTATTCTGTTTTTTGTCCTGACAAAGGCTAAAGTTACTGAGACTGGGTTATCATCTCACTAACTGTGGCTTAGCTATTATGCTAGCTAAATGCTAGAGGCGTTTAATGGGGTTCACTGTGTGTATCCCCTGGGCAAAGCAATATTACCAAAAAATAAAATTAAGACAAAAGTAATTACCGGAATTAACAAATCCATACTCTGCTTACTAAGAACAATAAACGCTGCACCTGAAGTCAATTAGAAGAGGAACATTACGATTTTCCCGCTGTTTGAATCCAATTTTAAGTGTCCACAATGGGATTTATTTACATGGAAATAAATGTACTGTGATTTCTTCCTTCCCAACTGTGAAACAGACTGTGCGGCTCGGAATGTTGCTAACAATACAGCAATGGTAATGTTAACAATAGTATGAAGAAAAAAGATAATTGGGTTAGAGCTAAGTACCTTTGTCAGCTTTCTGCTTTGGTGTAATTAGCATTTATTTCATCACTGCCAGGTAGCATCTTATGAAATTTTAGCTATCGCTTCTGATAGCGTAGTTCAGTTGAGAGCAGTTAAGCTTGATCATAAGACAAATATTTCCCTGCACAAACAGGCCAAGAATTAGTAACAAGCATTCAGCAAAACATAGAAAACTGACAATTTGAACACCTCGCCTCAAATGCTCCCTGCTGCCACTGTCATTTAGGTGTAATTGACAATGTGAGAAAATTAAAAGCTCTATCAAATCCTTTTTCTATCTAAAGAGTAAATAGTGTAGAGCAGTAAGTCCAGACTGCTATTCATCCATTTATTTATTCATTCAACCATATCCACTGAGTGCTTATTCTGTGCAGAGCACTGTATTCATTCATTCATCCATTCAATCATATTTATTGAGCGCTTACTGTGTGCAGAGCACTGTACTAAGCGCTTGGGTAGTACAAGTTGGCAACATATAGAGACAATCTCTGCCCAACAGTGGGCTCACAGTCTAGAAGGGGGAGAACTGTAGTTCTCCAGAACTGTACTAACCTCTTGGGAGAGTACAAAATAACAATAGACATATTCCCTGCCCTGCTTATTCATTCAGTCATTCAATCATATTTATTGAGTGTTTATTCTGTGCAAAACACTGTACTAAGTGCTTACAGTCCAGAAGGATGTACTTGACATATTTGAGTGCCAGGTGGGACAGAGACTGTGTCCTACCTGATTAGCTTGTATCTACCCCTCCACTTAAAACAGTTCTTGACACATAGTGAGTGCTAAAATAAAAGCACCATGATAACAATAATAATAATAATGATGGCATTTGTTAAGTGCTTACTATGTGCAAAGAACTGTTCTAAGTGCTGGGAGGTATACAAGGTGATCACTTTGTCCCATGTGGGGCTCAGTCTTTATCCCCATTTTACAGACAAGGTAACTGAGGCTCAGAGAAGTTAAGTGACTTGCCGAAGGTCACACAGAAGGCATGTGGGGGAGTCAGGATTAGAACCCATGACCTCTGACTTCCAAGCCCATGCTCTTTCCACTGAGCCACGCTGCTTCTCTGATAAAGATCATTATTAAGACCCAAAAATGCAATCTGGAAGATGGTGTCAGAGGTTGTAGTTTCTAATCCCAACTCTGCCACTTGTCAGTTGTGTGACCTTGGGCAAGTCACTTAATTTCTATGTGCCTCAGCTACCTCATCTGTAAAATGGAGATTAAGACTTGTTACCTTGTATCTACCCCAGCGCTTAGAACAGTGCTTGACAAATGCCATCATTATCGCAGTGCTTAGTACAGTGCCTGGCATATCATCATCATCATCAATCATATTTATTGAGCATTTACTATGTGCAGAGCACTGTACTAAGCGCTTGGGAAGTACAAATTGGCAACACATAGAGACAGTCCCTACCCAACAGTGGGCTCACAGTCTAAAAGGGGGAGACAGAGAACAAAACCAAACATACTAACAAAATAAAATAAATAGAATAGCTATGTACAAGTAAAATAAATAAATAAAGTAAAAAATATGTACAAACATATATACATATATACAGGTGCTGTGGGGAAGGGAAGGAGGTAAGATGGGGGGATGGAGAGGGGGACGAGGGGGAGCGGAAGGAAGGGGCTCAGTCTGGGAAGGCCTCCTGGAGGAGGTGAGCTCTCAGCAGGGCCTTGAAGGGAGGAAGAGAGCTAGCTTGGCAGATGGGCAGAGGGAGGGCATTCCAGGCCTGGGGGATGACGTGGGCCGGGGGTCGATGGCGGGACAGGCGAGAACGAGGTACGGTGAGGAGATTAGCAGCGGAGGAGCGGAGGGTGCGGGCTGGGCTGGAGAAGGAGAGAAGGGAGGTGAGGTAGGAGGGGGCAAGGTGATGGAGAGCCTTGAAGCCCAGGGTGAGGAGTTTCTGCCTGATGCGCAGATTGATTGGTAGCCACTGGAGATTTATGAGGAGGGGAGTAATAGCCCAGAGCGTTTCTGGACAAAGATAATCCGGGCAGCAGCATGAAGTATGGATTGAAGTGGAGAGAGACACGAGGATGGGAGATCAGAGAGAAGGCTGATGCAGTAGTCCAGATGGGATAGGATGAGAGCTTGAATGAGCAGAGTAGCGGTATGGATGGAGAGGAAAGGGAGGATCTTGGCAATGTTGCGGAGCTGAGACCGGCAGGTTTTGGTGACGGCTTGGATGTGAGGGGTGAATGAGAGAGCGGGGTCGAGGATGACACCAAGTTTGCGGGCTTGTGAGATGGGAAGGATGGTAGTGCCGTCAACAGAGATGGGAAAGTCAGGGAGAGGGCAGGGTTTGGGAGGGAAGACAAGGAGTTCAGTCTTCGACATGTTGAGCTTTAGGTGGCGGGCGGACATCCAGATGGAGATGTCCTGAAGGCAGCAGGAGATGCGAGCCTGGAGAGAGGGGGAGAGAGCAGGGGCAGAGATGTAGATCTGGGTGTCATCAGCGTAGAGATGATAGTTGAAGCCGTGGGAGCGAATGAGGTTACCAAGGGAGTGCGTGTAGATTGAGAACAGAAGGGGACCAAGCACTGAACCTTGGGGAACCCCCACAGTAAGAGGATGGGAGGGGGAAGAGGAGCCTGCAAAAGAGACTGAGAAAGAATGATCGGAGAGATAAGAGGAGAACCAGGAGAGGACGGAGTCTGTGAAGCCAAGGTCAGATAGCGTGTTGAGGAGAAGGGGGTGGTCCACAGTGTCAAAGGCAGCTGAGAGGTCGCATATAGTTAAGCACTTAATAAGTAGTAGTAGTAGTAGTAGTAGTAGTAGTAGTAGTAGACAACAATTCTAGTCCCTGGGGAAAACTTTTCAGAGCTAAGCGTATCACCAAGTCCTTGAATCATACAGGAGCTGAAACTTGAGAATTTCAAAGACATTAATAACCTTTGTTGAGCAAATACTTTGTGTAGAGTTCTGCATCTGACTGTGTCCAACCTAATTTGCTTATATCCACCCAGGTGCTTAATACAGTGCCTGATACATAATAAGTGCTTAAGAAATACCAAAATTATTATTACTACTAGTATCTGCTACTAAGGAACATACACCAGAAATGCAATAGAAATAGAAACTATAGCAATCATTGTTATTGGCCTTCAAGGACCTGAAAATCTATCTATTCAGTTTTCCCTCCTTACTCATGCCCTAAACTCAATCAATCATTCCTTTTTCTGCCATACACGCTTCTGGCAGAGGGAAGCTGGATTTTTACAGGTTGATTAGAAGAACTAGGTAGTTCAAGACATAAAAACCTAAGCTGATAATCTAAACTAACACTAACTGTGGTTTTTTGGTACGCACAGGCTTTGGAGCCAGAGGACCTTGGTTCTAATCCTGGATCTGTAGTCACTTATCTACTGTGTGGCCTTGGGCAAGTCATTTAACTTATCTGTGCCTCAGTTACCTCTTCTGTAAAATGGGGTTTCCATACCCAGCCTCCCTCTGTGAGCCCTGGATGGGACCTGATTATCTTGTATTTACCCGCACTTAGTACAGTACTTGGCACATACTGCTTAACAAATATCACAATTATCATTAATTATTATTGTTACTATCAACATCATTATTATTATTCATATGCATGCTGAGGGTGGATTTTATTACAGGTGTGTATTTATTCATTTGTGATTCTTGAATTCATTCACTTGTGCCTATTATTCATTTCTATTCTTTCACTCTCACCTGAGACGTTCATCAAAGTCTACTTTAATCAAGGGATCCTATTTTCACTTCATTTACTTCCCAAGTGTCCAGTCCAGTTCTTTTCACATTGTCGGGGGTTCATGAAAAACTCCTGATACTGATTGAGATATTGTCATTCTAGGACTAAGAGACAGAGAGATTTCCCACTATGCTTCAACTCACCCTAATGAAGCAAGTTGCTCCACGAGGTTGTAACACATTTGAACACAGGGATCATGTCTACCAAGTCTGCTGTATTATACTCCTCCAGGCACTTAGTACAGTGCCCTGCATACATTCAGAGCTCAATGAATAACATTGGTTGATCTATTAACAACCAATGTATCATCTGGGGGTAATAAAACTGGGGACTAAACTATGAGTTTTTGCAAAAGTATCCCCAAAGCTCAGCTCAGTTCATTCAATTGTATTGAGACCTTACTGTGTGAAGAGCACTGTACTGAGCGCTTGCAAGGTACAATTCAGCAACAAAGAGAGACAATCCTAGCATGCATTCACCATTTGTTAGAATAATTTTCATAGCTCTTTGCACTGCTTGAACTCTCTGACTCTTGTGCAGAGGCACAAAAATGCAATTCCATTTAAAGTGCCATATGTTCACAAATTTAGTCATCATTACAGCCATGCCGAGAAAAAGGCTGGGAGGGGCTGCAGAGGCATCATGAATTGGTTTACAATGAGTATTGTAAACCAAGTATCATTAAGATGCCCCGTGAATGCATTTCATGACTAACCCTTCTTTCCCATGGCAGTTTCTTTTGAAGAGCCAATTAAGACCTGAAGTTTAAGAATTGGAACGCCTTTAAATTAATGGCTATTATGCTCCTCAAATGATATCTTCATTTCCTTCAGAAAACCATTTTTGCTAAAATCTTGCCATTAATAAAGTGCCCAAATGATTTGCCATGGCTAAAACAATGGAACAGCCCCATATTTCTGAAATTCAATTAACTATTAATATTTTATTACTGTCAAAGCTATTTCCTGAATTTCAACCCCATCACAATTTGAGTAATTTTATTATTGCCTCATAAAAACTCTCTATTTACTTTTTGATTTACTGAATGTATCTACTGCCTAATATCTCTGAAAATACGTGCTGGTATCTCAATGATATGAAAAAAATTCTGAGAAAATCTTTTAGAATTTGCCAGAACTACTTTTTTCAGTTCTTCTGCACAACACGTTTCATAACCTAGGTGCACCATTCAGTTTGGCATACAAAAATCAATAAAATCTGATTTCACTGAATCAAGAAAAGCTAAGTTTTTGTTCATTAATTTTTGCCAAAGATGATGTTATGCCATTAGGCCTTTGGATGTACATAAATGAACTATTTGATCTAACTTTCTGAATTGGAGAGATACTTTTTTGTTTGTGTGTGTCTCCCAAGAGGTTAGCACAGTGAATTGAATTCCGGAGGTACTCAATAAATAGTAGTAGTAGTAGTAGTAGAAGCAGTAGCAGTATTATTAGTAGTAGGAGGAGCAGTAATAGATTTAGTAGTAGCAGCAGCAATACTACTACTACTAATAATAATAATGTTGGCATTTGTTAAGCGCTTACTATGTGCAAAGCACTGTTCTAAGCGCTGGGGAGGATACAGAGTGATCAGGTTGTCCATTGTGGGGCTCACAGTCTTAATCCCCATTTTACAGATGAGGGAACTGAGGCTCAGAGAAGTGAAGTGACTTGCCCAAGGTCACACAGCAGATATCAATCAATCAATCAATCGTATTTATTGAGCGCTTACTGTGTGCAGAGCACCGTACTAAGCGCTTGGGAAGTACAAGTTGGCAACATAGAGACAGTCCAGAGGTCCAGAGTATACTATAAATACTACTACAACTACAACCACCACAACCATTACTAGAGAAGCAGCATGGAGTGGGTGGATAGAGCAGGGGCTTGGGAGTCAGAAGTTCATAGCTTCTCATTTCAGCTCTGCCACTTATCTGTTGTGTGACCTTGAGCAAGTCAATTCACTTCTCTGGGCCTCAGTTACCTCATCTGTAAAATTGTTATTGATCTCTACTTGGATGTCCTCCCACCACCTCAACTCAACATGTTCAAGACGGAGCTCTCATTTTCCCTCACAAACCTTGTCTTCTCCCTGAATTTCCTGTCACTGTGGATTACACTACCATCCTTCCCGTCTCACAAACCCGCAACCTTGGTGTCATCCATGAGCCCACTCTCTCATTCACCCCACACATCCAATCCATCATCAAATCCTGCCAGTCTTACCTTCACATCGCCAAGATCTGCCCTTTTCTTCTCCATCCAAACTCTTACCATGTTAGTATAATCACTCATCCTGTTCCAACTTGATTATTGCATCAGCCTCCTTTCTGACGTCCCAACCTCCTGCCTCTTCTCACTTCAGTCCATACTTCACTCTGCTGCCCAGATTATTGTTCAACAGAAACGGTCAGGGTGTGTCACCGCCTTTCCTCAAAAATCTCCAGTGGTTGCCTATCAACCTCTGTCTCAAACTAAAACTCCTCACTATTGTCTTCATAGCTCTCCATCATATTACCCCTTTTTACCTCACCTCCCTTCTCTCCTTCTACATCCCAGCCCTCACACTCTGCTCCTCTGCTGCTAACCTCCTCAATGGGCCTCGCTCTCCCCTGACTCACCGCCGACCCCTGGGCCACATCCTACCTCTGGCCTGGAAGGCCCTCCCTCCTCACATCTGCCAAACAATCACTCTTCCCCGCCCTTCAAAGCCCTAATGAAGGTGCACATTCTCCAAGAGGACTTCCCAGACTAAGCCTCCTTTTTCTCAAGTCCCCCTCCCTTCCGCATCACCTTGACTTGCTCCCTTGCTCTCCCCCGCATCCAGCACTTATGCATATATGCATATATTTATAATTCTATTTATTTTTACTGATGCCTGTTTACTTTTTTGATGTCTGTCTCACACCCTCTAGACTGCAAGCCTGTTGTTGGCAGGGATTGCCTCTCTTTATTGCTGCATTGTATGTTCCAAGCACTTAGTACAGTGCTCTGCACACTGTAAGTGCTCAATAAATATGATTGAATGAATGACAGGGACTGTAATAAAAATAATAATAATGTTGGTATTTGCTAAGCCCCGGCCCATGTCATCCCCCTGGCCTGGAATGCTCTCCCTCCCAACATCCGCCAAGCTAGCTCTCTTCCTCCCTTCAAGGCCCTACTGAGAGATCACCTCCTCCAGGAGGCCTTCCCAGACAGAGCTCCCTCCTTCCTCTCCCCCTCGTCCCCCTCCCCATCTGCCCCGTCTTACCTCCTTCCCTTCCCCACAGCACCTGTATATAGGTATATATGTTTGTACATATTTATTACTTTATTTATTTATTTTACTTGTACATATCTATTCTATTTATTTTATTTTGTTAATAAGTTTGGTTTTGTTTTCTGTCTCCCCCTTCTAGACTGTGAGCCCACTGTTGGGTAGGGACTGTCTCTATATGTTGCCAACTTGTACTTCCCAAGCGCTTAGTACAGTGCTCTGCACACAGTAAGCACTCAATAAATACGAATGATTGATTAAGCGCTTACTACGCACAAAGCATTGTTCTAAGCGCTGGGGAGGATACAAGGTGATCAGGTGTTCCTACATGGGGCTCACAGTCTTCATCCCCATTTTACAGATGAGGGAACTGAGGCAGAGAAGTGAAGTGACTTGCCCAAAGTCACACAGCTGACAAGCATGGAGTTGGGATTTGAACCCATGACCTCTGACTCCCAAGCCCATGCTCTTTCCCTCTTTCCACTGAGCCATGCTGCAACCAGATATGCTTGTATCCAGCCCAGCACTTAGTACAATGCCTGGAACATAGTAAGCACTCGAAAGTACTATTATTATTATTATTATTACTACTACTACTACTATTACTACTATTCAGGGGACATTTCCAGACTATAGTGAATTTAGTCAATCAGGATTTATGAAATTAACTGAACTTTGAAGTGAGAAAAGCAAATTCACTGAAGCAAATTCAAGAAAGTAGTAGTAAGAGTAATAGTGTTAGTGGTAGTAGCAGCAGTAGTAGTAATAGTAGTAGTAGAAGTAGTAGCAGTAGTAATATTTATTAGGCACTTAATGTGTGCTGAGCACTGAACTAAGCCCTGGGAGAGAATACAGAGTTGGGAAATAGAGACTCAGTCCATGTCTCTCAGGGGCTCCTAATCCTGGAGTATAGGTGTAGAGAAGAGACAGGAGACAGAAATATAAGGAATGATGAAAAATAGTAACAACACTATTAGTAATAGTAATGAAAATGATAATGGAATTTGTTAAGCACTTACTATGTGCCAAACACTGTAATACTACTACTACTAATAATAATAATGCTGGCATTTGTTAAGTGATTACTATGTGCAAAGCACTGTTCTAAGCGCTGGGGGGGATACAAGGTGATCAGGTTGTCCCATGTGGAGCTCACAGTCTTCATCCCCATTTTACAGATGAGGTAACTGAGGCACAGAGAAGTGAAGTGACTTGCCCAAAGTCACACAGCTTACAATTGGCAGAGCTGGGATTTGAATCCATGACCTCTGACTCCAAAGCCACTGAGCCACACTGCTTCTCCTAAATACTAGAGTAGATACAAGACAACCTAGTCCAACGCAATCCCTGTCCCCTATGGGGCTTACAAGTCTAAGTAGGAGAGAGAACAGATATTTCATCCCCATTTAGCAGATGAGGAAACTGAGGCATAGAGAATTTAAGTGGCTTGCCCAGGATCATAGAGCAGGAAAGTAGTCCTCTGACTCCTAGGTTGTGCTTTTTCCACTATGCCCTGCTGCTAAAACACAACACAAACAAATATGCAAAATAAAACAAAAATCAACAGGGTGCTGTGGCAAGAGGAGCAGAATTTCAGACTCCCAGAGACTCAGAGTTCAGGGCACACCTGTCGCCACAGCACAAACTACAGTAGCCACCAGTCTTCCGAGGACTTTGTGGAGGCTCATGCTGTGAGCATTTTTCTTTTTCTCACCAGGATAGAGGAAGGTAGGATGGGATGGAGTCTCCTTGGAGGCATGGAGATGAGCAAGTGCCTATTCCCAGGAAGGCAACCCAATGGCTGCCTGATGAGAGAAATGTCAAACGCCTCCTGAGGCTTTCCTCTTTCCCACTGGCGTCATGGAAGGCAGGACAGGATGGAGTCTCCTGAGTGGCACAGAGTAGAGCCAGTGATTGAGTAGTTTCTAGAACTCAGCATGGCCTAGGGGATAGAACATGGACTTATGAATCAGGACATGGGTTCTAATAATAGCTCTGCCACTTCTCTGCTGTGTGACCTCTGATAAGGCACTTCACTTCTCTGGGCCTTCTAGTTACCTCATCTGTAAAATGGGTACTAAAGTTATGCGCCCCATCTGGGTCGGGGACTGTGTTCAACCCGATTTACTTGTATCCACCCCAAAGCTTAGTTCAGTGCCTGGCACATAGTAAGCGCTTAACAAATACCTCAATTATTATTATTATTATCTACCCAAGCACTTAGAACAGTGCTTGACACATAGCTCTTAACAAATATCATCATTATTATTAAGGCAAAGATTTTGGAAGATCCTTGGAGAAGCAGCATAGGAAGAGCATGGATTTTGGAGTAGGATGATTTGGGTTTTAATCCCAGCTCTGGCACTTCCCTGCTGTGTGAGCCTTGGACAAGTTAATTACCTTCCCTAATATTCTTGAATCTAGCCCAGTGCCTGACACCTAAGAAACTCTCAACAACAGCACGATTAAAAATAGAGAAAGGGGATAGCAATCCTTGTGCCAAAATGGGTAGAAAAGAGCTACTGTCTTTCTGCTTTTGGTGGTAGTATCCTATGAACTTCTGTGACTCAAGGAAACCTGAAGATACTCAGAGAAAATAGAAATATGATTTCTGAAAGTTACCTCCCTCTCTAGGCTTTCATCCAGACTCTAAGACATATTTTTTTCAAAAATGGCAAGCACTTCCCTTGCATATACGCTTGTGTTTAGCTCTTTCCTTTTGCACTGAATAAATTCCCAGAATTCCAGGAAGTATTTTAAGGACCTAACACATGAGTTCAGAACACTCCATCAAAAATGAATCTGTCTTTATCATTCTAGCTGTCACTTTTTTTTCTGCGCCAGAGTTCATTAACCAGCTGGATTTTTTGGTTGAACACATCATTTGTTCCCTCAGTGCAATGATGACACTACAATCAAGCTTCATTATCTTCCACATGCTTTCACATCAGAATGAAGAGGAGCCATGGTAATTATCCATGGTGCATTTCCACCATGAAGGAGATGCCATAGACGGAAGAAATGACTATCGCTTGGGAAAAAAAAAGTCGGTCTGGGGAGTGGAAATGGCAGATGGGTTGGAATGCTAGTAAAAATGCAAACACCCATTAGCAAAGCAGCAATTAACCTCAGTTCTTGTGACAGGAGATGTGTAATGTCATGTTTGAAGAGGAAGAATGCTTCAAGAAAACTTCTTGTGAGAGAAAGTGAGGAGGGCTAGTTGGAGAGGTAAGAGGATTCATTCATTCAATCGTATTGAGTGCTTACTGTGTGCCGAGCACTGTACTAAGCGCTTGGGAAGTACAAGTTGGCAACATATGAGACAGTCCCTACCCAACAGTGGGCTCACAGTCAGGAGAATACAGTTTTCAGCAAAACCAAGATCTGAGGGTGATACCAGGACAAGGGGTTGGTCAACAGATGAGGGCAAGGAGAACAAAGAGGATTAGGATAGAGTCGCTGAAGCTCAATGACGACAAAAACATCTAGGTAACTTTGGACAGTGGAGTCTCAGTAGAGTGAAAACCTGATTGGAGGGCTCCAAAATGAGAAATGATGGAGAGGAAGTGAAGGGAGGAATCTTCTCCCTTACCTCTGCATGAGCCCATCTACAATACTAAATGCTTAGTACAATGCTCTGCACACAGTAAGCACTCCATAAATATGATTAAAAAACTGACAATAAGTGTAAAGGAAATAGAATTTATGTTTTAGACTACACCAGAAAATCTTACATTCAGCCAAATATTTTTATTGGTAAATAAGAACTTAGTCACTCTGGACTGTGAGGTGACTGTGGGCAAACTGCACGTCTACCAACTGTTGGATTGTTCTTTTCCAAGTCTTAGTACAATAATCTGCACACAGAAAGTGCTGACCAAATATCACTGAGGACTGTCACCAAATTCTGCATCTTGGCTACTAGATAACCAATGATTCGTGGACAAACAACTCAAAGCAGAATCAAAAAGTCCACCATGACTCTTAAAAATTGACTTAGTTTGGTGCAAAAGACCATCAAGATTTATAAATTGAAAATATTTTGAGCTACAGTGGAATTAGAACCCATGACCTCTGACTCCCAAGACCACATTTTTCCATTAACTCATACTGCTTCTCTCCTTAAGAGACCTGGGTTCTAATCCCACCTCCACCATTTGCCTGCTGTGTGATATTGGGCTGTTCCTCAGTTTCTTCACTTATAAAATGAGGATTAAGTTCCTGTTCACCCTCTTATTTAGACTGTGAGCCCCATATGGAACAGTGACTGATCCAACATGACTATTGTATCTACTCCAGTGCATAATACAATGTTTGGCACTTAGTAAGCATTTAAAGAAACCTCAATTATTATTATTAACTGTATTCACAGTTCAGTGGGGAAATTTCCTAGTGTGAAAAGTAGAAGAATCAACTTGATTTTAAGCTCCTTGACGGCAGGAATTCAAATAGTACTGATTTATTGATTGTTGAGGAAAGCCCCTATTTGATCTTCCCATTGTTGTCAGGGAAGAATTATCTGAGTATTTTACTATATAAAATATAATATTATCTTATACTTAATAAGACACTATAGCCAAAAATAAGATAAATTATAGATAGAGGAAATCTCAGAGTACAAACAAGGCTATTTTTTTGTCCCTTAATCTTAATAATAATAAAATTAATTAGTAGGGAATTTGTAAAACACTTTTTTCTGTCCCTTATTCTTAATAATAATAAAATTAATAATTAGGGAATTTATAAAGCACCTACTATGTGCCAGGCACTATTCTAAGTGCTGGGATAGATACAAGATAATCGGGTTGGACACAGTCCCTGTCCCACACAGGGCTCACAGTCTTAATCCCCATTGGGCTCACAATCTTAATCTCCATTTTGCAGATGAGGGAAGTGAGGCACAGAGAAGTGAAGTGACTTGCCCAACATCACCCAGCAGAAAAGTGATGGAGCTGGGATTTGAAACCATCACCTTCTGGCTCCCAGGCCAATGTTCTATCCAGCAGGTCATGCTGCTTGATTCTCCCAGGTCATCCTTTACTCCCAACTTCCTTCAAATCCACTTTTCAATCCACGTTCATCTCCCTCCCATGGTCACTTAGCAGACAAATGGTGAAGCAGTATTAGAACCCATGCCTTTTGACTCGAAGTCCCATTCTCTTTATATGTTTTCCATGGGAGTTAATTTGGCGTACATCTTTCTAAATAACTGCGCTCCTATCCTTTAATGTCTAAACACAAACATTAATCAATTAATTATATTAGAATGCCTACTATGTGCAGAAAATTTTGCCAAGTTTTTGGGAATCACTTGATCTGTGTTATTTATTGAGTGCTTATTGTGTGCAGAGCACTGTACTCAGCTTCTGGAGAGTACAATAACGTTGGTAGACACACTCCCTGCCCTCAAGGAGTTTACAATTAATAATTTAGAAAACATTGTAGCTCACCTTTCCAATAAAGTATTGCTCACTTTACTCGGCTTCTAGATTAGATCTAATGGTGTTTCTTTTAGTTCCTCCCTTTTCTGTTATCTCTATATTCAGTTTTCATACGTCTTGAGAACTTACCTTTAGTCAGTGACAGACCAACATGCCTTGAAAGGGAAGTGGGGCCTGACAGAATTCTCTTCAGGGTTTAAGATATAATCAAAACCCCGGATAGAAACAGGACTCTTTCTAACACGCAACTACTGAGAGAATAATCAAATATTCATGAAGGAGAGAAAGCAGAGAGAAAAAGACAACATCCATAGATTTGAATGGAAAATAGAGACTGAGCTATATACAATAATTGAAGTGAGGATTGCTTGCTGAGATGGAGTTCTGGAACATGACATAGAAACACCTAATTTTTGGCAGCAGAGTTATTCTCAGATCCTAGAGAATGAAGTTCTACACAACATAGTGTTAAATATCCATAGTGCTCCCTGACTAGTCAATAATATGCCCCATTTATTATGAGCATGGTTTTTTCAAAGAATAGGCCTAGTGGAAAGAGCATGCATGGGTTTATTAGTCTAGAGTCCTGAATTCTAAATTTTTTGACCTTGGGCAAGTCACTTTAACCAAAAGCCTTGAGAAGCAGCATGGAAAAGGGGAAAGATCGTGGATCTGGGAGCCAAAGGATCAAGGTTCTAAACCTGGATCTAACACCTGCCTGCTGTGTGACCATGGGAAAGTGCTTAGTGAATACCACAGTTCATTCATTCAATCATATTTATTGAGCACTTACTGTGTGCAGAGCACTGTACTAAGAGCTTGGGAAGTACAAGTTGGCAACATATAGAGACAGTCCCTACCTAAGAACAGGCTCACAGTCTAGAAGGGGGAGACAGACAATAAAACAAAACATGTGGACAGGTGTCAAAACAGTCAGAACAAATAGAATTAAAGCTAAATGTACAACATTAACAAAATAAATAGAATAGTAAATATGTACAAGTGAAATAGAGTAATAAATCAGTACAAACATATATACAGGTGCTGTGGGGAGGGGAAGGAGGTAGGGCAGGGGGGTGGGGAGGAGGAGAGGAAACAGGGGGCTCAGTTCTTATTGTTACCCTCTCTGCGCCTTATTTTTTTATCCATAAAATGGGGATAAAAAGCTTGCTCTGCTCCCCTCAGACTGTGAATGCTGTGTGGAAAATGGATGGTGGCAGATCTGATGGTCACCTCATAAGAGACTAATACAGTTATAACAAAACAATAGTGATAATTATTTTTATCATTGCTCTTGATCAAATCCAACTATTTGTCTTAATGTGACTCCCACCGATCTAGGATTTGAGAGATTATCTATACTATATACCCTGTCCGTGAGATGACACAGAAACAGTCATAAATTTTCTCTTAACAATGAGACACATAAAGTAAAGGCAGAAGCTCATATCCAGTTTATAAATTTTCTGGTCATATGGGTTTCAGAGGTAGTAATTCACAGGAAAAGAATGACTGTGTCTCTGGGATAGTACTTGTTCTCAAGTAGAGATGAAGGGAATATGTTGTGGAGGAAACTCAAACAGCAGTGCCTATAGAAAATTAGACAGCCTGAGTCCTAGGCATTGGATTTTAAATACTCATTTGAGGAAAATAAGACAAGACCTGAAAATGAAGTAAAGTAAAACAACTGTACAAATTAGCTTAAATGATAATAGTGTAAGATTCCTCTGTCTGTAGGCATGAAAATGAAAGACAAAAGATAACCCTGACCCTACCTATCTGTATTTCTTTAGGGTCTAATAATAATAATAACAGTAGTATTTGTTAAGTGCTTACTATTTGCCAGGCAAGTGTCCTGGAAGTGAATAGTGAACACTTTGTCAACTGATTGAGTTTGCAGGCTGAATGAAATAATTTCATCTTCATGAATGATAAAAACACTGGTTATGGTTGGTTATGAATTCGACTAATAAAAACAGAATAATGAATATTCTAAACTCAGATAGGAAGTAGATGGGGTTAGACAGGAAGATTTACTTTAATGATCACTTGGCGTATTTGTCTATATCCTAAACTCAAATTGGAAATAAATGGGAATAAACAGGAAAATGTACTTTGTTTAATGATCACCCAAGAATGATATGCTATAGGCCCATATAATATAAGAAACTGGGTTTTCTCCAGGTATTGTATTTACCAGAAGCTCTCAATAGGACATGAGCACTCTGTTCGTGCTCCATTATCACAAATTGTTAATTTTAACACTATTCTTTTTATATCTTTCTACTACTACTTTTGTCACAACCATCTCATGTGTAGATTTTATCTTGTCTTTTGCTGTTGAGTCTTCTCCAACCCAGAGTGACTCCATGTGCACATCTCTCCTAGAATGCCCCACCTCCATATGCAATCATTCTGGTAATGTAACCAGAGAGTTTTCTTGGAAAAATATGGAAGCGGTTTACCTTGGCCTCCTTCCATGCAGTAAATTTTGTTCTCTGGCCTCAACTCTCTCCCATGCCACTGCTGCCCAGCACAGGTGAGATTTTACTTGTAGCAGATTTTACTTGCCTTCCACTCGCTTGCCAGTTCCCAGACTAGAATTGGAATGGGTAAGTCTCTGATTGACTCTCCGTCCTGTAGCCCAGATTGGTAGAGTACTGGAAACTCTCCAAGTGCCATCCTGAGATTGGATATCCATTTTGCAGAGAGATAAATTAAGATTGTGAGAATTCCTTAAATGAAACAGAGAGTGCACATATGTTCATATCTGTAATTTTATTTATCCATTTGCTCTTCCTCCCTCCCAACCTCAAAGCACTTATGTACATATCTGCAATTTTATTTATTTGTACTGATGTCTGTATCCCTCCTCTCTAGACTGTGAGCTCGTTGGGGGCAGGGAATGTCACTATTCATTGTATTGTACTTTCCCAAGAGCTCGGTACAGAGCTTTGAACACAGTAAACTCTCAATAAATATGATTGAATGAATGAATGAGTGGAGAGTCAAACAAAAAGTATCATTATAATTGCCAAATTAGCAGTTGGATATTATGCAAGTCTTATGTCTTGATTTTCTCCTGAGGCTGATTTTAGAGTTAAATTAGCAGACCTGCAGAATAGATTTGAGTTCTCTTCATTAACGATCAATGACATTTACTGAATACTTACTATGCACAGAGCACTGTACTGAGCATTTGAGGGATGGAAGAAATACAACAGAATTAACAGACACATCTCCTATGTATAAGAAGCTTACGGTCTAGAGGCTGCAATAATTATGATTGTTGTTAAGCGCTTACTATGTGCATACTATCTCCATCCCCCCAATCTTACCTCCTTCCCTTCCCCACAGCACCTGTATATATGTATATATGTTTGTACATATTTATTACTCTATTTATTTTACTTGTACATATCTATTCTATTTATTTTGTTAGTATGTTTGGTTTTGTTCTCTGTCTCCATCTCTTAGACTGTGAGCCCACTGTTGGGTAGGGGCTGTCTCTATATGTTGCCAACTTGTATTTCCCAAGCGCTTGGTACAGTGCTCTGCACACAGTAAGCGCTCAATCAATGATTGATTGATGGATTGATTGCTGGGCACTGTACTCCATGATGGATACAAGTAAATCACATTGGACACAGTCCCTCTCCCACATAGGGTTCACCTTCTCAATCCCCATTTTACAGATCAGGTGACAGACACAGAGGAATGAAGTGACTGTCCCAAGGTCACACAGCAGAGAAACAGCAGAGCCGGGATTAGAATCCATGACCTACTGACTTCCCAGGCCCATGCTCTGTCCACAAAGCCTTGCTGCTTCCCGTAAAAAATATGTCCATCAAACAGAATGTGA
Organism: Tachyglossus aculeatus; assembly: GCF_015852505.1. Classification (NCBI taxonomy): domain Eukaryota; kingdom Metazoa; phylum Chordata; class Mammalia; order Monotremata; family Tachyglossidae; genus Tachyglossus; species Tachyglossus aculeatus. The sequence continues at coordinate 128,845,883 of NC_052067.1, read as the reverse complement.
AGAATACTACTAGACACATAGAAACAATAAACAAAAGTCAAAGCTTACAAGCTCCCGAGGGAGACAAGTAGCTACATTTTGAAAAGGAGCATAGGTTCACTCAGATGACCAAAGAGTAGACAACAACCTAATTAACTACACCAACAGAAATACTCAGGAATCCCAAGGAGGGCAGTGGGATGTCAGGATCAGCGAGGCAAGAATCAATATGCAAATGGCTCAATTAATTAATAAATAAATAAATTATATTTTTTGAATGCTTTCTTTTCTCCTTTAGACTACAAGCTCGTCTTAGGCAGGGAATGTGTCTGTTTATTGTTTTATTGTACTCAGAGCACTTAATACAGTTCTCTGTACACAGCAATAAATGCAATTGAATGAATGAATGAATACTGTGTGCAGAGCACTGTACTAAGCATTGGGAGAGTACAATATAATAGAGTTGGTAGAAGTTGGCTCTTGGAGTAGGTGGATTTTTATAGTTCTGTGAAGCTGGAAGAGATGTGCTCTGGTAAGTATGAGTGTGTAAAAGTCTACAAGTATCTAATTAGCATCTAAAGAGTATTTAAAGTCTATGATTGAAGAAAGTTTCAAAATTCTCCTTCCCTAGAAATGTCATATTGACAATAATTCACATACAAAGCATTGACTTTGGAAGGAAAAGTTCATTATGATGTTTTTTGCAGTTGCATTAAAATCTATATTTCAAGATTATGTTACATTCCAAATGTGTCTTTACAGATTCTCTGTTTGTACAAAAATCTGTTTTATATTTGTGTTCAGTTTATTTTTTTTTCGTATTACCATCCAGATGAGGATTTGAATCAGCCCCTAATGCATTGCTTCCCTACTTAAGTATACCATGGAGGGAAGAAAACTAGGAATGATTTGCTTTAGTAGCTGAGATAAGACCACTGAATTTCAGTAGACAGAAATTCTAGAGTTGAAATATATTAGCCCTCTTCTAGAGAGTTAACTCCTCTGTAACCATGAAGATCCAATCAATGGCATTTATTGAGTGATTTCTGTGTGCAAAGCACTGTACTAAGTGATTGAGAAAGTACAATTGGTGGACATATTCCCTGCCCACAATGACCTTACAGTTTAGAGGGGGAGATAGACAATATGAATAAGTAACAAATACGTATGTAAGTGATGTGGGGCTGAGGGTGGAGGGAGTGTCTGCGTAACAGGTAGCAATGCAAAATGCACCAATCTGTCGTTGAACACAGAGCACATTACTGACATTTTCATTTTGCGTAGTATGTATTTGGTCATATTTCTGATGTTATTTTTGTGTTTTATTGTTTCACAGCTCCCCACAAGTCTGCTTCCATGTCCTCTCACCCATTTACAATCAGATTGTGAATCCCTTGCATGACAGGGTCTGTACCCAATTTCCTACTGTGTATTCTTTCCCAGCACTTTGCACACAGTAAACACTTAGTAAATACTATTACTGCTACTACTACTACTACTACTACTAATGCTAGTACTGCTAATTAACTAGAGGGACAGCATACAGAATAGAGCAACAATAACCTCAACCAAAAGGGCTTTTGATTTATTTAGCAAAAAGCGTTATTTATTTAAAAAACATATATACACATGCACACAGTACTATATATAATTATCACTAACAAATATATAGCATAAAAACCCACCACAAACTGAAATGTTACTACAATAAAAAAAAATCAACACAAGAATACATTCCAAAATGTAAATTTTCCATAGCAAGGGCATTAATTTAAAGGCAATATACCTAGTCTATTGTATCATCAAATAAATGTCGAAACAGATGGCCTTTACGGTGCAAAAATGCCTATTTTAGAAAGCTACAATAATTGAATCAACAAGATTTATTTTTATAAGATAACAATGGCATGAAAAAAGCCTCACAATACAAACCACCATTTCATCTTGCATTTCAGTAAATTGGCCAGTTCCTTCTTAAATATATCTATCCATATAAATGTTGTATAAAAAAAATCAGTATAGGTAAAAGCCTCCAAGACAGGAGCTTTAATATGCACAGCACAAGGATATGCTACAAAAAAAAAACAAGAAAGCTCTGTCAATTCATTAACTGCATTTGTTAGGAAACTGCCAATGAAGAGCAGGTGCTTATTAATGTAATTCAGTGAGCCTGGAAAGACAATTTAAATGCAATTCAGTTTTGCTTAGATGGCAATCAGTAGTTCCAAATCTAGTTTTGGGAGTCATGGAACACCATCCCTCAAGCAACCTGCATTCACCTCGCAATGATCTCACAAAATAACTAAGGGAATGAAAGAAATTCTCCTATAAATCAATGGTATTTATTGAGAGTGCTTACAATGTGCTTGTAGTAAGTGCTTGGGAGAGAATACAATGAAACAATAATGGCAGACGTTCACTTTTCTCAAGGAGTTTATAGTCTAGACACAGCCTCCTCACTTGCCTTTTGTCTCTGCCTTCACATCTCACAACCTCCTCAACCTCTCTGGGACCCCCAAAGCCTCACCTGCCTAATAATTGTGGTATTTGTTAAGCACTTACTATGTGCATTCACTGTAGTAAGCGCTGCGGTGGTTTCTAGACAGTGAGCCCGCTGTTGGGTAGGGACCATCTCTATATTTTGCTGATTTGTACTTCCCAAGTGCTTAGTACAGTGCTCTGCACACAGTAAGCACTCAATAAATACGATTGAATGAATGAATGAGTACAAGCAAGTCCGGTTGGACACAAGCCCTGTCCCACATGGGGCTCCAGTCTCAATCCTCATTTTATAGATGAGGTAACTGAGGCCCCGTGAAGTGATTTACCCAAGGTCACACAGCAGACAAGTGGTGGAGCCGGGAATAGATTTTCCTGTGCTCTTCATATTAGCCCACAGATCCCTCCGGTTTTTTGACCCCATCCAATTTTCTCAAGTCAACATGCCCCATTTAGTTCCCATACCCAAACTACCTTCCCTTTATCAGTCAATAAATGAATGGCATTTATTGAGCACTTACTACATGCAGAGCACTGTATGACCAACCTGATGCCTTCAACAACACCCTTTCTGCTGAACTCAATTCACTCTCTCCCTTATCCCTTCAACAACACCCTCTCTGCTGAACTCAATTCACTCTCTCCCTTATCCCTTCACCTATCTTGCAACACAAACACACAGCCGGGGATCACCTCCACAATCTGTTTCCTTCACTCCGGTGGGCCTCAGAGGTCTACTGGTGAAAGTTCAGATATCAGGCTGACCTCAATTTCATCCTTGCAGCTATAACTCTGCCCTCTCCTCTGCCTGTCAACATTATTTCTTCATCCTTGTTAACTCCCATGCCCACTGCTCTCTCCAGTTTTTTCAGACATTTAACTCCCTCCCCATCCCTTGCCCCTAATGATCTAGGCAGAAAATTCCTTGATAAATTGAAACCATCAAGTGTGATCTCCTCAAAATCTCCCCTGGTCCTCTCCAGTCCCTCCCTCCTTCTGCCCCTTCTTCAACTCTCCCATCTTTTCTAAGAGTATCTCTTGAGATCGCCTTCCTTCTCTCAAAATCCACCCACTCCACCTATACCTCTGACCTCAACTCTTTGCACTGTATCAAAAAACTTACTCCATCTCTTCTTCCCTCCTTGACTACCATCTTCAACTGTTCACTTCAATGGCAACTTCCCCACTGCTTTCCAACTTGTTCAAGTCCCCCCTACCCTAAGAAAACACCCTCCCTTTACCCCATGTTTCCGTCGAGTCATCTCCCCATCACTCTCCTACCAGTCATTTCCAAACTCCTTGAGCCAGTTATCTATATCCTCTGCCTCCACGTTCTCTCCTCCAACACCTCCAATCTGTCTTCCATCCCCTTTACTGCACTGAAACTGCCCTCTCAAAAGTCACCAATTATCTCCTCCTTGCTAAATCCAATAGCCTCAATTCCATTCTAATTCTCCTCAACCTCTCAGCTTTCTTTGACACTATGGACCACCCCTTCCTTCTGGAGACATTATCCAACCTTAGCTTCACTGACACTGTCCTCTCCTGGTTCTCCTTCTATCTCTCTGGCCGCTCATTCTCAGTATCTTTCAAGACTCTTCCCCTGCCTCCTACCCAATTAGTCAGTCAGTCGATTGAATTTATGGCATGCTTACCGTGTGCAGAGCACTTGGGAGAGTACAATATAGCAATAAACAAACACATTCCCTGCCCACAACGAGTTTACAGTCTCAAGGACCACTCCCTTGAAGAACTCATTCGCTCCCACGGCTTCAACTATCATCTCTAAGCGGATGATTCTTAAATCTGCAACTCCAGTACTTCTCTCTCTCTGCTTCTCTGCAGTCTCACAAAGGGGCCTAGGAATCAGAAGGTCATGAATTCTAATCTGGGCTCTGCCATGTGTCAGTAGTGTGACCTTGGGCAAATCACTTCACTTCTCGGGACCTCAGTTCCCTCATCTGTAAAATGGAAGTTGAGACTGAGAGCCCCATGTGGAACAGGGACTGTGTCCAACCCAATTTGCTTGTATCCTCTTCAGTGCTTAGTACAGTGCCTGGAACATAGTCAGCGCTTAATTGCATAATTATTAATTATTATTATTCAGGACATCTCTACTTGGATGTCCCATCAACACCTCAAATTTAACATGTCCAAAACAGAACTCCTCATCATACACTCAGAACCTTATCATCCCCGTGATTTTCCCAAACTGTAGACAACACCATCATTCTTCCTGTCACAAGCCTATAACCCTAGCATTATCACTTTGAGACTCATCACTTACATTCAAATCACATATTCACTGTCACCAAATCCTATCAGTTCACAATTAAAATCCATTTCATTAAAATCCACCCTTTCTCTCCATCCAAACTGCTACCATGCTAATTCAAGAACTTATCCTCTCACATCTCAATTACTGCATCAGCCTCTTTGCTGATCTCCTTGCTCCCATTTCTCCTCACTTCAGTCCATACTTCACTCTGCTGCAGGGATCATTTTTCTATAAAACCATTCAGCCAGTGTTTCCCTACTCCTCAAGACTCTCCAGTGGTTAGGGACTGTCTCTATATGTTGCCAATTTGTACTTCCCAAGCGCTTAGTACAGTGCTCTGCACATAGTAAGCACTCAATAAATACGATTGATGATGATCCACCTCCTCATTGAAGAGGAACTCCTTACCATAGAATTTAAGGCACTCAATTACCTTACCTCCTCCCTCATTACTTCCCTGATGTCCCATGTCAGGCTAATAGTCTTAATCCCCATTTTACAGATGAAGTAACTGAGGCACAGGGAAGTTAAGTGACTTGCCCAAGGTCCCACAGCAGACAAAAAATGGAGTCAAGATTAGAACGCAGTACCTTGACTCCCAGAACCATTCTCTTTCCACTAGGCAACACTGCTGATTGAGTGCTTTCTGTGTGCAGAACACTGTGCTTAGGGCTTGTACAGTAACAAGTTACTCAGAGTTGGTAGACAAATTTCCTGCCCACAAGGAGCTCACAGTCTAGAAGAGGAGAAGATAGAAGGAATAGAAGAATTGAAGGCTTACTCAGAGAAGGGCTCTTAGAGATGTGATTTTAATAAGGCTTTGATAGTGGGGAGAAGTGTAATCTGTCATACATACATGAAGCAGGTGGGAGTTCCAGGTAAGAGGGAGGATGTGGGCAATGAGTTGGAGATGAGATAGGCAAGATATTAATATGTCTAAATTTCCATCAAGGAAAAACTCCTACTTATTTATTTTTTTACAAATTAGAAAACATTTGTTCATACTGTAGCACATGTGACTGGTTGGCTTTATAGTGAAACAAAAGCAGACACTTGACTATATAACTAAGTAATGAAACAACTTACAGCTAGGCAGCCAAATAGCTGTTTTTATTTTCCTACAAAGCCAATGGCGAAAGTCAATTGAAACTCATAAGGAATGGATGCTACGAATGTTTTATAGCCTCAAAAGGTATAATGTTCAATGCCCAGGGCACATCTGATCTGAAGAAATTGTACTGGGATTAGATCCTTATGCTGTTATATTAACTCAAGATTTTTTCTTGTTGTTGTTCAGAATGATTCTTAAGAACAAGACCATAGCAGTGAACTTCAGATGTGATCTGTGTATTGAACGCAGAAAAATGGATAGAATCTCGAAGACAAGGGTTAAGGCAATGTTAAAAAGCAGCCTTTCCTTCAGCTAGACTATAATGATACTTTCAGCTATTGACTTTTTAGTAGGTAACAATATGTTTTAATTATGCAAGTCACCAAATGAGTACACATATACAATTGTGGACGGGGCTGGGGGTGTATGTGTGTGGTGGGTATGTGTATGGTTTGGAAGGAAAAAATGCAGCATGGATCCTTTTTTCTTTTTTTTCTTTTGTTAATTGAGCATATATTCCTTGTCTTATGCCATCGAGTCGTTTCCGACCCATAGCGACACCACGGATACATCTCTCCCAGAACACTCCACTCTCCATCTGTAATCATTCTGATAGTGTATCCATGCAGTTTTCTTGGTAAAAACATGGAAATAGTTTACCATTGCTGCCTTCCGTGCAGTAAATTCTCATCACCACCCTCAACTCTCTCCTGTGCCGCTGCTGCCCAAAATGGGTGGGTTTTGACTTGTAGCAGATTGCCTTCCACTCGCTAGCCACTGGCCAAACTAGGAATGGAATGGGTAGGCCTCCGTTGGACTCTCACCTCCGTAGCTGAGATTGGTACAGTACTGGAAACTCTCCAGGTGCGACCCTGAGAGGGTAACAAAAATAATAATGATAATGATGGCAATTGTTAAGCGCTTACTATGTGCAAAGCACTGTTCTAAGCGCTGGGGAGGTTACAAGGTGATCAGGTTGTCCCTGGCTCACAGTCTTAATCTCCATTTGACAGATGAGGTAACTGAGGCCCAGAGAAGTGAAGTGACTTGCCCAAAGTCACACAGCTGACAATTGGCGGAGCTGGGATTTGAACCCCGACCTCTAACTCCAAAGCCTGTGGTCTTTCCACTGAGCCATGCTGCTAGAAACTTGTACCTTTGTACTATCTTGAGCTTTTAGCACAGTGCACTGCATCCAGTGGCACTCAATAAATACTGTTATCATCACCACCATTCTAAATAATTCCTTAGTGCTCCTGTCTAAGAATTCACCCCTTCAAAGTCTCTTGGAAGAACTAGTCTCATCATTTTGAACAGTATGGCTTGGTGGATAGAGAATGGGCGTCAGAGGTCATGGGTTCTAATCCAGGCTCTGCCACTTGTCTGCTGTGTCACCCTGGGCAAATCACTTCACTGAGCCTCAGTGACCTCATTTGAAAAATGGGGATTAAGACTGTGAGCCCCAGCAGGGTCAGGGACTGTGTCCAACCCAATTTGGTTATATACACCCCAGTGCTTAGTACAGTGCCTGGCACATAGTAAGTGCTTAACAAATACCACAGTAATTATTACTGTGGTACAGTAATACAACAGAATTGATAGAAAGGCTCCCAGACCATTTGGTAAGTAGGCCCTTCCTACTCAAAGTGAGTTTTCCTCTCTCCAGTCAGTAGTATTGCAAAAGACCCAAGTGTAGAATATATTCTTAACTGAAACATGGCCCTAGAACACCACAAAATGATATAAATCCAACATTTTAAATGTATTGATTGGATTTAAAATATTTTCAATCATATTTATTGATAGCTTACCATGTAGAGCGCACTGTACTAAGTCCCTGGGAGAGTACAATAGATTATTTTATTTATTAATTTCTCTTTGTCCCTTCACCAGTGTTGCCAACTGCCTAGATTTTGTTCAAGTTCACCTCCAGTGTATCGCAGCCCCTGGAGCTCAACATATTCTCCTTGTTCTTTATGAGTGGCCTGAAAACAGCCTCTTCAGCCATGTTGGTGGGAGCTCATTCATTAATTAAATCATATTTTTTGAGCACTCACTGTGTGCAGAGCATTGTACTAACTGCTTGTAAGAGTAAAATACAACAACAGACACATTCCCTGCCCACATTCTAAAGCAGGGGAGACAGACATCAATCCAAATAAATATTAGTACAGATATATATATATATATATATATATGCTGTGGGGCTGGGAGGGGTAAAAGGAGCAAATCAGGGTGATACAGAAGAGAGTGGTAGAAGAGGAAAGGGGGAGCTTAGGCTGGGAAGGTCTCTTAGAGGAGATGTGCCTTCAGTAAGGCTTTGAAGGGTGGGGAGAGCAATTGTCTGTTGGATTTGAGGAGGGAGGACATCCCAGACCAGAAGCAGCAAGTGAGCTAGGGGGTCGGTGGGGAGAGGTGAAGCATTCTGGCAGTCTCCTCCACCCAGCCCCACAGCACTGATGTACTGTTCAGTCAATCCATTGTATTTATTAAAAGCTTACTGTGTGCAGAGCATTGACTAAACACTTCCATTCAATCATATTTATTGAGCGCTTGCTTTGTGCAAAGCACCATACTAACCACTTGGGATAGCACAACATAACAATAAACAGACACATACCCTGCCCACAGTGAGCTTACAGTCTAGAGGAGGAGGAAAACATTAATAAATTATTTGGGAAAGTACAATGTAACAGAGTGCCCACAGTGATCTTACAGTTGAGAGGTGAAGACTATAAACCAGAGGGGGTGACACATGATAATAATAATAATAATAATGATTATGTTATTTGTTAAGTGCTTATTATATGCCAAGCATTGTTCTAAGCACTGGGGTAGACAAGAGGTAATCAGGTTGTCCCACGTGGGGCTCACATTCTTAATCCCCATTTTACAGGTGAGATAACTGAGGCCCAGAGAAGTTAAGAGCCTTGCCCGAGGTCACACAGCAGACAAGTGGCAGAGCTAGGCTTAGAACCCACGTCCTCTGACTCCCAAGCCCATGCTCTTTCCACTAGTCCATGCTGCTACTACTTCTATTGCATTTTCCCAAGTACACCAGTCTGTACACAGCAGCTGCTTGATAAATGCTAGTGATTGGTCCAATTGAACGTTTTTCCAACAATGTTTCATAGTGGATAGAAGGTTATAGGTTCTAATCCTGCCTCTGCCACTTGTCTGCTGTGTGGCCTTGGGCAAGTCACTTCACTTCTCTCTGCCTCAGTTACCTCATCTGTAAAATGGGGATTAGGATTTTGAGCCCCATGCAGGACAGAGATTATGTCCAACCTAATTTGCTTGTATTCACCCCAGCACTTAGTATAGCGCCTGGCACATAATAAAGGCTTAACAAATACCACTATTCTTGTTATTATCCACTAGAGGAGTAATAACAGTGAGAGTTTACAGGGTGCAGAGCACTGAACTAAATGTTTGGAGAGAATATACTCGTAGGAATTAGACATAGTCCTTTTCCTTCAGGGGTCTCATAATCTAAAAGCATAAGAGTATTATCACGAGTCCCTGGTTCATGCAAACCAGGACCTTCCTGGACTGGGGGAAGCCTCAGTGACACGTAATAGAAGCCAAACTACACCTCTGATCACCAAGGTTACTGTGAAAAGTTTTTTAATTTAGTTTACCAACATGCAAGGGAGTGACACATACAAACACACTCATTCACTCACTCCACTTCACCAAAGGTCCACTACCAGTCTGTGGTCAAAGGAGCCCATTCTGCCAGTGCTTCTTTCTGCTTCCAAGTGCTGCTATCCTGCTGCAGGTTCTTCCCTCTATACCTCAGCATGTCTCTTTCTGCATGCTTCTGTTCCTGATGTGCCTTGTGTGCCTCAAAGTAACCACCTTTTATCTGCTTTAGGCATGGAAGCTGTGGCTCTATGTGGCAGTTATTGATTGGTCCAGGCCTGTTACTGGGTAGAACAGGGAGAAAAAACCCCACCTCCCTCCACGCTCTGCTTCCCCAACAGGCCAGCAATCACCCGCCTCAGGTGGAGCCCATCAGTGCCTTTGCAAAGTCTCTTCCTGGTTGTTGTTCATAGGATCACAAAGTCATTAAAAAGGCAACTTGTTGTGGGCTCACCACAAATATAGTCCATTGACAACTGTTTCCTCTAGTACAGATGGGTTGATCATTCGATATTTTCCCCCTGATCCTATTGCCAATCTGTTTGAGCCAGGGTCTATATGGAGATCACTCAGATGAGAAGCAGTGTAGCCTAGTGAAGAGACTAGTGGTGATGATGATGGCATTTGTTAAGCACTTATTATGTGCAAAGCACTGTTCTAAGTGCTGGGGGGAATACAAGGTGATCAGGTTGTCCCACATGGGGCTCACAGTCTTAATCCCCATTTTACAGATGAGGTAACTGAGGCTCAGAGAAGTTAAGTGACTTACCCAAGGTCACACAGCAGACATGTGGTGGAGCCTGGATTCAAACCCATAACCTCTGACTCCAAAGCCCGTGCTCTTTCCACTGAGCCACACTGCTTCTCCATCATCATCATCAATCGTATTTATTGAGAGCTTACTATGTGCAGAGCACTGTGCTAAGCACTTGGGAAGTACAAATTGGCAACATATAGAGACAGTCCCTACCCAACAGTGGGCTCACAGTCTAAATGGGGGAGACAGAGAACAAAACCAAACAAACAAAATAAAATAAATAGAATAGATATGTACAAATAAAATAAATAAATAAATAGAGTAATAAATATGTACAAGCATATATACATATGTACAGGTGCTGTGGGGAAGGGAAGGAGGTAAGATGGGGGGGATGGAGAGGGGGACGAGGGGGAGAGGAAGGAAGGGGCTCAGTCTGGGAAGGCCTCCTGGAGGAGGTGAGCTCTCAGCAGGGCCTTGAAGGGAGGAAGAGAGCTAGCTTGGCTGATGGGCAGATGGTCCTGAGGATCAGGGGACCTGGGTTCTGTATCAACTCTGCCATTTACCTACTGTGTGACATTGGGTAAGGTACTTAACCTCTCTCTGCCTCTGTTTCCTCATCTGTAAAACTGAGATTCAATGGCTGTTTTCATTCCCCTTAGATAGTGAGCCCTATGTGGGACAGGGCCTGTGTCTGATCTGATTGTATTGTATCTATCCCAGAGCTTAATAGAATGCTGGATATATACAGGTACACTAGTCCTACCTAAATGCCACAAAAATACATTAGTACTGTTGATTGAGTTTCAGTAGCACTATACTAAGTGCTTTGGAGTATACAACACATAGAAGAAATATTCCTGGTTCTCAAGGAGTTTATAATCTATGTTTACAGCCACTAATATTAGATCACTGTGATTACCTGTGCTCTGTGTAGATTCTGGCTAAAGCTGGAAGTTTCTACAGGAAGAATATCTTCACAAAAATATACCTCAGATATCCCAGCCTGGACAGCCCACCCCTTGATCATCATTTTAGATCCAAAACATGGAATTTCAAAACTATTCGGGTATTTGTAATCAATGGGCTGAATGTCTCCATCCTCCTTAAAATGATCTCAGCTGAGCCATTTGCAAAGGTCAAGTAACCTTTTAATTTGGAAAGCATCAAGGAAGAGACACCAAAAGTAACATCTCTGGTGTTTTTTCTACTAACCCAAGAGAGGAAAAGGATCCAAGATCAAACTCTGAGGGACCAAACTCTTTCTCAATTGTCTTGCTGTTTGACACCTACCTGACTTCGCTTCTGCAGTTTGAAAGCTATCAAAAAGCCAACCCCAATTTCCTAATGGAAATGGGCTTTAAAATGTCATTTTATTCTCTAATGAAGTGAAAACGATTATCCATGTTTCCCAGTGGAAGAGAGAAAGATCACCGACTCCTTTTCCTTTCCCTTGGTTATTTGCTCTCTCTCTCACAAATGCATGTTGGGGACAAAAGGTTGATTGCAACAGCACAAGGTCTTTTCTTAATTTTCTTCATTTGGAAAATCTAATGGTTCTTCAGGAGAATAGGAATTCTGTACGAGTCTCTCTGCCTTTTCAAATACGGTTAGTCAGACATGGTAAACAAATGGATTTAAAATTAAACTGTGTACACGAGTTCAACTCTAAAGTCAAATGTAATTCCCTTGGTCCTATGTAAACAGGAGAGGGTTGTGAATCTGGTTCCTTCCTTCTCAATTTCCCAACAGCGCTGTACTCTCCGAAGTGCTTAGTATAGTGCTCAGCGCCTAATAAATGCTCAGTATAGTGCTCTGCACCTAATAATGCTCAGTAAATACAATTGATTGATTCATTCATTCATTTGGTGCTTTTCCTTCCAGAAATCTAAATGCTGTGGTGCGGCCAAAGATGTATGATTTCCATTTTTTCTGAAGATGTACTTGTGGATATTTTATTATTTTTAATTCCCACTTTGGTTATTCTCCTGGGCATTCAGCCAGGAAGGTCATTCTTTGTGTATGAATTATCATCCTTCTTGTACTGCTGAATAAACCTTCCCAACACTTCTCTCTACTGAGCTGCATTCTCCCTCAGCTTTGAGAGTAATTTTCAAAAGATACAAATGGCTCATAAAGGACATGCCAAACTCTCATGTTCTGACCCCCTTCTCTTGGCCATTGATGGCTCCTTCTGAGGTTCATCCTATCACTAGGCTAACAGATTGCCATAGCAGTATCGGGCTATGGCAAGCATTCACCTCCTGCCTTCAACTTCTGTGAGCCCGGGTAATTGCTCCAAGTTGGAGCCTTTGGTCAAAAAGATGTACCTCGGGCTTATCCGCTCCTTGGTTCAGTCATCTCATTTGCCAATGTTATGGGAAGCTATAGCAAAGTAGCCATAAGAAAGAGACTGTGGCCAGTAGATGGGTGCTTTAGAAGTTCTCTGGGCCTTTTCCTCAGTACCCTTTAGTGTTGAGACCTCTGAAAAAACTTCTTTTCCCTTTACTTCTCAAATTGAAGTTCCCTGGGGCATTCAGATGGAGAGATGGTTTCAGCTGCTTCAAAATAATTTGCTATTTGTAGACATTCTCCCACACCTTTCCACCAGTAGGGAGAGGCTGAACATCTCCTTGTCATCAAATATTCAGGACCCTCCTGCCATTGGCCTGAAATCTCCTCGGCGAAAGGCACACACTTTGTCAAGTTACAAAGCTTCTACCTGACTCAAATGTTGAGATATTGTAAATTGTCTTTTTTACTTTGCCCTATTCTCCCAGCATTTCTGAAATACAGTGCTTAGTTAATTCCCGAGAGGTTTCACAGAGAAATTGAGGATGAAGGAAAGGGATGGTGGGGTGGGTTGGGGTTGGTGGTGGGGGATGCGCTTTTACGGTCCCAATTTCCTCTAAAACCTGCCCCCCTTCTTTCTCAGACATTCTTAATTTTCTTCTGATGGATTCTGCTTTTAGCTTAACTGCAGCATCTGTGCTGGCAAATCGGCTACTCTCAACAGACAGAATTATGAGTCTCAGAAACAGGCAGATCCTGAGAAAAGGAAAAGAAACAAGAAAGCTCAAAAGAATCTAACGTGTGCCTTGCTATAATGATACCAAACATATGATGCTAATCAATTCAAGGCAGATGTCAGATCTCAGTATTTGCAGTTTCATGAGATCGGACTGTTGCTTGGAACCATAAAGGATTTCAGTGTGATTCTGTCTCAAGAAGTGTTGCCTATTTATACATCCCTTCTGCATCTCCCTGACTTGCTTCCATTATTCATCCCCACTACCACCCCCACAGCACCTTTATACATATCTGTAGTTTATTTATATTAATGTCTGGCCACCCCTTTTGACTGTACAATCATGTGGGAGGAGAATGTGTCTGTTATATTGTTAGATTGTACTCTCCCAAGTTCTTAGTACAATGCTTAGTGCATATTAAAGGTTCAATAAATATTATTGCCTGACTGACATCATCCAAAGCATTATGGCTATGTATCCCAGAAATATCACTTAAGTAAATTTCAGTTCAAATTAAGTTGCAAAATGGAAGTGCAATTCATTTTCCCCAACTACCAAGTGTGAAGATTGATTCATTCATTGGTATTTATTGAGCGCTTACTGTGTGCAGAGTACTGTACTAAGTACTTGGGAAGTACAGGTCAGCAACATATAGAGATGGTCCCTACCCAACAATGGGCTCATAGTCTAGAAGGGGAAGACAGATAACAAAACAAAACATGTAGACAGGTGATGAACAATGAAGTCCTACAGGTGGTGAAATATCATGTGAGGGGGATAAATGACAGGGGGCCCCAATAAGTCTAAGAGAAGGACTGATAAACACAAATGATGTTCACTATGAGAAAAAGTTTAGTACAGTGGTCTGCACACAGTAAGCACTCAATAAATATGATTGGATTGAATTGAATGAAATGCAAAAAAGACTGAATCTAGAAGTATGTGAGAGGGTCCAACAGCTCACACTGACAGGGACTGAACAAGTAAATAACCTTATAATAATAATAATAATAATATTTGTTAAGCACTTACTATGTGCCAAGCACTGTTTTGATCACATTCTACTGTTTCTTCTAATCACAGTTTATTTTTTAATGGTGTTTGTTAAGCACTTACTATGTGCCAGGCGCTGTACTAAGCACTGGGATACATACAAATTAAAATGATTGGATGCAGTCCCTGTCCCACACCGGGCTCACAGTCTTAATCCCTATTTTACAGGTGAGGTAACTGAGGTACAGCTAAGTGAAGTGACTTGCCCAAGGTCACACAGCAGAAAAGTGGGGGTGTGGGGATTAGAACCCAGATCCTTCTGAAGGCCTGTGCTCCCCCTTTAGGTTATAAACTCCTTGTGACCAGTGGGCACATCTACTAACTCTATTGTATTGTACTTTCCCAAACCCTCTTTACAGTGCTGTAGATACATGCTTGTTGGATCGGAGTCAGGAGATGAGTATAAGCTGGGATATGGAGAGCCCATCCCAGAAGGTGGTTATAGATATGGGATACTATATGAAGATCCATCTCGACATCTTAGAAAGGATGTACTAGAACTGGAGGAGACAAAGGGAAGAGCAACCAATCTGACCAGAGGTAGAGAAAATTCCCTTTGCTGATTTCTTCTCAGAATCGATTGTAACTTATGGAATTCATTATCACAGAATGTTATGTCAGTCTAAAATAATGGTAGAGTTCAGGAAAAGTTTGGATAAATTAATGGAAGGGAAGGCCATAATGGATTGCTAGAAATAATGGTAATAATAATGGTATTTTGTAAGTGTTTACTATGTGCCAGGTACTGTACTAAGCGCTGGGGTGGGTACAAGCAAATCTGGTTGGACAAAGTCCCTGTCCTATATGAGGTTCACAGTCTCAACCCCTATTTTACAGATGAGGTAGCTGAGGCATAGAGAAGTGAAATGACTTGCCCAAGGTAACACAGAGGACAAGGGGCAGAGCAGAATTAGAACCCATGACCTTTTGACTCCCAGATGCGTGCTTTCTCCCCTGTACCATACTGCTTCTCTAAATAAAGGAAGTGCTGTAGTGGTAAACCAGTTGAAAGCGATGGTCCATTCCTAACCAAGGAGAACAAACATAACACAGTTCCTCCAGGCATCCTATTGCTCATATCAGAAATAGAATAAAAGGTGGATGAACCCCGAGTGTTATTATCAATAAATAATTTATTATTTAAAGTACATGATAACTGCTTCATAAATACCACTATAATTATTATCATTATACTATAGAAAGGTAGTATATTGGAAATTATATTAGTGTTGAGAAAATGCAGTGTGTTCCTATCTTACAAGTATCGTGTATATATTTGGGTTTTCTGTAAACAGGAAAGAAGCGTAAAGAATTAATGAGTACAAAAAATACGTTTCCATTAATAACAATAATAATAATAAAAGGAGAACTTCTCTAGGAGGAAAACACCAAAAATGCAGTCCTTTCTGGAGGATCTGAATATGAAAGTCTCTGAAGGCAACAGTGTTTCAAATTCAAACATGTCCTTGTGGCATGTTGGAAAAACCAGTTTTCCTATGCAGCTTCCAAGCAGATTTGCTTCAGCAGGCTACAGTTTGAGGAGAAAGCATAAGACAAAGAGGACCAGCTATTCTGCATTGAAAAGCAACATGTAAGAAGATACATCTTTCCTCCACATAAGGGCATAAAGGCTTTTACTGCCCTTACACTGAGAGTCAATGTGACCTAGTGGAAAGGACAGTGTCCTGAGAGTCAGAGGACCTGGGTTCTAACCTTGGTTCTTCCACTTCTCTGCTGTGTGATCTTGGGCAAGTCACTCTCTCATAAGCTCGTTGAGGGCAGGGAATCTCTTAAGTGCTTAGTGCAGTACTTTGCACCCCGAAAGTGCTCAATAAATATAATTGACTCAACTTCTCTTTGCCTCAGTTACCTAATTTGTAAAATGGGGATGAATACCGTGAGCCCTAGGAGGGACAGGGACTGTGTCCAGCCTGATTATCTTGTACCTACCCCAGTGCTTAGTAGAGTGTCTGGCATATAGGAAGCACTTAACAAATTACTTTAAGAAACAAAAACAAAACAAACTATTCTTTTTATAGACGATGAAAACTAGGCTCCTAGTCTAATCAAATGTCATTTGTTACATTCAGTCTAATTGGGCGGACATTCCAAGCTGAAGCCTTTCCTAAATGATTGAGTCAAATCTTCTTGTCAATCATACAAGATGGAATAGGAAACACCAAGTTAAAAATAACTACAGAAAAAGAGCATATCGGCACAAGGATGCTCACACCAAACAAAAAAAAAATCAATCTGTTGAAACATTTTAAAGTCCCTTTCAACAAGACACTACTTATTCTTGAATACATTTAGATATTGTAAAATGCTCAATTTAAATATTTCTGGTAAGAATGATCATTAGGTTTTATATATGTATATATATATATATATATATATATATATGCAAAACCTAATACTGAGACAGTATACTAAAGCATTAAGAATGATCATTGGGATATAGAAATATATACATACATATACACACATATATATACACATGCACACATATGTGTATATATAATACATATAAAACTATTTAAGCATTAACTTAGAACAGTGCTTTGCACATAAGCTCTTAATAAATGCTATTATTAACTATCTTCAAAGAGAGAGATTGAGAGAGATGCGCAGTTAATGTTTCCATATAGATTTATGAACAATATCTACCAAAATGTGTGTGGAATATTTCACATACTAGTATTTCTACACTGGCAAACCCTCCATAAGCTGAAAAACACCACTTTTCACCTATCTTTCCCCTTCTTACATCCATTTTGCCAGGAGAGAGTCCTGTAAGTCAGAAAATTCTCTGAAATTCCTGAATTAAAGAGTTCCCAGTTAGGTCATAGGGACGAGGAGGCTCAGCCTCTTCTCGGCTTACTCTGGACTCATTGAGACTGAAGTGACCCTGGGAAGATGCCAAGTGCATTCGCACAGTGCCCTGAAGAGTGCTTCTTAAATTTGGAAACAAAGCACCAGAAAAGCAGAGGCCATAATCAGATTCCCTTAATTATGTATTGCCCAAACTGGAGAAACAGGCATCCATCTGGATTCACAATCTGTAGAATCTAAACTCCATGTGGGCAGGGATCGTGTCTACCAACATTATTGTACTATGCTTTCCCCAAGCACTTGGTTCAGTGTTCTGCACACAGAACGCACTCAATAAATATAGTTGTTTGATAGGTACATGTGCATGCATAGACAGTAGATCTATTGACTCACATTATTGAACTACTGCATAGAATTGAGAAGCAGTGTGGCTTATTGCCAAAAGCACAGGCTTGGGAGTCAGAGGATGTGGGTTCTAATCCTGGCTCTGCCACTTGTCCGCTGTGTGACCTTGGGCAAGGCACTTAACTTTTCTGGACCTCAGTCACCTCATCTGTAAAATGGGGATTAAGACTGTTAGCTCCACGTGGGACAACCTGATTACCTTGTATTTTTACCCCAGTGCTTAGAACAGTGCTTGGCAGATAGTAAGTGCTTATCAAGCAGTGTGGCTCAGTGGAAAGAGCACAGGCTTTGGAGTCAGAGGTCATGGGTTCAAATCCCAGCTCTGCCAATTGTCAGCTGTGTGACTTGGGCAAGTCACTTCACTTCTCTGTGCTTCAGTTACCTCACCTGTAAAATGGAGATTAAGACTCTGAGCCCCCTGTGGGATGACCTGATCACCTTGTAACCTCCCCAGTGCTTAGAACAGTGCTTTGCACATAGTAAGTGCTCAATAAATGCAATCATTATTATCAAATACCATAATTATCATTATTATTAACTGAAGGACAACTCTACACAGGTATGTAGAGCAACTGCAGTGACTCACCAGAAGATTTGGATTTACCAGACTGCCATATTTGAATTCTCGATTCATTCCATTAATGTCTCCTTAGCGGGACAGGATTAAAAATAAGATCATGGAACACAGCCTACCCAATTAGAGAAGCAGCGTGGCTCAGTGGAAAGAGCCCGGGCTTGGGAGTCAGAGGTCATGAGTTCTAATCAATCAATCAATCGTATTTATTGAGCACTTACTATGTGCAGAGCACTGTACTAAGCGCTTGGGAAGTACAAATTGGCAACACATAGAGACAGTCCCTACCCAACAGTGGGCTCACAGTCTAAAAGGGGGAGACAGAGAACAAAACCAAACATACCAACAAAATAAAATAAATAGGATAGAAATGTACAAGTAAAATAAATAAATAAATAAATAGAGTAATAAATATGTACAACCATATATACATATATACAGGTGCTGTGGGGAAGGGAAGGAGGTAAGATGGGGGGATGGAGAGGGGGACGAGGGGGAGAGGAAGGAAGGGGCTCAGTCTGGGAAGGCCTCCTGGAGGAGGTGAGCTCTCAGCAGGGCCTTGAAGGGAGGAAGAGAGCTAGCTTGGCGGAGGGGCAGAGGGAGGGCATTCCAGGCCCGGGGGATGACGTGGGCCAGGGGTCGATGGCGGGACAATGCTGGCTTCACCCCTTGTCAGCTGTGTGACCTTGGGCAAGTCACATCACTTCTCTGTGCCTCAGTTCTCTCATTTGTAAAATGGGCATTAAGACTGTGAGCCCCACGTGGGACAATCTGATCACCTTGTATCCCCCCAGCGCTTAGAACAGTGCTTTGCACATAGTAAGCGCTTTAATAAATGCCATTAAAAAAAATATCCTCAATCAGCTGCTAAGGGGGAAACCATATACAGTGAGGCTGGAAGAAATGTTTTAAAGACCCACAGAAGCCAAACCTCCACTGCTGTGGAACAGCAGAAGACAGCTGGGTTTCAGCAGCTGTGGACTAATCAGCATAGATTGCAGCAGTTAGGGATCAGGTTAAACCTCAGAGCAGAGTTTGAGATTATCAAGGTTTCACAACATCTCTAAAATCTGCCCTATTCTCTCCAATCAAACTGCTACCACATTTATCCAAGCATTTATCTTACCCCACCTTGGCAATTTTAACAGCCTCCTTGCTGACTTCCCTGCCTCCTGTCTCTCTCCACTCCAGTCCGTACTTCACTTTATGAAACCATTCAGTCCACAGTTTCTCATTCCTCAATAACTTCTAGTGGTTGCCCATACACCACCGTATCAAACAGAAAATCCATGCCTTCAGCTTTAAAACGCTCCAATCATCTTGCTCACTCCTACCTTACCTCGTAGCTTTACTATTACTAATAATAATAATGATGATAGTATTTGTTAAGCACGTACTATGTGCAAAGCACTGTTCTAAGTGCTGGGGAGGTTACAAGGTGATCAGGTTGTCCCATGTGGATTAAGACTGTGAGACCGACATGGTATATGGCTATATGTGTATATATATATATACATATATATGTGTATATATATATGTATATACATGTATATATATAAACAACATTTTTCCATTCATTTCTATAGTCGCTAAAGTCCAGACAATTAATGAAATAGTTCAGCTTAGTAAATATTTCAGATGAATGTTACAAAGTGGGCTCCAGACCTTGGTAGCCAAAAAATTTCTAGAAAAACAACAAAATCAGAGTGGAAAATCAAAACAGAATATTATAGTTTCATCAAAGTAAAACTGTTTGCAGTATGAGGCTGTGGGGGCTAATGGTTCAGCATTGAATTACACTGAGTCGTTACCAGAAAATTATGAAAGTCTTGCTAAAGGCCTAGCAACACAAGGTTCCTATACAAACCATCCAGAATATCTTTATTTTTAGCTCCAACAGTAAAATAAATGAAAAGAAAAAAAAAATACTTGCAGCAAGCTGAATAGATTCCACTTGACTGGGCACCAGAACAAGGGACATTAGACGGGAAGGGGGGAGGAGTGACATGATTACCGTGGAAACACAGGTATTTGGGCGGCCTGTTATTATAAATAAAAGAAAAATTCCAAATAATATAACAAGTCAAAGGGTTAGGAACAGTGAACAATTGCTTTCCTTTATTAGTACCATTTATTTTTCAACTCTACGCCTCTTAATTTCAATAAACCCTTGAATTCCAACACATTTTTCTCCTCACAAGAAACATTATAAAGCCCCGAACTATAAATGTACTAAAAGATTGTTGGGGCCTGTCAGGGTATCTTACTTGATATTTATTAATTGCTCTGTCATGGAGGTAAGAAAGGATTCAAAATGAATTTTAAATCCATGAAGTCCAGGGGTGGAAGAGGCTGCCTGTCCTTGCCTGTCAATCCCAGTGCTCTCTCTGCTGCTATCACTAACAATGCCCAAGGTTCTGGAGCCAAGGTGCCAAGGCAGAGATTTTTACTTCCCACAAAGTGAATTGGGATGTCATCCCCTCGTCCCCCTCTCCATCCCCCCCAATCTTACCTCCTTCCCTTCCCCACAGCACCTGTTTATATGTATATATGTTTGTACGTATTTGTTACTCTCTTTATTTATTTATTTATTTATTTTACTTGTACATATCTATTCTATTTATTTTATTTTGTTAGTATGTTTGGTTTTGTTCTCTGTCTCGCCCTTTTAGACTGTGAGCCCACTGTTGGGTAGGGACTGTCTCTATATGTTGCCAACTTGTACTTCCCAAGCGCTTAGTACAGTGCTCTGCACACAGTAAGCGCTCAATAAATACGATTGATGATGATGATGATCCCCACTAATAGTAGAGCAGTGTGGTCTACTGGAAAGAGCAATGGCCTGGGTTCTTCCCGTTCTACCCATTGCCCGCTATGTAATCTTGGCCAAATCACTTTACTTTTACTTTTACTTTTTACAGATGAGTTGCCTCATCTGTAAAATAAGATTCAATGCCTGTTCTCCCTCTTACTTAGACTATGAGCCCCATATGGGACAAGGACTGTGTCTGACCTGATTAACTTGTGTCTACCTCAGTGCTTAGAACAGTGCTTGGCACATACTTAGGCCTTAACAAATACCACTGTAATAATAATAATAATAATAATAATAATAATAATAATAATAATAATAATGTTCTTAAGTGGCTACCAGATAAGTCCAAACAAAAAATTTTAAATGGCATTTTTTAAGCACTTACTATGTATCAGGCACTGTACTAAGAGCTGGAGTAGATATAAGTTAATCAGGTTGAACACAGTCCATATCTCGCATGTGGCTCATAGTCTTAATCCCCATTTTACAGATGAGAGAACTGAGCCACAGAGTGGTTAAGTTACTTGCCCAAGGTCACACAGCTGACAAGTGGAAGAGCTGGGATTAGAACCCAGGTCCATAATAATAATAATAATGATGATGGTATTTGTTAAGGGCTTACTATGTGGAAAGCACTGTTCTAAGTGCTGGGGGGATACAAGGTGATCAGGTTGTCCCACGTAGGGCTCACAGTCTTCATCCCCATTTTACAGATGAGGGAACTGAGGCACAGAGAAGTTAAGTGACTTGCCCAAAGTCACACAGCTGACAAGTGGCAGAGCCGGGATTTGAACCCATGACCTCTGACTCCCAAGCCTGTGCTCTTTACACTAGTCCATGCTGCTTCCCAAAATAATAATAATTATTATTATTATTCCACGCTTATTATTATTAGTCCACTCTCCAATCCCTGTCACTCTTTAATTCTTTCTCACCCTCTTCACTCCCCATGCTCCTTCACTCCCAAATGTCTAAATCTGCCTCCCCATTCTAGTGGTCCCCTGATGTTTCTCTGTCCCCCTGCCACTATCTCCTACCTGGCATGATGTTTTTTAAAATCTCATCTCCTTCTTATACCTGGTCCCTTCTCTGATTTATAGCCCTCATTTCCAAGACGGAAAAAGCCACGGGGACTGAGTAGAAGCTGGAGGGAGAGGAGGTGGCAATGAGGGCACCATCATAGCTCTCCTCATTCAAAGCCATAGTCTGGCCTGGTCCCACCAAAAATTTTCATCCCAGCAGTCACAGTCTCCAATAAAAAAAAAAAAAAAAAAAAAAAAAAAAATAATAATAATAATAATAATAATAACAATAATAATGTCATTTGTTAAGTGCTTACTATTCACAAAACTCTGTTCTAAGCACTGGGGAGGATACAAGGTGATCAGATTGTCCCATGTGGGGCTCACAGTCTTCATCCCCATTTTACAGATGGGGTAACTGAGGTCCAGGGAAGGTAGGTGACTTGCCCAAAGTCACACATCTGACAATTGGAAGAGCCGGGATTTGAACCCATGACCTCTGACTCTTTCCATTGAACCACACTGCTTCTCAATACTTCTGGAGCCACGTTGCCTCTCCAGTACTGCCAAACTGTAGGAAAGTCAGGGGGAAAAGGAGAAAATTCCTGATTTCCACTTCAATTGATTGTCTCTGTCTTCTCTTTCTTCTAGACTGTGAGCCCACTGTTGGGTAGGGACTGTCTCTATATGTTGCCAGCTTGTACTTCCCAAGCACTTAGTACAGTGCTCTGCACACAGTAAGCACTCAATAAATACAATTGATTAATTGATTGATTGATTACACCACTTCTTATCTGCATGGTAGTGGAAAAGAAGAAAGCAGCTATTTGGAGCAAAAGAGAGAAAATTCTCAAATAGGAATTGTGGGTTGGAAACAGAGAAGCAGCATGGCGTAGTGGATAAAGCACAGGCATGCGAATCAGAAGGTCCTGGGTTCTAATCCCACCTCCATTATTTGTCCACTGGGTGACCTTGGACAAGTCATCACTCCTCACTGTACCTCGCTCTCACCCGTCCCGCCGTCGACCCCCGGCCCAAGTCCTCCCCCTGGCCTGGAATTCCCTCCCTCCGCACATCCACCAAGCTAGCTCTCATCCTCCCTTCTAAGCCCTACTGAGAGCTCACCTCCTCCACGAGGCCTTCCCACACTGAGCCCTCTTTTTCCTCTTCTCCTCCCCATCTCCCCCACCCTACCTCCTTCCCTTCCCCACAGCACCTGTTTATATGTTTGTACAGATTTATTGCTCTATTTATTTTACTTGTACATTTTTACTATTCTATTTTTTTTGTTAATGATGTGTACTTAGCTTTAATTCTATTTGTTCTGACGACTTGACACCTGTCCACATGTTTTGTTTTATTGTCTGTCTCCCCCTTCTAGATTGTTAGCCCGTTGTTGGGTAGGGACCATCTCAATATGTTGCCAACATGTACTTCCCAAGCGCTTAGTACAGTGCTCTGCACACAGTAAGCGCTCAATAAATACAATTGAATGAACAAATGAAAGAATAAACTTCATTTATTGGTACTTCAGTTACCTCATCTGCAAAATGGGGGTTGAGACTGTAAGCCCCACGTGGAACAGGGACTGCGTCCAACTTGATTTGCTTGTATCCAGCCCAGCTCGTACAGTGCCTGGCACATAGTAAGCACTTAAATGCCAATTAGAAATGATTTAATGTAACTTTAGATTTCTCATTAATCTTCTCCTACTTCTTTGTTATTATCACTATGTCTTCTTCCCTACTCAGAGACAGACTTGGACACTTTTGCGTGATCATAATCACTTCACAAGGAACCAAGGCACAACAACTAAAAGTCAGTGTTACGGGGCAATGCTTGAAAGAAAAAAATTCCAGATGGGCTGCATTCCTGCAACCACATTATAGCTGTAGTCTCTAAAACCCTCATCTGATCAAAAAATTGTGTTGCCTCAAATATTGTTTCAGTGGTGAATAAGGGTCTCAGGGAGAAGTAGTTTGAAAATAATTGATACCGTATATGGCTCCTGTCCAACCAATGAAATTCAAGAAGGTTGGAGCTGATAATAATAATAATAATAATGATAATAACAATGGTATTTGTTAAGCACTTACTATGTGCAAAGCACTGTTCTAAGTGCTGGGGGGATACAAGGTGATCAGGTTATCCCACGTAGGGCTCACAATCTTAATCCCCATTTTACAGATGAGGTAACTGAGGCACAGAGAAGTTAAGTGACTTGCCCAAAGTCACACAGCCAACAAGTGGCGGAGCCGGGATTAGAATCCATGCCCTCTGACTCGCAAGCCCGTGCTCTTTCCACTGAGCCACGATGTGAAGCTGGTTTTAACCACTGTTCTTGGTCTGGTCCTTTCTCTGACATTTATCAGGGATTATTCTCACTTGATAATTGTTTAGTCTATTTCCAGTTAAAAACGAATTTTAAATAGTTTCATTTGATTCCTTTTGCAACTCCAAGTAATCCTGTCACCCTTTTTGAACTAAGTGTCAAAGAAATAGGACACACTTAGTAATGTCTTTTTCGAGAATAAAGGACAATTGCATATTTATAGATCTAGGTATAGATACCTTTCTGATCAAGCCACAACACATGGCAAGGCAATTGACTGTATGCTCCCCTATTAGTACAATGTGCTCTGCCTAAATCTATTCAAATTGGGCTCTAGAATGTCACATTCTAACATTTGTTACAATCTATATCCCCAATAGAATTCATGACAGTATTATGTCCTTGTTCAGCACATGCTATGTGTCAAACACTGTTCTAAGTTCTGGGGTAGATATAAGTGATTCAGGCTAGCCACAGTCCCAGCCCCATGGTGCAAATAGAATGGAGTAGGATTTAATCCCCATTTTACAGATGTGGTAACTGAGGGACAGAAAAGTTAAAAGACTTGCCCAAGGTCACACAGGAGACAGGTGGCACAGCCAGAATTAGAACCCAGGTCTTCTGTTTTCCAGGTTCGTACTCTTTCCAGTGTATAAATTGATGGTGGAATGTAGAAACAGAATTATTTGCATGTAGAAACAAAAGTATAATAGAAAGGTGGATGGGCAAATAAATGAGTGTTTAAATTCCCCTGAAGTTGCCAGGGGAACTGGCAACTTGCCAACTTGTTGCAACTTGTTGGCAACTATGTTGCCAACTTGTACTTCCGAAACACTTAGTACAGTGCTCTGCACACAGTAAGTGCTCAATAAATATGATTGATTGATTGATTGATTGAAGTTTCCCCCCTTCTAGACTGTGAGCCCACTTTTGGGTAGGGACCGTCTCTATATGTTGCCAACTTGTACTTCCCAAGCGCTTAGTACAGTACTCTGCACACAGTAAGCGCTCAATAAATACGATTGAATGAATGAATTTAAATAGCAGAGAATGTAAATAATATTAATAAAACTGTTACAGGAGTAACTAAATGCTGGGGAAGTACCTGGGAAGGTAGCACCTGGGGAGAAGAAAAAAATAAAATTAGAAACTTTTTCTTTGTTTCTTTAATTTTTTAATGGTATTTGTTCAGCACTTACTATGTGTTGGACTCAGTACTGAGCACTGGGGTAGAGACAAAAAAATCAGGTTCATTCATTCAATCATATTTATTGAGAGCTTACTGTGTGCAGAGCACTGTACTAAGTGCTTGGGAGTCACAAATCAGCAACATATAGAGACAGTACCTACCCAACAATGGGCTCACAGTCTTGGACACAGTCCATACCCTCATGGAGCTCAGAGTCTTAATATTCATTTTACAGATGAAAGCTCTTCTTCAAATACATTAGAGAAGCAGTGTGGCTTAGTGGGAAGAGCACAGGCTTGGGAGTCAGAGGTCATGGGTTCTAATCCCAGCTCTGCCACTAATCAGCTGTGTGACTTTGTGCAAGCCACTTAACTTCTCTGGACCTCAGTTACCCCATCTGTAAAATGGGGATTAAGACTGTGAGCCCCACGTGGGACAACCTAATAACCTTGTACCAATCCCAGCGTTTAGAACAGTGCTTGGCATAGAGTAAGTGCTTAACAAATACCATCATTATTATTATTATTATTACATTTCTGCTCCCAAATGGGAAAGCTAACAGTTTAAATTTCACTGATTTCTAAAGAATTTGTCGAGTGTAAACTCCTCAGGAAAGGGATCATGTCTACCAACTCTGTGGTTTTGTACTCTCCCAAGGACTTAGAACAGTAAGCCTTCAATAAATACCATCAATCGAATTAAATGTATATGTGATATTATTCTAAATCAGCCAAGAAGAAGTATCTTTTTTCAATCCCATGTACATTTTATTTTCCTTCATAATATAGGAAGACATGTGTTTTGTGGGTGATGAACTAGCCGGAGGTGGGAGAAAAATCTGTTGCTAAGCTGCAGTGTTTGTTCACAGTTCATAAAAACCAAAGGTCAGCAGCTGGAACCAACGACCATCTCTAGAGTAGAATTAAGAAATAAAGTTTGTCCAGATTCCAGCTATCTTCTTAAGGAGTAATACGGGAACATTTCTGTCCCTTGACACCACTCAATAAAAGGAAGCCATGGAAACCCAAAAATAAAGTTTGAGTCATAATTCATGCCCAGATAGAGGGATTAGGTCTCTCTGGCCTGGGAAGGAGACAGGAAGCACTCAGAGCTTATTACCAGTGGCTAGTCAAGCACCTAATCATTATGTGAGGCTGTTCTGGGGTTGAATGAAGAACAGATGTGGTCTGAAAAGGAACTGACAATTCTTTTTCAGTCTTTCCATCATCAGAAGCTTGGGGTCTATGGGGTGATATTGGGATTTTAGTGCTTCGCCCTTCCTCCCTTCACATAATAATAATAATAATGATGATGATGGCATTTATTAAGCGCTTACTATGTGCAAAGCACTGTTCTAAGTGCTAGGGAGATTACAAGGTGATCAGGTTGTCCCTTGTGGGGCTCACAGTCTTCATCCCCATTTTACAGATGACATAACTGAGGCACAGAGAAGTTAAGTGACTTGCCCAAAGTCACACAGCTGACAATTGGCAGAGCCAGGGTTTGAACCCATGACCTCTGACTCCGAAGCCCGTGCTCTTTCCACTGAGCCATGCTGCTTCACATCATTGGTAGGGAGAAAATCCTTTGGGAAAGACATGGGGAGATGTGTCATGGTTGTGAAGTAGTTGAGAAGTTCATTCATTCAATTGTATTTATTGAGCACTTACTGTGTGCACAGCACTGTACTAAGCACTTGAAAAGTACAATTCAGCAACAGAGACAATCCCTGCCCAACAACAGGCTCACAGTCTAGAAGGGGAGAGACAGACATCAAAACAAGTAAGCAGGCATCAGTAGTATCAATATAAACAAATAGAATTATAGATATATACCCATCTTTAAGAAAATAAATAGAATAATAAATATGTTGCCAACTTGTACTTCCCAAGCGCTTAGTACAGTGCTCTGCACACAGTAAGCTCTCAATAAATACGATTGATTGATATACAAGTATTGTGGGGCAGGGATGGGGGTAGAGCAGATGGAGTGAGTTGCGGTGATGGAGAGGGGTGGAGGAGCAGAGGAAAAGGGATCCTTACTCTTGGAAGGCCTCCTAGAAAAGGTGAGATTTTGGTAGAGAGAAAATCCTTTTGGAAAGACATGGGGAAAAGTGTCATAGTTCTGAAGAAGTGAGAAGTCCAAGGACTATAACCTTCCGGCTGCAATAATGTATTACTTCTTCTCTTGTGGTTATTGCGGTGTTCCTATTTACTACCAGGACCTATTTCTTTCTTTCCTTGTGTGCCTGTCCTCCTACCATCCTTTAAATTGTGACTCCTCTGAGGGCCGGAGAAAATGTCAAAATCACTACTCTCGTGCCTCTCTCCTACTTAAACTGTGAACTCTGTGTGGGATGGGGATTGTGTCTAACCTGATTTTCTTTTATCTACTCCACATTCAGTCAGGCAGTCAATTGTATTTATTGAGCACTTACTGTGCACAGAGCATGGTAATAAGTGCTTGGGAGAGTACGATATAACAGTAGAATTGACACATTTCACATATAAAGATAATGAATAGTAATTCTGAGAATAGTAGTAATCCATCAATAGTACTTATTGAACACATAATCTATGGAAAGCGCTATACTAAACACTTGTAAGACTGCAGTGAAATTTGAAGATCTGATTCCTGCTCTTGAAGGGCTTACAATATAATAGGAGAGACAGACTAAAGTAAATTAAAAGTAGGAGACAGCAATAGCATTTATAAATATGGATGTAAGTATAATATGTGGAGATGGGTGCAGGGGTGATACCGAAGTGCTTAGGTTATGCCGAAGTGGCTGATGGGGGATATAGGTTGAATAATCAATCAATCAATCAATCGTATTTATTGAGCGCTTACTATGTGCAGAGCACTGTACTAAGCGCTTGGGAAGTACAAATTGGCATCACATAGAGACAGTCCCTACCCAACAGTGGGCTCACAGTCTAAAAGAATAGAATGAGAATTCTATTGAATTCTATTCTAATGAATAGATGAGAGATTAATCAAGGAAGGCCTCCTGGAAGAGATTTGATTTACAGTGCTCTACTAGCAGTACAAACTCAATAAATGCCTTTGGTTGTTTGAATGATTTACATGGCTTTTGAAGTTGGAAAGAATAGTAGTTTGCCAGATATGTTGGGTAGGGACTGTCTCTATATGTTGCCAATTTGTACTTCAGAAGTGCTTAGTACAGTGCTCTGCATGCAGTAAGCGCTCAATAAATACGATTGATGATGAAAGGGATTCCAAGCAGAAGCTGGAGGGTGGTCTGAAGAAGAACTCAGCAGTGGTGGGAGAGAAGGGAACAAGACCCAAGTGAGAAAGTTGGCTTGAAATGACTGAAGCCTGTGAGCTGGGGTATGGTGGGAGATAAGTGCAGATGAGCCGAAAGAAGAGAGCTGACTGAGCGCCTGATTGAAGCTTTGGTCAAAAATTTCTGCTTGATGCAGAGATGTATATCAATCAATCATATCTATTGAGCAATTACTGTGTGCAGAGCACAGTACTAAGCAGTTGGGAGAGTATAACAGACTTGGAAGACACTTTCCCTGGCCACAACGAGTTAACACTATAGCTATTGGAGGTTTTGGAGGAATTGTAGAAACATGCACAGAATAATATTTTAAAAAAATATCTGTGCCAAAGAGAAAGATATGGACTGCAATATGCTAAACTGAAAGGTTCCTGTAGGATTAGTGTCATTTTGAACTACAACCTGTTTATCTGCCAAAGTACTCCAAGATTACTGGATAAAGTATGGCAGTATCGTGCCACCGCATCCATCCAGGAAAGAGGGAGGTGGGATATTCAAGTGTGTCTCAATGATTTCATCACGTCAGAAGACCAAGTTATCTTCCAATCTTAT
The DNA here is from genome assembly GCF_015852505.1 of Tachyglossus aculeatus. Lineage (NCBI taxonomy): Eukaryota > Metazoa > Chordata > Mammalia > Monotremata > Tachyglossidae > Tachyglossus > Tachyglossus aculeatus. The sequence goes on along the minus strand of NC_052067.1, from coordinate 128,816,504 downwards.
GATGAGGCTGAGAGGTTAGTCTAGTGGCAGTACAATAAATGCTTGTACCAATATTGTACTTTCCAAGAGCTTAGTACCATGCTCTGCACACAGTAAGCACAAAATGAATACGATTGATAGAGTGAATGAATGAATATGGGACATTTGGTTGGGGAAGTGGAAACAACCAAAGGCATTTATTGAGTTTGAATGATTTACATGGCTTTTGAAGTTGGAAAGAATAGTAGTTTGCCAGATATAAAGGAAAGGGATTCCAAGCAGAAGCTGGAGGGTGGTGTGAAGAAGAACTCAGCAGTGGTGGGAGAGAAGAGAACAAGACCCAAGTGACAAAGTGGAAATTTTGTGGAGGGAGAAGCAACAGGATTTGGCAATGGGCTCTGCATGTGGGGTTAAAAGAGAGACAGGAGTTGAAGATAAAGCCAAGGTCACAGGCTTGAGAGATGGAGAGAATTGTGGTGTTGTCAGGCTAGATGATGGTGATAATGATGATGATAATTGTGGCATTTATTAAGCACTTACTGTGTTCCAGTTACTGTACTGAGTGCTGCGGTGGATACAAGTGAATCAGGTTGGGCACAGTCCCTCTCCCACATGGGGCTCACAGCCTCAATCCCTCAATCATTTTACAGATGAGGTAACTGAGGCACAGAGAAATGAAGTGACTTGCCCATGGTCACACAGCAGACAAATTGCAGAGCTGGGATTAGAATCCATGAGGGAGCAAAATAGAAAAGGTAAAGGTATAGGAATTAGGTTGGCATTAGAGGAGTAAAGTGCAGGTGGGTTGTAGTTGAAAGTCAGGGAGGTAGGATAGGAGGGGGGAAAATGATTGAGTGCTTTAAAACTGATGGTAAGTACTTTCTGTTTGATGAGTAAGTGGATGGTCAACTACTGAAGGTTCTTGAGGAGTGGGGAAACATGGACTGAAAATTTTTGTAGAAAAATGATTTGGACAGCAGTGTGAAGTATGGACTGGAGTGGAGAGAGACAGTACGCAAGAAGATCAGCAAGAAGATGATGCCAGTATTCAAGAAGGGATAGGATAAGTGCTTGGACTAAAATGGTAGCTGTTTGGATGGAGAAGAAAGGGTGGATTTCAGTGATGCTGTGGAGGTTGAACTGGCAGGATTTGGTGAAAGATCGAATATGTAGGTTGAATCAAAAATCTCCAGTGGCTACAGGTCAACCTACGCATCAGGCAAAAACTCCTCCCTCTCGACTTGAAGGCTGTCCATCCCCTCGCCCCCTCCTACCTCATCTCTCTTCTCTCCTTCTCCAGCCCAGCCTGCACCCTCCACTCTTCTGCCGCTAACCTCCTCACTGTGCCTTGTTCTTGCCTGTCCCGCCGTCGACCCCCGGCCCATGTCCTCCTCCTGGCCTGGAATGCTCTCCCTCCACACATCCGCCAAGCTAGCTCTCTTCCTCCCTTCAAAGCCCTAGTGAGAGCTCACCTCCTCCAGGAGGCCTTCCCAGACTGAGCCCCCTTCTTCCTCTCCCCCTCGCCATCCCCCCTGCCCTACCTCCTTCCCCTCCCCACAATACCTGTATATATGTTTGTACAGATTTATTACTCTATTTTACTTGTACATATTTACTATTCTATTTATTTTATTTTGTTAATGATGTGCATCTAGCTTTACTTCTATTTATTCTGATGACTTGACAACTGTTCACATGTATTGTTTTGTTGTCTTTCTCCCCCTTCTAGACTGTGAGCCCGTTGTTGGGTAGGGCCAACTCTATATGTTGCCAACTTGTACTTCCCAGGCGCTTAGTACAGTGCTCTGCACACAGTAAGCACTCAATAAATACAATTGAATACATGAATGAATGAATGAATGAGAGCAATGAGTTGAGGATAACGCCAAAGTTTTAGGCTTGTGAGACGGAGAGGATGGTGATACTGTCTTCAGTGATGGGAAAGTCAGTGGGAGGGCTGAGTTTTTCTTGTCTTAAGCTGTTGAGTTGTCTCTGATCCATAGCAGCTACATAGACACATCTCTCCCAGAACACCCCACTCAGCATCTGCAATCGTTCTGGTAGTGTAACCATAGAGTTTTCTTGGTAAAAATACAGCAGTTGTTCTCCATTGGCCATTGCCTTCTTCCACTCAGTAAACCTGAGTCTCTGCCCTCGACTCTCTCCCCCACCACTGCTGCCCAGCACAAGTGAGTTTTGACTTGTAGCAGATTGCCTTCCACTGGCTAGCCACTGCCCAAGCTAGGAAGAGAAAGAGTATGGCTCTGCTTGGCTGTCCCTCCCATAGCCAAGACTGGTAGAGTACTGGAAACTCTCCAAGTGCGATCCTGAAAGGTGACTGAGTTGGCATAGGAAGATAAAACAGTGCTGTTTTCGACATGGTCAGCTTGAGGTGTCAGCAGGATATCCATGTAGAGATGTCCTGAATGCAGGAGGAAATGCAAGACTGCAGAGAAGGAGTGAGATCAGGGCTGGAGATGTAGATGTGGGAATCATCTACACCGAGATGGTAGTTGAAGCCCTGGGAGTGAATGAGTTCTCCAATGGAATGGGTATAGGTAGAGAATAGAAGGGACCTGAGCCCTGAAGAACTTTCACAGTGAGGGGTTGGGAGACAGAGGAGAATTCCATTCATTCATTCATTCATTCAATCGTATTTATTGAGCGCTTACTGTGTGCAGAGCACTGTACTAAGCACTTGGGAAGTACAAGTTGACAACATATAGAGACGGTCCCTACCCAACAGTGGGCTCACAGTCTAGAAGAGTTAAGTGAGGTAAACTGCAAACCAAATTTTCCCAAGCCAGAATATACACCCTTTACAATTGGCCCTTCATCTGTCAACACAGGTAAGTAGTTCTAGCTATTAATTTTCCCTGATCTTCCATTTCCTAAAAAAAGGAGGATGGCTAATTAAATCCTTGAGAACCAGGGTTTTGGAAAAACGATTACTGTATCAAGTAATTGCAAACTAATTTTTCACTGACTTGATCTGCTCTCTCTTACACTATGAAACTCTAGTATTAGATGGAAGAGACTGTGAAAGAGCAGTTAGAGAGATAGGAATAGAACCTAGAGGATTTGGTGTCACTGAAGTCGAAGTTGGATAATGTTTCCAGGAGAAGGGGGTGGTCCACAGTGTCAAAGCCAGCTGAGAGGTCGAGGAGGATTAGGTGGATTAGAGACTGTTGGATTTGGCAAATAAAGGAGATCATTGGTTACCTTTGAGAGGGTAGCTTCTCTGGAATAAAGAGTGCAGAAGCCAGGTTGAAGGGGGTCAAGGACAGAATTGGAGGAGAAGAACTGGAGAAACCAGGTGTAGACAACTCACTCAAGGAGTTTGGAGAGGAATGGCAGGAGAGATATGGGATAATAATAATAAAAATAATGGTGGTATTTGTTAAGCGCTTACTATGTGCAAAGCACTGTTCTAGGCGCTGGGGGTAGGATCAGATTGTCCCACGTGGGGCTCACAGTCTTAATCCCCAGTTTTACAGATGAGGTAACTGAGGCACAGAGAGGTGAAGTAGCTTGCCCAAGGTCACACAGCTGACAAGTGGAGGAGCCAGGATGATAACAGGAGGAAGCCATGGGGCCAAAGGAGAGTTTTTCTGGGGTAGGGGAAACATGAGGATGTTTGAAAGAAGTGGGAAAAAAGCCCTAGAACAAAGTTAATCCTCTGACTCATAAATGAAAATTAGCTATCAGGAGCAATACATATTATTTACTTTTTGATCAACAACAAACATGATGGTGTTGGTTGCTAGTGTCCTGTTTTCATTTCCTACCAAGCCATTCTGAATATATTTTAATTCAGCGTGGTATTTGCATTTTAATGCAAAACACATTTGTGTTCTTTTAATTGTAAAATCCGTGCAGATCACCTCTTTCTTAAAAAGCAATCTCCCAAATGTAAGCGTGTTTGTGTGAGCTCTGTTTGATTTGTTCTGGGGATATTTATAAACACAGAGGCCACAGGCAATGACCTTACAAGTTTCCTCATCAGCAACAGTCCGGGTGAGGGCAAGTGCTTAAGGTAATGCAGAATGGCACCTATTGGGTGCCTCTGCCGTGTAGTTAGTACAGTGCTCTGCCTACAGAAGGTGCTCAATAAATACAATTGATCAGATGTCAAATTAGGAACTAAAAAGCCAGATCAGGGTGCTTAGAGAAGCAGCGTGGCCTAGAAGATGAATCACAGGCCAAGGAGTCAGAAGGTCATGAGTTCTAATCCCAACTCTTCCAATTGTCTGCTGTGTGACTTTGAGCAAATTGTATGTTGTCGACTTGTACTTCCCAAGCGCTTAGTATAGTGCTCTGCACACAGTAAGTGCTCAATAAATACGATTGAATGAATTGAATGAATGTACTTCTCTGTGCCTCTGTTACCTTGTCTATAAAATGGGGATTGAGACTGTGAGCCCCACGTGGGACAGGGGCTATGTCCAACCTAATTTTCCTGTATCTACCCCAGTGCTTAGTACAGTGCCTGGCACCTAGTAAGTACTTAACAAAATACCTTTTTTTCTTGGAGTGATCAGATGCTCTCTGGGACCCCAGTTTTGCTTTACCCATATCTGTGGTTCCCTTTGAAGAAGGCACAATGTGAAAGTCTTATTTATGTTTGCTTCTCTCTCAGTCAATCATATTTATTGAGCACTTACTGTATGCAGAGCACTGTGCTAAGTGCTTGGGAGAGTATGATATAACAATATAACAGACACATTCTCTGCCCATAATGAGCTTACAGTCTTGAGAGGGTAAGAAATTCTCGTCTAATATCTCAATTTGTTACTTTGGCAATTTTGGTCCCGAGGACCTATTAACATTCCTAAATGCATTTCCTAAAATATGACTGATAGATTTTCCATTGTCAAAGCACAATCCACAAGATGTACACTGATACATTAACAGTTAGCACAGACATACACAGGCCAGCTAACATGTAACACCTTGTCTGAAACTTTGAGTGTTGTAATTGAAGTATATTCACTTTCTATTAAAGTAAATAAAAACATAACCCAAAATAACTCTCAAGCAAGGATCTATCAACATTCCTAAATGCATTTCCTAAAATATGACTGATACAATGATTTTCCATCGTCAAAGCCCAATCCACAAGATGTACACTGATACATTAATAATTAGCACAGACATACCCAGGCTTGCTAATATGTAACACCTTGTCTGAAACTCTGAGTGTTGTAATTGAAGTATGTTCACTTTCTATTAAAGCAAATAAAAAAATAACCCAAAATAACTCTCAAGCAAGTTTACTGCTGCACCAAATATGATTCATGCATTCTTTTAAAGCCTGCAAAGTAATAATAATAATGGTATTTGTTAAGCACTTACCTATGTGCCAGGCACTGTACTAGCACTGGACTAACACCACTGTTTAGCATTCACTCTCACATTGGCACAGAACCCACACTCATGACTTTTTAGAGTTTGACAGTTCACTGATTCCATTTCCTAGTTCTTGTTTTCCTGGTTCTTGCCTCTGAGAAGTATGAATGGGAGAGTATCATTTTAATTTTTGAGGAATCACTTTAGTCTTCTAATCCTTTCTGAATTCTAATTTTATTTGCAAAAATAAACTGAATAGCTTGGTATCCAGCCAAGAGAAACAGTGTGGCTTAAGAGCACAGGCCTGAGAGTCAGAGGACCTGGGTTCTAATCCCTGCTCTGCCTGCCAAATGACCTTGGGTAAGCCTCACAGGGTCGCACCTGGAGAGTTTCCAGTACTCCACCAGTCTCGACTATGGGAGGGAGAGTCAAGCAGAGGCATTTCCATTCCTAGTTTGGGCAGTGGCTATCAAGTGGGAGGCAACCTGCTATACATCAAAACTCACCTGGGCTGGGTAGCAGCGGCATGGGAGAGAATCAAAGGCGAAAACTCAAGTTTACTGCATGGAAGGAAGCAATGATAAACCGCGTCTGCATTTTTACCAAGAAAACTCTCTGGATCCACTACCAGAACAATTGCAGATGGAGGTGGGGCGTTCTGGGAGAGATGTGCCCATGACGTCGCTGTGAGCCGGAGATGACTGGATAGCTTAAGACAACAACAACAAGACCTTGGGTAAATCACATAACTTCCCCGTGCCTCAGATTCCTCAACTGTTAAATGGAGATTACACAACTATTCTCCTTCGTACTTAGATTGTGATACCCATGTGGGAAAGGGACTGGAATATGGCTAACATATCCACCCCAGCACTTAGAACAGTGTTTGACACAAAGTAAGAGCTTAAAAAATCCCTTTGATAAAAGCCAACTCGATAGTTCTGAGGCAATGTTTTGACATATAATTTTTATTTCTACTGAGCACATCAGACAACTGTCATTCTAGCACTGCTTCATAATCATCATCAGGATCCTTTGAGCATCCACTCTTCTAGGTGATTGAAAACATGCAATACAAGTCAAAGAGAGGTCTGTGTTCTCCAGATTATTACAATCTAATGGCAACTATCAATCAATCAATCAGCCTTCTATCAATCAATCAGTGCTATTTTTGAGCACTTACTGTGCGCAGAGCACTGCAATAAGCCCTTAGGACAATACAATACAAAAGATTTGGTACATATGTTCCCTGCCCACAACAAGCTGGAAGGTGACTGTTATATTTTATATCACCCTCTCCCAAACACTTAGTACAGTAGAGAAGCAGCGTGGCTCAGTGGAAAAGAGCACGGGCTTTGGAGTCAGAGGTCATGGGTTCGAATCCTGACTCCACCACATGTCTGCTATGTGATCTTGGTCAAGTCACTTAACTTCTCTGGGCCTCAGTTACCTCATCTGTAAAATGGGGATTAAGACTGTGAGCCCCACATGGGACAACCTGATCAGCCTGTATCCTCCCCAGTGCTTAGAACAGTGCTTTGCACATAGTAAGTGCTTAACAAATGCCAATTATTATTATTATTACAGTGCTCTGCAAATGGTAAGCGCTCGATAAATATGATTGACTGACTGTAGAGGGAGAGACCAACATTGAAGTAAATTATAAGCCTGTACATAAGTGCCATGGTACTGAGGGTGGGGTAAATATCAAGTGTGTAAAGGGAGTAATCCAAGTACAGTAGCAACACAGAAGGGAGAGAGGATAGGGGAAATGAGGGCTTTAGTAAGACAATACCTCCTAAAGGAGATGTGATATTATTAGGGCTTTGAAGGTGCTCTGGGCGTGGTGCTCTGTCAGAAATGAAGTATGTGTGTCTGCGTGTGTCTGTGTGTGGGGGCGGGGAAGAACGAGGTAACTGAGAGACAGAGAAGCTCAGTGACTTGCCCAAGGTCACACAGCAGACAAGTGGCAGAGCCGGAATTAGAGCCCATGTCGTCTGACTCCCGAGCCCATGCTCTTTCCACTCGACCATGCTGCTTATGGAACAGGGAATGTGTCTACCAATTCTACTGTACTATCCTCTCCCAAGCGCTTAGTACAGAGCTCTGCATAGGTTATTCCCTAATAAATACCATTGATTGATTGGTGCTGCCATGCTATTTCCTCCTTATTCCAATTGAAAGAGAATGGCATTGGCAATTTTGAACCAACACACCCATTCAGCAGGAGTACACCATTGATATTTCGTTTACAATCTCAAGTGGCATGATGTTTCAGCAAGAATCCATCAGCCCATGGTATAGAGAAGCAGCGTGGTGCAGCGAAAAGAGCATGGGCTTTGGAGTCAGAGGTCATGGGTTCAAATCCCAGCTCTGCCAATTGTCAGCTGTGTGACTCTGGGCAAGTCACTTCACTTCTCTGTGCCCTCATTTGTAGAATGGGGATTCAGACTGTGAGCCCCTCATGGAACAACCTGATCACCTTGTAACCTTTCCAGCGCTTAGAACAGTGATTTGCACACAGTAAGTGCTTAATAAATGCCATCATTATTATTATTATTTATTGAGCACTTACTGTGTGCAGCACACTTCACTAATCACTTGGGAGAGTACAATACAACACACTCCCTGCCACAAAGAAGCTTCCAATCTAGAGGGGGAGAAGGACATTAAAGTAAGTTATGGATACGTACATAACTGAAGGTGGGGTGAATATAGAGTGCTTAAAGGGTAAAAATCTAAGAGCAAAGGGAAAGTGGAAGGGAGAGGTAATAGGGGAAATGAAGGCTTAATTGGGAAAGACTTCTTGGAGGAAATATAACTTTAGTAGGGCTGTAAAGGTGGAGAGTGAGGTGGTCTGTCATATATGAAGAGGGATTCCACTTTGATTTGCACCCTTTATTCACTTCTCCCTCAGCCCCACAATTGATTTTTATGTCTGTCTCCCCCTCTAGCCCTTCTCGGGGTTGCACCTAAAGAGATTCTAGTACTCTACCAGACTCGACTACAGGAGGGAGAGTCAAGCAGAGGAAGCAGCGTGGCTCAATAGAAAGAGCACAGGCTTTGGAGTCAGAGATCATGGGTTCAAATGCCGGCTCCACCACAAGTCTACTGTGTGACTTTGGGCGAGTCACATCACTTCTCTGGGCCTCAGTTACCTCATCTGTAAAATGGGGATGAAGACTGTGAGCCCCCCATGGGACAACCTGATCACCTTGTAACCTTTCAAGCGCTTAGAACAGTGCTTTGCACATAGTAAGTGCTTAATAAATGCCATTATTATTATTATTATTATTATATCCATTCCATTCCTAGCTTGGGCAGTGGCTGTTGATCGGAAGGCAATCGGCTACAAGTCAAAACTCACCTGTGCTGGACAACAGCGGCTTAGGAGAGAGTCAAGGACAGAGACTCAGGTTGACTGTGCGGAAGGTGGCAAGGGTAAATCGCTTCCGTATTTTTACAAAGAAAACTCTGTGGATCCACTACCAGAACAATTGCAGATGGAGATGAGGTGTTCTGGGAGAGATGTGTCCATGGCATCGCTATGGGTTGGAGATGACTCGACAAGAGAAGACAAGACTCCCACTCCTGACTGTGGAAGAACGTTTACTAACTCTATTATATTCCACTCTTCTACTCAGTACGGTGCACTGCACACAGTAAATGTTCAAAAAATATGATTGCCTGATTGGGGAGGGATTTCCTTGCAAGAGGGAGGATGTGGGCAAGAGGTCAGCAGTGAGATCAAAGTTAACTGGCATTCGAGGAGCAAAACGTGGGCAGCTACTGGGTTGCAATAATAATAATAATGATGGCATTTATTAAGTGCTTAGTATGTATTTCATTTTGTTAGTATGTTTGGTTTTGTTCTCTGTCTCCCCCTTTTAGACTGTGAGCCCACTGTTGGGTAGGGACTGTCTCTATATGTTGCAAACCTGTACTTCCCAAGCGCTTAGTACAGTGCTCTGCACACAGTAAGCGCTCAATAAATACGATTGATGATGATACAAAGCACTGTTCTAAGCGCTGGGGGTACAAGGTAATCAGGTTGTCCCACGGGGGGCTCACAGGCTTCATCCCCATCTTACAGATTAGGGAACTGAGGCCTGGAGAAGTGAAGTGACTTGCCCAAAGTCACACAGCTGACAATTGGCAGAGCCGGGATTTGAACCCATGACCTCTGATTCCAAAGCCCGGGCTCTTTCCACTGAGCCACGCTGCTTCTCCTGTTAATAGGAAATCAACAAGGAAAGGTGGGCCAGGGCTAGCTGATTGAATGCTTTAAAGCTGACTGCAGTGAAATCCCCCATGCTGTACAGCCTATCAGATGATGGTATGATGGTAATAGGTCTGTATGATTCTCTGAGGATTTTTCTTACTCTTCATCAGTATTTGTTCAAATTGGAACATAAGCCCTAATGATGGTATCAAAGTGCTTTTGTTACAGAGTGGGGTGGAGTGAGGCATTCACTGACGGCTATAGTCTCTCCTGGAACGGAGAAGTCTCAAACAACTTCTAGTGCCTGAAGTTTGTCACTGGGAAGAAGGGAAATTGTGCTCATGCTGTGATGTCACTTTTCCTCAATCAATCAATCAATCAATCGTATTTATTGAGCGCTTACTATGTGCAGAGCACTGTACTAAGCGCTTGGGAAGTACAAATTGGCATCACATAGAGACAGTCCCTACCCAACAGTGGGCTCACAGTCTAAAAGGGGGAGACAGAGAACAGAACCAAACATACCAACAAAATAAAATAAGTAGGATAGAAATGTACAAGTAAAATAAATAAATAGATAAATAAATAGAGTAATAAATATGTACAACCATATATACATATATACAGGTGCTGTGGGGAAGGGAAGGAGGTAAGACGGGGGGATGGAGAGGGGGACGAGGGGGAGAGGAAAGAAGGGGTTCAGTCTGGGAAGGCCTCCTGGAGGAGGTGAGCTCTCAGCAGGGCCTTGAAGGGAGGAAGAGAGCTAGCTTGGCGGATGGGCAGAGGGAGGGCATTCCAGGCCCGGGGGATGACGTGGGCCGGGGGTCGACGGTGGGACAGGCGAGAGCGAGGTACAGTGAGGAGATTAGCGGTGGAGGAGCGGAGGGTGCGGGCTGGGCAGTAGAAGGAGAGAAGGGAGGTGAGGTAGGAGGGGGCGAGGTGATGGACAGCCTTGAAGCCCAGGGTGAGGAGTTTCCTCATCTCCCACTCCCTTCAGCATCACCCTGACTCGCTCCCTTTGCTCTTCCCCCTTCTCCCAGCCCCACAGCACACACACACACACACACACACACACACACACACATATATATATATATATATATATCTGTCAGATATATATGACAGATATATATGTATATATATCTGTCATTTTATTTTATTTGTATCGATGTCTGTTTATTTGTATCGATGTCTGTCTCTCTTTAGACTGTTAGCTTGTTGTGGGCAGAGATTGTCACTCTTTATTGTTGTAGTGTACTTTCCCAAGAGCTTAGTACAGTGCTTTGCACACAAAAGCAGTGTGGCTCAGTGGAAAGAGCCCGGGCTTTGGAGTCAGAGATCATGGGTTCAAATCCCGGCTCCACCAACTGTCAGCTGTGTGACTTTGGGCAAGTCACTTCACTTCTCTGTGTCTCAGTTGCCTCATCTGTAAAACGGGGATTAAAACTGCGAGCCCCCCCCCCCCCCCCCCGTGGGACAACCTGATCACCTTGTAACCTCCCCAGTGCTTAGAACAGTTCTGTGCACATAGTAAGCGCTTAATAAATGCCATCATTATTATTATTATTATTAATAAATACAACTGAATGAATGGATGTAGGAATGAATGTCAATACCATACTTGATCCATTCACATGCAAGTGCTGTTCTTTCTGGGTGGCAGTTTTAATAGTCAGAGAACATCGTAATGTTTGCTAAAGCAATTCCTTTGATTTTAGTACTCTCAGGGCTTTATGTTTCTAAAAATGTTCCCTTTTAATTAATTTATTTGTTAGCTGCATTGGTCTGTAAGGTATGGGCCTTCTCGATGTAATTTATTACAATATGCATGACCCCTGCCTTTATTTAATAATAAAAAAATCATACTAGTGGTATGTGTTTAGTGCCTACTATGTGGCAAGTGCTACACTAAGCTCAGACTGGACATCCTTGTTCCCCATAAAGCTCACATTCTAAAGTTGAGGGAGTAGGGACCATCTCTATATGTTACCGATTTGTACTTCCCAAGCTCTTAGTACAGTGCTCTTCACACAGAAGCACTCATTAAATATGACTGAATGAATGAAGGAATGACTAGGTATTGAATCCCCATTTTACAGATGAAGACACCTGGACGCTGGGAAGTGAAATGATTTGTCCAATGCCAAACAACAGGCAGATAGAAGAGCAATATTAGAACTAAGGTTTTCTGGCTACTAGGCCTCTGTTCTTTCCACTAGACAAAGTTGGTCCTTCTCCCTGCTCCTGTGTACATCACTGAGCTCCCTTCCCATTACCGTTTGAGAATGAGTATCATTAATACAATACCACTCTTGTCAGCTCAACCTAACCGATCACTGAAAGTATGGACACTACCAGTGATCATTATGACTGAATTTCATTATTCCTGGACACACAGGTAATTATAACCAGATCTTTGTTTTATCTGTCCATATAGTTCTTCTCTTACCCTACCTCCTCAAGTGTGGCATTTATGTTTCACGGCAATCCACCATCAGCAAGGAGAAATGATAAACGAGGCACTTGGGCCCTTGAGAAACCAATTACTTTTTTAGACAACACTTTCTTTTCAGAAATCCTGTTTAAAATGATACCAATGAATAGGGAGAATTAAGGGGGTCACTTTTATCCTTCAGAATGAATGATACATACATATAAGTGAGATTAAAATAATAAATGCTTCCCTGAAAAAGAAAACGTATTTTACTATTTAATTTCAATCAGCTTTGTCTGTAGGAAAAAATGAGTTTAGCGTGAATTGGCACTGTAAAGGTGAACGTCTCGGGAAGGAAGTCCATATTCGCCTGCATAATGGCAGGCTTTTTGGAATGAGGTAAACAACAGAAATAAAAGGAAAAAAAGATTTCAGGAAACTATTAGCTCTGCGGGGAAACATAAGAAGACAGAGCAGAAACATTTTTGAAATAGAGGGCAAAGATCACAAACTATTGTTGGAATTATTACCCCGAAACAGAGTTATTTTCTTCTTTGTCAATGAATGATAAAAGAACACATATTTAAGGAATTGTGTAGGCCAAATCAATTTCCTTAATCACTGGAATTCTATATAATAAGATGGTGATTGTCCAGAAGGAAATGATTTAAAGATAGTAAAGAGTGAAAACTTGTTGGAAAAATGACTTCAATTGCTCTAAAAAAACTTATGACTTCCTGAAGAAACCTGATATTAAATCACATTCGCCCATATTTCAATAGCATTTAATAACTGTGTAGCATTTACAATCTAATTAATGGTTGAAGAATCTAGGTATGGTTTTAGTAAATCTCACCAAACACATTTTAGAAAATGTGCAGTTAAGATGAAAATGGCAGGCCATCCAATTTAAATTGCAGTGGGAACTGTCTATAATTCATCAATCAATAAATACAGTCAATTTATTTGTAATTTTTAAATTAATTTGCAATTTTTTCATGTCTGTCACTAAAGTATAACCTCCTTGTGGGCAAGGAATGCATCTCATTCTCCTATTATACTTTCCCAAGCTCTCAATTCAGTGCATTACAGCCAGTGGATGCTCAATAAAGATGTTTACTTGTATTACTAATGGCATTTATTGAGCACCTACTATGTGCACAGCACTATGCTAAGCAGTTGGGAATTTGTGGGAAGCAGCATAGCAGGTGGGACATGAACTATGTCCAACCCGATTTGCTTGTATCCACCTTGGAGTTTAGTACTGTATCTGGCACATAGTAAGCACTTAACAAATACCATCATTATTATTGATATTATTCTTAATAATCAAACAATAGTACTGAATGATAACTGTTTGCAGGACACTGTACGAAGCACTTGGAAGAGTGCAATAACAATGAAGTTCGTAGACACACTGCCTGTCCACAAAGACCTTACAGGGGGAGACAAACATTACGACAAATCTGGCTATGTTTAAAAGAGCTGTGGGGCTGAGGGTGGAGTGAATATTGAGTGATTAGAGGGTACAGATTCAAGTGAAAGGGTAACATGGACAGGAGAGAGAGTAGGGGAAATGAGTGCATAGTTGGGAAAGGTCATTTGGAAGAGTTATGATTGCAATAAGGCTTTAAAGGTGGAGAGGTTTATCCTCTCCTGCCTTAACTCAGCCCTCTCGTCTGCCAAACAAAACTATTTCTCTTCCCTTATTGACACCCATGCCCATTATCCCCATCAGCTCTTCCGTACATTCAACTCCCTTCTCAGGCCCCCGGTTCCTCCCCCTCCTCCTTCCCTCACCCCCAACGATCTGGCCTCCTACTTCATTAATAAAATTAAATCCATCAGGTCCGACCTCCCCAAAGTCACTCCCCCCCTTCTCCAACCCCCTGGCTCTCAACACTCTCTGCTACTCTCCCATCCTTCCCAGCAGTATCCTCAGAGGAGCTCTCCTCCCTCCTCTCAAGTGCTACTCCGGCCACCTGTGCTTCTGACCCCATCTCTCGATCTGTCCCTTCTCCCCTCCTTAACTTCCATCTTCAACTGCTCACTCTCCACTGGTTCCTTCCCTCTGCCTTCAAACATGCCCATGTCTCTCCCATCCTAAAAAACCCCTCTCTTGACCCCACCTCACCTTCTAGTTATCACCCCATCTCCCTCCTACCATTCCTTTCCAAAATCCTTGAATGAGTCATCTACATGCGCTGCCTCGAATTCCTCAACACCAACTCTCTCCTTGACCCCCTTCAGTCTGGCTTCCGTCCCCTACATTCCACAGAAACTTCCCACTCAAAGGTCACCAATGACCTCCTGCTTGCCAAATCCAACGGCTCATACTCTATCCTAATCCTCCTCGACCACTCAGCTGCCTTCAACACTGTGGACCACCCCCTTCTCCTCAACACGCTATCCAACCTTGGCTTTAAAGACAACGTCCTCTCCTGGTTCTCCTCTTATCTCTCCGGTCGTTCATTCTCAGTCTCTTTTGCAGGCTCCTCCTCCCCCTCCCATCCCCTTACTGTGGGGGTTCCCCAAGGTTCAGTTCTCAGTCCCCTTCTGTTCTCGATCTACACTCACTCCCTTGGTGACCTCATTCGCTCCCACAGCTTCAACTATCATCTCTACGCTGATGACACGCAGATCTACATCTCTGCCCCTGCTTTCTCCCCTTCTCTCCAGGCTCACATCTCCTCCTGCCTTCAAAACATCTCCATCTGGATGTCTGCCCACCACCTAAAACTCAACGTGTCCAAGAGTGAACTTCTTGTCTTCCCTCCCAAACCCTGCCCTCTCCCTGACTTTCCCATCACTGTGGACGGCACTACCATCCTTCCCGTTTCACAGGCCCGCAACCTTGGTGTCATCCTAGGTTTCTGGAGGCAGAAACTCCTCACCCTGGGCTTCAAGGCTCTCCATCACCTCGCCCCCTCCTACCTCACCTCCCTTCTCTCCTTCTACAGCCCAGCCCGCACCCTCTGCTCCTCCGCCGCTAATCTCCTCACCGTACCTCGTTCTCGCCTGTCCCGCCATCGACCCCCGGCCCACGTCCTCCCCTGGGCCTGGAATGCCCTCCCTCTGCCCATCCGCCAAGCTAGCTCTCTTCCTCCCTTCAAGGCCCTGCTGAGAGCTCACCTCCTCTAGGAGGCCTTCCCAGACTGAGCCCCTTCCTTCCTCTCCCCCTCGTCACCCTCTCCATCCCCCTCATCTTACCTCCTTCCCTTCCCCACAGCACCTGTATATATGTATATATGTTTGTACATATTTATTACTCTATTTATTTATTTATTTTACTTGTACATATCTATTCTATTTATTTTATTTTGTTAGTATGTTTGGTTTTGTTCTCTGTCTCCCCCTTTTAGACTGTGAGCCCACTGTTGGGTAGAGACTGTCTCTATATGTTGCCAATTTGTACTTCCCAAGCGCTTAGTACAGTGCTCTGCACATAGTAAGCGCTCAATAAATACGATTGATGATGATGATGATCCTCAACTCTACTCTCTCATTCAACCCCTCACATCCAAGCCGTCACCAAAACCTGCCGGTCTCAGCTCCACAACATTGCCAAGATCCGCCCTTTCCTCTCCATCAAAACCGCTACCCTGCTCATTCAAGCTCTCATCCTATCCCTTCTGGACTACTGCATCAGCCTCCTCTCCGATCTCCCATCCTCGTGTCTCTCCCAACTTCAATCCATACTTCATGCCGCTGCCTGGATTGTCTTTGTCCAGAAACACTCTGGGCATGTTACTCCCCTCCCCAAAATTTTCCAGTGGCTACCAATCAATCTGCACATCAGGCAGAAACTCCTCACCCCAGCTTCAAGGCTCTCCATCACCTCGCCCCCTCCTACCTCACCTCCCTTCTCTCCTTCTCCAGCCCAGCCCACACCCTCCACTCCTCTGCCGCTAATCTCCTCACCGTGCCTCGTTCTCGCCTGTTCCGCCGTCGACCCCCGGCCCACGTCATCCCCCTGGCCTGGAATGCCCTCCCTCTGCCCATCCGCCAAGCTAGCTCTCTTCCTCCCTTCAAGGCCCTACTGAGAGTTCACCTCCTCCAGGAGGCCTTCTCAGACTGAGCCCCCGCCTTCCTCTCCCCCTCGTCCTCCTCTCCATCCCCACCATCTTACCTCCTTCCCTTCCCCACAGCACCTGTATATATGTATATATGTTTGTACATATTTATTACTCTATTTATTTATTTATTTATTTTACTTGTACATATCTATTCTATTTATTTTATTTTGTTAATATGTTTGGTTTTGTTCTCTGTCTCTCCCTTCTAGACTGTGAGTCCACTGTTGGGTAGGGACTGTCTCTATATGTTGCCAACTTGTACTTCCCAAGCGCTTAGTACAGTGCTCTGCACATAGTAAGCACTCAATAAATAAGATTGATTGATTGATTGATTGAGAGAGTGGTGGTTTGACATATATAATAATAATAATAGTGGTATTTGTTAACCATTTATTATGTGCTTAGCACTATTTTAAGTGCTGCGGTAGATACAAGGTAATCAGGTTGTCCCACCTGAGGCTCACAGACTTAATCCCGTTTTACAGATGAGGGAATTGAGGCACAGAGAAGTGATGTGGTTTGCCCAAAGTCACACAGCTAATAAGAGGGGGAGGCAGGATTAGAACCCATGACCTCTGACTCCCAAGCCCAGGCTCTTTCCACTAAGCCAAGCTGCTACCCTTAAGGTGAGTGGAGTTTCAGGCCAAAGGGAGAACATGGGTGAGAGGTAGGCGGCAAGCTCTTGATACGGTGAGATATAGTGAGTAGGTTGATGTTGGAGGAGAGAAACATGTGGGCTGGGTTGTAATAGGAAATCAGCAAGTTATTCAATCGATCCCTGAGAGCTGCCTATCTATCCATATATTATCAAAGTTAGGCTCATCACTCTCTTGCCTTGAGCTGTCGAGTCGTTTCCTACCCATAACGACTCCTTGGACACATCTCTCCCAGAATGCTCCACCTTATCTGCTATCGTTCTGGTAGTGTATCCAAAGAGTTTTCTTGGTAAAAATACGGCAGTTGTTCACCACTGCCTTCTTCCGTTCCGTAAACCTGAGTTTCCGCCCTCGACTCTCTACCATGACGCTGCTGCCCAGCACAGGTGAGCTTTGACTTGTAGCAGATTGCCTTCCACTCGCTAGCCACTGGCCAAACTAGGAATGGAATGGGTAGGCCTCTGCTTGACTCTCCCTCCCATAACCAAGACTGGTGGAGTACTGGAAACTCTCCAGGTGCGATCCTGAGAGGGGTGGCTCATCATTTGGTACACACCAATATAAATACCTACAGAATCAACATGGCCTAGTGGACGGAGCATAGGACTGGGTGTCAGAAGGAGCTGGTTTCTAGTCCTGGCTCCGCCATTTGCCAGCTCTCTGACCTTGGGCAAGTTGCTCCGCATGGCGAAGTAGATAGAGCATGGGCCTGGGAGTTGGAAGGTCATGAGTTCTAATCCTGGCTCCACCGCAGGTCTGCTGTGTGGCCTTGGGTAAGTCTTTTCACTTCTCTGGGCCTCAGTTCCCTAATCTGTAAAATGGGAATTAAAAATATGAGCCCTATGTGGAACAGGGACTGCGTCCAACCCCATTAAATGGTATCTACCCCAGCGCTTAGAACCGTGCCTGGCACATAGTAAGAACTTAACAAATACCACAATTATCATTATTATTATTATCTGCTGAATATCCCTCTTGGCTTCCCTTTTACCTTCGGTGTCCTACTGTCTTTCCTTCATTCACCTCCAAGAGTTCTAATGCAGCCCCAGTGAAGAAGGAACAACCTAAATGGCATTTAACAGACACTACTTTTCACAAAACATACTATACCACTTGCCATTTTTTTAAATATAGATTTTAGATTGTGTTCTACTGAAAAATATCTTAACGACCAAGATGGTGTATTTCATAGTGGTATTAGGATAACAAAATGTTCTCCCAAGTGCGATATAAAACTCCAGTGCTAGGGAACGAAAAGATATGTTCAGAGGAATGCTGAGCATTTTTCAGGATATTACAATTTTTACTGAGTACCTATTGAATGATAAGCATCATCACTAAGGGCTTGGAAAAGACCCATTGTGTCTGACCTGATTATCTTGCATATACGTCAGTACTTAGCATAGTGCTTTAATAGTAATAGCTTAACTTCATCACACATGAACACCAGTCCTAAAGAGCATGCTAACTCATATCTGGAATATACAACATGGTGTATCCACCCTATCTACTGAGAGCTTACTATGTGTCGAACACTGCACTAAGCGTTTGGGAGAGTATAATATAACAGAGTTGGTCCTGTTCACTGCCGACAGCGAGCTAACAGTCTAGGGGAAGAAGGGGAAATGGAATGTTTTTATGGGATTTGTTAAGCACTTACTCTTTGCCAGGCACTGTACTAAGCGCTGTGGTACATACAAGCTAATCAGGTTGGACACTATCCATGGGGGCTCATAATCTTAATCCCCATTTTCAGATGAGGTATGCAGATGTATCCCCCTTCTAGACTGTGTCTCCCCCTTCTAGACTGTGAGCCCACTGTTGGGTAGGGACCATCTCTATGTGTTGCCAACTTGTACTTCCCAAGTGCTTAGTACAGTGCTCTGCACACAGTAAGTGCTCAATAAATATGATTGAATGAATGAATGAGGTATCTATAATAATTATAATGGAATTTATTAAGTGCTTACAATGTGCAAAGCACTGTTCTAAGCACTAGGGAGGTAACAAGGTGATCAGGTTGTCCTACGTGGGGCTCACAGTCTTCATCCTCATTTTACAGATGAGGTGACTGAGGCCCAGAGAAGTTAAGTGACTTGCCCAAAGTCACACAGCTGGCAATTGGCAGAGCCGGGATTTGAACCCACGACCTCTGACTCCAAAGCCCGGGCTCTTTCCACTGAGCCATGCTGCTTCTCTGAGCAGCAGCACAGGATAAATCCACCTCGTTCCCTCTTTTCTCCATTTCATAGTTGAAAACTTGGATGCACACATATTATTCGTTCAGCATCATCATCATCAATCGTATTTATTGAGCACTTACTGTGTGCAGAGCACTGTACTAAGCGCTTGGAAAGTACAAGTTGGCAATCAATCAATCAATCAATTGTATTTATTGAGCGCTTACTGTGTGCAGAGGACTGTACTAAGCGCTTGGGAAGTACAAGTTGGCAACATATAGAGACAGTCCCTACCCAACAGTGGGCTCACAGTCTAAAAGACTGTGAGCCAAGTCTCAAGTTGGCAACATATAGAGACAGTCCCTACCCAACAGTGGGCTCACAGTCTAAAAGTCGTTCTTCACAGTCGTTCTTCTAGACTGCTACAGCATTGATCCAAGCATTAATCACATCCCATCTTCCTCCTCACAGACCTCCCTGCCTCCTGTCTCTCCCCACTCCACTCCATTCTTCACTCTACTGACTGGGTGAGTTTGCTAAAATATTTATTCACTTCATTTTTTCCCACTCCTCAAGAACCTCCAATAGTTACCCATCCACCTCCACATCAAAACTCCTTACCATACGTTGTACTCAATCGGTTCATCTCCTCCTACCTTCCCTCATTGATTTTGTACTACAGCTTGCATACTTTTGCTCTTCTAATGCCAAGCTACTCACTATACCTCAAACACTTCTATCTCGCCACCAACTCCTTGCCGAGATGCTCCTTCTTACCCGGAACTCCCTACTGCTTTGTAGCCAAGAGAATAACATTCATTCATATTTATTGAGCGCTTACTATGTGCAGAGCACTGTACTAAGTGCTAGGAAAGTACTATTCAGTAACAAATAGAGACAATTCCTATCCAACAGTGGGCTCACAGTCTAGATGCAGGGAAACAGACAACAAAACAAAACAAGTTGACAGGCATCAATAGCCATGCTGCTCCTTCTGGAGGAACACAGGGCAACAGGGTGGGTAGACAGTCTCCCTGCCCTTCTCACCTGTCACGATGTGGAACGTCTGCTTGCCCTTAATAATAATAATAATAATAATAATAATAATGGCATTTATTAAGCGCTTACTATGTGCAAAGCACTGTTCTAAGCACTGGGGAGGTTACAAGGTGATCAGGTTGTCCCACAGAGGGCTCACAGTCTTCATCCCCATTTTACATTTGAGGTAACTGAGGCCCAGAGAAGTTAAGTGACTTGCCCAAAGTCACACAGCTGGCAATTGGCAGAGCCGGGATTCGAACCCATGACCCCGACTCCAAAGCCCGGGCTCTTTCCACTGAGCCACGCCCTTCTCAAAGACCACGTCGTGGGGGAGGAAGACCACCTCATCTTGGACTTCGACGCAGGCGTGCCTGCAGCCCTTGAGCACCAGCCGACCGTGGCCCTTGTCCCGGGTGACGGGGAGGACATAGGGGATGGGGTCGCTGGTGGCCACATGGTCAAAAATGACCACTGCATCCAGCTGGGCCAGGATGTCGTTCAGAGCCTGCATGGGCTCCACGTAACCCGAAGAAATGTTGACTCCCCACCTTCAAAACTTTACAAAAAAATCACATCTCCTCCAAGAGGCCTTTTCTGATTGTCTTCATTTTCTCTTCTCCCTCTCCCTATTGTGTCACCCATGCCATTTAAGCTCTTGATAATTGCCCCACCCCTTCTCAGGGTCACACCTGGAGAGTTTCCAGTCCTCTACCAGTCTCGGCTACTGGAGGGGGAGTCAAGCAGAGGCCTACCCATTCCATTCCTAGCTCGGCCAGTGGCTAGTGAGTTGAAGACAGTCTGCAACAAGTCAAAACTCACCCATGCTGGGCAGCAGTGTCACGGGAGAGAGTCAAGGGAGGACACAGGTTGATTGGGCGAAAGGTGGCAATGGTAAACCACTTCCGTATTTTTACCAAGAAAACTCTATGGATACACTAGTAGAATGATTGCAGATGGAGAGCAGAGCGTTCTGGGAGAGATGTGTCCATGGTGTCTCTAATAGTTGGAAACGACTCATTCATTCATTTGTTGTTCAGTCATTCATTCATTCATTCATATTTATTGAGCACTTACTGTGTGCAGAGCACTGTACTAAGTGCTTGGAAAGTGCAATTCAGCAACAAATAGAAAATATCCCTACCCCAAAATGGGCTCAAAGTCTAGAAGGGGGGAGACAGACCACAAAACAAAACAAGTAATCAGTTATTAATAGCATCAATTGACATGCCATCATATTATCAATAAATGCCATCATCAATAAATGCCATCGTTATTATTATTATCAATGTAAATCAATAGAATTATTGATAATAATAATGATGATGGCATTTGTTAAGCACTTACTAGGTGCCAAGCACTGTTCTAAGCACTGGGATAGACACAAGGTTATCAGGTTGTCCCACGTGGGGCTCACAGTCTTAATCTCTATTTTACAGATGAGGTAACTGAAGCACAGAGAAGTTAAGTGACTTGCCCACAGCAGACAAGTTGTGAAGTCAGAATTAGAACCCATGACCTCTTACTCACAAGCCCGTACTCTTTCCACTGAGCCACGATGTATACACAACATTAATAAAATAAATAGAATAATAAATATGTACATGTTTGAGCAAGTGCTGTGGGGCAGGGAGTGGGGTAGAGCAGAGGGAGGGAGTTGGGGCAATGGGGAGGGGAAGAGGAGCAGAGGAAAAGTGGGGCTTAGTCTCAAAGGCATAAGACAATATTTGCCCCACAGCACTTAAGACGCACATATTTTTTAAATGTCCACCTCCCCAAATAAACTGTAAGCTCCTCGTGGCCAGGGAATTCATTCATTCAGTCAGTCATTCAATTGTATTTATTGAGCAGTTACTGTGTGCAGAGCACTGCACTAAGTGCTTGGGAAGTACAAGTTGGCAACATATAGAGAAGGTCCCTACCCAACAATGGGCTCACAGTCTAGAAGGGGAATACAGACAACAAAACAAAACATGTGGACAGGTGTCAAGTCATCAGAATAAATAGAAATAAAGCTAGATGTATACCATTAAGAAAATAAACAGAATAGTAAATATGTACAAGTAAAATAAATAGAGTAATAAATCTGTACAAACATATATACAGGTGCTGTGGGGAGGGGAAGGAGGCTGGGCAGGGGGGAGGGGAGGGGGAGAGGAAAAAGGGGGCTCAATCTGGGAAGGCCTCCTGGAGGAGGTGAGCTCTCAGTAGGGTTTTGAAGGGAGGAAGAGAGTTAGCTTGGCAGATGTGCGGAGGGAGGACATTCCAAGCCAGGGGGAGGACGTGGGCTGGGGGGCGACGGCCGGACAGGCGAGAACAAGGTACAGTGAGGAGGTTAGCAGCAGAGGAGCGGAGGGTGTAGGCTGGGCTGGAGAAGGAGAAAAGGGAGGTGAGGTAGGAGGGGGCGCGGTGATGGAGAGCCTTAAAGCCAAGAGTGAGGAGTTTTTGCTTGATGCATAGGTTGACTGGTAGCCACTGGAGATTTTTGAGGAGGGGAGTAACATGCCCAGAGCGTTTCTGCACAAAGATTATCTGGGCAGCAGCATGAAGTGTAGACTGAAGTGGGGAGAGACAGGAGGATGGGAGATCAGAGAGGAGGCCAATGCAGTAATCCAGTTGGGATAGGATGAGAGATTGAACGAGCAGGGTAGCGGTTTGGATGGAGAGGAAAGGGCGAATCTTGGAGATGTTGTGGAGGTGAGACTGGCAGGTTTTGGTGACGGATTGGATGTGAGGGGTGAACGAGAGAGCAGACTCGAGGGTCAATCAATCAATCGTATTTATTGAGCACTTACTGTGTGCAGAGCACTGTACTAAGCGCTTGGGAAGTACAAGTTGGCAACATATACAGTCCCTACCCAACAGTGGGCTCAGAGTCTAGAAGGGGGAGACAGAGAACAAAACCAAACATACTAACAAAATAAAATAGACTAGATATGTACAAGTAAAATAAATAAATAAATAGAGTAATAAATAAGTACAAACATATCTACATATATCAGGTGCTGTGGGGAAGGGAAGGAGGTAAGACGGTGGGGATGGAGAGGGGGACGAGGGGGAGAGGAAGGAAGGGGCTCAGTCTGGGAAGGCCTCCTGGAGGAGGTGAGCTCTCAGTAGGATGATACCAAGGTTGCGGACTTGTGAGATGGGAAGGATGGTAGTGCCATCTACAGTGATGGGAAAGTCAGGGAGAGGGCAGGGTTTGGGAGGGAAGATAAGGAGTTTTAGGTGGTGGGCAGACATCCAGATGGAGATGTCCTCAAGGCAGGAGGAGACCCAAGCCTGAAGGCAGGGAGAGAGAGCAGGGGCAGAGATGTAGATTTGCAGAATGTAGAATGTAGAATGTTTCTGCCAAGTTTGTGGTATCACTGCATACAGTAAGCGCTTAATGATTTAATTGCCATTAAGATTGAAAAACAGACATTGGAGCAGAGAAGAGAAAGGGCGACTCAGGACAAGATGTTCTGGCATTAGAAGATTATATTAAGATGTAACTGATTTATCAATGAAATTATAGCTATTTCCTCCCAAGGTCACAGAAAACTTGAATTTCTTTCTGCCACATTCCCTTCTGTAGGTTTATCAGGATGGCTGATACGATTATCTCTGTGTTGACTCAAGCTGATTCTGGAGACATGCATAGTGGCCTATGCACCTCAAAACATTAGAAATGAACTCACCCAGTTTCTCCCCTCACCTCCTTAAGCTTTCTCTTATTCCCCAACTACTTGCTCATCCTTCTCAGATGCATGTCAGACTGTGAGCCCATTGTGGGCAGGGATTGTCTCTGTTGCTGAATTGTACTTTCCAAGTGCTTAGTACAGTGCTCGGCACATAGTAAGCACCCCATAAATATGATTGAAGGAATGAATGTCAGGAGATGTTCTTTCTCCTCTACTTTTGACCCCGTACCTTCTCCCCTTATAAAAATGTTTGTGTCCTCTCTTTTTCCCTCCATGACTGCCATCAGCAACCAATCACTCCCTGATGGCTTCATCCACTCTGCGTTCAAACACGTCCAGATATCCCAATCCTAAAAACAAAACAAACCTCCTTTGATCCCAGAGAACCTCCCAGATGCATCTCCATCTCCCACCTACCATTCCTGTCCAAACATCTGCTCACCCCACTTCTAACAAATCCCTTCTTGACCTTCTAAAATCCAATTTTGCCCCCTCCTCTGTACTGAAACTGCACTCTCAAAGGTCCCAAATTTTAGCCAACCATCCAATCAAATCATTCTATGATATAATAATAATGATGGTATTTGTTAAGCATTTACTATGTGCAAAGCACTGTTCTAAGCGCTGGCACTGTTTTGAGCACTTACTGTATGCAGAGCACTGTATTAAGTTTTTGATGCAATGGCATCCTCTTCCCTTCAGCTTCTTCAGGATTACTGTTTTACACTTTTGTTCGAAAGTAAGCCCTTTTTGACATCAGCATCATTGTAGTTTGTTCATTGTCCACAGTTAACCACTTTATCATCTCACACTGGCTTATAACATATTATTTTACCCTAAGCAAATCCCAATGATAATAATAACATTTATTAGGATTGTTTTTACTATGGTATTTAAGTGCTTACTGTATGCCAAGCTTTGTTCTAAAGACCGTGACAGAGACAAGATAATCAAGTCATACAAATTCCTTGTTCTTCATGGACTCACAGTCTAAGGGTGTAAGAGAACACGTATTCAATTTCCATATTACAGATGAGGAAATTGAGGGATAAAGAAGTGATTAATCCAAGGTCACACAGCAGGCAAGGGGCAGAGTTAGGATTAGAACTCCGGCTCTTCCACAATGCAAAATCCCCAAATCTTGTGCTACAGCTGTTGAATAATGATAATAGTCATAATAATAATTAAGCATTTACTCTATGTCAAGCCCTGTTCTAAGCTTTGGGTTAATACAAGCTAATCAGGTTGGACACAGTCCCTATTTCACATGGGGCTCACAGTCTGGAAATCATAGGACCTGGTTTCTAATCCCCACTTCAACACTTGTCTACTGTGACCATGGTTAAGTCATTTAATTTCTCTGTGCCTCAGTTTCTGCATCTGTAAAGTGGGGATTAAATACCTGTTCTCCCTCCTCCTTAGATAATGAGCCGTGTGTGGGACAGGGACTGTGTCCAATAATTGTATTTCGTCCACCCCAAGTCTTAGCACAGTACATAATGCATAGTACACACAGCAAATCTTTGTCAAATATCATTATTTCATTAGTAATAGTAATATAATTCCAATAGTTACCCTTTCCTCTATGCGTCAAACATACACTCAATCAGCTCTCTTCCATTCACCTCTTTCTCTCTACATCCTTGCTTATACTCTTCGCTCCTTCGCTCACTGTCATTCTTATCTCTCTCTCACCAACAACCTCTTGTTCACACCCTCCCTTTTGTCTGGAACACCCTCTCTCTTACCCTTAGTGTACTTCACCACCTTAAAACCCCTTTATTGGTTAATTCTCTCAGCTTTCTGATCCATTACCCCCTTACTGTCACTTTACCACTTTTGCATCACTGCTAACAATAGTATAATCACAATAATTGTTATATTCTTTAAGCACTTACTATGGTCCAGGAACTGTACCAAGCACTGGGGTGGATATGATCAAATCGGATTGGACACGGTCCCTGTCCCATGTGGGGCTCACAGTCTCAATTCCCAGTTTACAGATGCAGGGACTGAGGCCGAGAGAAATGAAATGACTTGACCAAGGTCACACAGCAGACAAGTGGCTGAGCCAAAATTAGAACCCATGACCTTCTGACCCCCAGGCCTGTGCTCTCTCCACTATACCATGCTGTTTCCTATTAGTGTTTCTACCGCATCATTCATACCCTACATCAATCAATCAATCGTATTTATTGAGCGCTTACTATGTGCAGAGCACTGTACTAAGCGCTTGGGAAGTACAAATTGGCATCACATAGAGACAGTCCCTACCCGATAGTGGGCTCACAGTCTAAAAGGGGGAGACAGAGAACAGAACCAAACATACCAACAAAATAAAATAAGTAGGATAGAAATGTACAAGTAAAATAAATAAATAAATAAACAGAGTAATAAATATGTACAACCATATATACATATATACAGGTGCTGTGGGGAAGGGAAGGAGGTAAGACGGGGATGGAGAGGGGGACGAGGGGGAGAGGAAAGAAAGGGCTCAGTCTGGGAAGGCCTCCTGGAGGAGGTGAGCTCTCAGCAGGGCCTTGAAGGGAGGAAGAGAGCTAGCTTGGTGGATGGGCAGAGGGAGGGCATTCCAGGCCCGGGGGATGATGTGGGCCGGGGGTCGATGGCGGGACAGGCGAGAGCAAGGTACAGTGAGGAGATTAGTGGTGGAGGAGCGGAGGGTGCGGGCTGGGCAGTAGAAGGAGAGAAGGGAGGTGAGGTAGGAGGGGGCAAGGTGATGGAGAGCCTTGAAGCCCAGGGTGAGGAGTTTCTGCCTGATGCGCAGATTGATCGGTAGCCATTGGAGGTTTTTGAGGAGGGGAGTGATATGTCCAGAGCGTTTCTGGACAAAGATAATCCGGGCAGCAGCATGAAGTATGGATTGAAGTGGAGAGAGACACGAGGATGGGAGATCAGAGAGAAGGCTAGTGCAGTAGTCCAGACGGGATAGGATGAGAGCTTGAATTAGCAGGGTAGCGGTTTGGATGGAGAGGAAAGGGCGGATCTTGGCAATGTTGCGGAGCTGAGACCGGCAGGTTTTGGTGACGGCTTGGATGTGAGGGGTGAATGAGAGAGCGGAGTCGAGGATGACACCAAGGTTGCGGGCTTGTGAGACGGGAAGGATGGTAGTGCCGTCAACAGAGATGGGAAAGTCAGGGAGAGGACAAGGTTTGGGAGGGAAGACAAGGAGCTCAGTCTTCGACATGTTGAGCTTTAGGTGGCGGGCGGACATCCAGATGGAGATGTCCTGAAGGCAGGAGGAGATGCGAGCCTGGAGGGAGGGGGAGAGAGCAGGGGCAGAGATGGAGATCTGGGTGTCATCAGCGTAGAGGTGATAGTTGAAGCCGTGGGAGCGAATGAGGTCACCAAGGGAGTGAGTGTAGATTGAGAACAGAAGGGGACCAAGCACTGAACCTTGGGGAACTCCCACAGTAAGAGGATGGGAGGGGGAGGAGGAGCCTGCAAAAGAGACTGAGAAAGAACGACCGGAGAGGTAAGAGGAGAACCAGGAGAGGACGGAGTCTGTGAAGCCAAGGTCAGATAACGTGTTGAGGAGAAGGGGGTGGTCCACAGTGTCAAAGGCAGCTGAGAGGTCGAGGAGGATTAGGACAGAGTATGAGCCGTTGGATTTGGCAAGCAGGAGGTCATTGGTGACCTTTGAGAGCGCAGTTTCCGTGGAATGAAGGGGACGGAAGCCAGACTGGAGGGGGTCGAGGAGAGAGTTGTTGTTGAGGAATTCTAGGCAGCGCGTGTAGACAACTCGTTCAAGGAGTTTGGAAAGGAATGGTAGGAGGGATATGGGACGATAACTAGAAGGTGAGGTGGGGTCAAGAGAGGGTTTTTTTAGGATGGGAGAGACATGGGCATGTTTGAAGGCAGAGGGGAAGGAACCAGTGGCGAGTGAGCGGTTGAAGATGGAAGTTAAGGAGGGGAGAAGGGATGGAGCGAGAGATTTCATAAGATGAGAGGGAATGGGGTCAGAAGCACAGGTGGCCGGAGTAGCACTTGAGAGGAGGGAGGAGAGTTCCTCTGAGGATACCGCTGGGAAGGATGGGAGAGTAGCAGAGAATGTTGAGAGCCGGGGGGTTGGAGAAAGGGGGGAAGAGACTTTGGGGAGGTCGGACCTGATGGATTTAATTTTGTTAATGAAGTAGGAGGCCAGATCGTTGGGGGTGAGGGAAGGAGGAGGGGGAGGAACCGGGGGCCTGAGAAGGGAGTTGAATGTACGGAAGAGCTGGCGGGGGTGATGGGCATGGGTGTCAATAAGGGAGGAGAAATAGTTTTGTCTGGCAGAAGAGAGGGCTGAGTTAAGGCAGGAAAGGATAAACTTGAAGTGAACGAGGTTGGCATGGTGTTTAGACTTTCGCCAGCAGCGTTCGGCAGCTCGAGCATAAGAGCGAAGGAGGCGGACAGTGGCAGTGATCCAGGGCTGTGGGTTAGTGGTGCGAGAGCGGCGAAGGGAAAGGGGAGCGAGCGAGTCTAGCTGAGTGGAAAGGGTAGAGTTGAGAGCAGTAATCTGATCATCAAGACTGGGTAGAGAGGAGAGGGCGGCGAGGTGGGGTGTGAGGCGCTCCGAAAGATGGGTGGGGTCCAGAGAGCGGAGATCTCTGTGAGGGAGTAATACGGATTTACAGGGGAAAGGAGTGTGAGTGAGGAGGCAGGTGAGAAGATTATGATCAGAGAGAGGGATCACAGAGTTGGTGAGGGTGGACACAGTGCAGCGGTAGGAGATGATGAGGTCGAGGGTATGACCAAGTTGGTGAGTGGGTGAGGTGGGGTGGAGGAAGAGGTTGGCAGCGTCAAGGAGAGATAGAAGGCGGGCGGCAGAGGAGTCGTTAGGGATATCCATGTGGATATTGAAGTCTCCGAGGATCAGAGTGGGCATGGAGAAGGAGAGAAGGAATGTGAGAAAGGGGTCAAAGTCGTTAAAGAAGTTGGAAGTGGGGCCCGGAGGGCGGTAGATGACGGCTACAAGAATCTGGAGGGGGTGGTAGAGGCGAATAATGTGGGCTTCAAAGGAGGGGAAGGAAAGGGAAGGGGGAGGAGGGATAGTGCGAAAGCGACATTGGGGGGCGAGAAGGAAACCGACACCTCCTCCTTTTCCAGTGAGTCTGGGGGAGTGGGAGAAGAAGAGGCCTGCACTGCAGAGAGCAGCAGAAGAGACCGTGTCGTATTTATATATTTATATTTATATATATACTTATATTTATACATGTATTTATCCCCTATTCAATTCTTCTATCTGTAATCTATTTTAATGTCTGTTTTCCCTGCCAGATTGTAAACTCCGGAAATGCAGGGATTATGTCTATCACCTCTTTTTTTCAAGCATTTAGTACGGCTCTCTGAATGGCATAAGCACTCAATTCATTCATTCAATCATATTTATTGACCACTCACTGTGCACAGAGCACTGTACAATTCAGCAATAGAGAGACAACCCCTGTCCACACCGGGCTTCAATAAATACTATTGTCAATTGATCTTCCTTTAAATTGAGGGAAAATAGATTGGGTCAAACCCAAAGTGAGTCTAGATCCAGACAGAGACAGAAAGAGCTCTGGAGTCTTCATTTGTTTTATCCCCATTTTCTGAAACACTTTAATGGCTACAATGGGAATGTCAGATGGCATGGGCTGTGGAGAGGCAGCAGGGCCAGTGAATGGATTGGGGAGTCAGGGAACTCCGGTTCTAATCTCATCCATGACATTCACTTTCTTTGTGACTTTAGACAGGTCACCTAATCTCTCTGCGCCTCATTTTCATGTTTTGTATTGTTGTCTGTCTCCCCCTTCTAGACTGTGAACCCACTGTTGGGTAGGGACTGTCTCTATATGTTGCCGACTTTTACTTCCCAAGCACTTAGCATAGTGCTCTGCATACTGTAAGTGCTCCATAAATATGATTGAATGAATGAATGAATCATCTGTAAATTAAGGATAAAATACCTGATCTCTCTACATCAGCCTAAGAGTCTATTGAGGTACATTGCATTTAGTACAGTGCTCTGCACACAGTAAATGTTCAATAAGTACAATTGAATGAATGTAGTACATGGACCGTGTCTTATCTGTCTCATATTTTTAATGGTGTTTATTAAGCATTTTATTCATTCATTCATTCAATTCATTCATTCAATTTTATTTATTGAGCTTTTACAGTGTGCAGAGCACTGTACTAAGCACTTGGGACAGTACAATACAACAATAAACAGACAAATTTCCTGCCCACAACTAGCTCACAGTCTAGAGAGGGGGGAGGCAAACATTAATATTAAAAAATGAATTACAGATATGAACATAAGTGCTGTGGGGCTGGAATGGGGGAAAAACAGAGGGAGAGCAAGTCAGGGTGAAGAGAAATGGGTGGGAGAAGAGGAAAGGCTGGGGGCCTTAGTCAGGGAAGTTCTCCTGGAGGAGCTGTGCCTCCAATAAGGCTTTGAAGAGGAGGAGAGTAATTGTCTGTCGGATATGAGGAGGGTGGGTGTTTCGGGTGAGAGGTGGGATGTGGGCAAGAAGTCGGCAGTGAGACAGGTGAGATTGAGGTACATGGGAAGGTTAACAATAGAGGGACAAAGTGTGTGGGAGGGATTATAGTAGGAGAGTAGTGAGGTGAGGTAGGAGGGGACAAGGGGATGGAGTGTCAATAGTGAGGAGTTTCTGCTTGATGTGGAGGTGGATGGGCAACCACTGGAGTTTTTTGAATAGTGGTGTGACGTTCCGAATGTTTCTGTAGAAAAATGATCCAGGCAGCAGAGAGAAGTATGGACTGGAGTGGAGAGAGGGAGGAGGCTGGGAGGTCAGAAAGAAGGCTGATGCAGTAATCTAGGTGGGATAGGATGAGTGATTGTATTAATGTGCTCACAGTTTGGATGAAGAAAAAGGGGTGGATTTTAGTGAAGTTGCAAAGGTGGGACCAACAGGATTTTGTGACAGATTGAATATGGGGGTTGAATGAGAGGGAGAATCCGGGATAATACCAATATGGGCTTGTGAGACACAAAGGATGGTGGTGCCATCTATAGTGATGGGAAAGTCAGGGAGATGACAGGGTTTGGGTGGGAAGATAAGGAGGTATTTTAGGACATTTTAAGCTTGAGGTAATGGGAGGACATCTAGGTAGAGATGTCTTGAAGGAAAGAGGAAATGTGAGACTGCAGAGAGGGAAGAGAGATCAAGGCTGGAGATGTAGATTTGGGCATCATCCACATTGAGGTGGTAATTGAAGCTATGGGAGTAAATGAGTTCTCCAAAGGAGTGGGTGTAGATGGAGTCTAGAAGTGGACTCAGAACTGAACCTTAAGGAACCCCCACAGTTACAGGGTGGGAGCCAGAGGAGGAGCCAATGTAGGAGACGGAGAATGAAGAGCCAGATGGGTAAAAGGAGACCAGGAGAGAACAGAGTCAGTGAAGCAAAGGCTGGATAATGTTTCCAGGAGAAAGGGGTAGTCCACAGTGTTGAAGGCAGCTGAGAGGATGAGGAGGATTAGGATGGAGTAGAGGCTGTTGGATTTGGAGGGAAGGAAATCATTGGTGACCTTTGAGAGGGCAGTTTCTGTGGAGTAAAATTGTGGAGAAAATTGCAGGTGAGGAATTTGAGACAGCTTAAGGAGATTGGAGAGAAATGGTAGGAGAGAGATGGGGAGACAACTGGAAGGAGCCATGAGGTCAAGGGGTTTTTATTTAGGATAGGGGAGACATGGGCATGTTTGAAAGCAGTGTGGAAGAAGCCACTGGAGAGCAAAAAGTTGAAGATGGTTGCTAGGGAGGGAACAGGGGAGAGGGCAAGAGTTTTGACATTGAGAAGGAAAGGAGTCAGATTCCCAGGTGGAGGGGGGTGGCTTTTGAATGGAGGCATGAGATCTCCTCTAGAGATACTGCTGGGAAGGATGGGAGAGTTGAAATGGGTGTCAGAAGGGGGAGGGGCTGAAGAGGGGCAGGGGCGATTTTAGGGAGCTCGCACATGATAGCGTCAATTTTCTTAATACAATAGGTGACCAGGTCATTGGGGGCAAGGGCTGGGGGAGGCAGGGATCAGGGGCCCCAAAAAGGGAGTTAAATGTCTGGAACAACTGGCGAGGGTGATAGGCATGGTTCTCAATAAGGGTGGAGAATTTTTTTTTCTGGGCAGAGGAGAGAGCAGAGTTTAAGCATGCAAGGATAAACTTGAAGTGGATGACGTTAGCCTGATATTTAGATTTCTGCTAGCAGCGCTTTGTGGCTTGAGCACAAGAGTGAAGGAAGTGGATTTTGCAGGTGATCCAGGGCTGATGGTTAGTGGTACGAGATCGACGAAGGGATAGGGGAGTGAGTGAGAGCCAGGCACTGTACGTGCTCTGAGATAGGTACAATCTAATCAGGTTGGACACAGTCCATGCCCCACGTATGGTTCAGAGTCTTAAACCCCACATTGCAGGTGAGGTAACTGGGGCACAGAGATGTTAAGTGACTTGTCCAAGGTCACACAGCAGACAAGTGGCAGAGCCAGGATTAGAACCCAGGTCCTTTTGACTCCCAGCCCCATGCTCCATCCACTAGGCAATGCTGCTTCTGCATCTCATATATACCCCAGTGCTTACAACATGTTTAGTATGTTTAGTAAATGCCATAATAATAAATTCTCTAATTATATTGGCCAGAGACTATTGAGCCAACAAGGAGCCTTCCTCAGAACACAGGGATCCTGGCCAAAGACTGCTTCATTCAGCTGCAGACTGAAACAATTTTCCACAATTTTCAGGAGGTTGGTCTAAAAATAATTATGGTATTTACTAAGCTCTTACAGTTTCTCTTTCACATAAGACTAACCATCTAAAAGGTAGGGAATGCAAGAGTCTTATTCCAATTTTACTTCTTAGGAAACAATTCTATCCCACCTGAATTTCCTTTCATCTTCTTGGGATGACAGGGCGAAGTGTCATACTAAATGCTGATGTTTACCATAGAGTTCAAATGAACTCCTGGTTCTGCTCTTCTGCAGTTTCCGGAAGAAGGCTCAAGAGACAGAAAACAGGGCTTCCTTTGGATTTGGCCAGCACTCAACAGGAAGATTTGTCCGTCAATCACATTTAGCCTGATATAACCTATCAGAGGAGGGTCATTACAGGCCTGAGGGACTAATCAGAGGAAAAGGGCAGGGTAAGAACTCATTTCACCATTTTTTTCCATCAATCAGATCATGGCTCTATTCAGTAAGCAGATTTTCCCTCCAATCATATTTGTCCACTAATCCTATCCTACCCGGGGGAGCCATTCAGTGAACGGGGGTAGGAAGGACAGTTCATAAAGCAATGTTTTAATTAGAGGAATCCAAACAACGAATGTTTCCCAGAAGCCTTTTGAATGTACAGGAAGTCTTAGATTAGTAAACCCTGTGTTGGATGTGTACACAGGTAAACAGTGGGTAACAACGGTTTACCATCTAAAACTACTTGTTTATACTTTGTCTCTACCAGGCCTTGTACAACTTTGATAGCTGTTGAGTGAAACTCCTTGTAACTACTGGCTAATTCTATGACTGGTTTTTAAGATGGAAAGGCCCTGAGCGATTCATGTCACTTGTCTTCAAGAAACAAATCAGCCATGTAAAAAGATCGAGCATGGTGCAAGAGAAGAGGGCAAATGCTACTTATTAGGGGAAGCAGCGTAGTTCAGTGGAAAGAGCCCGGGCTTTGGAGTCAGAGGTCATGCGTTCAAATCCCAGCTCTGCCACTTGTCAGCTGTGTGACTTTGGGAAAGTTACTTAACTTCTCTGTGCCTCAGTTACCTCATCTGTAAAATGGGGATTAAGACTGTGAGCCCCACATGGGACAACATGATCACCTTGTAAACTCCCCAACACTTAGAACAGTGCTTTGTACATAGTAAGCGCTTAATAAATGCCATTATCATTATTATTACTCTATGCTAAAAAGACCATTACCATATCAGCTGGAAAGCATCTGACCATTAAGGCATGCATGAGGAGTCATTCAGATATTTGCTACAATTCCTTAAATCAATCAATCAATCAATCAATGGTAATTCTTGAGCACTTGGGAGAGTTCAGTACAACTGAGTTGGTAGACACATTCCCTGTAAACAGTGAGTTTACAGTCAAAAGCAGGAGACAAACATTAACGCAAATAAATGAATCAGAGATATGTACATGAATATTGTGGGACAGAGGGTGCAGTGAATATTAAGTGCTTAAAAGGTAAAGATCCAAGGGTATAAACAACACATAACAACATAACAACAACACATAAGGGAGAGGCAGTTGGGGGAAAAGAGGGCTTAATTGGGGAAGGCCTCTTGGAGGAGATGTGACTTTAATAAAGCTTTAAAGGTGGGGAGGAGTTTGGTGATCTGGAGGAAATGGAGGGGGTGGGGAAGAGTTCCAGACTAGAGGGAGGATGTTTCCACCAATTCTGTTATATTGTACTCTCCTAAGCAATTAGTACAGTGCACTGCACATAGGAAGTGTTTAATAAATATCATTGATTCCAGTGGAAAAGGGTTGGCAGAAAGACCCTACTGAGAGTTCACCTCCTCCAGGAGGCCTTCCTAGACTGAGCCCCTTCCTTCCTCTCCCCCTCATCCCCCTCTCCATCCCCCCATCTTACCTCCTTCCCTTCCCCACAGCACCTGTATACATGTATATGTTTGTACATATTTATTTCTCTATTTATTTATTTATTTATTTATTTTAGTTGTACATATCTATTCTATTTATTTTATTTTATTGGTATGTTTGGTTTTGCTCTCTGTCTCCCCCTTATAGACTGTGAGCCCACTATTGGGTAGGGACTGTCTCTATATGTTGCCAACTTGTACTTCCCAAGCGCTTAGTACAGTGATCTACACACAGTAAGCACTCAATAAATACGATTGATGATGATGATAAACAAGATTGAAGCACAGAGAGCAAATTTCCTTAAACGTTTCCTTCTGAGTGATTCAGAAGTCTCAACCATAGCTCCTTAGGTTGTCTGTAGAAGAGGGAATGAGGGTAGAACTGCCTTTTCTCTTGAAAGGAAAGGAGAGCCCCAAATTAGCAGTTCTGCTTAAAGAACAGATCAAGGCCAAGCCTAATGCATCAGTGGAGATCAAAGTCTTTGGGAAGAAGAGTTCTGGGAAAGAGATATTCCAGTTCTTTGATATTTCCAGTTCCTGGTCAGCTCCCTTATTTCATGTAAATTTCCAGGTCCTGCCCAGCTCCCTTATTTCAGGGGGCTGAGAGCTGGGAATTCTACAGCCTCAGAGGGAACAGGCTTAACACATATGTTTTATGACCAGTGTGGCTGATTAAGTACCAGTCCAAAGAGACCTGGTAGGAATAAAAATAAAATCTCTAATGATTTTGGTCATGCCCTTCCTTCTCTTCTCTCAAGGTTCTAAAAAGTGATCTCAAGTGAGTTGTTTTTCTCCACTCACTATTTAGATTTTCTTCTGTAAAGTTTTTCCCCTTGACATTGTTCACTTCATTTATACTTTAATACCATTATAAACTCTAGCTCTCCCCAAGAGAAAACACCCTAGAGGAGAGAACATAAGAGTATGGATTCAAGATTTTGCTTGATTTTATATGAATTTAGAGTATTCATCTAAATAACCACAGTATCCCCTGACATAAGCTATATAGGGAAGTTAATATTTAGAAGCCTGTCAATAGATGAGAGTTAATGAGAAAAAAGGGATTTGGGAGATAAATGGCACAAGATCAAGGCCCTTAAATGAAAGACATTTCACAAAAGTTTCTGAATTTGTTTTTACTCTTTCTCATTTAAAAGTGTCTGCAATAACTGAACCACAAAACCATTACAAGTCGTGTGCTTTAGGAAGGTACATCGCATCTTAAATCACTACAAGTCCCTTTACAAATCTATACTTTGAGAATAATTCAGCTGTGATTTTCTAAATAGTTCTCTACGCCCCTGAAAAAGTTTAAGCAGTTAACTCACTACCTCATTTTAAGTTACTACAGATGTTCTTAGGGGACTAGAATCTAAAATCAAATTTCTTCTTCGGGATGGGGAAAAAATCAGTTTTGACATTAGTCAGAGGAGCCATAGAAAAAGAATATAGCGTGTAATTTTCACTTGCGAAATTTTGACACGTTTCATAATGGAGTTCTTAAAAAATTATCATAATAAAATTAGCTCCTTTGACTTTTCATAGCCTTTTACATCACATTTAAATAAGAGGTCCCTAGGTGATTAAATTAAGCACTACTTTAATCTTCCAGCATAATATATGTCACTCATGAAATGACTAAAACTGCTGGCACAGTCTTATCAAAGTAAACTTCTTGTGAGCAAAGATAGTGTGTATTCTATTGAATTTTATCAATCAATGGCATGTATTGTGCACTTACCATGTGCAGAGTACTATTAGGTTTTTGGGAGAGTACAGAGTTGGTAGACATTGTACTTAGAGAAGCAGTATGACCTAGTGGAAAGAACATACGCCTGAGATTCAGAAGGACCTGGGTTCTAATCCAAGCTCTGCTGCATGTCTGCTGTGTGACATTGGGAAAGTCACTTAACTTCTCTGTGCCTCAGTTACCTCATCTGTAAAATGGGAGTTAAGACTGTGAGCTCCATGAGGGTCAGGGACTGTATCCAACCTGATTAACCTGTATCTAACCAATGCTTATAGCAATGCTTGACACATAATAATAATGATTACGGTACTTGTTAAACACTTACTATGTGCCAAGCATTGTTCTAAGCACTGGAGTAGCACAGGTTAATCAGGTTGGACACAGTCCCTGTCCCACATTGGGCTCATACCTCA
Source organism: Tachyglossus aculeatus (assembly GCF_015852505.1). Taxonomy (NCBI): domain Eukaryota; kingdom Metazoa; phylum Chordata; class Mammalia; order Monotremata; family Tachyglossidae; genus Tachyglossus; species Tachyglossus aculeatus. Next base: position 128,780,108 of record NC_052067.1, on the reverse strand, counting down.
ATCCCCATTTTTTACAGATGAGGTAACTGAGGTGCAGAGAAGTTAAGTGACTTACTCAAGGTCACACAACAGACATGTGGCAGAGCCAGGATTAGAACTCATGACATGCTGTACTACACCATGCTGCTTCCACATAGTAAGTGCTTAACAAATACCATCATTATTATTATTCATTCATTCATTGTATTTATTGAGCACTTACTGTGTGCAGAGCACTGTACTAAGCACTTGGGAAGTACAAATTGGCAACATATAGAGAAGGTCCCTACCCAACAACAGGATTAGACATGTTCTCTGCCCACAAGTAGCCTACGAGGGACTGCAGTGTACTAGAGAAGCAGCATGGCTCAGTGGAAAGAGCACGGGCTTTGGAGTCAGAGGTCATGGGTTCGAATCCTGGCTCCACTACAAGTCTGCTGTGTGACCTTGGGCAAGTCACTTAACTTCTCTGAGCCTCAGTTACCTCAACTGTAAAAAGGGGGATTAAGACTGTGAGCCTCACGTGGGACAACTTGATCACATTTTATCCCCCCAGTGCTTAGAACAGTGCTTTGCGCATAGTAAGTGCTTAACAAATGCCATCATTATTATTATTACTCTCTCAGGTGCTCAGCACAGTCCTCAAAACATAGTGAGTGCTCAATAAATACTATCAGTTGACATATCAAAGCATTTGTGGCTGCATTTTTTATTCAGTTAACCAGTGCAGAGCAGTGACAAAAGCTGTTCCTATAATCAAAGCCCACAACAGCAAGAGAGGATCTTCAAAAGTCTCTTTGGATAAGAGAAAATCAGAAGCTACCCAAAAATATCTACAAGAAAAAGAATCACTGACTCCAAGAGTTGAAATGTGAATATTTTTCTTGAGACATATTTGTAAAGTGCTCTGAGCAGGATGCTAAACCTGAGTCTTTCCACTGAAATAATTACCAATGATATCTGACAAGACCTTCTTGCTTATATCTGTAATTTATTTATATACCCTTAATTAATTTATTTATATTAATGTCTGTCTCCCCCTCTAGACTCTCAGCTTGTTGTGAGCAACAAATGTGTCTGTTATATTGTGTTGTACTCTACTAAGCACTTAGTCCAGTGCTCTGCACACAGTAAGTGCTGAATAAATACAATTAATTGATTGATTACTTCAATATTTTGTAACTGGGTCACACCTTTGGCTTTTAAGCAGCCCTGGGCCCATGAGATTCTACAATGTCTCCAGTGAAATTTTATCTCTGGTTTTTTTCATTTGGAGGTACACACAACACAAGAAAGCTGTTGGTGGCAAAGATCTTTTTTTGCTGGTGGACTAAACAAAATTAAAGTTCGTAATTCAAAACAAAAATATATGCCAAAATATTCAAAAAAGCCAGAGTTACCACCCCAAAACTCAGAATCGAAAGGTTAAAGCAAAGGTAAATTATATAGAGAGAGGCAGCATGGCTTAGTGAAAAGAATTCGGGCTTGGGAGTCAGGGGTCGTGAGTTCTAATCCCTGGTCCCCCACTTGTCAGCTGTGTGACTTTGGGTAAGTCACTTAACTTCTCTGTGCCTCAGTTACCTCATCTGTAAAATGGTGATGAAGACTGTGAGCCCCACATGGGATAACCTGATAACCTTGTATCTATCAAAGTGCTTAGAACAGTGCTTGGCACATAGTAAGCGCTTAACAAGTACAATCATTATTATCATTATTATTATTGAACTACACTTTCCATGCTTCAGTAAGCATTTAGACTGTCCAATCATTGGCAGTAGATTTTTGTTCATTGGAAATAATCATTTCCTACAGACACCTGCTAACTGATAAATTCCCAAAGTCCAATCAAAACTGACATAGACTTTGGCACACAGCATAGCCATTGTTTCCAGCATAGAAAAGGGATTCGAAGGGATACTCCAGACTTCTTGTTGTGGGCAGAGTATGTGCCTGTTTATTGTTATATTTTACTCTCCCAAGTGCTTAGTACAGTGCTCTGCACACAGTAAGTGCTCAATAAATAAGATTGACTGACTGACAGGAATGGCAGGCTCTTGAGAGGGAAGTAAGGAAGAGACCGTCTGAGTCCTTGCTGGGCCAAAACAAAGATTTTAGCCTGTCTGAGATGGGTTCCTGAAATACGTGAGGTGAACCCCTAAGATAGCTGGGTTACTGTAGCTCCTGAGAACCAGAACTGAGACTGAACGCTGTGGAGGCAGCATGGCCCAGTGGATAGGGCTCAAACCTGGGAGTCCGAAAGTCCTGGGTTCTAATCCCCGCTCCACCACTTATCTGTTGGGGGACCATAGGTAGGTCACTCAACATCTCTGGTCCTCAGTTACCTCACCTACAAAATGGGGATTCAAATTCTGAGTGCCATGTGGGACAGGGACTGTGTCCAACCTATGAACTTGTATCTATCCCAGCACCTGGTACAGTGCCTGCACCTTGTCAGTGCTTAACAGAAAAAAACAACACAGAAAACAGATTTATCCCTTCTGGAAAAAAATTCTAGCTTCCATTGACATGGCTACAGCCTGCTAATTCTTTTATAAACACACCTGTACCCTACACCTTTGCCCTCATCACTCTTTTTGCAACATAGGTTGCTGTTAAAGGGGATGTTTCAGGCAAGCTATCACCACTACTGATGACACTATTATATCTTTCCTTGAAACAAAACTGTTTTGCCACCATCTGCATCCCCTCTTAGTGACAAAGAGAAAGAACACTTCTTCCAAAATTTATATTGACTCTTTTTAGATGAACCAACATCCCAAAACTACCTTTTGTGGAAGATTTCAACAACTATTTTGGTGGCAGTGTCTAAAATAGAAAAAGCCATTCAATCACAATGTCAAAAAATCTGAAGAAATATAAGGCAATGTATCCACCTTTAAAACGGAATCAATCGATAGTGCAGAGCTCTGTTCTCAGCATTTGGGAGAGTACACTATTCAAGGCGTTTACAATCTAGTGGGCAAGGCAGGCATTAATATAAATTTCTGGTAGGAGAAGCAACTGAGTATATGAAACTATTTCTTACGTGAAGTGAGGGGAGGTGATGAGTATCTAATAACATAGAGGGTATGGACCTACTGCAAATGTGATGTACAGGGGACGGAGAATAGGTTGGGGAGATGAGCTGATAGGGAATGCTGCCTGGAGGAGATGTGATTTTAATAGGGTTTTGCAGATGGATAAAAATGGTGGTCTGTTTGTTATGTAGAGTTCCAGGCCAGAGTAGGAATGTAGATTAGGGGTCGATGGCAAGATAGATGAGATTGGGGCACAGTGAGAAGGTTGGCAGAGGAGAAGCAAAGTATCTGAGCTCAGTACTTGTGGGAGCAAACTGAGGTAAGATAGGAGAAAAAGAGCTGATTGAGTGCCTTAAAGCTTATGATGAGGAGTTTCTGTTTGATGCAGAGAAAGATGGGCAATGGGCAACAATTGGGGATTTTGAGGCGTGGGAAGACATTCGTAAAAAGATTTTTGAGATTAGAAAAATGGTCCAGGCTGCAGAGTGATGTGTGCCCCCTCTTCCTCTTTCTCTCTTCCATGCCCTGGTGCCAGCCCAAGACAGACCAGTTGAGCTGGAACCACAACTGTTTGTAAATAGACTGTAAATAGACGGCTCACAGTCAAAAATCTAAGTAGGAAACATTTATTGAAAGGGCAATGGCTGCTTGTTTTAGATTATGGGACCAACCTGGAAAATGAAGGAAAAAGTTGGAGAAAGGGAAGGACACATCATTTATTGGATTGTAGGTTTCCCACACATTCAAACATCACCCACTTTATTGCTGCTATTAATGCTTTATTTTGATGATATCACAGACGGAGTGAAATTCCGTCAAAGAGTGGCAAATTAACTGGCAGATGTAGAGGACAAAAATCTCAATGAAAATCTTCATCTCACCTCTCTATGCTTTCTCATACATCTGTTACACAGTGAGCTGAAGAGGAGGAACATAAGCAGGACAGAAGGTGTGCTTAAAAGAATGAGCATCGCCCTCAATTTCAGACAGTACAGAATAGCTAAGAACTATTGGTAGATATCAGAGAAAGGTTAGAAACCAAACTGGAGCGGTTCTTTCGGAGCAAAGACTTCTAAGAGATTTTGATGTTCAGAAGCATAGTCAAAACATTTGGCCCTGTCTAAAGCTAAGCCATCAGACTGGCCAAGGTGATTTTTATATGGATACAATGTGGAAAGTTCTGCCTAGCACCTATTTTGTATTCTGTGATAACTGGCATCGCTTTTCTAACTCCTCCCAGAAAGTTTTAGTAGCAGTTTGGCAAGGAGTTAGTTTGAGAAATGAAATCAGTCAACCAATCAACAGTATATATTGAGCACTTGCAATGTGCAGATCCCTGTGCTAAGCTTTTGGAAGAGGACAATACAACAGAATTAACAGACACGTTGGCTGCCCGTTAGGAGCTTACAGTCTAGACTGAGAGAAATCTTGATTAGTTCTGACAAACTATTTCATGTCAGTTTCAGAGTTCTTTACTGTTCCTCAATTGACCTACCCTGAGGTTAGCACTCTTCTGGATGTGAAAAGATGTCATGACTCCATTTAAAGAGGTTGGAGATTAGGCATAAACACCAAGACCCTGCCCACAGATCTCAGATTTGATTCTGACAATGCTCATCTTGCATGTGCGCGCACACACATCTCTCTCTCTCTCACACACACATACACACACACATATCACACACACACACACACACACACACACACACACACACACACACACACACACACACACACACACACACACACACACACACACACACACATGAAATCTCATGATCAGTGCTTGGACCATAAGCAGAAATGGTAGGTAACAGACATTACTCTCTCAGAAATGTCCTCAGAATAATCACCAGGGATTTTGTTTTTAGGGAAATTGCTTTTCATCATTTCTTTCCAGGAGATCCAAACACTGAAGGAATTATAGCTATCAGCTTGGGCATTAATTTTCTATCCAAAATATACATTGCATTAGCTTCTGAAATTTAATTTTAGACTGAAGATTTTTCACTTTTATTGCCTTCAAAACATTAAGCCATTTTTACAGACAAACTTTGCATTCATAGACATATTTGTGCTTTTCCACTGATCTTCTATCAACCCAGTGGGAATATGCTGTTCTAGCCGGTATTCATTATTGAGAAGAAAACCTCAAAAGATTCAAAGCTCTGCTTCACATAGCTATCCAAAAGTCATGATACTTATCTTAGCTTACCCAAACCATTTTTTCTCTTCCCAAATTAGGAAAGCAGTCTTTAGCAACCAGATTTTCTCTGGAGATTTTCTTCCAGCAATTCCTGGACCTCAGCAGGTCAGTAATAATGTTGCAGTAACTTCCTTCATGGCATTTTAAAATTTCATTTTGTGGTGCCATCTAAAAAACAGAAGCACAGATGCATAAGGAAAGTTCCAAAATTAAGCATGATTGACCTTCTGACTTGGAGAAAAGTTTTGATGTGCTTGGACTGAAACAAAATGACTCCTTTTGAGATAACCATCTTTGCCCCTAGCTACTAACATTATAGTCTGGGCATAAATATGGGAAAAGCAAAAAACTTTGTGAGTCTTACAGTGACATTATATAACATCTTTTCCTAAGTTGCTCTTACTTTCTTCAACTTCCTGTTACTTTATCATTCCTAGCAACAATACCAAGATACTGCTTGGTACCCTGTAAAGCATCCAATATCTCTTAGGTTGAGATGTGTACTTTCGCCAAAGTCTTAAATCATTAAAAATCTTGAATAAGTTTCAAGTGTTATTATACAAAAACCTTTCACACAAGCCCGATTTTCTGAAATCTTTTACAAGCTGAATATTTTTTAAAAAAGTTCAGATTCACTTTTTGTAAAGAAGTGGCTGGGAATCGAACAATCAACATTTATTGAGCATTTACTTGTACTAAGTGCCTGTCCACTTTTTTGGTTTTGTTGTCTGTCTCCCCACTTTTCATTCATTCAGTCGTATTTATTGAGCGCTTACTGTGTGCAGAGCACTGTACTAAGCACTTGGGAAGTACAAGTTGGCAACATATAGAGACGGTCCCTACCCAACAACGGGCTCACAGTCTAGAAGGGGGAGACAGACAACAGAACAAAATATATTAACAAAATAAAATAAATACCAGAGTAAATATGTACAAGTAAAATAAATAGAGTAATAAATATGTACAAACATATATACAGGTGTTGTGGGGAGGGGAAGGAGGTAAGGTGAGGGGGGATGGGGAGGGGGAGGAGGGGGAGAGGAAGGAGGGGGCTCAGTCTGGGAAGGCCTATCTAGACTGTGAGTCCGTTGGGTAGGGATTGTCTCTATTTGTTGCCAAATTGTACTTTCCAAGTGCTTAATTCAGTAAGTGCGCAATATATTTGATTGAATGATTGAATGCACTTGGGAGAGTTGAGTACTAAAGCTTTGGTAGACATGTTCCCTGCCCACAATAAGCTTACAGTCTAGAAGAGAAGGCAGACATTAATATAAATAAATGGTAGAAAAGATATAATTTGTAGATATGTACATAAGTGCTGTGGGGCTGAGGGTGGAATGAATACCAAATGCCAGAAGGTCACGGATCCAAGGGCATAGATGTTGTGGAAGGGAGAGGGAGCCAGAGAAAGAAAGTCTTGAAATCAGGGAAGGCATCTTGGAGGAGATGTGACGTTAGAATGAGACTGTCTAATCGAGCAAGAGTGGAGAAGCCCCCAAACCATTTGAAAGACCATCTGGGAAGGTGACTTTAAAAGAAACAGTACTTTCCTGACGGGTATTCACATTTCTTTAATTTGAACATTTCTGGAGGAAAACACAGGCTCCTACGTTTCCAGAATCACAATGAACTGCCTTCTTTTGAGCAGGCAGAGAAGATAACAACTCCTGATTTCCCAGCAAAATGTCAGAGGTTAACTAGTGTCAATGATTTGCTATGTCTCCCGGCAGTCAGCCAGTGAAATGGTTGTCAGTATTGCTAAGAGATAAAAATCTTTCCACTTCGTAAGGCAGCCCTAAAGGTCAAGTGTATGCAAGAACAAAATGGAATTCTTTTTCATATATTCCAATACTTTCAGCCGGTCATAAATACCGCTCCTAAATTTAAGCAGCTTCATTGAGGTTAGGGTTAGGAGGGCACAGAATAGAATCTTGCCTTTTAGATCAGGTAAGTTTAAAACAAAAATACAGAATTACTGTCACTCAGTGAAACCGAATTAATTCCTAACACAAACTTGGTGAATGCTTCAATTTTTAAAAGCTCTTCAGATGAAGTTGGGTTGTTCAAAGACTCCGTCTTATTTTAATCAATAAATGAAAGCTAATTTGTCTGTTCAGGGTATTAATGATAATGATGGGTCTCATTAACAATTAACATTTTGTAGCTATTCTGGGTATTCATTCAGTTCAGCTACAGCATGCCAATTAGAAGCAATAAATCAATAAGTGGCACATGTTCTTTCTAGAATAGTGGCTTATTTATTTTGCTTCAAGGCTGGATGATTTTTAAGGCCATCCACAAGTTCAAATAGCAGAATCTTTCCATTTCTGATCCCAGAAAGCAATTTTGCCTTTTGACCTAGTCTCTAAGGAGCAACAATTTTATATAACTGAGTCAACATGAAATAGAGACTTACTATGAATTTATTTATGCTCTTGCTATATGAATGGTATTTATTTAGTTCTTGCTATATTCAAAGCCCTATACAAGTGCTGGGGTAGATACAAGAGAATCAGGTACCACATAGGGCTCACAGTCAGAGAACGAGGGAGAGCAGGTATTGAATCCCCATTTCGAGGATTTCCTCTCCCCCTCGTCCCCCCTCCATCCCCCCCATCTCACCTCCTTCCCTTCCCCACAGCACCTGTATATATGTATTTATGTTTGTACATATTTATTACTCTATTTATTTATTTATCTTACTTGTACATATCTATTCTATTTATTTTATTTTGTTAGTATGTTTGGTTTTGTTCTCTGTCTCCCCCTTCTAGACTGTGAGCCCGCTGTTGGGTAGGGACTGTCTTTATGTGTTGCCGACTTGTACTTCCCAAGTGCTTAGTACTGTGCTCTGCACACAGTAAGCGCTCAATAAATACGATTGATTGATTGATTGATTGAGGCTCAGAGTAGACGGGAACTCAAGGCCAGACAGCAGACAAGTGGCAAAACCTGGATTAGAACCCAGGTGTTCAGACTCCCAAGCCCATACTCTTTCCACTAGGACATCCTATTGACAAGTGGCTCTGATAAACTGTCTTAAAGATCTCTCCGGGCACCAATATGAGATTTCCCAAAAGTCAAAGCTTCACTTTAAAAATTGCTAAGCTCTCTGGGGTTGAAAACAAACAAGAAATCAGGCTGGTTTAGAGAGTTGAGGTTTTAAGTAATACTTAAAGGTTAAGGAATTTTCCCAAAATAGTTTTTTAATGGCTTTTGTTAAGTGCTACCTATGTGCTAACCAACCACCTCTGGGGAGGCCTTCCCAGACTGAGCCCCCTCCTTCCTCTCCCCCTCCTCCCCCTCTGCATCCCCCCTGCCTTACCTCCTTCCCTTCCCCACAGCACATGTATATATGTTTGTACGTATTTATTACTCTATTTATTTTACTTGTACATATTTATTCTATTTATTTTATTCTGTTAATATGTTTTGTTTTGTTCTCTATTTCCCCCTTCTAGACTGTGAGCCCACTGTTGGGTAGGGACTGTCTCTATATGTTACCAACTTGTACTTCCCAAGCGCTTAGTACAGTGCTCTGCACACAGTAAGCGCTCTATAAATACGATTGAATGAATGAATGAATACTGGGATAGATACAAGATTTTTTTTAATGGTATTTGCTAAACGTTTAATATGTGTCAGGCCCTGTACTAAGCACTGGGGTAGATATAAGATAAACAGGTTGGACATATTGCATATCTCAGATAGGCTCACAAGTCTTATCCCCATTTTACAGATGAGGTAACTGAGGCACAGATAAATTGAGTGAATTGCCCAAGGTCATACAGCAGAGAAGTGGCAGAGGTGGGATTAGAACCCAGGTTCTTCTAGGCCTCTGCTCTTTCCACTAGGCCATGCAGCCTCTCAGGTGAGTCCCTGTTTCACTTGAGGCTCCCAGACTACATATTTGCTTTAGTGTGTTTTTGATATTGCTTTTTATGTGCATATCCCAATTCACTATTTCTAGAGATGAGTTCTCACTGGAAAAGCTTCTGCAACAGCATCAAAAAAAAAATAATTTCTTCATTTGTTATCTGTTGTGTCACGAAGCTTCAACTAAATCAACCAGTGAATTTCTGGCTCAGATTCTTCCATAAACTCAAAGACAAAGAAGTTAGGCATAGTTGTTGCCTTCAAAACTTCTGAAAACAATGAAGAAATAAATGTCGCCTATGGATTTGATGGTGTTTCTGAATTGGCAACATCAGAAAAAATTCAAAGATAGGGGTTAAGAAGCAGTGTGGCTTAGTGGAAAGAGCACGGGCTTGGAAGTCAGAGGTCATGAGTTCTAATCCCAGCTCACTGATTGTCAGCTGTGTAACTTTGGGCACCTGTATATACGTATATATGTTTGTACATATTTATTGCTCTATTTATTTATTTATTTTACTTGTACATATCTATTCTATTTATTTTATTTTGTTAGTATGTTTGGTTTTGTTCTCTGTCTCCCCCTTTTAGACTGTGAGCCCACTGTTGGGTATGGACTGTCTCTATATGTTGCCAACTTGTACTTGTCAAGCGCTTAGTACAGTGCTCTGCACACAGTAAGCGCTCAATAAATACGATTGATGATGATGATGATGATGAAGTCACTTGATGATGGTATTTGTTAAGCATTTACTATGTGCAAAGCATTGCTCTAAGCACTGGGGGGACACAAGGTGATTAGTTGTCCCACGTGGGGCTCACAATCTTAATCCCCATTTTACAGATGAGGTAACCGAGGCACAGAGAAGTTAAGTGACCTGCCCAAAGTCACACAGCTGACAATTGGCAGAGCCGGAATTTGAACCCATGACCTCTGACTCCAAAGCCCGTGCTCTTTCCACTGAGCCACGCTACTTCACTTCCCTGTGCCTCAGTTACCTCATGTGTAAATTGGGGAGTAAGACTGTGAGCCCCATGTGGGACTCCTAATTACTTTGTATCTACCCCAGGGCTTAGAGCAGTGCTTGGCACTTAGTAAGTGCTTAACAAATACCGCTACTATTATTATCATTATTATATGGGTTGAGAAGCAGCATAGTCTAGTGAATAGAGCACAGGCCTGTGCGTCAGAAGGTCAAGGGTTCTAATCCTGGCTCCACCACTTGTCTGCTGTGACCCTGGGCAAATCACTTCACTTCTTTTTGCCTCGGTTTCCTCATCTGTAAAACGGGGATCGAGACCGTGAGCCCCACATGGGACAGGGACCGTGTCCAAGCTAATTTACTTATGTAATAATTATGGTATTTGTTAAGCACTTACTATGTGCCAGGCACTGTTCGAAGAGCTGGGGTAGATACAAGGTAATCAGGTTGTCCCCTGTGGGGCTCACAGTCTTCATCCCCATTTTACAGATGAGGGAACTGAGGCCCAGAGAAATTAACTGACTTGCCCAAGTTCACACAGCAGACAAGTGGCAGAGCCAGGATTAGAACCCATAACCTTCTGAATCCCAGGCCCATGCTCTAACCACTGCCCCATGCTGCTTATATCTCGTTCCACTAGGCCATGCGGCTTCTCAGGTGAGTCCCTGTCTCACTTGGGGCTCACAGACTACAAATTTGCTTTAGTGTGTTTTTGATATTGCTTTTTATGTGCATATCCCAACTCGCTATTTCTAGAGATGAGTTCTCCCTGGAAAAGCTTCTAAAACAGCATCAAAGAAAATAATTTCTTCATTTGTTATCTGCGGTGTCAAGAGGTCTCAACTAAGTCAACCAGTAAATGATTGGCTCAGATTCTTCCAAAAACTCAAAGACAGAGAAGTTAGGCCTCGGTGCCTTGGTGACCTCATCTGTAAAATGGGGATCGAGACTGTGAGCCCCTCATGGGACAGGGACTCATGTCTCTTATATCTCTTATATCCATCCCAGAGCCAGTAAAGTGCCTGGCACTTAACAAATACCGCAATTATTATTATGATGATGATGGCATTTATTAAGCGCTTACTATGTGCAAAGCACTGTTCTAAGCGCTGGGGAGGTTAGTCCTTTCAGGCTCACTCACACACACATTGATAGGACATTGACTTTGAAAACAAAGGACAGTCAGATATATGTATAAAATCTGACGTCACTACATAGATTATTTTATCCTAAAATTACAACAGTCTCAGTTTTTCCTATGATTTCATCATCAATCGTATTTATTGAGCGCTTACTATGTCTTGGATCGGTGAATAACATTTGAAAGCTAACTCTGTGCAGAGGACTGAATGAAGCCTTTGGAAGAGGACAGTACAATAGATTAAATAAATATGATCCCTTAGAGAAACAGCGTGGCTCAGTGGAAAGAGCCCGGGCTTGGGAGTCAGAGGTTATGGGTTCTAATCTCAGCTCTGTCGCTTATCAGCTGTGTGACTTTGGGCAAGTCACTTAACTTCTGCGTGCCTCAGTTACCTCATCTGTAAAATCAGGATTAAGGTTATGAGCCCCATGTGGGACAGTTTAGAACAGTGTTTTGCACATAGTAAGCACTTAACAAATACCATCATTATTATCAATCAATCAATCGTATTTATTGAGCACTTACTGTATGCAGAGCACTGTACTAAGCACTTGGGAAGTGCAAGCTGGCAACATATAGAGACAGTCCCTACCCAACAGTGGGCTCACAGTCTAGAATAATAATAATAATATAATTATATTATAATTATAATAATACAATATAATTATTATTATTATATCCCTACCCAGAAGGAATTTACAGACAGCAGAAACAAGAAATGATAACTGTGAATTTAAAGTAAGAGTGCTTAGTACAGAGCCTCAGCACTTGGTAAATTGTCTGGCACATAGTAAAAGCTCTTAACAAATACCATAAAAAAGTTGTAATGAGGATTTAGAGAAAGTTTAATAAATCCTGAAATTAAACATGCATGCATACAATTAGCAACCATACAAGCATAAGCCCCTGATTCATAGCTTTGATACTTAACTGCTCTTTGCAACAGATGGAATATTTTCCTATTTAGGGCACTGTCTCAAAAACATTTAGCTTCTTCCCTTTCCTCAGTGTGGAAACTGTATACATTTCCTTTAAGAGTAATGTTTATCATTTAAATTTGCAGCAGATTTTTGCACTTGTAAATAAAGATAGAGAAAAATGTTTTGCTAAGTTTACCACACATTCGGAGCTCGTAGGTGGAGCTTAAACCTAACTCCAATCTTTTGAATTTAAAGTCTTATTCTTAATAAATAACATTCTGTTTCTAACTATTGTAGTCACATGAGACCAATTGATAGGATCAGAATTCTTGGACAGCATTGAGGTTTCATAAAATTGTTTTTTGAAATTGAGTGTAAATGAATACATAACATGGGGCTGCAATTCACTCTCCCTACATACTTTTAAGAGTCATAAAGGAATAATAACAATAATGATGGCATTTATTAAGTGCTTACTATGTGTGAAGCACTGTTCTAAGCGCTGGGGAGGTTACAAAGTGACCAGGTTGTCCCATGGGGGGCTCACAGTCTTAAGCCCCATTTTACAGACGAGGGAACTGAGGCCCAGAGAAGTTAAGTGACTTGCCCAAAGTCACACAGATGACAATTGGCAGAGCCGGGATTTGAACCCATGACCTCTGACTCCAAAACCCATGCTCTTTCCACTGAAACACACTGCTTCTCAAAGGAAAAAGCATAAGCAAAGAGGATTGGGCTGTACTCCAATTCTGATGGTTTAGTTCCATAGCTACTTACGATCTCAGAGAAGCAGTGTGGCTTAGTGGATAGAGAATGGGCCTGGGTGTCGGAAGGACCCGGGTTCTAATCCCAGCTCCACACTTGTCTGCTGTGTGATCTTGGTCAAGTCACCTAACTTCTCTGTGCCTCAGTTACCTCAACTGTAAAATGGGGTGAAGACAGTGGTACAGGGACTGTGCTTAACCTCATTAACTTGTATCTACCCCTGTGCTTAGAACACTGTTGGGCACATGGTAAGTGCTTAACAAACCCTCTCAGGATCATCATCATCATTATCAATCGTATTTATTGAGCACTTACTATGTGCAGAGCACTGTACTAAGCGCTTGGGAAGTACAAATTGGCAACATATAGAGACAGTCCCTCTGAAGAGTTTCTAGAACCCTACCACTTTCAGCTATGGGAGTCTTTTAGACTGTGAGCCCACTGTTGGGTAGGGACTGTCTCTATATGTTGCCAACTTGTACTTCCCAAGCGCTTAGTACAGTGCTCTGCACACAGTAAGCGCTCAATAAATACGATTGATTGATTGATTGATTGAGGGAGAGTCAAGCAGAGGCCTACCCATTCCAGTCTTAGCTTGGTCAGTGGCTAAAGAGTGGAAAGCAATCTGCTACAAGTCAAAACTCACCTGTGCTGGGCAGCGGCAGCATGGGAGAGAGTCGAGGGTGGGTATTCAAGTTTATTGCAAGTAAGAAGGCAATGACAAATCACTTCTGTATTTTTAGTAATAATAATAATGGTATTTGTTAAGCGCTTACTATGTGCCACTCATTGTTCTAAGCGCTGGAGTAGATACCAGATAATCAGGTTGGATGCAGTCCCTTGTCGTACTTAGGGTTCACAGTCCAAATCCCCATTTTAGGGAACTGAGGCACAGAGAAGTGAAGTGATTTGCCCCAAATCACACAGCAAAGTGGCAGAGGTAGGATTAGAACCCATGACCTTTTTACTACCAGGTACATGCTCTATCTATTTTGCCATGCTCCTTCCGAACAAGGAACTCTATGGATACATTATCAGAACGATTGCAGATGGAGGTGGGGCATTCTGGGAGAAATGTGTCAATCAATCAATCAATCAATCAATCATATTTATTGAGTGCTTACTGTGTGCAGAGCACTGTACTAAGCGCTTGGGAAGCACAAGTTGGCAACACATAGAGACGGTCCCTACCCAACAGTGGGCTCACAGTCTAGAAGATTTCATAGTGTCCATGAAGTCACTACTTTGGGCAAGTCACTTAACATCTTTGTGTCTCAGTTCCCTCATCTGTAAAATGGGGATTAAGACTGGGAGCCCCCCATGGGACAACCCGATCACCTTGTAACCTCCCCAGTGCTTAGAACAGTGCTTTGCACATAGTAAGCGCTTAATAAATGCTATTATTATTATTATTATTATTATTATTATTATTATCATTATTATTATTGGCTGGAAACAACTCGACAGCAAAATAAAAAACAAACCACTTAACAAGTACTTAAGCACTTAACACTTAACAAGTACCATAATAACAAGCAGCATGGCTCAATGGAAAGAGCACGAGTCAGAGGTCATGGGTTCAAATCCTGATTGGCCAATTGTCAGCTGTGTGACCTTAGGCAAGTCACTTAACTTCACTGTGCCTCAGTTACCTCATCTGTAAAGTGGGGATGAAGACTGTGAGCCTCCCGGGGGCCAACCTGATCAATTTGTAATCTCCCCAGTGCCTAGAACAGTGCTTTGCACATAGTAAGCACTTAATAAATGCCATTATTATTATTATTATTATTATTATTATTATTATTATCCCAGGCAAATTTCCCTAATTCCCTAGCAATGTATAATGAAAACTAAGAACATTTATTACAATTAAAATTCTACTCCTCCAGATGCTGACACATCCCCAATCCCTTCCTGCCCCACAATATAAATAAAAATGGTGAGTTGAGCCAGGGCAGTTAGGTAGAAGGAAATGATATGTCCCAGGTGGGTATGTAAATTTCCACTTGGAGAGCAGGATGAGAATCAAACCCACTGTTGGGTAGGGACTGTCTCTATATGTTGCCAATTTGTACTTCCCAAGTGCTTAGTACAGTGCTCTGCACATAGTAAGCGCTCAATAAATACGATTGATTGATTGATTGATTGAAGTTATTATTAGTAGTAATTGTAATTATCATGGTATTTGTTAAGTATTTAACTATGTGCCAAGCACTATAATAGATACAGGATAATCAGGTTGGACACAGTCCCTTTCTCACAGCCTAAGTAGGTGGGAGTAGGATTTAGTACCCATTTTACAGATGAGGAAACTAAGGCCCAGAGAAGTTAAGTGAGAATCAGCATTAACTAATGGATAGACCATGGAGCTGGGAGTCAAAAGGAGCTAAGTTCAAATACCAGCTCTGCCACTTGCCTGCTGGGTGACCTTGGGGAAGTCACTTAAATTCTCTGGGCCTCAGCTCCCTCATCTGTAAAATGGGGATTAAGACTCTGAGTCCTCTGTGGGACAGGGACTGTGTCCAACCCGATTACCTTGTATCTACCCTAGCATTTAGTACAGAGTCTGGCATACAGTGAGTGCTTAACAGATACCGTAAAAAAGTGACTCAACTAAGGTCACTAAGCAGACAAATCGTAGAGCCAGGATAATAAAAATATTAATAATAATAAAAATAATAATAATTATTATTATGGTATTTGTTAAGCACTTACTATGTGCCAAGCACTGTTCTAAGCACTGGGGTGGGGTAGATAGGGTAGGGTGGGGTGGGAGCCCCCTTCTTCCTCTCCCCCTCCTCCCCTTCCTCATCTCCCCGCCTTGCCTCCTTCCCCTCCCCACACCACCTGTATATATGTATATATGTTTGTACGTATTTGTTACTCTATTTATTTTATTTGTACATATTTATTCTATTTATTTTATTTTGTTAATATGTTTTGTTTTGTTGTCTGTCTCCCCCTCCTAGACTGTGAGCCCGCTGTTGGGTAGGGACCGTCTCTAGATGTTGCCAACTTGTACTTCCCAAGCGCTTAGTACAGTGCTCTGCACACAGTAAACGCTCAATAAATACGATTGAATGAATGAATGAATGAATAGATACAAGGTAATCAGGTTGTCCCATGTGGGGCTCACAGGCATAATCCCCATTTTACAGATGAGGGAATTGAGGCACAGAGAAGGGAAGTGACTTGCCCAAAGTAACAGAGCTGACAAGTGGCAGAGCCAGGATTAGAACTCAGGTCCTCTGACCCACAGGCCCGTGCTCTTTCCACTTCGCCTCTCTGCTTCTTGGAGTTACCCCATGGTGATTCTAAATTATGGCAACTTCAATCTGACTCACATATTCCTGGAATATTCCTGTTCAAGGAAATCATAACTGTTTCATTGCAGTAATAGCATGTGTTGAGTGTTCACTAGGTGAAATGCACAACCAGCAGTGATATATAACAGGCACAATGATGAACACCTCACTTTTGCGGCTAAAGAGGCATGCAGACGAGGCAATCCTGTGGAGAAATGGGTGACTAGTCCCTCCTAGAGCACTGGGAACAGTCTGTATTTGGGTCTTTTCCAACCCCAAATCCTCTCTGCTCCTAGGTTTGTTGTCACCGTGAGAATATTCCCAACCCATTCTGATACAGTATGCACTAATAGAGCCCAAATATTCTTCCTTACATCCAATCAATCAATCAATCGTATTTATTGAGCACTTACTGTGTGCAGAGCACTGTACTAAGGGCTTGGGAAGTCCAAGTTGGCAAACAACATTAATCGTGATTTAATTTAAGATGTTTTCTCTGGTCAGCATCTTTCCAGAAAAAACTCTTCAAATGTATTTTTAAATGTATTGCCTCCTCCTGCAAACTCATATGGGTGCTTATGTAGTTTTTGTTTTTAATGGTATTTGTTTAGCTCTAACTACGTTCTAAACGTTGAGTTAGATATAAGCTAATCAGGTTTGAAACAGACCATGTCCCACATGGGGCGTGTAGTCTTAATCTCCATTTTACAGATGCGGTAACTGAGGCCCAGAGAAATGAAGTGACTTGCCCAAGGTTACACAACTGAAAAGTGGCAGAACTGGGATCAAAACCCAGATCCTTCTGATTTCCAGGCCCGTGGTCTATCTACTTGGCCATGCTGCTCCTCAAATATGAAATAGGTTACCTGTAATAGCAATAACAATAATAATAATTCCAGTATTTTTTGAGTGCTTATTATGTACTGGGCACTTTACTAAGCGTTGATATGAGAACAAGGAAATCAGGTTGGACATAGTCCCTGTCCTGCATAAAGCTCACAGTCCTAACCCCCATTTTACAGATGAGGTAACTGAGACACAGAGAAGTGAGGTGACTTGCCTAAGGCCACAAAGCAACCAAGTGGCAGAGATATATCAGGATTAGAACCCATGACCTCCAAATCCCAAGCCTGTGCTCTCTCCAGTACATCACGCTGCTGTACTGGAATATCTAGGAGGTGGAAGTACTACCAAAAAGGTTTGTGAATCTTTTGGCAAAGAAGAATCAAAAAGATCTTTGTAACACATATTGTGAATGTCAACGGACACTGTCGCCAAATTCACTGAAAAAAATATCTTGGATTTACTAAAGATCTAATTTTCTCAAAATAAATAGAAAAAACAAAGCATTAATAACATGACCCTTTCATCCTCTTGGGAGGATAAAACTAGGTTTTAGGCTCAGTTCTGCCACTAGCCTACTGTGTAAATTTGGACAAGTCACTTAGGTACTTTGTAAATTACTTAATTTTTCTGTTCTTCAGTTTCCTCATCTGAATGGGCATAATGACGACATTTGCCCCACTACCTCATGGAGATGTTGTTAGCACAAAATTATATGAGAAATATAAAATTTGTTTGGAAAGATAAGGAATATATATATACGTACATGTATATATAGATATAGATCATATATAATAATAATAATAATGGCATTTGTTAAGCGCTTACTATGTGCAAAGCACTGTTCTAAATGCTGGGGAGGATACAAAGGTGATCACGTCCCACGTGGGGCTCAGAGTCTTAATTCCCACTTTACAGGTGAGGTAACAGGCTCAGAGAAGTTAAGTGACTTGCCCAAGGTCACACAGCAGATATTTGGGGGATCCAGGATTAAAATCCAAGACCTCTGACTCCCAAGCCCATGCTCTTTCCAATGAGCCACGATGCTTCTCTGTATGCATCTATATATATTATATATATATGTGTGTGTGCATATATGCACATTCACATATGTACATCTATATCAGCATGGCTTGGTGGCAAGATCCCGGGATTGGGAGTCAAAAGTCATGGGTTCTAGTCCCGGCCTTGCCACTTGTCAGCTGCATGACTTTGGGCAAGTCACTCAATATCTCTGTGCCTCAGTTACCTCATCTGTAAAATGGGGATTAAGGCGTGAGTACCATGTGGGACAACCTGATTACCTTGTATCTACCCTAGCACTTAGAACAGTGCTTGGCACATAGTAAGTGCTTAATAAATACCATAATTATTATTTACATTTATAAGCTTTTTAAGGCATTTGTTAAGCACTTACTATGTGTCAAGTACTGTTCCGAGCACTGGGCTAGATACAAGTTAATCAGGTCAGACACAGTCCCTGTTCCACACGGGGCTCACAATCTATGTAGGAGGGAGAACAGGTATGGAATCCCCATTTTGCAGTTGAGAAAACTGAGGTACAGAGAAGCTAATTCACTTCCCAAGATCACCCAGTAGGCAAATGGGATTAGAACCCAGATCCGCTGGCTCCCAGGACCATGCGTTTTCCACTAGGCCACACCGATTCCTCTAATTCTCTGAGTTTGAAGATGATGCTACTATTGGTAAGATTATATCATCATAAATAGCATTTGTAGCATCAAATAATATTTGTTGCGTCTGAGCCACCTAAACCCTTTGATACTCACCTCACCCCTAGCCCCAGCATTTATGTTCATCATCAATTAATCAATGGTATTTGTGAGCACTTATTGTGTGCAGAGCACTGTACTAAGTGCTTGGGAGAGTACAAAACAATGGAATTGGTAGATGCATTCCTTGTCCATTCATCAATTATTACTCTATTTATTTATTTATTACTCTATTTATTTATTTATTTATTTATTTTACTTGTACATTTCTATCCTACTTATTTTATTTTGTTGGTATGTTTGGTTCTGTTCTCTGTCTCCCCCTTTTAGACTGTGAGCCCACTGTTGGGTAGGGACTGTCTCTATGTGATGCCAATTTGTACTTCCCAAGCGCTTAGTACAGTGCTCTGCACATAGTAAGCGCTCAATAAATACGATTGATTGATTGATTGATTGATCAATCAATCAATAATAATAATAATAATAATGGCATTTATTAAGTGCTTACGATGTGCAAAGCACTGTTCTAATCACTGAGGAGGATACAAGGTGATCAGATTGCCCCACGGGGGGCTCACAGTCTTAATCCCCATTTTATAGATGAGGTAACTGAGGCACAGAGAAGTGAAGTGACTTGTCCAAAGTCACACAGCTGACAGTTGGAGGAGCTGGAATTTGAATCCATGACCTCTGACTCCATTGAGCCACGCTGCTTCTCTGCAGCATAGAGATGCAGCATGGCCTGGAGGAAAGAGCATGGTCCTGAGAGTCAGAGGACCTGTGTTCTAATCCCGGCTCTGTCACATTCCTGCTGTTTGACCTTGGGCAAGTCATTTAATTCTCTATGTCTCAGTTACCTCATCTGTGGAATGGGGATTAAATCTACTTAGAGTGTGAGCTTGATTAACCTGATTAATTTATATCTACCCTGGTGCTTAGAACAATGCATGGCACATAGTAAGCACTTAACACAATACCTTAATAAAAAAATGATAAATAATTGAGTGTTTCCTGCATCCAGAGCACATGCCCTTATACTCAGTTGCTTCCCCTACCTGTACTTTATTTTAATGTTTGTAACCCCCACTAAATTTAAAGATCCTTGACGGCAGGGATCATGTGTACCAACTCCACTGTAGTGTCCTCTTCCAAGTGCTTGACACAATGTTCAGCACACAGAGCTCAATAAATGCCATTGATTGATGTTCTGATTGAGCATCTAATGTGTTCAGAGCACTGTAAAAGGCACTTGGGAGAATAAATAAGAAAATAAGTAAATAAATAATACCATCAGTACCCTCTTGAACCTTTTCCAAGGATGGAACCAAGCGCTTGGTAGAGTGAGCTGAAAGAGAGAGTAAATAATTTTCACTTGACTCATCATCCCATGGTATACAAGACAAAACAGTTGTGATGGGAAATATTTCTGAATTCTCCTTATTTTTTATGGGACTGAGCAAATTCTGCCACATAAGCCAGTCAGCTCTTCCTACTTGGTATGCAGGTGCGGGGAGGGAATATACTGCTGCCATTTTTTATAATAATTTGGCATGGAGGGCTAAAGTGTTTGGTTCAGGGCATCGAGGTAGATTAGGGGGCCAAGGAACTGAATATTCAGGTAGGCCTGCTAATAAACCCCTGTGCTTAAAACAGTGCTTTGCACGTAGTAAGCGCTTAACAAATGCCATCATTATTATTGTTATTATTATGTATGCCGGAGAATTGTCACCCGTTGAAAGATAGCTGATCCCACATGGCGTAGTGAGAAGCAGCATGGCATAATGGATAGAGTAAGGACGTTGGAGTCAGGGGGTCATGGGTTCTAATCCTGGTTCCGCCACTTGTCTGCTGTGTGACCTTGAGCAAGTCACTTCATTTCTCTGGGCCTTAGGTAGTCATTTGTAACATGGGGATTGAGACTATGAGGCTCTTATGGGACAGGGACTGTGTCCAGACACTTTTGATTATATCCACCCCACTGCTTAGAACAGTGCCTGGCACATAGTAAGCACTTAAGAAATGCCATCATTATCACTGTAATTATTCTGCCACTTTACTGACAATGTAATTTTGTACAATTTTCTTGCCCTATTCCACAGTCCTATGCCAAACTCTGGGGGAAAGAAATACAGATTTAAAATTCCAAGATTAATTTCTAGAATGCCTTTTATCCTTGAATTGGCCAAGGGTTTCTATGGTTATGAATGCTCTGCTGAAAAGATTCATGCTACAATTGACCTGAAACAATCTTCTTTACAAGAGCGTGTCTAGGTGTTCTCCCACTGCTGCTTCAATTCTTAAATCAATTAATCAATTAGTCAATGTTATTTATTGAGTGCTTATTGTGGGCAGAGCACTGGACTTAGAATGGGTTTACAGTCTAGATGGGGAAAGCCTTCAAATACCTTTCCAGATATTAATACCTTTAAAGAAGTCCTTTCTAAAATCCACATAACTCCCAATTCCCTAATCCACTTTGATGTAAACTTCAAATCCTTTCAATTGCTCACCTGCATCCAAAGAACCGCCAAGACTATTTGCAACCCAAATGTAGAATGACTACAATTTTTACGCTGAAAAGCAGCTTGACTTAGTGGAAAGAGCACAGGCTTGGGAGTCAGAGATCATGGGTTCTAATCCCACCCCTGCCACTTGTCAGCTGTGTGACTTCGGGCAAATCAGTTCACTTCTCTGTGCCTCAGTTACCTCATCTATAAAATGGGGATTAAGACTGTGAGCCCCATGTGGGACAGCCTGATAACCTTGTATCTACCCCAGTGCTTAGAACAGTGCTTGGCACATAATAAGCATTCATTCAATCATATCTGATAAGCACTTACTTTGTGCAGAGCACTGTACTAAGTGCTGAACAATTGCCATCATTAAATTAACTCATTTTTCAGGTTTAAAAAAGAGCGGGGGTTAACTTTAGAAGGGCATCTCCAAAACAACTGCAACCTTTCTAGGATCATACATCCAGTTTTTGTTCACATTACAGAGATTATTTATACGCTGTTTACTGAATAATGAGACACACATTGATTTAATTCATTAGCACATTAAGACTATGGTATTTCAACTAAATTCTCTCAAATTCTAATTAATGGGTGTGGATGAATCTGTAACTGAAACCAAGAACTCAATTAAGGCAAGCTAATGGAAGACTAAAAGGATGGGAGTTTAGTTGGATCCGTTTTGTTTTCAGTGATGTTATAAGTACTGCAGTGAAAAAAAAGGTAGAAATCAGGATTGTACTAAATCCATGAGCAGCAGAGAAATGATATGTTAGCCTTCACTAATTCAGTCTTTCTGGCCTGGAGGAACAGAGAAAGGGAAGTACAGTGGCAGCTTGTAGGTAGCCTCCGGTCATAAGAAAATGTTCTAACTCACATTTTTGTCTATATGGGGGACTGAAGACAGCCTGATCTTACCTGCCCACTCTCTGCCCAATGAAAAAAAGAGAAAAAGAGAGGAGGGAGAAAAGAGAGAAAATCCAAAGAAAAACTGAGCAAATCGGTAAATAGAGAAAAAAACCCACAAAGAGCGCAAGGAGAAAGATGTAGTACAAAAGAGGGATATAAGGACAAGAGCAAATTAACAGAAAAATGGGACACAAAGAAAAGAAAGCCTGGATGGAACTAATAGAGAAGAAAGCAATGGGAGAAAGGGGGCAAAAAAAGGAAGCATCAGTGGAATGAGAAAGAGAAGATGAGAAAAAAAGATTGTCTACATAGTATTGGACTAATAAGTAGCAGATACTGGGTGAAATGAGTAGCTAGATATCAATCAGTCACTCAGATTGTCGATTGTATTTACCGTGTAGTTGCTGTATGCAGAACACTGTTCTAAGTGCTTGGGAGAGTACAATACAATGGGCACATTCTGTGCCCACAATGAGATTAAAGTCTAAGTGGACAGAAATGTGGGACCCTATGTGGAAAAAGAATGAATGGGAGGTAGACAGTGAGACTGAGCGGGTGATAGCAAAAGGATATTTACATCTAGAAAATTACTTCTGAAACAACATTACTATGGTTCTAGCTGGTTTCATACTCCAAGTGCTATGTACAGTACTGCACATGCAGTAGATGCTCAATAAAGATTAGTCTTCAAAAATGATAGCTTTCAAACTAAACTATAAAACTGAATGCCGAATTTGTCAAAATCATTATGTAACCTTCTGTACTGATTATTCTCAATACTATTTATTTTCAAAATGTGACATTCATTGATTGTATGGAGGCTGATATTTTATCATTTCTAAAACCTGTCCCAGATGCTACAGCACCAGGTTGCTGATGAGAGGATTCCAGTTATTTGTTCTGCCGCAGCATCATGTGGAATCAAGGTGAACTTCCACCTTGGGAGGATGAGGAGGAAAAGGAGGAAGAGGAGGAAGAAGAAGAGAAGGAGGAAGATGAGGAAGAAGAAGAGAAGTAGGAAGGGGAGGAGGAGGAAAAGGAGGAGGGAGGAGGAAGACAAAGAGAAAGACAAGGAGGAGGAGGAGGAGACGAGGAGGGGCAGCATAAAGCCACAAATGTAGTGATAAAGAGGGCCTAGTGAATAGAACATGGACCTGGAATTAAAAAGGACCTGGCTTCTAATCCTGGCTTTGTCACCTGTTTGCTCTGTGGCCTTGGGCAAATCACTGCACTTCTCTGTGCCTCAGTTCCTTCATCTGTAAAATGAGGATTAAGACTGTAAGCCCCATGTGGGACAACTTGTAACTGCCCCAGTGCTTAGTACAGTGCATGGCACATAGTAAACGCTTAATAAATGCCATGAAAAATGGTGCCCTAATAGTAAAAAGACTGTGGCTTCCTACTAGGGGAGTTTACAAACCTGGAATGGCTCAGGTAGGAATGTGCTCTAACCACTGTCTGTTCCTGAATCAACACTGCCTTTTAAAATCCTGGTCAAGTAAATAATAATAATAATAATAATGGCATTTGTTAAGCGCTTACTATGTGCAAAGCACTGTTCTAAGCACTGGGGAGGATACAAGGTGAGCAGGTTGTCCCAGGTAGTCCCCATTTTACAGATAAGGTAACTGAGGCACAGAGAAGTTAAGTGACTTGCCCAAAGTCACACAGCTGACAATTGGCAGAGCTGGGATTTGAACCCATGACCTCTGACTCCCAAGCCCATGGTCTTTCAACTGAGCCAAGCCAGTCAGAAAACCTGGGTTCTTAACACGTTCTGTCTGCTGTCTGCTCTGTGAACTTAGGCAAATCACTTAACTTCTCTGTGCCTCAGTTTCCTCAACCGTACAATGGGGGTTCGATATCTGTTCTTCCCACTTAAACTGTGAGCCCCATCTGGGATAGGGACTCTGTCCAACTCCATTAACTTGTATCTACCCAGCACTTAGAACAGTGCTAGACTCATTATCTTGCCTTGTCTTACACTGTTGAGTCATCTTGGACTCATAGTGACGCCACAGGCCCATCTCTCCCAGAATCAATCAATTGCATTTATTGAGCGCTTACTGTGTGCAGAGCACTGTACTAAGCCACCTCCATCTGTGATCATTCTAGAAATGTATCCAGAGAGCTTTATTCATAAAAATAAGGAAGTGGTTTACCATTGCCACCTTCCACACAGTCAACTTGAGTCTCCACCCTTTACTCTCTCCCATTCCGCTGCCGCTAAAGCCGTGTGGCTCAGTGGAAAGAGCACAGACTTGAGAGTCAGACATCATGGGTTCTAATCCTGGCTCGCCACTTATCAGCTGTGTGACTTTGGGCAAGTCACTTAACTTCTCTGTGCCTCAGTTACCTCATCTGTAAAATGGGGATTAAGATTGTGAGCCCCACATGGGACAACCTAATCACTTTGTATCTCCCCAGAGCTTAGAACAGTGCTTTGCACACAGTAAGCACTTAACAAATACCATTATTATTATTAATAAAGACCATAATGAATAGCTTAAAATTTTGAAAATTTACCTGGAGAAAGAGGTGCAGTATGATGAAAAAATGGGGTCAATTGACCAAGTAATTAATTTATTGAGCACTTACTCTGTGCAGAGCACTGTAGTAAACACACTCGTTATGGGCAGGGAATGTATCTGGTTTTTGTTATACTGTCCTCTCCCAAGCACTTAGTACAGTGCTTTGCACACAGTAAGTGCTCAGTATATATGAATGAATGAATGAATGAGAGAAACATAATCAAATTTATAGATACAAATCCTGCCCTCAAGGAGCTTACAACCTATTTGGGTGGACAAAAATTAAAATTATTCCAGGTAGTGGAAGCAACAGAATATTAGGATATTAACTCAAGTGCCCTGCGAGTGAAGCTGGGATAAAGTGTGTCGTTGTCGTCCCCCCCCCCACACACCCACCCCCAAACTGTAAACTCACTGTGAGCAGGATTTGTCTGTTTGTTGTTGCATTGTACTCTCCCAAGCAGTTGGTAAAGTGCTCTGCACACAATAAGTGCTCAGTAAATGTGGCAATGAATGAACAAGCACAAACGTGCTTAGTGGATACAGTCTTAAGTGGCTAGGTGACCTGAAGGGAGGGAGAATAAGGAATGTAGATGAGAAGTTAGTTAGGAAAGATTTCCTGGAGGAGATATCATTTTAGTAGGGCTTTGAAGACAGGAAGAATGGCGGCCTGTTGGATATTAAAGGAGAAGTACCTCAAGGCAGGAGGGAAAGTTTGAGCAAGGGATCGATAGTGAGAGGGATGGGATTCAGTCAGTAAATAGAATGGTGTTAGAGAAACGAAGTGTGCTGGCTGGGTTGTAGTGGGAGAAGAGGGAAGATAGTAGTAGTAGCGGTTGTGGTGGTGGTAGTTTTAGTAATATTTATTAAGCTCTTACTGTGTGCAGAGCACTGTACTAAGTGCTGTGAAAGAGTACACAGGTAGGAATTAGTCTCATACTCTGTCCCTCAAGGAGCTTAAATTCTACGAGGGTCTCAGAGTCAATGAACGTGGGAGATGGAGAGGTGACTGAGTGCCTTAAAGCCACTGTTGGCTGAAGAGATGGATGGGCAGCCATTGGAGGATTTTGAGCAGGGGGGACTATGCAGAAAGCTTTTATAGAAAAATTATTATGACAGAACAGCAAAGTACAGACTTGGGAGGCGAGTGACTGGAAGCAAGGAGGTTAGTGAGACAGGATATGGAAAGTGGGCAGATCAGCATGGAAGCAGTTCTGATGGAGACTAAGAGGCTGATTCTAGAGATATGGTGAGAAGCAGTGTGGCCTAGTGGAAAGAGCACAGGTTTGGGAGTCTCGTGACCTGGGTTCTAAACCTGAGACTGTCACTAGCCTTCTGTGTAGCATTGGGCAAGTCGTAAGTTATTTGTGCTTCATCATCTGTAAAATAGGGATTAAATATCTGTTCTCCCTCCCCCTTGGAGTGTGAGTCCCAAGTGGAACAAGGACGCCATAGGATCTGATTGTATTATATCTACTTCATCACCTAATACAGAGTTAGGAACATAGTAAACGTGTCATTATCATCATGATCATGATTGCTTAAAATAGACAGAGTTTGAGTGAATTTTCAGCTTGGGAGGGGAGAGATGAGATACTGAATGATGAGATAATGCCAATGGAGTGTTGACTGAAGTGATGGTTTGGGTGGAAAGATCAGTTTTGCTTTGGACATGTTACGTTGGAGGGGTTGGCAGGACATCCAAGTAGGGATGTCCTGAAGGCAGGAAGAAATGTGAGACTGCAGAGAAGGAGAGAAGTCAGGGCTAGAGGGGTAGATTTGGGAATCATCCTTGTAGAGATAGTAGTTGAAGACATGAGAGCAAATGAGTTCTCCAAGGGAGATGTAGATGGAGAATAGAAGGAGACTCAGAACTGAACCTTGAGGGACTCCCACAGTTAGGGTGTGGAAGGGAGAGGAGGATTCCTTGAAAGAGACTGAGAAGGAGTGGCCAGAGAAGTAGGAGGGAACCAGGAGAGGGCAGAATTTTTCATTTTTATTTCATTTTTCTGACCTTTAAGTATATTTCATAATTTCAGAGTTCTGCTCTAGGACCAATCATTTTTCCTCATTCCCAAAGTCAAGAGGGCTGAATCAGAGTGGGACTTGCTTACTGTTGCAGCAATTTCTGCTGCTGAAACCTCAAAGGAAGTGTGTGTAGGGGAAATTAGAAATTCTCGTCAGCTTTGGGCCTCACATCAGACCCACCCCCGACTTGGACAGTCAGTCTTGCTGCCTCCCAGAAACCAGTCCTGGCTCTCTACCACACCACCAAGAAGACTCCATCCCATCCCGCCTTCAGTCATCCTGGTGGGAAAGACTGAAACACCCACAGTGCAAGGCCTTCCTAGGAAGACTGAGAAGCAGTGTGGCTCAGTGGATAAAGCACTGGTCTGGAAGACAGAAGGGCCTGGGTTCTAGTCCCGGCTCTGCCACTTGTCTGCTGTGTGGCCTTGGGCAAGTCACTTCCCTTCTATGTCTCAGTTATCTCATCTGTAAAATGGGGAAAAAGACTGTGCACTCCACATGGTACAGGGACTTTGTCCAATCCGATTTGCTTGTATCCACCCCAGCTCTTAGTACAATGCTTGACACATAACAAATACCTCATTTATTCCTCTAGACTGTCAGATTTTTGTGGGCAGGGAATGTGTCTATTGTTATATTGTACTCTTCCAAGGGATTAGTACAGAGCTCTGCACATAGTTAGCACTCAATAAATGCCATTGAATGAGCTGAATGAACATGGACTATATCCAACTTGATTACCTTGTATCTACCCCAGTGTTTAGAACATTGTCTGGCACATAGTAATCACTTAAAAAAATACCATAAAAAAGAGTGGGGTCTGCTGTAGTTGTTGCTGTGGCTATGGGTGTGCCTGGAACTCTGAGTCCCTATAAGCCTGAAATTCTGCTCCTTTAGATACAGCACTCTAATTATTCTGTTTTTATTGTGTTTGTCTGAATTGTGTTTTATTGGTTCATCATTCTTGATATATCTGTCTTCAGTTCCTTCTCCACACTCATACTCCTAGACAATCAGAGACCAGGGCTATATCTTATTCCCATCTGTATATTCTTTTCCAGTGCTTAGTACAGTGCCCTGCACACAATAAGCACTTAATATTACTACTACTACTACTACTATTACTACTACTACTACTACTACTACTACTACTACTACTACTACTACTACTACTACCACCACCACCACCACTAGTTTAAAAGTCTGTGGTGGAAAAGCTAATTGCAGAATATTTTGAAAATATGTGATGCGTTTAGTGATTTTTCTAAATCCTCTGAGATACTAAGTTCTTAAAATCACATATTGAAGACCCATCCCAGAAACACTAAAAACGACTAGAAATTAATCCACTGAAACAAGGAGACCAACTGAATTTAAAATGAGAGAGTAAATGGCAAAGTAGTGGGCAAAATAATCCAAAAATAGCAGCTCAGTAGAATAGCAGGTGAAGAATGAAATATGTAAATGACTGCACCTGCCACTTTTTCATCAAATCTACCACCCTAGAGAAATTGGGAAATAATAATAATAATGATGGCATTTATTAAGCACTTACTACATGCAAAGCACTGTTCTAAGCACTGGGGAGGTTACAAGGTGATCAGGTTGTCCCATGGGGGGCTCACAGTCTTAATCCCCATTTTACAGATGAGGTAATTGAGGCACAGAGAAGTTAAGTGACTTGCCCAAAGTCACACATCTGACAATTGTCGGAGCCAGGATTTGAACCTGTGACCTCTGACTCCAAAGCCCGTGCTTTTTCCACTGAGCCACACTGAGGGGCAAATACAAGTGAGACAATGCATTTGAGTAAAATGAGGAAAAGGAGAGGATCTCCTGTAGGAAAATGTAGTATTAGCCTCGTCATCACTTCCTGTAATTAAATTGTAGAATATCAAAGAGCAATCAGATATTCTGTGTCAACTGAGATTCCTGGATCTGTTTCTAATCTCAATCCTCTATTCTCTCCTTTGCATCCAGGGTATGATCTCAGTATGGAAGAAAAAGCAAACTGTGTTCTTTTTCTGGCTAAAGTAATCCCAGTTCAAAACACAACATCCTTAGGGAGCTACAGAGCTGGAGAGCATGAGCTGGAGAGCACGAGCTGGAGGGCATTTTTTTAAAAATGATATTTGTTAAGTGCTTACTACGTGTCAAGCACGGTTCTAAACTCTGGGGTAGATAGAAACCAAGTAGATCAGATTCAGAAGTAGGTAAATCAATCAATCAATCAATCGTATTTATTGAGCACTTACTGTGTGCAGAGCACTGTACTAAGCGCTTGGGAAGTACAAGTTGGCAACATATAGAGACGGTCCCTACCCAACAGTGGGCTCACAGTCTAGAAGGGGGAGAAAGAGAACAAAACCAAACATATTAACAAAATAAAATAAATAGAATAGATGTGTACAAGTAAAATAAATGAATAAATAGAGTAATAAATATGTACAAACATATATACATATATACAGGTGCTGTGGGGAAGGGAAGGAGGTAAGACTAGGGGGGATGGAGAGGGGGACTAGGGGGAGATTACACTGTACAGATGAGAAAATTGAGAAAATTGAGGTCCAGAAAATTGAAGTGCCTTGTTCAAGGTCACACAGAAGACAAGTGGCAGAACCAGGATTAGAACCCAGGTCCTCTGACTCTCAAACCTGTGCTCTTTCAACTAGTCCATGCTGCTTCTCAATCCCTCGAGATTGACAAAGAACACACTGAAATTCCTCTTCCCCTCTTTCCCTGACCCTTGAAAGGCACTCCCTGGTGCCTGGGGAAAGACCATGGTTTGAAAAAACAGTCTCCTTTGGGAAAAGCCATTTTTTTAATGGTACTAATAATAACAATAATTGCTGTGTTTGTTAAGTTCTTAGTATGTCCCAGACATTGTTCTAAGTGCTGGGATAGATTCCAGGTAATCAGGTTGGAAACAGTTCATAACCTTCCTGGGGCCCAGAGTCTTAATCCCCACTTTACAGATGAGGTAGTTGAGGCACAGAGAAGGGAAGTGACTTGCCCAAAGTCACACAGCAGACAAGTGGAGGAGCCGGGATTAGAACCTAGGTCCTTCTGACTCCTGGGACCATGCTCTATCTCCCAAGCCATGCTGCTTCTCTGCTTCCTATCCTTCCACCTCAAACATAAACACCCCATGGAAATCTCAGTGTATTTTATAAACCAAATCCAGCCTCCCTCTTTTCCACTGCTGTGTACCCAGGGGGTTTGGTGTTCATTCATTCATTCAATCGTATTTATTGAGCACTTACTGTGTGCAGAGCACTGTACTAAACGCTTGGGAAGTACAAGTCGGTAACATGTCCCTACTCCCCTAGCACAAACTCCAGTCATTTTAGTAGGACTTTAAAGATGGGAACGGTGGTGTCATATACGGAGCGGGCGGGAGTTTCAGGGCAGAGGAAGGACGTGGGAAAGGAGTTAGTGGTGAGACAGCCAATATTGAGGTGTAGTGAGTAGGTTAGTATTAGCGGCTAAGAGGACATGTAACTATTTTCAAATACCAACTCCTGGACTCCCCTCGCTTCATAACTCATTATTGACATTGCTACCATCTCCCCTGACTCTCAAGACTGTGAAGCAGCGTGGCCTGGTGGAAAATAGCACAGGCTTGGAAGCCAGAAAACCTGGGTTCTAATCTTTCTGCCTCTTGTCTGCTCTGTGACCCTTAACTTCTCTGTGCCTCAGTTCCCTCAACTGCAAAATGGGGATTCAATATCTGTTCTTCCTCCTATTCACACTGTGAACCCCGGATGGGACAGACACTGCACTTGAACTGATTAATTTGTATCTACCCCATTGTTTAGAACGGTGCTTGACAAATAGTAAGGGCTTAACAAATACCATAAAAAAGGCATTACCTTTTATTCCTCTCCCTCTAACAACCCTCACATTCAGTCCATCAAGAAATCCTCTCATTTCTTCCTTCACAGCATCTTCAGAATATGCCCTTTACTTTCCATTCAAACTCCTTGCTCGCTTATCCGAGCACTTTATCATATCTTGACTCAACTATCATATTAGCCTCCTTGCAGATCTCCATGCCTCCAGCCTCACCCATCTCCAATCCAGACACCAGTCTTCAGCTAGGATCATTTTTCGAAAACATCATTTTAGGAAAACATGCTTCTTCACTCCTCCAATAGTTGCCCATTGCTCTCTGAATCAAAGCAGAAACTCCCGAGAATTGGCTTTAATGCATTCAGTCATCTCTCTTCTCTGGCTTACCCTTGCTATTTTCTGATTGCACTCCTGTACATAACATTTGTTTTTCTCAAACCCAGTCTTCTCACTGTGCCTCATTCTCATCGTTTTCACCATTCCTTCCTGTGTAGAACTCCCTCCCACTTCACAAGTGGTATACCACCACTCCCTCAATCTATAATGCCCTTCTGAAATCACGTCTCCTCCTGGAGGCCTTCGCTGATTAATATTCCACTTCCCCAACCCATTTACCTAGTTACACAGTCTTCTAGACTGTGAGCCCATTGTTGGGTAGGGACCGTCTCTATATGTTGCCAACTTATACTTCCCAAGTACTTAGTACAGTGCTCTGCACACAGTAAGCTCTCAATAAATACGATTGACTAAATGAATGAATTTACCTCTGCTTCCACTCCAAAACTTCCACATCACCTAACACTTGGGAACTCACTGCTCCCACCTTTCCCCCCATCTCAAAATAGCAATTATCTTTATTTTTAGCTTGTCTTTCCCACTAGATCATAAATTCCTTTTTTTTTTTAATGGCATTTGTTAAGAGCCTACCATGTGCCAGGCTCCGTACTGGAGTAGATGCAAGCTAAACAAGTAGGGCACAGTCCCTGTCTCACATCGGGCTCAAGGTCTTAATCCCCATTTTACAAATGAGATAACTGAGGCACAGAAAATGAAGTGATTTACTCAGAGTCACACAACAGACAAGTGGCGGGGTCTGGATTAGAACCCAGGTTCTCTGACTCCCAAGCCCAAGTTCTTTCCACCAGGACAAGTAGAGTTTACATCTACTAATGTAATTGTTCTCTCCCCAGCACAGAGTAAGCACTCAAAAACTACTATCGATCGATTAATTGTTTGATTGACTTCAGCTCTCGCCACTAGCTGTGAGACAAGAACCGGAGGATGACGTATTATTTCGGTCTAATGGGCTCTGAAAAATGTAGTGAAAGGCTATAATTACTTGGGCAATTAGACAGAAGGATTATTCTGTAGTGTTTTCTTCCCCTAGCGCTAGGTCACAACTTAGAAAAATTTTGAATTCCAGGCAACATTATATTTACATCACGCAGTAATTCCAGTATTTATTCATGGCAATGAGATTTAGGAATGATATGGATTTTTTAAATGCATAGGCGATTCAAAAGTCTCATAATAGTTTCTTCCTTGTCTCCTATTAAACCTTTTACTACAGCAAGGATCAAAATTAGCTCTTTTGTCCTTAATGCAGTTTTTCTCATTTTTTATCTCCCTGCCTGTGGTGGAAATTGACTTTTGATAGAATCAAATGATAAAACACATGTTAATGAAAAGTATAGTAGAAAAACTTTCAGCCAATACAATAGGCACTAGGAAGCTTGCCAATATAACATAAAATCTTGATTTGTACTATAAATAGAGATTGATGAATTTTCCAGAAACAAATTATGTAAATGTGTACTTAGTGATGGACCATTGCTCTCTTAATGATAACAGTGACATTTATTAAGTGCTTGCTGTGTGCTAAATGCTGAGTAGATTCAAGGTTACGAGAAACAGTATGGCCTAGTAGATACAGCACAGGCCTAGGAGTCAGATGACCTGGGTTCTAATCCCAGCTCTGCCACTTCTCTGGTATGTGACCTTGAGAGAGTCACTTAACTTCTCCATGC
This sequence comes from Tachyglossus aculeatus, assembly GCF_015852505.1. Classification (NCBI taxonomy): domain Eukaryota; kingdom Metazoa; phylum Chordata; class Mammalia; order Monotremata; family Tachyglossidae; genus Tachyglossus; species Tachyglossus aculeatus. The sequence continues at coordinate 128,747,459 of NC_052067.1, read as the reverse complement.
CTCAGTTACCTCTCTGTAAAATGGGGATTAAGATTGTGAGTGTCCAACCTGATTAGCTTGTATTTACCCCAGAGCTTAATACAGTATCTGGCACATAGTAAATATTAACATATGCCATAAAAATGAGATTGGGCCTATTTCCTATTGTACTTTTGACTCTGTCTATTCTATCCCCATTTTACAGATGAGGAAATTGAGGCCTGGGGAAGTGAGTAGCAGAACTAGGATATAAACTGAGGTTTCTGACTCCTAGTCTCACGCTCTATCCACTAAGCCATGCTAAGATATTTATATCTAATATATAAATTGGCATTTAGACCGGTAATGTACATGGTCATCGTACAGTGGAAGCCTCGGATTGCCATTATGATTTCACCTCTAACTAGATTTACATAGCCCAAATCAAAATGTCAATAGATGCCTTCTTGCAGTCCTATTTCACTGCTTTCAGATTTTGCCTGGGAGAAGTCAGTGGAGCTGATAGACTTTTAAATATGTGAACAACCAAATGAAACCGATCTAAAATGTCCATATTTTAACTGGAAAACATGACACTGGAGAAATTTAAGAATGTGTACATACCTGGATGGTTCAATTTAATGTGCTTTTGGAATTTTCTAAAGGTTTAAAATGGCCTAAATCTCCTTTCTAGACGGTAACACCTATCTAGATTGTAGATAGGTCTCCCTTTTAGACTGTGAGCCCACTGTTGGGTAGGGACTGTGTCTATATGTTGCCAATTTGTACTTCCCAAGCGCTTAGTACAGTGCTCTGCACATAGTAAGCGCTCAATAAATACGATTGATGATGATGATGATGATCTAGATTGTAAGATCCTTGTGAGCTAGGAATGTGTCTACCCACTCTGGTATACACTTCTCTCCTACTTGCTTAATTCAGTGTTCTGCTCTCAGTGAGTGCCTCATAAATATCATTTATTAATTGGTTGATTGATGGAAGCTGAACAGTTCCCAAGGCTATATAAAAGGGTGTCTACTACAACAGCTTTGCAGATTTTTAGTTTGGTTCACATATCCAATTGTTATATCTATGCAATTGGGCATCCCATCATTTTTTTCTGATTCCACTGTTTATTAATACTTCTATGTCTGGTCTTCCCCCATTAGAGTGCAAGCTTCTGGTGGGCAGGGACTGTATCTTTTACTAGAACAGTGCTCAATGCTTAGAACACTTCTCAGTGCTTAGAACAGTGCTTTGCACATGGTAAGCGCTTAATAAATACCATCATTATTATGTAGTGAAGCTGCGTGATTTACTGGAAGGAGCCCGGGCTTGAGAGTCAGAGGTCATGGGTTCTAATCCTGGCTCCACCATTTGTCAGCTGTGTGATTTTGGGCAAGTCACTTAAATTCTCTGTACCTCAGTTAGCTCATCTGAAAAATAAGGATTAAGATTGTCAGCCCCACGTGGGACAAACTGATTACCTTGTACCTACCCAGCACTTAGAACAAATAATAAACACTTAACAAATACTATTATTATTATTATTATTATTATCACCATTATTATCATTATCTTTTATGTCTCGTATTTAATCAAGGCCTTAGGACAGAGAATACACAACAAATGGCATTACTACTCTTGCTGCCTCACTGATGCCACACTGCTAATCTTCCAAAGGACCTTAGTACAGTGCTCTGCACATGGTAAGTGCTCAATAAATACAATTGAATGAATGACCTATTGGCCTGCTCAAATTTGGGGTTTTTTTGTTTCTCCGTGCATCACTAGGTAGTGTTATGCCTTTTTAGCAGAATTTGGGCCTCACATTAAACCCTTAATTGGTTATTCATTCTTTCAATCATATTTATAGAGCACTTACTTTGTGCTAAGCACTGTACTAAGCACTTGGAAGAGTATGATATAACAACAGACACATTCCCTGCCCACAACAAGCTCACAGTCTAGAGGGGATGAATATTTTTGTTGAGTAGAGATTCCCAAGGGCAAGTTGGTTAGTAATATCATTCTTCATCAGGCTTACTGCCTGTGCAGAGGGCTGGGCTCTCTGCAAAATGGCTTTTAATCATTTTTATACCTACTGGTAAATGTGTTTCCAGAGAACGATTGTCAGCATTCAAAGCGCAATCACAATCCTATCACACCAGTTTCTGAAAGGTGGTGACTCAAAGATTTCCAATGGTGGCTTCATCTATTGCTTTTTTTATGGTACTCATTAAGCGCTTACTATGAGCCAAATACTGCAATAAGTACTGGGGTAGATACAAGAAAATCAGATTGGACTAAGTCTTGGTCCTGAAAGCGACTCACAGTCTAATAGCATGGATGTTATTTCTAAGCACTTACTATGTGCCAAGCACTGTTCTAAGTGCTGGGATAGATTCAAGGTTATCAGGTTTTCCCATGTGGGGCTCACAGTCTTAATCTCCATTTTACAGATGAGGTAACTGAGGCACAGAGAATTAAGTGACTTGCCCAAAGTCACACAGGTGACAGGTGGTGGAGCTAGGATTAGAACCCATAACCTCTGACTCCCAAGCCTGGGCTCTTTCCACTAAGCTACGTTGCTTCTCTAAGTCTAAGTAGGAGGGAGAATGGGTAACAAATCCTTATTTTACAGCAAAGAAACTGAGGTATGGAGAAGTTAAATGACTTGACCAAGATCACACAGCAGAACCTTGGTGGCGCAGTGATTAGAACCCAGGTCTTCTGACTCCTAGACCATTCTCTTTCCACTAGACCACGTTTCTGTTCAGTTGGGAGGGCATCCAGGAAGTTCCCATAGACCAGCTCCCAAGATCCTTGTCACCAACAGACAGGTCAGTGCTCTTCCGCTAAATTTCTGTGAAGAATAAACATCATCTCTAAACTTTATCAACTATGTCAATGCTTTTTTCTGGCATGTACATTTTGGAAGATTGATTTATTCATAAAATGATAGTGGCCTACTTCCTAGAAATGAGAAGTAACTCCCAAGCAATAGTTTTGCTAATGGTAAAGTCCTTAGAAATTTCACCTGGTCAGCCTCTTTCAAAGAAAAAATCCAGCCGAAAAAAAGAAACAGATGGTTAAGTTGGAAGGCTTTATCTCCAAGATGACTAAACTTGAGATTGAATCGATTCTGCACTAGGGTCAAGGACCAGGCCCAAAGGATGACTGATAGAAGATGGGCAGGAAGTTCAAAGTTTTTTGCTGACCGAGTGGAAGTGGCTAAAACAGGTGACTGTCTCAAGCAGGAATGAAACTAAAAAAGTCAGATGCTGTAGCACATGATAAAGGGACAGACAAACTCCATACACTAGATTTAGATGGACCGAGGAATCTTTCAAAGCTAAATTTTTCAACTGTGTGTCAGGAAATGTCTAGGGGAGGGAAAGGTTCTATTATTAATTTGATTTAATTTAATGCTCTTTTTACCTATTACAAATAGCACTATTTTGTTCTTTATTGTATACTTATATGTTAATTATGATGATATTTGTCAAGCACTTTCTATGTGTCAAGCACTGTGCTAAGTGCTGGGGTAGATTGCTCATTGTGGACAAGGAACTTGTCTACGAACTCTGGTGTACTATACTCTCCCAACCACTTAGTTGGCATATTCATTCAATTCATGCAATCATATTTACTGAGTGCTTACTGTGTATCTCTATTTTACTTGTGCATATTTACTATTCTATTTATTTTATTTTGTTAATATGTTTTGTTTTGTTGTCTGTCCCCCCCTTCTAGACTGTGAGCCCACTGTTGGGTAGGGACCCTCTCTATATGTTGCCAACTTGTACTTCCCAAGCGCTTAGTACAGTGCTGTGCACACAGTAAGCGTTCAATAAATACGATTGAATGAATGAATAAATGCAGAGCACTGTACTGAGCTCTGCATACAGTAATTGCTCAATAAATACGATTGAATGGAATACAATTGAATGACTAAGCGCTTGAAAAGTACAATTCAGCAACAGATAGAAACAGTCCCTACCCAACAATGGGCTCACAATCTAGAAGATAGTCTAGGCATAGTAGTTAGAGTACAGGCATGGGAGTCAGAAGGTCATGGATTCTAATTCTGGCTCTGCCACGTGTCTGCTGTGTGGCCTTGGGAAAGTCACTTCACTTCTCTGTTTTTCAGTTCCCTCATCTGTAAAATGGGTATCAGGACTCTGAGTCCACCTGGGACAGGGACTGTGTCAATTCATTCATTCATTCATTCATTTTCAGTCATATTTACTGAGCGCATACTGTGTGCAGAGCACTGTACTAAGCTCTTAGGAAAGTGCAGTACAGCAATAGAGACCATCCCTGCCCACAAGGGGCTCACAGTCTAGAGGAGGGGGAGACAGACATCAATCAAGTAAACTGACATCTATTAAAATAAAAAACCCTGATTTGCTTATGTGCACCCTAACACTTACTACTGTGCTTGTCACATAGTAAGTGCTTAAAAAATACCACAATCATTATTACTACCCCAGTGCTCTGCACATAGTAAGTGCTCAATAAATGCAATCAATTGATTCCTAGATAAAAAACAATCAGACTTTCAAAGCACAAAATCCCGTATTGAAATAACTTTACAATAAGCTGCACCCTTCACACCTGCTCTCTAATTTCCCTGCATGCTCCAGCAGAAACACAAGTGTCAGGCACTAGAAATTGCTGCACAAACTGCTGTCACACCATAATTAATTACTATGCACAGTTTCTTGGTCCTGAATTCTCAGAACCAAGGCTCATCATAGCCTAGTGGCAAGAGCGTGGGCTTGGGAGCCAGAGGTCATGGGTTCTAATCCTGATTACACCACTTGTCTGCTGTGTGACCCTGGGCAAGCCACTTCACTTCTCTGTGCCTCAGTTACCTCATCTGTAAAGTGGGGAATAAGACTGTGAGCCTCATGTGGGACAGGGACTGTCTAATGTTATTACCTTGTATCTACCACCGTGCTTAGAACAGTGCTCGGCCCATAGTAAGCACTTAACAAATACCATTCATTCATTCAATCATATTTATTGAGCGTTTACTGTATGCAGAGCACTGTACTAAGTGCTTGGAAAGTACAACACAGCAATAGAGACAATCCCTGCCCACAGTGGGATAATAATAATAATTATTATTATTATTATTCTCCAAAGGTGATTCCAGTACTAGGTTCTAAGCAGTGTGCAAAGTGCCAGCAGATAGATTACAGATTAGACACAGACCTTCTACTACACAAGGTTCACAATCCAAAGAATCTTCTGCTTTCCAATATGTCCTCCCCGGCTGCTCATTATCTCAAATATTATGAACACTTCTACCCTTGAACTTTTATACTTGTTTATTTACTTATGCCCATCCTCAGCATGTTTGTGTGTGTATGTGGGTATTGTTTCTATGTTTTTCTCTCCTGTTAGAGTGCAAATTCTTTGTGCGCAGATGATGAGTCTTTTTCTTTTGCGGTACTTACCAACCACTTAGTACAATGTATTATACCCTATAGGCATTCAGTAAATACTACGAGCTCATTGTGGGCAGGGAACGTATCTACCAATAATAACAATAATTAATAATTATGATATTTGGTAAGTGCCTACTATGTGCCAAGCAGACTGTTCTAAGTGCTGGGGTAGATACAAAGTAATCACGTTGTCCCGCTCGTGGTCCTAATTCCCATTTTACAGATGAGGTAGCTGAGGCGTAGAGAAGTGAAGTGGCTTGCCCAAGATCACCCAGAAGACAAGTGGCAGAGCCGGGATAAGAACCCAGGTCCTCTGATTCCCAAGCCTATGCCCTTTCCACTAAGCCACAATGCTTCTCAAATCTGTTATACTGTACTCTCCCAAGTGCTTAGTACAGTATTCTGCACTTAGAGCTCAGTAAATATGATTGATTGATTGATTAGAGGTCCCCCTCTCCATCCCCCCCATCTTACCTCCTTCCCTTCCCCACAGTACCTGTATATATGTATACATGTTTGTACATATTTATTACTCTATTTGTTTATTTTACTTGTACATATCTATTCTATTTATTTTATTTTGTTAGTATGTTTGGTTTTGTTCTCTGTCTCCCCCTTCTAGACTGTGAGCCCACTGTTGGGTAGGGACTGTCTCTATATGTTGCCAACTTGTACTTCCCAAGCACTTAGTACAGTGCTCTGCACACAGTAAGCTCTCAATAAATACGATTGATTGATTGATTGATTGATTGATTGAGAGTAGATATCTAATTGTAGATGAGGAAATTGAAGCACAAAGAGGTTAAAGGAGTCACCCAAAGTCACTCAACATGTCAGTGACAGATCTGGGACTAGAAAGCAGGTCTCGTGCCAGTCATGCCTCATTCCATTCATTCTCTTTTTAAAGTTAAGGAAACTGAGAGGCAAAAAAAGGCAAGTGAACGCTCAAACTTCAACCAACAGGTCCCCAGAACAACGGAGATTAGAACTCTTTCCTTAGAGATTAGAACTCTGGGACCATTTAAATGTAGTTAGTTTGTACTTTCTGGCTCTTGACTTGGTTTTGGATCCAGTCCAACATCTATTCCCATTTCCATGCCCAAAATTGTATTTTGCAGTTTATTTCTGTCCATTCACCATGGAATCATATGATCTCCTTTTAGCAAAGATACTGTATAATCAGCTTCCTTTTGTTGTGAAGCTTCTGCTGCTCTAGCTCTAAACTTTGGTTAAAGTTCCGCTGCTGTCTCAACATAATAGCCGGCTTCACTCTGTTTATCATCCTTTTTATTTTTACCACGATGAATCCTATCATCTGTAAGATATACACAGTTTCGTGAGAACGTTCAAAGGTCCGGGCAGGCCAAGAAACTCCTCCATCATCTTTTTGTTGAAGATTGTTGAACACATCCTGCTCAAACTTGTTTCTTTTTAGCATGTCATAAGCCTCAACTATGTTAATCTAGAAACTAGTATTTTCTCCTCATTCTGTGCTTAGTTGAAGAATGAAGTCTCTCATCTTCCCCTCTTAACCTACTTACCCTAAGCCTCTGGATTCTTTTCTGAAGCCTAACATGTCCTTCTTTTAAAATTATTGGATGCAGCACTCAGCAACTCTTGATTATTTTCCCCTGGTCAGTAACTTATGTAGGTGAAGTCCATCACTTTGTGTCGAATTCTTCATTTCAAACATTTTGCAATAGCTACATTTTAGAAATCAAAGAAGTTGGATATTCGATACAATATTATATTTTCAGTCAATGTTGCTTAACTTATTACAAGGCTTGACTTGCTCTCTCGTTTGTCACAATGCACAATTACTACGTGGGTTGGTTATAAGAATTAGGGAATGTTTCCCCAGCAGTGTGAGCTTGTTTGGATATCACACGATGTATTTCCAGAAGAAACCTTTTACAAGCATGTGCACGACATCAATCAATCAATCAATCAATCGTATTTATTGAGCGCTTACTGTGTGCAGAGCACTGTACTAAGCGCTTGGGTTGTACAAGTTGGGAACATGTTGAGAACTCAAATCCGAGGTTTCCTTTAAGTGGGACTTTGCAAGAAATGCAAACCCTGTAATATCACACATTCCCGAGTCCAACAATGAGCTTAGAAAGTCTTCTATCTTCGATTCCTTCCTGTCTTTTAGCTCTTACATTTAGTCACTAAATCCTGCCACTTCTTCCTCCCCAACTTTTCCCATATTTATTGATTCCTCTCCATCCAAACCAGCACCAGTCTGTCTTCCCCTCTGGAATGTGAATTTGCTATGGGCAGGGAATATATCTGCTAATTCGGTTGTATTGTACTCTCCCAAGCACTTAGAAAAGTGCTCTGCACATAGTTAAATGTTCAAAAAATAGCACTGATTGAATGACTGAAGCTCTTGTCCTATCAAGCTTTTATTACATGTATATTTATATACACACATATATGTTCATGTATATATTCTTTCCATTGTAACTGAACAAGGTACCATTGATGGTGAAATTCACTCTGTGTGTGTGTGTGTGTGTGTGTGTGTGTGTGTGTCTGTGTGTGTGTGCATAGAAGCATGACCTAGTGGATAGAACATGGAGTCAGAAGACATGGATTGTAATCCTGGATTTGCTATTGTCTGCTATGTGACCTTGGACAAGTCACTTAACCTCTCTGTGCCTCAGTTACCTCATCTATAAAATGAGGATTAAGACTGGCCCCCATGTGGGACAGTAATTGTGTCCAACCTGATTAGCTTGCATCCACCCCAGTGCTTTAGTATTGTGCTTGGCACGAAGTAAGCACTTAACAAATACCATTATCAATTATTATTATTATTATTATCATCATCATTACGCCTTTATTAGAGCTATCTTCAGCCTGTGATGCTGGGCTGATTCAGTGAAGAGGTTTGTGATCATTGGCATTATGGGTATATGGGTGCTGTCATCTGAATGTTTGGCACAGTGGAAAGAGCCTGGGCTTTGGAGTCAGAGGTCATGGGTTCAAATCCAGGCTCCACCACCTGTCAGCTGTGTGACTTTGGGCAAGTCACTTAACTTCTCTAGGCCTCAGTTCCCTCATCTGTAAAATGGGGATTAAGACTGTGAGCCCCACGTGGGACAACCTGACCACCTTGTAACCTCCCCAGTGCTTAGAACAGTGCCTTGCACATAGTAAGTGCTTAATAAATGCCATTATTATTATTATTATTATTAAATTTCTCATTCATTCATTCAATCATACTTATTGAGCGATTACTGTGTGCAGAGCACTGTACTAAGTGCTTGGGAAGTATAAGTTGGCAACATAAAGAGACAGTCCCTACCCAACTGCAGAAGCAGCATAATTTAGTGGATAGAGCTCAGTCCTAGAAGTCAGAAGGTTGGGGGTTCTAATCCTGACTCTGCAGCGTGGCTCAGCGGAAAGAATGTGGGCTTGGGAGTCAGAGGTCATGGGTTCAAAACCCAGCTCTGCCACTTGTCAGCTGTGTGACCTTGGGCAAGCCACTTAACTTCTTTGTGCCTCAGTTACCTCATCTGTAAAATGGGGGTTAGGACTGTGAGCCCCACATGGGACAACCTGATCACCTTGTATCCCCCCAGCACTTAGAACAGTGCTTTGCACATAGTGAACGCTTAATCAATACCATCATTATTATTATCTGCTGTGTGACCCTGAGCAAGTCACTTCACTTCTCTGTGCCTCAGTTACCTTATCTGTAAAATGAGGATTGAAACTGTGAGCCCCAGGTGGGACAGGGACTGTCCCCGACCCAATTTGCTAGCATCCACCCCAGGGTTTAGTACAGTGTCTAGCACATAGTAAGCACTTAACAAATGCCATAATTATTATTCTTCAGGACTTTGGATTCAGCTCAAAGTCTTTTGATCTGGATGAGTGGCCCATAGGTGTGGAAGCAGAGCCTAACACCTGCAACCTGGAATATTGGCTGCTCTTCCATAATGGCCATGTTTTGTTGTCTGTCTCCCCCTTCTAGACTGTGAGCCCATTGTTGGGTAGGGACCGTCTCTATATGTTGCCAACTTGTACTTCCCAAGCGCTTAGTACAGTGCTCTGCACACAGTAAGTGCTCAATAAATATGAATGAATGAATGAATGAGTGAAAGTCGAACAGACCAAGCCAAACTAAAATAATAATAATGATGATGGTATTTGTTAAGCACTTACTATGTGCAAAGCACTGTTCTAAGCGCGGGGGGGGATACAAGGTGATCAGGTTGTCCCACGTGGGGCTCACAGTCTTAATCCCCATTTTACAGATGTGGGAACTGAGGCACAGAGAAGTTAAGTGACTTGCCCAAAGTCACACAACTGACAATTGGCGGAGCTGGGATTTGAACCCATGACGTCTGACTCCAAAGCCCGGGCTCTTTCCACTGAGCCAAGCTGCTTCTCCATGCACTCCTGCTTTACTCCACTGGTGATGGAGTATAAATAAGATGGAACTCCCTTGGTTCTGATCCAGACGTGCAATCGTAAAGTAGTCTCAGAACTTTAACTTTCACAGTAACCAAATGTGCTAAATACTTTCCAAAGCCCAGATTTAATGATGGCACCAATCAATCCATCGCATTTATTGAGTGCTTACTGTATGCAGAGAAACTGTACAACAATATACTAATGAAGGCATGTTTCCTGCCCGCAACCAGTTTACAGTCTGGAGAACCGAATAGTTCTGTAAGGTCTGTGGAAACTATTTAGAGATTTTGGTGTTATCCTCTGCACTTTTCCTTTATTTGCCATGAAATGAAGATCTTGTCCAATGTTCCAACCTGTGGGGCTAAGACGAAATGTGATTCTGGAAGTATTTGGTCAACAATATTCTTTAGTAACCAATCTAGGATAATTTGTCTAATGTCTTGCTGGCAACAGAGAGTAATGATATGCCTCAATAATTGCTACGACTTGATGCTTTTCCTTTCTTCTTGAAGACCTCACCTCCCTTCTCTCCTTCTCCAGCCCAGCCCGCACCCTCCGCTCCTCCGCTGCTAATCTCCTCACCGTACCTCGTTCTCGCCTGTCCCGCCATCGACCCCCGGCCCACGTCATCCCCCGGGCCTGGAATGCCCTCCCTCTGCCCATCCGCCAAGCTAGCTCTCTTCCTCCCTTCGAGGACCTGCTGGGAGCTCACCTCCTCCAGGAGGCCTTCCCAGACTGAGCCACTTCCTTCCTCTCCCCCTCGTCCCCCTCTCCACCCCCCCATCTTACCTCTTTCCCTTCCCCACAGCACCTGTATATATGTATATATGTTTGTACATATTTATTACTCTATTTATTTATTTATTTATTTATTTTACTTGTACATATTTATCCTATTTATTTTATTTTGTTAGTATGTTTGGTTTTGTTCTCTGTCTCCCCCTTTTAGACTGTGAGCCCACTGTTGGGTAGGGACTGTCTCTATATGTTGCCAATTTGTACTTCCCAAGCGCTTAGTACAGTGCTCTGCACATAGTCAGCCCTCAATAAATACGATTGATGATGATGATGATGATGGAGGCATCTCCAAGATTCTAGGGCACTTTCTTAGAAGTTCACAAAAAGCAGCGTGGCCTCCTGGACAGCTCTTCGGTTTAGGAGTCTTAGGATCGGAGTTCTAATCTGAATTCTTCTGGGACCTTGGGCAGTTCGTATAACTTCGCTGAGCCTGATTTTCCTCATCTGTAAAATGGATATTAAACACCTAGTCTCCCTTCCCCTTAGAATATGAGCCCCATGTGGGATAGGGACTATCTGACCTGATTATCTTGTGTCCACCCGTTTCGTTCAGGGCTTGACGCCCTTTCCTCTCCATCCAAACTGCTACCATGTTAACACAGTCACTCATCCTATCCCACAGCGTGGCTCAGTGGAAAGAGCACAGGCTTTGGAGTCAGAGGTCATGGGTTCAAATCCCGGCTCCGCCATTTGTCAGCTGTGTGACTTTGGGCAAGTCACTTCACTTCTCAGTGCCTCAGGTCCCTCATCTGTAAATTGGGGATTAAGTCTGTGAGCCCCCTGTGGGACAACCTTGTAACCTCCCCAGCACTTAGGACAGTGCTTTGCACATAGTAAGCACTTAATAAATTCTGTCATTATTATCCCACTTGGATTGCTGCATCAGCCTCCTTGCTGACCTCCCAGCCTCCTGCCTCGCTCCACTCCAGTCCATACTTCAATCTGGTGACCGGATCATTTTTCTACAAAAACGTTCAGGACGTGTCAGTCCACTCCTCAAAAAACTCTAGTGGTTGCCCATCCACCTGCACATCAAACAAAAACTCCTCACCATTGGCTTTAAAGCTCTCAACCACCTTGCTCCCTCCTTTTCACCTCACCTTGCTCATCTCCTTCTACAACCCTGTCCGCACACTTCGCCCCTCTAATGTTAACCTTCTCAGTGTGCCTCAGTCTCACCTGTCTCACTGCCATCCCCTGGCCCACATCCTGCCTCTGGCCTGGAACACCCTCCCTACCCACATCCAGTGGACAATCAATCAATCAATCGTATTTATTGAGCACTTACTGTGTGCAGAGCACTGTACTAAGCGCTTGGGAAGTACAAGTTGGCAACATATAGAGACAGTCGCTACCCAATACCCCCGACAAATTAAAAGCCTTACTGAAGGCACATCTCCAAGAGGTCTTCACAGACTAGGCCCCCCTTTCCTCTTCTCCTACTCCCTTCTACATTACCCTGACTTTTCCTTTTGTTCTTCCCCCGTCCAAGCCCCATGGCACTTATGTAAATACCTGTAATTTATTTATCTGTACTGAAGTCTGTCTCCCTCCTCTATACTATAAGCTCATTGTGGACAGGGAAAGTGTCTGTTTAGTGTTGTATATTACAATACATTGTACATTAGAGAAGCAGCATGGCTCTGTGGAAAGAGCACGGCCTTTGGAGTCAGAAGTCATGGGTTCAAATCCCAGCTCCGCCACTTGTCAGCTGTGTGACTTGGGGCAAGTCACTTAACTTCTCTGTGCCTCAGTTCCCTCATCTGTAAAATGGCGATTAAGACTGTGAGCCCCACGTGGGACAACCTGATCACCTTGTAACCTCCCCAGTGCTTAGAACAGTGCTTTGCACATAGTAAGTGCTTAATAAATGCCATTATTATTATTATTATTATTCCCAAGTGATTAGTGCAGCACTCAGCACATAGTAAGCACTCAACAAATATGACTGAATGAATGAACATAGTAGAAGCAGTAAAGAGAAGCAGCTTGGCCTATTGGCTAGGTCACGGGCCTGTGAGTCAGAAGAATCTGGGTTTTAATCCCAGCCCCGCCACTTGTCTGTTTTGTGACCATGGGAAAGTTGCTTCACTTCTCTGGACCTCAGTTCCCTCATCTGTGAAATGGGGATTCAGAGTGTGAGCCCCATGTGGGACAGCGACTACGTCCAACCTGATTAACCTGATATAATAATAATAATAATAATAATGATGGCATTTGTTAAGTGCTTACTATGTGCAAAGCACTGTTGTAAGCGCTGGGGGGGATACAATGTGATCATGTTGTCCCACGTGGGGCTCACAGTCTTAATCCCCATTTTTACAGATGAGGGAACTGAGGCTCAGAGAAGTTAAGTGACTTGCCCAAGGTCACACAGCAGACTTGTGGCAGAGCCGGAATTCGAACCCATGACGTCTGACTCCAAAGCCCGGGCTCTTTCCACTGAGCCATGCTGCTTCTCTATACTATCGCTTAGTACAGTGTGTGGCACATAGGAAGTGATTAACAAATACCACACTTATGAACATTACTATCAATATTACCATCATAGTATGGGCTTAACAAATGCCAGTTGTCATTATATGTTGGCTAAGATTTTGTACAAACGATTAAGCAGGGGATTCTCCACTTACATTTACATCTCCACTTACATCTTCTAGACTGTGAGCCCACTGTTAGGTAGGGACCATCTCTATAGGTTGCCAACTTGTACTTCCCAAGCGCTTAGTACAGTGCTCTGTACACAGTAAGCGCTCAATAAATACGATTGATTGATTACATTTAAGTAATCAGGTGCCATTAGATACAGAGACTTTTCCATTTTTCGTGGCTCTAACTTCTACGGTGACTCCCCCAGTCATTGGTAATAATTATTAATAATAACATGGTATCTGTTAAATGCTTACTAAGTGCCAGGCACTGTGATAAGCTTTGATGCAGATACAAGAAAATCGGATTGGACACAGTTCCTATCCCACATGGGGCTCACAGTCTCAATCCCCATTTAAGAGATGAGGCAACTGAGGCCCAGAGAAGTGAAATGACTTGTCCAAGGTCACACAGCAGATGGGTGGAGGAGCCAGGATTAGAACCCTTGACCTTCTGACTCCTAGACTCATTCTCTATCCATTCATTACACCATGCTGCTTCCCACCATGCCTTTAAAAAATTGGAAGGTTTTGTGTGGTTCGGAGAGCCTCATCCTCAGTTGATGAGGTATGATTAGGGAAACACAGCAGTGTTTTGGCCTTGTTTTTAGGATTCCTTCCTAGTCTGGTGTCATCTTCATTTTTCAGAGGTTCTGTGATTGCACAAGCAGGGCTATGTCAGTCAGTCAATCATATTGATTGAGCACTTACTGTATGCAGAGCACCGTACTAAGTGCTAGGGAGAATACAATGTAACAATAAATGGACCAGTTTCCTACCCACAACAAGCTTACGGTCTAGAGGGCTACGTAATGTCTTAAAGAATGCTCACGATTAAACTAATGAAATAGCCTCCTCATCGGCTTCTCAATTTACAGACTCTACTCACCCGTACTGGGCAGCAGCGACATGGGAGAGAGTCAAGGGCGGAGACTCGAGTTTACTGTGTGGAAAGTGGTAGCAGTAAGCCGCTTCCATATTTTTACCAAGAAAACTCCCTGGATACACTACCAGAAGGACTGCAGATGGAGAGCGGGATGTTCCTGGAGAGATGTGTCCATGGTGTCACTTTGGGTTGGAAATGACTCGACGACATAAGACGAGACAACCGGGAGAGACCGAAGGAAAGGCTAATTCTGATAATTACATGCTGCTGCCTGACTCTGCTTAAGACAATGTTCAGCATGAGACTCTCTAGGCCTCGAAAATCTTCAGTTGCTTCGTGTTCCCTCATATTTAGCAATCAATAAATGGTATTTATTGAATGCTTTCTATGGCATTTGTTAAACACTTACTATGTGCCAGGCACTGTACTAAGTGCTGGGGTGGAAAAAAGCGATTGGGTTGGACACAGTCTCTGTTCCACATAGGACTCATAGTCTTAATTCCCATTTTACAGATAAAGTAACTGGGCCACAGAGAAACGAATTGATTTTCCCAAGGCCACACAGCAGACAAGTGGGAGAGTGGGGATTAGAACCCATGTCCTATGACATCTAGACCCATGCTCTATCCAGTAGGTCACTATGTGCACAGCACTATACTGAGTGCTTGGGAGAGTAATTAATCAATCAATCAATCGTATTTATTGAGCGCTTACTGTGTGCAGAGCACTGTACTAAGCACTTGGGAAGTACAACTTGGCAACATATAGAGATGGTCCCTACCCAACAGTGGGCTCACAGTCTAGAAGGGGGAGACAGAGGACAAAACCAAACATATAAACAAAATAAAATAAATAGAATAAGGAGTAGAAACTCCTTAGAGTTCTCCAGCACATTTCTCCACATAATAATAATATGGTATTATGGCATTTGTTAAGTGTGAGCTCGTCTCTAGGCTATGAGCTTGTTGTGGGCGGGAATGTGTCTGTCTGTTGTTATATTGTACTCCCCCCTGTAGAATGTAAGCTTGTTGTGGGCAGGGAATGTAACCATTATGGTTGTATTGTAGAGAAGCAGCAAGGCTCAGTGGAAAGAACATGGGCTTTGGAGTCAGAGGTCATGGGTTCAAATCCCAGCTCTGCCAACTGTCAGCTGTGTGACTTTGCGCAAGTCGCTTAACTTCTCTAGGCCTCAGTTCCCTCAGCTGTAAAATGGGGATTAAGACTGTGAGCCCCCTGTGGGACAACCTGATCACCTTGCAACCTCCCCAGCGCTTAGAACAGTGCTTTGCACATAGTAAGCGTTTAACAAATGCCATCATTATTATTGTACTCTCCTAAGCACTTAGTACAGTGCTTTACACACAGTAAGCGCTCAATAAATATGACTGAATGAATGAATGAATGTTGCATGTTCCAGGCACTGTACTAAGCACTGGGATGGATACAAGCAAATCAGGTTGGGCACAGTACCTGTCCTGCATGGGGTTCACAATGTTAATCACCGTTTTACAGATGAGGGAGCTGAGGCACAGAGAGGCCACATACTAGATGAGTAGTAGAGCCAGGATTGGAACCCATGACCTTCTTACTCCCTAGCCCTTGCGCTTAGAACAGTGCTTTGCACATAGTAAGCGCTTAACAAATACCATCATTATTTATTTATAGTAAGCGCTTAACAAATGCCATCATCATTATTATCATTATTATTATTACAATTATCATTCCAATTATTATCATTATTGGAGAAGCAGCTTGGCTCAGTGGAAAGAGCATGGGCTTTGGAGTCAGAGGTCATGGGTTCAAATCCCGGCTCCACCAACTGTCAGCTGTGTGACTCTGGGCAAGTCACTTAACTTCTCTGTGCCTCAGTTACCTCATCTGTAAAATGGGGGTTGAAACTGTGAGCCCCCCCATGGGACAACCTGATCACCTTGTCACCTCCCCAGCTCTTAGAACAGTGCTTTGCACATAGTAAGCGCTTAACAAATACCATCATTATTTATTTATAGTAAGCGCTTAGCAAATGCCATCATCATTATTATCATTATTATTATCATTACAATTATCATTACAATTATTATCATTATTGGAGAAGCAGCTTGGCTCAGTGGAAAGAGCATGGGCTTTGGAGTCAGAGGTCATGGGTTCAAATCCCGGCTCCACCAACTGTCAGCTGTGTGACTCTGGGCAAGTCACTTAACTTCTCTGTGCCTCAGTTACCTCATCTGTAAAATGGGGGTTGAAACTGTGAGCCCCCCCATGGGACAACCTGATCACCTTGTCACCTCCCCAGCTCTTAGAACAGTGCTTTGCACATAGTAAGCGCTTAACAAATACCATCATTATTTATTTATAGTAAGCGCTTAGCAAATGCCATCATCATTATTATCATTATTATCGTTATTATTATCCACTATGCCAATGCTGCTTCTCACCTGATGCAGAGCAGGGGATCTAAGGCTCTGGAGCAAGATATGGCTCTCCGGCATAGACAATCACTCTTTGGGCAGACGTGCCACCAACAGGATGACACCATTAATTCTTCCACACAATTTTCTGGGCAGTAAGTACCTTGCTTGTTCCCATCTTAGAGCCATAATAATTGTGGAATTTGTTATGTGCTTACTATGGGCCAAACACTAAACTAAGTGCTGGGATTGCTGGGACAGATGCAATCAGATGAGATACAGTTCCTATCTCACATGGGCTTCCAGTCTAATAATAGTCATGATGTTATTTCTGAAGTGCTTAATATGTGCCAAACACTATACTAAGCGCTGAGGTAAACACAAGATAACCAGTATGAACACAGTCCCTGTCCCACATGGGACTCACTGTCTAAGGGAGAAGCAGTGTGGCCTAGTGGAAAGAGCATGGGCCTGGGTATCAGGGGGCCTGGGTTCTAATCCCAGTTCTTCCACTTTTCTGCTGTGCAGCTTCGGGAAAGTAACTTAATTTCTCCGGGCGTTAATTCCCGTCTCTATGTGTTGCCAACTTGTACTTCCCAAGCGCTTAGTACAGTGCTCTGCACACAGTAAGCGCTCAATAAATACGATTGATGATGATGATATAATGGGGATACATTCAATCAATAGATGGTATTTATTGAGTGCTTACTATGTGCAGAGCACTGTTCTAAGCACTTGGGAGAGTACAGTACAAGATAATTAGCAGACACGTTCCCTGCCCATAATGTTCTCCCTCCTATTTGGACTGTGACCTCCACATGGGACTTAATTATCTTCTATCTACCCCAGTGCTTACTCAGAGAAGCAGCGTGGCTTATTGGAAAGAGCACAGGCTTGGGAGTCAGAGGGCATGGGTTCTAATCCCGGCTCAGCCACTTGTCCGATGTGTGACCTTCAGCAGCTCACTTAACTTCTCTATGCCTCAGTTACCTCATCTGTAAAATGGGGATTAAAAATGTGAGCCCCACATGGGACAACCTGATTACCCTGTATTCATTCAATCATATTTATTGAGAGCTTACTGTGTGCAGAGCACTGTACTAAGTACTTGGGAAGTACAAGCTGGCAACATATAGAGACGGTCCCTACCCAACAGTGGGCTCACAGTCTAGAAGGGGGAGACAGAGAACAAAACAAAACATATTAACAAGTTAAAATAAATAGAATATGTACAAGTAAATAAATGGAGTAATAAATACATACAAACATATATACATATATACAGGTGTGCTTAGCAAATACCATCATTATTACAGTGCCTGATGTATAGTAAATAACAAATACCACAATTTTTTTTTTAGTATTATTAAGGAGGAAGGAGAACAGGTGTCAAATCCCCATTTTATAAATAAGGAAATTGAGGTCCAGGAAATATGTGACTTTTTTAATGGTATTTGTTAAATGCTTACTTTGTGCCAGACACTCTACTAAGCCCTGGGGTGGATACAAACGAATCATGTTGGACACAGTCCCTGACCCACATTGGACTCCCAGTCTTAATCCCCATTTTACAGATGAGGTAACTGAGGCACGGAGAATTGAAGAGACTTGCCCAAGGTCATACAGCAGACAAGTGGCAGAGCCAGGATTAGAACCCAGGTCGTTCTGACTCCGAGGCCCAGGCTCTTTCCACTAGGCCACACTGCTTCTCTTTTCAAGGTCACACAGTGGCCAAATTGTAGAGCTAGGATTAGGACCCAGGTCTTCTGATTCTTGGTCCTGTGCTCTTTCCATTAAGCTGTGCTGCTTCCAAAACACAACAGATTAATCAGCGTATTGTGACAATGGGAAGCTAATGATTAATCGATCTGTCAGTCCTCCTGATCTGTCCAGAACTGATAAGGCCAGTTGAGTTGATTTTCATTTTAGTCAGCCTTTTGGGCCACTCGACCTAGTATGAATTAATTGAAATTTTCAGAGCTCCAGATGATAGTTGCCTTTTGGGTCACAGGACAATAAATACTACTGATTGATTGATTGTGAGGCTGCCTTTCAGCTGAACATTGCTCTGACTCCAGGAGTTAAACAGGGAGACGTATCAATCAATCAATCAATTGTATTTATTGAGCGCTTACTGTGTGCAGAGCACTGTATTAAGCGCTTGGGAAGTAGAAGTTGGCAACATATAGAGACAGTCCCTACCCAACAGTGGGCTCACAGTCTAGAAAGTGGGCTCACAGTCTAGATGTATGTCCTGTTGCCTGCCACTAGGATTCATTCATTCATTCAAACATATTTATTGAATGCTTACTGTGTGCAGAGCACTTTGTTAAACACTTGGGAGAGAACAAAATAACAGTAAACAGAAACTTTCCCTCTCCATAAGGAGCTTACAGGTACTTAAATTGGTAAGCAGCATGGCATAGTGGATAGAACACAGGCCTGGGATTCAGAAGGGCGTGGGTTCTAATCCAGCCTCCGCTATGTCTTGTCTGCTCTGTGACCTTGGGCAAGTCACTTCACTTCTCTGTGCTTCAGTTACCTCATCTGCAAAATGGAGGTTGAGACTGTGAGTCCCATGCGGGACAGGGACTGTGTCCAACCTGATTAACCTGTATAATAGTAATGATAATGGCATTTGTTAAGTGCTTATTATGTGCAAAGCACTGTTCTAAGTGCTGGGAAGGATACAAGGTGATCAGGTTGTCCCGCGTGGGGCTCACAGTCTTAATCCCCATTTTACAGATGAGGTAGCTGAGGCCCAGAGGAGTTAAATGACTTGCCCAAAGTCACACAGCTGAGAAGTGGCGGAGCCGGGATCTAACCCAGCACTTAGAACAGTGCCTGGCACATAGTACACACTTAACAAATACCACAATTATTATTGGGGAGCAGGAAGGCTCAGTGGGTAGAGCATGGGCCTAGAGAAGGGGTGGGTTCTACTCCTTGCTCCGCCACTTGTCTGCTGTGTGACCTTGGGCAAGTCACTTCACTTCACTGTGACACAGATATCTCATCTGTGAAATGGGAATTGAGACTGTGAGTCCCACATGGGACAGTGACTATGTCCAACCTTATTAGTCTGTATGTAACCCAGAGTTTAGAACAGTGCCTGGTACGTAGTAAGCGCTGAACAAATTCCATAATTATTATTATTATCATCATCATTATTATTATTGTTGTTGTTTTTGCAGCAGCGGTAATGGTTTAAATTGAGCTATCCTCATCCACGGGCTGACTTATATTTCTATACTTAGGACCTTAGCTTGACAAAGAGGGATTTCACTTTCTTCAAGTAGCCAGGCACCGCAAGTAAACAAACAGGTGATTTTCAGCCAATTGTTCCACCTACTGCATCCATTACAGACAGGGACTGTTTCAGAGATCGGCAGCCCAATATAGCTCCAAAAATGTCCTACACACACATGCACCCAGTCTCTGTGGGAGTTGGCATTAGAACACAATGTGACCGAGAGTGCGTAAGAACTGCACCACATCTTTGACTCAAATAGACATAAAAAAACTAGCTGTGTGGAAAGAACCGCAGAGTTTCCAAATGAGTGGGTTAATGATGCAAAGGCAGATGGCAGCCCCCTGATTGACACTTTCCTTAGCTCATTGGAGTGTGAGAATGGAGGAGAAGCTTGACTGGTCCAGCCTGCAATAGAAATTCTTGGTAGCCTCCAGTCAATAATCAATGATATGTATCAGGTGCTGCAGGAGCAAGGTATAGAACACTTGGGAGAGTAAAGTAGTCATGATCCCTGCCCCGAAGGAGCTATGCTGCAAAGAACACAAATTGATTTTTGAGACTGCGATGAAGATCATTTTGTAAGAATTTCAATGTTTGAGATCCATTCAACCCTGAAGAGTCAGCAATAATGGAGTGGTCTCTGTAAGTACCAAGTGTACTAGGGGACAGAAAGAAGAAGAAAGGATATAGAGATTTTTGCCCTACAGTACTATGTTAAAGTATATAATGTGTACTCTCATTCATTCATTCATTCAATTGTATTTATTGAGTGCTTACTGTGTGCAGAGCACTGTACTAAGTGCTTGGGAAGTACAAGTTGGCAACATATAGAGACAGTCCCTACCCAACAACGGGCTCACAGTCTAGAAGGGGAAGACAGACAACAAAACAAAACATGTGGACAGGTGTCAAGTCATCAGAATAAATAGAAAGGAGCTAGCTGCACATCATTAACAAAATAAATAGAATAGTAAATATGTACAAGTAAAATAGAGTAATAAATCTGTACATACATATATACAGGTGCTGTGGGGAGGGGAAGGAGGTAGGACGGGGGGACGGGGAGGAGGAGAGGAAAAAGGGGGCTCAGTCTGGGAAGGCCTCCTGGAGGAGGTGAGCTCTCAGTAGGGCTTTGAAGGGAGGAAGAGAGCTAGCTTGGCGGATGTGCAGAGGGAGGGCATTCCAGGACAGGGGGAGGACGTGGGCCGGGGTCGACGGCGGGACAGGCGAGAACGAGGTACAGAGCTCCCAAGCTCTTAGTACATTGCTCTGCACACAGTAAGCTCTCAATAGATACAATTGAATGTATGACCTACAGCAGGCCTGTGGGATGGAAATTGATTTTATACTACTACAACAAACACACATGCACACATACACACAAATATGTGGTGCAACCCTCCCTTTCTATGCAGCCTCACTTGAGGATGCGACAAGAGACTTGAAAGGTGGAGTCAGGGGATGCTTCTAATCCACTGGAAATGGGAAACGCTCAACAGATTATGAGATTCATTGACTAAATCTCCAATAGTAATAACAATAATAATTATGGTATTTGTTAAGTGCTTGCTATGTGCCAAGCACCGTACTAAGCGCTGGGGTGGTTACAAGCAAATTGGGTTGGACACAGTCCCTGCCCCGCATGGGGCTCATAATCTCAATTCCCATTTTCCAGATGAGGTAACTGAGGCACCGAGAAGTGAAGTGACTTGCCCAAGGTCACACAGCAGACTAGTGGCAGAGTCGGGATTAGAACGCATGACCTTCTGACTCCCAGTCCTGTGCTCTGGCCACTATGCCTGGTTTGTTAGTAGTCCCCCATGTCCAGCTGGGTGCTATATGGCTGTTCTGGAGGCACCTGTAGAGAAGCAGTGCGGCCTAGGGGATAAAGAAAGGGCCTGGAAAGTCAGAAGGTTCTGAGTTCCAGTCCTCCTCCACCACATATCTGCTGTGTGACCTTGGGCAAGCCACTTCACTTCCCTGTGCCTCAGTTCCCTCATCTGTAAAATGGGGATTAAGACTGTGAGCTCCATGTGGGACATGGACTCTGTCCTGCCTGAGTAACTTGGACCTGCCCCAATGCTTAATACAGTATCTGGCACATAGTAAATGCTTAGAAAATACCAATGGAAAAAAAAATAGAGATGAGAGTGGTAGCAGAGTGTCCATTTGAATTCCAAGCCTGTGCTCTATCTACTTGGCCATCCTGCTATTTCACATCTTTTGAAGCTGTGCTTCATCTTAGCTTCAAAACTTTGTTGGATCCTCCCTCTGAGTTCTCAGATCACTATCCCTTTGGAAATCCTGCTGTTATCCCTTCTCCTAAAATTCTCTTTATCATGGTGAAGCCGTGTCACAGTGTAGTTCAGCTGAGCCCCGGGTTCCATCGTTCATTATCCTGTCTCGTTCTTTGATGCTAAATCTGGCCCATAGATATCTCCGGTATCCATTCTGGCATCCTTTCAAAATGGGGTTTTAATCGTACTCCTGCTATTCACACACGGGCTCGATCTACCTAGAATGGACACTGGTCCATCGCTTAAGAATTTTATGAGGCCAAAATCAGGAATTAAATCCTTCTGATATTGCCTTGAAATTGTGGCAAATCTGTAGCCAGATTATTGTCATGTTTAGTCTCCTCTAATAACAGCCATTTAGAAACTAAGCAAATGGATTAAAGTCTTTTTTATCATCATCAATCGTATTTATTGAGCGCTTACTATGTGCAGAGCACTGTACTAAGCGCTTGGGAAGTACAAATTGGCAACATATAGAGACAGTCCCTACCCAACAGAGGGCTCATAGATTTTGTCATTGAAAATACCTAACATTACCACCTTGGCAAATATACTTATTGTTCTTATGTAAAAGGATGTTTTAGCATTTGTAGTGAGGAGGAGGAGGAGGAATCCATTTTGTAAAGACAAACCCCTCGGTATTCTGAGGAAACCAGGGCCCTGAGACACCCGAGCAATCGGCAGCTCAGAGGGAGAGCCCAGCCCCCAGAGCGGGGTTCACAGAGCTCTGAGGGAAAACCTTGTGTGCAAACCTGCCCGAGGAACTCTTCCAACTCACTACAACGTCAGCTGGGCAACCATCTGTTCTGCTACACTCCAATTCCCGCTCCACTCCCCCACGCCAAACTGGCTTGCTGGGATTCTCTCCCTTTCTCCCTCCTTATAAATCCTCGACCTGAAGTTTAGGGCCTAATGTCTGGAAGTCATTTACCTGGTTCCCAAGCCCTTTCGTTCTGGGCTGACAAAAGGCTGGCAAGGATCAGAACAGAAAAGAATGTCACTGTGAATAGCAACCGGAGACAAGTACCACAGTGTAAGTTTAGAGGCAATAAGACTGAATTTAGTCTTTCAGTTCTCACTATCACTCTTTCCATGGGTTTTTGTCTTAGTGGGAAAAGGAAGAGGGGGAGTAGGATGGGAAGAAAAGGAGGAGGAGGGAGGAGAGGAGGAAGTGGAGAAGGAGGAGGGGGAAGAGGAGGAAGTGGAGCAAGAGGAAGGGGAAGAGGAACAGAGGGTAACCGAGGCACAGAGAAGTGAAATGACTTGCCCAAAATCACTCACTCCCCATTTTACCGATGAGGTAACCTAGGTAAAGAGAAGTGAAGTGACTCACCCAAGATCACACAGCAGACGAGTGGAGGAGTCAGGATTGGAACACACATCCTTCTGACTCCTAAGCTCATGCTCTATTCACAATGTCATGCTGCTTCTTCATAGCATAGTAGTCATCTTGGAAGAATCAGGAGGCCTATTGTCACCCTTCTCAAATGCCTCCCTGAAGCCACCATCTACCTCGGTTACCATAGGAAGTCAATCCTGCCTCTTTTCCATCTCCTAACAGCCTGTCCTAAGGGAGACAGGCATTCATTGCATTCACTGAGCGCTTACTTTGTGCAGAGCACTGTACTAAGCATTTGGGAGAGTGCCACGTAACAATAAATAGACACATTCCCTGCCCACAACGAGCTTACAGTTAACAACAGTTTGCTGGGCAGGGCGTGGGTCTGCCAACTATGTAATACTGTACTCTCCCAAGCATTTAACACAGTGCTCTGCACGCAGTAAGCGCTCAATAAATACATTTGAATGAATGAATGAATTTATTACTCTATTTATTTTACTTGTACATATTTATTCTATTTATTTTATTTTGTTAATATGTTTTTTTTGTTGTCTCTCTCCCCCTTCTAGACTGTGAGCCCGCTGTTGTGTAGGGAACATCTCTACATGTTGCCAACTTGGACTTCCCAAGTGCTTAGTACAGTGCTCTGCACACAGTAAGTGCTCAATAAATACATTTGAATGAATGAATGAATGAATTTATTACTCTATCTTACTTGTACATATTTATTCTATTTATTTTATTTTGTTGATATGCTTTGTTTTGTTGTCTGTCTCCCCCTTCTAGACTGTGAGCCCGCTGTTGGGTAGGGACCATCTCTATATGTTGCTAACTTGTACTTCCCAAGTGCCTAGTACAGTGCTCTGCATACAGTAAGCGCTCAATAAATACGATTGAATGAATGAATGAATGAGATCAGAATCCTCAACTCTAGGAAAATACTTATTAAAAATTCCCATCTTTCCTTCTTTCCTTCCTTATCTACTGGCCAGGTGTACATGGGAGAAACTTCAGAGTTGGTTGAGAAAAATTTAACTGTTCCACCTACATCCTAAGGAGACTAATGTGATCTGGTTAATGTCGGGGGGTGGGGGGATTTAATAGTAGAACTGAAAGTCAGCACTGCAGAGCTCAAAAGAGAGGCAGCTTGTGAGAACAAGGGATTTAGGCTGCAGGGTTGTGTTCTTGTGATTGCCTCCTGATTAGCTTGATTAATCACTACTCCCTTGCAGATATTCCAGGGAGAGCATCTATCAAATCCCCATTTTCATTCATTCATTTGCTGGCTAGTGAATGATGGAATCAGAGCATCAGGATGCTCGCCGCAAGTGACCATTTTTGTTCTAGTTAAGAATGGTAGAGATGTGACAAAATTACAACTGATAGTGCAGAAGCACACTGAAGAGAAATTTTCCCACTAAAGCCCAAGGGATGTCCCTTCAGAAATGATCAAGTGGTCTTTCTTGGCAGTTGCTTAAGAGAGGTTAGTTATGGAACATAGTCATATTAAAGACATGTCATAGTTTTCAAGTTTTGAGAGAGGAGACTAAAAACTGAAGAATCACATGTCGGTCGTCCTGAGTCAAAAGAAAAATTTTTTTATCCCCAATTTCTCTACCTGCCCTGCCTTTTAATCTCATCTCTTCTCTCTCCTTTCCTCTTTTCTTTCCCTTAGTCTTTTCTTTCATTTCTCCTCTGCCTCTATATTGCAGACCCCTCCTCCCAACCCAGCCTGCCATCTGGATTCAATCAATGGTATTTATCAAGTGCTTACTGTGTGCAAAGCACTATAGTAAGCCCTTGGAAGAGTACAATATCACAGAGTTGTTAGACATCCTATTAATTCCTAGATGTTTGTCATTTCTTAACCCATTAATCTCTCCAGCACCCACCTAATACCCTGTCAATCCAGACAGATTAAAGAAGAAAAATCATACTACCCATAGTCACCACTGATCATTTTAAATTAAGTCCCCCCCCCCCAAACCATCTCCTCTCTAATCTTCAATGACGTGGCATAACATGTTTTTGACCAAATAGTGGCTTTCTAGAGAAGCAGCATGACCTGGTGGACAGACCTGGGGCTTGGGAGTCAGAAGGTCATGGGTTCTAATCCCCCCTCCACCAATTGTCTGCTATGTGACCTTGGGCAACTCACTTAACTTCTTTGGGCCTCAGTTTCCTCATCTGTAAAATGGGGATTAAGAGTGTAAGCCCTATGCTGGACAAGGACTGCATCCAACCCAACTATCTTGTATCTACTAGAATAGTGCCTGGCACATACTAAGAACTTAACAAATACCATTATTATTACTACGATTACTGGAGACAGCCCAAAGCTAGTACTTTGGTCCCAGATTTTAGTGCTGGCTCTTCTCCTGGACCACTGTGTCTCCTTGGATAAGTCACTTCACCCCTCTTGGGTTCGTTTCCTTATCTGTACCAGCTCCTACTCTATCCTCCAAGCGCTTAGTACAGTTCTCTGCACACATTAAGCGCTCAATAAATACAATTGAATGACCGAATGAATCCTCACCCTCCTTGACCTCTCAGCTGCCTTTGACACCGTGGATCATCCCCTTCTCCTCAACACGCTATCCAACCTTGGCTTCACAGACTCCATCCTCTCCTAGTTCTCCTCATCTCTCCGGCTGTTCATTCTCAATCTCCTTTGCGGGCTCCTCCTCCCCCTCCCATCCCCTTACTGTAGGGGTTTCTCAAGGGTCAGTTCTTTGTCCCCTTCTGTTCTCTATCTACACTCACTCCCTTGGTGAATTCATTCACTTCCACAGCTTCAACTATCATCTCTATGCTGATGACACCCAAATCTACATCTCCACCCCTGCTCTCTCTCCCTCCCTCCAAGCTCATATTGCCTCCTGACTTTGGGACATCTCCATCTGGATGTCTGCCCACCATCTAAAACTCAATATATCCAAAACTGAACTCCTTATCTTCCCTCCCAAACCCTGCCCTCTCCCTGACTTTCCCATCACTGTAGACGGCACTACCATCCTTCCCGTCTCACAAGCCCGCAACCTTGGTGTCATCCTCGACTCTGTTCTCTCATTCACCCCACACATCGAATCCATCATCAAAACCTGTCGGACTCACCTCCGCAACATCGCCAAGATCCACCCTTTTCTCTCCATCCAAACCGCTACCTTGCTGGTTCAATCTCTCATCCTATCCCGAATGGATTACTGCATCAGCCTCCTCTCTGATCTCCCAACCTCCTCTCTCTCCCCACTTCAGTCTATACTTCACTCTGCTGACCAGTTTATCTTTGTGCAGAAATGCTCTGGGCATGCCACTCCCCTCCTCAAAAATCTGCAGTAGCAGCCTGTCAACCTGTGAATCAAGCAAAAATTCCTCACTCTCGGCTTCAAGGCTGTCCATCACCTTGACCCCTCCTACCTCACCTCCCTTCTCTCCTCCTACAGCCCAGGCCACACTTTCCACTCCTCTGCCACTAACCTCCTCACTGGGCCTTGTTCTCACTTGTCCCGGCCATCTACCCCTGGCCCATGTCCTTCCCCTGGCCTGAATGCCCTCCCTCCACACTTTCACCAAGCTAGCTCTCTTCCTCCCTTCAAAGCCCTACTGAGAGCTCACCTCCTCCAAGAGGTCTTCCCAGACTGAGCCCCCTTTTTCCTCTCATCCTCTCTATTCCCCCGACCCTACCTCCTTCCCCTCTCCACAGCACTTGTATCTATTTGTACAGATTTGTCACTCTATTCATTTTACTTGTACATATATATTTACTATTCCATTTATTTTGTTAATGATGTGCATATAGCTTAAATTCTATTTGTTCTGACAATTTTGACACCTGTCTACATGTTTTGTTTTGTTGTCTGTCTCCCCCTTCTAGACTATGAGCCCGTTGTTGGGTAGCGACTGTCTCTATATGTTACTGACTTGTACTTCCCAAGCGCTTAGTACAGTGCTCTGCACACAGTAAGCAGTCAGTAAATATGATTGAATGAATGAATGAATGAGTCAGAAGGATCTGAGTTCTAATCCTGGCTCTGCCATTTCTCTGCTGGGTGATCTTGGATGAGTCACTTCACTTCTCTGTGCCTCTGGTACCTCATCTGTAAACTGGGGATTAAGACTCTGAGCCCCATGTGGGACATGGACACTGTCCAACCTGATTAGCTTGCATCTATCCCAGTACTTAGTACAGTACCTGGCACATAGTAAGTGCCTAACAGGTACCATTAAAAAAAATCAGACAATCAAGCTTTGCATTAGCAGATTTAAACATGTGACAAAAAAAAAATCATTCTGTAAACTGTGGATAGTGTATTTTCTGTTGATATGCTTTCCAAATCATAATATTTGATTAAATTTTGACTCTGGCCACTATTCTGTTAGGGAAACTGATTTTACCATGATTACTGGGGCCTTTAGAAAATGATGAACTCGATTGTAGCTTAAATTTCTAATCCCACCTGTTGAACTGAACATAAGATAGTCAATTATAGTCCTAGGTTGGTGTTATACAACTAATAGCCCCCAATTCAACCTCTTGAAGCAAAAGGTTTTGAGTCCAACATTACCCTTCTCCCCACTCCCAAATTGAATCTGAATTATCCATATAACCAGAACTGAGGTTTTTTTTTTCCTTCTGCATCCTCCCCACTCACTTACTGACTCTGACTGGTTAATTACAATTAGTCAAACTGTAAATTGTTTGTAAATTCAACGAAGAGACTGGCTATTAGCAGCCTGGCTCAGTGGTAAGAGCCGGGCTTTGGAGTCAGAGGTCATGGGTTCAAATCCTGGCTCTGCCAATTGTTAGCTGTGGGACTTTGGGCAAGTCACTTAACGTCTCTGGGCCTCAGTTACCTCATCTGTAAAATGGGGATTAAGACAGTGAGCCCCCCGTGGGACAACCTGATCACCTTGTATTTACCCCAGTGCTTAGAACAGTGCTTTGCACATAGTAAGCACTTAATATATGTCATTATTATTATTATTATTAATCAGCTACATTTTTATCCAATAAAAAATGATGGCCTCATTCAGCATATATTTTATCACTTCCCTGGGATGTCTCAAGTTGACTATTTCCTGGTAAGAAAAATAACTCTTAAGAAAGTCACTGGAGTTCTTTGGAAAACTTGGTGGCAATTCCACATTTTCCCAGTCCTTAGCAAAAGGCTAGGAATTTCCTATCTTGTGAAAACTTGATATTGCCCATTGAAGAGAAAAGCACAGCTGAGAAAAGATTGTGGGCAGGAAACACGTCTACCAATTCTGTTATATTGTTCTCTTCCAAGCACTTAGCACAGTGCTCTGCAAACAGTAAGCACTCAATATATATGATTGACTGAGGTAAGAAAACTTTAGAAAACTTTGGTAGGGCTTTGGCAGTACACTGATTGTAACAGGCTGACATGGCTCCTTGAAATCAATTTTATTTTAAATTGCACAATGAAGATTATAGAAGTATAGATTTGTTCCCTTTCATTTGAATTGGCCCCATATCTCAAAGTAGTCTGACAACACACTGAAGCAAATAGGGCCAATACTATTCAGTGATGGCTGATAAATGCTGCAGCATATTGAAATATCTTGGCACAAAGAAAATTACAGCAAAATAAACTGCCAACAGCAACATATTGGATAAATTAAATTTAAAGGAGGAATGTTCCTTTAAGAGCAAATATGTTGAGCAGGTTGTCAAGCCAACCAATAAAAGTCCCTGCTAATTTCACAAAAGCCAAGTCACTAAAAATATGAAGGGAAAAAATGATTTCAAATAGCCCTCTGCCTTGTGACTGACAAGTGGAGAATTACAATTATCATGAAATTGTCTAATCATCTAATAAACAATTCACTAGAGACTTTTCCTAAGTGTGGCACAAGGAAAAAAAAAACTCTGTAGGATTTACACTGCTCCAGAATTTTTCAAATCTCCTGCAAGAGGTAATGTGAGTTCTTGCTCTGCTTTCAGAAAGGAACAGTTTGCTCGAAATCAGCCATCTCTGTAAAACGTTCTCAACAGTTCAGGTAGAAGTCTATTCCAGGATGTTGAAATAATCATTCTTAATGATTTATAAGTCTCCTTTGAAAAAGCTTCACATATTAATGCTACATCTTTAAAACCTTATTACATGATTTAAAAAAAAACATTTTCTATGCTAAACAGTGTAGCATATTTACTTCGCTATTCAGTTAATATGTATTTGCCTTAATGCAATGTCAGTTGATAAATATTAGTGGTCCTCTTGGGGGATATAAACCATGTTTAATACCCACGTACGGACTTTTTCCAACCATTTAGTACAATGCCTTTGCACGCAGTAAAATAAATACTATTAACACTAAACAAATGATTTTGCCCGTGGTTGAGTTATAACTCTACAGTACTGTTTTTAGTTTTGATCAAGGAAAGAATGCTGTTTCATTCCCTATGCTATACACACAATGTACAACTCTCTCATTTAAAGGTAAATTCCCATTCTGAAGGAAAAATAAATTTTCATCCAAGAAAATGTATGTAGCACAATAAAGTCAGTTTAAATAACAAAAGAGCAGAGGCAGTTGTTTGGCAGGGCAATTTTCTAATTCAGAGCACTTCCCGATTTTACCTTATTGTGATTTGAAAGTGGTTTTAAATTCTCAAGAGTCTGATCATTTCTGCTCAGCTGAGTTTGTCTGGCAAATCATGATAGGAGTCACATTGTATCTATTGCCATCAGCACTCAAAGACTTCAGTTCTTCCAGTGTGAGAAAGAAAATGAAACAAATATCAAGTCGGGGTGGGGGTGGGGGTGAAAAACTTTCCATGAACCTTACGGAAGATAAACATAATCCTCTGTGGTAATAAGCATCATCTGCTCTTTGGACATGTTCTAGTCGGTAGAACACAGGCCTGAGAGTCAGAAGGACCTGAGTTCTAATCCCAGCTTCACCACTAGTCTGCTGTTTGACCATGAGCAAGTCACTTCACTTCTCTGTGCCTCAGTTCCCTCACTGGTAAAATGGGGGTTAAGACTGTAAGCCCTATGGGGGACAGGAACCCTGTTCAACCCAATTATCTTGTACCTACCCCAGTTCTTAGTACATAGTCTGGCACATAGTAAGTTCTTGACAAATATCACAATCGTAAAAGTCTATAAAAATATAAGAAAATCCCAAGCATCATAGATAGGAGCCAGGGAAGATGGTAACCCAGAAGCCAGGTTATGAAATCCTTCCCAGTCTTCCAGACTGTGAGCCCACTCTCTTCTAGACTGTGAGCCCACTCTTCTAGACTGGGAGCCCACTGTTGGGTAGGGACCGTCTCTATATGTTGCCAACTTGTACTTCCCAAGTGCTTAGTACAGTGCTCTGCACACAGCAAGTGCTCAATAAATATGATTGATTGATTGATTGATTCTCACCCTCACCCACATCCTACCTCTGGCCTGGAATGCTCGCCCTCCTCAAATGTGACAGACAGTCATTGTCCTCTCCTCAAAAGCCTTATTGAAGGCACATCTCTAAGACTAAGCTCCCCTTTTCCTCTTTTCCCACTCCCTTCTGCATCACCCTGACCTCCTCCCTCTTTTCCTCCCCCATCCCAGCCCCACAGCACTTATGTACATATCTGCAATACTAATGTCTGTCTCCCCCTCTAGACTGTAAGCTCACTGTAGGTAGAGAATGTGCCTATTTATTGCTGTATTGTACTCTCCCAAGTACTTAATAGAGTGCACTGTACTAATTGAATTAATGAATCTCTGAAGATGTATTTCTTCTCTGAAGATATATTTCTTCTGGTGTGGGGCAGCTTGGGTCATTCATACTCTCACCCATCACTGATGGGCAAAATTGAATAGCCAATCTGAACACTGCCTCATTCATTTGGAATTGAAGAGGATATATAGATGGTTTAAATGAATGGAGGATGAACTCTGAACTGGGAATTGTGTTCATTCTTCCATACCTTTCCATCAGGATTTTGTCAAATAATGATGCTCCTTTTTTAACTATCAATCGATCAGTGGTATTGAGTACATTCCTTGTGCAGAACAAAGAAGCACTTGGGAGAGTACAATATGATAGGATTGGTAGACATGAGACCTGCCCTCATCCTTCATTTTTAATCAATCAATAGTATTGAGGAAGTTTAGCCAATCAGAACCTTCCTCACAAAATCTCTTTAAGTACATAACTGGAAACACAAGCATTTGAGAGAGTGATTTGAGGTGATAGAGGAAAGTAGGCAATGTGGCAACTTGTAGATCCCATAGCATACCCCTTCTGTACCCCAAGCCTGTGAGCCCATTGTGGGCAGGCATTGTCTCTATTGCTGTATTGTACTGTCCAAGCATTTCGGACAGTGCTCTGCACACAGTAAGTGATCAATATATACAACTGAATGAAAGAACAAATGAATGGTCTCTACTCACTCCAACCCCCAAGCTTTCTTCACTCTCTCCTAGTGATGCTACTGCTATGGGGGGTCAGGGAAGTTGCCTCAGCAAAATAATAATAATAATAATAATAATGGCATTTATTAAGCACTTACTATGTGCAAAGCACTGTTACTGGGCAGGTTACAAGGTGATCAGGTTGTCTCACAGAGGCTCACAGTCTTAATCCCCATTTTACAGATAAAGGAACTGAGGCACAGAGAGGTTAAGTTGCCCAAAGTCACACAGCTGACAATTGGCGGAGCCGGGATTTGAACCCATGACCTGTGACTCCAAAGCCCGTGTTCTTTCCACTGAGCCACGCTGCTTCTCTGGAGGCTCTTATATAGATATATTCATATGTTCAATTTTTTAATGGCATTTATTATACACTTACTATATGCCAAGCACTGTATTAAGCTCTGGGGTAGATTCAACCTAACAGGTTGGACACAGTTCCTGCCCCACTTGGGGCTCATGTCTTAAACCCCATTTTACAGATGAGACAACTGAGGCACAGAGAAGTTAAGTAATTTGCCCAAGGTCTCACAGCAGACAAGTGGAAGAGCTGGGATTAGACCGACTCCCAGGCTTGTGCTCTTTCCACTAGGCCACACTGCATCTCTGTTTTTTTCCATGTTACCCTTTCATTCATTCATTCATATTTATTGAGCACTTTCTGGGTGCAAAGCACTGTACTAAGCACTTATTCTATTCCATATTAATCATAGGCTATTTCACCTCACTACTCATTGTCTTTCCCCTGGGTCTCTGTATGCAAAGAGATCCTTGATTCACAAAGCAGCAGATCCAACACCATTTTGACTCCATCTTCCTTCCTGAATTATTGAAACCCTTCTCGTCCTGCTTTCCAGTCATGAACGTTGTCCCACCATATCACACCCATTTCTCTCACATCCTTGCATTACTCCAATTACATTCCCACTCCGATCCGGAAACAAATTCCCCAGTCATTCCTATTGGTTTCCCATGTGTCTTGTATTGGTCTGTAATCTTTCAGCGGCTTCAAAGCCTTATTGAAGGCACATCTCCTCTGAGAGGCCTTCCAAGACTCAGCCCCACCTTTCCTCATCTCCCACTCCCTTGTGTCACCCTGATTTGCTCCCTTTGCTCCTCCCCTTCCCAGCCCCAAAGCACTTATGTACACATCTTTAATTTTATTTATCCCTTTGCTTTTCCCTCCTCCCAGCCCCAAAGCACTTATGTTCATATCTGTAATTTTTATTTACTTATATTGATGTCTGTCTCTCCCTCTGTAGACTGTGAGCTCACTGCAGGTAGGGAATACCACTGTTTATTGTTATGTTATACTTTCCCAAGTGCTTAATACAGTGCTCTGTACACTGAAAGTGCTCAATAAATATGACTGACTGAATAAATAAATGAATGAATGAATCTTTGGAATTGGGGGATATCCTTTGTGTTTCCTCTTTGTCTCTTTGACCTCCGCATTGCCCACATCGTTCTCTCCAACTGAACAAACAATTTTGATTGTGTCTAGCTCTCCTCATCACATCCATAGCATTGGGAACTATTTAGTATGAGTTTTCTGGAAAAGCAGGGGGAAATAATCAGGATTCTCAGAGGTTGGAGTGTGATCCAGTCTCTCTGAGAAGCACACTGAGAGATGAAAGCAGAATGGAAGCACAAAGAATGAGACAATCAACAGCAACCTTCAGGCACTGAAAGATAGTAAGACCAGAACAACCCTCTACTGAGGGCCCAAGCAGTAGGGTACATTTCATTATTTGGCTTTTCAAACAGAATAATCAGTTTTCCAGCTCCCGAGGATCCTGTTTTCTATAAAGAAAAGTGTTATTCAGACTCCTAAACCCCTATTCAAAGAAATGGAAAAGCATGTTGAAGCAACTGAAGTAAATGCTCTGCCAAAGAGGAAAAAGAGAGGCTCAACAAAAGAAATAAATCTATTGTCTAAATTATATGGGGAGAACATCTCGAGGCTGGCAAAGTGCTGGAGTGAAAAGCCTCAGTAGGGATTGTAGAAAGGTTTTGCTTTAATTTTGGAGGGTGATTTGGCTGTCTATGGCAAGAAAATAATATCGACACCAAAGGCATTTTTCCTCTCTCACTCTCCTGACACTGGAACCTGAGAGAAATGGCTCCAACTCCCTCCCACTTTAAATCTGTCAGACCCTAGCTCTTTCCCTTTTCAAGCCTCCTTTGAAGGAGGCTTTCACTATTTAATTTTCCTTCTTCCCAGTCTCTCCCCACAACCACATCAGTACTTTCATAATAATAATAATGGTATTTGTTAAGCGCTTAACTATGTTCCAGGCACTGTACTAAGCACTGGGGCTGATATAAGCAAATCGGGTTGGACACAGTCTGTGTCCCATGTGGGGCTCACAGTCTCAATCCCCATTTTCCAGATGAGGTAACTGAGGCCCGTGCTCTATCCACTAGGCCATGCTGCTTTTCATTCATTCATTCATTCAATCATATTTATTGAGCGCTTACTGTGTGCAGAGCACTGTACTAAGTGCTTGGGAAGTACAAGTTGGAACACATAGAGACTGTCCCTACCCAACAGTGGGCTCCCAGTCTAGAAGGGGGAATTTAAAAACAAAACAAAACTGGGCCTGTGGCTTGATCCACTTGCCCCTCAGGATTTCATATCACTTCTACCCTTGGGCACCCTGTAGATATTAACTTAACATTTTCTGCTACTTAAGCCTTTACTTATCCATATGTCCACATTTTCATTCTCTTCTTTCTCTCAACTGTGATTTATCCTGTGTCCATCTCTCCCACTAGATTGTAGGCTCCTTAAAGGCAGGAATTGTGTCAACTTTCTGTACTTTCCCAAATGCTTAGTACAGTGTTCTGTGCAGAATAGGTGCTTAATAAATTCCATTGATTGATTATAATCAGGATGGCCTTTGCATACTATGCATTTATTATTAACACTCATTCAGTGGCAACTCATACAAGAGGTTAAGGATATACAAAATTAAGAAAAAATAGATAATTTTAAGGCAGTTTCTGCTCACATGTAGAGTACAATTTGGAGGTCAGGAAAAGTCAAACACAGAAATCATGAACAATGAAATTACAAAGCTAACTTGGTCTCTCCTCCCCCTCAGTCCTCTAACAACTTCTCCAACATTATACATATTTCGAGAGGTTGTGGTTCCTGTTTTATCCAACTTCCCGTCCAGATTTGAGATGGAGGGAAGGGCAGCCAGTACTTTGTACTCTCTCAAGCAATTTGTACTTTCCCAAGTACAAAGTAAGCACTCAATAAATATGACTGACCAGATGAATGAATACCAGGGAGAAGAACCTCTGGCTTGGATGGCTCAGCCCGAAATGAGAACTTGATCTGAGCTCCCTGCGGGTCTGAAGGAATTAGACAAAATGGAGCCATCACCATGCTCGTTTCTTCTATATCTTTCTTCTAGCTCTCCCAAAGTTCCTCCCCATCTGGACATCCCCTCTGAAAATGAATACTATAGTGTCAATCCCTCCTTCCCTCTTGACATGTTTGGTATTCCAAAATTCACATCCGATTTTAGAGAAGCACTGTGGGCTAATGGATAGAGCCCAGGCCTGGGGGTCAGTAGGACCTAGATTATAATCCCAGCTCTGCCATGTGTTGGTTGTGGGATTTTGACCAAGTCACTTAACTTGCCCTGTGTTCATTCATTCATTCAATCGAATTTTATTGAGCACTTATGGTGTGCAGAGTGCTGTACTAAACGCTTGGGAGAGTACACTATAGCAATAAACAGACACATTCCCTTCCGGGGACTATGTCAAGCTGATTAACTTGTATCTACCTCAGCGTTTAGTACAGTGCCTGGCACCTAGTAAGGTCTTAACAAATGTCATAAAGCAGGGTGGTAAAATAAAGCAGCAGAAGCAGCGTGGCTCAGTGGAAAGAGCACAAGCTTAGGTGTCAGAGGTCGTGGGGTCTAATCCTGACTCCACCACTTGTCAGCTATGTGACTTTGGGCAAGTCATTTAATTTCTCTGTACCCCAGTTCCCTCATCTGTAAAATGGGGATTAGATTGTGAGCCCCACGTGGGACAACCTGATTTCCTTGTATCTCTCCCCACCCCCACCCCAGTGCTTAGAACAGTGCTTGGCACATAGTAAGTGCTTAAGAAATACCACAATTATTATTATTATTGTAAAATTGTTTTCAATTACTCTTTCAGACTTTCTTCTCCAGTTGGCTGCTTCAGAGTATCTTTCCCTTCTCTGTAACCTTCGTATTCAATGTGATTAGTTGTCCTTATTTTCCTTTGAACATCAATTTGGCAGAGGATATGCTTATTTATCTTCCTGACCCCAATTTTTTCCCTTCAACCTCTCATTGCCTATGCCCTTTCTTACATTTGCTGTAGATGGTAGTAGTTGTAAATGCTTCCTATTCCTTGTGTAGCTCTGTCCTTGTTTCGGTTTTTATTGCCATATAACCTGAGGCCTATTACCCAATAGACATCCCTTTTTTGCCCAATAATAATAATAATAATTATAATGAAGACATTTTTAAGTGCTTACTATGTGCAAAGCACTGTTTCAAGCACTGGGGAGGTTACAAGGTGATCAAGTTGTCCCACGTGGGGCTCACAGTCTTAATCCCCATTTTACAGATGAGGGAACTGAGGCACAGAGAAGTGAAGTGACTTGCCCAAAGTCACACAGCTGACAATTGGCAGAGCTGGGATTTGAACCCATGACCTCTGACTCCAAAGCCCATGCTCTTTCCACTGAGCCACACTGCTTCTCGTAATAATGTTCCAGCCCAGGAGATTAGCTTTCAAACTCATCGCCATTCTCATCATCAATGGTATTTAATGAGCACTTGTGTTCAGAGCGCTGTACTACTACTACTACTACTACTACTAATAATAATAATAATAATAAATGTGGTATTTGTTAAGCACTTACTATGTGCCAGGCACTGGTGGATACAATCAAATAGGGGTGGACATAGTCCCTGTCCCACATGGGGCTCAAGTTTCAATTTCATTTTACAGACAAGGCAACTGATGCCCAGAGAGGCAAAGTGACTTGCTCAAGGTCACAGAGCAGACAAGTGGAGGAGTCAGTGTTAGAACCCATGACCTTCTGACTCCCAAGCCATGCTGTTCCCCAAGTGTCAGGGAGAATACAATACAACAGAGTTGATAGACACTGTTCCCCTCCCACAATGAGTTTACAGTCCAGAGGATGGAGCTCAACCTTCTGGGACTCCTCAAATAATTAATCCAAGCTACAAAAATAAAAAAAATTAAATAGGATGTATCACATCATTCAATTTTAGGGTTTCTCTAAGGTAAATGTAATGCATATATGACATCTTGGGTCATGTCGGTTAATTAGTTCTTTGCATTTCCTGATTATGCAGTAAGTACCCTCTGCTCCTATATTTTCAGGAGTTTTTTGTAATCTAGGACACAGGGAAGAGAACCAACTCTTAGAAAGGCCAAACAGGGTTCCTGGAATTCCATTTCTTCACTCTTGAATACACCAGACCCCTCTTATCTAGCAAATAATGAATAGAAATGTCAGAAAAATGTCAAAAGCCCCTTCCTCATCCACTCTCATATTCAAGGTGGTTTACTGTTCTTCATTGGAGAAACTCCTTTGAATGAATGATACTGCATATAGCAGTACCAAATGTCCTTTAATTTTCATTATCACTGGCTCCTCAGGAGGCAGCATGAATCTAATTAGAAAGGCTCTGTATTAAATTTAAATATACCCATAAGGCAGAGTAGGAAACTTGCACTACCCATTAGCTAACTATTTCCTCTAAATGAGTTTCCATCATTGAAAGCCATGGATTGACTCAGCTAGGACTAATATATCATTCCTGGACTGAGCAGATGAAAAAGCAAAGTGAAAAGGAGTTGATATATCCCTTTCCTTCGGCAAGATTACATTTCCATTAACTGTAACATTTGTTCAGTGTTGACTCAAAAGGAAACCAAGGTATATCAGCTGGGACTAAGACTGAAAAAACTGCATCTACTTTTATGGAATCAACCAATTGGCATTTATAGAGCATTTAGAGAAAGCACTGTAGCAGTGCAATACAATTGGTAAAAATGATTCCTGCCCACAGTGAATCAATCGATGATATTTATTGAACATTTACCGTGTGCACGTACCTCTCAGGGTCACACCTGGAGAGTTTCTACCAGTCCCGACTACCAGTCTCCACTGTGGGAGGATGAGTCAAGCAGAGGCATATCCATTCCATTTCTAGCTTGGGCAGTGGCTAGTGAGTGTCAGTTAATCTGCTACAAATCAAAACTCACCTGTGCTGGGCAGCAGCAGCAGGGGAGAGAGTCGAGGGCAGAGACTCAGGCTTACTGTGCGGAAAGAGGCAATGGTAAAACCCTTCCGTATTTTTACCAAGAAAGCACTCTGGAAACAATACCAGAACGATTGCAGTTGGAGGTGGGGCATTTTGGAAGAGACATGTCCGTGGCGTCGCTAAGGATCGGACACGACTCGACAGCATAAGACAACTATAACAACTATGTGCAGAACAATTCAATTCAATTCAATCATATTTATTGAGCACTTACTGTGTGCTGAGCACTGTACTAAGTGCTTGGGAAGTACAAGTTGGCAACATAACACTTGGGAGAGTATAATACAACCGAGTTGGGAGACGCATTCCCTGTTCATAAGAAGCTTAGGGTCTCGATGGGGAGACAGACATTAATATAAATAATTACAGAGATGTACATAAGGGCTATAGAGCTGCGAGTTTGTGACTACCAAGTGCTTAAAGGGTGTAGATCCAAATGCATAGGCAACACAGAAGAGAGAGGGAGGAGGGGGAAGGAGGGAAGGACTCCTCAAAGAGATGTGACTTTAACAGGGTTTTGAAGGTGGGGAAAGTGGCTGTCTGTCATATATGAAGGGGGAGGGAGTTACATATCAAAGGGAAAATGTGGACAAGGGGTTGGTGAAGACAAGCAATAAATAGATTACAGATGAGGGAAGCAACAGTATACAAGGATATTCACTAATTATTCTTACTGAGTGCTTACTGAGTGCAGAGCACTGTACTAGAGAAGCAGCGTGGCTCAGTGGAAAGAGCCCGGGCTTTGGAGTCAGAGGTCATGGGTTCAAATCCCCGCTCTGCCAATTGTCAGCTGGGTGACTTTGGGCAAGTCACTTCACTTCTCTGGGCCTCAGGTACCTCATCTGGAACATGGGGATGAAGACTGTGAGCCTGATTACCTTGTAACCACCCCAGCGCTTAGAACAGTGCTTTGCACATAGTAAGCACTTAATAAATGCTATTATTATTATTATTATCATCATTATTATTATTATTATTACTAAGCACCTGAGAGAGTACAGTACAACAACAGACACAATTCCTGGCCACATCGAGCTTACAGTCTACAGGTTTCATCTGTAAGAACTCTGGGAATGGGGGTTGGGGAGAATAACAAAGTGGTAGACAGTGTGAATGCAGATAGTGACTGAGAAAGGAGAATTGGGTGGGGAGATGAGGTGAGTCAGGGAAGGCTTTCTGGAAAATATGATTATAGTAGAGATTTGAAGATGGGGAGAAGGGTGCACTGTCAGATATGAAGGGAGAGGCAGTTCCAAGCATGAGCAGTGGGGTTGATGGTGAGAGAGATGAGATGAGTGAGATGAGAGGTAAGAGAGATGAGAAACAGTGTGTCTCAGTGGAAAGAGCACGGGCTTGAGAGCCAGAGGTCATGGGTTCTAATCCTGGCTCTGCCACTTGTCAGCTGTGTGACTTTAGGCAAGTCACTTAACTTCTCTGGGCCTCAGTTACTTCATCTATAAAATGGGGGTTAAGACTGTGAGTCCCACGTGGGACAACCTGATCACCTTGTATTCCCCCCCAATGCTTAGAAAAGTGTTTGGCACATAGTAAGTGCTTAACAAATGCCATCGTTATTATCATTAAGGTGACAGTGAGTAGGTTGATGTTAGGGGAGTGAAGAAGTGTGGAGGCTGCACTGTAGTAGGAAATCAGCGAGGTTGATAGGAGGGCCAGAGCTGACTGAGGACTTTAAAGCCTACGGTGAGGAGATTATGTTTGATTTCCATAGCAACAGGCCATAACTGGAGATTTTTGAATAATAATGATGGCATTTGTTAAGCACTTACTATGTGCATAGCACTGTTCTAAGTGCTGGGGAGGATATAAGATGATCAGGTTGTCCCACGGAGGGGCTCACAGTTTAATCCCCATTTTACAGATGAGGTAACTGAGGCATAGAGAAGTTAAGTGACTTGCCCAAAGTCACACAGCTGACAAGTGGTAGAGTCAGGATTTGAACCCATGACCTCTGACTCCCAAGCCCATGCTCTTTCCATTGAGCCATGCTGCTTCTCTTTGAAGAAAGGGAGAGTCTCATCCTTTTAAAGATTTTATTTATAATTTTATTTATTCACATTAATGTCTGTCTCCCCCTCTAGACTGTAAGATCGTTGTGGGAAGGGAATATGTGTCTATTATACTGTCCTCTCCCAATGCTTAGTACAGTGATATGCATACAGTAAGTGTTCAATAAATCCAACTGAGTGACTGAGTGAAGAGTTTGGAGATGTGTGCGTCTCTGGCCCACCCACCTGATGGCTGGGGACCGCTGAACTCTCAGGGCTTTTGAGGGGCCCCCATGGGTACCCCATTCCCCAGGGATTGGCAGGACCGGGGTCCCACCATCCTCCAATCCAGGACTTGAGTCTCTGCTTGAACTATCAGGCAACATGGGGCTGTTCTCATCCGGGGCCTTACAAGGCACTCCAGAATCAATCAATCATATTTATTGAGCGCTTACTCTGTGCAGAGCACTGTACTAACCGCTTGGGAAGTACAAGTTGGCATCATCCAGAAAATACTGAAGGATTCTCTTTGTCTCTTCCTTGAATTCTGTGGACCACTCTCTTTCCCGGGAAAATGGTCTTGCGTTGTTTCACTGCAATTTTTCTCCACTGGCCCTCTTCCTGCTTTCCTGGCCACTTGTTCTCGACCTCTTTTGCTGGCTCCTCTTCTGCTGCCCACTGCCTAAATGTGAAGATTCCTCAAGCCGCAGTTCTGCATCCCTTCTAATCTCCACTTACACTTGTAGAACTCATTGGCTCCCATGGCTTCAACAACTATCTCTAATGCCTGTCTCCCCCTCTAGACTGTAAGCTCGCTGTGGGCAGGAAATGTGCCTGCTTATTGTTATATTGTACTTTCCCAAATGCTTTATACAGTAGTCTGAACACACTAAGTGCTCAAT
The DNA here is from genome assembly GCF_015852505.1 of Tachyglossus aculeatus. Classification (NCBI taxonomy): domain Eukaryota; kingdom Metazoa; phylum Chordata; class Mammalia; order Monotremata; family Tachyglossidae; genus Tachyglossus; species Tachyglossus aculeatus. The sequence goes on along the minus strand of NC_052067.1, from coordinate 128,706,289 downwards.
AAATATGACTGAACACCCCACTGATCCCCAAATCCACTCTCCAAATATAATGGCTCTCCACTGCGATCCTGGATTTCTTTCTGCCTTCACTTCACACTTAATGTGTCCAAAACAGAACTCCTCCTTGTCCCATCCAAACCCTTTTCTCCCCTCGACTTTCTCATCACTTATACAACACCATCATTCTTCCTCTCACAAAGGGCCCATAATCTTGGCATTATCCTTAAGGAGGCCACATGGCATAATGGATAGACCACAGGCCTGGGAGTCCCAAGGTCATGACTTCTAATCCCAGCTCTGCCACTTGTCTGCTGTGTGACCTTAGGCAAGTCACTTCACTTCTCTGTGCTTCAGTTACCTCATCTGTAAAATGGAGAATAATACTATGAGACCCTTGCGGGACAGAGACTGTATCCAACCTGATTTGTTTGTATCTACCCCAGCACTTAGTACAGTACCAGGCACATAGTAAGAGCTTAACAAAGACCATAATAAACAATATTATTATTATTACTACCCTTGATTCATTGGGGTACACAATGGGGTACAATTGCCTAAGGTACCTTTGATTGGATTAATGCTGTTCCTGAGGGGAGAAAGTACAATTCACTGAGGGAAAGAGTACAATTCCACAGTTCTGAGCTGCTAGAAGTGTCAAGGATCCAAAAACAACCATTAAAATACAAAATATCCCTCTTTATATAGAAACAAGAACATGACATGTTGCCGTAGTGCCTCAGTTGGAATCTTTTGATTTTTATAAAAAGGAGAAAAAACAGAATTATTTTATCAGGGAAAGAGAAATATGACAAGAACTTAGTCATTAGGATTGGGGGAGGAGGGTTTTTTTGTGGCGGGGAGATTCGTAGGTGGCAGAAAAACTGATGAGACAAGTGAATTTTCACCTGTGATACCACTGCAAACTCAGCTGTCATACTTGAAAATGCCAGATTTTCTGCTGACAATAGCAAAATAAGTGCTAGTTGAGAAGCAGAAGGGACAATGAGAGGTCAATGCAAAGGTGAGCTCAATGGCAAGTCATCGAAATCTAAGAGAATTTGGATGATCAAGAGAAACATAACTAGTACTGTGATCCAAGCATGTTCTTCAAATCTTTGTGTGTTCATGTATATGTACATATACACATATACATGTAGATACAATTAATCACACTGAACACAGCCCCTGTTCCACATGGGGCTTACAGATTAAGTAGGAGGGAAAATAGGTTTTGAATCCACATTTTACAGATGAGGAAACTGAGACACAGAGAAGTTAAGTGACTTGCCCTAGTTCGCACAGTAGGCAACTGGGAGAGGCAGAATTAGAACACAGGTCTGCGGAGTATCAGTTCCAAGCTTTTATTACTAAGTCAAGCTGCTTCTCAATATATATTTGTGTATATGCGCGCACACACACACACACACACACACACACACACACACACACACACACACACACACACACACACACACACACACACACACACTGCTTAAGAGCACCCAGAGGTGAATTTCATGGTCTTTTTTTGAGCCCTTATTGTGAGCAGAGCACAGTACTAATCACTTGGGAGACAGTACTATACAATAGAGTTGGTAGATATGATTCCTGCCCTAAAGGAACTTGCAGTCTATCCAGGGAGACAGACACTAAAATAAATTACAGATAAGACAAGCAGCTGAAAATAAGGATATGTACATAAATGATGTGGGGCCAGGGTGAGTATCAGTATGCTTAGGGGTTGCAAACCCAAGTGCAAATGTGATACAGAAGAGAAGGTAAATAGGATGGGGAAATAAGAGGTTATACCAGGAAGGCTTCTTGGTAGGGAGATGAGATTTTAGTAGGGCTTTAAAGATGGGGAGAAGAAGTTTCAAGCCAGAGGGAGCATAAGCGCTTAGTACAGTGCTCTGCAAATAGTAAGCGCTCAATAAATACGATTGATGATGATGTGAGCAGGGAGTCAGCAGTGAGTGAGATGAAATCGAGTCATAGTGAGTAGGTTGGTGTTTAGAGAGGCAAAGAGCGAGGGCTTGGTTGTAGTAGGAGATTAGTGAGACGAAGAAGAAGGGGGAGAGATGATCATACTCAATTGCTTTTCCTCACTGTAAACTATATGCAGAGCACTCTACTAATTGCTTGGGCATCCGCTACACAAATAAAAAGTCACAGCCCCTTCCCTTAAGGAACTTACAATCTAGTGAGAGAGCCTGCTTAGCACAAATTGCCAAGCACTTGGGAGAGTATAAAACAACAACAGACACATTCCCCGCCCACAACTAAGCAGTGTATCTGCATCAAACAGAAACTCTACCATCGGCTTCAAGGCACTCCATCACCCTTGCCCCCTCCTACCTCATCTCGTTGCTCATTGCTCTTCTGCTACAGCCCAGCCCACACACTTTGCTCCTCTAATTCCAGCCTACTCACTGTACTTCGATCTCATCTATCTCACCACCAACCTCTCACCAACATTCTGCTTCTGGTCTGGAAAGCCTGCCCTCTTCATATCACAAATCTCCTCCAAGAGGTCTTTCCTGTCTCAACCCTCATTTCCTCTTCTCCCACACAACTTGGATTTGCTCCCTTTGTTCACCTGTACTACCCATGTACCCAAAATGTATTTATTTATGTTGTCTGTCTCCCTTTCTAGACTTTAAGCTCCTTTGGGCACTTAGCTGATAATGAACAGGCAGAGGAAAAGAGATTAAGTGGTGTAGATAGAGGTAGTCATACTTGCTTGTGTGTATTTGCTTGGCCCTCTGGGTTTCTATTTATTCACAGGGGTGTCTCACTGCTATAGGGTTTAAATGTAAGTTAGCCCCATGTGGGAAAGGGACTGTGTCTAAACTGATTAACTTGTATCTACCCCAGCACTTAGAACCTTGCATAATACAAAGTAAGGGCTTAACCATAAACAAAAAACAAAACAATGCATTTGCTGAAAAGCAGCTGATACTTCTGTGCCCTTGCCTACTTCATAATCCGTGGTTGGATGTATCACTCTCTTCCAGTGAAGGACTGATCTCTCTACAACTTTCCCTTACTAAAATTAAGCAGCTGGTCCAGTTCTGTAGATGTGTCATTTTTGTCATGATATGTAGAACAAGTGGGAGGGTAGATGGAGAACCCTACCCCCGATGGTTTTACCCCCTCAAACGAAAATCCCCCCATATTGGGCCCAGAAACATTGAAGTCTCAGCAGAGAGTCTCGGAAGATGCTTTTGGTCTACAGTTACTGCTCAGTGCTGCAGAAATATATTGGCTGCAGACTAGAGTCTATCACTTCCTATTCTTCCTTTTGACAGAGAGGCTGGTCATTTTACTGACATCTTTTTCTAGCTGTTTATCTGCTCAGGGAGAGTGGATCCTTTACAAATACTGTATGCTCAGACACTCAGGGCAATGCTAAATGCTGCCCGCTACCACAGTCATCTATCCCCTCTCCCCTTCCATGGGGTAAGAGCAAAGTCCCTCTTGAGTACACTCTCACACACACACACACACACACACACACACACACACACACACTCTCTCTTATAAATGTGTAATCCCAAATTAGGGACAAACCAGAATAGAGCATCTGAATCACCTGTTCAAGCTAAATTTGAATGCAAGAACTCATTCATTCATTCAAATGTATTTATTGAGTGCTTTACTGTGTGCAGAGCCCTGTACTAAGCACTTGGGAGAGTAAAATATAACAATAAGCAGGCAAATTCCCTTCCCACAATGAGCTTACAGTCTTACCCATAATGTTTTCTATATTTTGAAGTCTCCTCTTCAACAGTAGGAGGTGAGTTGCAGACTAGTGGAAAGCTGGGCTAGTCTTCAGGAAGAGTCCAGTCAATCAATGATATTTACTGAGGGCTTACTGTGTGCAGAGCAGTGGACTGAGCACTTGGGAGACTACAGTACAACAGAGCTGGTAGACACAAACCCTGCCCACCATCTAGAGGAGGAGCAATTTCATCAAAAGACACATCTCTAGTCAAGGTGAACCGATGAGGATGTACCAAGGAGTCATTTCTACCTTTATGTTTGTGTTAAAGCTTTCCGTGTTGAGAAGTACAGACACATGGGCCTCATGCATTGGCTCAGATAAAACTAAATTCCTTGGAGATGAACAAGAAGTGTCTGCCACAATGAAATTCTTCCTGCAAAAGTATCAGCTATTTTAACAAACATATATCATAGACTGTAAGCTTGTTGTTGACCAACTCTGTTGTGTTGTACACTTCCTAGTGCCTAATAATAATAATAATAATGATGATGGCATTTGTTAAGCACTTACTATGTGCAAAGCAGTGTTCTAAGAGCTGGGGAGGATACAAGGTGATCAGGTTGTCCCATGGGCGGCTCACAATCAATCTCCATTTTACAGATTAGGTAACTGAGGCACAGAGAGGTTAAGTGACATGCCCAAAGTCACACAGCTGACAAGTGGCAGAGCCGGGATTTGAACCCATGACCTCTGACTCCAAAGTCCGCGCTCTTTCCACTGAGCCATGCTGTTTCTCATGGCTAGTACAGTGTTCTGCACACAGTAAGACCTCAACGAATTCTGTGGTGAGCCCACAACAAGCTGTCTTATTAGTGGCTGTTTGTAATCCGACAAAAAACAACAAGGAAGAGACTGGTGAAGGCATTGATGGGCTCTACCTGAGACAGATGATTGCTGGCCTGTGGGGGTGGAGCTGCTGAGGGAGATGTGGCCTTACCTCCCAGCTCTACCCAGTAATGGGCCTGGACACAGTAAGTGTTCAATAAATGCAACTGAATGAATGAAGGAGCCACAGCTGCGACGCCTAAAGCAGATAAAAGGCGGTCGTTTTGAATCGTGAGGAGACACACAAAGAGGCATGCAAAGGGGGGCCTCTGAGCCCCACTGGAGCAGCAGAAGCAGCAGAAAAGCAGCACTCGGAAGCAGAAAGAAGAGGAATTGGCAGAACGGGATCATTTGAACATACTGGACCCTTGGTGGAGTCGAGTGAATGAGTGTGTGTAAGTGTCCCTTGCACATTGGTAAAGCTGAGTAAAAAACTTTCCACAGTAACTTTGGCGATCAGAGGTGTGGTTTGACTTCTACTACATGTCACTGAGGCTCTCCCAGTCCTAGAAGTTCCTGGTTGGTACAAACTTGGGGCTCGTGACAAATACCAGTGATTGATTGATACATTACATAATTACTCAATGGGCCATCAAGGGCCACGTCAATCTCTTACTCATGTTAGATATTAATTAACATACTTAAAGTCATTTAAAATTTCTCTTACTTGATTCTATTGAACCACAGCTTCTTTAACTAATAAAAAAAAACTGCTTGCATTATCATAAATTTGAGAGGCATTTATGAAGGAAAAATATCCTATTCATTAATTACTAAAATCCACTGACCATGAATTTATCACAGAAATTAAACTGTAGAGCTCAAGCCCAGATGCACTCCTAAATAACAAAATAATTAAACTCACTGCCACAGAACAAATGCTGCACAATGGGCACAAAGAAATCCAAATAAATATCCCAGAGAACAAAAATAGGACCAATAATAAAAATTATGCTAAGCCGCATGTGACCCTATCACAGCTTTTGTGCCAATACTTACCAGAATTTCAACTTTATTTTCCACAACTCCTGCCATGTTTCTGTTTCCTGAGTATCCTGGAAAGTTAACTCTCCCAAGGGAGATCACCTTATGTGTAGTAATTAGTAATAAGGATGTCCTTTGGTTTGGAAAACATACTGCTAACGGTGAGATTCCATCAAAGAGTGTATCACTGAGGGAGAGTCTCTCGCATGTGTTGTTTTCCAGTGGTTAAGTGGGGAAAGATAAGTCTGTCTGTGAGTAGGACGTGATTGAGAAAATTGAAACTATCAGGTGTGATCACCCTAAAATTTCCCCTGCTCCTCTCCAGTTCCTCCCTCTTCCTGCCCCTTCTTCAACTCTCCCATCAACCCAAGTAGTATCTCAAGAGATTTGCTTTCTCTCAAAATCCACCCCTTTCACCAGCAGATCTGACCCCATCGCTTCGCACCTTATCAAAACACTTGCCCTCTCCCTTCTTCCCTCCCTGACCACTATCTTCAACTTTTCACTCTCCAATGGCTTCTTTCCCACTGTTTTTAAACATGGTCATGTCTGCCCTATCCAAAAAAACCCTCTCCCTTGACCCCTTCTCCTTCCTATCATTTCTCTCCAAACTCCTTGAGTTGCCTACACCCGCTGTCTCAACTTCCTCTCCTCCAATTCTCTCCGTGACTGCCTCCTTTATGACTTCCATCCCATTCACCTCACAGAAACCACCCTCTCAAAGGCCACAAATGATCTCCTTCTTGCCAAATCCAATGGCCTCGACTCCATCCTAATCCTCCTTGATCTCTCAGCTGTGTTTGACACAGTCGATCACAATTTTCTCCTGGAACATTGTCCAGCCTCAGGTTCATTGACACTATCTTCTCCAGGTTCTTCTCCTACCTCTCTGGCTGCTTATTCTCAGTCTCTTTTACGGGTTCCTCCTCTGCATCCCACCCCCTAATTGTGGGTGTCCCTCAAGATTCAATTCTGAATTCTCATCCATTTTCCATCTACACTCACTCCCTTGGAGAACTCATTCACTCCCAAGGCTTCATCTACAACTTCTATGAAGATGATTCCCCAATCTACTTCTCCAGCCCTGATCCTTCTCCCTCTCTGCCATCTTGCATTTCCTTCTGCCTTCAAGACATCTCTTCTTGGATGTCCCACCATCACCTCAAACTTAACATGTCCAAAACAGAACTCCTTACCTTCCCACCCAAACCCTGTCCTACCCATGACCTTCCCATCACCATCCTTCCTGTCTCCCAAGCCCATAACCTTGGTGTTATCCTTGAGTCCTCTCCTTGATTCACCTCAACTTACACAATATTGCTAAAATCCATCCTTTCCTCTCCATCCAAACTGCTACCACATTATCCAAGCACTTATCCTATCCTCCCTTCTGACCTCCCTGCCTCTTATCTCTCCCCACTCCACTCCATACTTCACTCTGCTGTCCGCATCGTTTTTCTACAAAAGTGCTCAGTCCTTGATTCCTCACTCCTCAAGAACCTCCAGGGGTTACCCATTCACCTCTGCATCAAGCATCAGCTTTAAAGAACTCAATCACCTTGCCTCCTACTTGCCTCCTACTTCACCTACTCTCTTACTACAATACAGCCTGCACACTTCACTGCTCTAATGCCAATCTACTCAATGTATCTCGATCACGTTTATCTCCTCATTGACCTCTCAACCACCTCCTGCCTCTGGCCTGGAATTCTCTCCCTCCTCAAATCCGACAATTACTCTCCTCACCTTCAAAGTCTTGTTGAAGGCACAACCTCCTTCAAGAGTCCTTCCCCACTTAACACCTCATTTCCCCTTTTCCTACTCCCTTCTTTGCCTCCTTGAATTTTTCCCTCTATTCACCAACCCCACCCCTAGCACCATACCTCTTATCTATATATCCAAAAGTTACGTAAATCAATGTCTGTCTCCCCATCTAGGCAGGAAGCTCAATGTGAGTTGTGAATGTCCCGTGCTCTCCCAAGTGCTTAGTACAGTGCTCTGCACACAGTAGATGCCCAATAAATATCACATTGATTCATGAAGGAATCTTTGCTAACCAGTAGCAACTCCTGAGTGATCCAAATGTTGAGGAAGATTTTGTGTGCTATTCCCTCCAAGGGTCACCTCCAATCTTCAGTGGATAAGCCACATGGCTCGCGTGCTTCGTACTTTCATGAGTTGGATTCCAGAGTTGAAATGAATGCAGTGTCATAAGGTGTTGGGAGGTTTTCTATACCCTTCAGTAGCATAGGATGTGTTGAAGAGAATACTGAAATGTTATTGCTATCTTTTTAGGATAGCCTCCTTGTTTCTGATGAGGTATGAGACATTACCTTTCCAGAGGTGCTGTGATATTGCATCTTTAACAGTGTGGAGAAGTCCTTGGTTTTGTGTCATCATCATCATCATCATCAATCGTATTTATTGAGTGCTTACTATGTGCAGAGCACTGTACTAACCGCTTGGGAAGTACAAATTGGCAACATATAGAGACAGTCCCTACCCAACAGTGGGCTCACAGTCTAAAAGGGGGAGACAGAGAACAAAACCAAACATACTAACAAAATAAAATAAATAGGATATGTACAAGTAAAATAAATAAATAAATAAATAAATAGAGTAATAAATATGTAAAAACATATATACATATATACAGGTGCTGTGGGGAAGGGAAGGAGGTAAGATGTGGGGAATGGAGAGGGGGACGAAGGGGAGAGGAAGGAAGGGGCTCAGTCTGGGAAGGCCTCCTGGAGGAGGTGAGCTCTCAGCAGGGCCTTGAAGGGAGGAAGAGAGCTAGCTTGGCGGATGTTGGGAGGGAGGGCTTTCCAGGCCCGGGGGATGACGTGGGCTGGTGTCAGTCTCCAAAGTCTCAGGTCTCTTCCACTTTGGCATCATGGCATAGTGGATAGAGCACAGGTTTAGGAGATAGAAGGTCATGGGTTCTAATCTCAGCTCTGCCACTCATCTGCTGAGTGACCTTGGGCAAGTTCCTTAAGTTCTCTGTGCCTCAGTTACCTTAAATGGAAAATGGGGTTTGAGACTGTGAGCCCCACATGGGACAAGGGATTGTGTCCAACCCAATTTGCTTGTATCCATCCCAGTGCTTAGTATAGGAAGAACTTAAATACCATAATCATCATTGTTCTTCTTATTATTATCCCCTTCGCCTTCATCATCCTGTCTGTAAATTATTTCAATGACTGTGTCCCCTGTTAGAGGGTAAGATCCTTGAGGGAAAGGATCATATCTACTAATTCTATTGTACTCTCCCAAGCTCTTAGTAAGGAGCTCTGCACATAGATGGAGCGAAACAAATAATACTATGAATGATTATGATCCCCAAACCTATCCACTTACTTCTTACCTTGATTTGTATTCAGTAATTGAGTTTTTTGCATTGAACTAATCTGGGTGATTACCACTCTCAGGAACACACCTGGGGAGTTTCCAGTACTCTACCAGTCTCAACTATGGGAGGGAGAATTAAGCGGAGGCATACTCTTTCCATTCCTAGCTTGGGCGATGGTTAATGAGTGGAAGACAATCTACTACAAGTCAGAACTCACCTATGCCGGGCAGCAGCAGCATGGAAGAGAGTCGAGGTCAGAGACTCAGGTTTATTGTGCAGAAGAAGGCAATTGTAAACCACTTCCATATTTTTACCAAGAAAACTCTCTGGATCCACTACCAGAACGATTGTAGATGGAGATGGGATGTTCTGGGAGAGATGGGTCCATGGAGTGACTGTAGGTCGGAGATGACTCGACAGCATAAAATAAGACAATCTTGGAGATTAGTTCAACTTTTATAAACTCACAGATGAGTTCATTCTTTCTTTCCGTGCTGCTCCTCCAACAATTCCTCAATTTTCCTCAGTCTCAATTCCTAAACCTGAATTTCACTCCTGGCATTATCAAGAGACTCCAAGCAAAAGCTTGTGGCTGGAGACAAATGTAAAGCTTGATCAGTGTTGGTAAGTTTTTCTTTAACATCCTGCAACTTCTGCTTTTGTTCTTTTCAAGTTCAATGTCATGGCATGCCTCTTCTTCTTTCAGCTTCCAGTAACACCAGGGAAGTGAACAGTAGCATGACCTAATACAAATTACTTGTTTATTCATATTAATGTCTGTCTACCCCTCCAGACCATAAACTCGTAATGGGCAGGGAACGAGTCTGCTAATTTTACTGTATTGTACTCTCCCAAGCACTTAGTACAATGCTCTGCACATAAACAGTGCTCAATACCACTGATGGATGAAATTTTAACAATGTCTTAAAGCTGCCTGGTAGACATTGTCACAGAGAAATGATCACATGCTGTTAATATTGGAAACTGTGGCTAACATATCCTCATTTAGAGCTTTGGTAATGCTGTAGAGCTCTTCATGGCTGTCTTCATTCTCCAGGAGATGAATATTTATTTACTTTGGCTGTTTGGAGATCAGTTTTCCAGGCAATGGCTATAGATAGCTGGTGTAAGTTGGAGTAATAGTACACTGTATTAAGCACTGGGAGAGATTATGCATGTGGGAATTAGACTGTAAGCTCTCTAGACAGTACGCTTATGGTGGGGAAGGAATATGTCTACTAACTCTGTTGTCGTACTGTCCCAAGTGCTTAGTACAGTGCTTCGCACACAGTAAGTGCTCAGTAAATACTACTGATTGATAGATATGGTCCCTGTCCCTCGGGGGATTCACAGTGTGTCAGATGATGATCTATGCAGTATTCATTTATTCATCATATTTATTAGGTGTGTACTGTTTGCAAAACACTGTACTAATCACTTGGGAGAGTACGATACAATGTCAAACAGACACATTCCCTGGTCACAGCGCACAGTCTAGAGGGGGAGACAGATGTAAATATGCATAAATAAATAAGTACTCTGAACATCATGGAGATCCCTCTGACTCCCTACGATATAGTCAATTCGATGTTACCGTTTGGCTCATGGAGCTATTCAGATACTTTGCTTTGGTAGGTAGAAGAACGTTTGGGTGATCACATGATATTGTTTGATTACCTCAGCAAAAGTAGGTAATTGCTGTTGTGTTGGCAATTCCATATCTTCCCACCATATTCCCATATTAACTCCTTCCATGTGTGGTGATCAATACCAACTATAGCACTAAAATTGCCCATCGTAATTCATTTATCTAATAATTGAACTCCAGGGGGGATTTTGTCTAGATCTTCAGAAACACTGTTGGCAACTGAACTTTATACTAAACACCACAGTAAGAAATAGACTTCAAAGGAGCTGATAAGATGACTTGTCACCCTTCCTCCCAAGCTCCTCTCAGTTCTACAGTCAAATTAAAATTACTGAACACTGGCATCCCCGTTCCCATCCAGCATCAAACTTTACTGCCCTCCCCCTTTTCATTTTAGATCCATTTTACACACTTTGTTTAGCTGTCCATTCTATTCAAATGAATCCCTTCACTATCACCCATACTAGACTTTCTTATAGACAGAATAGACATATCTATTCTATTTATTTTATTTTGTTAGTATGTTTGGTTTTGTTCTCTGTCTCCCCCTTTTAGACTGTGAGCCCACGGTTGGGTAGGGACTGTCTCTATATGTTGCCAATTTGTACTTCCCAAGCGCTTAGTACACTGCTCTGCACATAGTAAGCGCTCAATACGATTGATGATGATGATGATGACTTTCTTGCTTAATAATAATAATGGTATCTGTTAAGCGCTTACTAAGTGCAAAACATTGTTCTAAGTGCTGGGGTAGATACTAGGTAATCAGGGTGGACACAGTTCCAGTCACACATGGGGCTCAAAGTCTTAATCCCCATTTTACAGATGAAGTAACTAAGGCCCAGAGAAGTTAAGTGCCTTGCCCAAGGTCACACAGCAGACAAGTTGTAGAGCCAGGATTAGAACCTATGTCCTCTGACTCCCAAGTCTGTGCTCTTGTCATTAGGCCATGTTGCTTTTCACATGTTACTCCATTCCCCCGCTTAGATTGACTTCTTCGTACTATGTTGCAAAACCACATCATTTTACTGCAAGAGTTTTTCCCTGATTAACTTTCCCATGAGCCTGGATACACCATCCATGACAGTTTCCTCGCTGACATTTACTTATATTTTTGTTATTTATGTTCTTGCACTTCATCTAACTGTACAAATTGATTGATGTCACATTCTTAATGTTGCTGTGTTTCATCTCTTCCGTTTAGATAATTGGCCTCAGGACTTGGTACAAAGTACACACTGCATAAATCTTGTTGTCAATAGGGAAAATTACTAGGATAAAAAGTACAGATCTGACAAGCTTTGTTGATGTAGTCCATTCTTCTTTTCTATAACTGAATAGCCTTTCACACATGGTTTAAAGGGAAACAATATGGCCTAATGGAAAAAGCAAAGTGCTGTGAGTTGGAGGACCAGACAGCGTGGCTCTGTGGAAAGAGCACGGGCTTTGGAGTCAGAGGTGATGGGTTCAAATCCCGGCTCCTCCAATTGTCAGCTGTGTGACTTTGGGCAACTCACTTAACTTCTCTGTGCCTCAGTTCCCTCATCTGTAAAATGGGGATTAAGACTGTGAGCCCCCCTTGGGACAACCTGATCACCTTGTAACCTCCCCAGCGCTTAGAACAGTGCTTTGCACATAGTAAGCACTTAATAAATGCCATCATTAATCCTGTCTAATCCTGTCATTTGCCAACTGTGTGACCTTGGGCAAGTCACAACTTCTCTGTACCTCAGTTTCCTCTTCTAATGGGGATGAAATCCTCCTCCCTCCTACTTAAACTAGGAGCCCCATGTGGACAGGGATTGTCACCAATCTGATCATCCTGTAATTTCTCCAGAATTTAGTACAGTGTAGGAGCCTTAACAAACACCATAAGAATAATAATGCTTCTTAAAGGATCTTGGATTAGAAACTGTCCTTATTTTACTAGTGAAATTCTAAAGCAGTGTAGACTAGTGGATAGATCATGTGTATATATGTTTGTACATATTTATTACTCTATTTATTTATTTATTTATTTTACTTGTACATATCTATTCATTTTATTTTGTTAGTATGTTTGGTTTTGTTCTCTGTCTCCCCCTCTTAGACTGTGAGCCCACTGTTGGGTAGGGACCGTCTCTATATGTTGCCAACTTGTACTTCCCAAGCGCTTAGTACAGTGCTCTGCACATAGTAAGCGCTCAATAAACACGATTGATGATGTGCCTGGGAGGCAAACGGACTAGGGTTTTAATTTCTGCACTGCCTCTTACCTGTTGGGTGACCTTCAGCAAGTCATTTAACTTCTCTGTACCTCAGTTACCTCATCTGTAAAATGGGGATTAGGATTGCGATCCATGTGTGGGACAGGAACTGTGTCCAACCCGATTAGCTTGTATCTACCATATTAGCTCGTATCTACTGTTGCACTTAGTACAGTGCCCGGCACATAGTGAGTGCTTACCAAATACCATAAAAAAAGCATAGGAGGTAGTCACTTTCCAAAGGAATTCTCATCCTGACCCTTATACTGTCCCTCCTACGCACAATATTTATCTCTTCAACCTAGTTAAATAGAACAGATGCTATGGACCAAATTCAATAAAATATGCCCAGCAGAATCCAAATGGTGGAGAAGGCTGGAGTAATGATTTTCAGCCAGAGGCACTGTGAAAGATATTCACTGAAAAAAATAGAATTACTGTGTAGTTTTTCTAAACTTACCATTTTCGAGAGATGCTTTAGAGCAAAATCTATTTTTAAAGTGGTCCATGTTACCAATGATTATCATTATTACCCCTTAAGAGCCTCTGTTAATTTTGCTAAACATTTAGTAAAAGTAACAAATTGCCAGTTATTCAAAGAATTACGCATTGTCTGCTTAGAAATACTGGAATCAGGAATATAAATCCTTCATTGCTGGTTGAAACCAGGAATAGCAAAACTCTAATTCAGAGGGATTTTCATTTCACCAATTTTCCCTTATGTGTTATCATATTTAAGAAATATTTACTTTGTGCCAAACACTGTATTAAGCGCTGAGGTGAGTAGCAGATATTGGATCAAACACAGCCCTTGTCCTGAAGAGGGCTTCCAATCTAGGAGGTAGTAAGAGCAGCTAAGTACTTCCCAAGCGCTTAGTACAGTGCTCTGCACACAGTAAGCGCTCAATAAATACGATTGATGATGATGATGAAGAGAAAAATGTGGCATAAAGAGTTTAAATTCATTCATTAGGAATTTATTAATTAAATGGAAGCAGTGTGCTCTAGTGCAAAGAGCTCGTATCAGGGCACCCAAGACCTGAGTTCTAATCCTGGCTCTGAATTTGCTTGCTTGTGATCTTGGGCAAGTCGCTTAAATTCTTGGTGCCACAGATTCTTCATCTGTAAAAGGGGGATTCAGTACCTGCTCTCCCTCCTACTTAGACTGCGAGACATGGGGTTGGGCAAGTCCCTTCACTTCTCTGTGCCTCACTTATCTCATCTGTAAAATGGGGACTAAGGCTGTGAGCCCTACGTGGGACAACCTGATAACCTTGTATTTACCCCAGCGCTTAGAACAGTGCTTAGCACGTAGTAAGTGCTTAACAAATACCATCATTATTACGGAGGACCGGGACTATGATGAGTCTGATCATGTTATAATGCTCTGCACAGAATAAGGGCTCAATAAATACCACCGGTTGATTGATTGAAATACTGCTCTTATTCTTTTTTTCATATTTTGTTCTTATCTTAGCAATGGCCCCAGCATTGTTTTCCCTTCACCTGTCACACCCCTGTTCCTTGGTCTCTTACAGGCCTGATCCCCAAATCACAGTGAAAATCACGGGGATGGAAACAAGTATAATAATATGGGCGAGAGGGTCAGAGGTCCCAATACAAACCACCACCACCCTCTTCTCTTTCCCACTGCAATCCACCCCTACCTCCACCCTCATAGCTTTGGCTGGGGGGTTGGGGTTGGAAACCGAGGAAGAAGTGGCACTGAGGTAGGTGAGGACCAACTACTGAAGTGAATTGTAAGGTCAGAATGGAAAAAGGAAAAATACAATCTGTAGAATATATAACATTTCAGTAAGAATCGAATCTTCTAGACTGTGAGCCCGTTGTTGAGTAGGGACTGTCTGTATATGTTGTCGACTTGTACTTCCCAAGCTCTTAGTCCAGTGCTCTGCATACAGTAAGCGCTCAATAAATACGATTGAGTGAATGAATGAATGAATGAATGAATGAATGAATGAATGAATGAATGAATGTGTGGAAAGGGGAGCCTAAGAGCAGCTAGAACAGGGGCAGGCAAGTCAGTCAGAGGTGAGAAAAGTATGATATGGTACGTGAATCAATCAATCATATTTATTGAGCGCTTACTGTGTGCAGAGCACTGTACTAAGCGCTTATTCAATCAAATTTATTGAGCACTTACTGTGTGCTCACCTCCTCACCTCCTCCAGGAGGCCTTCCCAGACTGAGCCCCTTCCTTCCTCTCCCCCTCGTCCCCCTCTCCATCCCCCCATCTTACCTCCTTCCCTTCCCCACAGCACCTGTATATATGTATATATCGTTGTACATATTTATTACTCTATTTATTTATTTATTTTACTTGTACATATCTATCCTATTTATTTTATTTTGTTAGTATGTTTGGTTTTGTTCTCTGTCTCCCCCTTTTAGACTGTGAGCCCACTGTTGGGTAGGGACTGTCTCTATATGTTGCTAATTTGTACTTCCCAAGCGCTTAGTACAGTGCTCTGCACATAATAAGCGCTCAATAAATACGATTGATGATGATGATGATGCAAAGCACTGTACAAAGCGCTTGGGAGAGTACACTACAACATTATAACAGACTCATTAACTCTCCACAGCGAGCGTATTCATCTCATCCAGAAGCAGTTCCAGAGCAGTATGCTTTGCCTGGCAGCCCAGTGTATGCTTTAAAATTAGATTGTTTCAGCAGTGAAATAATATGAATATATGTTGAGGAATATTTGTTGAGGAATACTTTAGCCCTGAATACCGTGCCCGACTTACATACCATACTATTTAAGCAATTATTCGATGAAAGATATTTATTGAGCACTTTCTGTGTGCAGAGTACACTTGGGAGCGTACAATATGACAGAATTGGTAGACACGTTTCCTGCCCACAAGAAGCTTACAGCCTACGGGGGAGATGCACATTAAAATAAGTTATGAAAATGTATGTAAGGGCTGTGGGGCTAAGGGTGGGGAAAGAGCACAGGCTTGGGAGTCAGAGGTCATGGATTTGAATCCCAACTCAGCCACTTGTCAGCTGTGTGACCTTGGGCAAGGCACTTAACTTCTCTGGGCCTCATCTGTAAAATGGGGATGAAGACTGTGAGCCCCACGTGGGACAACCTGATCATCTTGTATCCTCCCCAGCACTTAGAACAGTGCTTTGCACATAGTAAGTGCTTAACAAATGCCACTACTATTATTTCAGTGTCTATCCATCCCATTATATTGCAACTTCCACGAGGGCAGGGATAGTGACTTCTAGATTATAAGCTCGTGGTGAGCAGGGAATGTGTCTGTTTATTGTTACACTGTACTCTCCCAAGCACTAAGTACAGTGCTCAGCACATGGTCAGTGCTCAATAAATATGACCAAATGAATGATTTCTAACTCTATTTGTACCCTCGCAGGCACTTCATGCAGCACTCTGCACACAGTAGTGACTCAATAGGTACTATTGAGAAGCAGCGTGGCTCAGTGGAAAGAGCCCAGGCTTTGGAGTCAGTGGTCATGGGTTCAAATCCAGGCTCCACCAGTTGTCAGCTGTGTGACTTTGAGCAAGCCGCTTAACTTCTCTGTGCCTCAGTTCCCTCATCTGTAAAATGGGGATTGACTGTGAGCCCCCCATGGGACAACCTGATCACCTTGTATCCCCCCAGTGCTAAGAACAGTGCTTTGCACATACTAAGCGCTTAATTAATGCCATTATTATTATTATTACTACTGATTGATAAGTCAATGTTACATTTTCATCATCAATTGTATTTATTGAGCGCTTACTATGTGCAGAGCACTGTACTAAGCGCTTAATTTTTTGATTAATTTTTAATTAATTTAATTAATTTTTAATTTTTCATTAATTTTTAATGTTTCATCATTCCTTATGAGTCTGTCTCTAGTCCCTTCTCCTCATTTATAGTCTTAGATGACAGCCCCCTAGAGAACAAGGACTGTGCCTAATTCCCACCTATGAATTCTCTCCTAGGGTTTAGTACAGTGCTCTGCACACAGACAAGTAGCATGCTCTGCAAACAGAGAAGCAGCATGGTCTATTGGCTAGAGCACTGGCCTGGGAGCCAGAAGGTCATGGTTCCACTCATTCATTCATTCATTTGTATTTATTGAGCGCTTACTGTGTGCAGAGCACTGTACTAAGCCCTTGGGAAGTACAAGTTGGCAACATATAGAGACGGTCCCTACCCAATAGCAGGCTCACAGTCTAGAAGGGGGAGACAAGCCTGGCTCCGCCCCTGGTCTGCTGTGTGATCTTGGGCAAGTCGCTTCACTTCTCTGGGCCTCAGTTACCTCATCTGTAAAACAGAAATTAAGACTTTGAGCCCCACAAGGGGCATGAACTATGTCCAACCTGACTAGCTTGCCATATGGGACAATCACCATGTCCAACCTGAATAACTTGTATGTACCCCATCACTTAGTAGAGTGACTGGCACATAGTGAGCACTTGAAAAATACCTCTTAAAAAAAGTAAGCATTGAATAAATACTCTCCATTCTTCTTCTTCTTCTACTACTACTACTACTACTACTACTACTACTACTACTACTACTGCCATTACTATAGTAATGATGGTATTTATTAAGTGCTTACTATGTGCCAAGCACTCTTCTAAGTGCTGGGGGGAGATACAAAGTAATCATTCATTCACTCATTCAATCGTATTTATTGAGCGCTTACTGTGTGCAGAGCACTGTACTAAACACTTGGGAAGTACAAGTCGGCAACATATAGAAACAGCCCCTACCCAACAATGAGCTCACAGTCTAGAAGATGGGCTCACATGGTTGTCCCAGGTGGGGCTCACAGTCTTACTCCCTATTTTACAGACGAGATAGCTGAGGCACAGAGAAGTGAGATGACTTCATCATCATCAATCATATTTATTGAGTGCTGTGTGCAGAGCACTGTACTAAGCGCTTGGGAAGTACAAGTTGGCAACATATAGAGACAGTCCCTATCTAACAGTGGGCTCACAGTCTAAAAGGGGGAGAAAGTCTAAAAGATGACTTGCCCAGAGTCACACAGCTGACAAGTGGTGGAGTCAGGATTAGAACCCATGACCTCTGACTCCTAAGCCCGTGCTTCTTCTACCGAGCCACGCTGCTTCTCTACTACTGCTGCTATTGGATAATGAACCAAGGCATCCTCAACCAAGAGGTGATTTATTTCCAGAAGTAAAGGTGGTGGTCTTTTTCCTCCTGCTAGGATTACCTTTTCCTGTCAGGGTCACACCTGGGGAGTTCCCAGTACTCTACTAGTCTTGACTATGGCAGGGAGAGTCGGGCAGAGGCATATCTGCTCCATTCCTGCAAGTGGAAGGCAATCTGCGACAAGTCAAAACTCACCGGTGCTGAGCAGCAGTGGCATGAGAGAGTCGAGGGCAGAGACTCAAGTTTTCCGCCTGGAAGACGGCAATGGTACACCACTTCTGGATTTTTCCCGGGAAAACTCTGTGGATCCAGTGCTGGAATGATCGCAGGTGGAGGTGGGGCATTCTGGGAGGGATGTGTCCAAGGCATCACTATGGGTCAAAGACGACTCGACAGCATAAGATAAAAAACATTACCTTGTTGATTTTTAGACTGTGAGCCCACTGTTGGGTAGGGACTGTCTCTATATGTTGCCAACTTGCACTTCCCAAGCGCTTAGTACAGTGCTCTGCCCACAGTAAGCGCTCAATAAATACGATTGATGATGATGATGATGATTAAGCGTATGGACCAAACAGCAAACACACCCTTCTAGGGCTACTATGTAGATAGCAACTGACCCAAACAGTTGCCACAATGGATAATGAAACTTGTTCAACTCTTAAATCAATCAATCAATCAATCAATCAATCATATTTATTGAGCGCTTACTATGTGCAGAGCACTGTACTAAGTGCTTGGGAAGTACAACACATAGAGACAGTCCCTACCCAACAGTGGGCTCACAGTCTAAAAGGGGGAGACAGAGAACAGAACCAAACATACCAACAAAATAAAATAAATATGATAGAAATGTACAAGTAAAATAAATAAATAAATAAATAGAGTAATAAATATGTACAACCATATATACATATATACAGGTGCTGTGGGGAAGGGAAGGAGGTAAGATGGGGGGATGGAGAGGGGGACGAGGGGGAGAGGAAGGAAGGGGCTCAGTCTGGGAAGGCCTCCTGGAGGAGGTGAGCTCTCAGCAGGGCTTAAAGAGCACTGGAAACAGCTATAATAATAATAATGGTATTTGTTAAGCGCTTACTATGTGCAAAGCACTGTTCTAATCGCTGGGGGGGGGGGCGGATAAAAGGTGATCAGGTTGTCCCATGTGGGGCTCACAGTCTTAATCCCCGTTTTACAGATGAGGGAACTGAGGCACAGAGAAGTGAAGCGGCTTGCCCTAGGTCACACAGCTGACAAGTGGAGAAGCAGCGTGGCTCAGTGGAAAGAGCTCTGGCTTGGGAGTCAGAGGTCATGGGTTCAAATCCCCGCTCCACCACTTGTCAGCTGTGTGACTTTGGGCAAGTCACTTTGATTACCTCATCTGTAAAGTGGGGATGAAGACTGTGAACCCCACATGGGACAACCTGATCACCTTGTATCCTCCCCAGCGCTTAGAACAGTGTTTTGCACATAGTAAGCACTTAACAAATGCCATCATCGTCATCATCATCATCAAGTGGCGGAGCCGGGATTCAAACCCACGACCTCTGACTCCCAAGCTTGGGCTTTTTCCACTGAACCATGCTGCTTCTCTATAACATGTGGAGTACATGAATATCATTACTGATTCTTAGAATGAAGTTAAGCACTCAAAAATTAATGGACTCCGAAGTAAATTCTGCCCATGGTTTGTGTCAGATTTTCAAGGCATTGGAGGAACTCTTCAGAAGGTAAGAAAAAAAGTTGTTGAATGGGGGAGACAATTCAGAAATCTATCAAGGAGATGTTGATGATTTAACTACGACATATTTGGAGGGATTTTTTTTCCAATGAGCACCTCATTAACCTTTGAGAATGCCACGTATCATTACAAGACACTGTGTGGCTCAGTGGAAAGATCCCAGGCTTTGGAGTCAGAGATCATGGGTTCAAATCCTGGCTCTGCCTCTTGTCAGCTGTGTGACTTCGGGCAAGTCACTTAACTTCTCTGCGCCTGTTACCTCATCTGTAAAATGGGGATTAAGACTGTGAGCCCCCTGTGGGACAACCTGATTACCTTATATCCTCCCCAGTGCTTAGAACAGTGCTTTGCACATAGTAAGCGCTTAACAAATACCATCATCATTATTATTATTATTATGACATAGCTATAGTATCTCCGCCACAAGCCTGGATTTTAGAGTTAAAAAGTCTTGGATCAGTTTTCAAGGAAGCACATGAATTTGCAGAAATAACTGAAGACTCTTTTGGTGAGCCCAGTCAAAAGTGCACAGGGGTATTTAGAAGTAGTTCGCCACTAAATGATGCCCAAAGTTTAAAGCCTTCTATTTCATTTAGACAAATGCTTCACTGGAGTTCATTCAGTCATATTTATTGAGCGCTAACTCTAGTACAGAACACTGTACTAAGCACCTGGAAAGTACAATTTGGCAACAGAGACAATTCCTACTCAACAATGTAGAGTTGAAAATACACTACCACAGTTATCAGAACAAGCTTATATTTCTGAAATCTCCTACAAAGATAAATACATAAATTACAACTTTTTTGTAAGAAATAGTATTTGCTAAGCAGTTACTATATCCCAGGCACCGTACTAACTGTTGGAGTAGATAGATACAAGATAATCAGTTTGGACACACTTGATTTCTCACATGGGGCTCACAGTCTTAACCTCCATTTTACAGGTGAGATCCCAAGCGCTTAGTACAGTGCTCTGCACACAGTAAGCGCTCAATAAATACAATTGATTGATTGATTGAGGCACAGAGAAGTTGAGTGCTTTGCCCAAGGTCATACGGAAGGCAAGCTACTGAGGAGGGAATAGAACGCAGGTCCTCTGACTTCTAGGTTCATGCTCTATCCACTTGGCCACACTGCTTCTCCCCTAATGTTGTGATGTTATGCTTTGAATTACGTTCATAAAAACTGATCAATACTTAGGGCTGTTTAACAGTAGAGCAAGTTGCATATAAAATAATTGCATTATTGTGGCCAGGGAACATGTCTACCAACTCCGTTATATTGTACTCTCCCAAGTATTTAATGCAGCATTTAGTAAACATTCAGCCTCCCTCTTCCCGTGCAGATTTCTGCAGGAAGGCCACCTGATCCAGGGGTTTTACCATTTTTTATGGCTTCAACTGTGGAGGA
Source organism: Tachyglossus aculeatus (assembly GCF_015852505.1). Classification (NCBI taxonomy): domain Eukaryota; kingdom Metazoa; phylum Chordata; class Mammalia; order Monotremata; family Tachyglossidae; genus Tachyglossus; species Tachyglossus aculeatus. The sequence continues at coordinate 128,685,137 of NC_052067.1, read as the reverse complement.
TATTTCTTTTTTCACAGCCTACCCCCCAGGATGTTTTGTCTACTGTGGTACTCTTCCAATAGCTCACTGCCATACTGAACCTTTTCAAACTAGTCTTTACCTTATTTTTAAATATAATCAGTCTTGAGTGCTTACTGTATGTAGAGCACTGTACTAAACACTGTACTAAATATATTCAGTTCTCTTCTAACACAGTAACTACACTTTTAATGAAACCTGTGTTAAGAAATATAGGTCATGTTATAGAATGGGCCCATGTCTGACACAAGAATGCACATTATAGATTTTTCCAACATTGTGTCTTATCTTATCCATGTTCTAATTTCCTAATAGAGTTCTAACCAAAGGGCAGGGAATGTGTCTGCTATTTTATTATATTGCACTCTGCCAAGTGCTTAGCACAGTGCTCTGCCCGCAGTAAGTGCTCAAGAATTATGATTGATTGACATTGTGAATACATAAGATATTAAAGAATTGTATGTAGTTTATACTCTTACATGGTACACTTTCTCAGCCTTTTGGTAGAGGAGTCTTAATTCCTACTTGTATAGTCTTTCCCAGCACTTAGCATGTGCATCTAAATCCTATTTTAATGAGTATGTTTATCCTTTGAAGGATGCACAAGTTTAAATTTTGAAGGAGCATGCTATCCCTTCAGAAAGGAAGAAAAGCTGTTCAGTCATTTGAAATGGCTTCTCATTCAGTCAACTCTCAAGTACTCCACGAATAGATATCCAGTTTGAGGATTATCCAGGGGTAGAGAGGGGCAGAGAGAATGAGAGGAAAGGAAAGGAGAGAGCAGGAGAGTGGAAAATAGAAGAGGAGAAAGAGAAGGAGAGAGAAAGGATGCTGTTTCCTTGGACTGTAGAGTGACATGTATGTGCTAAACAGCATGAATAGTCAGTCACCTTTGCAAGGATGCAGCCATCTGCTGAATGGTGCTTTTTTCCAGTCAGTTATCAGCTGTGATCATTGAATAAAATGGAGAGGAATGGACAGTTACCTCACAATCATTACTCCGCTGCATTCTAACTTGGACAGGACCCAAGATGGACTTCCCATTAACAATGCAGCTTTCTTCAAATAAGAAACACAGGTTTCATCTCCCTTTCACCGATGATTCAGAGTGTTTAGCTCCTTAAGAAAGTTGGTCGCCTCCTCAAGAGATTCTCAGGCCTACAGAGGTTTTCCGAGTGGAACTGCTACTCACCCACTGCACTGAGGTTAGTCAGCTCATTAGCCGATGAAGGACCCTGAAAACCTCTGAATGTGACAGCTACTATTAAATGCGAAGGGAAATACGGAATCACGGCACAATTTCTATCTAGAGCTCACTCATGGGGGGAAAGCCTTGAAGTGTGAGTCAGATGGGATCGGAAGCAAAAGCAAGGGTGCAAACTGGCGTCAGTGCTCAAATGGTGGATAGTGCGGCACAGACGGAAGGATAAAGGAAAGGCCAAATCAAAGATGGGTTGTGTGGTACTTAAGTTGTGTTTCCATCTTCAGCTAACCGTATTTAGATACTGCCACCTAATGATGGAAGCCTATAAAACCAAATTGCAAACATTCTCCTGAAAGGACCACAGGAGAAGAAAATTAACCTGTCCTTCATGTGAAAGCTCAAAGCATGGGGAAAATAAAATCCAGCCTTGACAGGATGCATATTCCAATTTCCCTCTCAATCTCAAAGTATTCTTCGTCAGATAGTGATTTGCTCCAGGGACCTACAACATTTCCAAAGCTGACCTCGTTGTGGGCTGGGAATGTGTCCTTTTGTTGTTATAGTGTACTCTCCCAAACGCTTAGTACAGTGCTTTGCACACAGTAAGTGCTCCATAAATACGATTGTGGGAACGAACGAATGAGGTGCGGCTCAATTTTCCACTCAGGCCTTTCTCAGTTTGTAAGCAGGGTGCTCACCAAAGTTAATCATATTTACTGAGAGCTTACTGGATGCAGAAGAGCACTGTACTAAGCACTTGGCTGAGTTCAATATAAAAATAGACACATTCCCTGCCCACAACGAGCTTACAGTTTAGAGCAAAGCTCACCAAAGTCAATCATATTTACTGAGAGCTTACTGGGTGCAGAAGAGCACTGTACTGAGCACTTGGGTGAGTTCAATATAAAAATAAACAGACACATTCCCTGCCCACAGAGAGCTTACAGTCTAGAGCAAAGCTCACCAAAGTCAATCATATTTACTGAGAGCTTACTGGCTGCAGAAGAGCACTGTACTAAGCACTTGGGTGAGTTCAATATAAAAATAAACAGACACATTCCCTGCCCACAACGAGCTTACAGTCTAGAGCAAAGCTCACCAAAGTCAATCATATTTACTGAGAGCTTACTGGGTGCAGAAGAGCACTGTACTAAGCACTTGGCTGAGTTCAATATAAAAATAAACAGACACATTCCCTGCCCACAACGAGCTTACAGTCTAGTGCAAAGCTCACCGAAGTCAATCATATTCACTGAGAGCTTACTGGGTGCAGAAGAGCACTGTACTAAGCACTTGGGTGAGTTCAATATAAAAATAAACAGACACATTCCCTGCCCACAACGAGCTTACAGTCTAGAGCAAAGGTGAATCCCTACGAAGGATTTTCTTGGACTCTCAGAGGGAAAGATTTTTCACTACTGCAACACGATGGAAGGAACAGCCTCAAGGGTCGGTCTCGCCTAAAGAACCTAGCTAATGAAGTCTATCAAAGAGCCATTGTCTGGACAGACGACAGCATAGACAAATTACTGCCTGTCAGCTGGAGAGGCTGTATGTGTGTAGAGGAAGTCCCTGCTTTTGCTTTAAGTCTAGTTTCAAATTAGTCCAGCACACTCAAAATTATTATGTGCTTCATTCAACCCAGGAAAAAAATTAAAAAAAAATTGTAATTGCATAAATCTTATTCATAATCATATCAATCAATAGGATTAATTGAGTACTTAGCATGTGCCAAGCGCTGCACTAAGCTCTTGGGAGCGTATAGCATAACAGAGTTGCTAGACCAGTTGCTTGCCCACCAGGGGTTTACAGTGTAGAAGTGGAGAGAAACATTAAAATACATTACAGATATGCACATAGGTGCTGTGGGGCTGAGGGTGGGTTGAATCAATGCAGCGTGGCTCAGTGGATAGACCACAGGCCTGGGAGTCAGAAGGACATGGATTCCAATCCCGGCTTCACCTCACATCTGCTGTGTGACCTTGGACAAGTCACTTAACTTCCCTAGGCCTCCGTTGCCTCATCTGTAAAATGGGGATTAAGAATGTGAGCCCCATGTGGTACAGAGACTGTGCCCAGCCTGCTTAACTTGTATCTACCCCAGCACTTAGAACAGTCCTTGGTACATAGTAAGCGCTTAAAAAGTGCCATTAATAATAATTATTATAATACTGATTATTATATTAACATTAATAATATTAATGCAATTACTGTCAGACTTACGGAGATGATGATAATCATTTTTCACTGATTTAGAGGCTAGAGAAAGCAGAACAAAGACATGTATGAGATTGCTATGAATAAATTCAATGAGCCAAAGAGGGTTAATGTTGACTGCAGAACATTAATAATATTAATTAATATTAATAATAATTATTATTATTAACAGAGAAGTTAAGTGGCTTGCCGAAGGTCACACAGCAGATTAGTGGCAGAGCAGGGATTAGAACCCACGTCTTCTAACTCCCAAGCCTGGGCTCTTTTCACTAAGACATGCTGCTTCTCTCTAATCCAGGCTTTAACGCTTGTAAGCTGTGTGACCTTGGGCAAGTCACTTAACTTCTCTGTGCCTCAATTCTCTCATCTGTAAATGGGGATGAAGACTGTGAGCCCTACGTGGGACAACCTGATTGCCTTGTATCTACCCCAGCACTTAGAACAGTGCTTGGAACATAGGAAGTGCTTAAACAAATACCAACATAATTATCATTATATGGTACATATCTAAGTGCAAGGGCAATACAGAAGGGAGAAGGAATAGAGGAAATGAGGGCTTAGGTGGGGAAGGCCTCTTGGAGGAGATGTGATTTTAAAAAGGTTTTGAAGGTGGGACAGGTCATCAGTGAGAAAGACAAGATGAAGATAAAGTGAGTAGTTTGGTGTTAGAGGACAGAAGAGAACATCCTGAGTCAAAGTTGGAAGCCACCAAGGTAAGATGGGAAGGTTGCTCCTTGAAAATTACTTGCTAGTTAGACAAAACTAAGTTCAAAGTAAAGGAACGATTACTGTCAGACTTAACGGAGATGAAGATAATCATTTTTCACTGATTTAGAGGCTAGAGAAAGAAGAACAAAGACATGTATGAGATTGCTATGAATAAATTCAACAAGCTAAAGAGGGTTAAGGTTTACTGCAGAACTCCTAGCTGTAACGCTAGAACTTTGGTGAATGGGTTAAGATTTGTATCCTTCAATTTAATCCACAAAGCCTTAATGTCAACAATAGAGGATGCCCATATTCAAACACATCCTCTATTGTTGACATTAAGGGCTTATGGAGGAGCATTCATTCATTCATTCAATCGTATTTATTGCGCACTTACTTTGTGCAGAGCACTGTACTGAGCGCTTGGGAAGTACAAGCTGGCAACATATAGAGACGGTCCCTCCCCAACAACGGGCTCACAATCTAGAAGGGGGAGACAGACAGCAAAACAAAACATGTAGACAGGTGTCAAAACCATCAGTATAAATAGAATTATAGCTATATGCACATCATTAATAAAATAAATAGAGTAGTGTGTTTGCCCCAAAGTAACTCAGAAAATCATATTTCAGTTTGGTAAAAGGCTGCAGTTCTGTTGGATGAGAAATGATTGGAAGAAAAGCAAAGGACATGGAAAGATATCAGGACATATAAGGCAGGCTGGCACATTTTTCCCCACTTACCTTTTTTCTTATTTCATCTTATTTACCATATCAAAACCAAAAGCTTCAATAGAAATCTGAGCCATTATTTGGCTTTTTATTAAACCACCAAGAAACCACAGGCCCTTGTTATAGAAGGAAGAGGTCCACCATTCTAGAATTCCTAGCACTTGGTTTGAGTTCTTAGCCAGAATCCTGGGGCATTCATGGGAGCTCAGGGTCTCCAATGGATTACTCCAACGTTTCATGAGATATGGATGGCTTCTTGAACCTTAGAAGAACCACTCAATTATTCAGACCACATCCCAGATAAGGCCCCTGTAGACTGTAAGATTATTGACCACAGTGCAATTGTAATTTATTCATTTATTCATATTGATTTCTGTCTCCCTCTCTAGACTATGAGCTCCTTGTGGGCAGGGAACGTGTCCGTTTCTTGTTATAGTGTACTCTCCCAAGCACTTAGTTCACTACTTTGGAAACAGTGAGCACTCAATATGAGTGAATGAACAAATGGATCCTAGCTACCAACACTATTTTATTGTTCTCTCCCAAGCGCTTACTACAGTGCTTTGCACACAATAAGTGCTCAATAAATGAGCTTGTAATGGGCAGGGAATGGATCTTTTTATTGTTATACTGTACTCTCCCAAGTACATAGTATAGTGCTTTGCACATGGTACGCGCTCTCAATAAATGATTGAATGAATGAATAAATACGATTAAATGAATGAATGGATCCGAGCTGCCAATGCTACTGTACTGTTCTCTTTGTAGTACATTGTTCTGCACATAGTAAATTTTCAATAAATAGCAGCAGCAGCAGCATGGAGTAATGAATAGAGCACTGACCTTGGAGTCAGAAGGTCATGGGTTCTAATCCCAGCTCTGCTACTTGTCTTCTGCGTGGCCTTGGGCAAGTCACCTTACTTGTCTGGGTTTCAGTTACCTCATCTGGAAAATGGGGATTGAGACCGTGAGCCCCACATGGGACAGGGACTGTGTTCCAACCTAATATGCTGGCATCCACCCCAGTGCTTAGTACAGTGCCAGGCATAGAGTAAGTGCTTAAAAAATATCATAATTATTAGTATTAGTAAGAGTGGCTCCCTGAGTGGACTGTGTAGCCCCTCATTTTCGTTCATTCATTCAATGGTATTTATTGAGCGCTTACTGTGTGCAGAGTGTACTAAGCACTTGGGAAATACAAGTTGGCAACAAAGACGGTCCCTACCCAACAACGGGCTCACAGTCTAGAAGGGGGAGACAGACAACAAAATATGTAGACAGGTGTCAAAATCATCAGAACAAATAGAAGTAAAGCTATACGCATTTCATTAGCAAAATAAATAGAATAGTAAATATGTACAAGTAAAAAAGAGGAATAAATCTGTACAAATATATATACAAGTGCTGTGGGGAGGGGAAGGAGGTATGGTGGGGGATGGGGAGGAGGAGAGGGAAAAGGGGGCTCAGTCTGGGAAGGCTTCTTGGAGGAAGTGAGCTCTTAGTAAGGCTTTGAAGGAGGAAGAGAGCTAGCTTGGCGGATGTGTGGAGGGAGGGCATTTCAGGCCAGGGGAAGGACGTGGGCCGGGGGTCGATGGCGGGACTGGCAAGAACAAGGTACAGTGAGGAGGGTAGCGGCAGTGGAGCGGAAGGTGCGGGCTGGGCTGGAGAAGAAGAGAAGGGAGGTGAGGGAGGAGGGGGTGAGGTGATGGAGAGTCTTGAAGCCGAGAGTGAGGAGCTTTTGCTTGATTCATAGGTTGACAGGCAGCCACTGGAGATTTTTGAGGAGGGGAGTTGCATGCCCAGAGCATTTCTGCACACAGATGATCCGGGCAGCAGAGTGAAGTATAGACTGAAGAGGGGAGAGTCAGGAGGATGGGAGATCAGAAAGGAGGCTGATGCAGTAAACCAGTTGGGATAGGATGAGAGATTGAACCAGCAATGTAGCGGTTACCACTAACTCTGTCACAGCCATGTTACACAAGTTACCATAGTACCACAATAAAATCTCTCCCAAGCCTTGGCTTCTAGACTCTTCCCTTGGGATGGATTCTTTTTCCTACCACTCTAGGCTTCTCAGTTCCTCTTTTCCCAAGCCCACCTTCTATCCAAAGGGCCTCACCACACTTCACTCGGGCTCTTGAAATAAATCACTGAACCTGTCTCCTATACAGGGTCTTGTGCAATAGGATGCTTTGTATTTTTTTTTATATTAATGTGTCTCCACCCCTCTAGACTGTAAGCTCGTTGTGAGGAGGGAATGTGTCTGCTTATTGTTGTATTGTACTCTCCCAAGCGCTTAGTACAGCGCTGTGCACCCAGGAAGCGCTCAATAAATACAATTCGGTGAAATCAGATTAAGTGAAACTGTGAGCCCTATGTGGGACAGGGATTGTGTCCAACCCGACTGGCTTATATCTGCCCCAGCGCTTAGTACAGTGTCTGGCACACATCGTAAGCACTGAACAACTAACACAATTATCATTATTATTATTATTATTGTTATTATTCTTAGGTTATGCTCCTCAGGGCAAGGAGCTGGTGGCTCAGTTCAGTCATTAGATGGCAGCAAAACCACCTCGAAATGCCCTTTGTTACATAAACTTACAGGATATTTTTTTTCCTCCTTTCACCTCCAAGAGACTTGGATCAACTGGGATGCTATTTTCTCTCGTGTAAGTCTGGATATGATCTTTATTCATGTTTCGGGGCCTCTTCTGAGAGGAGGACAATAAGTGCAGAAATAACTTGTTTGGCTCCAACTGCGAAATGCTCCTTTTTTGGTTTGTAGCCAGGCCCCTGGAGATCCACTGAATCAGGTAACTATGTGAAGAGGAAGGTCATCTCAAGGAAGGAAGCATAAATGGGAATTGAGAGTTCCCATTTTACCCTTCCACTAGCTTTCTATGAATCCTTGGTTGTGTCCTTAAAATTTTAGCTTCTTTTCCCATCTTTAAATTAGGGACATTGAAAGGGGAAATACATGTCGATTGTGTGTTTTGACAAAAATGATCTTTTATTTCAATAAATTTAAAATGGGAAGCAAACTGCAAAAATAATCACAATTATTATTGTATTTATTATGTGCTACGTAGTAAGCCCCGGGGTGGGTAAACGTTTATCACATGGAGCTGACAAAGTGCCTGGGAGCCAGAGGACCTGGTTTCTAATCCCGGCTTTGCCACTTGATTGCTGTGTGACCTTGGGCAAGTCACTTAGCTTCTCTATGCCTCAGTTGCTTCATCTGTAAAATGGGAATTAAGACTGTGAGCCTTATTTGGGACATGGGACTGTGGCCAATCTGATTAGCTTGTATCTTCCCCCAACACTTAGTTTAATGTCTGGCACATAGCACGTACTTAATCAATGCCATTAAAAAAAAATTAAAAACCTATAATCCCCATTCTACAGATGAGAAAACTGAGTATAGAGAGATTAACTCGTCCAAGGTTTTATCATCATCATCATCGTCAATCGTATTTATTGAGTGCTTACTATGTGCAGAGCACTGTACTAAGCGCTTGGGAAGTACAAATTGGCAACATATACAGTCCCTACCCAACAGTGGGCTCACAGTCTAAAAGGGGGAGACAGAGAACAAAACCATACTAACAAAATAAAATAAATAGAATAGATATGTACAAGTAAAATAAATAAATAAATAAATAAATAGAGTAAAAAAATATGTACAAACCTATGTACATATATACAGGTGCTGTGGGGAAGGGAAGGAGGTAAGATGCGGGGGATGGAGAGGGGGACGAGGGGGAGAGGAAGGAAGGGGCTCAGTCTGGGAAGGCCTCCTGGAGGAGGTGAGCTCTCAGCAGGGTTTTATAGTAGTTCAGATTCAAGACAACAGGTTTGGCCCAAGACTATCTCTGAAATACAATCAGTCCTATTTATTGAGTACTTACTATGTGGAATGCATTATGTTAAATGCCTAAAAGAGTACAATATAACAACCTTGGTAGACATGTTCCTTGCCCACAACAATCTTGCGATCTAGACAAATCTAATCTTTGAACATTCTAGACCATCTTTCTGAATTCCCTTCTTGTGGTACCGGAAAGGGTTCTGAAGTAGACGGTCTCAGAGTTAGGACATTTATTTCCAAAAACTCACATCCAAGGCCATCTACTATCAGTTTAGAGTAGACAGGCAAGAGGGTTGCCTCTCCCTCAGAACCGCTTTGTTGCTCTGCATCACCTATTCTGTTGTTTCAGTCCTGTGCGTTCCTGCGAACGTTTAATGCCTTTGTGCAATGAAAAAGGAACACAGCCCTACAGAATTGGAACATTTACAGACTCAGTAGCGGCAAAGGACTAAAGCTGAACACAAACAAAAGAGCACCGGCCCACGATTATCGCTTGCTCTCCAGCAGGAGACTACTGACCTTAGAAAACTTCAAACTCCCCTAATGCCGCTGCTCTGCACGATAGCGGTTCCATTCACCATGCGTTTTCCAGCTAATTTATTCGCTGGTGCAGTGACTTAAGGAAGCTTTCTCTCCTGACTTGAAGCCTAGTATGACTCGCTTAGTGCTGTAAACATGACAACAAAATGAGAGCAATAAAATGATCCCAATGGGCACCTGATCAAAAAGGACAATGTTGGCCTTTCTGAGGGTTGACTTGGGATGGGGAACCCAGGGCTCTGAGATTTTTGGGTAGCATCAGTCACATACCCAACCAATGAGAAAACACCCACAATCTCATACTCACACCACAAAAATTCCATTGCTACTGGCCCAGACTAATAATATCATTCTGCTGTGTGCTGAATTATGACACAATTGCTGCAGCGAAAGATCAAAAACCATATGTAACATTTACCAATGTACTAAATCAACCCCCTCTTAGGATTCCACCTGGAGAGTCGCCAGTACTCTTAGTCTCGGCTATGGGAAGGAGAGTCAAGGAGAGGCATTCCAAGTTTGGGCTGGCAAGTGGCAGGCAATCTGCTACAACTCAAAACTCACCTGAGCTGGGCAGTAGCAGCACGGGAAAGAGTCGAGGGTGGAGACTCAGGTTGACTGTGCGGAAGAAGGCAATGCTAAACCACTTCTGTATTTTTTTACCAAGAAAACTCTACGGATATACTACCACAGCAATGCAAAGAGAGGTGGGGCCGTTCTGGGACAGATGTGTTCCTGGAGTCTCCATGGGTCATTCTGGACTAAATTCACAGACCGAAGACAAAATTAAGTATATGTTTTTGCAGCAGAGGTAAATTTCACCAACGTTTAAGTGGAAACTGCAGATTTGCTACATTCTGCTCCTTTAGGTGGCTCCAAAATTCAGCCTCCACCCTGGCTGTGTGGCCCGAGAGGGTTTTTTCTGTCTTGCTTCTGCTGTTCCTCTCCCAGAATCTCATTTGCCATAGATTGTAAACATTCTATGGACAGGGTTTGTGAATCCACTTTCAACTGTCCTTAGTGCTTTGCACTGAACATCTGCTCATTAATTACTATCATTTGATTAATTACACTTCCACTTGTCCTTCATACTACTGATATCAACAGCAGATTTGTTCCATTTTCCTCTACTGAGGATAGTAGTTTGTAGGCCCATTGCAGGCAGGGAATGTGTCTACCAACTCCATTATACTCTCCCAAGCGCTTAGTACAGTGCCCTGTACAAAGTAATACGATCAATTGCATCTCTCCTGTGAGACTGCAAACTCCATTAGAGTTTAGACCATATTTCTTACTCATTTGAATCCTCCCAAGAGTTGGGTATAATGTTCTGCATTTAGTAGGTGCTCAATAAATATTCTTCATTCTACCTTCCTCTTTCCCTCCTAGAACTAGGCCCACCGTCACCTCCATTCATGACCTCCATTAGATTACACCCCCACTGTTATCCACGTTGACTTTTATCTCCAGATAATGATTCCTTAAGGAAGATTTTAGGTCTTATTGAGAGAGAGAGAGAGTCAGAGACAGAGAGTGTATGGGTGTGCTGGTTCCCTGTACGTGATCTTGTCATTTCAGCCTTTACACCACACCAGTTGCCTTAGTTTGTTCTGCATATACGTTCGTGTTGAGCATATTAACTTTATTCAATGCTTAAGTGTTTACAGTATTTTCTATGTTTAAAAGTGGTTTTGTGCTCTCATGCCTGCCCTCTTTAAGTGCTTACTATGTGCCAGGCACTGTACTAAGCACTGGGATGGATGCAAGCAAATCAGGTTGGACACAGTCCCTGTCCCATGTGGGGCTCACAGTATCAATCCCCATTTTACAGATGAGGTAACAGACATAGAGAAGTGAAATGACTTGCCCAAGGCCACAAAGCAGACAGGTGGAGAAGCTGGTTTTAGAACACCATGCCCTTCTGACTCTCATGCCCATGCTCTACGCACTATGCCAATACCACAATAATAATAATAATAATAATAATTATTATTATTATTATTATTACAGTCACAGAATGCAGCAAGCAAGTACGAAGGCAGGGCCACGCAAACTGTCAAATGCAGATGGAGGATTTTCATGTGTAACATCCATGATCATCCACAGCAACAGAAGCTAAACCTGATGACATTCCTCTGCTCTTAGCCCAGCAGGCCGTTTGCCCCGTTTCCACTGTAGTCTTTGCCACTCACATTATCCAACAATTTTCCAGGATTCCTGCTGGGACTGCTTGCCTCATGAAAAACCGAAGGTAGGTTTTTGATCAGAAACCTTCACCACCATTCGATAATCCCAGCAGGCACTCCCCCACTTGCAGAACTGGGATTAGAATCAGAGTCTCCTGATTCTCAAAGTCATAGTCTGTTTACTGGCTCCAACGCAAGACTTGTATAAACGCAATCAAGCAGCGATGAATGAAAAATAGAATAGCAAGCAAAAATGCAAATTGTTATAAAATTTAACAAGCACATTAAACTTAAGCATTCACGTCGATTGTGTTGGGTTCCGTTTTGACATCAATTTATTGCTTAGCATGGGGGCTCGTTTTATTCGATGCGTGTTCTTACTCTTGTACCTAGTTTGGCAAGTTATGTGTGTTCATCTCCCTCGTTAAATTCTACATTCCTTGAGGATGGGTGTGAGTATATGTTTCCTAGAAACTACTAGAGTGACTGGTAAAAAGATGCTCAGTAAATTCTGTGGATGGTGATGATGACGATGAGAGCACATTAGCCTGATGGATATGTAATACAATTTGGTAAGGTTTCAGAATGTTCAGACATACACCTGTGTTTCACATCCAAAATCTTGCAGAGGCACCATGACCTAGTGGAAAAAGCCCTTTTTGTGAGTCAGAAAACTCCGGCTATTTATTGACTAGGGACAAGTAGCTTCTCTCTGTCTCGCTTTTCTCATCTATAAAATGGGGATAAAATCCTTGTTTTCTCTCCCTCCTGGAACACTTACTTTTTGTGGGACCAGGGATGTGTATGAAATGATTAAAATAATAATGATGGCATTTGTTAAGTGCTTACTATGTGCAAAGTGCTGGGGGATACAAGGTGATCAGGTTGTCCCACATGGGGCTCACAGTCTTAATCCCCATTTTGCAGATGAGGGAACTGAGGCACAGAGAAGTGAAGTGACTTGCCCATAGTCACACAGCTGACAAGCGGTGGAGCTGGGATTAGAAACCATGACTTCTGACTCCCAAGCCCGGGCTCTTTCCACTGAGCCACGGTGCTTCTCCTTGTATCCTGTATACACCCCAGGGCTCGACACATAGTAGATGCTTAATAAATACTGCTATTGTGTGGCTTGCAGAATTTAAGCCACTCAGGGTCACACCTGGAGAGTTTCCAGTACTCCATCAGTCTCGACTACGGGAGGGAGAGTCAAGCAGAGGCCTACCCATTCCATTCCTAGCTTGGCCGGTGGCTAACGAATGGAAGGCAATCGGCTACAAGTCAAAACTCACCCGTGCAAGGCAGCAGAGACATGGGAGAGAGTCAAGGGCGGGGACTCAAGTTAACTGCGTGGAAGGAGGCAGTGGTAAACCACTTCCATATTTTTACCATAAAAATCTACGGATACACTACCAGAACGATCGCAGGTGGAGGTGGGGCGTTCTGGGAGAGATGTGTCCATGGCATCGCTATGGGTCTGACACAACCCAACAGCATAAAACAACAATAACAGTGTGACCTGGCTATCAAGGTAACATTAGCATCATTAGGAAACAGGCAAAATTCAGGGCTTTTGCTAACCTATCATTGGTTTAATTCCATGCAGATCCAGTTAATATTAGACTGTGAGCAAGTGAGACAGGGACTGTGCCCCACCTGATTGATCCCCTTTTAGACTGTGAGCCCACTGTTGGGTAGGGACTGTCTCTATATGTTGCCAATTTGTACTTCCCAAGCGCTTAGTACAGTGCTCTGCACATAGTAAGCGCTCAATAAATACGATTGATGATGATGACGATGACTTGTATCTACTCCAGGGCTAAGAACAATTCTTGACATGTAATAAGAGCTTAACAAATACAATTATTCTTATTACTATTATTCTATTTTAAGAAAATACTAAAATTAGTATACCTTTGAATTCCTCAGACCCCCAAATTCAATAATGATCGAAAAACCTAGGCATGGCTACACATCCACGTTTCCAACTGTCCTTTACATTCAAATATGCTGCAATTGGAGGTGACAAATCGGATTTTACCTGCGCGTAGTTTTAGCTGTAAAGGCCAATTTGAGAACTGACAATCCTCATTACCAGAGGCCGTCAATCAATGGTATTGAGCTTTTATGGTGTGCAGAGTACTGTACAAAGCACTTTATGGTTAGTAAGATGAAATCCCCACCCTCAAGTGTTGACCCCTTTGTTGCATTGCCTGGTCCTGTTTTTCATCTTGCCTCAGTCCCATCTTGCTTCTGCTTGGAAAGAGCAGCATGCAGATGTCTGCTTCTGCACACCTCTGTACCCCAGAAACCAATGGGTTTCTTCAGTATTTACCAGTTTCTTCAGTATTTACCAGTCTAGTTTACAAGACTTGCCTTGTATCTACCCCAGTGCTTAGAACAGTGCTTGGCACATACTAAATGCTTAACAAATACAATAATTATTAGTCCTTCTTTTGGAAATCCCTTCCCTTCATCAGGATGATGGAGAGACAGTGAGGCTCCACAGAAGAAATAAACTGAGAATATGGGGATTTTTAAAAGGTATTTGTTAAGTGCTTATTATGCGCCAAGCACTATACCTAGCACTGGGATACATACAAGATAATCAATTTGGACACAGTCCATGATCCACATGGGGCTCGCAATTTTCATTCCTATTTTACATATGAGGTAACCGAGGCAATATATAAGTTAATAATAATAATGATAATGGTATTTGTTAAGCATTTATTATGTGTCAAACACTGTGCTAAGTGCTGGACAGATACAAGCTAATTAGGTTGGACACAGTCCCTGTCCCACATGGGGCTCACAGTCTTCATCCCCATTCCGAGGCTCAGTGGAAAGAGCACGGGCTGGAGAGCCAGAGGTCATGGGTTCTAATCCTGGTTCCACCACTTGTCAGCTGTGTGACCTTGGACAAGTCACTTAACTTCTCTGGGCCTCAGTTCCCTCAGCTGTAAAATGGGGATGAAGATTGTGAGCCCCATATGGGACAACCTGATTACCTTGTATCTACCCCAGTGCTTAAAACAGTGCTCAGCACATAGTAAGCGCTTAAAAAATCATCATCATCAATCGTATTTATTGAACGCTTACTATGTGCAGAGCACTGTACTAAGCGCTTGGGAAGTACAAATTGGCAACATATAGAGACAGTCCCTACCCAACAGTGGGCTCACAGTCATTATTATTATTACCATTTGCATTTATTGAGCACCTACTGTGTGCAAAACATTGTGCTAAGCACTTAGGAGAGTACACTATAACAACAAACAGACACGTTCCCGGTCCACATCGAGCCTACCATTTTACAGATGAGGGAACTGAGGCACAGAGAAGGTAAGTGACTTGCCCAAGGTCACACGTAGCCATGGTCACACAGCAAACAAGTGGCGGTTAGACCGTGAGCCCATTTTAGACTGTGAGCCCACTGTTGGGTAGGGACTGTCTCTATATGTTGCCAACTTGTACTTCCCAAGCGCTTAGTACAGTGCTCTGCACACAGTAAGCGCTCAATAAATACGATTGATTGATTGATTGATTGATTAGAAGCCTGGTCCTCAGATTCCCAGGCCTGGGCTCTCTGCCCAAAGCCACGCTACTTCTCGCACTCCCTCGGTGAAAGGGGCAGCTCGTCAGTGGGAACCAAGGCTGGCCGGGACCAGCAGGATGGAGATTGTGTGGTACACAACTTCTAGAAGGGCATCGCAAAAGTTGGGCCCAATGCAAAGCTGGCAACTAACCTACTACCAAAGGTCACCCTGCTCAATATGCTCTGTACTAGGCACCCGAAAAACAATATAGTAGAGTTGATAGGCACATCCCTACCCATAAGAAGCTCACAATTAAGAGCGAGTGTGAGGTGTGAGTCTTTAGTAAACAACATGACTTCAGACCCCTTGACATCATCATCATCATCATCAATCGTATTTATTGAGCGCTTACTATGTGCAGAGCACTGTACTAAGCTCTTGGGAAGTACAAATTGGCAACATATAGAGACAGTCCCTACCCAACAGTGGGCTCACAGTCTAGAAGGGGAAGATGGAGAACAAAACCAAACATACTAACAAAATAAAATGAATAGAATAGATATGTACAAGTAAAATAAATAAATAAATAGAGTAATAAATCTGGACAAACATATATACATATATACAGGTGCTGCGGGGAAGGGAAGGAGGTAAGGCGGGGGGATGGAGAGGGGGAAGAGGGGGAGAGGGGACACAGTTGGCTTGACATGTTGGCTTCTTTAGGTAACTATGCTAGGATGCTGACAGGAGGAGTTGTGGCTTCTGTGGGCAATCTCTTACCCATGCTTGACAAAATGTGGTTGTCAGCCTCAGTGACATCTACTGCAACTTTGCAATCAGCGGTGTTTTTAATCGTTGAACACTGGGGAAGTAGAGTGGCCTTGTGGATAGCACACCGGCTGGGGAGACAGAAGGACCGGGGTTCTAGTCCCAGCTCCGCCATTTGTCTGCTGTGTGATCTTGGGCAAATCGCTTTGCTTCTCTGTGCCTCAGTTACCTCATCTGTAAAGTGGGGATTAAGACTGTGAGCCCTTGATGGGATAGGGACCGTGTCTAATCCAATTTGTTTCTAAACACCCAGAACTTAGAGTGCCTGTTTCATAGTAAGCAGTTCACAAATACCATAGTTATTATTATTAATAATAATAATAATAACAATGGTACTTGGTTCACAAAAACCATAGTTATTATTATTATTAATAATAATAATGATAATAACAATGGTACTTGTTAAGCGCTTACTATGTACCAAGCACTGTTCTAAGCGCTGGGGTAGTTATAAGGTCATCAGTTTGTCCCACGTGGGGCTCACAGTCTTCATCCCCATTTTCCAGATGAGGGAACTGAGGCCCAGAGAAGTGAAGTGACTTGCCCAAAGTCACAGAGCTGACAAGTGGTGGAGCCGGGATTAGAACCCACGACCTCTGACTCCTAAACCCGGGCTTTTCTCACAAAGCCATGCTGCTTCCCGGTTATTATTATATTATTATTATCCACATCCAATCCGTCACCAAAACCTGCCAGTCTCACCCCCGCAACATTGCCAAGATCTGCCCTTTCCTCTCCATCCAAACCGCTACCCTGCTCATTCAAGCTCTCATCCTATTCCGTCTGGACTACTGCATCAGCCTTCTCTCTGATCTCCCATCCTCGTGTCTCTCCCCACTTCAATCCATACTTCACACCGCTGCCCGGATCGTCTTTGTGCAGAAACGCTCTGGGCATGTTACTCCCCTCCTCAAAAATCTCCAGTGGCTACCAATCAATCTGCGCATCAGACAGAAACTCCTCACCCTGGGCTTCAAGGTTGTCCATCACCTCGCCCCCTCCTACCTCACCTCTCTTCTCTCCTTCTCCAGCCCACCCCGCACCCTCCGCTCCTCTGACGCTAATCTCCTCACCGTTAGGCCTCATTCTCGCCTGTCCCGCCATCGACCCCCGGCCCACGTCATCCCCCTGGCCTGGAATGCCCTCCCTCTGCCCATCCGCCAAGCTAGCTCTCTTCTTCCCTTCAAAGCCCTACTGAGAGCTCACCTCCTCCAGGACGCCTTCCCAGACTGAGCCCCCTTATTCCTCTCCCCCTTTTCCCCCTCGCCTTACCTCCTTCCCATCCCCACAGCACCTGTATATATGTATATATGTTTGTACTTATTTATTACTCTGTTCATTTTATTTGTACATATTTATTCTATTTATTTTATTTTGTTAATATGTTTTGTTTTGTTGTCTGTCTCCCCCTTCTAGACTGTGAGCCCACTGTTGGGTAGGGACCGTCTCTATATGTTGCCAATTTGTACTTCCCAAGTGCTTAGTACAGTGCTCTGCACACAGTAAGCGCTCAATAAATACGATTGAATGAATGAATGAATATTATTATTAGTATAGAACATGGGCCTGGGAGTTGGAAGGACTTGGGTTCTAATCTCACCTCCACCACTTGTCTGTTGTGCGACTTTGGGCAAGTTACTTAACGTTCCTGTACCTCATTTACCTCATCTGTAAAATGGGGATTAAGACTGGCACAGGGACTGTGTCCAACCTGATTAGCTCACCTTTACCCTAACGCTTAGAACAGTGGCTGGACCACAGTAAGTGCTCAACAAATACCATTACTAAAACAAAAACAAGATTTAGGACATCTTACGTGGTGGACAGGGTCAGCAGGAATGCTGAAAGTATACAATGGTACCAAAGACAACAGTGACTGTGGAAGTAGCTATTCTGGAAATCATCCATGGCCTTTCATTCATTCTTTCTTTTAATTAAATTGAACGCTTACTGACCGCAAAGCACTATCCTAAGCACCTGGGAGAGTACAATATACCATAAACATACACATTCCCTTCCCACAATAAGCTTAAAGTCTAGATGGGGAGCGAAGATTAGAACCCACGACCTCTGACTCCCAAGCCCGTGCTCTTTCTACCAAGCTAAGCTGCTTCTCAAGTAGGACTGAGTGGGAGAGGAATTGCACAAACCACTAGGACAGTAGTCACCTCCTTCGTGTGGTGAAGCAGCACGGCTCAGTGGAAAGAGCGAGGGCTTGGGAGTCAGAGATCATGGGTTTGAGTTCCGGCTCAGCCACTTAGCTGTGTGACCTTGGGCAAGTCACTTACCTTCTCTGTGACTCAGTTACCTCATCTGCAAAATAGGGATTAAGATGTGAACCCCACGTGGGACAACTCGATCACCTTGTATCCCCCCCAGTACTTAGAACACTTAACAAATTGGTTAAGCACTTCACAAATACCATTAAAAAAAAGGTCAGTCCCAAAGTCCTTCAATCAATGGCATTAACTGAGCACTTACTATGTGCAGAGCACTGTACTGAACACTTGGGAGAGTACAACAGAATCAGGAGATAGGTTCCCTGCCCATGACGTGCTTAATTGAGGATCATCCTTCATTTTCAATGGGAGATTATATCATTCGTTCATTCAGTCATATTTATTGAGCGCTCACTGTGTGCAGAGCACTGTACTAAGTGCTTGGAAAGTACAATTTGGAAAGAGATACAGTCCCTACCCAACAACGGTCTCACAATCTAGAAGCGGGAGACAGCAAAACAAAACAAGTAGACAAATGTTTATGAGTATCATTCTCACTCTAGGAACTGAAGCAATATACCTACATGGAGTTTCCCGATTCCTAGGAATGTTTTCTTCCCAAGCCATGTCTTTCCATTTTTTCAAAGGTTCACATCTTTTGGTCTCATTAGTTAAGAAGGTGTTGCAAATAAAAACAGAACAAACCAACCAAAAAGGCTGAATGCGGACTTCTGAGTCATGACCCATTTTGTGTTAGGTGATGAGAAAGACCAAAGCCCAACTCAAAAAGGAGTGCCTATACAAGGCAGAAAATGACTTTTTTCCTTAAAATAAGGCAGGGTTTTGAGAAAAATAAAACAATTTCAAGCTTCTGAAAAATAAAAATCACATTCCCAGAAATGTCAGGAGAGGCCAAACACCTGATTTAAATGCTTCAGCAAGTTTATTTACAAATACATTTTAACAGAAAAGAAATCCACTAGAGTCTGCATGAAACTTTTTGGGGTGCAAGCCACAATGAGGTTTTTCTAATGAAGAGAAGAGGTGCTCTCCAATGAACTGCTTAAACCATTTCTACTGCTCAGCAAATAGAGTCCCTCATATAGCAAAGTAGGATATCATGAATACTCATTTCAAAAAAATCATATTACATAGATGGAAAAAAAGCAGAATACAGAAAGCAAACATTAGTGTGATGTTTATATGTTTTTCCCCATACTGGTGTGCATAACTTATCTTGTAGCGTACATTAAGGCAGCAATTGCAAATACACATTTATATTAACTATCTCAAATAGTGTTCGTTTAAAATATTTTTTCTTCTTAAACAAATCCCTTCCTACACCTTGGAAAAAAATCTTAAGGATTATCAACTTCAAAGATATTTCAAAATTATAACTAATAAGTGTTTGTCTTTCTTTATGCTTTTAATATCCTTCTGAATTCAAAAACGGAATACCGGGTTTCCCCCAAAACATGATTACAGTTTCATAAATAACCCCAAAAATACAGTTAACCAAGAATATAATGCTTTTATGAGTTCAAAGCAGGCAAAATAAACTTCCTTAAAAAACAAACAATATGTATTTATAGATCTACATCAATATGAATCACCTCTTCTTCGATTTGCAACAACGCTTTTGTATGGAGCGTTACTTTTTCACATGGCAGTTGGTTGTCCAGCTAATAAGGGAAAAAGAAAAGACAAATAGATTTCCATTATTTTCATTATTATATAAACATACAACAAGTATATTAAACAGCATAAAGAGTGGAATGGCCTGGGTTCTAATTCAAGCTCCACCATATGTCTGCTGTGTGACCTTGGGCAAGTCACTTATCTTCTCTGTGCCTCAGTTACCTCAGCTATAAAATGGGGATGAAAGCATGAGCCTCATGTGGGCAAGGGACTATATCCAACCTGATTATCTTGTATCTTCCGCAGTGCTTAGAACAATTCTTGGCACGTGGTAATAGATGTACATATATGTATATACAGAGCATAAACAGTGGAGTGGTTTCTATTGTTGGAGCTATAACCAGTAAGCAATTTCTCTAAAATGGGCTTATAAAGAAGTCCAAAACTCAAAAAAATTGCCAAGTCAATAAATTCTTGCAAGCAAACTGTGTGATTTGATAGTGAACTGAAATTACAAGTGCTGAGACAGAAGTTGCTAAAGCTCAAACTTTAGGAAGGGAGGATCTTACTCACAGATTTCTACTTAGTTGGAAAAATAAAGTGCTGCCTGCCACAGTGCTTATTTTACTAAAGGGCCTAGTCAAAAGCCTGTTTTGTTTTGGTCAATTTCCAAACAACGTGTTCAAGGTCATGAAATGAAATCCCTGTAAATAGTAATAAAGTCTAAAAGTCTTCACTACGCCCTTTAATTAAAACTTCTGAGAAAAATCCATCTACTGTTCCAGTCCCATCTTCAATTAAGGAGCCACAGAGTGAACAACCGCATAATTCAGGTAATGGTGAGGTTGGTGATGGTAACGAACAGCTGCAGTATGCTCTAAGGTCCCCCTTCCCTGGGAAATGCTCTGAACATAATCAGATGCTGGTCCAAACAACTTGAAGAGGCTTGCTTTACATGCATATTCAGGCTTAATTAAAACAACGTTTATTTTCCTGATTTAAGGTGCTGATTTTGCTCTTCCATTATGGCACGGATATCAAACCTGTTCACAGACAGACAAGACCTGAATCATCCCCTCCATCTGGGGCCTCGGAAGGCGTGGCCATTCTCATTTAACCACAGAAAAAAAAATTGTTAAAAAGAACTGGTGTGGGGGAGGAGGAATGAGGCAGCCCTTAAAGAAAAATGAAATGTAAGTCCATCATCATAATAACGATAATAACAATACTAATTATTGTATTTGTTAACTGCTTCCTATATTCCAAGCACTATTCGAAGCAATGGGCTGGATGTAAGGTAATCACGTTGGCCCACATGGGGCTTACAGTCTTAATCCCCATTTTACAGATGTGGTAAATGAGGCACAGAGAAGAGAAATGACTTTCCCCAAGGCCACCCAGCAGACAAGTGGCGGAACTGGGATTTGAACCCATGTCCTCTGACTCCCAAGCCCAGGCTCTTGCCACTAGGCAAGAGGAGCTCACCTCCTCCAGGAGGCCTTCCCAGACTGAGCCCCCTCCTTCCTCTCCCCCGCCTCCCCCTCTCCATCTCCCCCGCCTTACCTCCTTTCCCTCCCCACAGCACCTGTATATATGTATATATGTTTGTATGTATTCATTACTCTATTTTATTTGTACATATTTATTCTATTTATTTTATTTTGTTAATATGTTTTGTTTTGTTCTCTGTCTCCCCCCTTCTAGACTGTGAGCCCACTGTTTTGTAGGGACCGTCTTTATATGTTGCCAACTTGTACTTCCCAAGTGCTTAGTGCTCTGCACACGGTAAGCGCTCAATAAATAGGATTGAATGAATGAATGAATAGGCCATGCTGTTTCTTGTAAGTGTATGCAGAGAAAGCGGTGCTTGGGTTGCCAACCCTGGTAGCCCTACATTCTTCTCTTCCTTCCACCACTCCCCTCTCCTCAGAAACAACAAGACTCCAGGGGACCCATCCCACTCCTTCCCACTTATATTATGACTGATCTTCAGGCTTAGTAGATAGAGCACCGGCCTGGGAGTTAGAAGGACCTGGGTTCTAATCCCAGCCCTGCCACATGTCTGTTGTGCGCCCTTGGGAAAATCACTTATCTTCCCTCTGCCTCAGTTACCTCATCTATAATGTGGGGATAAAAGTGTGAGCCCCATGTGGGGCAGGGTATGTGTCCAATCTGATTACCTTGTACCTATCCCAGTGCTTAGAACATCGCTTGGCACGTAGTAAGCACTTAACAAGTACCACAATTATTATTAATACTTACCAAGTTGGCCATTTTGAGGCAAGAAAACCCTTCTCCAATCACAGTTCCTTCTGAAGGCCTTCAACGATTTATCAACTGTATTTATTGAATGCTTAATGTCTGCATGTCCCTGTACTAAGCTCACTGTGGGTAGGGAATGAGTCTGTTTATTGTTATATGGTACTCTCCTAACCTCTTAGTAGATAAGCACTCAATAAATATGATGGAATGAATGACTAAATGAATCAACGCTTTACAGAGTACAACACAATATAGCAGACACATTAAGAGAAGCAGCGTGGCTCAGTGGAAAGAGCACAGACTTGAGTGGTCATGGGGCCTAATCCCAGCTCCGCCACTTGTCAGCTGTGTGACTTTGGGCAGGTCACTTCACTTCTCTGGGCATCAGTTACCTCTTCTGTAAAATGGGGATTAAAACTGTAAGCCCCACGTGGGATAACCTGATCACCTTGTATCCCCCCAGTGCTTAGAACAATGCTTTGCACATAGTAAGCACTTAACAAATGTCATCATTATTATTATTATTCCTTGGCCATAGCAACCTACCCCTGACCCGAAACTGTCACTGCAATACTTCCATGCTTGCTCAAACGTACTTTCTCACAACTCCACCCCTTATATTTATGTGCATATCTTTATATCCTGCTGCTCCCTTCCAATCTGTATTTTAGAGTCTGTCACTTCATGTGTCTATTAATTCTATTGTTCTCTTTCAAGCATTTCCCAGACTGAGCTCCCTTTTTCCCCCAAACTGAGCCCCCTTTTTCCTCTCCCCCCTCCATCCCCCCAACCCTACCTCCTTCCCCTCCCCACAACACCTGTATATATGTTTGTACAGATTTATTACTCTATTTATTTTACTTGTACATATTTACTATTCTATTTTGTTAATATGTTTTGTTTTGTTATCTGCCTCCCCCTTCTAGACTGTGAGCCCGCTGTTGGGTAGGGACTGTCTCTATATGTTGCCAACTTGTAATTCCCAAACGCTTAGTACAGTGCTCTGCACACAGTAAGTGCTCAATAAATACGATCGAATGAATGAATGAATTTAGTATTGTACTCTACAGAAAGTAAACTTGCAACCCTACTGATTGAGGGAAACCAAATTCAGAGCTGGTGCTTGGCAGTCAGAGGACTTGGGTTCTAATCCCAGCTCGGTCAATTGTCTGCTGTGTGACCATGGGCAAATCACTTAACTTCTCTGTGCCTCATTTACCACATCTGTAAAAATGGGATTAAGACTGTGAGCCCCACATGGGACATGGACTATGTCCAACCACATGGCAAATGCTCTATAAATGTGACTGTTTGATTGATTATCTTGAATCTACCCCAGTGCTTAGTACAGTGGAGAAGCAGCATGGCTCAGGGGAAAGAGCATGGGCTATGGAGTCAGAGGTCATGGGTTCAAATCCCAGCTCCGCCAATTGTCAGCTGTGTGACTTTGGGCAAGTCACTTAACATCTCTGTGCCTCAGTTACCTCATCTGTAAAATGAGGATTAAGACTGTGAGCCCCCCGTGGGACAACCTGATCACCTTGTAACCTCCCCAGCACTTAGAAAAGTGTTTTGCACATAGTAAACGCTTAACAAATGCCATCATTATTATTATTATAAGATGCTCACAAGTAAGAGTGAGTGTGAGATGTGAGTCTTTAGTAAACAGTGTGACTTCAAGCCCCTTGACATGTCGGCTTCTTTAAGTAACTATGCTAGGATGCTGACAGGAGGAGTTGTGGCTTCTATGGGAGATCTCTTACCTACGCTTGACAAAATGTGGTTGTAAGCGCTTAATAAATGCCATCATTATTATTATTATTATTATTATTATTATTATTATTATTATTATTACAGTGCTTGGCCCATAGGAAGTGCTTAACAAATACCATTAAAAACAAACCAATAAAAAACTGTTATGTATAAAATCCTGTAAGAGAATAGATTTTTTTTTCCTTTCTCACATTTGAATCGGAGATAACAGTTGTTGCAGTACAAATCGTTGTTTCGGATCCTGACTTCTGCTCCCGAATAAGAACCTCCGAGGTCACACTCACAGGCCACACACTAAATGAAACACCAAAAGTTATCCAATGCTGATAACGTCACACCAAAGCAACGAACAGAAAATGCTTCCGTTCAAGAGCGACAGCTTTTACAGCCTTAAATCCCCATCGGCAAAAGCCAATATGGCAATTAGTGGATTAGAAGGAAGCCATCCAGGTGAAGAACTGGTGACTACAGGAAAGCAATTTTGAAAGCTGAGATGATCAGTCTAACAGTACTGGAAAAAGCAGAGGTGATTTGTGCATTGGTTAATGAAATCCTAAGCTTCATCAGTCCTGGGCGCAAAAAAAAATAATATGGCACAACATGAAAGAACTAGCTCATCTCAATGAAGGCAGAAATTTTGGCACAGCATATTTGGGTGTGCCACCTGCAGTTTCCATGCAGCATCATTAACTCAAGCATAATTCCCACATATAGGCTTCATTTCAAAGGCAGATTTTTTTTTAATCGTACACTTTGTGCACACGTTCCAAGAACGTTTTTGCGTTCTTGTTTGCTCTCCTCTGTCAATAGGCTGGATATATTGCTCTCACGTTGGGTAGGGACTGTCTCCATATGTTGCCGATGTGTACTTCCCAAGCACTTAGTACAGTGCTCTGCACACAGTAAGCACTCAGTAAGTACGATTGAATGAATGAATGAATCAAGCATCTTAATAGGGACTTGCAATTAGAATTCTGCTGTCCTCAAACCCAAGACTGAGGCTAGGGACCCTTGGGCTTAATCCTTCGCTCGGCATTAAACTGGCACCTCTAATCATAATTACCTCTTAGGTGCCAACACTCTTGAGTACAAACAGAACTGCTCAACATTTCAGTATATTTTCTTTATTAATCCTTGAAAAGCAGGGAAAATGCATCCTAGGTTGCACAACCACTATATTTGTTAAGCCACTGAAGTATTAATTTCCCCAGCGTTTTGAAATCTCAGAAGAGTGTCACTGCATCAAGCATGTGGAGTTGAGCAGGAGCAGGGAAAAATGGTTCAAGCAACGGCACTGCCACCAAACAGGCCTTTGTCCTAAAAGATACCTACATGGGAAGATACTTTTTTTAAAAAAAAGCACCACCCAAATGGATGAGTACTTGGTTCCCAGGCTTAGGATGCATTCTAGAATTATCTTCTCAGACCAAGGCAATTTAATAATGCTGAATGCTGCTTTTGTTCTCAAGGTTTGAATTTAGGAAAGTAATTGATAGCAATAAAATTAGCTCTTTCCTAAATTCAAGCCTTAAGTACAAAAGCAGTATTCAACAACACAATGTGGGCAGGAAATGTGCCTGCCAACTCTGTTTTATTGTACCCTCCCAAGCGCTTAGTACAGTGTGCTGCACACAGTAAGCGCTCAATAAATACCACTGATTGATGGGACTCACGAATGGTAATGATGCATGGACTACTACATGTAGCACCCGCTTAAGAGTGTCCCCGCAACCAGAATCGTACGAAGCCATGCACAGCCCACCGAAAGCCCGTCATCATGTTGGCTTTCTCGATTCTCACCTTAAAACAATGTAAATGATAACAAAGACCCAGAGACTCGATGATCATGGCTGCTCCTTTGCCCAGAATGGTATTACAGTAGGAGCACACTCTCTTCCCACTGACCGACCTGAATTTGAACAGAAGTGGAACTGAAGTTCTGAGGTACAGTTCAAAGATGATTAGGTAGGACAATTTAGCATTAATGCAACTTCAGGGGCTTACATATATATACTTATATATACTTATATATTTTACTCTTCAACATAGAGATTAGCTAATCTATCTATCTAACCTATCCCCTTTTAGACTGTGAGCCCACTGTTGGGTAGGGATTCTCTCTATATGTTGCCAACTTGTACTTCCCAAGCACTTAGTACAGTGCTCTGCACACAGTAAGTGCTCAATAAATACAACTGATTGATCAACCAAGAGATTTTGCATAGACAATAAAACCACATCTACAATTTATGACTGAAATGGTAACCATTTTCTGCGAGCTATATAGAATTACAAATGTACCCATGATATACATGTATTTCAATGTCTACTGAAACTTTATGATGCTATTTCTCCAATGTTATAATTGGAAAGGTAATTACCGCTGGGTTCCCTCTTAAAACGACTGCTCTTAAGAAAGTCTAGCGGTTGCTTTCAGAATCTCTTCATACAAACCTGCTCCTTTCTCCAAAGTTGATCTGACCCATGTTTAAATGGGTCATCAACTAAGATGGAAGCAAAGAGATGGAATAGATATTCCTCGGAAGTCCCTTTCTACATTCCAAAACATTTGGATTATTTATCCCCATTCTGTGAAATGGGGATAGAATACTTGTTCTCTCGCCCTCTTAGATAACGAGGCCCACATGGGGCAAGGACTGTTCAATATGATCAGCTGATACCTACCCAGCACTCAGCACAGTGCTTAGCACTTTAAGACCAATATATACCACCACTATTCTTATTATTCAGACCACCCCTTTGCTCTCTTCCACTAGGTCTGAAGATTACTAGAATTCAGTTAACTTACAAAAGTTTAAACACTGATTGCTATAAAATACCAGAACATGGCATATTACCTGAAATTGTAACTAAATCCACCCTCAAACTATCAGCTATGGAATATTTGGGGTTTGGATAATAAAAAGCTAATTGATCAAAGCAAAAGTGTAGAAGACAGGAAACCCAGAGAAAAAGACTCTACAGATGTGTAATTTAGACTGTGAGCCCACTGTTGGGTAGGGACTGTCTCTATATGTTGCCAACTTGTACTTCCCAAGCGCTTAGTACAGTGCTCTGCACACAGTAAGCACTCAATAAATACGATTGATTGATTGATTGATTAAATTTAAAAAATAAATCAACAAAAGTTTGGAAGCATTCATTGACAATAAACTAATAAAACAGATTTTAAAAATAACCACTTTATCACCTTATACAACAGGTTCTCTTTTATAGATATTACCAATTTTAGAGAGGTATGATATAAAAGCCTGCCTCATTTATCTGTGGAAAACTACACATCTCTGAAACCCGTGCAAGACAACAAAAGAGTTCTCAATAAATGACTACCAATATCACCCTTATAAATAGATGCCTTACATGGAGGCCAATTTCTGTGGATCACACAAGTTGCTAGCAAATTAGAAAAAGTAAAATGTAATTAGGCCAACTAGCTAAGGTCAAAGCTATCCATCTGTTTCTTAAAAAAAATAAAAGAAGGTGACATTCAAAAACTGTGGGCCAGTTTCCAATTAGAGTTCTTTGGTATTTGTATATAGATTTTTCCTCTGAATAAAGGCTGACACACAATTCCTTTAGAAATATTCTCTATTATTGCTCACAAAGCAGGAGTAATTCCTGAGTTAACACAAAAATGTTATAGCTCTCTGATCAGAATCAATTATGAATATTTATAGTCTCATTTACCACGAAGGAAGTGAGCTATAAAACAGAAAGCTCAACTTTGTAATGGCTTCTAAAGAAATCCACTAATGCCAATAGAAAAGTCTGAAAAGTGTACACAAGATATGAATTTTGCTGTGCATTCATGGACGTGCTTCTTATGAGGTAAAAATGGGTATTAACAATGGCAAGGAACGATTCTACCAACTCTATTATATTGTCTTCTCCAAAGCACTTAGTATCATGTTCTGCACACAGCGCTCAATACAACTGATAAATGGATCAACTTTCCTCTGTTCAAACATTGCCAGAGCAAGCTTTTCATTTTTAAGACCAATTTTTCATGTATTTCTGTCTAAATAGGTGAACTATTTTAGGTTAATAAACTCTCAGATTTACCAACTCCAATCTGGAGTTTCCTGAAGCAGACCACAGCAATTCCGATTTCTCTTTTCCCATTGGCACAAGGATGGAAATTTACAGGAGAAATCTAGAAATCGAAGCCCACCCAACTGAAGAAAACAACGGATCCTGGGCGTACGTACCTGCTCCGTTGCTGTGATCCTGGTAGAGTTGCTGAGGAAGGGGAATGAGAGCGGGGAGTTGGGGAAGGTGTGGATGGCTGGGAGGTGGAGGACCTTAAAGATCCAGTTAACGACGGCGGAAAGCTGCGCATGTAGGCCCGATTCGATGTAGACCCAATTTGAGGCGGGGGCCGACTGAAATCTTGCACAGATGAAGAAGAGTAGATTGTGGTGGACTGAGTCTGCCAAGGAGACTGCCGCCATGAATTAGACTTCGGAGAATCCAGGTTGTCCAAAGATTCACCTCTGAAAAATACCACCAGTGGCCAACATGCTTAGTGTCAAGCGAGGACCTTAAGTCACTGGAAAAACTGGCTCTCAATATGATACGTAATGCCTTATATAACCTCATTTCAAAATTAGGAAGCACATTGGTATGGCGGTGGTATTTGTTAAGAGCTTACTATGTGCCAGACGCTGTACTAAGCATTGGGTTAGGCGGGGGGAGGAATACAAGCAAATTGGGTTGGACACAGTCCCTGTCCCGCATAGGTGTCACTGTCTTAATCCCCATTTTACAGATGAAATAACCGAGGCACAGAGAAGTGAAGCAACTTGCCCTGAGGCACGGAGAAGTGAAGTGACTTGTCCAAGGTCACACAGCAGCAAGTGGCGGAGCTGGGATTTTCCGTCTCCCGCTTCTAGATTGCGACCCTGTTGTTGGGTAGGGACCGTCTCCATATGTTGCCGACCTGTACTTCCCAAGCACTTAGTACAGTGCTCTGCACACAGTAAGTGCTCAATAAATGATTGAATGAATGAATGAATGACCTTCTGACTCCTAGGTTCATACACTATCCACAAGGCAATGCTGCTGTGGAGTAGAGTACATTATTCACATGGATTTCTCTTAGTTTAATTTTTCAAAACCACCCAATATCGTTTTTTTCCAAAAATATACTCCTAAACTAAAAATATAAAAATGAACGTTTCCATGTTGACGGAGTAATAGCGGTAGTAGTAGCAGCAGCAGCAGCATTAATAAGCTTATTGTGGGCAGGGAATTTGTTTATTGTTGCACTGTACTCTCCCAAGCGCTTAGTACAGTGTACACACTAAGTGCTCAAAAATATGATTGCTAATAATAATTCTGGTATTTGTTAAGCGCTTATTATGTGCCAAGCTCTGTTCTGAGCTCTGGGGTAGATACAAGTTAATCGGGTTGGACAGAGCCCCTGTTTCACATGGTGCTCACAGTCTTAATCCCCATTTTACAGATGAGGTAACAGGCCCAGAGAAGTTAAGTGACTTGCCCGAAGTCACACAGCAGACGTGCGGCAGAGCCAGAATTAAAACCCAGTTCCTTCTGACTCCTAGGTCCCCCATGGGACAACCGGATCAACCTTAGAGAAGCAGCATGGCTCAGTGGAAAGAGCCCGGGCTTGGGAGTCAGAGATCATGGGTTCTAATCCTGGCTCTGCCACTTATCGGCTGTGTGACTTTGGGCAAGTCACTTCACTTCTCTGGGCATCAGTTAACTGATCTGTAAAATAGGGATTAAGAATGTGAGCCCCACGTGGGACAACCTGATCTCCTTGTATCCCCCCAGTGCTTAGAACAGTGCTTTGCACATAGTAAGCGCTTAACAAATACCACCATTATTATTATTAGGCCTGTGCTCTAGCCACTAAGCCATGCTGCTTCTCGTGAATGAATGAATGAATGAATGAATGGATAATAGGCTGTCTTTTATTCAGGACTAAAACTGAATGAATGAATGAATGAATGAATGAATGAATGAATGAATGGATGATAGGCTGTCTTTTATTCAGGACTAAAACTGACAGGGGCACTACCTTTACTGAATCTGCAATAATTAATATCCACTCTTAAAGGGAAAGAAGCTGCCCACCCTTCTGGGATATATATATATACGTATATATATATATATATATACGTATATATATATAAAAGCACGGGCTTTGGAGTCAGAGGTCATGGGTTCAAATCCCGGCTCCACCACTTGTCAGCTGTGTGACTTTGGGCAAGTCACTTCACTTCTCTGGGCCTCAGTTACCTCATCTGTAAAATCGGGATTAAGACTGTGAGCACCCCGTGGGACAATCTGATCACCTTAGAGGACCAGCGTGGCTCAGTGAAAAGAGCCCGGACTTGGGAGTCAGAGGTCATGGGTTCTAATTCCGGCTGTGCCACTTGTCAGCTGTGTAACTTTGGGCCAGTCGCTCCAATTCTCTGTGCCTCAGTTCCCTCATCTGTAAAATGGGGATTAAGACTGTGAGCCCACGTGGGACAACCTGATCACCTTGTATCCCTCCCAGCACTTAGAACAGTGCTTTGCACATAGTAAATGCTTAACAAATACCATCATCATTATTATTATTATTTATGACTGATCTAATGATTTATGATTCCTCTAGACTGTAAGATCATTATGCCCGGGGAATATGTCTACCGACTCTGTTCGATTGTACTCTCCTGAGTTTTTAGGATAGTGCACTTCACACAGTAAGCACTCAATAAGTCTGACTGATTTGACAACAAAAATTTTTGATGCCTGCAGTTACAGTAACTTCGAATCCTCAGAAATGAAAATAGGAATTTACCTAAAATTTGATTTTAGAAGCTGAGTGTTAGACAATTTGTCACTGCTCTGTCCCAAACCAGAGACTATTTCATAGCATCCAATCACTGAAGTACCAAACTGAATGATATTAATATTCATATTCATATGGTACAAAACTGCTTTTCAACTACTGGGCACTCGAATAACTTTACTACTACCACCATCACCACCACCGAAGGGAAAGCATTTGAGCAAATAAGTTGTATTATGTTTTCAGATCTGTCCTTGCAATGGTCGAATACCTCGTAAATAAATTTTCCCCTATTGAATTGTACACTCCAATTGAAGGGAAGGTGAGGGGAGGACTCATTAGTAAGTGGTTATTTCATCTGAGCTCTTTAAGAACTTGTAGTGTACCCAGAAGCTAAATATTTACCCAATGGCAAAGTACAGGGTATGGTTCTTAGCCTGGTACTTACCTTCTCATTACACCAGACAGATAAACAGGCTCTTTGTTTATACTGGAACTACGCTGCCTGATCCAGCTATTGTCATTGTGGAGTGATGTTTTCTTTCTCATCTCTTGGAGGATCTGTTGTCTTTCCATCTCGGCGTTTGAAGTGGCATGTTCTTTCCGCGACCCTTTCTGCGTATAGCTGGTGCTTCCGGTCTGGTTCGGCTGTTTATTGCTACCTAAATTTAAAGAATATCAAAAACTTTACAGTTAGCAGAGGTAAAGGCAATTAGGAAAAATGCGATTACACCTGGTGCAAAAAAAAATCCATACGATAATGTACTGAGGGCTGCAGGCCTCAAATGCGGATGAGATCACACCAGGTGTCAGGTGCAGCACTTAATGAAAAAGACACTAATTTAACAGCCGGAGGCAGGAGACTGGCCAATAAAAGGCAATTTTGATTCAAGTCTTATCACGCGTATTAAATAGATCATTTTGCCAGACCTAATACCTTCTTCCTAAATACCTCCGCCTCCAGCCTGCATCCCTCCCAGGGTATGGAAATCAACTTTTAGATCACAGTCAAATTGCCAGTTGGAAATTACATATTGAAACTCTCCAACCATTGGATCAATAATGTCATCTGGGGTCTATGCCAGTTGCAGGGAGGCACAACTCACAACTCATGGCCAAGAAACGGCTTCAGGCTCGTTTCAGCTGGGGACCGACCGCCATAACCAAAGTTTGGCTATTGAGTTTACTGGTGCAGATTAACCTCGCCATATTCTGGGTAACCCAGATCTTCACTGGTGCAACGATTGAAAATTGATTTGAAACTTTATTTGCTACTTTGAAGCTGTACTCCCACCTTGGTCTGGATCAGGATATTTCATCTGACTAAGTATTTGCTTTCTCTCAGCTTCCAGATCCACTGCTGTTGTCCTTGGTTGAAAGTTCATGGCTTGCTTGCGCCTTAGTTCATCTTCCAGGAGCCAGTGGGCAAGGCCACCTACTGATTTCTTATATGTGCCTATATTCATTTTTGCATGCACATACACATATTTTTATCAATTTGCATAGAGGTTTAATTTATATACGTAAAAGTACTGTGCTACAGACTTACACCTACTTGACATCACGCCATTAAACATGAATGAAAACTTTACTGCTCTTTTTAAAAATTCCCACTGCTAAAATTTCAGTAAAATCTCATTAATTTACACACCACGGTCCCATATATATGCCCTCTATTTGCAGTCACCCAAATAAGATTGTACCCCCTACTTCCTCCTCCCCTTGTCTCACCATTACTGGGAAAGAGAAAGAGATCTGATCACTAGAAAAAGGGGCTGATAGGAAGTGACTAATGTTGCTTTGTATTTAACAATCCTAAATTGCAACCAATGTGAATTACAGAGAAGCAACAGGAGACAGAGAACTGTGGAAGAGGCATATATACAAGAGAATCAGAGAAAGAGACAGAGATCAAGAGACTAACTTAAATCTAATCTTGGCAAAGACCAAAGGTTGCTCTCCCAATCAATCAATGGTATTTATTGAGCACTTACTGGATGCAGAGCACTGTACTAAGCACTTAGGAGAGTAAAATAAAACAGAGTTGATAGACATGTTCCCAGCCCACAAGGAACTTAGGGACCTGTCCACAGTCCCAAATACAAACATATACCCCACTATTTTGCCATTTTAGAAAACATTTGTGAAATTCATATTTTTAGAAAATACATCACACAAATTAGATTACAGTAATTAGTGATTCAACAATTCAAATCAAATTAGTGAAATTTTACTGAATCTTTTTCCTATCAACTGTGTAATTTGGGTTACTCATATTTCTGGATATCCAAAAATGCAGAAAATTAAATAGGATTAAATGTTTAGTTTACAGTAATAAAACAAAGGTGGTAATAATTCCATTTTGCATTAGGTTTAGGCTTTAATGCAAATCTAGTAATTAAAAAACAATGCAATCTCATGAAATTAAGGGCTTTTCTTTTTATTACATAAGTTTAAATTTCAATTTTCCATAAAACGTGCTCCTGTTTTAGCTACCAAAGTAGCTCCACTGTGCCTACATATTTTCATTTCATTATTTGTGAAATCCTATAAAAATAGATCTTCCAATAGCAAAATGATTAAACAGACCATCAGCCAAAGAGGAACATCGTTTCTAAGCACATACTAAAAATATTTTTGGACATGATAAATTATGCAATAAAAATTACATGACATTTGTGAAGCTGAAATATTAACTAGGCCACATTTATGAGGTATGCCTATATGAACAATTACCCCCTTTGATTTTAAAGTATTTTAAACAATACTATACTCACCATTTCTATTTGTAGAGTAATCATTATCAAGTTCTGTTGTGGACCTAGATTTATTCCTAAAATGCAAAGCAAATTAGTACATGTCTTCTTGATTAAGAAGAATGATTACTAAATATTTATAAACTGTAAACAACATATACAAGTAGATGTATTTAAAATTGTTTTTTCTTTTGTATGTTATCATCTTATCCATTGTGTTTCACACTTAAATAGTTCTTGTCTCCAAAACTTAATAGGCAGGAAAAAATATGAGCTAAGCATAACAATTTAGGAGGCTGCTAATCACATTTCTGCACTAAGAGATTTGTTGAGAAATTCTGGGTAACTGAAAACCTTAGATACCCCATTCATAAAGTGAATTCCAAGTATTTATCTTATAAAAACTGTGGGATCCTAACATTCAAATAATTTAGACAGTTCTGTACAAGAGTACTGTTGAATGTATGAACACCTACACAAAAGTACAATTAAGTGTTTATGCATCTACAGCACATGCTCTGAGCATACACAAACATAAGACAAGATTCAGCTCTCGTGCAACGAACACAGAACACACAGAACATCCACCCTGACCCCTCTCTTTCTCTATAAACTCTCATTTGGCTTCGTGGAAAGAGCAAGGGCTTGGGAGCCACAGGTTGTGGGTTCTAATTCCACCTCAGAACAGTGCTTGGCGCACAGTAAGCACTTAACAAATGCCATCATTATTATTACTATCAGCTGTCTGACTTTGGTCAAATCACAACTTCTCTGTGCCTCAGTTACTTCATCTGTAAAATGGGGATTAAGACTGAGAGCCCCACATGGGACAACTTGATTACCTTGCATCTAACCCAGCACTTGGCACAGTGCTTGGCACATAGTAAGCACTTAACAAATACCATCATTATTATTACTATTATTATTATTCATCTCTACCTGGATGTCCCACCAATACCTGTCTCCCCATTTCCAAAACTGAACTCATCTTCCCTCCCAAATCCTCTCCTCCCCTTAATTTTCCCTTCATTGTTGATATTATCTTCTTCATCTCAAGCCCGCAACTTTGGCATTATCCTTGACTCCTCTTTTCCAAACCCACATTTCAACACTATATTTCACAGCTAAGAGAAAAATATATTTGAATTCACAACATCTCTGGAATCTGCCCCTTCTTTTCCATCCAGAATGCTGGTCCAAGCCCTTTCCATATCCCAAAACCACTACTGCATCAGCCTCTTCATTGACCTCCCTACCTTCAGTCTTCCCCTTTCCCAGGACATACTTCACCCCACTGCCTGGATCAGTTTTCTAATGCATAGTTCTGCATGTTTCCCTACTCCTCTAAAACCTGCAACGGTTGACCATTCCTCTCTGCCTCTTGCAAACTTCACTCCTCTCAATCCAACCTACTTACTGTGCCTCATTCCTCTGAGATGAGATTTCAGAAGGGCCTTGAGGATAAGAACAGATGTGACTCGGTGGACGTGAAACAGGAAGGAGCCCAAGGCAGAAAGGACAGCGTGAACAAGGCACCAGTCATGAGAGAGACAAGACCGAGGCACAGTAAGAAAGCTGACTTGAAAGGAACAAAGCCAGCTGGAGTACAGTGGGAAAGACGCTGAGATAAGTAGAGAGGAGAGAACTGATTAGGAGTTTCTTGGATATAGTGCTTCGCCCAAACTCCAAGACTGTGGGTCCTTAACCTGCCCCTCGGCTGACCTCAAGAAAGTCAACTTCACTTCCAGAATCAATCAATTAATCACAAAATTGTATTGTGTGCTTACTTATCACTGAGCATTGTACTAACCCTTTGGAAGGGTTCTGCAGAGTAGTTGGAAGACTACTGAAGGCAGGGATCGAGGAAGAGGAAAGGAGGAGGCCATTTTTGAGTTTGCACATACATACTGCTCCTCGTCCTGTGTTCCCTTAGTTCCATAGGTACAGAATATACCCATATAAATTATTCAAGCAACAACTGAAACTCTGCTTCCTTACTTTGGTCCAAAACAGTGTGGGAGTGGGAAGCCAACCCCAACAATTAGGCTTCCCCAATCAAAGAAGGACTCTGCTCTTCCCTATTCAATGCTGGACTCCATGCGTCAGACAAAGGCTTCCTGGCTGTTATTTCTTCCCACCATTCCACTGACTTATATTACATCCATCTAGGATCTCTATACTTAGAAGTAACCATCACTCTCCCACCAGAAGGAGCCAACTCCTAAGTGCTCTATTCGCTTCACATCAAATTCTCATATAAGTCAGGGATTGTGTTATGGAAAAAAACCACATTGTAGCGACCACTGATTCCACGGCAATTACTGGGTTATGTGGTTGCAGGATTTCACCATTACTGACATTTTGACTGATCAGCATTTCTGTATTGCTGTCATGTCCGACACGAGCAGAATGATTTAACCCACACCATTCACTGTAAAGCTGCAAAAATGCAGATTAACAGTCTCTGTATGGGATAGTATATAAGGCAGAGGCTGGGAAGCTTAGGAGCATCATTTCTTGATGGAAGCTATCTTCATGCCCACAGCTATTTCTCTATGCACCAAGGCAACTTGCGTTATCTTTGGGGACATTTTCTACTCATTATAGCTCCACATGATGGGAAGGGTGTTCCCTATCTAAATTATAAATTGAAA
Organism: Tachyglossus aculeatus; assembly: GCF_015852505.1. NCBI lineage: Eukaryota > Metazoa > Chordata > Mammalia > Monotremata > Tachyglossidae > Tachyglossus > Tachyglossus aculeatus. The sequence goes on along the minus strand of NC_052067.1, from coordinate 128,649,170 downwards.
TCACGCGTTCTCTGCATACAACACATACAATAACAGAAAAGGGCTGAGTAAAACCAAAAAGTGCAACCAGCAGATCCAATTGGTCTGGGTTTCTGCTTAAGACAACACATCAAGCCGAACTACTACCTACAGTGATAATTCCATGTTTCACTAACCTGTCACTAGGAAGTAAACCTGTCATTGACTCCTCTTCTTTGGTGACATCCCAGGGATCAACGGGCCTAGAGGATAGAAGAGGAGTCGAAGAACAAGTCAAAGGATATGTTTTTAATGATGACAACTAATTCTGCAAAATGTTAAAACTGCAAATGAATGCAGTTTTCCTCAATATCCATTTGGAATTTTTCAAGTTTTTTTAGATGTTTAAAACCGAGAAAACAGCATTCTAGCACTAAGGGATTTCTTCTAGTGCAAGAGAAATGATTTCAAAACAGATTCCTAATGTTTCAGAAAGCTGCCTTCCAAAGTCAAATAAACAATGCCCAGAAAACTCCATGAATACCTGTGACAGCTATACTCTGCTATCAGAATGGTCTATAAAGCTTATAGTTAGTTGTGGGCAGGGATTGTCACTCTTTATTGTACTTTCCCAAGCGCTCAGAACAGTGCTCGGCACACAAGAAGCGCTTAATAAATACGAATGAATGAATGAATGAAAGAAGCGAGGACATTTTTATTTTTGTGGGATTTTCTTCCAACTCCTGGGAAGAAAAGAATCAGACTGAAAAACATATATGAACCATGAGTCATAAAAATAGAAACAAAGGTCTCTGCTACATTAAGAAAATGCAACATACACAATTATTTTTGAATAATCCACACATATCTGTATCTCTTTTTTTTTTCAGTCTTTTGGTGTCCTCATTATGGACATTTCACAGCTTTTTAGCACTTCCACAAGGAGATGGAGAGAAGGTGGCATTAAAACTTGTTGATTTTGTGTAACCAGTTGCTCAGGTACAATATTTGGTGTAAGAGATAATGAAATTATACAGAAAATCCAGAAGCCTGATTTTAGCCCTGTATCTCAACTGTTCACACTACCCCTGTCTCCAAACCAAATGCTGACTTGGTTCTTTCAAAACCTGGCAACTTAATTAAAATTCATATAATCACTCATCATCAATCGTATTTATTGAGCACTTACTATGTGCAGAGCAGTGTACTAAGCGCTTAAATATAAATCTTCCTATTTGTGAGCTTTAATCAAATCCACTCCTACAATTCTCGACTGCTGTAGTATTAAGTACATTGCTTGTCTATTTAAAGTCTCAGGGAATAAAAATAAATCTTACACCTCTCTATCATAGGTATGTAAGGCAAGTAGATAAAAAATCACTAGAAAATAATTTGAACTACTCAGGTGGCAAAGAAATGCAATCTTTTACTGTCATTGTAGGTCCCACATAAAAACCAACAGAGGTTTTTAGAAAACTTAAACATGCTAATAACACAAAATGCTATTAGGCTACAAATTCTTATATCACCTATTAATCAAGTGCTCTGGATAACGATCTTTCTGACTTTAATGGCAGAAATAAGGTTGAAAGTTTTTTCCACAGTGAATTATTTATAGAAGTGTTTTATAGACTGTCCTTTCTGAGAAAATTGACCGCAGGGCTCTTCAGCACATTTTAAAATGGGAAAACATACCTAAAACTTTTTATGCTTTTGAAATTCTACGGCAGATGTCCAACCAAGGGGATAAAATATCATACTGGGACAATTTGCCTGAAACAGCAATATAAATGCAACTGGATGGTGCCAATGGGTTTGCCCAATTAAATCAAATGAAAAGCAGCATGGCCTAGCGGAAAGAGCACAGGCCTGGGAATCAGAGGACCGGATCCCAGCTCCACCACTTATCTGCCTTGTGACCTTTGGCAAATCACTTACTTTTTCTGTGCCTCAATTAACTCCTTTGCAGAATGGGGATTAGAACTGGGAGCCCCATGTGGGACAGGGGCCGTGATCAACCCGATTAGTCTGTATCTACCCCAGCGCTTAGTACAGTGCCTGGCATGTAGTGAGGACTTAAAGACCTTAAAAAAATCATCACCTAGTAAAAAATGCAAATGCATTTCTTACCTTTTATATTGGTATATCTGCACTGAGGTTTCTTTCTCCTCTACCCAACGCTTCTGTTCTTCTGCCTCGGCTTGTTGTTTCTTCTCTTCCTCCTCTGCCTTCCATTTCTGCTTCTGTAATTCCTGATACTGCCGCTCCCTTAGTTTTCTTTCTTTCTCAAGCTGAAGTTGCTCTTCCAGTTTCCTTTTTTCCTCCATACGTTTAATTTCTTCCTCATGGAGCTGCTGCTGTTCCTTCTCCCATCTGCTTTTCTCCCTCTGAGAGACAGCGGAGTCATCTCTCAGAGTGGAAGTAGTAGTCTCATGCATGATTACAGGGACACTATAAGACCTTAGCACGAACTGCTCCTATAAAGGGATTAAAATGAAAAAAAATTACATATTGATCCATGCGTATGGGTTGACTTGAAATACGGCATAAAAATCATAGATCTAGAAGTGACTGCAAGAGATTAGATCCAGTCTGAATTCTAATGAGAGGAATAATAATAATATAATAAGTTATTATTTGTCAAGCACTGAACTAAGTGCTGGGGTAGATACTAGACAATCAGGCCAGACAGAAGCCCTGTCCCACAAAGAGCTAATCAATCAGTCATGTTAGAGAAGCAGTGTGGCTCAGTGGAAAGAGCTTGGGAGTCAGAGGTCATGGGTTCTAATCCCGGCTCCCCCACATGTCTGCTGTGTGACCTTGGGCAAGTCACTTCACTTCTCTTAGCCTGTTACCTCATCTGTAAAATGTTGATTAAGACTGTGAGCCCCACGTGGGACAACATGATCACCTTGTATCCCCCCCCCAGCACTTAAAACAGTGCTTTGCATATAGTAAGCGCTTAACAAATGTCATTATTATTATCATTATTATTATTATTATTGAGCACTTACTGTGGCAGAGCACTGTACTAAATGCTTGGGAAAGTACAATAAAGCAATATAAGAGACACATTCCCTGCCCACGATAAGCTTACAGTCTAGAGGGGGAGACAGACTTTAATATAAATAAATTACGTTTATGTATATAAGTGCTGTGGGACTAAATAACGGGAGGGGGTCACAGCAACACAGAAGATAAAGAAAAAAAAAAGAAAAGAAGCCTTGGAAGAGATGTACCTTGACTAAGGGCTTGAATGGGGACAGAGTAATTATCTATCAGGTATAAAGAGGGAAGGTTTCCAGGTCAGAGGCAGAATGTGGGTGAGAGGTCAATGGTGAGATAAGACGAAATCCAGGTATGGTGAGTAAATTGGCATTAGAGAAGCAGCCTGGCTCAGAGGAAAGTGCACGGACTTGGGAGTCAGAGGTCACGGGTTCTAATCCTGGCTCCGCCACTTATCGGCTGTGTGACTTTCGGCAAGTCACTTAACTTCTCTGTGCCTCAGATACCTCATCTGTAAAATGGGGATTAAGACTGTGAGCCCCACGTGGGACAACCTGATCACCTTGTATCCCCCCAGCAATTAGAACAGTGCTTTGCACATAGTAATCTCTTAACAAATACCATTATTGTACAAGTAAAATAATTTTATTTATTTATTTTACTTGTACATATCTATTCTATTTATTTTATTTTGTTAGTATGTTTGGTTTTGTTCTCTGTCTCCCCCTTTTAGACTGTGAGCCCACTGTTGGGTAGGGACTGTCTCTAAATGTTGCCAACTTGTACTTTCCAAGCGCTTAGTACAGTGCTCTGCACACAGTAAGCGCTCAATAAATATGATAGATTGATTGATTAATACAGTAATAAATCTGTACAAACATCTATACAGGTGCTATGGGGAGGGGAAGGAGATAGGGCGGGGGGATGGGGAGGAGGGGAGGAAAAAGGGGGCTCAGTCTGGGAAGGCCTCTTGGAGGAGGTGAGCTCTCAGGAGGGCTTTGAAGGGAGGAAGAGAGCTAGCTCGGCAGATGTGCGGAGGGAGGGCATTCCAGGCCAGGGGGAGGACGTGGGCCAGAGGTCGACGGCGGGACAGGCGAGAATGAGGTACAGGTTAGCAGCAGAGGAGCGGAGGGTGCGGGCTGGGCTGGAGAAGGTGAGAAGGGAGGTGAGGTAGGAGGGGGCGAGGGGATGGAGAGCCTTGAAGCCGAGAGTGAGGAATTCAGGGTTCTGTGTAGATTAAACACTCAGTGAACACTACTGATTGATAAATATGCCATAAACCTGAACAACAGCAGCAACCAAAAAAAGCTTGAGCTGATTAATGCACGGCACTGCGCTGATCCTTTCACCAAGCAAGACAATCTGACAGGGCTCCAGATGCCTAGAAGCCAAACTCCAGTGCCTTGCCCAGTGATGTGAAGTGAAAAGTTGAGGAAGCAGCTTTCAAACCTACCTCATTTAAATACTTGGAGCTCTCCTTTTCAGCCTCTTGCTGAGCTCGTTGCCATTCTTCCCTTAATTTCTCCTGCTCCCGATGATACTTCTCCTATCAAGTAGAAGACAAAAACATTACCACCATCATTCACCTTGTTCTTTAAACCAGCAAACCTTCCGATAAGCATTTTCCGACCTGGACCAATAAAACCAAACTTTTATGGGAGATTTATGACAAAATGGGGGAGAGGTTTTGTCTGATTTCACGGTACAACTTTTGAGTTTCATCCCATTTAAACAGAGACGGACTATTTAGGTTATGACATAAACGTCGACTATGAATAAGTGCAGGTGTGGCTGGAAAGACCTACGTGGGACTAACATTCTTTCCTTACCGTGGGCAAATAAATATTGTTTTTCGCCACGCCTGCCAGGGGCAGCTGCATTATCTAGTAACTCCTTGAATCTGGTTCTTGGCATACTAATCACCTGCTTGGGGAGAGCTCCTTTCTGACTGTTGCAGTCCCGGCTGATCTGTCTATAAGGCCATCAGGTTTCAGTGAATTGAAGAGATACCCCGATTCAGTGAAATAGGGGACCCTTCCCATCTCCCAGGCCAACTAGTCCCCACGAGTAGTGATGATGGGCATGGGTGAAGATCTCTAGCCGGTCCCACCATGGCTTCACATGTTCCCTCATTTTATGGAAGAGGGAACTGAGGCACAGAGAAGTTAAGTGACTTGCCCAAGGTCACACACCAGACAAGTGGCAGGGGCGAGATGAGAACCACGTCTTTCTGATTTCCAGGATTTCTCTTTCCACTAGACCACGCTGCTTCTGCTCTTCCCATTCAGACCCATGATCCACTAGATTGTAAACGCCCTTGGAGGTTGGGATTGTGTCAACCAACTCCACTGTTTTGTAATAATAAGGATAATACTACTACTACTACTACTAATAATAATAATAATAATAATAATCGCATGTATTAAGTGCTTACTATGTGCAAAGCATTGTTCTAAGTGCTGGGGAGGTTTCAAGGTGATCAGGTTGTCCCACAGGGGGCTCACAGTCCTAATCCCCATTTTACAGAAGAGGTACCTGAGGCACAGAGAAGTGAAGTCACTTGCCCAAAGTCACACAGCTGACAATTGGCAGAGCTGGGATTTGAACCCATGACCTCTGACTCCAAAACCCGTGCTCTTTTCTACTGAGCCACGCTACTCTCCCAAGCACCCAGTACAGGGCTCTGCACACAGTAGGTGCTCAATAAAGACCACTGACTGATTGATTCCTCCTCTTCCTAGAAGAGGGGGTCCCTGGCTCCTGCCCAGCACTCTAATGGCAGCAACAGAGGCAGGACGGCAAGGGGAAGGGAGGAGAGGCCGGCCCTCATAACCTTCTTCATTCCAGGACCCGAGTTCAGGGCAGGGCAAGAGCTACGGAGTGGCAGTGGCTACCTGGGCAAATGGCGAGGCAAAGGCTTAGTAAAGTTCCCGAGAAGTGCAAAGCAACCCTATAATTTGGCTGATCCCCTCTGAGAGGCTGCAGGGAGTGGGCATTCATTTGTTCGTTCAATCACATTCACTGAGCTCTTACTGTGTGGAGAGCACTGTACTAAGCTCTTGGGAGAGTATAATATAACAATAAACAGAAACATTCCCTGCCCACAGCACGCTTGCAGTCTAGCGGGGGAAACAGACATTAATAGAAATAAATAAATTACAGATACGGACATAAGGGCAGTGCTGGGAATGTGGGCAAGAGGTGATGATGTAAGGTTGTGCTGTGTGGCACCTCTCCAGCATAGTTGGTTCTGCCAGCCTAGCCTCTCCCCATTGGCTCTGGTATCCAGTCCCCTACCAACCCCAGCCACCCAAGTTGGGCTGTGTTCAAGGACAGGGTGGGCAACAGAGGTGAGCAGATGATGATGTAGTCTACCACCAGTGCTCATGGCTGCCACCTCACCAATCAATCAATCAATCGTATTTATTGAGCGCTTACTGTGTGCAGAGCACTGTACTAAGCGTTTGGGAAGTACAAGTTGGCAACATATATAGACGGTCCCTACCCAACAATGGGCTCACAGTCTAAGCAGCATAGCCTAATGGCAAGAGAATGGGCTTGGGAGTTGGAGGACGTGGGTTCTAATCCTGGCTCTTCCACTTGTCTGCTGTGTGACCTTGGGCTAGCCACTTAACCACTCTGTGCCTCAGTTACCTCATCTGTAAAATGTGGATTAAGACTGTGAGCCCCATGCCACTCGCAACTTCAAGGCTGTCCATCACCTCACCCCCTCTTACCTCACCTCCCTTCTCTCCTTATCCAGCCCAGCCTGCACCCTCTGCTCCTCTGCCACCGCTAACCTCCTCACTGTACCTCGTTCTCGCCTGTCCCGCCGTCAACCCCCAGCCCACGTCCTCCCCCTGGCCTGGAATGCCCTCCCTCCACACATCCACCAAGCTAGCTCTCTTCTTCCCTTCAAAGCCCTACTGAGAGCTCACCTCCTCCAGGAGGCCTTCCCAGGCTGAGCCCCCTTTTCCCTCTCCTCCTCCCCATCCCCTCCACTCTACCTCCTTCCTCTCCCCACAGCACCTGTATATATATTTATACAGATTTATTACTCTATTTTACTTGTACATATTTACTATTCTATTTATTTTGTTAATGATGTGCATTTAGCTTTAATTCTTTTTGTTCTGATGACTTGACACCTGTCCACATGCTTTGTTTTGTTGTCTGTCTCCCCCTTCTAGACTGTGAGCCCACTGTTGGGTACGGACCTTCTCTATATGTGGCCGACTTGTACTTCCCAAGCGCTTAGTACAGTGCTCTGCACACAGTAAGCCCTCAATAAATACTATTGAATGAATGAATGAATGTGGGAAAGGGACTATGTCCAACCTGATTAGTTTGTATCTACCCCAGTGTTCAGGACAGTGCTTGACACATAGTAAGTGCTTAACAAATACCATTATTATTATTATCATCATCATCATCATTATACTGTCTGTGCCCTGCATTACCCTTCTGGATCTGGGAAGTCTGGTGTGGCAGTGCCCCAGTCAGAAAAGCAAGCAGCTTTGAGAGAGGGTACCATAAATTCAGCTCTACTGTTGAAAGGGACCCTCCTGTTCAGCAAATTCCCCAGCAGGCAGTTTCACTTCTTAAACACTCTCTGCCCAAGCTAGGTATGCAACAGGTTTGCGGCTTGCTAATCTACAACTCTCTTTTGGGGTATTCGCTCAGCAGGAGGGTCTTCGCCAACAGTTGAGCTGGCTTCAGGAAATCCTCTCTCAATGCTGAAGTTGTTTTCCTCTCATTTGTTAGCGCTTAGTACAGTGCTCTGCACACAGTAAGCGCTCAATAAATACGATTGATGATTTGTAAGAGGTGTTGCTTCAGACTGTGCCTCACTACACCGTGGCTCATTGGAAAGAGCCCAGGCTTGGGAGTCAAAGGTCATGGGTTCTAATCCCAGCTCCGCCACTTGTCAGCTGTGTGACTTCGGGCAAGTCACTTAACTTCTCTGAGCTTGTTTCCTCATCTGTAAAATGGGGATTAAGACTGTGAGCCCCATGTGGGACAACCTGATTACCCTGTCTCCCCCCCAGTGCTTAGAACAGTACTTGGCCCATAGTAAACGCTTAACAAACGCCATCATTATTATCTTTAAATGGTTTGCTCCAACCTTCTGGTTTGCATACACCTTATTTCAGGTCACTATTTAGCAGTTGGTAAGACACCTACTTATGAGCTGTGTGACTTTGGGCAAGTCACTTAACTTCTCTGTGCCTCAGTTACCTCATCAGTAAAATGGGGATTAAAATGGGGATCTACCCCAGAGCTTAGCACAGTGCTTGGCACACAGTAAGTGCTTAACAAATATCATTATTATTATCATCATTATATCCTGTTATCCACATTCCTCACATAACCTGTCACAAAAAGCTGTTTTGTGATGGGTATTGTCTCAGTTGTAATGAGACGATGTGTCTTTTGATCATGTTCGTTATTTGATGAGGAATAGGACACATAGGCAAAATTTTTGTGTGTCTTCTGAGACTGGTTCAACTCTTATAGAAGACTAGACAACTTCCTAGAACTATAGACTTCGAATATTATATTCATTCAGTCATATTTATTGAGCGCTTACTGTGAGCAGAGTACTGTACTAAGCACTTATAATAATAATGACGATATTTGTTAAGTGCTTACTATGTGCCAAGAATTTTTCTAAGCACTGGGGAGGAAACATGGTGATCAGGTTGTCCCATGTGGGGCTCACACTCTTCATCCCCATTTTACAAATGAGGTAACTGAGGCACAGAGAAGTGAAGTGACTTGCCCAAAGTCACACAGCTGACTATTGGCAGAGCTGGGATTTGGACCCATGACCTCTGACTCCCAAGACCACTCTGCTTATATGAAGTATGATGTTCCATTGTTGTCAGACTCTGTCAATATCACAAAGAACATTCTGTCTCTTGATACAATGTTCTTTTCTTCTTCTAATTGTACATCACTGAATAATACAGTGCCCAGATAAAAGAATGTGGTAATAGTGCTGAGCGGTCTGCTGACTCTGTGAAGTGATACACACTCATCTACATGTCTTCCTGTTTCTAGGCCTCCAAAGGACAGTCATCTGGAAATAGTTCTCAGATGACTGCCAAAGACATTTTTGACTTCACCTATTATTAATTTAAAATCCATTTCCAGCTAAAGCTAGAGAAATAAGGCAGTTGCTAGAAACAGATTTTAGTGAACACCAAGTTTTGCACAGGAGAGGTAGGAACATTTGATCAGAAAACCAACCTAGCATTTAGGAAAGATCAATTTTTTCATTTTCTCTAGAAACTTTTGGTTGGAAATTGTCTGTTTTTTGTTGTTGCTGTTGTTTTCGATGAACCACAATATTTATAATGTATTACATCGGCAGGTATACATTTAAAAATCTAATTTCCATATTCACCAAATGCCTAACATACGATGCTTCTGACCTTGGGATTTTTACAAACCACTTCTTAATATGAAGCCACCTTCCAATAGTATTTGAGAATCTAATTGATATAGATACATTAACTTGCTTCACATGAGAAATACTTATATGTAAATATCAAGATCAAATGGAGTGCTTAAGAGACAGATAATTATTTTTCACATCCCAGAAAGCATCTTGGAGACAGGACTGAAGAGAAGGAACAGGAGTCCCAAACATGTCCTGTCTATTTCTCTTTTAGATGTGCAGGCCATTTATGAAATAATCAATTTTCAAGTGCTTTAATGAAAATAAAAGTGCCATACAAATATAGTTGGGTTTGTTACTGTTTCCTTCATGAACCTAGACGCTCTCCTTAGGGATGCCACTGTCTTAAGAATGATTTTAACTGAAACTTTTGCCAAGTAAACAAAAGGTTTGGGAAATGTAAATGGTGGCAACTGCTCTGCTCCTGGAGTTTCTACTCAGGTCAATGACTTGAAAAGCCACTCACAGATGTGCAAATTCCTGCTGAAAGCCACAAGGTAGGCTGCTGAAGTGACTGGAGGATTCCTAGTTTCAGATCCCTAAGAACCACATCCTCAAAGAGAGTTATGGAGTCAACTGTCACAAAACGAAAGAAGCCTGTATTATACATATTTTGAATTCACTGTTAAGGGTTCACCCAAAACACTCTTCTCACCAAATGCTTATTTTGAATCAATTTTTGGCCTACTTTTAAATATAAGAAAATAACTATTTTCTATACTTCACACTGCTGCCCGGATCATCTTTGTGCAGAAACTCCCTGGGCATATTACTCCCCTCCTCAAAAATCTCCAATGGCTACCAATCAACTTATGCATCAGGCAAAAACTCCTCACTCTCAGCTTCAAGGTTCTCCATCACCTCGCCCCCTCCTACCTCACCTCCCTTCTCTCCTTCTCCAGCCCAGCCAACACCCTCCGCTCCTCTGCTGCTAATCTCCTCACCGTACCTCATTCTCGCCTGTCCCGCCATCGACCCCTGGCCCATGTCATCCCCTGGGCCTGGAATGCCCTCCCTCCGCACATCCGCCAAGCTAGCTCTCTTCCTCCCTTCAAAGCCCTACTGAGAGCTCACCTCCTCCAGGAGGCCTTACCAGACTGAGCCCCTCTTTCCTCTCCCCCTCCCCATCCCCCCGCCCTACCTCCTTCCCTTCCCCACAGCACCTGTATATATGTTTGTACAGATTTATTACTCTGTTTATTTTACTGGTACATATTTACTATTCTATTTTTTTTTTAATGATGTGCATCTAGCTTTACTTCTATTTATTCTGATGACTTGACACCTGTCCACATGTTTTATTTTGTTGTCTGTCTCCTCCCTCTAGACTGTGAGCCTGTTGTTGGGTAGGGACCGTCTCTATATTTTGCCAACTTGTACTTCCCAAGTGCTTAGTACAGTGCTCTGCACACAGTAAGCACTTAATAAATACGATTGAATGAATGAATGAATGAACTATTTTGCCTTTTTAAAAAGGACTGAACAACTTTTGAAATCTTTGAAATCAGTATTCAAAATAAAGACAATTGGGAAGGACCACCTAGAAAGAGACCAAACTCCTATATTCTAACAATTGTCATTGTTTTACATGGAAAGAAATTTGGTTTTCTCCAACTGAGGGGTTCTTATTCTATCTGAAAAAGATTGATAGAATTACAACTCCAGAGGCTGGAAAGAGATGAAGTCTGCAGGCTCTGACCAAATTCTCCAATATCAGGAATGGTGTCACCAAGCCACAAGGACCAATTGCACCAATTGCACTTTATCATAAATCAACTCTGAATTCTGAATACAATAGGGTCAAGGTGACATAAGGAGACACTTTCTTGGCTTAACGAGCAGTAAACATAAGGAATGTAAAGAAAGTGAGAGATGAAATCATAGACAGCATGTTCATACTGAGTTACTAGAAATGGAGATTAGGAGTAGCAGAAAATGCACCACGCACTTGGATTACAAAGGTAAAGATCCTCACTCACTCACTTTAGATACATTTAAGTTAAGCTACTAGAAAAAGGTAAATAATAGGGAACATGCCCTTGTTCATTAGAAACAGCTCATGTTTACCTGCAATAGACGATCCTGTTCCTTCTGCCATTTTTCCTGCCGCTTCCTTTCTTCCTCTTGATCCCAGGCCCACCGATTTGAGGAGCTGATGGTTGGAACTGGAAGCTAACCAGCACGGTACAGACAACAAATATAGAGTAAAAAGAAGCTGAGTTCCTTTCTTTCACCTTGACTAAAAATCTTGGCTTGATGGTGAAAATTAATTTGAAATAACAGAGTGGTTTTGTGGAATAAAAAAAAATATGTGCTCAAATTAGAAGTGCAGTTAATTTGGTCGAAAGGGTACTTAACCGTGGGTCGACTTTAACAGGGATGGTATCTGATCTAATTCATTGTCTCCACCCCAACGCTTAGTACAGTTCTTGTCACACAGTGAGTGCTTAAGACCGCAATTATTATAGCTGTCAAATGAGTTCTACTTACATCAGGCACTGTAGAATCAGGGCCTCCTGTACGATCATTGTGAGACATTAGGAGGAAATGGAAAAAAATAATTAAGTCTTTGCAATGCTACAACCTTATTTCTTGAAGTAATATTCCTGCCTAACTAGTGTCAAGAAACTAAGTTTTTGCAAATTGCCACGTGGCATCGTCAGTTTCACTATCAAGGATCCAGTGAGGAGAGAACAAAAACCTGGAAAGACTTAACCCTTGCCTCTAATTTCTTGGAAACGTGCCCGGAACTTTAGGGAAGTTCATCCACTGATAATTTCCTGCCAAAATAATGGAGAACAACACGGGGTGTGCCCAATTTGATTTTTCTAATTCCTTTTCCACTCAATATTCTGGCTGCTTGATGTGGGTTGACCAGGCTAATTCAATGCAGCCAAACATGAAAATCTGCCGAATATTGCTTGAGTCCCAGTTTTCAGATGCTCTGCCTTCAGTGAATTTATCATTGCAAACTCAAACTCAATAGACAGGTTAGTCCACTTCATTTTAGTGTCTGTCTCCCCTACTCGACTGCATGCTCCCTGAAATCAGGGATCATGCCCACGATGCATGGCCTTGTAGAAAGAGTATTATTGGCCTGCGAGTCAGAGGACTAGGGTTCTGGGGTTCTAATTCTGGCTCTGCCTCTCATCTCCTGTGTGAACTTCTTTGTTCCTCATTTTCCTGACCTGTGAAATGGGAATTCAATACCTGCTCTCCCTCCTACTCATACTGAGCACTGTGTGGGATAGGTACTGTGTCCGACTTGATTAACAACATAAAGGAAGCGTTTAACAAGTACCATTATCATTACCAACTCAAACTCTCCCAAGCAGTTAGTACAGTGCTCTACACACAGTAGGTACTCAATAAATACTACTGAACGATTGATTTTCTGAGCTTACTACTGTGGAGCTCTTAAGCTACAACTGACTGTCTAGTCCTTAGCTCATTCCCTTCTGCTTTAAAAAAAAAAAGTCAAAATCCTTTTAGCATATGCTAAAATGAGGTATGTGAATGGGAAAATATTCTGAAACCTGAGTTTTAAAATCTATAGGATGAGCACTGAAAAAAAGTATTTATTTAAAATTGCTATTTTAAAAACTATGGAAAGGTTTTTCCTAGGAAAAGAATATTCTAATGGATTTATGTCCGCGAATTTGAGCCAGAGATGCGATTTTCAACCTAAGAATTTAAATTGACGAGCTGGCATTGTTAAGGAAAACAGCACACATGGAACTAATATGTATTTTGCCATAAAAAATTACTCTACTAAAGTGGTCTCCTGACTGAAAAATAAAACCTTTAGAATGAGAGGATAAATGCTTCATTATTCCAATATTTAAAATTTGCAAGCCAGTTAAAATGGTACATTTTTCTGAAGCCTAGTTTCTTTTTTAAACAATTTTAAAAAGAGCAAACGAGTACATTAAGAAAAGAGCATTAAAATCTATAGTTTGGATTTGTGGAAACACCTAGACTTTTGGCTATTTTCAAGCTCTCAGTCTAAAGCACAAAATTGAGACACATGAATAAGTTCTGAAAGCAGAGTATTAGACAAAGTGGAAGTGTGGAAAAAAAAATGCAACATGCACAGCACGTCAAAAGGCCATCCCACATAACTATACCAACATCGAAGTCCCCAAAATGCACAGGCTTATTAACTTCAAGACTGGCTTACAATTTAGTCAAATTTCAATAGAGGTCAACCCAATTATCTCAAATCCATTAGCGTAATAGAACAGCATCAAAAAGTCCTGTGATTTACTATTGAATAGGATTTTCCAATACAAATATCATTCTGAAGCCATTTAAAACTTCTTCCCATAAAATTTTTGTTGGTGTAATCCACTATTATGCCATTTTGTGGGGAACATCGAAGCTTGAATAGAATTCCTCAACTCTCACTGTTACCCAGTGGAAAGGCGTGTATTTAATAGCAACTCAGTTAAAAAAAAAAAGCTTCAGAGATATAAAAAAGGACACACAAAGACCCATTACCACAAAGGTAGACCCATGAATGGTAAGAAAAACCTGATGACCCTAGGGAAAGAATGGAAATGGATTACGGTGTTTTGTCAAATGACAACAAACAATATTGTAGAGGCTTAGAACCCAGCACCACAGACCAGTTAGGAAGAATGTAAGGGGAACAATTTCATGAAGGTACATGAATTGTTAGCTGTGTGGTTTACCTTGTTCAAAAAATTGTGATCGCCTTTTTAAGTTTTTCAAAGAAATAGGTTCAGATTCTATTTGAAAAATACAAAGAATACAAATAAATCAAGGTCGGGACCATTGCTTTAGAAAACCACTGGATGATAGATGACATTAGCTTTAACTTTTTAATATGGGATAACATTGTTATAATTTTTTGAATCCTGGAGTCATCGATGAACACATAACATTTCGGAGGTTAATCAGTATTAAAATTAGTACCAAAATAAAAAATAGCATAAAAATTGATCAAAGGTAGTTTACTTCTGTGTGGAAGTGTGAGACTGTGTGTGTGTGTGTGTGTGTGTGTGTGTGTGTGTACGCATGCGCACACATTTAGCTTAGCAACAGCAGCCAAACCGTAGCTACCAAACTGTGTTAGGGAACTAAGCAGCAGCTTTTCTCTTCTATCCAATTAAATATTTATTCCTGATGTTCCTGCTATCTCATTCTAAATGAGATGCAAAACAAAGTACCCACTACTTCCAAATTAAGAAATACTCTACAGTGTCATTCACTCGTGAAGTGGGTACTGCTTCTAGTTGAATTATTTCTCTGCATTTTTGCAAATTGACAGGTAATAAACACAAAAGATAAAAATGGGGAAGAGCAAAAGATATCAAAGGAAAAAAAAATAGATGAAGAAAAAAAAATCTACTAAAAATCTAATTCCAGTTCCAGGACCCCAATAGCTTCTTGAAGGCAAGAATCATGTCTGCCTATTCTGTAGTACTGTACCCTACCAAGCATTTAGTACAATGCTCTGCACAAAGTAAGCCCTCAATAAATACCACTAAGTAATAGATAAGAAAAAAGTTTTAATCCAATTTTAGTGAATGGACAAATCCCTGAGATGCAGAAGACATATAATCATCAATGTTTTTTAATTGAGTGCTTACTATGTTCAGAGCACTGTACTAAACACTTGGGAGAGTATAAGAGAGTAGCCGAACATGTTCCTTGCCCACAGTGAGCTTACATCTAGAAGGAATAGCATTCTGATTCAACCACTGATTTGCCACATATCCTGTGCCAAATAAGTACTGCATTCGTGTCATCAGCTTATTATTTAACTGTTTTTAAAACAGCTATTATTTTACACAAACTTTTTACGGATGTCGGGAAGATGTTGGTTAAAAAAACTCAGTGAAGTGAAATTTTACTTCTCACAAAAATAAAAAAAAAAACTGTAAATAGGGGTGACACAACTTTATATTCAATGTAATGGTACAAAATCATTTTTCTTGTCTATGCAGATTTGATTTAGGGTACTTATAACTCAATTGGGAATTAACAGTAAGATAATTATGTCAGTCAAGTTTAGAGTGGTATTGAAATCAAGGTTCCTAGGGAACCTACATCAAAATCGCTACTAACATTACTAGAGAACAGTGGCATTTGTAGAACCTAGATTTTCATTTCTATATTTCATTATAAAAAAGGAGGATTCTAGACACTGGGAGTAGGAAAACAGTGGTGATATATAACAATATCTCAGGAACTGTGCTTGATGTTTGCATACCAACTTGTTTTCTCCCTTATGCCAGTGAATGTCACAATGAGGCATGCAGAGATCTAGAACTTGCTGCCAACATTTTGTTTGTAGTTCTTGAACTAATCAATTCTTTGCAGAATTGAAGTCCATCCACCAGTTTGCAACAGGATCATTTTACTGAATGGTATTCACTTTAAAAGTTCCACAAAAGACTCTTTTCCTCTAGTTACAAATATGCAAATGATCACTCATTTACCTTTTATGTCTAGAGAACTGCTTTCACCATGTAATCCGTTCATTTCTTCTGTTTCAGTACTCTGCAAAGGATAAATCATTCTGATATTATTTTTCCTCATTTAGATCCAAAACCTGTAATACATTAACTAAGTTAACATGGTGAAATGCTTCTGCTTGTGGGGATTGCAAAGAGATGAACTAGTCAGGCAGTTCACACACATTTCAACATTTTTCAGCATTTCAGAAGCTACTAGACCTGAGGCCTTCAAATCCAGTTTGTTCGTAAAAGTCTGCTAATTCACCGTATACACCATTGCCCAAGTAATTCATGTCCACTCCATTTGGTTGACATTCATAATGAAACCAAATGTTCAAATATTGTGCTTCCTACCCTCCAAGTGTTCTTCTGAGAAGTTGCAGAGAAAATGCAATGTACATTTCTAAAGAATAAATATTCTAGTAATGAGTCTCATATGGGGATAAAGCCAAAACATGTAATGTGGAATGGGAATATTTCAATTTCAATAAAACATATACTGCTGCTCTAATTTGAAAAACTCACTATATAGGAAAATTATATGGGCTCGGAAGTCAGAGGTTGTGGGTTCTAATCCTGCTCCACCACTTGTCAGTTGTGTGACTTTGGGCAAGTCACTTAACTTCCCTGTGCCTCAGTTACCTCATCTGTGAAATGGGGATTAAGACTGTGAGCCCCACGTGGGACAACCTTAGAACCTTGTATCTACCCCAGGGCTTAGAACAATGCTTGGCACACAGTAAGCGCTTAACAAATACCATCATTATTATTACACCCTTGAGATTAATAGAAATTTCATTTTGGAAGTACTTAACTCTACAAAGAAATACTTAATGAATTCAGGGACAGAAAAAATAGGTCCTCGCAACCATCAACAAACACTTTGGTAACTTTGTAAATGCATGCAGTCTCTAAAGTTATTCAGTGTCCAGAAGAGCTGATACAGAGGTATATAACAGAAGTCACTTTATCCCAAAACTTCCATACAAAGCTTGTTATATGCAAAGTAGCAGAAATGAGAACCTTACCGGTGGAAGACATGGGGAAGGAAAGTGTACAGGAAAATAATTCTAACATCTTCTGACATTTACTGATTCAAAAGTAGTACTGTAAGAGTTTCCATACTCACCACTGCACACATTTCTAAAAATAGCAATAGCCTTTTCATGTTCAAATTCTGTTCAATTCCAAGAGAAATTCCTTACCCACTTGAAACCCAAGTTCCTCACAAACATTAGCATTGCTTTATACAACTACAACATAATTCACAGAATGAAACTTACAGAAGTTGGTAGATTTTCGGAGAAATCACATTGTATTGATATACTCGAAGTCTTGTCTGAACTGAAATTTCCAGAAGTTGCATCAATCCATTTAGTTTCAGGTGAACCTATAATTTTGGTACCCATACTGGTGAGATTGAGGGTTTTATGCCGAACAAATGGTAAGGAAGGTTGGTCTTTTCCCCAGTCTGATTGGCACATGGAGATTAAGTAATGAGTACAGACAAATGGCAAAGTAGAAAAAAACAGTTACTGAAAGTACATTCAAAAAAGAAAACCATACATGCACAAAACAGAATGATGGATCAGGGGGTGTTTTTAGTGTTAGAAGCTTTTAGTGCCTTCATCGATCGACCACCTTCCCAAAACATGCAGGGTTACGTCAACAGATGAGTGCCAAAAGATACTAGCAAATTTGCTGAAATTACCACCGTTCAAGACTGGGTGTTGAACAGTTCATGTTTTGAATGCAAATAGAATTTTCCAATGTTCAGCAGGGCCTCCTGTTCAACTACGGCATGCCAAAAATAATTAGAAAGCACTAACGGGAGGGATATAAAATTTCCTTGGGAAACAGTCTACAGAAGCTGATTCCATTTGTGCTTCTTGTTGTTTTATGCTGTCGAGTCATGTCCGACCCATAGCGACGCCACAGACACATCTCTCCCAGAACGCCCCACTTCCATTGGCAATTGTTCTGGTTGCATATCCGTAAAGTTATCTTGGTAAAAGTATGGAAGTGGTTTACCGTTGCCTCTTTCCACGCAGTAAACGAGTCTCTGCCCTTGACTCTCATGCCGCTGCTGCCCAGCACAGGTGAGTTTTGATCTGTAGCAGATTGTCTTCCATTCGCTAGCAACTGCCCAAGGTAGGAATGGAATGGGTATGCCTCTGCTTGACTCTCCCTCCTGCAATCGTGACTGGTTGTGTACTGGAAACTCTCCAGGTGCGACCCTGAGAGGGGATTTGTGCTTGGGCTCATACAACTGTAGACAGATTTTACTGAAAGATTTGGCAATTCTCAATGCTCAGAGTGGTTTACGCAACTGAGATACAACATTTTAGGCCAGTCTTTAGAGGGTAAATGAATTCAAAGATTAGATGGTGGCATAAATAAGTGTCTCCTGGTATAAGAAAATCAGTAAATTTGCTAGTGAGTTAGACAGAACATTTAAGAAAGGTAGAGTTTGAGTTTTGTTACAATACCTATCTCACTACAAAGGGCCTATTGAGACAAAATGTGATTGCAGTGAACAGCAAACGGTCTAGGACTTCTGCCAGGAGATCGAAAAGAAAGCTAATTCCGCACACAGGTATCTGGCAAAGCCACTTACCATTCTTCCCATATCGTCTGATATCCATGACCAGGTTTCCAGTTTCTTGGGCACTAGCCATAATATCTTCCCATTTATTTGTATCTTTTTGTGAAAACTTGGTATTGTTAATAGCAACAATTTCATCATTTACTTGCAGCTGAGATAAATCTGCTGGGCTACCTAGATGTCATAAAAATTAAGTTAATTCCTTATAACAGGGAAACCTACAAGACTATTGCAGCCATGGTTCTTAAAGTTTCAATCACATTCACAGATGGAAAGAATATTTGTAATATGACAGATCCTCCTGGCAACAACTGTTATTTATTGGTTTACTCCAGGGAAAGACTATTGCAAGATGACTGACACAACTGTTAGATTGTTCTAAAGACCTCTGAAATTTTTGAGTAGGACTCTTCATTAATGCTAGGATTATTATACAGTTAAAATTTGGTGGCCAATTTTTTCCTCAGTGAAATAATGGGCAGTCTAAAAATCAAGCCCAAAAACATTCATGAGAAAATCCAGAGAATAATAATGCCCAGACCCCAATTAGCCCAAATGAACATATCACGATTCCATCTAAAAATGAAGTGTTTTCCACCAAGCTCTTGTTGAAATTTATATTTTCATGTCAAATGGAGTCTATTAAAAACATTTTTCAGGGGGATAATACACTATCACTTGAAAACTGTATATCCTGTAAGGAAAATATCATACATTGGTTTTTTCCTGGTCACGCTTCTTATATAAACTTCATAAATATGAATTTAGCTAATGTGTTAATATTGCTTAGCTGTAAATTTCTGAAATGTACCTGGTTCAACTGATTCTACAAAGGTTCCAGTAAGTTCCCATTTGACTGTAAATCCGAAGTCAGTATTATTCCCCGGTTTCCGGTGTATGTTGATCCTCATATCACTGTACTGATCCTGAAAATAAAATATGACACTAACATATCAAGTATCATTGGCACCTTACCTGGAGGAAAGTCTATCCACTAAGTGAAGCTACTCGGTACACATTTTAATTATCTAGCAACAGCCTAATTAAGAACACACTTGTTTGCTTGCTTCCCTATCATTTTGGTTGAACAATGTATCAACAGCATACCCATTTTCCAACTCAACCTGTCCCCTACCCAAAATGTGGGCTTTTCATTAACACGAATTATTGCCTAGAAAAAATATGTCTAACCTAGGATTGAAAATGGCAGTTTCAAGAAGCATTTGGATAAATTAATAAATGCGAGTTCCCTAATGTTCGTTGTGGGCAGAAAATGTGGTGTTTGTTATACTGTACTCTTCCAAGCACAAAGTACAGTGCTCTGCACACGGTAAGCACTCAATCAAGATGATTGATTGAATGAATGAATGAATGAATGAATAATGGGAAGAACAGCATGGATACAGAGGGGAAAAATTAGGGGTTTTCAATGGTACATCCCTAATACTCGGATGGCAGGCAATCCATCAGATGGTTTCTCAAAGCACTGTCTTGCCAAAACCCATCACCCTGTCTTGGGCTGGATGGACTATTAGTCTGACTCAGTAACTGCATTACTTATGTTTTTATATAGAGAAGCAGCATGGCTCAGTGGAAAGAGCCCGGGCTTTGGAGTCAGAGGTCATGGGTTCAAATCCCAACTCTGCCAGTTGTCAGCTGTGTGACCTTGGGCAAGTCACTTAACTTCTCTGTGCCTCAGTTACCTCATCTGTAAAATGGGGATTAAGACTGTGAGCCCCCTGGGGGACAACCTGATCACCTTGTAACCTCCCCAGCGCTTAGAACAGTGCTTTGCACATAGTAAGCGCCTAATAAATGCCATTATTATAGCAAACATGACTATAAAAATAGCTAGTCTGAGGGGTAAGAAAAGGTCCCAAGTTCTTTACAGATATTAATTCATAAATATTCTCATGAAGCATGGTATGGCCCACTCAAGTAATTTCTATAGACTTTGAAGATGTGGGGTTAAATGCACACTTACACGTCTCCTAATAGTATTGATCTGCAGCTTCTAAAGCATATTAGGGTTAATGACATTATTAATATTTTGAAACTCCATTAATAATCTGCCCCAGCAGATTGTTCCAAGAACTGCATCACTTGAAATGGACAATCTACAGTATTGATTTTTCCCATAGAGATGTTGAAAGAAGTCATTAACTATACGATTACTCAGAAGCAGTGCAGTCTAATGGATAAAGCATGGTCCCGGGAGTCAGAAGGATCTGGGTTCTAATACCGGCTCCACCCCTAGTCTGCTGTATGACCTTGGGCAAGTCACTTAACTTCTCTGTGGGTACCTCAGTTACATCATCTGTAAAATGAGGATTAAGACTGTGAGCCCCATAAGGGACACTGACTCTGGTCCAACCTGATTACCTTGTATCTACCCCAGCACGTAGTACAGTGTCTGGCACAGAGTAAGCACTTTACAAATACCTTAAAGAAAGAAAAGCAAATTCTTAATTGCACACAACTCTAAAATATAGCATTGGAAAAAGAAAACTTTCCTTGGTCAATTCTAACTGTTAAACTGGGAGAAGTTTCCTTGTAACTATTTGAATTATGTTGTTAAAGGGATCAATTTAGTGTCCTATGAACACCATAGTTCAAAAGCTTCATTTTAAATTTGGTTCTACCACTTATTAGCAATGTTTCTATTTACAAAGAAAGGGACAGGCCTAAAATAAGTCCCTGGATAATTCAATTATTTTTTAAGGTATTTTTCCAAATATATGCTTATAAGTTTAACTTTAGCAAGATATTTTGGATAACTTGTAATTGCTTCCCTGCTTCAGTTTCCCAGACTTTCAACTAGGATCAAAACATACTCTCAAAAAACAATTTCAAGAAAAACTAGAATTATATTGAAAATGATTGCAAGGGCAACTAGAACAATACGAATAAAGTACTTCAAGTTACCCTTCAGAAAGAGAGTAAAAGTCTAACCCACAAGGAGATTTCAATATAGAGGGAGAGACAGATATCAAAATAAAATTTGAAATATAATAATGATAATAATAATGATAGCATTTATTAAGCGCTTACTATGTGCAAAGCACTGTTCTAAGAGCTGGAGAGGTTACAAGGTGATCAGGTTGTCCCATGAGGGGCTCACAGTCTTCATCCCCATTTCACAGATGAGGTAACTGAGGCCCAGAGAAGTTAAGTGACTTTCCCAAAGTCACACAGCTGAATATTGGCAGAGCCAGGATTTGAACCCATGACCTCTGACTCCAAAGCCCATGCTCTTTCCACTGAGCCAGGCTGCTTCTCTAATATATATACATCTATTCCTCGCAGACCCTTAATTCTATATAACCCAAACGGAGCAATCCATAGGAAGCTATTTTCAATATTTCTTAATGATAATTACCAAATTCCCAAATATTTTAGATTCATTATATATGGAACTAGAACTACTGTTTGTTTTCAAAGTTTATGGTAAGAATGATGAGGTCTGATCCATGTGAATATGCCTGAAAATGAGGCTGACAAAAAAATTATGTATTATCATCACTGTTTTGCACTCTGTGAACATAACTGAGGTCCTGGCTTCATTAATGTATTTGTCCCAGGCCTCTACCTGGGCAAAATTTTGGACAGAAACCCTCCATGACTGTAAGCTGTGAAAAATCTTCTTTCTCCTCTTCCCTACAACAGGATTCCATATTTCCCTGACAGAATTAATGTTTTAGAAGAAGGTGCGGGGAAAAAAAAATAATCTTTGGGGCTTACTGTAACCTCAGACCATTGTAATAATAATAATAATGATAATAATGGCATTTGTTAAGTGCTTACTATGTGCAAAGCACTGTTCTAAGCGCTGGGGGGGATACAAGGTGATCAGGTTGTCCCACATGGTGCTCACAGTCTTTATCCCCATTTTACAGATGAGGTAACTGAGGCCCAAAGAAGTTAAGTGACTTGCCCAAAGTCACACAGCTGACAAGTGGTGGATCGTGGATTAGAACCCATGACCTCTGGCTCCCATCCCATGCTCTTTCCACTGAGCCACGCTGCTTCTTGTTGTAGGAACCATTGTAGAAAATTTTCATGTTTTCAGTGGTCCGAACCAAACATAATTGTCTTTAAATCACTATTTCTTTTATACAGTAGAGGGTGTAGAGGGTATAAATGGGAAGCATCATGGCCTAGTGTACACAGCACAGGCGTTGGACTCGGAAGGATGCAGGTTTTAATTCCAGCCCTGCCACATGTCTGTGCTCTGTGATGTTGGGGAAGTCACTTCACTTTTCTGTGCCTCATTCACTTCATCTGTAAAATGGGAATTAACACTGTGATCCACGTGTCCAACCTGATTAGCTTGTATCTACCCCAACACTGAGTATGGTTCCTAGCACACAGTAAGCACTTAAATAATACCGTAAAAAAAGGGTGATTTAGGACAGTAATGAAACGATCATTGCCATAGAGTACTGTTGCATTTTTTATTATTGAGAAAAGTTTTAATGTATATGTTATAGAAATTGTTTTAATTTCATAGTATATTATTTCCCTCTTAAACAGATTTAATTTCATTCAATAAAGATTAGGCTGGGTAGGGAGAAACTTCTAAAGTATATGAAAATACTCACACAACCCCACATTATTGTGAAATTTTAAAACAGGTTCTGCGACTATTTTTGCTGAGGATTATAGTTGGTGGCCATGAGAATGGGCTTTCCTTTACGGGAGGTTGTGAAATATCCTTTCAAGAAGATCTTGTTTTGTTCTCCGTCTCCCCTTTCTAGACTGTGGGGCTGTTGCTGGGCAAGACCGTCTCCATATGTTGCCAACTTGTACTTCCCAAGCGCTTACTACAGTGCTCTGGACACAGTAAGCGCTCAATAAATATGACTGAATGAATGAATGAATCTTTTGAGAACCCTATAGATACCCATCTGTCCAGTATATTTGAGCCCTGTCTGGAGGCAGGGGGATGAGCTACTTGACTCCAGAGGCGATAGCCTTCACTTCTGAAGCAAACTCAAACAACAGATCCCTCGGTTTTCCAAACACTACTTCAAAAACAGTTCATTTTAAATGCATTCTATCACAGTGATCGACAACGGGGCTGCTGTTACAACTTCCTAAGGAAATGCTGAATGGAGCTATTGTTTTAGAGCATTATATGAAAATGTTTGCTTCATATGCATGTGTCAGGTAGCCTACACTGTCATACACTTAAGAGTGGCTGAAAAGACCAGTTTGGGACTTACAATCCCCGTGGCACCACACTGTGCATAAGTGCTGGTGAGTATAGTGTCTGGCATGATGATGATGATGACTGTGGCATTTGTTAAGCATTTACGATGTGCTAAACACTGTTCTAAGAACTGAGTTCGATAAAAGGAAATCAGGTAATGATAATAACAGTGATTATGATATTTGTTAAGTGCTTACTATGTGCCAAGCACTGTTCTAAGCACTAGGAGAGATACAAGGTAATCAAGTTGTGCCACGTGGGGCTCAAAGTCTTACTCTCCTCATTTTACAGATGAGGTAACTGAGGCACAGAGAAGTAGTGTGACTTGTCCCAGGTCACACAGGAGACATGTGGCAGAACTGGGATTGGAATCCACGTCCTCTGACTTCCAGGACCGTGCTCTTTCCACTGAACTGCCCTGCTTCCCAACGTGTTTTGGGGGTTTGCCCCAACTCTACATTATCACACCAATTACATACTCAATTCAACTAGCTCTCCT
Source organism: Tachyglossus aculeatus (assembly GCF_015852505.1). NCBI lineage: Eukaryota > Metazoa > Chordata > Mammalia > Monotremata > Tachyglossidae > Tachyglossus > Tachyglossus aculeatus. The sequence continues at coordinate 128,624,942 of NC_052067.1, read as the reverse complement.
GGAAAAAAAATAGTTTTAAAGGTAAGTTTTTTTCATTTCATAACCAAGGTGTAATAAAACCATTTACCAATTAAAACTTAGCATGAAAACTTAGACAATTTTAACCTTCAAAAATCCAGGGAAAAAACCCCACACCAGCCACGTTATGTACTTGTTTTATCCACTATGAGGGTCACTGAAGCTGCTGCCACTATCCTTATCCAAGGGAAAAATGCACTATTCCTTCAATTGTACTTATTGAATGCTTACTGTTTGATGAGCACTGTATGAAGCTCTTGGGAATGACACCCATTCGAGCAAGAAACAGACAGAAAAAGGAAAGAAGCAAATCCACGACACTGAATATTTTACTTTCCCTTTTACTGTTCGTCTGCTTGTACTCTGTGTTCTGACGAGAATGTTAATTGGTCTAGAAAACTAAATAAAATTAACTAGCCATATTAATTAAAAAGTATCATTTTCCTCTCTATGGAATTCCAACTTCAATAGCTGAATATACTGAATATTCGTAATATCAATCAGACAATGATATTTATTGGGTGTTTACTGAACACTTGGGAAAGCGTAATACAGAGTTTATAGACACAAACCTTGTCCGCAAGGAGCTTACAGACTAGAAGAAGAGATAGGCATTAATATAAATAAATTATGGATACATTCATAGGTGTTGTGGGGCTGAGATTGGAGTGAATATTGAGTGCTAAGAGGGTACGGATATAAGTGCATTTACTTAATATACTGGCACTAAATATATTTAAACATGAAATATACTTAAATATACTTCTGAAATAGGGGTACAGTTAATTGTCAAAGGTCTTTTAAACAATATTTTTAGCAATAGTTCCCAATTTTAATACAATAGGAACACCCATTCCTAATAGTCCCCCTAAACTTTTTTTATTATTTTTCCAACTTGACTTGAGAATCAATATTCACTTCTAATCACTATTTATTTCGTCTACTTTTCAGTCTGCTACTATTTTAGGATTAAGACTAAACCGTGCAATTTCTATTTTTTTTTTTTATGGGTTAGTCTAAATGTTACCATGTTGAAAAAAGCTTACTCACAGGAGAAAGCAAAAGTTTCAGATTTGTGCCAAAGTTCAGAGTTCAACCCAATTACAAAATTCATATTGTGAAACAGTGCAAAGAATGTGGCCACATCTCTGTCACCAGAAACCACACACCTAAATGGCCAGCGAGATCCTAAATCTCAATTTGAAAGAAGAATTGCAGAGCAATTCTTATTGTGTCCCATGTCCTTGAGCTGTGGCAGCTGGGACCTCTTAGTGGCTCCCAAAGAATCTTTGTTCCTTATCCCTAATTCCTGGTAAAAGGTGGCTGAAGGTCCTGAGCTGATGTGTAGAGAGCAAAATCTGCTCCAAACCCCAAAATCTGGTTCTTAATGTTGCTAACAATAATTAAGGCTAGTTGATGTCCTCAACTGTTCTCAACTCATACGTTTTTCACCCTCCTAATGCACACCTCTCCCTCCACTCCAATACCACCAGACTACAATTCTCCCCATCTTCAAAACCCTCCTAAAACCCCACCTCCTCCAGGAAGCCTTCACCAGTTAACTACCACCTTATTCACGTCAACCTAGAAGATACCCTTAGTGCTTACGTAGTTATATAATAATAGTGATATTTGTAAAGTGTTTACTATGTACCAAACTCTATACTAAGCATGGGGATCAGGTCCCACATGGGGCTTTCAGTCTAGGTTAGAGGAAGAACAAGTATTGAATCCTCAGAGAAATTAAGTGACTTGCCCAAGGTCACACAGCAGATAAGTGGAGCTGGATTAGAATCTAGTTCCTCTGACTCCCAAGTCTATGCTCTTTCCACTTGGCCACAACGCAGAGAAGTAGCATGGTTCAGTGGAAAAGAGCACGGGTTTGGAGTCAGAGGTCCATGGGTTCAAATCCTGGCTCCGCCAATGGTCAGCTGTGTGACTTTGGGCAAGTCACTTAACTTCTCTGGGCCTCAGTTACCTTATCTGTAAAATGGGGATTAGGACTATGAGCCCCACATGGGACAACCTGATCACCTTGAAAACTCCCCAGCGCTTAGAACAGTGCTTTGCACATAGTAAGCGCTTAATCAATGCCATTACTATTATTATTATTATTATAGTTATTCATTAGCAGAAGCAGTGTGAACTAGTGGAAAGAGCATAGGCTTTGGGGTAAGAGGATGTGGGTTCTAATCCCGGCTCTGCCACATGTCTGCTGCATGACCTTGGGTAAGTCACTTATCCTCTCTTGGACTCAGTTACCTCACCCATAAAATGGGGATTAAGACTGTATGCTCCATGTAGGATAGGGCCTCTGTCCAACCCGATTGCCTTGTATCTACCCCAGTTTTTAGAACAGTGCTTGACAAATAGTAAGAGCTTAACAAATACCACAGTTATTATTGATACATAGTATATATGCATATTGAATATTTATATGTTTATTGGAATTCTAAAGGTTCCTTTGGACATAAAAGGGTTTTGTCAGCAGTGTCCATATGTATATACCTCACAATGTGCAACCCCCCTACTTGTTTGCTTACTTACTGCATCCGCTGCCCCAGTGAGAACACTACTGACAAGGATGAGAGTGAATTACGCTGTGCAAACCACTAGTCCTGTAATCATCAACTTCAGGCAGGTTCTCGGTCCCCAAGTCTTTGTGACTGGACTGAGGTCTCTGCCTCACTTTAAGGAGAAACCCCATCATCACAGTCAATTATTTATTTGGCTCTTTCATCCTATGTTCTCCTACTACCATTTAGACCTTTGTTCTTCCTCCTGCTTCCACGATTAGCAAAACTGTTTTTGTCTTGCTTCCCCATTAGATTGTAAACACCTTGAAGTTAGGCCACAGGTGCCTTGCCACTGCTGAACTCTCAGAAGCACTTTGTACAGAGATCTGCATTTTAGGAGGCTCGCATAAATATCAGCGCTTGGTTGACTCGCTGTAAGGCAAATCAACCACATGATCTACTATATTACTACAGAATGCACCTCAAAATTTCGAATTTTATCACAACCAAAATCACATCTAACTTGGAGAGAACTGGCTTGGAAAAGCTCAAGGGTTAAGAAATAGGGATTCAGGCTTCTCTCGTTCAGATTTCTCCAACTGGGTCTCTATCTTATCCCCGTGCTGGTCCTCAGCTAGGCTTTCTGAAGCTGGCTCTCAGGCAGGCAGTGATCTCACCCATCATCATCATCAATCAATCGATCATTGGCATTACTGAGCACTTACTATGTGCAGAGCACTGTACTAAGTGCTTCAGAGAGCACAATACTCACAAAGGACTGACAGGCATGCTCTCCATCGTCAGGCCCACTGGTCAAAAGTTGGCCCTGAAATGATTTTGGTTGATCACTTTGAACAAGTATCAGAGTCACTGACCAATACACATCCTGTCCTGGGCTCTCAAGGAATGGGGGACAGGGTAGTGAGGGCAATTCGGAGACACAATTAGTCCAGTGACCCAGCTCTCTACAGCAGGGTTTCCAACTGGCTCTGTGGCTTCTTCTTTCCAATAACTGTGGTATTTGTTAAATGCTTACTATGTGCCAGCCACTGTACTAAGTCTTGGGGTAGATAAAAGCAAATCAGTTTGGGCACAGTCCCTATCCCACACCAGACATCACACAGTCTTAATCCCCATTTTGACAGATAAGGTAACTGAGGCACAAAGAAGTTAAATGACTTGCCAAAGGTCGCACAGTAGACAAGTGGAGGGGCCTGGGTTAGAGCCCTAGGTCCTTCTGGCTCCCAGGCCCGTGCTCTATCCATTAGGCCATGCTGCTTCTTGTTCCCTAGCATGATTATTCCCAATGATCTTTCCCACTACAAGATTTTTGAAGGCAAGGATCTTTACTTCTAGTGAATTCTCTCAAACATTTAGAACAGTGCCTTGCACACAGTAGGCACTCCAAAAACACTACTGATTAACTCAACATGTACAAGACTGAGCTCCTTATCTTCCCTCCCAAACCCTGTCCTCTCCCTAACTCTCCCATCACTGTGGATGGCACAACCATTCTTCCCATCTCACAAGTCCGCAACTTTGGTGTCATCCTTGACTCCAGTCTCTCATTCACCCCTCACATCCAAGCCGTCACCAAAACCTGTCGGTCTCACCTTCACAACATCACCAAGATCCACCCTTTCCTCTCCATCCAAACCGCTACCATATCAGTACAATCACTCATCCTATCCTGAACTGATTACTGCATCAGCCTCATTTCTGACCTCCCAACCACCCGTCTCTCCCCACTTCAGTCCATACTTCACTCTGCTGCCCGGATTATCTTTCTACAGAAACATTCTGGTCAGGCCACCTCCCTCCTCAAAAATCTCTGGTGGTTGCCTATCAATCTGCATATCAAATAAAAACTACTCATTATTGGCTTCAAAGCTGTCCATCACCTTGCCCCCTCCTACCTCACCTCCCTCTCTCCTTCTACATCCCAGTCTGCACACTCCACTCCTCTGGTGATAACCTCCTCACTGTGCCTCGATCTTGCCTGACCCATCGACCTCTGGCCAACATGCTACCACTGACCCGGAACACTCTCCCTATTCAAATCTGCCAAACAATCACTCTTCCCCGCTTCAATGCCCTACTGAAGGCTCACCTCCTCCAAGAGGCCTTCTCAACCAAGCCCCCCTTGTCCTCAACTCCCACAACTTCCACGTCACCTTAACTCGCTCCCTTTGCTCTTCCCCGCTTTCCCGCCCCACAGCACTTATGTATATATGTATATATATCTATAATTCTATTTATTCATATTGATGCCTATTTACTTGTTTTGATGTCTGTATCCCCATTTTTAGACTGTAAGCCCCATGTGGGCATGGATTGTTTGTCTCTATTGCCGAACTGCACTTTCCAAGTGCTTAGTACAGTGCTTTGCACACAGTAAGTGCTCAATATATACGATTGAATGAATGAATGAATACTACTTTGGATGTCAAATTCACTCATTCATTCAATCTTATTGATTGAGTGCTTACTCTGTGCAGAGCACTGTACTAAGCGCTTCCCACAGAGGCTACTGTCTGAGCCTAATTCAATTTTATTCTATTAGTACCTATGACTGAAGAATGTTAGATTAGCGATCCAAACAGTCACTGAGGTTTATAAGTAGTGTGCAGGATGATTATTTACAGGTTGCTAGGGATAATTACAAATGCCCAAACTCACCTGTGATTTCAAGTCCTCTGGCTGGGAAATATTTCTCATTTCTGAGGAGACAGAAGCTTTAATGGGGTCAAGGAGAGAAGTCAACTCTGATGTAGCAAAAGAATATTCTCTAGTCTGGTCTTGGGAAATGGAAGTGACAAAAGGTGGAGGAGATGGCATTCTATTCTCTTGACCTTTTGTTCCCTCATCCTCATCACGTTTTGTAGTCGAGCTGGACAGAAATGGGTCTGAAGTTGGTTTTGAAGAGGAGATATTTGCTGTACTATTTGGAGAACTCTTGGTTCTTTCTGAATTTCCATTATACTTCCAGGCATCATCCATCTAAAATGAAACCATAGTCATTATGTTCACATACTCTTGAATCTTCTCCTATCTTATCTACTCTCTTCACCCACTAGACTTTAGCTCACACTATTCTTTCCTTCCAAGCCCATCTTCTTACTGTAACCCATTCTCGACCCCCCCACCTCCATCCCCTTCTTCAATCTGTTCCCAAATATGAAACTCCCTGCTCCTCAAATATGCCGGACCATAGTTCTCCCCATCTTCCGAGCCCTCTTAAAATCCCAATTCCTCCAGGAAGCCTTCCCAATTAACCTCCAACACCCCCAAAATAAGTGAACATTATCCACTCTGTTACTTCAAATGGATAGTCTTGTGTTATCACGTAGTTCTTGTTTTCTCCTGTTCCCATTATTTGTGAACAAATGTGTCGACAAATTCATAATATTGTAACTTCCTCTAGGGCAGAGAACATATGGTTTTCTCTTGCTCTACTCTCCAAAGCACATTGTTTTGAATAAAGTAGGCATGCAATACAAAACTCTGATTGTTTGATTCTCTTTTTTTGCCTTTTTCCCATCTAAATTTTAACATTCCCTGTCCTAGCAGTGTGTAAGAGCTTGAATGCAAATCCTACTTTGCCTTTATTCTTCTCTTTCCTGCTACTCTGCCATCACACATATCAGGTGCTCATTACTATTTATATTTGCAGAGACAACTGATGCCCTACCTGGAAATTTTTAATATGGATGAAAATGTGTATTCTCCAAGATTTTATTTTTTAGTAAAAATGTAATGCTATTAGGATTCTATAATACAAAAACCTACGGGAAAAAAATTCTGATTTCCCAAAATCAGCTCGATATGATCAAGTGGAAACACACTTCCTCAAGAAATCACATGATAAATTGTTAGTTTTGAAAACCAGGCAACGTTTATATTCAAAGTTCCGACTTTCCCTTGTAATCTACTTAATGTTCATCTTCCAAACAATGCCACTCTACTCTCATAGATGTCAGAGCAGATTTGAAGCATAGAATTTCAATTAAAACTCCAGTATCACAGTAAACCTACTGTAACTATATATTTGTAGTTACGCACCCGCATGGTAATACAAAATTGTACAGAAGTTCACTGTCAAGTCATAATTCAGGAAAACTCGCAATTATTAAGAATGCAGAGGGTTTTACCGTATAGGATCTGGGCAGCGAGGAGATTCCTCTCGACTGGGAACCAAAAGGTCTTGGGGTGACCACAGACGTTAACCTAGATGTATCGGTTTTCTGGTAACTTCTAGGGAGAGAAGCTGAAACTCTAGCTGATCCCATTTGCGAACTCAGTGAATGGAGAGAAGACAAAGAGGCTGAACTCCGCTCTCCTGACAGGCTTTGGGGAGGAAGCTGAAATTCAGCTGTTGCAGAGTTCTCCATCTTGGAAAGGTCTGAAGGCTCCTCTTTACCACTTTCTGCAGGGAAAGTGGCTTCCTTCTCCTTCTTTCTCTCACTGACTTCTCTCGCCCCGACTTGTGCAGGGAACGGAGCTTCTTCAGTGAAAATGTCATCGTTAGAAGAGTACATCCTCCCGTGCTCGAGTCTTCTCTGCCTCTCACTGTTGGATTCTTCTCCTCTTGTTTCCCTTATGCAAAAATAATTTGTTACCACACAACCTCTGACCAACCGTGTGGGAAGGTAGAGTCAAAGGGCTTACTCAGGTAGCAGGCTAAACAAAATGTGAACTGCTCCTTTCATAAAAAATTCAAACTCTTCTCCAGGAGGTGACAAGGGAGAGGGCTAGCCACAAAGCAGTTTTCCTTTCAAGCCACAAGTTAAAAGTGGCCTGAAACTGCTTATATTCTCAAATTCTAAATATTTACCAAGGTTGATCACTGTTTCAGTGAAAACATTTCCTGGATGATTTTAAATACTTCAAGAGCTAGAGCACGTTGTGTTTGTTTATTTTTGGTTTAAGGCACTATAGGATTCTTTTCAGCATTTTTTTCTAAAGCCCACATCTTAATTGATAAATGGCCACAACATCAGTATTTTTTTACTGACAGCTGTAAGCACAGCTTTGGGATGTTTTTTAATGAGTTCATTTTTTTGACCCACATTTTCTAATGACAACTGCTGTTTCGAAGCTTCTATTACAGGCACGTAGGTATCTCATTTCACATATTTGAAGAGGAGTTCAATGCAAAATAATTACAGATTCAAATGTTTCATTATCATTCAAAGGGGGTTAATGAGGGAACTTGCATTATTAAACGCCCTCATACACTTCAGAATGTAGCACACCACTTTGTAGTTTACCTTATTAAGTTTAGATGAACAGCTCGGTGTATGAATACTTGTTTACCTTGGCCACAAAGAGGGTTTTGTTAAATATTAACTGACAGCTTACTTCCTTTCTTACATTATTCTTTAGACATATTTACCTTGCTATCTGGCCTATAAATTCCATTGAGTTTCTTTCACTAACAGTAAGCATTTAAATTTAAATGTGACCTTTCTCTTCCGATGTTTTGTAAAACACAGGGAAACACTGACTTCTGCTAATTTTTTAGAGGAAAATTGCTATTGTATTTCAGTCAGTAGTATTTATTGTGGGCCTGTTAAAATGTGAAGAAAGATCGCATTAGCCATTAAATCGTATTTATCAGTAATCACATTTTTCAGTTAAGGATATAATTTCAGATAGATTTAACAGATTTACTCTAAATGTATGTACACATTCATCTATGGATTATAGATGCAACTAAGCAGAATCATACACAGTACGTTTATTCAGATACTACTGTTCATAGCAATCGTGTACATGAGGCAGCAATTGTATTTTGAAATACTTTTACAATTATATGAGCTGACCTTACGATTTAAATTAACATTAAAATAAACAACTATTTTTAAAAGGAAAAATCAGAATTAGATTTTTTTTTAAATCAGCAGCTCAAGTTAAACTTGTTGAATCTTATGTCGTGAAGAATCAGTTTAGGAAAAACAAGCAATCTAGTGTTCATTACCTTGCTTGCTGCATTTCTTTGAATGTTTTAGGGTTTCTCTCAGTCTTCTCAAGCACTTGCTTCTCAATTTCTTCTCTCTCTTCCTTTTTCTTCTGCAGATCTGATGTATAACTTTTTCTGCGATTTTTCCATTTTGCCAGGTCCTACCACAGAAATGGCATTAGCACAGTACACCTCCCTTTCTAATCCTCTGTTTAAAAGCAACTGAGAGTATCAGTGTATCCCATTACATAGCCCAAACTGTTCACTCTATATGCCAAAGTGTCCTAATTTTGCTTTATAGAGCCAGCGCTTCTGTGCCAATACTTGATCTCATCTGTCTCCCTGCAAAACCTGACCTAAATGTTTCTACTTAGACCCTACTTCTCTTTGAGTGTTAAAGTGGTCTTACGGCTTGAAATGATACACGAAGTCAGAAGGGCCCAAACTTCAAACCAACATTCCATTTCATCATGAGGCAGCAGAAAGGTTTTAATTGAACTCCAAACAGTTGAACTGTTCAATAATAAACTGGTGCTGAGAGCTCAAAAGGTGGCAAAGTGATAGTCCGGTCTCTGTCATTCAGGAAAATACTAGGGACATTCATCACCATTCTGTCAATCCACCACCCTCACGCACAGCAACATCTAGAGAAGCAGCAAGGCCTAGTGGAAAGAGTACGTGCCTGGAAGTGAGAGAATCCAGGTTCGATTCCTGGCTCTGTCTCTTGCTTGCTGTGAGACCTTGGGCAATCATTTAACCTCTCTGGGCCTCAGTTCCCTCATCTGCAAAATGGGGGTTAAATACTGATCTCCCTTCTCCTTAGACTGTGATCCCCACATGGGACAGGGACTATGTCCGCCCTGATTAACCTGCATCTACCCCAGCTCTTATTACAGTGTATGAAGGCACATCTCCTCCAAGAAGCCTTCCCTGACTAAGCCCTCCTCTCCTCTTCTCCCACTCCCTTCTGCATCACTCTGACTCACTGCCCGCATTCATCCTCCCTCCCAGCCCCACAGCACATATGTATATATCTGCTATTCATTTATTTATTTGTATTAATGTCCGTCTCCCCCTCTAGACTGTGAGCTCATGGTGGGCAGGTAATGTGTCTGTTTGTTGTTGTATTGTACTCTCCCAAATGCTTAGTACAGTGCTTTGCACACAGTAAGCGCTCAATAAATTTGATGACCCAAATACAATGACCCAAAGTCAGCACTTAACAAATACTGCCATTATTATTATTATTTGGATCTAATCCGTCTGCCAAAGTGGCCGTTAGTTCAGGACCTGGCAGGACCACTGGAAGAATGTAGGTCTGGTCAAAAGAAGTCTAGAGGATGTTCAGGATGGGTAAGTCCAAAGACTAGGCTGGATTTGAGTTTGCTCGAAAAGACTGAGAAACCAAGCCAAGTTTCTGGAGCCCACAGGAACAGAGCAAACTTAGAACCAATTCTCCTAGTGTCACCCCATGCCAGTCCGGAGCCCTCACTGGCATAGACTCGCACCCCTAGAGGAGCATCATCACCACCGGAACAGCACAGTGGGTGAACCAAAACACCCTTAGCCCGATGAGACCAATGGGCATAAGGTTATACAACTTGAAGTATTTAATTTATTTTATTTTCAATCGTATTTCTTAAGTACTTACTATGTGCCAGACACTGTACTAAGCAAGATAAGCAGATGTCCCACACAGGGCTCACAGTTTTTATCTCCAGTCTACAGATCAGGTAACTGAGGCACAGAGAAGTGACTTGCCCAAGGTCACAACGCTAACAAGTGGGAGAGCCGGGATTGGAACCCAGGTCCTTCTGAATCCCAGGCCCACGCGCTACCCATTGGGCCATTCAAGTTGTCGCATGTGTCCTGGAATTGCATACGCCGGATGACGGAGACAGATGCTTGGATGTAAAGGATAATCAGGACGTGAATTTATTTATCTGCCAGGTAGCAATGTTAAATTTGGGTCTGGCTAGTATTCCCACATCAAATTTCTTTCAAACGTTGCTCTGCAAAACTGCATGTGGACATATGATAACCTGCTGGAAGTGAAACTTGCTGGTAATTAAAAAAACACATGTAGAATTTGGAACTAGAAGTGTATTAGGGTACCTACATAAGCTTCCAAATATATTGTAGCTCCATCTCAAACGACTCAGCTTCCCTGGCTCCATCCAGGCCCAGATTCAGACATTTGGCCATTGTGAGGCAAGGAAAAATGAGCCACCCCCTCCTGCAAGCTGCGTGCACATGAAGCGTAGCTTGATGTTATAGCAAAGTCTGTCCAAGCCCCCAAACCCAGAACATTTCTTCTGGGGGGTTCCTTGCTATACTCTTCTTGCTCCAGAATAATAAATGATGATGATATTTACTAAATCCTTTAACTGTGTGCCAAACACTGTACTAAGAGCTAAAGCAGATACAAGACGAACAGGTTCGACACAGTCCCTTGTCCCACAAGGGACTCAAAGTCTGTTGGGGCTGGAGAAGAGACACTGAATCTCCATTTTACAGATGATTGAGGGCCAGACTTGGTAGGTGACTTGCCCAAGGTCACAGAGTAGTCATGTGGCAGAGCTTGGATTAGAACCCAGGTCTCCCAACTCCTAGGTCCGAGCACGTTTCCACTAGACCGTACTCCTTCCCTGTATTTTCCACCCAGGATCTCCTTGCAAGCAGGGTATTTTTTGTTTCAATGAAATTTGTTAAGAACTTACTATGTGCCAGGCACTGTACTAAGTGATGGGGTAGACCCATGTTTCTCAGGTTACATGGTCCATCTCCCACATGGGCCTCACAGTCTGCATCACCATTTCCCAGATGAGGTAACTGAGGCACAAAGAACTGAAGTGTCTTGCCCAAGGTCACACAGCTGGCAAGTTGGGCTGCCGGGATTAGAATCCAGTACTTTCTGGCTTCCAAGCCCGTGCTCTATCCACTAGCCCACCCTGTTTCTTCAGCTTCGGATGGCCTGAGCCTCTTTGAGTTTTCAACCACCACGGCTCACTCCAGCGAGCCTATTCTCAGGCAATGCCTCACTCGCCTGTCATCCGAGGCCAGCCCTGGCCTCATCTTCTTCACATTTTCATACATGTCAAGTTTTCCCTAGATGTTACTTGAACCTTTCTTCCCCCTCTAGGGTCAGCGTGGCTTAATGGATACAACACACCCACTGTTGGGTAGGGACTGTCCCTATATGTTGCCAACTTGTACTTCCCAAGCGCTTGGTACAGTGCTCTGCACACAGTAAGCGCTCAACAAATACGATTGATTGATTGATTGATTGATTCTAACCCTAGTTCAGCCACTTGTCCGCTGCGTGGCCTTGGGGATGTCATTTAACTTCCCTAGGCCTCAGTTACCTCATTTGTAAATGGGGATTAAGAGCTTGAGCCCCATGAGGAACAGGGACTTTGTTCAACCTAATTAACTTGTATCTACTCCAGCACTTAGAACAGTGCTTGGCACATAGTAAATGCTCAATAAGTACCATTATTATTATTATTGTTGTTATTATTAGTCATCCAAAAGGTAGTTTACATTCATATGGCCTTTGATGTCAACTTCTCATCATTTTCATTTGTTCCCATCCACCCACTTCTTTCCAGACACAATCAGGAGGAAATATACATCATGACTCCCAACCCACGTTGCTAAGGTCTCAGAGATAAGGATTACCCCTGGACCAGGAATTCTAAAGAGCACTCCGAACAGGGGGTGGGGTTGGGGGGCAGATCTTTGCTTCCAGACGAGTGGATGATGTGGTCTAGTATCACTCGTGTCCCATGGCTTAATGAATACAGCACAGGCCTAGGAGTCAAAAGGACCCAGTTCTAATCACATTTTTTTTCCATTTTTCTCCTGGTACCTTGGGCAAGTCACTTCTCTGTGCCTCATTTACCTCATCTGTAAAATGGGGATGAAGGCTGTGAGCCCCATGTAGGACAGGGACTGTGTCCAACCTGATTAACTTGCATATGACCCAGTACTTAGAACAGTGAAAGAAGATGAAAGAAGAAGAAAGAAGAAAGAGAAGGAGAGGGAGAGGGAGAGGGAGAAGAAAGGGAATGAAAGCGATAAACACACATCTGAACACAACTATGTGTACCTGTGACCAAATGTTCATCAGTAAAGCTACTTACATCTTGCCATTGTTGATCTTGTTCTTGTAGCTGGGTTTTTAATTTTTGCATCTCCTCATAACGCAAATGGCGCAGGTTCTGCACCTCTTCCGCATTGACATCACTCATAGATTTACTCCTAGGATACAAAATACACTCACACTGAAAGAAAAGCTCACATTACCCAAGTCAGATGTTAGAAGACCAGCTTTCGATGAGGAAGCAGGAGCTGAATGCCTCAATTTGTACCTGGGATGGGAGCCCCGCTTTTGTGTCTCCTTTATTCCCCCAGGCCCCAGACTCACTCCTTACCCAGTACCAACTCCTCTTGCTTTCCCTCAGGTGTGGGGGAGGAGAGAGATGGAAGGAGATGAAAATGGTGGTGGTGGAGACAGTAGCAGCTTTTCATTCCATGGTCCACCCTCACCTGCCCACTTGGGTCTTTGGTTTTCCAGTAATTGGGCAGAATTGAACCAAGACTGGATTGCACACTCATTGTGGGCAGGAAATATGTCTGTTTATTGTGATATTGTCCTCTCCCAAGAGCTCAGTACAGTGCTCTGCACCCAGTAAGTGCTCAATAAATATGACTGATTGGCAAGACACTGGCCAGCAGCCCTCCGTTGATCTTCAGACAGCTAGGCTGTTGCAGTGAACAGAACAAAGGGCCATAGTAGCAGCAGCTGAGGGGTCAGGATGAGGTGGAGAAATTCCGTTACATCAATGGTCCCTTGGTCCAAGTGCAATCAATTGAATCAATTTCATTTACTGACTACATACTGCGTGCAGAACACTGTATTAAGCACTCGGAAGGGTTGGATCAACTCAGGAACCTACACTTGGGGACCTCCTTTGAGTCGGAGGAAAGAGAATGGAAATTTACCCCTCCTCCTCTAACTCCGGAGGACCCTAATAAGGTGGTTGAAGTGTGGGGCAAAGAAAGGGAGTAGTTACTTTGGGTCCTTTCCTTCTCCTCATCCAGATATATCACTACATTTAAATGCTTGTTAGATCATCTTGGTATTAAACAAATACCTTCACATCTAGAGAGAGAAAATTGGTATCATTCTGAAAACAGAGAACTAGAATCTAGCACAAAGAACACGTGTGAAATCTGCTTCTAAAAATAGTTCAGTCCGCTAGAAAGGTTGATGTAGACCACTTTTCAAATGGTCCTAACTAAATTTGCAATATTTGAGAAAATATTTCTTATATTGGAACATCAAATATCAGCACATTTCTTCTCCGCCTGCCACCTAAAAGGAGATTCTTTAAAGGTGTGGCTTCTCTTTCAGGGTACTCAAACACTTGAGTGATTATCTGATATTTCTACTCAAGTTCTACTGGGGTTCAGGGCCTGAAAATCCACTAATAGTTTTTTTTAGCTCACAGATGAGGTAAATGAGGTTTAGAGAGTTAAGTGAGTTGACCAGGGTCACACACTCTCCCAAGCGCTCTGCACACAGAAGTGCTCAATAAATATGATTGAATGAATGAAATGTTGCTTCTACATGGTTTTAAATGAGGCTTCAATAGGATCAGGAACGCATACTGTGCCTGCTCATGTTTAAAACGCTTCAACCAACAGTGGGGAGACTCCTTCTGGCACACAGCAGACCCCAAAGAGTTCAGGCATAAGAGCTAAGGAACAGCCCAACTCCAGGATCCAGAAAAAGGTTTGGCTCCAAAATAGTCTCATAATTTGGGGCAAGACTGTGATGAACTTGGAGAGATAATAACAGAATAAAGCATCCCTGTATTTGAGGAACTGCTATTAAGATTTCCGTCCTCAAAATGGGGAAGGATTACAGCAGTTCAGAATGTTCTTCCTTGACAGAGAGGAAGCAGTACACAAAGACAGGCCATTTGCATAAGTTACAATTCCATTTCTAAAAGTATCCTTTGAATCTCTATCCCTTACACTTTACTTCACAGTCCACCCAAAGGTCATATTTTCAGAGAAGTCTATCATTTCTGTCTTTTGGTATAAATGAATGTTAATTATTTCAGAATTGAATTCAAGGAGATTCACAGACGGTGACTAGGGTGGGTGAGATCAATCTATCAGAGGTATTTACTGAACACTTACTGTGTGCAGAGCACTGTTCTAAGCACTGGGTAGATACAAGATAGTCGGGTTGGACACAGTCCCAGTCCCACATAGGGTACTCTCTTGGGAGAGTAGTACAACTTGTACTTCCCAAGCGTTTAGTACAGTGCTCTGCACACAGTAAGCGCTCAATACATACAATTGATTGATTGATTAATAATAATAGTAATAACGATGATAGCATTTATTAAGTACTTACTATGTGCAAAGCAATGTTTTAAGCGCTGGGGAGGTTACAAGGTGATAAGGTTGTCCCACGGGGGGCTCACAGTCTTAATCCCCATTTTACAGATGAGGTAACTGAGGCACAGAGAAGTTAAGTGACTTGCCCAAAGTCACACAGCTGACAATTGGCGGAGCTGGTATTTGAACCCATCACCTCTGACTCCAAAGCCCGCGCTCTTTCCACTGAGCCCCGCTGCTTCTCTACAGAGAGTACAGTACAACTGAGTGGGTAGACAGGCTCTCTGGCAAGAAAGAGTCCTCTGCTTTACAAATGTGTTGCCACAACTGTATCATCAGGTTTTTACCCCAAAATGGAAAAACTTTTCCAGGTTAAGTTTTTGCCGCAGACAGTCATTCTTCTGGGAGGGCAAAGCAGGCAAATCAGCCAGTTTCTGAAACTCCTCCTTTCCACTGGGAGTGAAAGAGTCCCATGAGGTAGAGTACCTGAGGGGGCACTCCCAGCCTTCCTCCCTCTTCCCAAAGGAATGAATTTTGGCAACTTGGGATGGGGAGTATAAAAAGACCAGAACAACCCCTGCTATCTGCTCCTTAAACCACTGTCCTCCACGGACAGAGCTGGGGTCAGTGTCGGAACCAGGAACCAATCAATCAATCAATCAATCAATCGTATTTATTGAGCGCTTACTGTGTGCAGAGCACTGTACTAAGCGCTTGGGAAATACCAGTTGGACCACTACATCTTGGGTTCAGATCCGGGAAGGGAAGCATTCAAAGAAGCAGAACTGCTCACGTGGCAGGAAACTCTGCTCTCTTTTATGTTCCCCTGTCCCCAACCTCAAGTCTGGGATTTCCCAATTAAGTCACACCTGGAGCCCCTCAACTTTTTATACTAGTTTGGCACAAATGTGCAAAGTTATTTATGCATTTCTGGAAAACGTGTATCTAAACTTTGGAGCTTTGTAAATATAGACTCCTCCTGACCAATCATTTGCTGGCTCTCTGATGAAGTTCAAAGTAAGGACATGATTATTTATGTTTGCAACTGAAACATCTCATTTCCAAAGCTAAAGGCAAGATTATTAATTTACTACGTCTCCTCTGGGAAGCTAACTGATTCTGCTTTTGATTATGTAAGTCTTGACTCAAAGACATTTTTACATATATATTTTGATTTTGTATGTTCTATTTTGCAAAATTGGTTTATGTTAATCTAGTATTAAACATATGTGTCTTCATTATGTCACATTCTAAATTCACCTTAAAGTAATCCTTAACATTACTCACATTGCCAGAATATTTGTCTCAGTGACATATTAGAAAATGACTTCTATAAAGCTTATATTAAATTCTGCTGACAGCATTAATATATACCATATAATTTTCAAAGTTAACAAAAGCGTGTTAGACAGATCCATGCAACATGAAAGCATGCATGTGTGAAAATTCCCACACACACTGCATCCAAATAGGCAACCAATTGACATGTGATGACAGCCAAACAAAAAGCAAGGCACAATTATTAAGTCAGTATATGAAGAGGCATTACAGTAAGTTCTTTACTTGAATGAAATTCTCACTCCAGAGGTAGCAGGAATGTCATTACACAGGTGGTTGTTTGCACTAAAACATGATTATTTCTGAAGGTCATGCATTAGCCAAAAATTTTCTTATCAATAATCTAACCTAAATATTACACAAATTGTGTGCTTCACTCTGAGGATAGAAAAAAAAACCCTACCAGGGCCAGAACCTCAAAAATTTGGAAGTAAGAAAACTTTGTTTCTGCTAAATACCACCTAGAAAATATGTAAACTTTAAGATCTCTGATATTTGACTCTCAATTTGATTCTCGGTCCCACCAAAACCACAAACTTACTGTGTTGAAGCAGAAAAGTAGGATCTTGATCATTCTGACAAACAAAAATAGATTTGTTTGAACCACTTATGTTTTTTAAGTGATAATATTGCTGATATTACTTTGTTAAGGTGTGTTCAGGCTTTACAGTTAAAAAAATTTTAAAGCTTTTCAATGTGGTATGAAAATATTAACTTGAAAAAGAACTTTGAAACGAGTAAAATAGCTTCCCCAAAAAAAGTGAGATTCTCAAATACTGAGATGACTTGCCCAATGTTCATGTCAAACACTCAAAGTGTGCCTTTGTTCATATGAACCAAAAGGTCTTTAAACAAGTTATAATTCTATTTATTCTGACAGTTTTGATACCTGTCGACATGATTTGTTCTGTTGTCTGTCTCTCCCTTCTAGACTGTGAGCCCATTTTTGGGTAGGAACCGTCTCTATATGTTGCCGACTTGTACTTCCCAAGCACTTAGTACAGTGCTCTGCACACAGTAAGTGCTCAATAAATGCGACTGAATGAATGCAGAAGTTTCATTTTAAAAACACTATGCCCATGTTTTGGGCTTTTCGCTACGCCATACCTGTCTTTCACAGGTAGCTTTTGAAACCTTGCATTTTTAGTATGATTTAAAACTCTCAGAACTGCTTCATGACCCTGAAAAGCCCAAGAAAGTGTTGTTGTTGCTTTAAAGGTATTTGTTAAGCTCTTACTATGTGCCAGACACAGTCCTAAGCGCTGGGGTGGATACAAGCTAATCGGACTGGACAATGTTATGTCCCACATGGGGCTCATCTCCTCAATCCCCATTTTAAACATGAGGTAACTGAGGTACAAAAAAGTTAAGTGAATTCCCCAAGGTCACACAGCAGAAAAGTGGTGGAGATGGGATTAGATCTCAGGTCCTTCCAACTCCCAGGCCCAAGCTCTATCCACTAGGCCATGCTAATTCTCTGGTTCTCTTGTTCCCGGAATAAGACCCCTTTTCCTTAGCTCCCCCTCCCTTCCGCATCACCTTGACTCACTCCCTTTGCTCTTCCCCATCTCCTTGCCCTGCAGGAATTATGTAAATATGTATACATCTATAATTCTACTTATTTATATTGATGCCTTTTTCCTTGTTATGATGTCTGTCTCCCCCTGCTCTAGACTGTAAGCCAGTTGTGGCAGGGATTGTCTCTCTTTATTGCTGTATTGTACTTTCCAAGTGCTTAGTCCAGTGCTCTTCATAAAGTAGGTGCTCAATAAATATGAATAAATGAATGAATGGTTCAGAAGGATGCCCAGATTGTCAAGAGGGGGTGCGGAGAAACATTTTTGAAAGCTACTCAATCGATTTTTATTTATTCATTCATTCAATCGTATTTATTGAGCGCTTATTGTGGGCACAGCGCTGCACTAAGCGCTTAGGACAGCACAACACAAAAGAGCTGGTAGACAGGATTAAGGCAAAAATTAACCCTCTACATATGCTCTATTTTGGCCATAATGCAAGTCACCCAATAATTACTGAACTCGGGATTTCTGCCTGTTTCACTCAACCCTCAACCATGAGCACATTTAAAAATCTTAATAAGAACGAACTGTTTCTTTTCAGATGGCTGGGATTTTGTGCAGTTACAGAGCTGGACTCAGAGACAGGGTTACTCAGGTACTTACATTACAAATTTTCTCAGTACTGAACTTCAGAGCCTCATGCACACTTCCCAGCCAAGCAACAAGGCCTTGACGGGCATGCGTCCGTGGTAATGACACAAAACGCATAACACAAACATGACAGAAAACGTTCCATCATCACCAAAAAACTTACCCATTTTCATCAGAAATCTTTTGAAAGAGTCTGAGAACCAGAAAAATCAAAGGTTAAAAAAAGGATTAATTTTTGTTATTCTGGTGTATGTGGGGTTTTTATGTAGCAATGGACAAAGCTTAAAGGCTTAGGTGGTTGATTTGGATAATCGTCCCAAGGTTTCCATAGTTATCCAAAACTTAGTAGAAATCAGGTCTGATCAAAATTTACACAAAACTTCAAGCGCTGTACTTAATGAACCAGCAATTCTGCAATTGCTGAAGACAAAGTTCTTATTTTCGCCTTCATCTAAGTTGAGTTTAAGTCAGGTCAATTCTGATCCAATCCAAACCAAATCAATTTGTCCACCCATAATCCAAGCACATATAATAAACTAAGTACTTCTAAAAATACACAAGTGGCTGCACACATAAATGCACCCTAAATCATATCACATCTAGCCATAATTACATACATATGAAATTCAGTAAACATTTAGAACTTGGGCAGCTTAATGAATGCAACATGCACATTTCAACATTTCTCAAAATTTGCATTTAAAATGAGAAAAGCTTTAAATTTAAAAGAGTTACAATATATACAGTACTCAAAAAAGCCTGGGTCAAAACCAAAAATAAAGGAAAACGCAGTCTGCAATGCCATATTTTAAGAGAAAGAACTCACACCCAACTGTACACCTAATTTACCCAGCAGTTTCTCATAAACAAAGAATAAAGGCATTGTTTCCAAAATGCGTGGACATTGGAAGAGAGGAAAGTTTGAAAAAATTACCTGCAGTTGTTTCTGTGCATATTTAAGTCCTAAAGGGAAATGGAATGTTTTGTTTATGAAAACAAGTAAGATTTATATTATTTGAAGCTCAGAGTACCAAGGATTATTGGAGCTCCAAAGTAGGTGAATTGTTTCAGGAGGCAGATAAGAGGGTATAAATATGGTATTGCAATAACAATATTTTTTCCTTCTGAGCAACAGTAAGTTTTTCCAAAGCGAAATAAAAGCCAATGCTTGAATTGCACATGGCATGCAAAATTCAGTAATAAGCCGCTGCTATTTCACGAGAAGCAGTTCAACAAAACAGTAAGCTTCACGCACAATCCTTGCAGAAAAAAAAAATCTAACCTCTCAACTAATTGCTTTTTCTTGTGCCTAACTCTGCTGGCCAGCCGAATAGCTTCCCATTTTTTTAAGTCCTCTTCACTGCACAGGCCAGGAGTGAAACGGATGGGTGGAATTTTAGTACCCAATTTCCAAACCTCGATCTTCCGAGTCAACATATCATCTTTCTTTTGTAAAGAAGAAGGAACGAAGACTCTACAGCGACTAGTTCTTTCTTCAGATGGGCACGTCTTCTCCAGGACACAGAGGAATTTGGCTTGAATTTCCGGTGGGAGAGTCCAAGGTTCTGGAAAAGGCACTGGATTGTATCTGTCCGGAGCTCCAGATAGAGGAATTTCTTTCTTCTGGGTTGTAATTCTGCGAATGATCATATCATCCTTTTCTAAGTCTGGGAGGACAGCTTCACCATCTCTCTGTTGGAGCACTATATCTCTCTCTATGGAACAATCGTTTTCAGAAAGTGTCCTGAAATCTTCAAAAGCTTGGAGAACAACTGGATTTGCATGGAAAGCCCCAGTCTTCCTGACAAAGAAATCATCATTCTCCAAATCCGGATCCAGTGCGCCATTCTCTTTGTCGTTGCTTTTGCGTCCTGATGCGTAAGAGAGGTTCTTTCTGCAGCTTATGAGCCTTGGGCCTGAAGTGGGATCAACTCTGGTCTTTGTTTCGGAAGACAAGACATCATCAGAAAAGGTTTGCAGGGCCTGAAGTAATAAAAACTGACTGAAGCATATAAAAGAGAAGGAAAGTAGAGCCTCATTAGCTTGAAAAGATAGCTAGATCTCAGACAGACTAAGCACCATTTTTAGCTAAGCTAAACTCTGGTGGGGCAAAGGTGAACCTGGCAAGGAGGCAATGGGCAGCTGAAGGAATAAGACTGCCATATGGGATTCGGAAAGAGGAAAAATTAGCACCATTGCTTGCCTTTGGTATTTTACATTCTTGGCCCTTATTCAGAAAGACAGGAAAACCAAAGTATCATCTCTCTATCCTGAAAGAAACCAACAGCAACAGTGGAAATAGGGACAACAAAAAGCCTGGGACAACGATTCGAGATTTAAAACATGCTACTCAGTCAATCAATCTTATTTACTGAGTGCTTAATGTGTGCAGAGTACTGTACTAAGTGCTTGGGAGACTATAACCTAGCACAGTGGGTAGGCACATTCCCTGCCCACAAGGAGTTCACATTCTAGAGGGGGGACTCCCTTATCGTCACCCCAAAATTTCCTCTAATGGCTACTGTGGCCTAGTGGAAAGATCATGGTCCTGGAAGTCAGGAAACTGAGGTTCTAGACAACAATCTGCTACTTGCCTGTTCAGTTGATAAATCCCCCAACTGGACAAGCAGAATGGCCGACTGGATAGAGCGTCAGTGTGGTTGTCAGAAGGATCTGGGTTCTAATCCCAGCTCTGCCACTTGTCTTCTGTGTGACCTTGGGCAAGTCACTGACTCCCCACTTTACAGATGAGGCACCACGAGTACTGAGAAGTTAAAACTGTGAGCCCCAATGGAGAAGCAGTGTGGCTCAATGGAAAGAGCCTGGGCTTGGGAGTCAGAGGTCATGGACTCGAATCCCCGCTCTGCCACTTGTCAGATGGGTGACCTTGGGAAAGGCACTTAACTTCTCTGTGCCTCAGTTACCTCATTTGTAAAATGGGGATTAAGATTGTGAGCCCCACATGGGACAACCTGATCACTTTGTATCCCCCCAGTGCTTAGAACAGTGCTTTGCACATAGTAAGCGCTTAACAAATACCATCATTATTATTATTATTATTATTACATGGACTGTGGTCCAACTGGATTAGCTTGTATCTACCCCAACGCTTGGTATAAGTGCCTGGCACACAGTAAGAACTTAAAAAAAAAATACCAAAATTCTCTGTGCCTCCAGTTTTCCTAACTGTAAAGTGAGGATAAAGTTCCTACTTCTGCTCCCTCTCAGACTGTGAGCCCTTTGTGGGACAGAGACTGTATAATCTGAACGTCTTCTATGTACTACAGCGCTTAGTATAGTGCTAGCACATAGTGAGTGCTTAAAACTATCATCATTGCCTAAAGAAGCCATTTGTGTATCTCTCTGTCCTGAGAGAGAGTAGTAACAGCAAAGAAAAGAGATTGATGAGAATAAACAGTCTTAGCCAATAAGGGGATGCCATGCTCAATGGACCAATAGAAAAATTGCAACAGAAATCTCTCCTCTGACCAGAAAATTCTGTTCGACTCTTTTCCCTATGGTTAGCCATGAGACTCACTCTCCATCTCTTCCTCCTCCCTTGTTCTTTCCTTTTCCCTTTCCATCCTCCCTCCAGCCCCGACAAGCACACACGTTGCAAAGCCCCAAATTCAAAAATTTAAAAAACTTTGAGCAAAAAACTGATATTCACAACTAAATCCGATTACACTTGCTTTATAAAAGTCAACTTTATTAGCACTAGGCACTGTAACACAGTGCTTAAGAGTTTCCAGGACAGAGTGGATGCTTCATCTGTTTTTTAAAGTGGACAGTTCAACTCCATGATCACATGCTCCCACAGAAAGCAAACAATCCTTTATGGCTTACTCTTCTTACATTTAAAGAATCCAGTCAGTAGACTCTTACGACCCAGTGAAAGAAAACAGTACTAGAGGCCTAAGCTTTCACTTCATCCAGCTGTTAGTGCAGCCCTAGAAGCAGCTGAATAGCCTGAAGCGCAGTAGTTGGGATGGGCCAGTCACATGCAATCATCAACCTGGGTTGATCAGAAGCATCACCGATTCTTCTCTCTGCATTTTGGTACAACGACTTTAAGCCTCTTTTAGCAGCCAGGTCCATCAGGATCGAACATCTCTGGCCACCAGCGGAACTAAACCCTGTCCTGGACACCCTACTAGCCATGGTGTGGCTTCGTTCAAAATCTGAATCTTCATCTTCAGAATCTGACATCCTTCTCCTGTCAAGTCATTGAGGGAAGGAAAAGAATAGGAAGAAGAAGAGCTGAAGAGAAACTGAAGTAGTGGTACTTAGCAGAGGCACGAGTCTGTAGAATTTTTGAAAATGTGCCTTTCTTAACTTGTCAAATTAAAAATCATACAATACTTACAACCTGCCGGGCTAAAAACCAAGGGGACAAAGTTCTGATTTGTCCAGGACAAGATGGAAACAATAAGCTAATTAATTCGCTTCACAAAAATACACACAGGTTTCTCTGGTATAGACTAGAACAGTTAAAGAAATACACACAGTAGAGCAGAAACATGCAGAAGGACAAACCTGAATCCCTGAAACTCCTTATACCATGGTTTATAAGAGGATGCCTTTTTGAAATGCTTCCAATTCAAGTCTTCTGAGGTCCAACATTTAGGAAGAAACTTATCAGAAGTGTTTCCTGTGTTTGGCCCTATTGGACTTATCCTGCGTACATAAAGATCATCCTTTATGATATTTGGGATTCCCGTTGTTTGCTTTTCTTCTTTCTCTCCTTCCTCTTCCTCTTCTTCAAAGTAGCCGGCGAAGTTTAAAGGTTCTTCAGTTGTTGGCCTGTTTTTCGCTTTAGTGCCCAAATTCTTCTTCTGGTTACTGTTCAAAACACCCAACCAGTTAAGATACTTCATGACCAATTTGACACATGGTACACAAAAGGCATGCTTTCTGACTCAAATAGCTCACGCCACTGTGAATGAAGCAGGTTAGTTTTCATTCTCATCACTGCAGCTCCTAAAACCAAGTTAAGTGGTTATAATGACACTTTATTTTAAAGGAAGAATCATTTGCTAAACTCTGGAGAGAGCCAGGATATATTATTTAGCAGCTCTGTTAAGAACACAAACACTTTCATAAGGGACGGTGCGGTATTTTATTCAGATCCGAGATTAATTTCTCTGACCTCATCTGTTCTTCAAGCCCAGGGGCTATTGCATCGGCTGCAGAAAACTTGGGTGTATGAGACTTTGGGTTGCTGGTTGCCGAGATAGGACACTGTCTGGGTCCAGAAAAGCACACAAGGCTCTTACTCCCTCGGAATCTACGGTTGGCTAGATCATCCAAAATTACATCAGGCAGCCTCCTCTCGTTCTCCGAATCTGAACCACTTTCAGAGTCACACAGCAGCATCTGCTGGAGAGCTGGGTTTGAAAAATCGTACTCTGCTCTGCTAATTGGATGGGACGTTAAAGAATTCTTTTCCTCTCCACTGATGTCAGGAACAAATAGAATAGAGTAACATGGCTCAGATCAAGACAAATCCTAAGAGTTGTTCAGTAAACTGAAAGACATACTAGGGCATGCACACTTAAAAGACAAAAAAATCATAATCTGATTCAGATTGCCTAATGGGTAAGAAAATTCCCTGAGCCACAGAAATCTGAATTAAACAGGCAGAAGAAAACCACCTTAAGAATTTATGAAAGAGGAACATTATTTGACAGTGAGATTTCAAAATTTTAGCTCTGTGCTGGTAACATTCAAGAATACATTGAAAAATAACTCCCTGAGTTCTGCTCGATTACTTCATGACCATCTGAAAATGCAACATTCGCTTAGACACCACAACGGTACCTTGAAAGCGTTCCGTCCGCTTCGGTAAAGACGGGACTCGCCCAGCTTCTTCTGTTGTCCTCATTCTTGTCTGGCCGTTTCTTCCTCAAGGGTGCTGGCATGTACCCTGTTTGTCGACTTTTGTTGGGCAAAAATCGATTGAATGGTAAAGCAGATTTTGGTTCAACAGCAGCAATCCTGCGATAGGACATGTCATCTTTATTAGAATCCTGCATTTTGAATGTCAGTTCAGAATCTGTGTCACTCTCACAGCCTAGAAAAAAATAAGAGAGGAAGAGAGAGACATTCAAGATCTTGCTTTTCCTTTACACTCCAGATTTTGGATCTAACTGAAACCCACACAGCTTGCCTGCTCTGTCTTTCTCTTGGAGACTCAGAGCTGCTGAGTTGAACAGCAGAGATTATTTTTAGAAATTTGTCATGAAGTTGTGATAAGATCCATTAGGTGGAACTTGCTTTGCATACTGGTCCTACATGCACAACATTCTTTCAGGGTACCATATCCTATACCCCAAACAAAGGGCTAATCTTGGGCCAAAACGTTCCATTCTTATTTCTTTCCAAATAGGTGATTTTCATGAAACCTAGTCTGCTAAGCAAATGTGAACTGAATCTAGCTAATCAAGCCAAATGTATTTGATTTTCTAATGATGTCCCAAGACTGCTCCCAGAGCAAATAAAGAACACCACAGTATAACAATCTTATCTCTACATGAGAGAGAGAGAGAGAGTGTGTGTATGTGTGTGTGTGTTTCCAAAAGCAGTTTGGAGACTTGAAACTACTGAGGCACATTTTATGCTCCAGAGGAAACAATGAAAATGATTTACTCTTGGAATCCTAACTGTTCATCAATCTTTTGAACAAATCATTTTATTAAGTATTAGTTCCTACTCTTAAGCATGTATATGAAATAAAATGCAGTTGTGCTCTAGGAGGAGAAAGAAATACATGGGGAAAGAGGAAGATAAACACAGAACCAGAGAGAGAGGAGGAAGCCCTTGGAAGGGGGAACAAGAGGATGAAGGAGAAAAGATAACAATTAATCACCTGAGCATATTTGCTCTGGCTACCACTACTGTTACAGCTGGGTCATTTTGCTGCTCATTCTCACCCCAACTTCCTTTCTCTCTCCTCCTACTCCCACCCACATCACCCTACCAGCTGCAGAAGCAATTCCAGCTGCAACAATGTTCAGTGATTTCAGGCAAATGTTGTGTGCGTGGAATCAGTTATTATTATTTATGATAACAATAACGATAATTGTTAAGCACTGGGGTAGAAGCAACTTAATCAGGTTGAACATACTCCCCGTCCTAAATGGGGCTCACACTCAATCCCCATTTTACAGACAAGGTAACTGAGGCACAGAGAAGTTAAGTGAGTTGCCCAAGGTCCCACCAAGTGGTAGAGCTGGGATTAGAACTCAGGGCCTTCTGACTGCATCCACTAGGCCATGCTGCGTGTTTAGTTTCTGCAGAGCACTGTACTAAGTGCTTGGGAGAGTATACAGTATAACAGAGTTGGTAGAGATGTTCCCTGCCCACAAGGAGCTTACAGTCTAAAGAGGAGACAGACATTAATATAAGTGAATAACTTCTGGATATGTACTTAAGTACTGTGGGGCTGAGGAAGGGGTGAATAAAGGTTGCAAATCTGAGTGTGAGGGCAATGCAGAAGGGAATGGAAAAAGAGGAAATGAGGGCTTAGTCGGAGAGGGCCTCTTGGAGGAGATGTGCTTCTAATGAGGCTTTGGAAAAATGGGGCTGCCACAAGAGTTCTTGCAATGAATCCTTGAATTGATGAGGTCTTTGCTTGAACCTGGGGAAGTGAACAACATGGCCTAGGGGAAAGAGATGGACCTGAAAGTCGGAGGACCTGGGTTCTAATCCCAGCTATGCCACATAACTGTTGTAAGACCTTGGATAAATCACTTAATTTTTCTGAGTCTCAGGTTACTGATCTGTAAACGGGGGATTTGATTCCTGTTCTCCCGCCTAGACTGTGAACCCCATGTGATGCAGGAACTGTGTCTGACTTGATTATCTACTCCAGTGCATAGTGCAGTGCTTGGCACCTAGTCAGTGGCTGGCACATGAGTGGTTAACAAATACTGCAATTATTCTAAGTAGTAGCTTCCAGCTTTCATGATTGCATTTATTAAGCACTCACTATGTGCAAAGCAGTGTTCTAAGCACTGGGGAGGTTACAAGGTGATCAGGTTGTCCCACGGGGGGCTCACAGTCTTAATCCCCATTTTACAGATGAGGTAACTGAGGCCCAGAAAAGTTAAGTGACCTGCCCAAAGTCACACAGCTGATAAGTGGTGGAGCCGGGATTTGAACCCATGACCTCTGACTCCAAAGCCCGGGCTCCTTCCACTGAGCCAAGCTGCTTCTCCAGGATTAGAACCCTGGCCCTCTGAATCCCGGGCCTGTGATCTTTCCACTAGGCCAGCTGCTTCACAATTGATCCCCTCTGAACAACAACTCCGTTTGAGCCCTTTCCAGGGCAGTTGGGGAAAGCTCAAAAAGCCAAGCTGCACATTGGTCCTCTGTAACACTCTACATAAATTCACCCTGAGGAGTCTTAACAAGGTTGCCACGGTTCTGCTAATCTGCTCAGCAAAGTCCTCCTTCTTCCAACAGGATCCTTAATTATCAATACTTCAAGTTACTTACCGAAACTTGAGAATGGCCAGGGTTCAATTCCTCAATGAACTCCATCACCCTATTCATATCCTCACATTGCAATCTTTCCTCCAACTTAACCCCTAATTTTGCATTGCTTGCTAGTTCTCTGAATACCACAGAAAGTCAATTCACCAGTAGTATTTATTAAGCCCCCATTGTAGGCAGAGCAAGAGACTTGGCCCTTGTTCCCCTCCTTGCACAGGTGCTTACAATCTAACAGGGGAGAGTGACAATGGAGGAAGAACAACAAACAATGCTCCAACTACTGATGGAGGCCTGGAAAAATTAAAAGATAAGTGCAAATAAATTTAAGTCAAGAATAGTACTAAAGGTAGGAGGATAAATGAATGATAAATATAAATAATTTATTATATATATTATATCATTATTCGTTACTATATATTTAGTTAAATAATATACCTCTAGCCTGGAACACCCTCCCTCCTCAAATTCCACAGACAATGACTCTCCCCACCTTCAACACCTTCTTGAAGGCCCATCTCCTCCAAGAGGCCTTCCCAAACCAAACCCCACTTTTCCTCATCTCCCACTCCCTTCCACATCACCTTGACTAGCTCCCTTTGCTTCCCCCCCCCCCGCCCCGTAGCACTTATGTATATATATATGTCATTTTATTTATTTATATTGATGCCTCTCTCCTCGACCCCCTCCAGTCTGGCTTCCGTCCCCTTCATTCCACGGAAACTGCGCTCTCAAAGGTCACCAATGACCTCCTGCTTGCCAAATCCAACGGCTCATACTCTGTCCTAATCCTCCTCGACCTCTCAGCTGCCTTTGACACTGTGGACCACCCCCTTCTCCTCCACACGTTATCTGACCTTGGCTTCACAGACTCCGTCCTCTCCTGGTTCTCCTCTTACCTCTCCGGTCGTTCTTTCTCAGTCTCTTTTGCAGGCTCCTCCTCCCCCTCCCATCCTCTTACGGTGGGGGTTCCCCAAGGTTCAGTGCTTGGTCCCCTTCTGTTCTCAATATACACTCACTCCCTTGGTGACCTCATTCGCTCCCACGGCTTCAACTATCATCTCTACGCTGATGACACCCAGATCTACATCTCTGCCCCTGCTCTCTCCCCCTCTCTCCAGGCTCGCATCTCCTCCTGCCTTCAGGACATCTCCATCTGGATGTCCGCCCGCCACCTAAAGCTCAACATGTCGAAGACTGAGCTCCTTGTCTTCCCTCCCAAACCTTGTCCTCTCCCTGACTTTC
Organism: Tachyglossus aculeatus; assembly: GCF_015852505.1. Classification (NCBI taxonomy): domain Eukaryota; kingdom Metazoa; phylum Chordata; class Mammalia; order Monotremata; family Tachyglossidae; genus Tachyglossus; species Tachyglossus aculeatus. Next base: position 128,596,782 of record NC_052067.1, on the reverse strand, counting down.
CCATCTCTGTTGACGGCACTACCATCCTTCCCGTCTCACAAGCCCGCAACCTTGGTGTCATCCTCGACTCTGCTCTCTCGTTCACCCCTCACATCCAAGCCGTCACCAAAACCTGCCGGTCTCAGCTCCGCAACATTGCCAAGATCCGCCCTTTCCTCTCCATCCAAACTGCTACCCTGCTCATTCAAGCTCTCATCCTATCCCGTCTGGACTACTGCACTAGCCTTCTCTCTGATCTCCCATCCTCGTGTCTCTCTCCACTTCAATCCATACTTCATGCTGCTGCCCGGATTATCTTTGTCCAGAAACGCTCTGGACATATTACTCCCCTCCTCAAAAACCTCCAATGGCTACTGATCAATCTGCGCATCAGGCAGAAACTCCTCACCCTGGGCTTCAAGGCTGTCCATCACCTCGCCCCCTCCTACCTCACCTCCCTTCTCTCCTTCTACTGCCCAGCCCGCACCCTCCGCTCCTCCACCACTAATCTCCTCACTGTACCTCGCTCTCGCCTGTCCCGCCATCGACCCCCGGCCCACGTCATCCCCCGGGCCTGGAATGCCCTCCCTCTGCCCATCCGCCAAGCTAGCTCTCTTCCTCCCTTCAAGGCCCTGCTGAGAGCTCACCTCCTCCAGGAGGCCTTCCCAGACTGAGCCCCTTCTTTCCTCTCCCCCTCGTCCCCCTCTCCATCCCCCCGTCTTACCTCCTTCCCTTCCCCACAGCACCTGTATATATGTATATATGGTTGTACATATTTATTACTCTATTTATTTATTTATTTATTTATTTTACTTGTACATTTCTATCCTACTTATTTTATTTTGTTGGTATGTTTGGTTCTGTTCTCTGTCTCCCCCTTTTAGACTGTGAGCCCACTGTTGGGTAGGGACTGTCTCTATGTGATGCCAATTTGTACTTCCCAAGCGCTTAGTACAGTGCTCTGCACATAGTAAGCGCTCAATAAATACGATTGATTGATTGATTGATTGATGCCTGTTCACTTGCACTGATGTCTGTCTCCCCCCGCCTCTACACTGAGCTCACTGTAGACAAGGATTCTCTCTCTTTATTGCTGTATTGTACAAGTGCTTAGTTCAGTGCTCTGCACACAGTAAGAGCTCAATCAATACGATCAAATGAATGAATTCCACCAGCCAGCTGTTAGCAATCAATCGTATTTACTGAGCACTTATGGTGTACAGAGCACTGTACTAAGGGTGAGTTGGTGGAGTACACTAACAGAGTTGGTACACACGTTCTCTGCCCACAAGGAGTTCACAGTCTATAAGGGGTGACAGACATTAATGTAAATAAATCAATACGTTAAGGACATGTACATAGGTGCTGTGGGGCTGAGAGTGGGGAGAATACAGGGTGTAAATATAAGTAAAAGGATGACAGCAGGGAGTAGGAAAAGAGAAAATAAAGGTTTAGTCGAGGAAGGCCGCTGAGGAGATGTGCTTTTAACAGGGCTTTGAAGATGGGGAGAGTGATAGTCCATGAGATATGAAGGGGGAAGGAATTCCAGACCAGAAGCTGGACATGGGTGAGGAAACAGTGGTGAGCGCTGTTGGATGGCTAGAACCTGGGTGGTGGAAATTAATTGACGAATGTCTCCCAGAGGATATGGGGATAGCTTTGGTCTGGTGATACAAATGGGGAGGGAGTTCCTAGAAGATAAAGCATGAACATGAGATTGGAAGTAGGGAAGTTGATAAATATAATAATGATGGCATTTGTTAAGTGCTTACTACGTGTGAAGCAAAGTTCTAAGGGCTGGGTGGGATACAAGGTGATTAGGTTGTCCCACATGGGGCTCACAGTCTTAATCCCCATTTTACAAATGAGGTAACTGAGGCTCAGAGGAGTTAAGTGACTTGCCCAAAGTCACACAGTTGACAAGTGCCAGAGCTGGGATTAGAGCCCATGACCTCTGACTCCCAAGCCCGGGCTCTTTCCACTAAGCCAGGCTGATTCTCAGTGTGATAATAAGGTACGATGACAAGGTTAGCTTGGGAAAAAGAAGAATGAAATAGCAGGTTAACGTAGTGCTCTGCAAGTAAGCTTTTTCTCAGTGAGAGGCAGTGTGGAGGGCTTGGGAGTCAGAGGACCTGGGTTCTAAACCCAGCTCTGCCACTTATCTGCTGTGTGACCTTGGGTAAGGCACCGCCCTTCTCTGTGCCTCAGGTCCTTTTTCTGCAAAATGGGGATTCAATGCATGTTTTCTCTCCTACTTAGACTGTGAGCCCCATGTAGAACTTATCTTCATTCATTCATTCAATCATATTTATTGAGCACTTACTGTGTGCACAACACTGTACTAAGTGCTTGGGAAGTACAAATCGGCAACATATGAAGATGGTCCCTACCCAACAACGGGCTCACAGTCCAGAAGGGGAAGACAGACAACAAAACAGGTAGGCAGGTGTCAATACCATCAGAATAAACAGAACTATAGTTATATACACATGATTAATAGAGTAATGAATATGTACAAATATACACAAGTGCTGTGGGGAGGGGAAGGGAACAGAGCAGAGGGAGGAAGGGGGTGTGATGGGGAGGGGAGGAGGAGCAGAGAAAAATGGGGGGACTCGGTCTGTAAATAGTATTTATTAGGGCTCTGAAGGGAGGAAGAAAGCTAGTTTGGCGGATGTGTGGCGGAAGGGCATTCCAGGCCAGGGGTAGGATGTGGGCCAGGGGCTGACGGCGGGACAGGCGAGAACGAGGCACAGTGAGGAGGTTAGCGGCACAGGAGCGGAGGGTGTGGGCTGGGCTCGAGGAGAGAAGGGAGGTGAGGTAGGAGGGGGCGAGGTGAGGGAGACCTCTGAAGCCTAAAGTGAGGAGTTTTTGCTTCATGTGAAAGTTGATAGGCAACTACTGGAGATTTCTGAGGAGGGCAGTGACTTGTAAGGGCTTGACAAATAACACAGTCATTATTATCATTGGTTGATTAAAAGTTGGAAGGTTGTGGTCAGAAAATGATACTGCAGAGACGGTGAGGTTAGAAGTAATCCATTGACTTGTTATAAAGAGATACCTTGTGTGCTCAAAGGACTTTCATGGATGAGGTAGAGAAGCACCTTGGCCTAGTGGAAAGAGCATGGGTTATAGTCCTGGCTCTGCCACTTGTCTGCTGTGGGATCTTGAGCAAGTCACTTCACTATGCCTCAGTTTCCTCAACTGTAAAAGAAGGATTAAATCCTACTCCCTCCTACTTAGACTGGGAGCCCTATATGGAAGAGGGACTGTGTTCCTGATCCTTTTGCATCTACCCCAGCTCTTAGCACAGTGCTTGGTATATAATTAGTGCTTAACAAGTATCTTAATTATAATTATTATTATGAGGTGGGCTTAGTGGGCTTATGAGGTGACAGCAGAGAAATGAGAGGATGCAGGTGGCAGTGGGATTGTATGGGATAGCCAGGTGGTTGGTCAAGTCCCCAGGTGTCAGTGTGAAGATGATGAGAGGACAAAAAGGAAGATGTCAAAGTTCTTCCTGGGAGTAGTCCTTAGACAGTCAGAGGCATTTATTAAGTGTTTCCTGTGTGCAGAGCATTGTACGAAGCACTTGGGAGAGTAAAACACAATAGATGTTAGACATGATCTCTGATCTCATGGTGTTTACAATCTAGGCAGTTGCTCTGACTCTTGATGAATTAGAATTGTTCAATAACCAACACTTCCTCTTCCACCCAACATGCCCGATAAAGTTTTTACTGCATAGTCTTCACAAAAGAAACATTATAACAGAACTCAGGAATTGCAATTTATACCCCTGCCTTAAATTCAATTATAAAATCACTTTGAAACAGATCCTTTTTGTTTAGTTTTGGTTTTGACTAAAGCCTTCAGTTTTTCATCCAGAATTAACAAAACAAAAGCCAGTTTACAGCAAAGACTGGTATGACGTCTCCCTTTAGACACAAAGGGATGAGGATTCAGTCATCCGATTATGTAGTTATTTATAAATAGTGCTCCTCAAATGAATGCCAGGAGCAGACCCTTCTTCACCACCTAAACCTCTTTTTCTCTTCTCAGTAGAAGAAGCCTAGGAGAGTTTCATTTTGACCATGTGGATTAGGCAAACCGAAGACCTGAGTCTCAGGGAAACAGGGATTTGGACTGAATACCGTTTGCAAATTTCATTTGAATTTGTCATTGTTTATTCTTTCCACCCATCCTATTTCCTTTTGCATTGTCCTTTATTTTTCACCTTCTGTTTCCTCCCAATACTTTTAAAAATGTTCATTGTTTCAGATTCTTTTTATAGACTTTATTGTGAGTGATTCACTATTCCCTCCCAAATTAGTCAAATGCTCAGCTGATTAGTGCATCCGCTAGAGCTTTTATTATGATTATTATTATTGTGGTATTTGTTAAGTGCTTAGTTTCGCGAAGCACTGTTCTAAGTGCTGGGGTAGATATAAGTTAATCGGGTTGGCCACAGTCTCTGTCCCACTTATAGCACACATTCTTAGTAGGAGAGAGTACAGGTATTGAATCCCCATTTTACATTTGAGGAAACTGAAGTACGGAGAAGTTACCTGACTTGCCCAAGATCACACAGCAAGCAATTGGAAGAGCCAGGATTACAACTCAGGTCCTCTGATTTCCTGGCCCATGCTGCTTCTCTCATCTCATAATAAAAGCAATGAAACTAGGTGGCCTAATAAAAATGCATTACCCACTAAGGAAGTGAATTAACAAGCCACCACAACCATTCTGAAATTTACATCTGTACATATCTGGTAAATTAGTTTTTTAAAATTCAGAAGGGTATGATTGCGTAAACAGCAATTTCTGATTTTTGGTTTCTGAAAATGCAAATTTTCAGGAAATCAGAGGAAATTCTCATAAGGTAACCAATGATCAGGACTGTTCCTAATTTCCTAAACTGACAAATCACCTTATTCTCTTTCTCTGTGAGGAACGCACAGGAACAGGGGAATTTCTGAGCAAGGAACATTATTTTCTTTAAAAAAAATGGTATTTGTTAAGTGCTTACTACACATCAAACACTGTTCTTAGCACTGGGGTAGGTGCAAGCTAGTTAGGTTGGACACAGTTCCAGTCTCACATGGAGCTCACAGTCTCAATTCCCATTATCCAGATGAGGTAATTGAGGCCCAGAGAAGTGAAGTGAGGGGCCAAAAGTCACACAGCAGACAAGTGGTGGAGCCGGAATTAGAACCCATAACTTTCTGACTTCCAGATCTGTGGTCTACCCAATATGCCACATCATTTCTCAGTACTTGGGAAAGTACAATCCAATAGAGCTGATAGACATGGATCCCTGCCCTCAGTGGAATTATAATCTATTGAAGAGTTACAAGTTAGAGAATGCTATTCACGATGCTGGTAATAACTTTTTTTTCCTAATTATATCATCATCATCATCAATCGTATTTATTGAGCGCTTACTGTGTGCAGAGCACTGTACTAAGCACTTGGGAAGTACAAGTTGGCAACATATAGAGACAGTCCCTACCCAACAGTGGCCTCACAGTCTAAAAGGGGGAGACAGAGAACAAAACCATACTAACAAAATAAAATAGAATAGATATGTACAAGTAAAATAAATAATAGAGTAATAAATATGTACAAACATATATACATATATACAGGTGCAGTGGGGAAGAGAAGGAGGTAAGATGGGGGGGATGGAGAGGGGGACGAGGGGGAGAGGAAGGAAGGGGAGGGTATCAACAGATATCTTTTGTTGTCCATTATTTAGGAACAACGATGGCATTTTTCTCCCTCCCGTCCTATATTCCCCTTCCTTCCAACCACTTCCTCCACGCTGTGCTCAGGTTTGAAGTAGCAAGTTAAAAATTAAAATTACCTTCGCTGCTCCCTTTCAGAGTTATATCTGATGAATAGCTTGCAAATGATCTTGATCCAAAAGAGTCCAGACTATCAAAGGAATCTTCTCGTCTATGGTTGACGGAAGAGGTAAGAAGTTCTCCACGTTCAGAGTACCATATGTCACCGTATCCACTGTCCCTGCCACTTCTTTTCAAACTGCTGGGCTCTTCAAGGGCCTAAAAGTTTGAGTTGTTTTTTTAAAAAAGAATCACGATATTGGTTATCATCATGTAATCAATCAATCAGTGGTATTTATTGCGTGCTTACAGCATTCAGAGCAATGTATTCAGTGGTTGGGAGAGTACAATAATGAATAATGATTACGGTACAATAATCTGCAGAATCTGCAGGTGCAGAATAGAAGAGTACAATAATAATAATGATTATGGTATTTGTTAAGTGCTTACTATGTGCCAAGCACTGTTCTAAGCACTGGGGCAGATACAAGGTAATCAGGTTGTCCCACGTGGGGCTCACAGTCTTAATCCCCATTTTACAGATGAGGTCAGAGGCACAGAGAAGTTAAGTGGCTCGCCCAAGGGCACACAGCAGAAAAGTGGCGGAGCCGGGATTAGAACCCACGACCTCTGACTCCCAAGCCCGTGTTCTAGAAGTCTAGAAGGGGAGACAGACATTCAAATTAAATTACAGATATGTACATAAATTCTGTGGCACTGAGGGTGGGGTGAGGAGAATATGCTTAAACGATACAGATCCAAGTGCACAGATGATGCAGACAGGGATATGAGTTTTTCATCTAGGCCTCTCAGAAGAAATGAAGGCTCTGAAGTTGGGCAGAGTGGTGGTCTTTTGTACCTTTCCATGAATTTATTCAGCCACAGCTACCTTTTAGCCTGCTTAGTCTAAAATTCACCCTGATGTGTCATCTCTTTAGGACATCAGAATGACGGTGCTCCAAACCCAGGGTCTCAAACCACAATTTGAAGGGAAATGACCCAAACATACCCATTTCCCAGTTAGCACTTGCTAGTTAACAGATGATTAACAGTACTAAAGGAGGAGGAAATACTCAGGACAGCTCAGAGAGAAGGTGAACAGGTCACATTCAGAGCATAAATTTTAAAATTATAATCCAAATATGCATCATTTTTTTTAACATGCTATTAGAAGCAAAATGGAAGAAATAAAGGGCTTAACAAAAGAGATTTACTAAAAACAAAAAAGATGCAGTCCAATGGTAATAATAATAATAATGATGATGATAAGATTTGTTAAGTGCTTACTATGTGCCAAGCACTGTTCTACGCACTGGGGTAGATACAAGGTAATCAGGTTGTCCCACCTGGGGCTCACAATCTTAATCCCCATTTTACAGATGAGGTAACAAACACAGAGAATAATAATAATAATAATAATAATAATAATAATAATAGTGGCAGTTCTTAAGTTCTTACTATGTTCCAAGCACTGTTCCAAGCGCTGGGGAGGGATACAAGGTGATCAGGTTGTCCCACGAGGGGCTCACAGTCTTAATCCCATTTTACAGATGAGGTAACTGAGGCTCAGAGAAGTTAAGTGAATTGCCCAAGGTCACACAGCAGATATATTGGGGAGCCGGAAGAACCACCCACAACGTCTGACTCTCCAGCCCATGCACTTGCCACTATGTCTGAATTTCTGTCTTCATCAGCAGCACCAAATTGGGAAAACAGCAAGATCATGTAATAATAATAATAATAATGGTGGTATTTGTTAAGCATTTACTATGTGCCAGGGACTCTACTAAGCACTAGGGAGGATAAATCGGGTTGGACACAGTCCCTGTCCCGCGTGGGGCTCAGTCTCAATCCCCATTTTACAGATGAGGCACAGAGAAGTAAAGTGACTTGCACAAGGTCACACAGTAGACAAGTGATGGGGCCAGAATTAATAATAATAATAATAATAATGATAATTTCGATATTTGTTAAGCACTTACTATGTTCCAAGCAGTGTTCTAAGCACTGGGGATGATACAAGGTAATCAGGTTGTCCCACATGGGGCTCACAGTCTTAATCCCCATTTTACAGATGAGTAAATTTAGGCACAGAGAAGTTAAGTGACTTGCCCAAAGTCACACAGCTGATAAGTGGCAGAGCCGGGATTAGAACCCATGACCTTTGACTCCCAAGCCCACACACTTTCCACTGAGCCACAATTAGAACCCAGGACCTTCTAACTCCCAGGCCCGTGGTCTATCCACTACACCATGCTGCTTCTCTGTAGATACTCCAATCCTGGGAAACAGGCAATTTACTCTCAGGGAAATGCTGCTAGACACATCTGTTTATGCATTTATTATGAAACTGAACAATCACCATAGAGCACAATTCTTTACCTTAGTCAGAGCTTGTCCCAGTAAGTGTTCGAAAGCTTTCAAGTTAAGGTAGGGACCATTATAATGTGGGTTGCTTTGTGCTTTCCTGCCCAACCAGTATAAAGTAATCAAAACCTAAAAATAGAAAACAAAGGAAAAGAGAGCATTGGTCTATGATTAAAGCCGCACACCAACTTTAAAACAGTTTGACAGCAAGTTTCCCTGCTGTACAGTCTACATTGAGATTGGAAAGCATGGGGGCTAGTCTAATGTAACTCCCCAGTCTTCTTCTGGCATTTTTGCTCTAATATTTGCCCTTCCTCTGCTCTCCGCTTTTGTTCTTCTCTTCCATGTACTTTCACTCAACCCTCCTTGACTTTTGCTTGGACTTCAATACTGTGGACCACTCCCTTCTCCTTGAAATACTTCTCGGACCTCAGTTTCGCTGATACGACATCCACCTGTTCTCCTCCTACTCCTCAGTTACCACTCCTTTTCAATCTCACTCCCTGGCACTATTTCCAAACTCTGATCCTCCTCTCCGCCTCCACACACTTTTTTTTTCCTAATGGCATTTGTTAAGCGCTTACTATGTGCCAGTCACTAAGTCCTGGGGCAGATACGGGATAATCAGGTTGGAAACAGTCCCAGTCGCACGTGGGGTTCACATTCTTAATCCCCATTTTACAGATGCGGCACAGAGAAGTTTTGACTTGCCCAAGTCATACAGCAGACAAGTGGTGAAGCCGGATTTAGAACCCAGGTCCCCAATTTATGCTCTTTTTTATGGCATTTATTAAGCGCTATGTGCAAAGCACTGTTCTAGGCTTTGGGGAGGTTACAAGGTGACCAGGTTGTCCCACAGGGGGCTCAGAGTCTTCATCCCCATTTTACAGATGAGGTAAAAGACGCACAGAGAAGTTAAGTGACATTCCCAAAGTCATAAAACTGACACTTGGCGGAGTCGGGATTTGAACCCATGACCTCTGACTCCAAATCCCGGGCTCTTTCCACTAGGCCACTTTTCTCAAGTTGTTGTTGTTTTCTCAAGAAGTTGTCTCTCAAACTTCTCTTAATTATAGGTGTCCCACAAGGCTCAGGAAGCAGTGTGGCCTAGTGTCAAGAGCACAGGCCTGGGAATCAGGGGACTTGGGTTCTAGTCCTGTCTCTGCCACGTGTCTATTGTGTGGCCTTGGACAAGTCACTTAACTTTTCTGTGCCTCAGTCACCTCATCTGTAAAATGGGGATCGAGACTGAGCCCTACGTGGAACTAGACTGTGTTCAACTCTATTAGCTTACATGGAGCCCAACAATTAGTACAAATGCCTGGCACATAGTAAACACTTAACAAATACCATGAAAAAGAAACTTCTGTGGTTCCGTGTCTCCCTGTTTTCTGGGATGAGCCATGACACATCATTCTGAAGATGTCTAAAACTAAACTTGTCTTCTTCCCTCCTCAGCCCACTCCTCCACTTCCCTTTTCCATCCCTGCCAAAAACACTCTCTCTTCCTACTCAAAAAGACCATCACCATCAGTAAATGGCTGTCAACTCTGTTGTAGTCTTCCAAACATTTAGTACAGTGCTCTGCACATACTAAGTGCTCAATAAATACTATAGATTGATCTTTCTTCCACAGCTCATTTAAGAAACTGCTAATTTATGCTGCTTCTTAATCATCAATCGTATTTATTGAGCGCTTATTGTGTGCACAGCACTGTACTAAGCGCTTGGGAAGTACAAGTTGGCAACATATAGAGACAGTCCCTACCCAACAGTGGGCTCACAGTCTAAAAATAATAATAATAATAATTCTTGATATTTTTAAGCACTTACTGTGTGTCAAGCACTGTATCAAACTCTGGAGTACATACAATGCAGTTCCACATTGGACTCCCAGTCAGAGCGGGCCAGAGAACAGCTATTTAATCCCCATTATAAAATGAGGGTACTGAGGCAAAGAGAAGTTAAGTGTCCTGCCCAAGGTCACATGATGGAGCCCTGATTAGAATTTAGACTTCCTGACTCCAAGGTCAGTGTTCTTTCCACTAGGCCACACTGCATTTCCCGGATCTGTCCCATCCTCTTTACTCAATCACAACTTTGGTTCACGATCACATTACTCTAACACTTCTGTAACCTCTCCCCATTCAGTCTATACCACCCAAATCCTATTCCTGAAATATTATTCAGCACAATAATAATAATAATATTACCTGTTACGCACTTACTATGTACCAAACACTCTTCTAAGCACTTGTGGTAGATACAAGTTAATCAGGTTGGACACAGTCCCTGTCCCACATGGGCCTCACATTCTGAATCCTCATTTTACAGATGAGGAACCTGAGGTCCAGATAAGTTAAGTGACTTGCCCAAGGTCAATGGCAGAGGCAGGATTAGAACCCAGGTCCTTCTGACTCCCAGACCTGTGCTCTATCCATTAAGCCACACTGCTCCTCGCATCTCGCCACTCCTCAAAAACCTCTACAATTGGACAGCATGGTCCAGTGAAGAACGGATGGAACTGGAAGTGATAACCCGTGAGTTCTTGCCCCAGCTATGCTGTGTGGACTTCTGGCAAGTCTCAACCTCTCTGTGCCTCAGTTTCCTCTCTTGTAAAATGGAAAAGTCACACCTGCTTTCCCTACCACTTAAACTGCTGGCCCTGTTTGGAGCAAGGAATGTGTTTCAGCACAGAGCTTGGCACACACAGTAAGCACTTAACTACCAGCACTGTTTATTCAAAAACAGATTCCTCACAGGCCTCGTAACACTCAGCTTCTCCCTCCTTCAATCTACACTACATTCGTCTTCCCAGATCATCTTCTCGCAACATCTTTTGGTACAAGTCTCTCCACTCCTCAAAAGATTCCAATGTGGGAGCATCAAGCAAAACCTCCAACCAAACACTTCAAGGTCCTTCCATATTTTCCATTTTATATTCCCGATTCACCCAACCCACACTCTTCACTCCTTCATTCCCGAACTGGCCTAACTGTAACTCACTCTCTAGGGTTCTGATCCCTAGCTCATGCCGTTCTTAAGGCCTGGAATCCCCTTCCCCTTCAAATCTTCCAGACCACAGCTCAATCTCATCCTCTGAGCCCTGATGATGACGACGGCATTTGTTAAGCACTTACTATATGTCAAACACTGTAAGTGAAAGGGTAGATATACGTTAATTGGGCTGGGCACAGTCCCCATCCCGCATGGGGCTCGGGGTTTAAGTAGGAGGAAGAACAGGTATTGAATTCCCATTTTCCAGATGAAACTGAGGCACAGAGAACTTGGGTGATTTGCCTGTGAGCCCGTTGTTGGGTAGGGACCATCTCTATATGTTGCCGACTTGTACTTCCCAAGCGCTTAGTACAGTGCTCTGCACACAGTAAGTGCTCAATAAATACAACTGAATGAATGAATACATTTGCCCAAGGTCTCTCATAGCAGACGAGCGGTGGAGCCAAGATTAGAACAAGTGCTTAGAACAGTGCCTGGCACATAACAAGTACTTAACAAATACCATTATTATTATTATTTACTAGAATCCAAGTCCCTCTGACTCTCAGGCCGGTGTTCTTTCTGTAAGGCCATGTTGCTTCTCGAAAATCCCTCCTAAAATCCTACCACCTCTAGCATGCTTTCAGAGATTAATTCCCAGTATTCCAAACCACACTAACCCAACAGCCACCCTTAGCATTTACCTTATCCAATTTTGGGCCTTATATACATATGCACGTTCTCATTCAACTGAACACAATTCATCCTGGCTTATTTTGTTCTACTCCCTATTTGATGCTGCTGCTTCTTCTTCCCACTACTGGTAAATATTGGGGAGTATGTCTCTCCCATTAGCTCATAAGCTCCCTTTAGGTAGTAAATATGTTTTTTGTTTCTGTTGTACAAGCCTTTGGCACAGTGCATTGCATTCGGTATGCACTCAGAAAATAGCATTACTACTACAACTGTCCAATAATTACTGTGATATCTGTTTAAAGTTTACTGTGTGCCAAACACTGTACTAAATGCTGGGGTAGATACATAACTATGTCCCACGTGGGGCTCACAGTCAAAGTAGGAGGGAGAACATTTTGCAGATGAGGGAACTGAGGCACAGAGAAATTAAGTGAATTGCCCAAGGTCACGTAGCAGGTATGTGGAGGAGACAGAATTAGAACCCAGGTCCTCTGATTCCCAGGCCCATCGTCTTTCCACTAGGCCATGCTGCTTCTCTTCATGCTCTCTGTCTCTGTCTTTTCCCTCCTCTCTCCTGTCCAGGTCTTTTCCCCACAGCCTTGCTCTCTCTCAATCAACTGAGTTAATTGAGCACTTACCATATGCAGAGCATTGTACTAAGCGCTTGGGAGAGTACAAGAGAACAGAGTCAGCAGACACTTTCCCTGCCCACAATGAGCAATCAGTGGTATTTATTGAGCATGTTCTGCATCTGCAGAACACCTAAGGGCGTCGGTGATTAAAGTTCAGGGGAGTTGGTGAACACAAGTCATCCTCCCCAACTCTCTCCTAGAATAGGGAGTGTATTTGCATATCTTCTCCCTTCCTTCCTATTTCCACCCCAGCCTTTTCGGAATCTGATCCAAACCAAAGGTCAGCCCAAAGGGGAAGGGCTTGATTTGGATAAGGAAGTTCTGTTGCAACATCTCTCTTTCGATTCCCACCGAGGTGAAGAGGATTTATAAGGAAATGATGAGGCAGTGACCCAGCTTTTCCCATTTCCCATAATAATAATAGTAATTACTAGTGCCCAGCACTGTTCTAGGGGCTGGGGTAGATACAAGTTAATTAGGTCACACACAGTCCCCATCTCGCATGGGGCTCAAACTCTTAATCCCCATTTTATAGATGAGGGAACTAAGGCCCAGAGGAGTGTAATGACTTGCCCAAGGTTACACAACAGACATGTGGCAGAGCAGGATTAGAACCCAGGTCCTTCTGACTCCAAGACTCATGCTCTATCCACTATGCCACACTGCTTCTCAGGCACACCCTGGCTTTCTTCTTTGTCACACTCTGATGCGCCTTACCATCCACGCACAATTGCTCTCACCACCTTTCAAGCCTCACTGAAGGCACATCATCATCATCCATCATATTTATTGAGCGCTTACTGTGTGCAGAGCACTGTACTAAGCGCTTGGGAAGTACAAGTTGGCAACATCTCCTCCAAGAAGCCTTCCCTGGCTAAGCCCTCATTTCCTCTTCTCCCACTTCTTTCTGCATCACCCTTGCACTTGGATTTGGTCCTTTTCACTAATCCCTCAGCCCCACAGCACTTATGTATAAATCTGTAACATTTATTTTCCTTTATGTCTGCTTCCCCCTCTAGACCGTGAGCTCATTCTAGACAAAGAACATGTTTTACCAACTCTTTTACACTGTACTCTCCTAAGCATTTAGTATAGTTCTCTGCAAGCAGTAAATGCTCATTAACTATGATTGACTGACTCTCTATTTATTTATTTATTTATTTTACTTGTACATATCTATTCTATTTATTTTATTTTGTTAGTATGTTTGGTTTTGTTCTCTGTCTCCCCCTTTTAGACTGTGAGCCCACTGCTGGGTAGGGACTGTCTCTATATGTTGCCAACTTGTACTTCCCAAGCGCTTAGTACAGTGCTCTGCACACAGTAAGCGCTCAATAAATACGATTGATGATGATGATGATGATGATGATACACGCCAAGGTCAGGTGTGATGTATCCTTACACTGAGCTCTGTGCTTGCTGTCCCAGCAGAAGTCTAGGCCCTACTGCAACGTGAAGAAGGGAAACCCTAGCGCTAATCTTATGGCAACATGGGGCGGGGAAACCCTAACCCATGGCAGAGTGAATAAACCATGAGCCTGGGATTCAGAGGGTCATGGGTTCTAATCCTGCCTCCCCAATTTGTCTGCTCTGTGACCTTTGGCAAGTCACGGCACTTCTCTGTGCCTCCGTTACTTCATCTGGAAAATTGGGATTGAGACTGTGAGCCCCATGTGGGGCAAGGGCTGTGCCTAACCTAACTTGACTGTATTCATTCATTCATTCAATCGTACTTACTGAGCATTTACTGTGTGCAGAGCACTGTACTAAGCACTTCGAAAGTACAATTCAGCTATAAAGAGAGACAATCCCTGCCCATAACAGGCTTACAGTCTAGAAGGGGGGAGATAGACATGAAAACAAGTACCAACAGGCATTAATAGCATTGATATAAACAGAATTATAGATATATACACATCAAAACAAGTAAACAGGCATTAATATAAATAAACAGAATTATAGATATGTACATATATACACAAGTGCTGCGGGGAGGGGGCTAGAGCATAGGGAGTGAGTTGGGATGATGGGGACAGGAGGGGGAGCTGAGGAAAAGGGGACGTAATCTGGAAAGGCCTCTTGGAGGAGGTGAGCCTTCAGCAGGGCTTTGAAGGGGGGAAGTGCGATTGTTTGGCAGACGTAAGGAGGGAAGGCATTCCCGGCCAGAGGTAGTACAACGCCTGGCACATAATAATAATAATGATGCCATTTGTTAAAGGTTGACTATGTGCCATAGTAAGTGCTTAATGAACACTATCATCATTAAGCCTACTGCAATGTGAAGCAGGAAAACCCTAACACTAACCCTATTTCAACAGGGGGCAGGGAAACCCTGAACCTAATCCTACTGTAATGAGAGGTAGGGAAGCCCCAACCCTCACCCTACTATAATGAGGGGCAGGGAAACCCAAAAGCTAATGCTCACCCTACTAACCCTTGTAGGTAGGGACTGTGAATGTGTTTGCTTTTTGTTGTATTGTAATAATAATAATAATAATGGCATTTATTAAGCACTATGTGCAACTCACTGTTCTAAGCGCTGGGGAGGTTACAAGGTGATCAGATTGTCCCACGGGGGGCTCACAGTCTTAATCCCCATTTTACAGATGAGGGAACTGAGGCTCAGAGAAGTTAAGTGATTTGCCCAAAGTCACACAGCGGACACTTGGCGGAGCCGGGATTTGAACCCATGACCTCTGACTCCAAAGCCCGTGCTCTTTCCACTGAGCCACGCTGCTTCTCTTCTCCCAAGTGCTTAGTATAGTGCTCTGCACACAGTAAGTGCTTAATAAATATGACTGAACGACTAAATGAACATGGGAAAGGGAAACCCTAACCTTACCTCAATGTAGGGCAGGGAAACCTTAACATTTACCCTACTGCAATTTCGGACAGGAAAACTCTAACCCTACTGCAGTGCGGGGCGGGGAAATGGGAAGCCTGGGTTTTCTCTGAGCACTGAGACGAGTAGAACAGAAGCTTGGTGAGCGGGCATGGATACAGGGAGAGGGCACCCTGCTTTCACCTTTCACATACATGGGTAAATACTTTCAGCAAATACAAAATATCTACCCGATACCCTCCTAAGTGAACTGCTTAGTACAAAAAAACCCGCAAAATCTTTATCTGGCCTCTTCACCAAAGCATGTTTATTTTTTAGCCTTTATTATACTTTTAATCTAGAAAAAGGAATGCCTGAAATATTTCTGGCATACTTGTAGTTCATCAAACGTCAGCTTGGTTTTGTTTGATACAAAGGATAAACCCCTAATACTTCAGATGGAGAAAGAGGGAAATGGAAAACAAGTAGGGTGGGGGAGTTTTTCCTGGCCTGAAAAAAAAAATTTGTTACATGAAAATGAATTTTCCTTTAAAACTTTTCTCAAACACACAAACACACACACACATACACACGTGAGAAGCAGCATGGCCTAGGGGAAGGAGCACAAGCCTGCGAGTCAGAGGACCTGGGTTCTAATTCTGTATTCTAGTTATGATTATGTATTAATTCTAATTCTAATTATGTCTGCTGTGTGACCTTGGGGAAGTCACTTATCTGCCTCAGTTCCCTAATCTGGAAAATGAGGATTATGACTAAGTCCTATGTGGGGCAGGGTATATTTTCAGACTGTTTATCTTGTATCTTTAGTACAGTGCCTGGCACATAGTAAGCTCTTAACAAAAACCCTTAAAAAAAGAAAAGGAGATCTGTAAGAGTTAAAAAAATAGAAATGTTAATGACCTGCAAACAATTTCACTTGTATGAAACACTTAATCAACTCTCCTCCAACTTAAAAAATAATGGAATTTGTTAAGCACTTACTATGAGCCAGGCATTGTACTGAGAGCGGGCGTGGATACAGAGCAAATCGGGTTGGACAAAGTCCCTGTCCCACATGGGGCATCTCCATTTTACAGATGAAGTAACTGAGGCCCAGAGAAGTGAAGTGACTTCCCCAAGGTCACACAGCAGACAAGTGGTGGAGCTGGGATTAGAACCCCCAACCTTTTGATTCTCAGGCCTGTCCTCTTTCCACTATGCCATGCTGCTTGTCACTTAATCTCTAGCCCACTCTAAATGGGTTTGCAACTAGTCACCATTCCAGTAGGCTCAAAATACCCAAGAATGGCCTGAAGTCAAATACAATCAGCAATCAGAGATCATTCATCCAAGAAACCTTAATAAGAATAAGGGAAGTTAGAGCCAAAGCCTTAGGGGTTTTTTTGTTTTGGGTTTTTGGGGGGTTTTTTGGGTCTGCAATCAGAACATATAGAGCATGTAAGTAAATAATCACATGAATGGTTGAATTCAAGGAAATATCACTCACATTTTTCACCCTTCTGTCAGTCTCCTCTTGCCTGAAATATAAAGAAAGAACACCAATACTGTGAGACTCACAAGCAATAAAACTCAATGCTACTCATTCATAAAGCAAGTCCATGGCCAGTATGAAAATTAAAGGGCACTTTACAATTAAAATCACATAGCTTCTGATTTACCATCAGTCAATCATATTTATTGAGCACTTACTGTGTGCAAAGCACTGTACTAATAGCTTGGGAGAGTACAATATAACAATAGACATTCACCTCCAAAATAACGAAACAAGAGCCTTTAAATTTGGGAGATGGCAGGCTCTTTTAGTTCAGATTGCCCTCCCTACAAATCATTTATCTACCATAATCTTCACAAATTCTATATACTGTTCCCCTCTAGACTGTAAGCTTGTTTTGGGCATGGAACTTGACTACC
The DNA here is from genome assembly GCF_015852505.1 of Tachyglossus aculeatus. Classification (NCBI taxonomy): domain Eukaryota; kingdom Metazoa; phylum Chordata; class Mammalia; order Monotremata; family Tachyglossidae; genus Tachyglossus; species Tachyglossus aculeatus. The sequence continues at coordinate 128,579,512 of NC_052067.1, read as the reverse complement.
AACTCTGTTGGGTTATACTGTCTTCCAAGGGCTTAGTACAGTGCTCTGCACACAGCAAGCACTCAATAAATACCAACGATTGATTGATACGGTGATATGGACACTTTCCCACCGTTTATCCCAGGAGAACCAATTCAAGTCCCATTTGACTGGAGCAAACCAGAAGGTTTGTTTGCTGGATTTCTCCTAGTCAATCATGCAAGGACAAGAAGCCTTGCTGCATTTCTTGGGAGAAGCAAGATGGCCTAGATGAAAGAGTACAGGATTGGGGGACAAGGGACCTGAGTTCTAATCCTGGCTCCACCACTTGCCAGCTGTGTGGTCTGGGACAAGTAATTTAGCAATGCCTCAGCTTCCTCATCTGTAAAATGGGGACTAAATAACTGTTCTTAATCCCCCTTATATTCTCAGATGCAGGAGGGACAAGGATTGGGTCTGAGATGACTGGATCTACCTGAGTGCTTAGCACAGGGCTTGGCATTTAGCAAGAATTTAAGCAAATCAATCATATTTATTGAGAGCTTACTATGTGCGGAGAACTGTAGTAAGCGTTTCGGAGAGTACAGTAGAACAGTACTGAGAGCTCACCTCCTCCAGGAGGCCTTCCCAAACTGAGCCCTCTTCTTCCTCTCCCCCTACTCCCCCTCCCCATCCCCCACGCCTTACCTCCTTCCCCTCCCCACAGCACCTGTAAATATGTACATATGTTTGTACATATTTATTACTCTATTTATTAATTTTACTTGTACATATTTATTATATTTATTTTATTTGGTTTATATGTTTTCTTTTGTTGTCTGTTTCCCCCTTCTAGACTGTGAGCCCGCTGTTGGGTAGGGACCGTCTCTATATGTTACAAACTTGTACTTCCCAAGCGCTTAGTACAGTGCTCTGCACACAGTAAGCGCTCAATAAATACGATTGAATGAATGATTGAACAGAATTAGCAGACATGTTCCCTGTCCATAATGCGCTTACAGTCTAGAAGGGACTCTAATAATACCACAGTTATTATTATTATTTATCTGCAAAATGCAAAAATTGATAATACGGTTCTTAATACTGCATAAATCCCATGAAATCAGTTTTTGAAGAGATCAGGCCCACCTCTTGAGGATGATGATGATGATAATGATAGTAATAATAATAATAGCGACAACAATAACTGTGGCAAAGTCTATACGTCACTCTGCTGCTCCGATTATTTTTCTGAAAATCTATTCAATCCACATTTAAAGAACCACCAGGTGTTGCCCATCCAACTCCACCTCAAACAAAAACTTCTTACCATTGTGTACAAGGTATTACCATTGTTTCCAATCACAATGCCCATTCCTATCTTACTTCACTGATTTCCTATTACAACTCCGTATTCTCGCTTCGCTCCTCTTGATGACCTACTAGCTGTAGCTCGATCTCGTCTATCTTGCTGCTGATCCCTCGCCCACATCCTGCCTCTGGCCAAACTCCCTCCCTCTTCATATCCGACAGACGATCACTCTCCCCACGATCACATCTCCTCCAAAAGGCCTTCCTCATCTAAGCCCTCATTTCCTCTACTCCCTTTCCCTTCTGCGTCATCCTTGTACTTAGATTTGCACCCTTCATACTTTCCAGCCTCAGCCTTGTGGAAAGTGAATATGCTATACTATATTCTATTATACTGTACTCTTCTAGGCAATTGGTACAGTGCTCTGCACAAAGTAAGCACTGAATAAGTATGATCATGATGGGTCTGATGCTGTACTAAGCACTATGACATGTAATAATAATAATAATAATGGCATTTATTAAGCGCTTACTATGTGCAAAGCACTGTTCTAAGCTCTGGGGAGGTTACAAGGTGATCAGGTTGTCCCACGGGGGGCTCACAGTCTTAATCCCCATTTTACAGATGAGGGAACTGAGGCACAGAGAAGTTCCCAAAGACTTGCCCAAAGACACACAGCTGTACAAGGTAGGCTGGACCCAGTCTCTATTTCTCAAGGGGCTTGCATTCTAAATTAGAGGGAGAACAAGTATTTACTCTCCATTTTACAGATTAGGAAATTGAGGAACAGATAAGTTAAGTGATGGGCCCAAAGTCAAGCCATAGGCAAGTGGAGGAGCCAGGTTTAGAAGAGAGTTGACCATATCAGCTGGCTCTGAGTTTTCATATTTACCAGTGTTTTAAGATATTCTGGCAATTCTCTTTCATAGAAGAAAGGCTACTCAGCAAAATGAATGTGACTAATGTCACCTGGCAAAAAGGAGCCATCAACAAAAGATACTCACAGCCTTTTGAATTTCCATCTGCTGCTTAAATAGCTCAACCATGAAAGCACTAAATTACCAGTCTTGGAAATAGTGACTATAGACAATTTTTTTTTTTCGAAAATCAAGGGCAAGGGTAATCAGAGGAGAATTATATTGAAATGTAAGAATGGATAAAGAATTCCCAAAAAAATTCAATACTAGCCATTAGACAGATCTTATTTAGATATGTCCCTGGCAAATATAGCAGTGAACTGCTATTTGAACACAACAGCTGTGGGTGGCAGTGTTACCGAATGCTATCATCTTTGGTGTGTGACAGCTAGGTAAAACACTTCTTTATTGCTTGTTTAGGTTAACAGTGTTTGGAAATATACTAGCAATGGCCTATATGTACAGAACTCAATAAAAAAACATTTTTTTTCAAAGACAGAGATTACAGTACAGAAGTCAGACTACATTCTCCATGCTAGGACACTCCATTTTGAAAATGTCTGAATGAGCAAGTGAATGACAGTCAACAGGGTCATGGCTCGACTTCTCTATACATCAAGCTCTCATCCTATCCCGTCTGGACTACTGCACCAGCCTTCTCTCTGATCTCCCATCCTCGTGTCTCTCTCCACTTCAATCCATACTTCATGCTGCTGCCCGGATTATCTTTGTCCAGAAACGCTCTGGGCATATCACTTCCCTCCTCAAAAATCTCCAGTGGCTACCAATCAATCTGCGCATCAGGCAGAAACTCCTCACCCTGGGCTTCAAGGCTCTCCATCACCTCGCCCCCTCCTACCTCACCTCCCTTCTCTCCTTCTCCAGCCCAGCCCGCACTCTCCACTCCTCCACCGCTGATCTCCTCACCAGGCCTCGTTCTCGCCTGTCCCCCCATCGACCCCCGGCCCACTTCATCCCCCGGGCCTGGAATGGCCTCCCTCTGCCCATCTGCCAAGCTAGCTCTCTTCCTCCCTTCAAGGCCCTGCTGAGAGCTCACCTCCTCCAGGAGGCCTTCCCAGACTGAGCCCCTTCCTTCCTCTCCCCCTCGCCCCCCTCTCCATCCCCCCATCTTATCTCCCTCCCTTCCCCACAGCACCTGTATATATGTATATATGTTTGTACATATTTTTTTTACTCTATTTATTTATTTATTTATTTTATTTGTACATATCTATTCTATTTATTTTATTTTGTTAGTATGTTTGGTTTTGTTCTCTGTCTCCCCCTTTTAGACTGTGAGCCCACTGCTGGGTAGGGACTGTCTCTATATGTTGCCAATTTGTACTTCCCAAGCGCTTAGTACAGTGCTCTGCACATAGTAAGCGCTCAATAAATACGATTGATGATGATGACGATGATGCACAAGAGAAATGGCCTTCTACGTATTTAGGGTCCTTCCCTCTTCGTATCCAACTGACCGTAACTCTCCCCACCTCAAAGCTTTTTTTTAAGTATTTAGAATCCACACAAAACTAGGGCTTGATAGAGCACATTGCAGAGGAAGAACTGACAGGATTTTGCAGTTGACAGTGTGAGAACTGGAACTGCAGTTCCTCAGGAACTGGAACTTCTTAGTCCTCAAGTGAGGACTAAAGATGAGAGCATGAATGCAGGCTTTATGAGCAGGGGGAAAAGTGTTTTTAATTATGATAACTGTCATATTTGTTAAGGGCTTACTTTGTGCCAGGCACTGCAATAAGGCACTGGGGTGGATACAAACAAATATGGACACAGGCCCTGTCCCACATGGGGCTCACAGTCTCAATCCCCATTTTACAGATGAGGTAACTGAGGCAGGGAGTAGTGAGGTGACTTGCCAGAGTTACACAGCAGACAAGTGGCGGAGTCAGAATTAGAACCAATTACCTTTTGAAAGAGACTGCCAAACCAACCCATCAATCCATGGTATTCATTGAGCAATTACTGTGTATAGGGAGAATACACTATAACTGAGTAGGCAGACATGTTCCCTGCTCACAAGGAGCTTGTCATCTAGAGGGGGAGACAGACATTAGAATAAACTATAGATGTATTCGTAACCAATGTGGGGCTGAGGCTGGGGTGAATAGCAAGGGCTTAAAGGGTACAAATCCAAGTCTAGAGATGACATAGAAGGGAGTGGGGGTAGTGAAAATGAGGACTTAGACTGGGAAGGCTTCTCGGAGGAGATGTGATTTAAATCAGGCTTTGAGGGTGGGGAGAATGGAGGCCTCTTGTATATGAAGGAGGAGGGAGTTCAAAACCAGAGGCAGGTTGTGGGCAAGAAGTTAATGAGGTAGACTAGATAGCGGTCCAGTGAGTAGGTTGGCATCAGAGGAGTGAGTGGGCCGGCTGGGTTGTAGTAAGAAATCAGCAAGTTAAGATGGGGTGGTGGGAGGGGGAACAAACTAACTGAGTGCTTTAAAGTTAATGGTAAGGACTTTCTGTTTGATGCAGAGGTGGACAGGCAACCACTGGGGGTTCTTGAGGAGTGGGGACATGGATTTATTATTATTTTTTTTAGAAAGGTGATCAGGGCAACAGAATGAAGTAAGGATTGGAGTCAGTAGAGACATGAGTCAGGGAGGTCAGCAAGGAGGAAAGCAATGTGGCCTGAATGAGCACAGACCTAGGAATCAGACAACATGTTCTAATCCTGGATTTGCCACTTGCTTTCTGTGCCACCTTGGGCAAGTCGCTCTCTGTGTCTGTTACCTCTTCTATAAAATGTAGATTCAACACTTGTTCTCCCTCAGACTATGAGCCCCATGTGGGACAGAGACTGTATCCAACCTGACTGATTTGTATCTTTTCCAGTGCTTAGAACAGTGGTTGACACACAGTAAGTACTAAACAAATATCATACAAAACAAGGTGGCTGATGTAGTAGTGACAGCAGGATATGATAAGTCTTTGGATCACCACAGTGGCACTTTGGGTGGGAAGGGCTAATTTTAGCCATTACTGAAGGTAGAACTGACAGGATTAGGTGACAGATCGAATATGTGGGTGGAATGGGAGAGATGAGGGAGAATAATGACAAGGTTAAGGGCTTTTGAAAAAGGAAGGGTAGTGGTGTAATCTACCATGAAGGGAAAAACATGGGGAGGACATGGTTTGGGTGGGAAGATGAGCAGTTCTCCTTTGGGCACGTTAAGTCTGCTGAGGTGGTGGTGTTGAGGAGCACCATTTTGCACACTCAACTTTTCCTCTTCTCTTGTCATTACTCCCAACGTTCTCCCTAAACAAATCCACCTCTCCACTTAACTTCACCAAACGATGCCCTTCTCTCCTAGCCCTCGAAAAATATTTTCCTCATGAATCTCTTCATTAACTGGAGCTCACCACCTCTACAGGTCAAACAATCAGTGGTATTCATCGAGCATTCACTGTCAGAGGCTCTCTACCAAGCACTTAGGAAAATAGACTGCATGCTTCTTGAAGTCAGGTGTCAAGATTTTTGACTTGTTCTATACAGCGTTTTGCAGATGGGAGACACTCAAATACTGTTGTTAATGATGATTATCGAAGCACTTATCGGCCTTTACACCGGGCAACACATCAAACCGGAAGAAATGGCAATCGAGAATCAAGAATAACCATGTTTTCAAGACTTGGCAGACCAAAGCAGCTATCTTGTTATCAGTTATCTTCATGGCTTCAGTACACAAGTTGGATAATCATGATCTTTTAAAGCTCTGTGAGTCTCCACAAGAGAAAAGGCTTCCTGTCTCTGGTCTCTCTTTTTAAAGCACTTTCAATGATTTTTGACGGAAAACCTCATTTCAGTTTTACTCATTTTAAAATGAGGCAGTAAATGAAGAAAACAATAAACTGCTTTGCTTTGCAGTAAAACTACTGTGCAACGATTTTCGGCTGTAACCTTTCAACTACTTCAAATTCTCTGTTAATGATAGGAATTTTACAACTTGCTCTTGAATGTGCAGAGCGAGCAACAAATTACACACGCAACACCAATTTAACAAACATGTCTCCTCTTGAAGCCAATGCTAGGAATTTAAGCACTAAATGATCTGCTGAAGCAAATAAAATGTACTACACGCAAACAAATTCCACAGAACTAGCACTGGTAAATAGGTGCTCCTTTGCTTGTGAAGAACATAGTGACTCAACTCAAAGCTGCTGCGGAACGCTACTTTAAATAGCTTGTCATTTAGATAGGGAGCAGGGTGGTATCGCTGGCTTGCTATGATCTAGCTCAGTTACTATGCAACCTCCTTTTTTAAACTGCAAACTAGAATTACCTTGACTTACAAAGCTGAAAACTGTCTTGCAGACATTCTGCCTTCCACATTCCCCAAATGTTTTATTACCCTAGGACAGCATATAACATTTTTTAACTGAGATAGGGATGCTTGAGTGAGCAAGGAGAAAAAATCTCAAGGAATAATAAAAGATCAAGGAAATTTGATAACCGTACTGGTATACCAAAAAAAAATGTTTCTATTAAGTGACCTGATTATCTTTACTCAAGTGAAAGTTTAGTACAATGCTTGGCACACACCTTGGCACTTAACAAATACTATCATTATTATTTCTAAAATGCTTATTTCCAGCATTTCCGTCTCAAAATAGCTAGAATTCTAATAATGTCAATATATGGCAAATATATTATATTGCTATATCTCAGGAATGTATCCAGGTAAATGAGTGGTTTGGATCTGGACCCTTTAAGCATTTGATATTCATCTCACCCTCAGCCCCACAATACACAGCCATAATTGACTTTAATATCATCCTCTCCTTCTAGACTAAGTTCCTGTGAGCATGGATTGCATCTACTATCTCCATTGTATTGACCTCACCAAGCACTTAGTAGAGTGCTCCGCACACAGTAAGCACTCACTAAACATTTTTGATTGATTAATTGGAAATAAAAATGAATTCTAAAAATTCTAAACACTTTCAATCCTAAACACACAGTCTAATAATCCTCCTTTAGAAGTAATGTTCTATAATTCCTGAGCATAATTTGTGCTTTGGGGAGACCAAAGGAAAAAAAATCTACCTATTGCCACATCCGCTAAAACAGAATTGGAATATCAAAAGATCAAAAGAGAGCCTATGATGTTAACAAGCTAGTAAAACATTTCCAGTGAAAATGTATGGATCCGAATGCTGGACAGTGAAAAAACAGGACAGAAAGAAACATCAATTCTTTTGAAATATGGTGTTGGAGAAGACTTTTGTGAATACCATGGACAGACAACCCGAAAGAGAAACTAATGGATTTTAGAGCAAATTAAACCAAAATGGTCTTTGAAAGGCGACTTAGATTACCATATTTTGGACACATAATCAGGAGGGCTAATTCTCTGGAGAAGACACTAATAATAGGAAAAGTCCAGGGAAAACATAGAAGAGGGAGACCAGCAGCTAGATGGAGAGAGACAATAACAACGACAATAGAATAATCATTAGAAAGGTTGCAGATTATGGCAGAGGACAGGACGTTCTGGAGAAAGTATATCCATGGAGTCGCTTTGAGTCGGAAACAACTCGATGGTACTTAATAATAATAACCACATCTGAAACCAACAGTACCTGATCCTGATTTGTTTACCTCTAATTTGGAGAAATCTTTTTTGTAGAAAAAGGCAAATATATTCCAATAAAGTCATTTCCTTACTAGTCTGAGAAAGCAAATAATAATAATAATTGTGGCATTTGTTACATGCTTAAAATGTGCCAGGCACTGTACTAAGCACCGGAGTGGATACAACCAATCGGGCTGGACACAGTCCCTGTTCTAAGTGGGGCTCACAGTTTCAATCCTTATTTTACAGATGAGGTAACTGAGGCCCAGAGTAGTGAAGTGACATACCCAAGGTCACACAGAAGACAAGTGGTGAAACTGGAATTAGAACCCATGACATTCTGATTCCCAGGCCTGTGCTCTATCCACTACACCAAGATACTGTTCCTTCCCCTCACAGAGCCTAAGATCTAATGGGGGAATTTGAAATAAACAGGCTCTTCATAAATACTGGTGGAGAAGAAAGCATCGGATGCTGCCAACTTGTACTTCCCAAGCGCTTAGTACAGTGCTCTGCACACAGTAAGTGCTCAATAAATACGATTGATTGATTGATTGATTGGATGCTAATGACGGAAGTATAAAAGGATAGAGAGATAAATAATTGCAAACTAATGTAAGTCGAGGATAAGAACAAGTGCTCCAGGTAGGTGAACCTATATATGACTAAGAGTGGTTGTTGGATAGACAGTCTGAGATGATGGACCCTAATCACGGAATGCCTCCGGTGGAATGAGATTTCAAGATTTTAGAGAGTAGGAGAGCTGTAGTCTGGCAGATTTGAAAGGGGAGGGACTTCCAGGTGGGAGGGCGAACATGAGGAAGAGGATGGAGACAGGAGACGTGAGAAGGTTAGCTTGTGAAGAACAAAGGGCAAGTCACTTAACTTCTCTGTGCCTCAGTTACCTCGTCTGTAAAATGGGGATTAAAAGTGTGAGCCCCACGTGGGACAACCTGATTACCCTGTATCTACACCAGTTTTTAGAACAGTGTTTGGCACATAGTTAAGTGCTTACAAATACCATTATTATTATTATCACTATTGAAGAGTGGAGAGGGGATAGGTTGGGAGGCCAGAAGACCAATAAGAAGACAAATATAATGGTCTAATCAGGACATGGTGAGCCCCTTCATAAGGAAAGTGCTATTTCAATGAAGGGAAAGGATGAAGGGAAAGGGTCAGATCTGGGACACAAGGGACAGAAACTGTGTCCAATTTAATTAACTTGTACCTACCCTAACACTTTAGAACAGTGTCTGACACTAGAGCATGCGTCTGGGAGTCCGAAGGACCAGGGTTCAAATCCCACCTCCCTCGCTTGTCTGCTGTGTGACCTTAGGCAAATCACTTCACTTCTCTGTGTCTCAGTTACCCCCTGTGTAAAATAGGGATTAAGCCTGTGCGCCCCATATAGGACATGGACTGTGTCCAACATGATTACCTTCTATCTACCCCAGCGATTAGTACAGTGCCTGGGACATAGTAAGCACATAAACACCACAATTATTATTATTAAGTGCTTAGAAAGCCCATTAAAATAATCTGTATTTACAACAGCTAAGGGGCTGTCCACCCTGAGCCATCTCCGGAATCACTGCATTTGCCTCCAAGAGGCCTTCCCAGATTAAGCCCCAGTTTTCCTCATCTCCCTCTCTCTTCTGCATCCCCTCCTCAAAAATCTCCAGTGGCTACCATTCAACCTATGCTCTCCATCCCCTCGCCCCCTCCTACTCACCTTTTTTCCTTCTACAGCCCAGCCCGCACCCTCCGCTCCTCTGCTGCTAATCTCCTCACTGGGCCTCATTCTCACCCGACCCGTCATCGACCCCCGGTCCATGTCCTCCCCCCGGGCCTGGAATGCCCTCTCTCTGCCCATCCGCCAAGCTAGCTCTCTTCCTCCCTTCAAGGCCCTACTGAGAGCTCACCTCCTCCAGGAGGCCTTCCCAGACTGAGCCCCCTCCTTCCTCTCCCCCTCATCCCCCTCCCCGTCCCCCCGCCTCACCTCCTTCCCCTCCCCACAGCACCTGTATATATGTTTGTACAGATTTACTACTCTATTTATTTAACTTGTACATATTTACTATTCTATTTATTTTATTTTGTTAATATGTTTTGTCTTGTTGTCTGTCTCCCCCTTCTAAACTGTGAGCCCGCTGTTGGGTAGGGACCGTCTCTATATGTTGCCAACTTGTACTTCCCAAGCGCTTAGTACAGTGCTCTGCACACAGTAAGCGCTCACTAGGTAAGACTGAATGAATGAATGAATCACCCTGACCTGCTCCCTTTGCTCTTCCCCGCCACTCCACAGCACTTGGATACAAATCTATAATTTTACAATTTAATAATTTTATTTATTTGTATTGATGTCTGTCTCCCCCCTCTAGACTGTAAGATCCTTGTGGGCAGGGAATGTGACTGTTTATTGTTGTATTGTACTTTCCCAAGTACTTAGTACATTGCTCTGCATACAGTAAGCACTCAATAAATACAATCGACTGACTGAATGAATGAATAAATAATGATGGCAGCAGGCAGGTTACAGAGGTGCCAGACCAAGATGGGAGGAGGTGACCATTCTGCCCTGTGGGGCTTAAATAGCCTCCATGGTGGCTCTGGATGTACGTCCTCTTGACCTCCGGCTCCAGGACTGAGTTGAATTTACAGTCCCGCAGCCTGAAGGGCAAAAACTCCTCACTCTCGGCTTCAAGGCTGTCCATCCATCCCCTCGCCCCCTCCTACCTCACCTCCCTTCTCTCCTTCTACAGCCCACCCCGCACCCTCTGCTCCTCTGCCGCTAATCTCCTCACCGTACCTCATTCTCGCCTGTCCCGCCATCGACTTCCGACCCACGTCCTTCCCCTGGCCTGGAATGCCCTCCCTCCGCACATCCGCCAAGCTAGCTCTCTTCCTCCCTTCAAAGCCCTACTGAGAGCTCACCTCCTCCAAGAGGCCTTCCCAGACTGAGCCCCCTTTTTCCTCTCCTCTTCCCCATCCCCCCCACCCTACCATCTTCCTCTCCCCACAGCAACTGTATATATGTTTGCACAGATTTTTCACTCTATTTTACTTGTACATATTTACTGTTCTATTTATTTTGTTAATGATGTACATTTAGCTTTAATTCTATTTGTTCTGATGACTTGACACCTGTCCACATGTTTTGTTTTGTTGTCTGTCTCCCGGTTCTAAACTGCAAGCCCGTTTTTGGGTAGGGACCATCTCTATACATTGCCAGCTTGTACTTCCCAAGGGCTTAATACGGTGCTCTGCACACAGTAAGCACTCATTAAACTGAATGAATGAATGAAATGAATGGAGAATATCAGTCAGTCAGTCATATTTATTGAGTGCTTAGTGTGCGCAGAGTGCTGTACTTAGCGCTTGGGAAAGTACAATGTAATAGAGTTGGCAGACACATTCCCTGCCCACAGTGAGATGAGCTAAGAAGGGATGGAGGAGGGAAAAGTGGATGAGAAAAGACTGTCATGAGGGCATCAACTTCATTCACTGAGTGCTTGCTTAATACAGTGCCCTGCCCACAGTACCTGACAGAGTACACATCCAAGCCGCCACCAAAACCTGCCGGTCTCAGATCCACAACACTGCCAAGATCCGCCCTTTCCTCTCCATTCAAATCACTACCCTGCTCGTTCAAGCTCTCATCCTATCCTGTCTGGAATACTGTATCAGCCTCCTCTCCGATCTCCCATCCTCTTGTCTCTCCCCACTTCAATCCATACTTCACGCAGCTGCCCGGATTATCTCTGTCCAGGAACGCTCTGGGCATGTTACTCCCCTCCTCAAAAATCTCCAGTGGCTACCAATCAACCTACGCATCAAGCAGAAACCTACCTCACCTCCCTTCTGTCCTTCTCCAGCCCAGCCCGCACCCTCCGCTCCTCTGCCGCTAATCTCCTCACTGTACCTCGTTCTCGCCTGTCCCGCCATCGACCCCCAGCCCACGTCCTTCCCCTGGCCTGGAATGCCCCCAATCCCTCTGCCCACCCGCCAAGCTAGCTCTCTTCCTCCCTTCAAGGCCCTACTGAGAGCTCACCTCCTCCAGGAGGCCTTCCCAGACTGAGCCCCCTCCTTCCTCTCCCCCTCCTGCCCATCTCCATCCCCCCGCCTTACCTCCTTCCCTTCCCCACAGCACCTGTATATATGTATATATGTTTGTACGTATTTATTACTCTATTTATTTATTTATTTTACTTGTACATATCTATTCTATTTATTTTATTATGTTAATATGTTTTGTTTTGTTCTCTGTTTCCCCGTTCTAGACTGTGAGCCCACTGTTGGGTAGGGACCGTCTCTATAAGTTGCCAACTTGTACTTCCAAAGCGCTTAGTACAGTGCTCTGCACACAGTAAGCGCTCAATAAATATGATTGATTGATTGATTGATTTATTGAGTGTAGTAGAACTCAGTCCCTGATTTCTAGTAGCCTGTCGTCTTTCTTCTTTTTCCCTTTTCCTAATACTGCCCCGCTCCTCCCCTTTTCCTTCTCCCTCTCTCCATTTTTCCATCTTTCTCCCTCAAGGCCACAACTTCCTGTTCACCCCCTCATGCTATCAAAATGAAAAATGGGATTCTCTGAATAGTGACTTAGTTTCACACAACATTTTTAATGGAATGAAATTATGTAATTTCTCACACATAAACACACCTCAAAGTTAGTGGATATATTCATGCATTTCTGTACTTACCTCTGAGTTGGAGTTCATTCTGAACAAGTAACAGAATGGTTCCTTTAAATGTAACATTTGAAGAACCTCTTGATTGCTAATAATAATTTCTAGATATTAAATTTCAGTGGCCTCCCACACATTACTAAGAATAGTACTTTGTCCATGATTGAGATGCATAGAGAGATACTGACACATACTTCCATGAAGTGACACAGAAAAATGGTAATAGAACAGGAAGTTCAGGCATTTCCCTGACTTGCGTTTTCTTTCAAAGAATAACCGCTTTATTCTGATTTCATGTTTCTCTGTAAAGTGGTGATAATTAAACTTAGCCCCAAGGTGAAGTCTTCAGTGATACAATAATAACTTTGAGTCTTAAATTTTTGCAGTTATACATGAAAAAAAAATCTGATTTCATTTTTCTCTGTAAAGGGGTGATAATTAAACCTAGCCCCAAGATGAAGTCCTCAGTGATACAACAATAACTGTGAGTCTTAAATTTTTGCAGTTATATATGAAAAAAATCTGGATGCTAACTCCAGTGAGGTAAAGAACATTTCTTATCTAAGTATTCACTAGTTATTTTTTGATGAGGGTTGGGAAATGAGGGTTGGGAACTTGAAATGAGTTAAAAAGGGAAGCTGTGGAATCTCATTTTGGAAAGCTATTAAAATTTAAGTTTTTTGGTCATTAAATTAATCAATGTTATTTCTGAAATGGCTTTAGGATAATACCTCTAGATGCAAGTATAGGAATCAAAGCAATAGTCTATACTAAGATTTTTTTCCCATGGTCACGTCCAGGTGCTGAAATGAGTAGGAGGGCTATTACTATATTTGCAGATTTGCAAAAATTTGCACATACACTATATTCTTTATTCTCAGCTGATTTTCAAGTTAAATTTTTTACTGCTGATACACTTAAGATTATTTTTATCCTTTCTAATCTCCTGGCCCAGTTCAAGTGAACAAATGCCTTTGCATCAGAAGTGAACAAGATGGAGTGTAAGAGAATGTATCATGAGTTTGATGACATACCAGGTTAGGCACTGCACTTCGATTAAATTAGATCATTTCCTTTATTCATTTCAAAATATCACACCTCATATCTAGAATATGGTCATGGGTTCTAATCCCAGCTCCGCCACTTATCGGCTGTTTGACTTTGGGCAAGTCACTTAACTTCTCTGTGCCTCAGTTACCTCATCTGTAAACCAGGGATTAAGTTTGTGAGCCCCACATGGGACAACCTGATCACCTTGTATCCCCCCAGCGCTTAGAACAGTGTTTTGCAAATAGTAAGTGCTTAAAAAATACCATCATTATTATATATTATAATATAATATATTGATATATAATTAATAATATATAACAACTGTCCTGTTTTATAAGAATGTGTAATAGCTTAAACATTTATTTCAATCCTTCAATAAGGCATACCTATAAACACATTTTATTAATTGGGAAACAGTAAGGCCTAGTGCAAAGAGAACAGGCCTGGGAGTACGATGACCTGGCTTCTAATTCTAGATCTGCCTCTTGTCGGCTTGTGACCTCGGGCAACTCACTTAATTCTCCAGGCCTGTTTCCTCATCCGTAAAATGGGGATTCAATACCTGTTCTACCTTCTGCTTAGACTGTGAGCCCCAAGTGAGAGAGGAACTATGTCTGTCCTGATTAACTTGTACCTGTACTTAGTGCTTAGAACAGCTGTTGACAAAGGAAGTGCTTAACAAGTACTAGAAAAAAAATTCTCAGCCCTGGAAAAAATTAGACCTAAACAGAAAATTCCAGTTTATCAGCCTAAATACCCACAAAAAGTCGATAAATTGGGCACAGTTACCTCAGGATTCAATAACCAAAGAAACTTTACAGAGTGCGGTCATTTTGAAGGAAGATGAATTTACCCTCTCAGTTGGAAACAGTTTCTCAGTTTCCATTCTATGGACAGAGATCCATGTAAGGGAGTGTTTCCATTCTTGCCACTCCTATGTCCCAGGTTACTGCAAATATATTATCACTCAATAAAAAAGGTAACAATGAAATAATGATGATAATAATAATAATAAAATAATGGCATTTGTTAAGCACCTATGTACCCAGCACTATGGGTACATAGATGATCAGGCGCTTAGTACAGTGCTCTGCATAAAGTAAGCGCTCAATAAATATGATAGAATGAATAAAAATGAATAAATCAGGGCCCGCAAGGGACTCATAGTTTAAGCAGGAGGGAGAACCAGCATTGAATCCCCATTTTGCGGATGAAGGCACAGAGAAGTGAAGCCATTTGCCCAAGGTCACACAGCAGACAAGTAGCAGAGGCCACATTAGAACCCAGGTTCTCTGACTAGCAGGCCCGTGCCCTCTCCACTAGGCCGTAATGTTCCTCATTTACTATTTCAATTCAAATTATTTAAACTTACTATTACCAATACACTTTCACTCCAAAAAAGAAAATAAAAAAGGATAGGACTAACCAAGTTATCCAATCCCACATTCTGGTAGTCAGCAAAAATAAAACAATGTGAATGACTTTGCCATTAGTTCTAAATTAATGCATTGCAAGCTTAACTACATTAGAGAAGCAGCGTGCCTCAGTGGAAAAAGTGCAGGTTTGGGAGTCAGAGGTCATGGGTTCTAATAGCAGCTCTGCCACTTGTCAGCTGTGTGACTTTGGGCAAGTCACTTAACTTCTTTATGCCTCAGTTACCTCATCTGTCAAATGGGGATTAAGACTGTGAACCACACGAGGGACAACCTGATTGCCTTGTATTCCCTCCCCCACCCCTCCCGCAGCACTTAGAACAGTGTTTGGCACATAGTGCTTAACAAATACCATTATCATTATTAAAGATGGAATTATAGACACTCCAATTTCAATAGGCACAGGCTACTAAGGTTTTTCTACTTTTTGAAGACTAGAATTCTGCCTTCTATCTGTGATGGAAAAAGTCCATGTTCTTTTACTAAAGAGCAAGTTGGACACAGTGTCCCATTATTACAGAACATTGTAAGCTTCTTTGAGGGCAGGGACTCATTCTTTAGCATGTAACCTAAGCACCTATTATAATCCATTTTACTGCATGGCTTTTAGCAAGTAATTGAGGTGCCAGAGTAACTAGTCATATGATAGATCCAGGTTGAAGACATTTAGAAACAAGCCCCATTTCTAAACAGAATGGCTAACACCACATAAATTTAACCCTGCTCTAAAGGAAGCAGTTTGGGGTATATATGTATTTTGGATTCCTTGGCATGTCTTACCTGTTTATCTGGCATCTTTCCCAGCACTTAGAACAGTGTCTGACACACACAAATTGCTGAATAAGTACTACTATCATTATCATTTCTGCAAAATAGCTTTTGCCACTGCCTTCCTCAGATCAGGATCTCACCAACAGAAATGACTTCAGGTTTAACATTCTTGTCCCACATTCTGGAATACTCTTTAGTAACTTTCTCTATGCAAACTACATCTAGAAGGGGTAAAGCTCAACACTTACCAGTACTATAGAATCTCAGGTCAGTCTCACGAACCCTCTCCATATGGGTGTACACTTTTTTTTTCATGGGGCGATAGAAAAATTACTACATCACCTATCACCAGTTCAAATGATCCAAACTCATAAAAAATCTATCAATGTAATTTTATATGCATTTTAAACTCTTACTGCCAAAAAAGGGAATATAAAAAGGTTGAAAGACTTGGCTACAGACTCAAATTCATTTATTGAGCATCTATGTCTAGGAAACTGTACTAGGCCCTTGGGAGTATACAATAGAAGAAATATGGCCATTGCTTTCAAGGGCCTCTTGCCTTTCTTTCTCTTTCCCTCTCTTTCTTTCTCTGCTCTTCTTTACATCTCTCCTTCATTTTAACTTTTCCTCTCACCCCTGCCCCTTTATCTTCTGTCCATTAAAGATTCACTTCCCAGTTCAACTCACTCTCAAAATGAAGAATTGGCTTGGTGCTGTTTTCACTCCTGCTTTGTTTTGTTAGACTTACAAAGCTTCTACTTAAACAGAGTTCCTCACTTCTTGATGGCATATTGGTCTTTCTAGAGCAACAGAGACTCAGTTTCCAATTGAGATGCCACATTTATCAATAGTACTGTACTATCGCTTGGGTGAATACAATACAGCCAAGTTAGTATAAATGTTCCCTGCCCATAAACTGTATACAGTGTAGAGGAGGAGCTTACAGTCTGTATCTTTAAAATACTCTCTCTGCCATCCTTGCTTTTGGTTTTTCAAGCTCAGCTCATGATACGGCAGCTATTTGGGTATTTTACTGCAGCTGAATCTCATTCATTTCTCCTATTTCTCATCTAATGCAGTTATGTTGAGGTAAGGGGAGCTTCAGTAACAAAAATGAATAGTCACTGAACCTTGAAAGCATTAGTTTCAAGACATCCACAAAGAGAATGATGAGCATATGAAATGCTTTCTCACAGGATAAGATTCAAAAGGAATCCAGATGAACCTGTGGATGGTAGACAGTTAATAAGGAATTCTAAAAGGAAAATTTTGAGAAATATTACAAGAAATTATGAATGCTGTTTGTAGATTCAAGAAGAGTTCAGCTATTCCCACAGTGGGTTATTAAATGGAAAATTTAGGGACAGTGGTAACGAGAAGGGAAAGTTTCACACTGATCCTTTAAGTAGCTGTTGGGGACACCACTGGAGGCAGAAGGCAGGGCAGAATTGACTGATCCATTAATAATAATAATAATAATAATAATGGTATTTGTTAGGCGCTTACTATGTGCAAAGCACTGTTCTAAGCGCTGGGGAGGTCACAAGGTGATCAGGTTGTCCCAAGGGGGGCTCACAGGCTGATCCATTATAGTGTTACTTATTGTCTCATGTTCATAAAGAGTGAAGGGTAGCAGTAGGCAATTTTTGTCCTGCATATTTGATTTCTGAAAAATGATATATTTTATCTCAACACCTGATTCTAATTCCTAACCATATATTCCTTCATTTCCTAGTATTAAGAGCCAATAAGGCATTTGGACAAGTACAATGAAAGTAAAAGGTACGGCCTCTGCCCTGGGGATTGAACAATCAAATTGGAGTGACAAATTATATACAGACAGTGGTGGGGACACTAAAGATAAAACTGGAAACACCACAAGTATTGAAAAGTGAAAAAATGTCTAAAATAATAATAATGGCATTTATTAAGTGTTTACTATGTGCAAAGCACTGTTCTAAGCACTGGGGAAGATACAAGGTGATCAGGTTGTCCCATGTAGGGCTCACAGTCTTAATCCCCATTTTACAGATGAGGTAACCGAGGCACAGAGAAGTTAAGTGGCTTGCCCAGAGTCCCACAGCTGACAATTGTCAGAGCCGGGACTTGAACCCATGACCTCTGATTCCAAAGCCCATGCTCTTTCCACTGAGCCATGCTGTTGTTATGACATGACCAGGGAAGATGGTAAATGGCTGAGAAATGTCTTTTGGAGGCAGTGGGTTTTCAAAGACTTTAAAGATCACCATCATCACCATCAATTGTATTTATTGAGCACTTACTGTGTGCAGAGCACTGTACTAAGCGCTTCGGAAGTACAAGTTGGCAACATATAGAGACAGTCCCTACCCAACAGTGGGCTCACAGTCTAAAAGGGGGAGACAGAGAACAAAACCAAACATACTAACAAAATAAAATAAATAGAATAGATATGTACAAGTAAAATAAATAAATAAAAAGATGTTGGATTAAGTTCCATTAGGGAGAAGGGTATGAGTTCTGGGGCAGTTAGAATGTTGGCATGGAATGAGAAAAGAGCACTAAACAAGGGTGTCATATATACTCTCCCAAGCACTTAGTACAGTGCTCTGCACATAGGAAGTGCTTAATAAATACCATTCATGATGATGAGGAGAGGAAAGAAGAAAGCATGGTGAACAGCCTTGAAGCCAATGACTGGGATGATCTGTTTGATGCAGAGAGAATTAAGTGCTCTGCACACAGCAAGCGCTCAATAAATATGATTGAATGAATGAATGTGGCTATTTCTCTGAGATACCACAATGACCATGACAATTCAGAGATGTGAAAGGATGGGTTGTGGAAATAAGCTACTTGTAAGGGTAGGTTGGGTAGTGCTTGCTTCCTATAGATTCCTTCCTTCAGGATCCAGCCTTGGATATCAGACACTTCCATTTGAAGGACTAGAATCAGAAATTCAAAGAAGTGGCCAGGGTCCGAAAAATATAAATGTGTGTGAGAGACAATCTTTTCTCAGAGCCTCGAATGCTCCTCAATCAATTTTTTTTTTCACATTTGCTCCCATGAACATACCATGTCAGTATGTGGCTTGGAACATCTTTACCTTTGAAATTTATAGTCTCGGTACACAACCTGCAGTCATAACTGTAATTTATTCATATTAATGTCTGTCTCTCCCAGAGCTTAGTGTTGGCAGGGAATGTGACTGTTATATTTTTATATTGCACTCTCCCAAGTGCTCAGTACAGTAAGTGCTCAATAAATATGATTGATTAAAGATGATCAAGAGAATTATGATTCAAATCTTAAACTAAACCTTTGCTATATTTGCAGTTTACACGCTTTGCTATATAGGCTAGTTTTCCTATATAAAATCAAATTATATCAAGTTTTCTGAAGAGCAAAATCATTGGAAAAATCATTCCACTCAGTCATGTTTTGTAATTTCCCTTTTACGTGGTTGAAAAGGGCTCCAAAATAAAGCCAGAATTCAATTGTAAGTTTCTCAAGAGCAGCAAACATATTCTTTGTTGTATGCACCCAAACTACCTAATTCTGTGCTCTGCATAAAGTACGTGTTCAGAAAATACTAACCAGGGACCCAGAGACTAAACCTTCCACTAATTTGGCTTCTGTTTGGTAAAAAAGAAAAAAAAATTAGGTGAAATGAAGTTATCCCAATTAGACTTTAAAATTTGAACAGAAAAGAGGAGCAACACTCAAACTAAAGGTAAAAGCTTGTGCTAAATACCAAAAAGTTTTCAAGTGTTGACTGAAAAACTCAACAGGGCTTATTGTGCTTAAGTATGCTTGGGGAACCATAATCAGCAAATGCCTTCATGTTCCCTGCTATAAGTGCACACTAACCTTGGCTTCTCAAAACATCAACATACAATGAGCTGGTCAGAAGGAATGAGAAGCCACAGTTAAGTTTATTATTTAATACTTCTTAAGCACCAAGAAACTAAGCCAGTAGAGACTAGTTAAGCATGCCTTAAGTCTACAGAACGAACTGTTTTAAGGAGATCAGAGGCGGTTTTTCATAATAGAATTCTTTTGAAGACTTCTAAGTCAATCCTAGCATACCTGCGCACCAAAAAAAGAATAATACTCTAAATGTAAACATATTTATGGATCGTAGCATTTCCCATTTCAGCAAAACCCTCTCTCCCACCAGAGCTAAACCGGTTGGTCACTTTCCATCGCAATTTTCAAAGTGTTCCTAGGAAGCAAAAGAAAAGAAAAATCCATACCCTTGCCATTCTCTTTGGCATTTTAAAATCAAGTGAAATGTTTTCTGTAACCGGCTTTCAATGTGGTAGTGAAAACCAGAACCGCGACTCTGGAAAAACAAAGAAGCAGATGACGATCTTTCGTTTTCTTCCATTCCGCAGCGAGCGTCGGCAGAGGTACCCACTCCAGGAGGGCTGTGGACACACTAGCTCCCATGAGGTTCACACTGTGGCAGTGACTCCGTTACAAAATTTTGGAGTGGCCCACAGGCCAGGGAAAAGGGAGCCCTTCACCTCAGGCACTGATGCCCAGTGAAGAAGCGCTTAGTATAGTGCTCTGCACACAGTAAGCGCTCAATAAATACGATTGATGATGACAGGGAAGGAAGGTGGTACTGGAGATGCTTCTTTTGAATCTCTTACTTCCTCTTCCCTCTCTTTCTCTCCTTCTCATTTACTCCTCCCTCTCTTCCATTCCCTTCCTTGGTTCCACCACCTTCAATGGGCCCGCGTCATGGCTCCGCTGCAAAGTTTGCTCCCAGACTCAAAATTAAAAGTTAGCATCCTAGAGACCAGCATGACTCGAGGTGGGGCTGGGGGCTGCTCTGGGGTAGAGCTGGGTGAAACCCAAACCTGGCACCTGCATGACCTAGTGGCAAGAGCACAGACTTGGGAGTCGGAGGATGTGGGTTCTAATCATGCCTCCTCACTTGTCTGCTGGGTGACCTTGGACAACTCACTTAACTTCTCTGTGCCTCATTTACCTCATCTGTAAAATAGGGATTAAGCCTGTGAGCCCCACGTGGGACAACCTGATTACCTTGACTCTACCCCAGCACTTAGAACAGTGCTTGGCACATAGTAAGCGCTTAACAAATACCGTAAGTAAATAAATAAACAAACAAAAGGAAACACTTCACCCAGCAAGCAGTCCCGTGTCTGGAACTGATTAACCCGGTAAACTGTGCAAGTGGAAAGTATCCGTAGGTGCGAGAGGAGTTTGGAAAAATTCTCGGACCACAATGGCAGCCCTAGTGGTATTTCGTCAACGCCTACTGGGTACAGAGCAATGTATTACTACAGGGAAAGTTAGGGAATGTTTAAGGGAAAGGTTAGGGATGTTGCCTGGCCCATTCCTAACCAAGGGGCCAAAGGTCAAGGAATATAACCACTTTGGACTATATTCCTCCAAGCACCCTGTTGCCGCTGTCAGGGAAAGAAGATGTGACTGAATGGACCTCTGATGAGAAACAGTGTGACACCCTTCCCCTCCCAACAGCACTTGTGTATATTTGTACATATTTATTCTATTTATTTTATTAGTGATGTGTATATATCTATAATTATATTTATTTTGGTGGTATTGACACCTGTCTAGTTGTTTTGCTGTCTGTCTTCCTCTCCTAGACTGTGAGCCCATTGTTGGGTAGGGACTGCCTATATGTTGTCAAATTGTACTTTCCAAGCGCTCAGTACAGTGCTCTGCACACAGTAAGCACTCAATAAATACGATGGAATGAATGAATGAATAAGCATCATTATTATTATTTCTGGCCTGAGGGGCTTCCATCATCCCCACTGGGTTGACAGAGTGCCCTAGAGTAGCTCTCACCCCACCAAGCAACACCTGCTTTAGAGGTTTTAAATTCCTCCCCTCAATCTCTCCCTCCACCCCACATCCCTTTTACCATTACGGTAAAATACATATTTCACCTCTGGGCTTCTGTAACATTCTATTGTGCAAGCGCACGCACACACACAGAAAAGTTGTCCCTGTATGGTGCTGTTAATGGTGAAATACTATCCATGTTTATAGGGATGGCTTTGATACATTTGGTCCTTGCAGCTGTTTTCAGGCCCTCAGTCAGCTCTCCTCAGCCCGTCTTACCTCGCTGATCTCCTATAACCCAACTAGCACACTCCATTCCTCTAACACTGACTTACTCTCTGTACTTCAAGCTCATCTTTCTCAGCGGCAACCCCCTGTCCAAGTTTTCCCTCTGTACTGGAACTTCCTCCCCCTCACAGCAAACAGACCACCACTCTCCTTTTCTTCAAAATCCTCCTAAAAAAAAAAAATTACATCTCTTCCAAGAAGCCTTCCCTAAGTCCTCATTTCCCTATTTCCCCTCCCTTCTGTATCGCATATGCCTGACTTCAATTCCACCCCAAGAGCATGTATATAAGTAGCCATCTGTTATTTATTTTAATGTCTTTCTCCCCTCTAGTTTGTACCTTGTAGTTTCTAGTTTGTAAACAATATTCCATCCTATCGTACTCTCCCAGGCACTTACACAGTGTTCTGCACATGGTAAGTGCACAATAATTACAGAAGCAGCGTGGCCTAGTGGAAAAGAACACGGGCCTGGGATTCGGAGGACATGGATTCTAATCCCAACTCTGCCATTTGTTCATCATGTGACCTTGGGCAAGTCACTTAACTTCTCTGTGTCTCAGTTACCTCATCTGTAAAATGGGGATTCAACGTGGGACAGGGACTGTGTCCAAACTGATTACCTTGCAACTACACCAACGCTTAGAACAGCACTTGGCAGATAGTGAGTGCCATGATTATCACTAATAATACCATTAATTGATTTATTAACTGATTTCTACTATGCCTCTTCCCAAGGTCTCTTAAGGAGAGCAATCACTCTCCCAGTCACCAGACTCATTATCCTGTAGCGGTTGTCTCTCACATAATCCTCCACTATTACTCCACATTTATGAGACTGCTTCCTCTACCCTCACAGGAATCACTTCAATTCACCAGAAAGCAGCTACTTGGGTATCCTATGATCCATTTTCCTCTCTTCTCCTGCTCACAAAGCAGTGTTGCTGCTGGGAGTATTAACTAATTAATGCTCACGAGTGAATCACATTCCAGAACCTCATTTTTGGTCGATCGGCCTGGGAAGCTTGAAGGAGAAACGGATGAACCTGCGAAGAGAGTTGATATGCCTGGAGTTGAGGATCAGATCTCTGAGCCACATAGAATCCTGAAGATTTTTGTAGGTCTTAATTTTTGCTCAAAACTAGAGGCCCTTGCCTACATAAGTGGAAATCTTGATGAGATTAGGCCTGAGTTAATCTAATGCTGGAAAGCACTTGAAGAAGCCATCTGGTTCTGTTCCCTCATCGCCATATGGATGAAAACCAAAGCCATCCGTCCAGAAAAAAAAGAGGTCTGTTCTATCTGACACCCTTTCCTAGTTTACTTTTCCAGTTGGTTAGATGTCTCTTTTTGTCTAACCAAACTTTCTTATACAATTTGCATTTTTACTCTAAAATACTTTTCTTGGTTGAAAATAATCTAGTTTTCACATCTTATCTCTCAGCAGTTAACATCTTGAATCTGTCTTGTCATACCTTTAATTTGTTTAGATTAGTATTAATGTCTGTCTCCTCTTATAGACTGTAAGCTAGTTGTAGGCAGGGAACGTATCTACCAACTTTGTCATACTGTACTCTCCCAAGCACTTAGTATAGTGCTCTGCACCCAGTAAGTGCTCAATAAATACAATTAATTGAAATTCCCGTTGAGTTTAGTGGAGTACTTTCTGCAGCAGTTGCTTATTAAATACTTAATGATTATCTTATCAATGAAAATTACCAAGTAGTTCAGGAAAAATGTGGTCTACATTCATTCTCTGAAACAATCTTATCAAAGTATTCTAGGGAAGGTATTCTGTTAGTTTCTGATTTTGTCAAGCTCAGTGACTCTAAAACCACTGTAACTGGAGTCTCAACTTGCCAATTAGCAGTGTGCCTAGATTCATTCATTCATTAATTCATTCAATCATATTTATTGAATGCTTACTGTTTAGGAGACCCCAGTACGCTTTGCTCCACCCCCCCAAAATTAAAACTATAAAAGTGACATTTCTGTTTTCCAAATCCTAATTTAAAGGTTAAGATAGGTGCCAATATGCTTCAGAACACTAGTTAGGGTTTTTAATCAACAACGAGGTTGTGAAAAAGAGATGGTCACGACAAGAAAAAAAGCTGACTGTAATTGCACAATTACTTTCCCTAAGGAATTTAAGAAATTTAAAATATGAGGGTGGGAACGGAAAGGAAAACAGACCAGTATGAGAGTGTGCTTCCTTTGCTCTATGCAAGACCTTCAAGACATTGATTTGGAGCACAGAATTCCAAAGTAATGCATGAACTGCAGAAGATTCATTTAGACATTTGAAAATGAAAACTTGAAAATAATGACCCCCAGGTAACATCAATACTGTCTCAGATCAATGGTCATACCTGCTTGCTAGTCTAGTTCTGACAGTGACTTTAATTCTTTAATTCTATTTGTTCTGATGACTTGACACCTGTCCACATGTTTTGTTTTGTTGTCTATCTCCCCCTTGTAGACTGTGAGCCCGTTGCTGGGTTGGGACCGTCTCTATATGTTGCCAACTTGTACTTCCCAAGCGCTTAGTACAGTGCTCTGCACATAGTAAGCACTCAATAAATACGATTGAATGATTGAATGAACATAATACCGACAGGAGCCAACCTGTTAGGGACGTATTTCTAACTGTATTTTTTACCTCAACAAATCATTTTTTTCTTCCAATAACCCATTCCCTTCGTAAAGCGGAAGTCCTTCCATCTACTTAGGTTTCTCAAGCCTTCTTATTTACTCACCCAGCTGCTTAGTACAGCACTCCAATCACAGTAAGTGCTCAATAAATGATTGACTGACATTTTCTTTCTAATAAACCCATAATGGTTCTCTCATCCATTACTTTACCCAAACCTCCTTCAACCAATGTATATCTAACAAGTTCAAGCACTTAACTGTTAGAATAACCTTCAACTTTTTATCTTGAATATTCAAGCTTTAGTGGTTTAAATGCTTGGTCTAATGCTATTGGATTTGAACAATTCTGATTTTGTCCTTTCAATCACTTAAGAATTCCTTCCCCATCTTCAATTCTTTCCCCCAACCCATAAGCCAATTGTTTTCAGAAAGGGCTCAAGAGTCTCTTACATTTGATTTCCTGGAGTAGACTTTCTGGGAAATGCACTACAGCAGAAAACAAATGAAGTTAAGGAAGAGTGAATAAAAATAATGGCTCAGTTTAAGAAAATGAGAAGCAGCATGGCTTAATGGATAAAGCACCAGCCTGGGAGACAGAAGAGCCTGGGTTCTAATCCCAGTGCCATAGCTGATCTGCTGTGTGACCTGGGACAAGTCACTCAACTTCTCTGTGCCATAGTTATCTCATCTGTAAAACAGGGATTAAGACTGTAAACCCCATGTAGGACAGGGACTGTATCCAACCTGATTAGCTGTATCTACCCAGCGCTTAGTACAGTGGCACATAGTAGGCACTTAACAATTACCATAAAATAAAACAAACTGTGTGTCCTTTTCAACGTATCCAGCTCGCTGTGAGCAGGGAATATCACTGTTTATTGTTGTACTGTACTTTCCCAAGTGCTTAGTACAGTGCTCTGCACACAGTAAGAGCTTAATAAATATGATCGAAGTAATGAATGGAGTAGATCATCCACTACTCTCTATTATCCATAATGCCACCCTCTCCTCTGCCAGGGATAATCAAAGAGGTAATAACCACTAGCTGAAAATACAAAATGGAACTATTACAGCTTCATTTACATTGGAAGCATTTTTCTAATCCTCCTAAGTAGTTAGTCCCCATAACTACTAAGATATAGTAATCATCCCAGGATTACACAGTTTAAGCACACATAATAAATGCCACTGATGGATTATTACATGAGTAGCAGGAACACTTGTCATGACAGGCAAAGAACCACGAGCAGAATTACAAGCATCAAATATAATGGGAGGATTAGAATTCAGAGCTCCCCTAGTCTCAGGTCCATTGCCTAGCCCACTAAAACAAGTTTCTCAGTTTTTACTACTAGTGAAAGCTCAAGTAAATATTAGGTTAACACGATAATGTCTTTGCTATGTATAGACAAGGCACCCTAAAGTCATCTATCATTAACTTCCTCCCATGTAGCTGAACTGCCTTTTCAGACAACTCTTGTTATTTGCTGTTTTACTAGGGTCAATTAATTTTGAGAAGGCAGTAAAAATTAAAAGCATTCCTATCACCAGGCAAGGCTAACTAAAACATAGCCTTACGCTATTTGAGATTCTGCTTTCTTCCTTGAACCCACATATTGACACGTGTCTACTTGTTCTGTTTTGCTGCCTGTCTCCCCCTTCTATACTGCGAGCCCGTTGTTGGGAGGGGACTGTCTCTATATGTTGCCAATTTGTACTTCCCAAGCGCTTAGTACAGTGCTCTGCACATAGTAAGCGCTCAATAAATACGATTGATGATGATGATGATGATGATATGTTGCCGAATTGTACTTTCCAAGTGCTTAGTACCGTGCTCTGAACACAGTAAGCGCTCAATAAATATGATGGAATGAATGAATATATGAACAGACAGAAACATCCACTTTTTCCATTCAGTAAAACATACTGTCAACTAACTACTTTATAAGCTCATGCAAGTTATCTAGAAAATTTCAGGAGTTTTAATTTAGTGCCCAGAATTTTTATACTTTATGTTGATCTTCCTTTGATTGCAGTATTATTGAAGGTTTCCTGCCTCTTGTTATTTGAATCCCTCACTGCCAGTAACTTGATTTACCACTAATGGATATTCCCCATTCACACTCTATCATTCTCATGCAAAACTGGAACATATTAATAAATTTCCTTCGTTTTATTTCTGTCAATTCTACATAACCTCTAAATAAAAGCTATGGTAAGTTACAAAATGACAGAATGAGGATTTCACATATATTTTGTATACATCATGTAAGTGCAAATACCTTTCAAACATTTGTACTTTTTTAAATGGTACTTGTTAAGTGCTTACTGTGTCCCAAGCACTGGGATAAATACAAGATAATCAAGTAGGACACCGTCCGTATCCCACATGGTGCTCACAGTTTTAATCCCCATTTTTCAGATACAGTACCTGGGGCAGAGAGAAGTTAAGTGACTTGCCCAACGTCACAAAGCAAACAAGTTGGACTGTGTCCAACCCGATTTGCTTGTATCTACACCAGCACTTAGTACAGTGCCTCACACATAGTAACTGCTTAACAAATACCGTAATTACTATTAAGTGGCGAAGCAGGGATTCCCAGCCCTGGGCTCCTTCCACCAGGCTACGCTTTTTCCCCAAAATGAATCATGCAATGTTCAATCAAGCTAAAGTTTTTCACAAAGGAAAAAGATCCACTGAAAACTAGGTAATATTTTCAGGATCCTCTCTCCCTAATGACAAGTAATGGAAAGCCAGTTTCTTTTGAGCCAGTTAAGTGGTGTGCTCTCCTGTTAAAATATATTACAACATATGGGTCATGTTACCCCATACTTAAACCTCTTTAATTCCAAGTTGCCTTTATGATCCCCTGAATTCAAATTTAATAAAGCTTTAATGGTCAATTAGCACATTTTTGTTGCTTATATTTGATTTTATGACACTAATCAATCTATAAATCTCTGTTCCTTTTCATAACAACATAGACTAGTTTATCCTGCCTCTTCCAGAGCAGGGGTTCTCTGCCATGTCCTCTTTATTATCCCCCAAGGAACAGGTCTGAGCATTTCCCATTAGGAATTGAATGACTACCTATCGATAATTTCACATCAACAGACCTTAGCACTGGAAAATAGTTGACTACACCGAGAAGATGTCTGGCTATTTCCCAAGGGTCTGTGTGCATGAGTCAGAGTTGAATGGAACAGATCTGACCATTTCCCCCAACATGGAAGGTGAAAAATAGGCTGAGGGGTAAATCAAGGACTGTTATCAGTCAATGGCATTTATTGAGCGCTTACTATATGCCGAGCACTGTATAATAGCAATTAACAGACACATTCTCTGCCCAGAATGAGCTTGAAATTCATTCATTCAATCGAATTTACTGAATGCTTACTGTATGCACAGCACTATACTAAGCACTTGGGAGAGTATAATACAACAATAAACAGACATATTTCCCTGACCACAACGAGCTCTAGCATGCCACATCTGTGTGTGAGATGAGACCTGGAATCTGAAATCAAAATACATACTGAGCATCATCGAACATCTTAGATACTGCCATCCGGGAAGCTGAGAACTTCTACATGCTGATGACTTTGCAAAATGCACAGAACTAAGCAGCAGCGTGGCTCTGTGGAAAGAGCTCAGTCTTGGGAGTCAAAGGTCATGGGTTCTAATCCCAGCTCTGCCAATTGTCAGCTGTGTGACTTTGGGCAAGTCACTTCACTTCTCTGTGTCTCAGTTACCTCATCTGTAA
The DNA here is from genome assembly GCF_015852505.1 of Tachyglossus aculeatus. Taxonomy (NCBI): domain Eukaryota; kingdom Metazoa; phylum Chordata; class Mammalia; order Monotremata; family Tachyglossidae; genus Tachyglossus; species Tachyglossus aculeatus. The sequence continues at coordinate 128,551,253 of NC_052067.1, read as the reverse complement.
AATGGGAATTAAGACTGTGAGCCCCACGAGGGACAACCTGATCACCTTGTATCCCCCCCAGTACTTAGAACAGTGCTTCACACATAGTAAGCGCTTAGCAAATACCATCATCATTATTATTATTAGTAGTAGTAGTAGTAACTATGGACTGATAATTCTGATTAAAAACCGAGTTTAAGCATCAGGCTACCCTTGGAAAACTACACATTCTCAAAGCTATTCATTGAAAATCTAGAACTTAATTCTGTCACCCATTCTGCAACCTAGGCAGTACATAGACTGTAAGCTTGTTGTGGGAAGGGGATGTATACTTTATTGTTGCATTGTACTCACTCAAGCGCTGAGTATGGTGCTTTGAACAGAGTAAGCACTCAATAAATGATCGACTGACACAACAGCAATGCCAAACTGAATCCAAAAGATAGCTGGGAAATTGACAGCTAGAGTCTAGTGATTACATGGCATCAAGCTCCACATACCAAGTTGAAGGTCAATAAGGCTGTTATGGTGCCCAACCTTTTATGTGACTGTCAGTTCTGAACTTTCCCCTGATGACATATCTGGCTCCTGAAGCAGGTACTTCAGTGTTACCTATGAACCATGCTCAACATCCAACCCCAGGACAGGATTACTAATACCTGAATCCGGGAACACAGCTTACTGACTTTGAAGTAGTGCTAGGAACTGATATCCAAATACAATCAAATTTATTTAGTAGCTAATAATAACTGCAATATTTGTTGAGGCTTTTTCTATGTGCCAATACTGTACTAAATACTGTGGTAGATACATGAGGCTCACAGTCTAAGGGAAAGGGAGAAGAGGTATTTAAGCCCCATTTTAGAGATAAGGAAACTGAAGGACAGAGAAGTTAAGTGACTTGCCCAAAGTCTCACAGCAGACAAGTGGCAGAGGCAGGTTTAGAACCCAGGTCCGTGTAAAAGTTTGAACTCAACACTGGAGAAAAAATGCAAGCTTGTGATGAGCAGCAAAGCAGCGCGGTCAATGGGAAAGAGCAAGGGTCTAGGAGCCAAAAGACCAGGTCTTCTAATTCCAGCGCCACAGCTTGTCTGCTGTGTGACCTTGGGCAAGTCACTTATCATTATTACTGTTATGAATAACTTTTCTGTGCCTCAGTTACCTCATCTGTAAAATGGGGATTAAGACTGTGAGCCCCATGTAGGCAATGGGACCTTGGAATGCATTACTCAACTCAGCAGTTTTGAAGCAATGCTCACAGAAATCCAGTCCCGCTGGATGGAACTTCAATCAACCGATTGAATGGTACTTATTGAGCGCTTGCTATGTGTACGGCACAGTACTAAGTGCTTGGGAGAGTACAAACGAATTAGTAGACATAATCCCTGCCCATAACAAGCTTATAGTCTAGAGGGGAGAGACAGATATTAATATGATTAACTTAGAGTATATAATTTAAATATATGTATATAAGTGCTGTTGGGGTTAGGTGGGGTGAGGTGAATATCAAATGTCCAAAGGACTTGGGAAGAGAATGGATATTAGCAGGATTCCTTACGAGCTACTGTATGAGGAACTGATAGGAGGCACACACACACAAGCCAGGAGGACACAATCAACAATTATTAAAGATGGACTGAGGCTTAGCTTTAAACACTGCTAAATAGTAGTGGCTGCTGGAAGATAACTGAGGTAGACAGACCAGCCTGACAGGCAGGAGTCTGGACAGGGAATCTTCTCCTTCAGCAAAGTCTTCCCACATATCAGTATATTAAGAGGCTGCCTCAAAAACAGACACTGAATGGGACAAAGCGATTAACGTGGCAAGAGCCCAACCTCTGAGTTGGCCTCGTTTTCGTCTATTAACCACACTCACACTCTAAATACAGGACCAGAATCGTGTGCCTACTTTTCTCAAGTTTATCATGCCAGGGAAGGGAGAGAGCATGTACTGTTCCTGGAATCTTTATTAATTTAATCTAGTCCTTGGGAGACAAAGCCACAAAGGGCAGTAAGCTAGACAGGGGTCACAGGTCACCCCAGTTAACAAGACTCACTGGTGCATGGTTGCATGATGCTTCCTGAGTTACAGGAAAGGGTCAAAATGGCTTATTGGATAGATCACAGAAGGCCATTGGTTCTAATCCTGGCTCTGTCACTTGCCTGCTGTGTGACCTTGGGCAAGTCACTTCACTTCTCTGGGCCTCAGTTACCTCATTTTGAAAATGAGGATTGAGATTGTGAGCCCAGGATAGGGACTGTATCCAACCCAATGTGCTTGTATCCACCCCAGCGCTTAGTAAAGTGCCTGGCACATAGTAAGCACTTAACAAATTGTTAAACAAGTTGTTGCCAACTTGTACTTCCCAAGCACTTAGTACAGTGCTTTGCACACAGTAAGCACTCAATAAATACGATTGACTGATTAACAAATACACAGTTATTATCATTATTATATCGTGTCAGGAGCTTTGGCCTCATGGTGGAAGGTATGTTAAAGAGATAGTTTACTGCTGTAGCCATCACAACAATACCCTCCTTATCTAAAATGAGTTTTTGTTTGTGTTTTAAGATGGCACTTCATTCAATCATATTTATTGAGCACTTACTGTGAGCAGAGCACTGTACTAAGTTTTTGTTAAGTGCTTACTATTTACTTGGGAAGGAACATGGCCTAGCAGAAAGAGCAGGGGCCTGGGAATCAGAGAACCCGGATTCTAATCCTGACTCTGCCACTTACCTGCTGTGTGACCTTGGGCAAGTCATATCACTTCTCTGGGAAGCAACATGGCCTTAAGGAAAGATCACAGGCCTGGGAGCCTGAAGAACATGGGTTCATTCATTCATTCAATCATATTTATTGAGTGCTTACTTTGTGCAGAGCATTGTACTAAGTGCTTGGGAGAGTACAGTATAACAATGAACAGACACATTCCCTGTTCACAACAAGCTTATGGTCTATGGTGGGGAGACAGACATTGTACTTCCCAAGTGCTTAGTACAGTGCTCTGCACACAGTAAGCGCTCAATAAATACGATTGATGATAATATAAATTACAGATGCGTACATAAATGCTATGGAGAGAGCAAATCAGGGTGACACAGAAGGGAACAGGAGAAGAAGAAATGGGGGGCTTAGTCAGGGAAGACCTCTTGGAGGAGATGTGCCTTCAGTGAGGCTTTGAAGAGGGGGAGAGTAATTAGATTCAGGAGGATGTTCTAGGCCAGAGGCAGGATATGGACGAGGGGTCCGCGATGAGACAGATGACATGGAGGAACAGTGAGAAGGTTAGCCTTTAAGGAGTGAAGTGTCTGGGTTGGGTTGTAGTAGGAGAGTAGTGAGATGAAGTAGGAGGGGGCTAGGTGACAATACTTTAAAGCCACTGATGAGGAGTTTTTGTTTGATGCGGAGGTGGATAGTTTCTTGAAGAGCAGAAAAACATGTCCTAAATATTTTTGTAATTGTGGCTCTGCCACATGTCTGCTGGATGGTCTTGGGCAAGCCACTTAACTCCTGGTGCCTCAGTTAGCTCATCTGCAAAATGGGAATTAAGACTGTGAGCCCCCTGTGGGACATGGACTGTGTCCAGTCTATCTTGTATCTAGTCCAGACCTTAGTAACAGTGCCTAACCCATACCATAAAAAATTGAAGGTTTTTTTTGTTTTAATGGCATTTATTAAGCACTTACTCTGTGCAAAGCACTGTTCTAAGCGCTGGGGAGGTTACAAGGTGATCAGGTTGTCCCACAGGGGGCTCACGGTCTTCATCCCCATTTTACAGATGAGGTAACTGAGGCCCAGAGAAGTTAAGTGACTTGCCCAAAGTCACACAGCTAAGTGTACTTCCCAAGCGCTCAGTAGCAGTGCTCTGTACACAGTAAGCGCTCAGTAAATATGATTGAATGAATGAATGAAGTGGCGGGGCTGGGATTTGAACCCATGACCTCTGACTCCAAAGCCCAGGCTCTATATACTAGGCCACACTGCTTCTAAGACTTTACAGCTTAAATGGCATAAAAGACAGTGTCCAAGGAGCTGAGAGATGTTCCATAATTTAAAAAACTGCATGGAAAAAGGTTTGAAGGTAGGAGGAGGTGGCAATATCTGAGGTGCTCTGCACACAGTTAAGCACTCAGTAAATACAGTTGATTGAGGAATTCCAATTTTTTGTCGTCCTCAAGACTTCAGCAGCGCAGTTTCCTTTATGATTTTCTTTTCTCCGCATATCTTTTGTTGAGCTTTAAAACGTCTCCTATTTCCCAGGAGTCTAAATGCAGGATTATTCTATTCATATTAGCATGTCTAAATTAAAGAAAAGGTAGTCATATGTTTTAGGTTGCTTCTTTCACCAAGCAGCAAATCTCTGGGAAGGGTAGAGCCAAGAAGGGTAGCTTACTCAAGAACCTGCTATGGCAATGTGTGATTGTGAGCCCTCTGACCTTTCAGGAGCATTAATATCTATTCTTTTCTCATGGCAGCCTGCCTTAGAGGTCCTCCTTGCTTGACTCAACTCCCTCAACAGCCAACCGCAAGTGGCCACTCATACCTCGCCACCCAACCCCTTCCATTAGTGGTAAACCTCTCTTCAAATTCATGACTTCCAAAGTTTCAGTGTAATTCCCCTCATATTTTGAATTCTTTAAATGCCTCGTGGGTAAAAAGAGTAAGACATCTTAGTGTCACAGAATCAAATTTTTCTCCTTTTCTAATTCATCCAACATGCATGAAGTCTAACAAAAAAAATCCCAATCTACAATGGTATGCGTTTAGTATTAGTGGGAGCTTTCACAAAGGAATTCCAGACGGCTATTTTTGACTCATAATCAGTCCAAAGTTTCAACCACAGTCTCTTGCCTATGCATGTACAGGAAACATTTAAAACGTCAGCTATCTAAATGTTAACTATATTAACTTTTTTTATTTTTACACAGTATCACTTTATTGCAATGATAAGTAGAAACCAATTGAAACAATATCTGTAGGTGACTTCTTTGTGAGTATACTTTTCTACACTTCAAAGTCAAATGTATATATGTGTACATGTAGTAATTTGAAAAGATTTTTAAAATTATCAACTCCAGGGAACTTGTAAATTCTCCATATGTTGCTTGCTAAATTGTTTTGTTGCCTGTCTCCCTATTCTAGACTATTAGCCCGTTGTTGGGTAGGGACCATCTCTATATGTTACCGGATTGTATTTTCCAAGCACTTGGTACAGGGCTCTGCACACAGTAAGCGCTCAATAAATACGATTGAATGAATGAATTGATTTAAAATACTAGTCATTATTTAAATGAAGAAAAGTGTAACCGAGAAGTCACCCTGCACAAGTTCCCCAAAAGTCTAACACAAATTCATTCGCTTCTAAACCACTGACAAATACCACACAAACACAAAAGAAGAAAGGGAACGAGGAAAGGCCAAGAAGAAAATTCAAAGGGATGGTCTTGGGTCTTTCTGAAGGCTTAGTAGTGTTCTGCTCACAGTAAGCACTCAGTAAATACGAATGATTTCTGGAATTAAAAACAAACCTCCCCTTTTCCTACCCTAATATTCAATATTAATTATATGGAAATTACATAAGACAGTGTGACCTTTAATTATATGATAATAGTTAACTATACATACAATGTTGTAAATGTTCAACATTCAACCACTTTCCTCGTAAAGGGACTGAGAACGTGGAGAGGATTTGCCAAGTGAATGAGTTTATGCTGCGGAAATAACTAATCAATCAACGGTACTTACTGAGTGCTTCCCGGGTGCCAAGCACTCTGCCTGGGAAAGTACACTAGAATTTGCTAGATGCAATCCTATCGCCAATCTTACGATTGATTAAGGACCTTGAAAATACTATCCCATTTAACTTCCTGGTGGATCTTCTCCACTGGAACTTATGTCATTCGCCAACCTGACATTTAGGCAAAAAACTAGAAAGTTGGGTGTTGTTTCTGACGTAATTTAACAGGACTCAGGGAACCAGGTTACTCTATATCAGCAGCCATTTGGTGGAACCTTCTAAGAGACAGCGAGGCATGTGAACTCTAGTGCAGTTTTCAGGGGTTGCCTCCTGAACTCTGTCCCCAAAGCCTCAGTGTGACTTCAGGACTTGCGGGAAGAAGTGGGAGTTATAGAATGTGCACTTTGGGATTATGATGATGTGGAAGGTGATAGAGAAAAAGCTGACTGCCCCAGACCATTGGTTTCCTGGACAGACTAACTGCACTATCTATCAGGAAACTATTCCTGTCTCCTACCCACTGACTAATTTACCAGGTAACCACGCAACCATTTCAGTCTTTGTACAAAAGAGAAACTATGTACCTCCTAACTCGCAACGAGCCACAATCGTTTTTCTTTACCTCCACAAAGCAGTCAGAGCACTTGGAAGAGCACGTTCTCCTTTCTCTGTGGGGCCGATTACTATTTCAGCTAAAATCGGGGGTGAAATTATAATCCGAACAATCAACTCTTGGGTTACTACTCCAGTCAATCCTTCCTGATAGCCGAGTCTCACCATGCATGAACCCGGAAATAGGATGTGGGGCTGATAGGTATGAATCACCAGACCAGGAATCAGCCTCCCCTAACAGGAAGACTAGAGAGTGCACATTCAACGAGGCTGCCACTCTGCTAAACGCTAACTCTTTGCCACAACTATCATTATCCACTTGTGGGTCACTATTCCCGGTGGATTTGGGCTGGCAGTATGGATTTGCCTTCCACTCTCCTCTAACTCTTGTGAGAAAATTCCCTAACTCTCTCCTGGAGAAAAAAAAAACAAAAATGACAACAACATCTGAATATTGTGGATAATAATAATAATAATAATGGTATTTGTTAAATGCTTACTATCTGCAAAGCACTGTTCTAAGCACTGGGGAGGTTACAAAGTGATCAGGTTGTCCCACGGGGGGCTCACGGTTTTAATCCCCATTTTACAGATGAGGTAACTGAGGCCCAGAGAAGTTAAGTGACTTGCCCAAAGTCACACAGCTGACAGTTGGCGGAGCCGGGATTTGAACCCATGACCTGTGACTCCAAAGCCCATGCTCTTTCCACTGAGCCACGCTGCTTCTCTTAGCACTCAGCTTAGATCACTTAGATCGCAGCACTGGTAATCTTCACCTAAAAATAGTAGCATGGAAGTGGTTGTGTCAGATGCAATTAGTTCTAGAAGGCTGTACACATATCCTGCCCACATACAGCCTACAGTCTAGAGAGGGAGAAATATATTAAAATAAATTAGAGATATGTATATAAGTGCTTTGAGGTTGAGAGTGTGGTAAATATCAAGTACTTAAGTCAGTGTTAACTGAGCGCCTACTTGTACAGAGCACTGTAATAAGTGTTTGAGAGTACTCAAAGGCAGGGCCAAAGTGACCTACCAGGTGATACGAGGAAATATCACGTGGCCCAAAACCCACACTGACTGCTGCAGGCAACTGACATAATCAATCAATCGTATTTATTGAGCGCTTACTTTGTGCAGAGCACTGTACTAAGCGATTGGGAAGTACAAGTTGGCAACATATAGAGACAGTCCCTACCCAACAGTGGGCTCACAGTCTTAAAGGGGGAGACAGAGAACAAAACCAAACATACTAACAAAATAAAATAAATAGAATAGATATGTACAAGTAAAATAAATAAATAAACAGAGTAATAAATATGTACAAACATATATACATATATACAGGTGCTGTGGGGAAGGGAAGGAGGTAAGATGGGGGGGATTGAGAGGGGGATGAGGGGGAGAAGAAGGAAGGGGCTCAGTCTGGGAAGGCCTCGTGGAGGAGGTACATGAAAATTTGTGAACCGCTCCACATTTCTAAAGACCTTTTAAAAATCAAATGTTTTGCAAGAGGACTTTCCCTACTAAACTCTCATTTCCCAATACTCGCTCTTCTTTCTGCAGAGCCTATGCACTCAGATCTGTATCCTCTAAACTGCAAATATGCTGTGAGCATGGAATGTGTCTGTTCTACTGTTATACTCTCAAACACTTATTACAGTGCTCTGTACAAGTAGGCGCTCAGTTAACACTGACTTAAGTACTTGATATTTACCACACTCTCAACCTCAAAGCACTTATATACATATCTCTAATTTATTTTAATATATTTCTCCCTCTCTAGACTGTAGGCTGTATGTGGGCAGGATATGTGTCTACCACCTCTGCTATACTGGACTCTCCAAAGCACTTAGTACAGTGCTCTGCACACAGTAAGTGCTCAATAAATACGACTGATTGAATGAATGAATAAAAAATACCACTGATTGACTGAATGATTGGGAGTACAGGGTGGCTGGGCTAAATAAAAATAATATACATACAAAAGGCATGTGGAGGAAAGGACCTGATTAGTGATGGAGATAGGGAAGCTGACAGAAACAGAGAGAGGATTTGAGTGGGGGAAGGTGTATATTTACCTGTCAAATTCAGCCTTAATGTCAAGGCTGTGCTGAAGTAAACTGCTGATCTAAATAGGATGTAAACCTAGGGTGGCCCTATTGTAGGGTGTTTATAATAATTATGGTACTTGTTAAGTGCTTACTATGTGCCAAACACTGGGGTAGATACAAGTTGATCAGGTTGGACACAGTTCCTGTTTTTCCTGTTTTGCATTTTACAGATGAGGTAACTGAGGCATAGAGAATAACAATAATAATAATATTAATAATAATCATGGCATTTATTAGGCACTTACTGTGTGCAAAGCACTGTTCTAAGAGCTGATCAGGTTGTCCCACGTGGGGCTCACAGTCTTAATTCCCATTTTACAGATGGGGTAACAGAGGTCCAGAGAAGTTAAGTGACTTGTCCAAAGTCACACAGCTGACAGTTGGCGGAGCTGGGATTTGAACCCATGACCTCTGACTCCCAAGCCCTTGCTCTACCCACTGAACCACGCTGCTTCTCTAAGTCAAATAGAGAAGTCAAATGACTTGCCCAAGGTCACACAGCAGACTTGTGATGGAGCTGGGATTAGAACCCAGGTCCGTGCTATAGCCACAAAGCCACGCTGCTTCTCATACCTGGATATGCCTGCATGTTCTAAAATGGATGAATATGAACATCATGAATTGTGAAATATATATATATATATATATATATATAAAACCAATTGCAAATGCCCTTTGGCCACTTTGGGGCATTCAATACAGGCCTTTCATTAATCAAATTGTAAACTCTTTGAGGACAGGAGGAATCTTTCTTTTCTTCATCTTTCTAATTCCTCCAATGCTCTATAATATTGAGCCTCAATTAAAACTGGTAAATGAATTATGAAGGCCATGCCTTTTTCCATGCCCCTTTCAGCTGAGATATTACAGATAAAAGGATGGTGGCCTCCTCACACCAACAGAATGGAAGTCCTTCTTAGAATTCACACATCTGAGGGACTAAGGAGCAAGAAAGCAGAAGAAATTATCTTTAGCTAAATTTACAGCCGAAGAGTGAACAATTATCCATTTGATTTGTGCCTTGTCAATAATCCTGCCAGGTAATTCAGGTTAAAAAAAAAATCCAGTTGAGTTGTTTACATAGATCAAAGCAACCAGATAATTGCTCAACCCTCCACTTAATCTGATCTGCTCAGATCCACCCACTAGGAAGGGGGGTGGAAGAAAAAGGATCAAGGCAAATCCAAAGAGAACTGGGAAATAAGCAATATGATCTCCAAGGGTCCCGCTTGAGATTCCCACCTCACCAGGCTCCAGCGAAGAGTTGCTCGAAGGCTGCACAATGAAAAGCCATATTAGGAAATCAAAGCACTGGCAGTGCTTCTCTGGGTTGTTGCTGTACCTTATCGCTTCCTACAGTTGGCACTGAGCCAAGCATGTTGGAGTATCCATCGACTTGAATATGACTCACTTTTCCATTTCACCCATGGTGGCAAAGTTGGAACTTCTATTTTTAATCGCACATAATCACCATTGTCAACGGCATTTATTAAGCACCTATTTAGCACAAGATACTAAAGGATCTGGGAGACAGCAGAAGAAGCAAGACACATGCTCCCTGCCCTCCAGGAGCTTATATTCTAATGGGGAAGGTGGACTGTCCTAAATAAATTACAAATACTGTGGGAGCAACAGTAAGCATCAAACGGAAATTCCTTACCATAGGATTTGAAGCACTTGGTCAGCTCGCCCCCTCCTATTCCTCCTCACCGTCTATTCTCCATCTACACCCACTCCCTTGGAGAAGTCATTCACTCCCGTGGCTTCAAATACCAACTCTACAGGGATGATTCCAAAATCTACCTCTCCAGCCCTGACTTCTCTCCCCTACACCCTCGTATTTCCTCCTGTGTTCAAGGCACCTCTACTTGGATATCCCACTGACACCTCAAACTAAACTTGTCTGAAACACAACTCCTCTCCTTTCCACCCAAACTCTGTCCTTCCCCCATCTAGTGCTTTGCACATAGTAAGTGCTTAACAAATACCAACAATGTTATTATTATTATTATCTTTCTCATCACTGTAGAGGACACCACTAGTCTCCCTATCTCACAAGCCCATAATCTGCATCAAAGAGAAACTCCTTACTAATGACTTCGAAGCATTCAATTAGATCATTCCCTCTTACCTTAGCTCACTGATTTCTTACTACAGTCCTTCCTGCACACTTCATTCCTCTTATGCCAGTGTACCTTGATCTCACCTATCTTACCATCAACCCTTGCACACATCCTCCTGGACTAGAATTCCCTCCCCCTTTATATATGACAAACTATAACTCTCCTAAATTTCAAGACCTTACTAAAATCACATCTCCTCCACAAGGCCTTCTCCAAGTAAGCCCTCATTTCCCCTATTCGCTTTCCCTTCTGCATCACCAATGCATTTGGATCTGTACTCTTTACGCACTAGCTAATTGCCTCACACTCAGCCCCACACTCATTCATTTGATCATATTTATTGAGTGCTTATTGTATGCAGAGCACTGTACTAAGCACTTGGAAAGTACATTTCAAGAATAGAGACAATCCCTGCCCACAATGGGCTTACAGTCTAGAAGCAGGGAGACAGATATCAAAACAAGTAAACAGGCATCAACAGCATCAATATATATCTGCCTCTGCTTCAACACACTAAGTTCCTTGTGGATAGGAACTCTGTCGACCAAATCAGCTGTACTGTACTCTCCCAACGACTTAGTACAGTGCTCTGCATGTAGTAAACACTCAATAAATACCATTGATTCAATAGAACAGAAAATGTTTCAAATGTATCAGAATGAAATGCCTGAATAAACAATGGAATATAAACAGCTACAGATAGCCATTTCAGTATTTTGCGCTGCTGAAGGGCTGTGACTGAGGAAGGAACAGAAGTCCAGTGAGAGACCTGAGGAAAGCTCCAAATACATTAGGACTTGAAGGGCTTTTGGGAGCACCCAAACTTAAATAGCAAGGACAGACTACACCTGAAAATAATGACAATCGTGGTGTGTTGTGTTTTTTAACACTATGGTAAGCCCTGGGGTAGACAGAAGATAATCAGATTGAACACAGTCCTTGCCCAACATGTGACTCTAGGATGGAGGGAGAGCAGTGATTTCATTTCTGTTTTATGACTAGGAGACAGACTCATAGGAATTAAAATGACTGTCCCGATGTCACATAACAAGCAAGTGGCAGAGCCAGAATTAGAACCCAAGCCTCCTAATTCTGACGTCCATGCTTTTTCCACCAGACCACATCATCATTTCTGAATCAAAACAGCACCAAATGTTTGGCATTAAACATGAAAAAGTTGGTTGAATCGATTTTAAATTAAAAACTTGGAGATCCTGAGTGAATGTGGTAAAGCAATGTGCATGGGATTTACCCCTTCTGGAGGAGGGGTCACAAGGCCTGTGAGCTTGAAGTGGGACAGAGACTGTATCCAATCTGATTATCTTGTATCCACCCCAACACTTAATACAGTGCCTAGCACATAGTAAGCACTTAACAAGTACCATTTAAAAAAAAAAGACACTGCACAGGAGTGCAACGTAGGTGGGAAGGATGGAAGGGAACATATGGTGCGTTGGAGATAAACAGAATTAGAAAAGTGGCCAAGTTATGCAAATGTTTCGACATTTAAGTTAGAAGACTAGAAAAATGGTTGAGTTGGAAGGCTTTGTAGCTTGGACAGGCCTAGATATAACTGGAATCTCTGAAATTTAGTTGAAGGGGGTAAATCTTACTCTCTGAACTCTATTCCTTTGGCAGGGAGGGAAGCCAGATTACAAGCCAGGTCACCAAACCCAGGCTTTCTTGATGTGAACAGCCTGATCTTTGTAGGTTGCACACCATTTTAGAAAACTATGTAGATGCCCCCGAACAGGAATTATCTTAGGTAAAATGGTCAGCTTATCTGGCTCAGGACTGCAAGAATGCTTGGGCTTTCACATCTGGACTGGAATATATTCTCTATAGGCTTAGTTCAAACCCCACTGTACCCCAGGACTTAAAATTAGGATATCCTAGACCTCTTGCAGACAGAGGTGGGGCAATCTGTGAGAAATGTGTCTATGGATTTGCTATGGGTCGGAGATGACTCGACAGCATAAGACAAGAACACTAGTGGGGCTTGAATTCCAAACTTTCCCCTAACGCTACTCCCATTGTCATTGATAAAGAAGGGGAAAAAGTGGATAAATTTAAGATGTTATTCCTCGTGTCTCAATTATCAAGAATAATATGGCCAATCTGCATATGGACAAGAGCAATACAAAAGCATGGAAATAGCACTGAATAATAACGTATCTATTAATTTTTGCCATACCGTGTTCAGTATTCTTTCTTTGGTCCCTAGTGAGACATATCTGCTTCCTAATCTCATACCAAGAGAAACAGCATGACCTTGTGGAGAGAGCCTGGCTTGGGAGGCAGAGGGCCGGGGTTCTAATCCTGACTCCACCGCTTTCTGCTGTGTGACTTTGGGAGAGTTACTTCATTTCTCTGCGTCAGTTTCTTAGGCGTCACTTTGGGTTCATTTCTAACTCCTCCAAGAGGCTTTCACCAACTACTTCCTCACTACCCCTATCTGCCCTCCTCTCTATGTCAACTAGAATGCAAGCTCGTTGTAGAGAGGGAATATGTCTGTTTATTAATGTATTGGACTCTCCCAAGTGCTCAGTACAGTGTTCTGCACACACTAAGCACTCAATAAATACAATTGAAAGAATGAACTGTGCACTTGGCTGTGTACCACTGAAGTACTTTGCTACTCACCCCACCACCAAAACTTCTACATACATATTCTTACACTCTACTATTTCTTCTATCTGTAATTCATTTTTATGTTGCTCTCCCCCAGTAGACTGTAAACTCCTTATGGGCAGGGATCGCATCTACCAACACTATTGTATTGCACTTTCCCAAGTATTTAGTACAATGTTAGGCACACGGTATGCACTCAATAAACACTGACTGATGTCCCCAGTTTCTTACTTTGAACGATATTTCACTAAATGGCAGTGTTACTCACTATTAGCAATAATATAGGCACAAGTAGCTCTAGGGCTGTGAATCCTGTGTTCAGGCATAGGTAGGTTTGGATGGCCTATCACCACAATGGGAGAAAGAAAGCTAAATTTCCATTCAGGTATCCCTTGGTTTCATCTCCCACTGAGCCGAGTTTAGCTGAAAAGAAAATTAAACCAAAACCAAAGGGAGGATTTAGGTATTTGTTCAACTGTTACTAAGATGTCGTGGCTGCCAAAGGCAGCGTCGGTCAGTCAGTGGTGTCTACTATGGCTAGAGTAATGTACTTAAAGAGAACAACAGAATTTGTAGACAAGAGCCCAGTCCTTGAGGAATTCACAATCTAGTGGGGAGATGGTAAAATAAGTTACAGATAAGAGGAAATTTAACATAAAGATCACTATATAAAGGGATTGATATGAGTCCTCAAGAGCTCAAAGAGTGCAGAACTGTTTTAGGAACAGTTGTTGGAGCAACAGAAATGAATCAGGATTTCTACTAGTGGATTTTGGAAGGGCTTTGAAGATAAAGAGAGCAGTCTGTCAGAAAGGAAGGAGAAAAAAGTGTCAATCAATCCACCACTCAGGCAGGAGTAATAGTGTGAGATATAATCCAGGAAGGAGAAATGGTGTGAGCTAGAGATAACTGGTCAGAGAGATGAAATTGAAGTAAAGTGAGCATGTTAGCTTGAAAGCAACAAAGTATGTGAATCAGGGTGTAGTGGGAAAAGAGAGTGGATAAGTTTGAGGGAAAGAGCTGACAATGTCTCAAAGCCAGAGTTCAGGAGTTTTGAAGCGCTTAGTGGATAGACCACAGACCTGGAAGTCAGGAAGACCTGGGTACTCATCCTGGCTCCATCACTTGTCTGCTGTGTGAGCTTGGGCTAGTCACTCAGCTTCTCTGTGCCTCAATTAACCTCATCTGTAAAATGGGAATTAAGATTGAGTCCCATGTGGTTGCCCATCCACCTCCACATCAAAAGAAACTCCTGACCATCAGCTTTAAAACATTCAATCACCTTATACTCTCCTACCTCACCTCGCTGCTCTCCTATTACATCCCAACCTGCACACTTCGCTTCTCTAATGCCAATCTACCCACTGTAGCTCAATCTCTTCTATCTCACCGCAAACCCTTCGCCCACGTCCAGCCTCTAGCCTGAAACGCCCTCCCCTTCATATAATAATAATAATAATGATATTTGTTAAGTGCTTACTATATACCAAGCACTGGTCTATGCACTGAACATTCATTCAATCGTATTTATTGAGCGCTTACTGTGTGCAGAGCACTGTACTAAGCACTTGGGAAGTACAAGCTTGCAACATATATGAGCACTGTTCTAAGCACTACTTTCCCCACCTTAAAAGCCTTATTGAAGATACACCTCCTCAAGTATCAGGCAAAAACTCCTCACCCTCGGCTTCAAGGCTGTCCATCACCTTGCCCCCTCCTACCTCACCTCCCTTCTTTCCTTCTCCAGCCCAGCCCGCACCCTCCGCTCCTCTGCCGCTAACATCCTCACTGTGCCTTGTTCTTGCCCGTCCCGCCGTCGACCCCCGGCCCACATCCTCCCCCTGGCCTGGAATGCCCTCCCTCCCAACATTCGCCAAGCTAGCTCTCTTCCTCCCTTCAAGGCCCTACTGAGAGCTCACCTCCTCCAGGAGGCCTTCCCAGACTGATCCCCCTCCTTACTCTCCCCCTCCTCCCGCTCCCCATCCCCCCGCCTTACCTCCTTCCCCTCCCCACAGCACCTGTATATATGTATATATGTTTGTACATATTTACTACTCTACTTATTTATTTATTTTACTTGTACATATTTATTCTATTCATTTTATTTTGTTACTATGTTTTGTTTTGTTGTCTGTCTCCCCCTTCTAGACTGTGAGCCCACTGTTGGGTAGGGACTGTCTCTATATGATGCCAACTTGTACTTCCCAAGTGCTTAATACAGTGCTCCGCACACAGTAAGCGCTCAATAAATATGATTGAATGAATGAATGAATGAAAGTGAGCCTTCCCTAACTAAGC
Source organism: Tachyglossus aculeatus (assembly GCF_015852505.1). Classification (NCBI taxonomy): domain Eukaryota; kingdom Metazoa; phylum Chordata; class Mammalia; order Monotremata; family Tachyglossidae; genus Tachyglossus; species Tachyglossus aculeatus. Next base: position 128,535,755 of record NC_052067.1, on the reverse strand, counting down.
TCCTTCTCCCTCTCCCTTCTGTGTCATTCATTTGCCCCCTTTATTCACCCCTCCCACCTCTGCACTTATGTGTACAGCCAATAGACTGTAAACTCTAGACTGTAAGCTCATTTTGGGCAGGGAATGTTTCTACCAACTCTGTTCTAATGTACTCTCCCAAGCGCTTAGTACAGTGTTCTGCATAAAGTAAGTGCTCAATACAAATGATTGATTGATTTATGTGGGACACGGACTGTGTCCCACCTGATTAGCTTGTATCTACCCCAGCACTTAGTACAGTGCCTGGCACATTGAACCGCTTAACAAATGCCATTAAAATAAATGTAAATGTGATGAGGAATGGGCTGTCATTAGAGGTTTCTGAGGAGCAGGAAGATGTGTTCAAAATTGTACTTCAGAAAAATGAGCAGAGAGAAGTACAAACCAGCGATTGGAGAGAATAGAGGCTGGGAGGCCAGCGAAGAGGCTGATAAAATAAGCAAGTTGCCATCTAAAGGGTCTATGGTTCCTTTAAATGTGGCACTGCCCCAACAGGCTTCTACTTTTTATCACTTTTTCAACGTGATTCAGGTGGATTGGTTGCTAAATTTTCCAGTATCTCTCAGGCTCAGACTGGAGAGGATTATGGTCAGCTGTGAAAATCCAACTGAACAGAAATCTAAGCTTCAGGGAGAAACGGCATCACCATGTCTTTTTGTTCCCAAAAGACTTGGTCAGAAGTGTTCAGCATTTTAAAATAGCAATGCTTTGACAGCTGGAAGTCAGTAAACTCATGTTACAGTCCCAATTTTGGACAGGAATCAAAAATGAACTCATCTAAAAAAACTATTATTAAGTCATGGTAAGAGTTGCTAATTCCTATATAATAATCTCTTAAAGATCTACATTTTTTAAAGAACTAAGGTTGAAAACTGTGGCAGATAAACAAATCCATTAACCAAAATATAATTACCCTCATAATATTAAGAACGACAACTATACAAGTGCATCTCAGCCACATCCCAAGTTTGGCATGTGTCGTTTGAAAGACAGTGCCATCTGGATATCTTATCCCTGAAGTGACACTATGATACTGCAACAAAAAATAAATAAGCCTTTGAAAGTTTAGAGAGAGTTGGGCCTTTGAAATGACACTAAATCTCCTCTAATTTCATTTCACAAAATGCTAACATAATTTTTCTAACTCCTTTAGCAACTGGAATGCAGTAGGGAATAGACTCATATTTGTAACCCACTCAGACTAGTCGTTTATCACTTATACCACACATTCAGTCAATAGCACAAGTATTTTAAAACAAAATATACAGTGCATTTAGCAGGCGGGACATTGAGGAAACAAAATTCCTGCAAACTTCAGAACTTTCTGTTTTGTTAGCAAGCTGCTGGAAAGACAAATATCAAATTTCACATTAAATACATTTCACAGTGATGACTGGAATAACAGTGGAGGCAAATTTTTAAGACAGTCTCTCCATTCTAATCTTGAACTGAAGACTCAGTTCACTATGGCAGTGGTCAGCAGTCTGACAGAAACCAGGGATCCCCTTATCAAGTTTCTTTTAATATACAGCTGACTTCTGGGATTTAAAGACGGCATTACTGGTGGTAAGAGTTTATCAGTGTGCAAGTGCCATTAATCAGGCCAAAGCAGGACCAGCAACCTCTTTTGTCTGGTGTTCAATCAATCAGTGATATTTACTGAGCACTTACTGTGTGCAGAGCACTATGCTGGGGAGAGTACAATCCAACAGAGTTGGTACACACTGGTCCCACCCACAAGCAGCTTAAAGCACTGAGAAGCAGCGTGGCTCAGTGGAAAGAGCCCGGGCTTTGGAGTCAGAGGTCATGGGTTCAAATCCCAGCTTTGCCAATTGTCAGCTGTGTGACTTTGGGCAAGTCACTTCACTTTTCTGTGCCTCATCTGTAAACTGGGGATTAAGACTGTGAGCCCCCCGTGGGACAACCCGATCACTTTGTAACCTCCCCGGTGCTTAGAACAGTGCTTTGCACATAGTAAGCTCTTAATAAATGCTATTATTATCATTATCATTTTTATTATCATTATTATTATTATAAAGTATAGAGAGGGACCTTCCTGGATGAAAGCATTCCTGAGTGGGCAGGGTAACTGTCCATCAACTTTGATGCGCTGTACTCTCCCAAGTGCTTAGTCCAGTGCTCTGCACACAGTAAGCACAGTAAATACCACTGATTGATATGCCAAACTTCTCCAAGTCTGTGTTTTAAGATACCCACCCTATTTCTAATTTTATCTGCAGGCTAATTTGTTCACCGGTAGAGCAGGAAGGGCAAAATACTCTTATATCTTTGGAGGGTCAGGTACACTGAGGAATGTCACCCTCTCAGTCATTCATTCAATCGTACTTATTGAGCACTTACTATGTGCAGAACACTGTACTAAGCTCTTGGAAAGTACAGCTTGGCAACATTTAGAGACAATCCCTATCCAACAATGGGCTCACATCTGCTGGACTATGGATGGCCCTGCCACAACTGTGAAAAGTCTGAAGACTCCTTCGAACAGTAAGTACTTCAACTAGTATTAGAGTGGTCAAATTGTTACTAACTGTTGCTGCTTTACTTGCCATTTTGTCTTTCTTTGTCACCTGTTTCCAACTCTGTCCTTACCCTCTCCCTTTAAGATTGTCCATCCTTTGGCTAAATTTTCATCTTTATATCTTTCCCCAGCATTGAGTTCTGGGATTTGCATAAAATAGGCATTCACTACATTAAGAAACATTGTGTATACATCTGCAAGTGTGTTTGTGTATACGTGTACACAGACTTCTCTTTTTCAAAGTCAGCGTATGCTTCCGGGCTATCGGAAAACTTAACCTCAACTGGCTACAGGTTTCATCAAAAGTCTTTGAGACGGTCGTTCAGCAACTGCTATACGCAGATGACTGTATTCTGGGGCCACATACCCAAGGAGATATGCAGATTGTTATGGAATCAACTTGTCAATTAAACACGCCCACTATGGACTTGCAACAGGACTTAAGAAAATCAATCGTATTAATTAAGGGCCTACCCTGTGAAGAACATTCATTCATTCAATCATATTTATTGAGCGCTTACTGTGTGCAGAGCACTGTACTAAGCACTTGGGAAATACAAATCAGCAACATATAGAGACGGTCCCTACCCAACAAAGGGCACTATACTGAGTGCTTGAGAGAGTATAATAGAGTATATAGACATACTAATAATAATGATGGTATTTGTTAAGCGCTATGTGCAAAGCACTGTTCTAAGTGCTGGGGAGGTTACAAGGTGATCAGGTTGTCCCATGGGACACTCACAGTTTGAATCCCCATTTTACACATGAGGTAAGTGACCTGCCCAAAGTCACGCAGCTGACAGTTGGCAGTCAGAATTTGAACCCGTGACCTCTGACTCCAAAGCCTGTGCTCTTTCCACTGATCCACGCTGCTTCTCCAATGGACTGCTACCCTCAAGGAGCTTATAATCAAACAGAATGGCCTACAGCCAAAGACTTTCATCCACAGAGAACTCTAAAAAGTCAACAAATTCTGCTTTCCAATTAGAGCGCAGTATTCAATGATGCTCTTAAGACAAAAGAGATGGAAAATAGACTAAAAAAGGTCAGCACGATATTTGGAAAATTGCAAGACAAAGTGGGGCGACAATTAGACCCCTTCAACTGTTCCGCTGGTCAACCTCCTGTTTAGGTGGGAAACCTGGCCCTATTTTAGAAGACATCTCCAACTGCTTGAGCCACTTTACTAGCATTACCTAGGAACTAAACTCAACACCAAGTGGCTAGATTAGACTGTCTACAACAAGCTCCCAGAACACCATTTGTTCAATAGCATTGAGGCAACGCTCACTGTAACACTGCTCTGTTGGTTGTGGCATACAAAGAGATAAGATGACATCAGGACAGAAGCAGTTGCTGTATGGTGAGGTGAAAAGGAACATACAAGCGAACCAAGAGGGTAAAATAAATATTTCAATGCCACAGTGGAAGCAAAGCCTCATATAAAGCAATACAACAGTGGACTGCTGGGAAGCAGTGTGGTAGAGTGGATAACAATAATAATAACTATGGTGTTTCTTAAGCACGTACTATGTGCAAAGCTCTGGACATAAAGCACAGATCTGGAAGCCAAAGGACCTGGGTTCTAATCCCAGTTCCGCCACTTGCCTGGTGTGTGACCTTCAGCAAGTCGCTTAACTTCTCTGGGCACCAGTTTCCTCCAACTACACAATGGGGATTCAATTCCTACTTAGAGTGTGAGCCCCATGAGGGGCAGGGACTGTATTCAGCCTGATTAACTTGTACCTAATCCCAGTGCTTGGAACAGGGCTTGCCATGTAGTAAGCATTTAGCAAATACTTTAAAATACTATTAGTAGTAATACTAATAGTAAGAGGGTTTTGCATGTGCCCATAGGTAATAATAATAATAATAATAATGACATTTGTTAAGCCCTTAACTATGTGCCAGGCACTGTACTAAGCACTGGGGTGGATACAAGCAAATTGGGTTGGACACAGTCCCTGGCCCATGTGGGGCTCACAGTTTCAAACCCCATTTTACAGATGAGGTAACTGAGGCCCAGAGAAGTGAAGTGACTTGCCCAAGGTCACACAGCAGACATCATAGAATGTTTTGCTTCATGTGCCTTTACAACTTCTTTCTATTCTCATTTATATTTTCACCATTTCAACTCGCCATACAAGAGAAGCCTGGTTATCTATTTTCTTTACACTTCCTAGTCAGCAGAGATATGATTCACTTGCACTTGGACTAAATGCATCATGGGGCATTGTTGTTCGTACTCCTGCCTTGCCACATGATGTTAATTGCACAGCACATACATCAATCAATCTAGACTGTAAGCTTCCTCCTGGCTGTAAGCTCATTGTGGGCAAGGAGTGTGTCTGTTATATTATTGGGTTATAGTCTCCCAAGCATTTGGTACAGTTCCCTGCACACCATAAGCGCTCATAAACACAAAAGAAATCACAAGGAGCTTATAGTCTACTGGGAGAAATGATGCTAAAATAAATTATAGATAGGGGAGATAGGTAACAATGATATGTACATACCGTTGTGGGGTTTCAGTCTGTCAATCAATTGTGTTTATTGAGCACTTACTGTGTGCAGAACACTGTACTAGGCACTCGGGAGAGTACAATATAACAATAAACAGACCCATTCCCTGACAACAACAAGTTTACAGTTTAGAGGGGAAGGAAGACATTAATACAAATAAATAAGTCACAGATATGTACATAAGTGCTGTGGGGCTGGGAGGAGGGATAAATAAATGGAACAAGTTAGGGTGAAACAGACAGGAGTGGAAGAAAAGGAAAAGAGGGCTTAGTCAGAGAAGGCCTCTTGGAGAAGATGTGCCTTCCGTAAAGCTTTGAAGGTGGGGAGAGTAATCGTCTGTCAGATATGAAGAGGGAGGGCGTTCCAGGCTAGAGGCGGGATGTGGGCGAGTGGTCGGCGGAGACAGACGAGTTGGAGGTAACAGTGAGAAGGTTAGCATTAGAGGAGCAAAATATAGCCTTGGTCATCCTACTCAAGAAGTTGGATGTGAGTCTCTGTGATAAGACCAGGTCTGAAAGTCACTGAGAAGGGTGAACACAACTCTAAAACATTTAAGTACATATGCCATTATATGCATTTATATTCTACAGCTAGAACAAAATATTTTACTTTAGGCCCGACATCTTCCTACCTCATCCCACCCATTATTTTGACGCCGCCCTATATTGTGTTACTTTGTACAAATAATTAATTGCTTTGGAAACTCTATGGCTAGATATATTCCATTATAAATGCTATGAACAGCATGTTCTTTGGGTTATCAATGACTAGTCTTGGGGAGCAATCTCATCAGTTCCTTCTTCCTGAAGATCTTTCTTCTACCATGGCACATTTTATGTAGTTATTTCTCCAACTGTCCCCCTCCACCATCTCCCTTTCTTTCTTTTGCCCCGCTCTCTCATATAAGGGCAGCAGCACGGCCTAGTAGATAGAGCACGGGCTCGGGAGTCAGAAGGACCTGGATTCTAATCCTGGCGCTGCCTGTTTTCTGCATTGTGACCCTGGGCAAGTCACAACGACTCTGTGCCTCAGTCACCACATCTGTTAAATGGGGATTGAGACTGTGAGACCTACGTAGAACAGGGATTGCGTCCAACCTGATTAGCTTGCATCTACCCCAGCACGTAGTAAGCACTGAAATCTCAAATTATATAACAAATTATTATTATGCAATTACACATCTGCAGGCCGATGCTATTTGAGAAGAAACTACATCTTCATGTTCTATACATAATGCAAACACTCTGATGTCCCTTTTAAATTTGCTACATCGATGTGGTTACCATCACACTCCCAAGGCAGGGATTCAAGGCTTCCAGGGCCTTGGATTGAGGGCATGAGAGGGAGGGTTGAAGAGAAGTTCCTTTACTTCCCCTTGGCTCCTCCTCAAGGCTCCGCACCAAAAAGTCACTGTTTTCCACGTCTGGGTGCAGCTCCCTGGCTCAGAGCCAGCTGGAGCAGCAGGACGGAAATAAAGGAACTCCGTGAGCCATCATCTCAGCCCAGTCAACACAGGTGACCTGAAGTGACCCCCGCAGCCCTTATAATAATAATGGCATTTGTTAAGCGCTTACTATGTGCAGAGCACTGTTCTAAGCACTGAGGGGGAATACGAGGTGATCAAGTTGTCCCACGTGGGGCTCACAGTCTTAATCCCCATTTCACAGATGAGGTAACTGAGGCTCAGAGACGCTAAGTGCCTTGCCCACGGTCACACAGCAGACATGTGGCGGAGTGGGCATTCGAACCCACGACCTCTGACTCCAAAGCCCGTGCCTGTTCCACTGAGCCACGCTCTTCTCTATGTTAAGATTAGTTGAAGAAAACTGAGGGGAGACACTGAGGGGTAATTTGAAGAAACACCGATGATTGTGACAAGTTTGGCATTATACTTTTTGAATCATTCTTCATGCAGTGAAATAAAATAATCAAGCACCAGAAAATATGAAGGATTTTCTAAAGGATCTCAGAGTGAGGGCAGCCTGATACTGTATCACTAAATGTCGTTTAATCGTGGGGATGGCTTAATTTGATGCACCTGCCACTGCTGGGATCTAAATCAATTTTACAAAATGAGCTGCTACCACAGAACTGCAAATCGAGGTAAATCTACAAATGACCTTATCTTGCGCCAAAAGTGATCAAAATGGCTTTTCTCTGAGTTATTAAATCAACTTCATCAAGTTTTCTTTTAAAGTGAACGTTCTCATGAATAAAAATGCATCCTTCAGCATTGGATACACAGTACTGGGCTCAAAGCCTTAATGCTGTCTAATTTACGGGACTTCCTTAGACTTTCTCAGCCCTTCTTAGACTATGAACCCCTTGGAGGGTTGGGACTTGTACCAGATTTAATTATCTTCCTTTGAAGGCCCATCTCCTCCAAGAGGCCTTCCCTCATTAAGCCATTTCCTCTTCTCCCACTCTGTTCTGCGTCACCCTTGCCCCTCCCTCAGCCCCACAGCACTTAGGTTCAAATCCGTAATTTTTTTTATATATTAATGTCTGTCTCCCCTTCTAGACTGTAAACTTGCTGTGGTCATGGACCCTACAATGAACTTACAGTTTAGAGGAGCTTACAATCTGCTGTGTGACCTTGGCCAAGTCGCTTAACTCTGATATATTTTACTCTGCCAAGCATTTAGTACAGTGCTCTGCAATAAATAGGATTGATTGATTCTATTTACCTCAGTGCTCAGCACTGTGCCTGGCTAGAGTATAAGCTCCTTAATAATAATAATTATGATAAGTGTTAAGCACTAACCATGTGCCACGCACCATTCTAAGTGTAATGATGGTATTTATTAAGCTCTTACTATGTGCAAAGCACTGTTCTAAGTGCTGGGGTGGTTACAGGTGATCAGGTGGTCCCACAGGGGGCTCACAGTCTTAATCCTCATTTTACAGATGAAGTAACTGAGGCCCAGAGAAGTTAAGTGACTTGCCCAAGGTCACACAGCAGACAAGTGGCAGAGCCAGGATTAGAACCCAGTCCTTTTGACTCCCAGGCTTGTGCTCCTGCCACTAAGCCATGTGGGCAGGGAACATTTCCACCAACTATGATATACTGAACTCTCCCAAGTTCTTGGTAAAGTGATCTGCACACAATAAAGCACTCAATAAATACAACTGCTTGATTGCAAGCAGTAAGTACTTAATAAATACTATGATAATAATGGTACTATCTACTAAACACTAAGTGCTAGGCACTGTAGTAAACTCTGGAGTAGATACAAGATAATCCTGTTGGAAGAGTCCTTGTCTTACTTGGAGCTCACAGTTTATTCATTCATTCATTCATTCAATCATATTTATTGAGCGCTTACTGTGTGCAGAGCACTGGACTAATCGCTTGGGAAGTACAAGTTGGCAACATTCATTCATTCAATAGTATGTATTGAGCGCTTACTTTGTGCAGAGCACTGCACTAAGCGCTTGGGAAGTACAAGTTGGCAACATATAGAGACGGTCCCTACCCAACAGTGGGCTCAATCAATCAATCAATCAATCGTATTTATTGAGTGCTTACTGTGTGCAGAGCACTGTACTAAGTGCTTGGGAATAACAAGTTGGCAACATATAGAGTCAGTCCCTACCCAACAGTGGGCTCACAGTCTAGAAGGGGGAGACAGGCAACAAAACAAAACACATTAACAGAATAAAATAAATAGAATAGATATGTACAAGTAAAATAAATAAATAGAGTAATAAATACGTACAAACATATATACATATATACAGGTGCTGTGGGGAGGGGAAGGAGGTAAGGCGGGGGGGGATGGAGAGGGGACGAGGGGGAGAGGAAAGAGGGGGCTCAGTCTGGGCAGGCCTCCTGGAGGAGGTGAGCTCTCAGTAGGGCCTTGAAGGGAGGACGAGAGCTAGCTTGGTGGATGTAGGGAGGGAGGGCCTATTAACAAAAGAAAATAAATAGAATAGTAAATATGTACAAGTAAAATAAATAGAGTAATAAATACATACAAACATATACATATATACAGGTGCTGTGGGGAGGGGAAGGAGGTAAGGCGGGGGGGGATGGGGAGGGGGAGAAGGGGGAGAGGAAGGAGGGGGAGTTTACGTAGGAGAATGAGCAGGTAGTTATCCTCCATTTTACTATTGAGGAAACAAGCAGAGAGAAGTTAAGTTATCTTGTGAGCCTCACGTGGGACAACCTGATCACCTTGTAACCTCCCCAGCGCTTAGAACAGTGCTTTGCACATAGTAAGCGCTTAATAAATGCCATCATCATTATTATTATTATTAAGCGACTTGCTTAAGGTCACACAGGAGACTGTAAGCTCATTGTAGGCAGGGAATGTGTCTGTTTATTGCCGTGCTGTACTATCCCAAGTGCTTAGAACAGTGCTCTGCACATAGTAACAGCTCAATAAATACGACTGACTGACGAGAGGATAGGTGGGATTTGAAGAGAAGCAGCATGGCTCGGTGGAAAGAGCACGGGCTTTGGAGTCAGAGGTCATGGGTTCAAATCCCGGCTTCACCAACTGTCAGCTGTGTGACTGTGGGGAAGTCACTTAACTTCTCCGTGCCTCGTTCTCTCATCTGTAAAATGGGGATTAAGACTGTGAGCCCCATGTGGGACAACCTGATCACCTTGCATCTGCCCTCAGCGCTTAGAACAGTGCTTTGCACATAGTAAGTGCTGAACAAATACCATCATTATTATTATTATTATTATTATTATTTTTGTTTGAGCTCTGGTCCTCTGACTTCCACGCCTATGTTCTTTCCATTAGATAACCATCCTTCTCAATATTGTTGTTATTATTATCACCCTTATTATTAGTGTAGATTTGAGGCCCGGAGGAGGTGCTCTTTTTTATTGCTATCGATTCAGTACTAGGCACCCCCCAGGAACCTGCAGGCTTGAGGTTATGGTGCGAATGTGCCACTTGCCCGCTGTAGGTCCGCAGTCACCTCATCTGTAAAATGGGGATTAAGACTGTGAGCCCCTTGTGGAACAGGGACTGTGTCCAGCATGATTCCCTTGAATCTAACACAGCACTTAGAACAGTGTCTGGCACACAGTAAGCACTTAAATACCAGAAAAATAAATAATTTGGTATTAAACCAAAATGTGAGTATGGGCTTTAGCTAAGTTCAAATATAACAGACATTATTTTAGCAAGTCAGTAATATGTATTAAATATTACAGTGTGTACACACACCATTTACAAGCACACAATCAGTTCTTCTAGAATGCATTTTTCACCTCACATTTTTGACAGACTGCAACAGCCCACATCCTCCCCGTGGCCCGGAATGCTCTCCCTCCACACATCCGCCAAGCTAGCTCTCTTCCTCCCTTCAAAGCCCTACTGAGAGCTCACCTCCTCCAAGAGGCCTTCCCAGACTGAGCACCCTTTTTCCTCTCCTCCTCCCCATCCCCCCCACCCTACCTCTTTCCTCTCCCCTCAGCACCTGTATATATGTTTGTACAGATTTATCACTCTATGTATTTTACTTGTACATATTTACTATTCTATTGATTTTGTTAATGATGTGCATTTAGCTTTACTTCTATTTGTTCTGATGACTTGACACCTGTCTACATGCTTTGTTTTGATGTCTATCTCCCCCTTCTAGACTATGAGCCCATTGTTGGGTAGGGACTGTCTCTATATGTCGCCAACTTGTACTTCCCAAGGGCTTAGTACAGTGCTCTGCACACAGTAAGCACTCAATAAATATGACTGACTGAATGAATGAGAATTAGGGAATGTTCTTCCCACGATAGGTGGCTGTCTAGACACAATGTGGTTGGTAGCAGAAGATAGAGTTTTGCCATGTGCGTGATGTCAGTCACAGGATGGGTGTTATAGTTTCTTTAATGTGGTGTGTGTCAAGATTACAATATTATATATGATGATGATGATGATGGCATTTGTTAAGCACTTACTATGTGCAAAGCACTGTTCTAAGCACTGGGGGGATAAACATGGGGCTCCCAGTCTTAATTCCCATTTTACAGTTGAGAGAAGTGAAGTGGCTTGCCCAAGGTCACAAAGCAGACATGTGGCAGAGCTGGGATTCGAACCCATGACCTCTGACTCCAAAGCCCGGGCTCTTTCCACTGAGCAACACTGCTTCCCCATCACATGGCCTAGTGGAAAGAGGACCAGGATTCTAATCCCAGCTCTGCCATTGCCTGCTCACAACTTCTCTGTGCCTCAGTTTCCTCATCTGTAAAATGACATACCTACTTCCTGCCCTATTTAGACTTGTGAGCCCTGTGTTGGACAGGGATTGCATCCAGTCTCAATGTATTGTATCTGGCCCAGTACTCAGTACACTGTTTGGTCTATTGTAAACACTTACATACCACTGTTTGTTTTTATGGTTTATGTGTGTGTTTGTACCAGCTTCAGCAAAAGTCAATGCTTGCCGATGCAGTTTTGAAATAGATGAAGATCAACCCTAAACCACAAGTCATAAAAACATGATGCCCAACCCAGGCTACAAATTTCCAACACAACTCTGGTTCACAATACCAACATGTGGAGCAAAGTAATTCTGTCTTCCAATAACAGCAAAATTCCTCTCTAGAGCAAATTTACAACAGGCCTGTTGGAGGAGGAAACACCAACCACAATCTTCAATATAAATAGTAAATGGGCATTTCTCCAAGCTGATGTCTACCAGCCACGAAGGCACTGGGCATGTCCAGAGAGTCATCAAGACCAGCTTACAGCAAAATAGTTACTGCCGTAAAAACATTTGAAGCACCTCATGACTCAGGTAAAAGTGAAGCCCGCTGAAACCTGAATCACAGTCTGAAAATCAAGTAAAGGAAAAGGATTGACAGAAGTGCCTGGTGGATAGAACACGGGCCTGGAAGTTAGAGGGACCTGGGTTCTAATCCTGCTTTCGCCACTTGTCTGTTGTGTGACCTTGAGCAAGTCAGTTCAGTTCCCTCATTTGTAAAATAGAGATTAAGACTATCAGCCCCATGAGGGACATGGTCTGCATCCAACCTGTATCTACCCCAGTGCTTAGTACAGTGCCGTACACATATAAGTGCTTAACAACTACTTTTTTAAAAAAAAGGTGGATGAAATGTCAAAGCAATCCAAAGATATGGAGAGTGTCACCGTAGGCAAACCAGGAATTTCTACACATTGATAATGCCTGGTCTTGTGTGTATCTCTGAATGGTGAAAATATCCTATCTCCATGCCAGACAAGGGTGGAGCTCTGCAGAGGAGACAGCAACATTGCAACATTCAATACCTCAGAGGCAGGCACTCAGGAAGACGTGTAAATGATTGTAAACCATTTCACTGAATCGGTCAGGTGCAATGGGTGGACAATAGGTCTCAAGAAATCCAAAGTGATGTATCATCTTGCATGAGAAATACCATACCCATTACTAAAATTGTATATTGGCAACCCAGAGGAAAACACTTTTGGGTGCCAGGCACTGGTGTAGGTACAGGCCAATCAGACTGGACACAGTCCATGTCCCACCAGGGGGGTCACAGTCTTAATCCCCATTTTACAGATCCGGTAGCTGAGGCATAGAGGAGTTAAGTGACTTGCTCAAGGTCATACAGCAGACAAGTGGTGGAACTACAACTCTTCTCTCACCCCCTTCTGCGTCACCCTTACACTTGAATTTGCTCCCTCTCTTCACTCCACCCTCAGCCTCACAGCACTAATCCATAATTATTTATATTAATGTCCATCTCCCCCTCTAAACTGTAAGCTCGTGGTGGGCAGGGAGCACATCTACCAACTGTTATATTGTACTCTCCCAACGGCTTCGTATAGTGCCCTGCATACAGTAAGTGCCAATACAAATGATTGATTGATCGATTGCTGGGATAAGAACCCAGGTCCTCTTACTACCAGGGTTATGCAGTTTCCGCTAGACCATGCTGCTTCTCTACTTTCACAGAACTCTGAAATCTAAGCAGCACTCTGATTGAAGCAATAAACTCAATGAAGACGGACAACACAACCTTTGGGAGATGTTAAAATGAGGATAATAATAATGATGATATTTGTTAAGCGCTTTCTATGTGTCGAGCACTGTTCTAAGCGCTGGGGTAGATACAAGGTTATCAGGTTGTCCCATGTGGGGCTCACAGTCTTAATCCCCATTTTACAGATGAAGTAACTGAGGCCCAGAGAAGTGAAGTGACTTGCACAAAGTCACACAGATGACAAGTGGCGGAGACGGCATTCGAACCCATGACCTCTGACTCCCAAGCCCGTGTCCTTCCCACTAAGCTACTCTGCTTCTCTAATATAATGGCATTTGTTAAGCGCTTACTATGTGCAAAGCACTGTTCTAAGCGCTGGGATAGAAACAAGGTTATCAGATTGTCCCACGTGGGGCTCACAGCCTTAATCCCCATTTTACAGATGAGGTAACTGAGGCCCAAAAAAGTTTAAGTGACTTGCCCAAAGTCACACAGCTGACAAGTGGCGGAGCCGGCATTCGAACCCACGACCTCTGACTCCGAAGCCAGGGCTCTTTCTACTAAGCCACGCTGCTTCTCATTGCGCATCAGACTCCAGTCCAAAGGGAAGGTCTCCAGAATTGAATACTGATGTCGATCCTTCTATATCACAGAGGCCTCCACCCATCCCAGATGACACGTCGCACTTCTTGAGCAATTTCATCAAATTCACTTCAATTAATTAAATGTATTTATTGAACGCTTACTCTGTGCAGAGTACTGTACTAAGTGCTTGGGATAGTACAATACAATAGTATCACAGACTCATTCCCTGCCTGCAACAAGCTTACAGTCTAGTCTACGAGAAGCAGTACGGCTTAGGTGATAGAGCACAGGCCTGGGGGTCAGAAGGTCATGGGTTCTAACCCAGCTCCTCCACTTGTCTGCTGTGTGACCTTGAGCATGTCACTTCACTGTGCCTCAGTTACCTCATCCATAAAATAGGGATCAAGATTGTGAGCCCCAAATGGGCCAGGGACTGTGTCCATCCCAATTTGCTTTTACCCACCCCAGTACAGCGCTTGGCACATGGAACGTGCTTGACAAATAATATAATCATTATTATTAGAGGGGAACTTACACGAAAGAGATGGGTATGGGCTATAAGTACATCATATCAATCACTGTAATGAGCACTCGCTGTGGGCAGAGCACTATACTAAGCACTTGGGAGAGTACAATATAACAGAGTTGGCAGACATGTTCCCTGCCCATAAGCAGTTTACCATCTAGAGGGGGAGTCAGACATTAAAATAAATTACAGATAGATATATACAAAAATGCTGTGGGGCTGAGGGTGGGCTGAATAAAGGGTACAGACACACTTGCAGTGGTGATACAGAAGGGAAGGAGAGTAGGGAATATGAGGGCGTAGTCAAGGAAGGGGAAGCCAAGACTAGATCACAAACAATGAAATGATATAGTGATAGAGGGAAGCGCCATGACTAAGTGGATGAAGCATGGGCCGGGGCTAGAGAATCTGCCTTCTAATTCCGGCTCCACCGCTTGCCTGCTGTGTGACTTTGGGCAAGTCACTTCACTGGGCCTCAATTTCTTCAAATGCAAAATGGGGATTCAATATCTGTTCACCCTCCAGTTAAACTGTGAGTCCCATGTGGTACAGGGATTGCACTTGGCCTGATTATCTTGTATCAACCCCGGCAGTTAGAACAGGGCTTGGTAAATAGTAAGCACTTCACAAATACGATTAGAAAAAAACAAAAAAGAGTGCTGGAATAAAGTGGGTCTCCTAGCAATGAAGTCAATGCTACCCTACACTGCTCCACAGATACCATGGACCACAACGCCTCTACATGTTTTAGAATCACGGGACGCTGGGGCAGTCGCAAATTGTAAAAAAAAAAAAATTATATTGACCTTACTGACTAGCACAGTGCTTGGGATATTCATTCAACTCATTCAGTCATATTTACTGAGCACTTACTGTGTACAGAGTACTGTACCAAGCGCTTGGGAGAGTACGATATAAAAGAGAGACACATTCCCTGCCCACAACGAGCTTACAGTCTAGAGGATATAGTAAGCACTTAATAAATACCATTTCCACCATTGCTATTCAGTCTGGATGGGGCAAATGAAGAGAAATGCTGGCAGCAGGGTAGCCAAACATCTGTTTTCAGGTGATTTTACTGAAATGAGGAGAATATTGCCAATGATTAAAGGATGCAATAAAACTAATCCTCAGAAAATGCTGCATCATCATCAATGGGAATTATTAAGAGCTTACTGTGTGCAGAGAAATATACTGAGGGCTTGAGAGAGTACATACAGTATAAGAGAGTTGGTACAGAAGCAGCATGGCTCAGTGGAAAGAGCATGGGCTTTGGAGTCAGAGGTCATGGGTTCAAATCCTGGCTCCGCCAATTGTCAGCTGTGTGACTTTGGGCAAGTCACTTAACTTCTCTGTGCCTCAGTTACCTCATCTGTAAAATGGGGATTAAGACTGTGAGCCCCCCGTGGGACAACCTGATCACCCTGTAACTACTCCAGCGCTTAGAACAGTGCTTTGCACAGAGTAAGCGCTTAATAAATGCCATTATTATTATTACAGAAGCAGTGTGGTTCTAATCCCAACTCTGCCGCCTGCCTGTGTAATGTTGAGCCTCAGTTCCCTCATCTGCACCATGGAGATTCAATCCCTGTGCTCCCTCCTACTTTGAATGGGGGACCTAACCATCTCATATCTACCCTAGTGCTTAGAACAGTGCTTGGCACATAGTACAAGCTTAACAAATACCACAATTGATATTATTAGACACATTCCCTGCCCACCTTAGCTAACAACTAAGATAACCAACCAGGCAGACCAACACAGCACTTGACAACCAAAAGGGGTTAGCTTCTTGGGAGCACTACCCTGATAAGACTAAAAAGACAAGGATTGAATGACAGTCAGTCTTTGAGAACACAGTGTGATTGGAACTGTGGCTCTCGCCTTGGCCTTTTAAACCACACTAACCCATAAGTGAATTTAACAGAGTCAGAGGTAGGTTTTACTATACTCAATAAAACTACTCAACAAGGAAATAACTGAATAAAAAGCATT
Source organism: Tachyglossus aculeatus (assembly GCF_015852505.1). Classification (NCBI taxonomy): domain Eukaryota; kingdom Metazoa; phylum Chordata; class Mammalia; order Monotremata; family Tachyglossidae; genus Tachyglossus; species Tachyglossus aculeatus. The sequence continues at coordinate 128,519,600 of NC_052067.1, read as the reverse complement.
AAACTCTATGGGAACAATTTGGAACACGAGATAGCTGTAGGTTGAATAGCTCTGGGAAAAGGACTACTATTTTTTTTTTAAGAAAGAAATTTGGCAGGAGCTCAATTATCTTCCTTCCCTTAATTATACTGTTGAATGTTGCCAGGTTCAGACTGGCTAGATAATTCATGTTTACAGTACATGGAGTAAAAGGCAAGGTTAAACTATGGTAGCATTGGGCAAGATTCTTCAGGAGAAAGCATGGAATGTCTTAGAAGCAAAATTTCATGTTTTTAAAGGATGCTGAACTTATATCTGATATTTTCTCTTCCTGAACTTTGTGTCTATCCCTTTGGAAAGTGTTAAAATAGTTTTTCTGTTGTTTTTTTAGTGGTATTTGTTAAGTACTTACTATATGCCAGGCACTGTACTAAGCTCTGGGACGGATACAAGCTAATCAGGTTGGACACAGTCCCTGTCCCACTTGGGGCTCACGGTCTTAATCCCTATTTTCCATCTGGGGTAACTGAGGCCCAGAGAAGTGGCGTGACTTACCCAAGGTCACGCAGCAGACAAGTGGCAGAGCCGGGATTAGAAGCCAGGTCCTTCTGACTCCCAGGCTTGTGCTCTATCTACTAGCCAATCCTGCTTCTCATCATTCCCAATTAGTTACCATCTACACACCTGAAGGAAGCCTTTCTGGGACATGGAGGCTTTGGATTGTCTGGCAGGATTCCAGGTGTCTCTACCGACACTGGTTGGTTGTAGGTACGAGAAAAGGGGAAATTCTTGTCCCAGAATCCTGTCACCTTGGTGTCATGCTCAACTCCTCACTGTCCTATAGCTCTCAATTCAATCAATCAGTGGTATTTATTGAGCACTTACTGTGGGCAGAGCACTGTATTAAGCATCTGGACAGAGTTCAATACCATAGAGTTGTAATAATAATAATTGTGCTTTTCTATGGCATTAAGTACTTACTACATGACAGGCACTGTACTAAGCGCTGGGGTAGATACAAGATCAGCAGGTTGGACTGAGTCCCTGTCCCACATGGGGCTCACAGCTGTAATCCCTATTTTACAGATGAGGTAACTGTGGCACAGAAAAATTAAGTGACTTGCCCAGGTCACACAGCAGATGTGACAGAGCCGGGATGAAATCCAGGTCCTCTGATTCCCTGGGCTGTGCTCTTTCCATTAGACCATGCTGCTTCACAGGTTTCCTACCCTCAAGGTGCTTACTATTCATTTACTCATTCAATTGTATTTACTGAGCACTTACTGTGTGCAGAGCACTGTACTAAGCACTTGGAAAATACAATTTGGCAACAAATAGTGACAATCCCTACCCAACAATTGGCTCTTCCTATACATTTCATCGATATGCCTCTTTCTATCCACCCATATAGTTTCTATCTTTGCCACATCATAGTTGGGATATTATATCAGCCTCCTAGCTGGTCTCTCTCTCTCCATACTCCCTCCTCTCGGATCTATGCTTCACTCTGTTGCACAGATCAGCAGTCAAATTTACTGAGCACTTACTGTGTGCAGAGCACTGTACTAAGCTTGAAACATTGCTCTTTACACTTCTCTTTATTCCTCAAAAACTTCCAATGGCTTTTCATTTCTTTCAAACAAGAAAAATCTCTTCAGAGTTGGATTCATGACTCCTTCCCAATCTCGTCATCTTACATATCAACTCTTTTTTTGCCCACTACTTTCCAGCTCATTCTTCCTTCCTCCAAAGTTCACGTTCTAACTATACCTCACTCCCGATTCTCTGTCTCTGTTTTCTGATCTGGAACTATCCCTTGGGTCCAAGTCCCCCTCTGGACCAAAGTTTTCCCCATCTTCAAAACCCTCCTAAAATTCCAGTTTAGTGAACGGGCTTCCCCAAATAATTCACAATGTTGTAGTTGCAGCAACCCAACAGCCCTCTTTAGAACTTCTGTATTTTTTCCTATCATTAATAAGCACTTACACATTTATGGTTATCAACCATTTAGCCTCCTACTTCACCTTGATAGAGTTGAACTATTTCCTGATATAGCCATCCCACAATAGCTCTTAATAGCATTTATCTGTCTTTCCCACTAGATTGTGAGCTACTTAAAGGCAGGAAGCCCCTTTTCCTGTCTTCTGCAGTATTCTCCCAAGCACTTAATTCAGTCCTCCGCATTCAGTAGGCCCTCAACAAATATCACTGATTGCATAGTAATAATAATAACATTTCTTAAGCACTTACTACATACCAAGCACTGTACTAAGTGCTGAAGTAGACCCTTCCCACATGAGGCTCACAGTTTAAGGGGGAGAGGGAACAGATACTGAATCCTCATTTTACAGATGAGAAAACTGAGGCATAGAGAAATCAAGTGGCCTGCCCAAGGACACCCAGCAGGCAAATGCTTAAGCAGGATTAGAACCTAGGGCCCCAGACTACCATGCTCTTTCTGCTAAACGTGAGTTGGGGGGGGGGGGGGGGTGTGGGTGTGGGTGTGTAGAAAAAACATGAGGTTGTTGATAAAGCACATTAATATTTCCAAACAACTTTCACACCTATTAGCCCATTCTGTCCTCAAGCAATCAATCAATCGTATTTACTGAGCACTTACTGTGTGCAGAGCACTGTACTAAGCGCTTGGGAAGTACAAATTGGCAACATATAGAGACAGTGGGCTCACAGTCTAGACGGGAGTCACAGACTCCCAAGCCTGTGCTCTTTCCACTAAACCACACTGCTTCTAATCCAAGCTCTGCCACTTGTCTGCTGTGTGACCTTGAGCAAGTCATTTCACTTCTCTGTGTATCAGTTACCTCATCTGCAAAATGGACCATCCCTGTAAAAGGGAAAGAAAAGTATTATTATACCCCATTTTCAGATGAGGCCCAGAAGGGTTAAAGAACTTTCCCAAGACAATACAGCTGCTAATGGCAGCACTGAGGCTAATTAGATCTCTGAAGTACAAGACACAGTCCTTTTCAACAACACATATCGACTCAGCCTGAATAACGGGGCTTCAGACACCCAGTTGCTCTCAGGCAAAGAAAAAAAAATCTATCATCCATTTCTTATGGTGTCACTACATTATATCTCATGGCACATGCAAAATTCCATTTGCTATCACTATGTTACGCTGTGTGCCTGCATAGAGAAAGGTAATGACAACAAATGCAAGTCTGTCTGGAGCCCCAAATTACAGTGTTTATACAGATAGGACCCTTGCCCGCCCTGCCTCCTCTAGTCATTTGTTTTCACAGACACCATTTTCACCTCAAGTGGGAACTTCCAATTTTTCTTTTTTTTACCACCCTAAGACCCCTCCACAACTGTCCCCAAAGCCAAGAACTCTGGAAGGCCTGTCACGTTGATTTCTGCAGTAATTTCGTACCATCTGAACCCAGCACTTGACAAAGGGGGACAGCCGGAGTTGCCTCCTTTGATCCAGCAAAATCATTTCTTTTAATGGCATTTGTTAAGGGTCTAATGGTTCAGGCACTGTTCTAAACACTGGGGTAGATACAAGATAATCAGGTTGGACACAGTCCACGTACCACGTGGACCTCACAATCTTCATCTCCATTTTACTGATGAGGTTAAGTACAGAGAAACAGAGTGACTTACCCAAGGTCATACAATGGACAAGTGGCAGTGCAGGGATAAAATGCAGCGTGGCTCAATGGAAAGAGCGTCGGCTTGGGAGTCAGAGGTCATGGGTTCAAATTCCGGCTCCACCACTTGTCAGCTGTGTGACTTTGGGCAAGTCATTTAACTTCTCTGTGCCTCAGTTACCTCATCTGTAAAATGAGGATTAAGACTGTGAGCCCACATCATCATCATCATCATCAATCGTATTTATTGAGCGCTTACTATGTGCAGAGCACTGTACTAAGCGCTTGGGAAGTACAAATTGGCAACATATAGAGACAGTCCCTACCCAACAGTGGGCTCACAGTCTAAAAGACTGGGACAACCTGACAACACATGGGACAACCTGATCACCTTGTGTCCTCCCCAGCGCTTAAAACAGTGCTTTGCACACAGTAAGCGTTTAACAAATGCCATCATTATTATTATAAAATAGAGCACAAGACTAGGAGTCAGAAGGTCATGGGTTCTAATCCTGGCTACGTCACTTGTCTGCTGGATGAACCTGGGAAAGCTTCACATCTCTGTGTCTCCTCGGTTCCCTCATCTGTAAAATAGGGACCGAGACTGTGAGCCCCATGTGGGACAGGGACTGTGTCCAACATGACTAGCTTGTATCCATCTCAGTACTTAGTAAAGTGTCTGGCACAAAGTGCTTAACAAATACCATAATTATCATTTTTACTATTATTATCATTAACACAGGTCGTCTAACTCCCAGACCCTTGCTCTTTTCACAAGATGTCTGTCTACTTGTTTTGTTTCGTTGTCTGTCTCCCCCCTTCTAGACGGTGAGCCCGTTGTTGGGTAGCGATTGTCTCTCTCTGTTGCCGAACTGTACTTTCCAAACACTTAGTCCTGTGCTCTGCACACAGTATGAGCTCAATAAATACGACTGAATGAACGAATGAATGAAGGCCACGCTGCTTCTCCGGTTCATCAGAGCAAAATACTCAATCACAGATTCACTGAAAATGGGAAGAAGGGACGGCGGTTTCTGATTTCCTGTGGCTAGGTGCCTCATTTCTCTCTTGCCAGGAACAGGTGGAATCCCCTCTGCCCCACAGAACAACTGAATTTGAATCATCAGATTATCAGTTCCTCAAAAGTAGGAATCAACTCATTTGATTCTTAGCCTCCTCCACCCCCAGTGTGTTACAAATCAAATACTGTTTATACCAATACTGAGAGCACAGGGTACTCTCAGTACCTTGAAGGTTTTTCCGCTCCTTAGTCATTCTGTAGTACTACTGCCCGGGCACTCCTTAGCTTTATATACTTGCGGTTAGCACTGAAACAAGTTGTTCAGCATACTTCTCACTTCAAATGTAACTATTTGACGTCCCAGTTTCAGTTTGTCTCTAATTGAATTTCACTCAAGGATGAAGACACAGTTTCTCAAACAATGAATTCATTAAAAAAAGAAAGGAACGCTAAGCAAACGTTTGTGAAGGAAAAACTTTCTTTGGGCGTCGGAAGAATGAAATTCATAAACTGCTTCAAACACTGTGGTCTCAGACTTTTCAGACCAAGCTAGACCCTTTCTGAGTCCAATGTATTTATTTCCGTTCAAAATAAGACTTGATTGAAGAAAAAGAAAGCTCTGACAAAGTTTTTTTTATGCTCATCAGATAGATCATACAAAACGTTTTGCCAAGTGAAAATGAATCCAAACATTTTTTTTTGTTTCACTAAAATAAACACAACCTTGCGAGTTAGAAAAGTAAACAACATATAGTTTATGCTTCCCAAATCCTTCCAGGATGGAACTGTTTTTCAGTTAATCAAAAATGCAGCCAGGATGTTCCCTTTCAATTAGTCACTAGTACTGGGGAGTTTAGAATTACTGCAACAAATTGAAAAACATAGTAATGTTCTCAGATCAATTTATTCCTACCTAGTTATTTGTTTAATACACTTGAACTAATTCTATGTACTGTACACCTACTACTCCTAACACTTCGTAATAATTTCCAAATAACTGAGGGGGATTATCCTGTGAATAGAATGCTAAATTGAGTTCTACATAATAATTTAGTAAGGTATATCTTCTACATTCAAATGCTGTATGTCATAAAAAAGAAACATTTGTGAACTATGTAAGCTGAACCTTACCATGGAAAATTAGGGAGTGTTGAATGTTCTACGTTCCTCTATTAATACTTGAAAGTATAGTTAGCTTTACATTCTCAGTTAAAGATACTTTAAAATCATTTTACTCTACATTTGTCTGCCATAAAAATAATGAGAATAGTCGCTGCAATAGGGTACAGTATAACCAAATTTCTTGTCCAATCATTTCCCTTAACTAAAATTACTGATTATTTACTGAGAGATGCATTTACTGTAAATATGCTTACGATCAAATATAACAATCTGATTTCCTAAGAACACATCCTTACCTATAAGCATGTTTAAACTTAAAGCAAGCATTCTCTCAGTTCTTTTATTACCCCCAAATTGAGAATTTAATAATGCATTAAATCGTTTATGGTAATTGATAATCATAGATTTGCACATATATTTCTGTCATGTTTTTCCATAATATATTCAAACCACATATATTCTCTTCATTAATCCATGAATTATTAAAGTACCTTTATTTAAGCTCATTTTTTAAGTGAATTCGTGACGTTCTCTTTCGAGATGGAGGATTGGGTCTACTGTTTATAACATAATCTTGAATACTAATACAAGAAAAACTGCACAATTCCTTTACAAACTCTTCAAGTTATCCTATATAGATTTAAGCTACAGGTTAAACAAAAAAAAAACATTCATTACTCTAATTGCATAAGTACAAACTACATTTTAGTTACTGAACACATTCAAATTTCCACAGCACAATAAACTCCAGTATAATCAGTTATGCCAAATCCCATTTTTCAAAAGTATCTTTTGGGGGAATCACGTGAAAAGTGAATTTCCTCCAGGCCGCTCGTGAACTCTCCACAAGTACAATCTCCCCGTCTCAAACTAAAAAAAACAACAGGTGAAACTTACTTGACAGTAACTCGCGTTGATAAATCCTGCAGATCCCCAGGATGGAAAAGCTGAGCTTCCTTCAATCCAATCTGTCCACAGGCTTTCAGAAAAACATTTATATTATCCTGCGAAGAGAAGTAGAAAGTGATTGCTAAGCCAAGTCCTGCCGAGCAAGGTTGGTGAGTCGTTCTGATAAACTTCCACGTTTCAAAGTCCAGCTACAGCCTCCAAAAAGCGAAACAGAGAAACTCAGGGAGATTTACCGAATACACCTACACCATATTAGTCTTCCTGAGTAAAACTGTAGCAATATTCTGTCCCAGGATACAAACTGGCTCTGTGATCTTTGTGACTGGCACGTTAAACATTACCTGTTACAGGACAAGTGTTTAGCCACTAGGCAGTAGGCTACACTTTGATGTCAGCTCTGCTCTGCAAATAAACGCCCTCTTGGAGTTTTGCACGACAAGCCTCACCTCTCCTCTTTAAAAATAACTCCGGCTACTGACATTCACCCACCCAGAAACTGTTGGCAGGGAAGAAATGAGAGGAGGAACATTCTGTTTCTATGATTACAAATTACAGAATGACTGTGGAATACCACACCTGGAATCTGGGTTCGGTTGTCGAGCTGGCTCTTGAAAGACAGAGAAACCATACAGCAGGACCAAGGAAGCAGTCAATTTCAGAGGGTTTCTCATTGGTTAAATCCCAAAGTCTAGGTGTGGCACATGACACACGCTGCACCTGCCACCGAAACTATCTGGTAAAATTAAACAGCTCCCCCAAAGGTTACCCTCACTTGCGATTTCAAAAAACAAAATGCAAAATTCATAAGCATTTTTTTTAAAACCCTGGTGAGGGCGGGGTTTCTTAACTGCGCAGGAAATGGCCTGTCTCCATGACCCCCGGGACAGATCAACTTTTAGAAAATAATGATAATAATTATGGCATTTGTTAAATGCTTACTATGTGCCAAGCACTGTACTAAGCACTGGGGTGGATACAAGCAAATCGGGCTGGACACGGTCCCCGTCCCGTGTTGGACTCACAGTCTCAATCCCCATTTTACAGAGGAGGTAACAGAGGCACAGAGAAGTTAAGTGACTTGCCCAAGATCACACAGCAGACAAGTAGCGTGGTTCAGGCTTTGGAGTCAGAGGTCATGGGTTCAAATCCCTGCTCTGCCAACTGTCAGCTGTGTGACTTTGGGCAAGTCACTTAACTTCTCTGTGCCTCAGTGACCTCATCTGTAAAATGAGGATTAAGACTGTGAGCCCCCGTGGGACGACCTGATCACCTTGTAACCTCCCCAGCACTTAGAACAGTGCTTTGCACATAGGAAGCGCTTAATAAATGCCATTATTATTATTAAGAAGCAGAGCTGGGATTAGAACCCATGATCTTCTGACGCCCAGTCCCATGCTCTTTCCACTGTGCCATGCTGCTCGCTAAGATTCAGCCTAGAGTCAACCTATACACCTTTCCAGGATTTGCAAACTTCATCTACTTTCTGATGAGAGACTATAGTCAATGCAAGGAATTTTGGTGAACAGAATTAAAGCTAACCGATTTACCTGTCAAAATAGAATCTGTGGTTGTAACTGTGGTTCTCATTATTCTCCCTCCCTCCTGCCTTCCCTATGCGCTTGCCTTCAACTTCCCAAGCACTCTGATACTCACCCCATGTCCAGAGCATTTATAATAATAACAATAATTGTGGTATTTGTTAAGCACTTATTATGTGTCAGGCACCATACTAAACACTGGTGTAGATACAAGCAAATCAGGTGGGACACCGTCCCTGTCCCACATAGGGCTCACAGTCTCAATCCTCATTTTAAAGATGAGGTAACTGAGGCACAGAGATGTGAAGTGACTTGCCCAAGATCACCCAGCACATAAGTAGAGGAGCCGGGATTAGAACCCATGACCTCCTGCATTTTAGGCCTGTGCTCTATTCACTAAATGGTGCTGCTTCCCATATACATGCATACATAGCCTGATACTCTGTTGCTTCACCTATCAGTCATTCCATTGTCTGTCTCCTCTATTAGATTGTAAGCACCTTCCAGGCAGGGATCTTCTACCAACTGCATTGTACTGTCCAAAGTGCTTAGGACAGTGCTCTGCACACAGTACGCACTCAATAAATACCACTGATTGATTTGTGATTGCATAGTTATGTATACACAAACATGTAGCAGCAACATGGCCAAGTGGAAAGAGCACAGGCCTGTGAGTTAAAAGACCTGGGTTCTAATCCAGGCTTCACTACTTACCTGTGGGGTGGCCTTGGGCAAGTGACTTCACTTCTGTGTGTCTCAGTTCCCTCTTCTACAAAATGGGGATTCAATACCCAATCTCCAACTTAATCTGTGAGCCCCGTGTGGGACCTGATTACCTTGTAAATATCACGGCGTTTAGTATAGTAGGTGGATATATAGTAGGCTCTAATCAAATACCACTATCAACATTATGTACACCCCACATTTCTTAGAGTTGCGTGCTATTCAGAAGTGTTTATATAACTACATACGGCTGTTAGCATTCTTCTCTCTCAAAACATTGCTCTCCTAGAAGCTTCCTATTACTGAAGTAAAATGAGCAGTTCCTTGCTTTCCTTCCCTGTCAGCCTGGTCTCTGTTATATTAGAAGTAGAAAAGGGGGGCCAAACTTGTTTGTGGGGAGAGGAACATGAAGAATTGGGGAAAATGATACTAACACAAATAATGATGAGGAGAGGAGGAAATAAAAATTCCTGATCAACTATAGGACCTGGGGTATTTTTGAGTCAAGGTGAATGGTTGACAATAAAAGGTCATGATTACTCAATTGCAGGTTTGGACTCATGATTCACTTTTACTAAGGACAGGTCAAAGAGTAAAGATGACTGGGAATCCTGGGTGTGGTCCTGGTAGATCTGTGCTCATCAGAGTCAAAGAGGAGTACAACTGACTTCTCTGTACCGAGAATAAAAGTTGAACATTTGGTAACCTAGGCCCTTCATTAAGATTCACATTTTTAAATTACTTGGCCCACGTGATCTTTAATGATACCCTAAGAGCTCATTCTAGCTAATCAGAGATTTTAATATAGCCCCTCCAAGAACTGAGAGAAAACAAACAGTTTCTAAAGCAACATGGGAGCAAAATAATGACAGGGTGTAGGACTCAGACCCAGGAAATAAATAGCATCTATTTTCATCCTTTCCAGAGAAGGCTTTCAAACAGGTGACTAGATTTCAAGCTAGATTTTTGAAAATTCTATCAATAGACAATTGGCCGGTTGCTTTACAGAATGATTTTCAGACAGAGTTGGGGCAGGGAACATGTCTACCCACCTATGTCTTTCATGTACTCTCACCCACCTCTGCATCAAACAAAAACTCCTGGCCATTAACTTTAAGGCACTCAATCATTAACTTTAAGGCACTCAATCTCCTTGCCCACTTCTACCTCACCTTGCTACCCTCCTACTACATCCCAGCCCACACACTTCAACTGCTCTAATGCTAGCCAACTCACTGTACCTCAATCTCATCTACCTCACTGCCAACCTCTCACCCACATCCTGCCTTCAGGAATGCCCTCTCTTCTCATAACCGACAGACAATAACTCTCCCCGCCTTTAAAGTCTTATTGAAGGCATATCTCCTCCAAGAGGCGTTCCCTAACTAAGCCCTCTTTTCCTCTTTTCCCATTCCCCTCTATGTCACCCTAACTTACCCCCTTTATTCATCTCTTCCTCCCTGCCCCACCACCGCTTATGCACATATTTGTAATTTATTTAGATTAATGTCTTCTTCTCCCTCTAGACTGTAAGCTTGTAGTTGGCAGGGAATATGTTGGCAGGGAAGCAGCGTGGCTCAATGGAAAGAGCACGGACTTTGGAGTCAGAGGTCATGGGTTCGAATCCCGGCTCCGCCACCTGTCAGCTGTGTGACTTTGGGCAAGTCACTTCACTTCTCTGGGCCTCAGTTACCTCATCTGTAAAATGGGAATTAAGACTGTGAGACCACTTGATCACCTTGTAACCTCCCCAGCGCTTAGAACAGTGCCTTGCACATAGTAAGCGCTTAATAAATGCCATTATTATTATTATTATTATTATTATTATTATTACTGCTGTATTCTACTCTCCCAAGTGCTCAGTACACAGGACGTGCTCAATAAATACTACTGAATGAATGAATCAATCAAGCACTTAGTACAGCGCTCTGAACACTGTAAGCCCTCAATAAATATCATTGATTAAGAAGAATCTAGTAAACTGTGTAGCTCATTTGGGCACATTCTAATAGAATCAATGATGTCCATTGAGAGCTTGCTGTGTGCATGGGACTGTAATAAGTGTTTGGGAGAGTCCAGTACAATGGAGTTGGTAGACATGTTCCCAGACAATAAGGAGCTTAAAGTCTAGAGGGGCATTAGAACTAAGTAAATCAAATAAACATCTGTACCCTATAAAGAATCATCCTCAAGGGTTTGAAAAAACTCTCACTTAAAAGGCAAGTGAAATGTAATGGAGTCTTTGAGACAAAGTGCAGGAGCAACTGATTCTGACAACTTCGTTGACTAAATTGTAAAATTAAATAATGTGGGCTGGGAACTTATTTTAGATTGCCAGTTATGATAATAATTTGAATCATTTTAGGCTTTGCCTTGGAATACACAAGCATCTAGATTTATAAACAGACTCATACAAGACCTATGCATTGGGGTAGTCTGCTTTAAGAGGTTTTCATGGCACGTGGACCTTTGGCTGTTTTGCTTTTAAATTTCAAAGCACCTAGGCAGGCAGTTGCCTAAGGGGTGACAAATTTATAAAATGAATATTTCATGTTCATTGATACATCCAGCAAACCACACCCAGGTGAAAGGTATTTTAAGAGACCTGCTTCAGACATTGGCACTTGCTTCTGCACTTTCAGTGTAAACAAATGCAAATCTCATTTAAAACACCGGAAAAGCCTAAGTGGTAGATTCGTGTGAATTCACAACTTCTCTCAAGTATATAAATTGGAAATACTAGATTACAGTTTGTCACAAATGCATTATTCTATTCACCAACTCGTCACCCATTCATTCAAGAGCTGGTTCTGAATGAATTTATATTAACATTTAACATTAATTTCAGAAAATAAAGAAAACAATTTCATCATACTGGATTATGCACTTGGATCTGTGACATCTGGGTATTTGATATTCCCCCATCCCCACCCTACGGCATTTGTGTACATGTCTTTAAATTAAATATGATTAATTACTCATTCATTCATATTAATGTCTGTCTCCCCCACTAGACAGTTAAACTTGTTATGGGAAGGAAATGTGTCTCCTAACTCTGTTGTACTGTACTTGCCCAAGTGCTTAGTATAGTACTCTGCACATAGTAAGCACTCAATAAATACTATTGAAATAAATACGATTGAATGAATGAATGGAGGCAACTCAATATATGCAAAAATGTAAAATCAATCTGTTCAGCAAAACAAACATCTTGATGGCTCATTAAAATCAATCACGCTACTGAAACCCTCGAGATAAAAAAAAGTCTAAAATATAGTAGCAAAATATCAAATCTGTAGTTTAAAAAGTATTAATTTAACATTTTTTGAGGGAGGGAGTATGAAACCCATTTCTCAGATGCAATGAATACATTTGAACTCTTTTCATTTTCACCAAAATTCTGCATTAAAGGACAAAGGGATATCTCTGAGGTAGAGCACCCTAATAATTTGAAGGTCTTAATTCTGTTTCTGCAGCAAATTTCCTTTAAGGAATCCATAAATCTTTTCCCTCCCTCTCCATTTTTTATTTATACAATATGGTATCGATGCCTAATGAAATAAAATTATGTTGAATGTTAAAGTGATAAAAGCCGAAAAGATCAACTGAATAATCCCAGCATTTCTTAAATGATATTTGTTAACCGTTTACTGTGTGTCAAACACCGTGCGAAGTGCCGGAGTGGATACAAGTGAATTAGGTTGGACAAAGTCCCTGTCCCACATGGGCTCATAGACTAAGTAGGAGGGAGAACAGGAGAATTGACACATGGAGAAGTTAAGTGACTTGCCCAACATCACGCAGCAAACACTTGGTAGAGCCAGGATTAGAACCCAGGTCCACTGACTCTCCAACCCATGTTTTTCCACTAGGTCACGCAGCTTCTCCAATGAAAAGCAAATACCTCTCCTCCCTCTTACTTAGACTGTAAGCCCCATGCGGAACAGGGATAGTGTCCAACTTGACTGTCTTTATATATACCCCAAAGCTGAGTATAATGCTTGGCACATAGTAATTACTTAAATGCTACTATTATTATTATTGTTGCCATTAAGATGTAAGAAGCACTTAGCTATCGTTTTCTTTTCAGGTCATGATCATTCATTCATATTCACTGAGTGCTTACTGTGTGCAAAGCACTGTGCTAAGCATTTGGGAGAGTATAATACAACAACAGACACATTTCTGCCCATAACGAGCTCACGGTCTAGAGGGGGAGACAGACATTAGTATAAATAGATAGATAAATAAATGAATTACAGATAAATACACATGAATGAGAAGCATATGAGAAGCAGTGTGGCTAAGTGGAAAGAGCACAGGCTTTGGAGTCAGAGGTCATGGGTTCAAATCCCGGCTCCACCACTTGTCAGCTGTGTGACTTTGGGCAAGTCACTTAACTTCTCTGGGCCTCAGTTACCTCAGCTGTAAAGTGGGGATTAAGACTGTGAGCCCCCCGTGGGACAACCTGATCACCTTGTAACCTCCCCAGTGCTTAGAACAGTGCTTTGCATATAGTAAGCACTTAATAAATGCCATTATTATTATTATTATTATTATTACATGTGCAGTTGGGATGTGAGCCCACTGTTGGGTAGGGACTGTCTGTATATGTTCCCATCTTGTACTTCGCAAGCGCTTAGTACAGTGCTCTGCACACAGTAAGCACTCAATAAATACGATTGATTGATTGATTGATGAAGGAGCAAGAGCAGTGCAGAAGGGAGTGGCACAGAAGAGGAGAGGAGGGCTTAGTTAAGGAAGCCTTCTTGCAGAATTTCAACAATCATCATCTATCATACCAAAAACCTGGCACCTTCCTGTTTGCTCCTTTCAAACACAGACATCCTCAAACCTAATTTGGGATTTCTAGGTTGGAGTATTTAGTCCTGCTTCAAAAGATCTTGCAGAGAGAAGCAATGTGGCTTACTGGATAGAGCATGGGCCTGGAAGTAAGTAGGACCTGGGTTCTAATCCCATCTCCACCACATGTCTGCTGTGTGACCTTGGGCAAGTCACTTAACTTCTCTGGGTCTCAGTTACCTCAGCTGTAAAATGGGGATAAAATGTGGGCCCCATATGGGACACGGACTGTGTCCAACATGATTAGTTTGTATCTTCTGTTAAAACAATCACTCATCCAGGAAACATCCTATCCCTCCTGGATTATTGCATCAGCCTCCTTGATGACCTCCCTGCTTCCTATCTCTCCTCACTCCAGTACATATTTCTATCTGCTGCGCGGATCATTTTTCCCCAAAATGCTTAGGACATGTCACCCACTCCTCAAAAAACTCCAGTGGTTGCTCATCCACTTGCACATGAAACAAAAACTCCTCACCACTGGCTTTAAAGTTCTCAATCACCTTGCCTCCTCCTACCTCACCTCACTTCTCTCCTAACTACAGCCCAGCCTGCACATTCCGCTCTTCTAGTGCTAATCTTCTCATTCTGCTGCAGTCTCAGCTATCTCACCACCATCCGCTCACATTTATTTTATTTTGTTAGTATGTTTGGTTTTGCTCTCTTGTCTCCCCCTTTTAAACTGTGAGCCGACTGTTGGGTAGGGACTGTCTCTATATGTTGCCAACTTGTACTTCCCAAGCGCTTAGTACAGTGCTCTGCACACAGTAAGCGCTCAATAAATACGATTGATTGATTGATTGATACATCCTGTCTCTGGCCTGGAACGCCCTCCCTCCTCAAATCTGACAATTACTCTCCCCCACCACGTTCAAAGCCTTATTAAAGGCACATCTCCTCCAAGAGGCCTTCCCTGACTAAGCCCCCATTTTCCTTTTCTCCCACTCCCTTCTGCATTGCCCTTACTTGCTCCCTTTGCTCTTCCCCCTTCCCAGCCCCACAGTACTTATGCACATATCTGCAATTTATTTATATTAATGCCTATCTCCCCACTTCTAGACTGTAAGCTCACTGTGGGCAGGGAATGTGTCTGGTTATTGTTGTATTGTACTCTCCCAAGTGCTTAACTGAGTGCTCTGCACATAGTAAGTGCTCAATAAAAAAGACTGAATGAATACCCCTGCGTTTAGAACAGTGTTTGACACACAGTAAGTGTTATCATCATTATTATTATTATTATGGTGGCCAGAAGAAAAACCAGGGCTTGGGCAGTTGTGAAGAATGTCAACTGGAGTTTTGCTATTTACTTTCCAATTTGATCTCTTGAGTTTGACCAGCAATTGAGGAAAACTGTGAAGAATAAACTGAAAGCACTGAAAATAAACTCGGTGATTGGAAACCACCAGCATGAAAAGAATTCCAGCTCCAATCCCAAAGTTTTGGCTCACAAAATGTTCCAGTAAAACTATTCAGGTCTTATAGCTGCCGGCTTCTATAACACTGTTTAAAATTCTCAGCTGACCTGCCAGTGAAAGGAAGATAATTCTACCTAAATCTGTACCGTTAATTGAGCCCCTATGAATATTATTAGTCAGGTCATTTAATCATACTGAAAAGTGTATGGGAACATGATTTGAAATATTAATCACTTATTTGAAAAAAATATATAATTTCTGTCTTTTGGAAATTTTCTCCCTATACCCTGACTGACAAATTAAGAAATTTCACAAGGTCTAACTGGTCAAAGCTATAAAAATTAAATTAATCTAGGAGAAAACCACAATAGCAGGTCAAGGAAACTAATTTAACTTTTTATGGTATTTGTTAAGCACATTAATATGTACTGAGTATAATAATAATGGTATTTAGAGAAGCAGCGTGACTTAGTGGCAAGAGCCCGGGCTTGGGAGTCAGAGGTCATGGGTTCAAATCCCGACTATGCCACTTGTCAGCTGTGTTATTTTAGGCAAGTCACTTAACTTCTCTGTGCCTCACTTATCTTATCTGTAAAATGGGGATTAAGATTGTGAGTCCCACATGGGAAAACCTGATCATCTTGTATCCTCCCCAGCGCTTAAAACAGTGCTTTTCACATAATAAGCGCTTAACAAATATCAAAATTATTATTATCATTATTTAGAGAAGCAGCGTGACAGTGGAAAGAGCATGGGTTTGGGAGTCAGAGGTCGTGAGTTCTAATCCTGGCTCTGCCATTTGTCAGCTCTGTGACTTTGGGCAAGTCACATAGCTTCTCTGTGCCTCAGCTTCCTCATCTGCAAAATGGGATTAAGACTGTGAGCCCCACGTGGGACAACCTGATAGCCTTGCATCTATCCCAGCGCTCAGCACACAGTAAGTGCTCAATAAGTATGACTGATTGAATGAAAGAATGTACTAGATACTGTTCTAAGAAGTGGGGTAGATACAAGGTAATCAGTTTGGACACAGTCCATGCCCCCCATGGGGCTCACAGTAGTAATCCCCATTTTACCAAGGAGGTAACTGAGGCCCAGAGAAGTCATCATCATCATCATCAATCGCATTTATTGAGCACTTACTATGTGCAGAGCACTGTACTAAGCGCTTGGGAAGTACAAATTGGCAACATATAGAGACAGTCCCTACCCAACAGTGGGCTCACAGTCTAAAAGGGGGAGACAGAGAACAAAACCAAACATACTAACAAAATAAAATAGAATAGATATGTACAAGTAAAATAAATAGAGTAATAAATATGTACAAACATATATACATATATACAGGTGCTGTGGGGAAGGGAGGGAGGTAAGATGGGGGGATGGAGAGGGGGCGAGGGGGAGAGGAAGGAAGGGGCTCAGTCTGGGAAGGCCTCCTGGAGGAGGTGAGCTCTCAGCAGGGCCTTGAAGGGAGGAAGAGAGCTAGCTTGGCGGATGGGCAGAGGGAGGGCATTCCAGGCCAGAAGTGAAGTGATTTGCCCAGGGTCACACGGTAGACAAGTGGTGGAGCCAGGATTAGAACTCAGGTCTTTCTGCCTCTCAGGCCCGTAGTCTAAAGTGTGGGCAGGGAATGTGTCTGTTTATTGTGGTATTGTACTCTCCCAAGTGCTTAGTACAGCACTCTGCATGCATGCACGATTGAACGAATGACTAGGCGCAAACATATATGATGCCCATGCCCCTCTTCAAGACAGAGCTGATGAGGGCCTTGTCACTGCCCTGCTGTGCCTGAGGCCATAAGAATTCTAGTGAATTCTTCCTATCCACTTGTTATGCCTTTAGAGAAATCCTTCTCTAGTTAGAATCTGGGAACCATGGTAGACCGAAAGGGCCCACCAGGTGGTCTGGGTGATCACAGCCACAACATCCATCAAGATGATCAAGGTGCAGTCATGGCTGCTAGGTGAAAAGCAAACCAACCTATTCAGAAGCTGAGGACCTGAAGTTAGGGAGACATGATGCCCAGGTCCAGGGTAAGGGCAGAATTTGTATTTATAGAAGTGAATGAGAGTAGCGGGACGCATAAAGAAGAAGCTTGGCTTAGTGGATAGAGCACGGGCCTCCGAGTCGGAAAGACCTGGAGTTCTAATCCCATCTCCGCTGCATATCAATCAATCGCTTACTGTGGGCAGAGCACTGTACTAAGCACTTGGGAAGTACAAGTTGGCAACATATAGAGACAGTCCCTACCCAACAGTGGGCTCACAGTCTAGAAGGGGAAGACAGAGAACAAAACCAAACATACTAACAAAATAAAATAGAATAGATATGTACAAGTAAAATAGAGTAATAAATATGTACAAACATATATACATATATACAGGTGCTGTGGGGAAGGGAAGGAGGTAAGATGAGGGGGATGGAGAGGGGAACAAGGGGGAGAGGAAGGAGGGGGCTCAGTCTGGGAAGGCCTCCTGGAGGAGGTGAGCTCTCAGTAGGGCCTTGAAGGGAGGAAGAGAGCTAGCTTGGCGGATGGGCAGAGGGAGGGCATTCCAGGCCCGGGGGGATGACATGGGCCGGGGGTCGATGGCGGGACAGGTGAGAACGAGGCATGGTGAGGAGATTAGCAGCAGAGGAGCGGAGGGTGCGGGCTGGGCTGGAGAAGGAGAGAAGGGAGGTGAGGTAGGAGGGGGTGAGATGATGGACAGCCTTGAAGCCGAGGGTGAGGAGTTTCTGCCTGATGCGCAGATTGATTGGTATCCACTGGAGATTTTTGAGGAGGGGAGTAACATGCCCAGAGCATTTCTGGACAAAGACAATCCGGGCAGCAGCATGAAGTATGGATTGAAGTGGGGATACACATGAGGATGGGAGATCAGAGAGAAGGCTGATACAGTAGTCCAGACGGGATAGGATGAGAGCTTGAATGAGCAGGGTAGCGGTTTCGATGGATGCATATCTGCTGTGTGACCTTGGAAAAGTCACTTTACTTCTCTGGGCCTCAGTTCCCTCTTCTGAAAAATGGGGATTAAGACTGTGAGCCCCATGTGAGACAAGAACTGTGTCTAACCTGATTGGGTTGTAGCTACTCCAGTACTTAGAACAGGGCTTGCCACATAGTGAGCACTTAACTAGTATCATAATTATTATTATGCAGGTTTTCTGCCTCAAAGTGGTCCATGGACAAAAGAGTTGGGGAACTGTTGTCTTAGAGGACAGTGGTTCAAATTCCTGAGCATAGTGACCTTCATCTAGAAGGAACCAGCCCTCCTTACAGTAAATAGTTTTCGGAGCAGAATTTGGGGAAGAATGCACTAAGACAATCAGCACTCTCTTTTTCATGATATCTCTATGTCTCACATATCTTCCTGCCTTCAGAACATCTCTAGTTGGATACTCCACCAAAACTCAAATTTAACATGTCCTAAACAGAACTCCCCCTCTCAGGGTTGCACCTGGAGAGTTTCCAGTACTCTACCAACCAGTCTCGACTATGGGAGGAAGAGTCAAGCAGAGGCATATCCATTCCATTCCTACCTTGGCCAGTGGCTAGCAAGTGGAAGGCAATCTACCACAAGTCAAAACTCACCCAGGTTGGGCAGCAGCAGCATGGGAGAGAGCCGAGGAAGGAGGCAATGGTAAACCAGTTCCACATTATTACCAAGAAAACCTTATGGATACACTACCAGAATTACTGCAGATAGAGATGGGGCATTTGGGGAGAGATGCATCCATGACATCGCCATGAGTCGCTTGACAGCATAATAATAATAATAATTATGGTATTTGTTAAGCACTTACTATGTGCCATTCACTGCACTAAGCACTGGGGTGGATACAAGAAAATTGGGTCAGACACAGTCCCTGTCCCATGTGGGGCTCACAGTTTTAATCCCCATTTTACACATGAGATAACAGGCACAGAGAAGAGAAGTGATTTGTCCAAGGTCACACAGCAGACAAGTGGCAAAGCCGGGATTAGAACCAATGACTTTCTGAATCTCAGGCCCGTGCTCACAGGACAAAGAGAATTCATCTTCCCACCCAAACCCTGACCCCCACCCTGACTTTCTCATCACTATACAAAACATCACCATCCTCCCAGAGCACTGACCCTCTGGCCCTTCACATCTTACCAAAACATTTGCCTCCTTTCTTCTTCCCTTCCTGACCACCATCTTCAATCATTCACTTTCCAATGGTTTCTTCTCCAATGCTTTTAAATATGCTCCGTAATCCCTCTCCTAAAAAACCCTCCCTTGGTCCCATGACTCCCTCCATTTATCACCCCATCTCTCTTCTACCATTCCACTTCAAACTACTTCAGCAAGTTGTCTACACTCACTTCTTCCACTTCCTCTCCTCCAATTCTTTCCGTGACCTCCTCCAATCTTGCTTCCTCTTCGCTCCACAGAAACCACCCTCTCAAAGTCATTAATCATCTCCTCTTCCTCAAATCCAACAGCCTCTACTCCCTCCTAATCCTCCTCAACCGCTCAGCTGCCTTTGACACTGTCAACCACCCCCAACTCCTGGAAACATTCCCCAATTCTGGCTTCACTGACACTGTCCTCCCCTGGTTCCGCTCCTACCTCTCTGGCTGCTCAGTCTCAGACTCTTTTGTGGGCTCTTCCTCTGCCGCCCATCCCCTAACTATGGGTGTACCTCAAGGTTCAGTTTGGGGTCCCCTTCTTTTCTCCATATACAACCACTCCCACGGAAAACTCATTTGCTCACACGACTTCAACTGTCACCTCTGTGTTGATGACACCCAAATTTACATCTCCAGCCTTGATCTCTCTCCCTCTCTGCAGTCTCACATTTCCTCCTGCCTTCAAGACATCTCTACTTGGATGTCCTCCCGTCACCTCAAACTTAGTATGGCTAAAACTGAACTTATCTTCCCACGCAAACCCTGTCCTCCTGCTCACTTTCCCATCCCTGTTGACATCACCATCATCCTTCCTGTTTCATAAACCCATAACCTTGGCATTATCCTTGACTCCTCTCTCTTGTTCTATCCACATACTCAAGCCATCACTAATTCCTGTCAGTTCTACCTTCACAACATTGCCAAAATCCACCCCTTCCTTGCCATCCAAACTGTTACCACATTAATGCAAGCACTTATCCTAGCCCTCCTTGATTACTGTATCAGCCTCCTTGCTGACCTCCCTGCCTCCTGTCTCTCTCCACTCTAGTCCATACTCCATTCTGCTGCCCAAATCATTTTCCTTCAGAAACGTTCAGACCATGTTTCCCCACTCCTCAAGAAATTCCAGTGGCTGCCCATCCACCTCTGCCTCAAACAAAAACTCCTTGTTATTGTACTTAAAGCACTTAATCACCTTGCCTCCTCCTACCTCACCTTGCTTCTCTCCTACTACAATCCAGCCCACACACTTCATTCCTCTAATACTAACCTTCTCCCTGTACTTTGATCTCATCTGTCTCGCCGCTGACCTCTCACCTACATCCTACCTCTGGCTTGGAACACCCTCCCTCTTTATATCAGAGAGATAATTGCCCTCCCTCACTTCAAAACCTTATTGAAAGCACATCTCTTCCAAGAAGCCTTCCCTAAGCCTTCCTCTCCTCTTCTCCCACTCCCTTCCGCTCCACTCTTACTTGCTCCTTCATTCATCCTCCCTCCCATCCCCACAGCACATATGTATATATCTGTAATTTATTTATTTAGCTATTTATATTAATGTCTGTCTCTTCCATGGTGAGCTTGTTGTGGGCAGGAATGTGTCTGTTTGTTATTATATATTGTACACTCCCTAACGCTTAGTACAGTGACTTGCGTATAGTAAGTGCTCAATACAATTGAATGAATGAATATCAAACGCCATACCACTGGTTTTAAGATACTCATTTTGCCCCCTCCTACCTTATCTTGCTGATTTCCTACTATAGCCCAGCATGTTCAATTCACTTCCTTAACACCAAACTACTCACTGTACCTCAACCTCATCTATCTTTCCTGCAAACCCTTGCCCACATCCTTCCTCTGGCCTGGAATTCTCTCCCTCTTTGTATCTGAACAACATCACACTCCCTGCTTATTAAAATCACACCTCTTCCAAGAGGCTTTCCCAGCTAAGCCCTCATTTTCCCTACTCAGTCTCCCTCCTGCCTCACTTGGATATGTTCCCTTTATTCACCCCACCCTCAGCCCCACAGCACTTACATACTTATCTGGATTTTATTTTAATGTCTGTCTCTCCCTCTAGATCGTAAGGTCCTTGTGGCCAGGGAACGTGTCTACCAACTCTATGTCGTACTCTGCCAAGCATTTGTATACTGCTCTGCACACCATAAGTACTTGAAAAATGATTGATTCAGGGACCTGTCACTTCAGAGAGCAGAAACATGGCTTTTCTTCTCTTTCCCCACACAATTCCCACCAACAGGAGCAAAGAATATATGGCGATGGGGAGGAATATAAAATGTCTATATCACTGCCTAAACCTCAGCACTCCTTGGTTGCTTAAGATTTCAAGGGCTGAGAGGCTGACACCTCTTAAGAATTCCAAAATTTGTGATAAAATGGCATGAACCTCTCAAAACATTCCATGTCTCGGTGTGACTATCTGCAAATGAAAATAATTGTAATTACCTCCTCCTTAAACCTGAATGTTGCAACAGTGATGAGATCATGCTTATAGAACATGTTTATTTCCAAGGAACAGCATGGACCTAAAGTACTGGACCCTAAATTTAATTTTCAGAGTCATACATGGATGAATACAAAAAAGCAACTTTATGAGAAGAAATGAAAGAAGGGTTCAAAATGACAGTTCACATCCTTGAACATAATAGATCAAAATAGTTATAAGAACATTATGCAAAGCTAATTACAGTGTAGCAATGCTACAGTTGAAGTAATTCAGCACTTCAAAAAAGTTTTCCCCTAGAGGCTGAAACTTGGCATATATATTCTCATCCTAGATGATGAAAAAAAAAAAGGTGGCTTTGCAAACAATTTAGTATCACTCCCAAACTTGTGCCAAACTAGTGAGTAAGAGGCTCCGGCTGGAAAAAAAAAAAAAACCAGAGTTTCCTGAATGGCAGTATTAAATCATCACCAGAGCTGTGAACTAATTTTAATGGGGGCAATTGAAAAACCACCGCTTCTTGCCATGCTTTAAATGTATACAGTACCTTCCTGAGGAAAGGGAGGGGCAGGGCATCAGATTAAAATGCTTTGCAATTAATCCAAAAATCTAATTCATTCAGTTTTCACAATTCCCTTCTGGGGAAGGTAGGCTGTTGGCAGAAGAACACCCAACACTTAGCTGATTAGAAATAGAGACAAAAATGGCTAAGAAGTGCTTCAGGCTGAAAGGAAAGAAACAAGATCTCAGCCTTAATGCTCGATTATAAAGCCAGTTATAATCTTGACTTTATACCCTTTTCCATTTTCTAAATTGAAAATGAAAGAATAATGGCTGGCAATAATATCTACACCTCCTTGTATACTACTGGAGTTGGATTATTGGATCACACAGTCTATTTCAGTATAAGAATCAATTTTTTCTGCTCTCAGAATGTTAGTCCAATGACAATTCCCAATAATCCCTGTGAAAAAGAAAAGTATCAAGGAAATACCTCCGCACCAAATTCCAGTGTATCAAGTAAAAATGAACGCTTTTTCCTTCCAAATTAAGTGTTCAGTTACTTTTTGCTTGATTTCAATACTTAGTGAGATGAGGGAATAGCTTCTTATGTAAAAAGCATCCAATAATGTAAGAGCTTCCCATGCTCTATTACATCTTTGCAATGTACATGTAAAGCACTTATATACACATCCATAATTTATTTATATTAATGTCTGTCTCCCCCTCTACACTGTAAGCTCCCTGTGTGGTGGGAACCTAATTGCCAACTCACCCAGGTGCTTAGTATAAAGCTCTGCATACAATAAGTACTCAAAAAATACCACTGATTGATTGGTAAAAGGACTGTTCAAGAGAACTACCACACAGATTACTCGTGTGGATAAATTCAATTATTTCCTTTGAGGGATATAAAAACATAATAATCATTAACTGCTCAACTTGCTGTATGAAATGCATTCCTTTAAGGCAGTTTTAACAATGAGAATATGAAACAAGCATTATCTACAGCTTATGCCATTCCTCTATCTCCATTATCCTCATCTGAAAATAACAGAAGCCAAGTTTAAGTGTCAATATTTAAAGTAATTTTGCAACTCAAGAACTTAAAGATTTTTGGTTCTAAGTATCAGGCAAGCACTTTATGTATTAATCAGAAGGAATGGACTGAAAACATCAAAAACAGGTGTAAACTCTAATTTAAAAACATTATCTCTTTTCAGCTTGAGTGTACCTGAATTAAATTCACAGAGTAAATTATGGTACTTCTTAAGCACTTATTATGTGCCAATCCCTGTTCTAAACCCTGGGGTAGATACAAGGTAATCAGCTTGTCCTACATGAGGCTCACGGTCTTAATCCCCATTTTACAGATGAGGTAATTGAGACCCAGAGAAGTGACTTGCCCAAGGTCACACAGAAGACACGTGGCAGAGCCAGTATTAGAATCCAGGTCCTTCTGACTTGTAGACCCATGCTCTATCCTCTAAGTCATGCTGCTTCTCCTAGATATATCCAAGAATATTAGGCAAATGTGCTATTTTAAAACCAGGCAAAACATAGAGGGAAATCTAGTATTTCACATTAATCAAACTCTGCCATATAAAAACTAAATATGATGAAAGAATACAGGAAGTAGATGGGTGGCACGAATACAAAGTATTGAATTGCTCCACAATACAACCAGGCCTTTCATTTTCCATAAAAAAGCACGGAGGAAGGAATTACCGCAAGATAAACTGACTGCATTTTCAGTCTTTGAGCCCGGCCCGCAAAAACCTAAGCTCACATGTGATCCCCATCAGCCTTGTGCACCTTATTTAAAATGGGTCCTATTTTTCACACTCACCATATGATATTTTTATTTGTATGGGGAGAAATTGCAAATTTTAATCAAATAATATTCCACACCACCCAATACTAAGTCACCATGAGCAGCTGCCTTCCTGGGCTGGCAACAGAAAACTAAAATAGGCTTGAGAAAAAGGTTTCCCAGTGACGTTCTTTTTCTAAAAGATTGTTTTTTCCCCATTCCAAAGTACTGGACACCACCATGAAACGAAGTTGGGTGTTCCCACTCCACTGTACAAACAAAACTGAGTATTACCTACAAAACAACACATCGAATCTCTTAGATCAGCTTTCATGGAATTCTATTTCAGGCTTGTTTTGTTCGGTCCTCCTGGGGTTTTAATATACGCCAAACAGATTCTTTCTAAATAGGCAGGCAGAAGGTAAGTGGTGTGTGTCACCATCACCACCACTCCTACACTTTAGCATCAAAATATTTCTTTTTTTTTAGCCGCCACGTAGCCTCTATTTCAAACCCTCGTCGCTCCATTTTAACAACAGCATGCAAATATATACCAGCCCTAATTCTCTCCCGAGGTGAGGAGGAAATAGGGCAGTGTAACTCCCCAGAGGCTGCCCGTACTTGGAAGATGTACCCAGGAGCAGGTGGGAGGGATAATTCCTCAGAATTGGATGTAGTTGAGAATGGGGAAATTCTTGCAACTCCACCATCAACACATCAGCCATATCCGGTCAGTCAATCAATCAGATTTATTGAGCACTTACTATTTGGAAGCATCCACTAGAGTTGGTGGACATGATATCTGTCCTCAAGAAGTTTACAATCTATTTGGAGTGCATCCCTTTGACAGTTCTAACAGACAATTAGAGACACAGCATGGCCTAGTGGATAAAGCACAGTCCTGGGAGTCAGAAAGACCTGGGTTCTAGTCCCAGCTCTGTCACCTGTCTGCTGTGTGACCTTGGGCAAGTCACTTTACTTCTCTGGGCCTCAGTTCCCTCATCTCCAAAATGGGGATTGAGACTGTGAGCCCCATGTGGGACAGGGACTGTGTCCAACCTGATTAGCTATATCAACCCCAGCAGTTAGAACAGTGCTTGACACACGGGAAATGCTTAAAAAATACCATCATTATTATTATTGTTATTTTCAGTGAGGCCTCCCAGTTCTTGTGCTACCATCCCAGGGACCTGGGAAAGGCAAGTTAACTGGGAATTAGAGAAGCAGCGTGGCTCAGTGGAAAGAGCATGGGCTTTGGAGTCAGAGATCATGGGTTCAAATCCTGGCTCTGCCAATTGCCAGCTGTGGGACTTTGGGCGAGTCACTTAACTTCTCTGTGCCTCAGTTACCTCATCTGTAAAATGGGGATGAAGACTGTGAGCCCCCCGAGGAACAACCTGATCACCTTGTAACCTCCCCAGCGCTTAGAACAGTGCTTTGCACATAGTAAGCGCTTAATAAATGTCATTATTATTATTATTATAATTGGGACCAACAGGGCAAAATTAATGATGGCTCTGGGGCCAGAGGGCATATCCAGTCCAACCCACCCCTTGGAGCCAGGAAGTGCCCCAAAATAGAGTCAGTCGGGCAGGCAATCTTATTTATTGAGCACTTACTGTATGTGGAGCATTTTACTAAGTGCTTGGGAGAGTACAACATAAGAATGTAACAGACACATTCCCTGCACACAACAAGCTTACAATCTAGAGGCTGAGACAAATTAATATAAATAAATTACAGTTATTTACATAAGTGCTGTGGAGCTGGGATGGGGGGTGAATAAAGGGAGCAAGTCAGGGCAATGCAGAAGGAAGAGGGAGAAGAGGAAAGCAGGGCTTAGTCAGGGAAAGCCTCTTAGAGGAGATATGCCTTCAGTACTTCCCAAGTGCTTAGTACAGTGCTCTGCACACAAGAGCTCAATAAGTATGATTGAATGAATGAATGAATGAGGCTATGAAGGTGGGGAGAGTAATTATCTGTAGGATACGATGAGGGAATGTGTTCCAGGCCAGAGGCAGAACGTAAGAAGTCGGTAGCGAGATCGAGGTACAGTGAGAAGGTTAGCATTAGAGGAGCTAAGTGTATGGACAGGGTTGTACTAGAAGACTAAAGAGGTGAAGTATGTGGGGCCAAGGTGATTGACTGCTTTAAAGCAGATGGTGAGTTGAGCTGTTGGTTCCACCTCTTTGCCCCCAGCTCGCAGGATGCCTCTGCCCTTGGGTGTTTTTTTTCCATCCTCAGACTTTGGGAAGGGGTGCAAGACGTTTCTCCCCATCCTGGTCCTGAAAAGCAGTGGGCCTGGTGGAAAGATCACGGGCCTAGTAATCAGAGGGCCTGAGTTCTAATCTCAGATCTTCCACCTGTTTGCTGTGTGAAGTTGCACAAAACACTGCACTTCTCTGGGCCTCAGTTTCCTCATCTGTAAAATGGGGATTAAGGCTCTGAGCCCCTATGTGGAAAAAGGACTGTATCTAACCTGATATGCTTCTATCCACCCCAGCACTTCAACACAGTGCCTGGTACAGAGTAAGTGCTTAACAAATACCACAATTATTATTAGTGTTATTATCATAAACTATATGAGTACAAGCCGGCCACCTGCCTCACCCCTGCTCTTCCAAGGGAAGACTGCCAAGGGTTCCCCCCAGGGATGAGGAGGAGGACACCCCTCAACAGCCTCGGCAGTAGCCTGTGTCTCACAAGACTGTGTTCTCTGTGCCAATTCCTGGCCACCAAAGCTGTTGCCACTGAACAAAGTAACGTCAAGGATCCACAACCGCCACTACTCATACAGTAGCAGCATCCAAGAATCAGAGGAGAAATGACCTGCCAATGGAGCAGATATCTTCACTCCCTCTTCTTTTTTTAATGGTATTTAGTCAGCACTTACTGTGTGCCAAGTACTGCACTGGGCACTGGGATTAGAAACAAGGTAATTAGGTTGGACACAGTCCCTGTGTAAATTAGAGGGAGGAGAATTGAATTGCCATTTAACAGATAAGTGAGGCACAGAGAAGACACGTGTGGGACAGGGACTATGTCTGACCTAATTAACTTGTTTCTACCCCAGTGTTTAGAACAGTGCTTGACACATAATAAGCACTTAAATACCATAAAAAAGTGACTTGCCCAAGGTCACACAGCAGACAAGTGGCAGAGCTGGGGCACGGATCCAGGTCCTCTGACTTCCATATTCTATCTACCAGAGAAGCAGTCTATCTACTAGAGAAGCAGCGTGGCTCAGTGGAAAGAGCACGGGCTTTGGAGTCCAAAGTCATGGGTTCAAATCCCAGCTCCGCCACTTGTCTGCTGTGGGACTTTGGGCAAGTCTCTTCACTTTTCTGTGCCTCAGTTCCCTCATCTGGAAAATGGGGATTAAGACTGTGAGCCCCGCCATGGGACAACCTGATCACCTTGTAACCTCCCCAGCACTTAGAACAGAGCTTGGCACATAGTAAGCGCTTAATAAATACCATTATTATTATTATTACCAGGATGTGCTGCTTCTCAATCAAATCCAATCCCATAGGAAGATGCCTTTCAGGCATGAACCACTATCAAAGAATCTGGATTCCCTTAGGAACCTCCAGGCGGCACCTGGGGGTGAACTGAGTTATCCATTTAATTGGTTCCAAGGGGTAAATCCAGAAAATAATTTCCACAGATTTAATTAATGGTGTGGCTTAGTGGAATGGGCATGGGCTTGGGCATCAGAGGGCATGGGTTCTAATCTCGGCTCTGCCGCTTGTCTGCTGTGTGACCATGGGCAAGTCACTTAACTTTTCTGTGCTTCAGTTACCTCATCTGTAAAATGAGGATTAAGACTGTGAGCCCCAAGTGGGACAACCTGATTCCCTTGTATCTACCCCAGGGCTTAGAACAGTGCTTGGCACATAGTAAGTGCTTAACAAATACTATTATTATTATTATTATTATTAATGCTCATAAATGACCTTTCCTTCCAACCCTCTGCCAAGGTATCCCAATTCTTCTCTCATTCATCTGTCACCCACCTCTAGCCTGACCTGCTTGCCCCTTGAGGGCCAGGGACCTCACCTACTCACCACCTGGGTAATTTTTCTTCAATAAATCAATCAATTGTATTTATTGAGCGCTTACTGTGTGCAGAGCACTGTACTAAGCGCTTGGGAAGTACAAGTTGGCAACACTTCAGTACTTAGTTCAGTGCTTTGCACACTGTAAGTGATAAGTAAATACTATCTGACATCATTTCCCAATTATGAAGGTCAGCTGTACTCCATTAAGACTCGCCAGTTCCCCCAACACGTTTTGCATCAAAGGCAGAAATTCTAAATCAAAGTTGACTTCTAGTTAAATGTAACAACTTATAACCCAATCACAATTGTATTCATTCATTCAATCGTATTGAGTGCTGACTGTGTGTAGAGCACTGTACTAAGTGCTTGGAAGAGTACAATACAACGATAATGCAAATAAAGACCACCATAATTAGCTCCATACAAAACCTCTAACAAAATGGTCCCTGCCCTTCCAAAAGTCACATTATAATGGAGAAAGGCAACCCTCTTGGGAAAATTCCACTCACAAAAATTAACATTCATAACAGAATTCTAATAAAGAAAATCAGAAAGTTGTGTCACAATACTCTCTAGTCTGTCACAGTCATTTAAGAATTCTGTCAAGATTACAAAATACATTAAAACCGGAGCCTCATAGTAATCTCCAAAAAAACTGCAAATCACCCCACAGGACATTTGGTATTAAAAGACGATGCAAGATTGGGACGCATAAGTCTGTGTGAAGAATTCCAAATGACTTCAATCTCAAGAATTCCAACTTGTAGTCTTGAGGATTGAATATCCTGCATAGCAGAGTAACTTCCTTGGTCTTTCAGCCAGTTAAAAATGAACTATTTGTAATTTAAAGTAGTAGCAAGAGTAAGCCGTCAGGCCTTCATCCCCTTAACTCCATTACTGGGAAGAGCATTGTGTTTCAGCCACACCAATCAATTTCAGTTGGTTAATGTTCTTTTGGTTCAGCAGTTCTTTTTAGTGTCATAAAGCAAGTTTGGCCTGTTTATTTTAGAAGGATTTTGGTTTTAAGTTTCAGTGGTTATTTGCCCACAACTATGTCTAGCCCAGCTTTGAGGATTTATTTTTTGCATTAAAATGTTTTAGGGAAAGAAGTTTGGGCTTTTTTTTCCATATTTGGGTTAAGTTAAAGATCGAAGAAGAAAGCTACAGCACTTAAAGCTGAGTTCAAGAAGGTGGCAAATACCATTTCTGCTTTAAAAAGAGAACGTTTTGTTACCCTAGGCAAAATATACAAACGACACCAAGTGTTTTATAAAAATAAATGGGTAGGAAAATGTTCACAATTA
This sequence comes from Tachyglossus aculeatus, assembly GCF_015852505.1. NCBI lineage: Eukaryota > Metazoa > Chordata > Mammalia > Monotremata > Tachyglossidae > Tachyglossus > Tachyglossus aculeatus. The sequence continues at coordinate 128,490,114 of NC_052067.1, read as the reverse complement.
TCCTAGTAAGTTGAAAAATTCCAATAAACTGGCCACAGCTCGGGTTCCAATTCTGCCCAGCATTTCTCTCCTTCATTACTGCCTATTCATTCATTCATATATTTATTGAGCGCTTACTGTGTGCAGAGCACCGTACTAAGCGCTTGGGAAGTACATGTTGGCAGCATATAGAGACGGTCCCTACCCAACAGCGGGCTCACAGTCTAGAAGGGGGAGACAGACAACAAAACAAGACATATTAACAAAATAAAATAAATAGAATAGTAAATATGTACAAGTAAAATAGAGTAATAAATGTGTACATATATACAGGTGCTGTGGGGAGGGGGAGGAGGTAAGGCGGGGGGATAGGGAGGGGGAGGAGGGGGAGACGAAGGAGGGGGCTCAGTCTGGGAAGGCCTCCTGGAGGAGGTGAGCTCTCAGTAGGGCTTTGAAGGGAGGAAGAGAGCTAGCTTGGCGGATGGGCAGAGGGAGGGCATTCCAGGCCAGGGAAAGGACGTGGGCCGGGAATGCCTAGAGAAGAGGGGCCACCTTCTCACTTTAAATCTGAAGGCATATTTGCCTCCAGGCTCCCAGAGAAGCTGGACTTGGGAAAAAAATGGATGGTATAGGCAGATACCGAATCAGACACACACAGCGAGAAGCAGCATGGTCTAGTGGATAGAGCGCAGTCTGGGAGTCAGAAGGACTTGAGTTCTAATCACAGCTCCGCCATTTGTTTGCTGTGTGACCTTGGGCAAATCACTTCACTTTTCTGGGCCTCAGTTATCTCACCTGTAAAATGGGGAGTAAGACTGTGAGCCCTCTGTGGGATAGGGGCTCTGTCCAACCCGATTATCTCGTATCTGCACCAGAGCTTAGAACTGTTCCTAGCACATGGTAAGCAGTTAACAAATACCACTTACACACACGAGGCTGGGAAGTGGACGGGGACGGACATATACACACACACACACACACACGCACACGGCTGGGATGTGGCCCTGCAGACACAGACACACACACGCAACTGCACCTCAGACGCTTCACTTACAACCCTCCTCCCCCTCTCCATCCCCCCCTTACCTCCTTCCCTTCCCCACAGCTCCTGTATTTATGTATATGTGTTTGTACGCATTTATTGCTCTATTTATTTATTTATTTTACTTGTACCTATCTATTCTATTTATTTTATTTTGTTAATATGTTTTGTTTTGTTCTCTGTCTCCCCCTTCTAGACTGTGAGCCCACTGTTGGGTAGGGACCGTCTCTATATGTTGCCAATTTGTACTTCCCAAGCGCTTAGTACAGTGCTCTGCACACAGTAAGCGTTCAATAAATATGATTGATTGATTGATTATGATCTTTGCCCTGCCCAGAAATAATCCCTCCCCCTTCTAATCTCTTTTACTGCAGCCCTTCCATCTTTCAAACCATCCCTTGAACCCCCCTTCTCCAGATGCAGTCCCCTATTTAACTTCCACCACCCCAACTGCCCACCCATGACACATACATATCAATTTATGCCCTCCACCCATTAGAGAAGCAGTGTTGCTCAGTGGAAAGAACACTGGCTTTGGAGTCAGAGGTTCAAATCCTGGCTCTGCCAATTGTCAACTGTGTGACTTTGGGTGAGTCACTTAACTTCTCTGTGCCTCAGCTACCTCATCCGTAAAATATGGATTAAGACTGTGAGCCCGCTGTGGGACAAGCTGATCCTCTTGTAACCTCCCCAGTGCTTAGAAAAGTGCTTTGCACATAGTAAGCGCCTAATAAATGCCACTATTATCATTATTATTATTTACTCACTATTTAAACATGCTTTCATACTCTTGCTGTCACTGGTTGTATCTTTGTTATTCCTCCTTCTCTCACTATTTTTCAATAGTTTAAATCTGTCTTTCCCCATTATATTCTACATTTCTAGAGGGGAAGAAACTCCTCTTTTACATCTGTTGTATGTCCAAGTGATCTGGTTCAGGGCTTTGTACTCTGCAGGGGCCCAGACAATACTGCTTGATCTGTTGACTGATCAGAGAAATGCAGATATACACAAGACTGGGACATACACACAGACATACACAGAAAGCTTTCAGAGCTCAGTTGGAAGCCCATTGTCTCTCTCCAGACCTTAGCAGGGCACGGCCTAGAATGCTTGTTCCCATTGTGAGGTTGGGCAGTTCATTCGTTGCTGAGATAAAGAAGGTCAAGGAGCTCTTTGGCCCAGTTCTAGATTCATCATTATTATTGTTATTATTATTATTATTATTATTATTATTATTATCGAGTCATTTCAGATTCATAGCGACTCCATCAATATACCTTCTCCAGAACGTCCTGTCCTCTTCCATAATCCGCAACCTTTCTAATGGATCTTCCGTTATCGTTCTTATGGTCTCTATCCATCCAGCTGCCAGTGTGCCTCTTCCACATTTTCCTTGGACTTTTCCTAGTATTAGTGTCTTCTCCAGAGAATTAATCCTCTTAATTATGTGTCCAAAATATGCTAATCTGAGTCAAGTCATTTGGCCTTCCAAAGACCACTTTGGTTTAATCTGCTCCAAAATCCATTTGTTGTATTTTGGGGGCAGTCCATGGTATTCACAAAAGCCTTCTCTAATACCACATTTCAAAAGAATCAATGTTCTTTCTATCCTGTTTTTTCACTGTCCAGCTTTCGGGTCCATACGTTGTCACTGGAAACACCACAGAGTTGGCAATTTAGATTTCTACTAGATTCCTACTAGCCCCTATTTCACAGAGACAGAGGCTGAAGAATAAATCCCCAAAAGCCAGGAAGGTCAAAGCGAATGCTTTCTTCCTCACAGTACCAGTTCCATGGGGCTATGGCAATCATGGTTTCTCCCAGAGATTAGTCAGTCAGTCAATCGTATTTGAGTGTTTACTGTGTGCAGAGCATTGTACTAAGCTTTTGGGAGAGTACAATATGACAGACACAATCCCTGCCCACAACGAGCTTACAGTCTAGGCTAGCATCTTAACATCCCATGTATTGTCCATGGAGGAAGATGCTAAAGATATTTCCCAGAACATAAAATCCCTGAGCCAAAGGAGAAAGCAGAGAGACACTCTTTGACTAGCAATGCATAGAAAGCTGGGGATACGAGTCAACCTGAAGGTGGGAAGCATTGATGAAGCATGTCCAATCAATCAATCAATCGTATTTATTGAGCACTTACTGTGTGCAGAGCACTGTACTAAGCGCTTGGGAAGTACAAGTTGGCAACATATAGAGATGGTCCCTACTCAACAGTGGGCTCACAATCTAAAATGGGGAGACAGAGAACAAAACCAAACATACTAACAAAATAAAATGAATAGAATAGATATGTACAAGTAAAAAAATAAATAGAGTAATAAATATGTACAGACATATATACATATATACAGGTGCTGTGGGGAAGGGAAGGAGGTAAAATGGGGGGGATGGAGAGGGGAACAAGGGGGAGAGGAAGGAAGGGGCTCAGTCTGGTAGGCCTCCTGGAGGAGGTGAACTCTCAGTAGGGCATGAGAATGGAAACACAAGCACCTATTTGTCAGAGTCAAGTGGTGAAAGATTTCTGGAGAGACTAGGCAATGAACCTGAAGGATACAACACAAACAAATAAGCAAAAACCAAAGAGCAAAACACTCTTCTGTGCATTTAGCTTCAATTCTATTTGTTCTGAGGACTTGACACCTGTACACATGTTTGGTTTTGTTGTCTGTCTCCCCCTTCTAGACTGTGAGCCCGCTGTTGGGTAGGGACTGTCTCTATATGTTGCCAACTTGTACTTCCCAAGCGCTTAATACAGTGCTCTGCAAACAATAATAATAATAATGATGGCATTTGTTAAGCACTTACTATGTGTAAAGCACTGTTCTAAGCACTGGGGGAATACAAGGTGATCAGGTTGTCCCACGTTGGGCTCACAGTCTTAAATCCCACCTTACAGATGAGGTAACTGAGTCTCAAAGAAGTTACGTGACTTGCCCAAGGTCACAGCAGACATGTGGTGGAGCCGAGATTCGAACCCATGACCTCTGACTCCAAAGCCAGTGCTTTTTCCACTGAGCCATGCTGCTTCTCTAATAAGCGCAAAATAAGTGCTCAATAAATACGATTGAATGAATGAATGAATGAAAACACCAGACCTGGCAGCGGAAAATTGCAGTGGGTATTTATTTGTTGTGAAGGGAGTACAGAGGAGGTCATGAGACCATGAAAAGAAAAAAAATGAGGATTATGGAGGGGAGGAAGGGAAGAGGGAATAAAATGTCATTGTAAGAATTGTGTTTTTAATGTAAATATTTTGTTGGGATCTGGTTTTAAGTAGCCAACTTTTGAAATATGAAAGAAAGAATTCCCTGAACATTGTGCAACTGCTGCTGCTCATGGGGTTCTTTCATTCGTTCATTCAATCGTATTTACTACGCATTTACTGTACAGCGAGCACTGTACTAAGTGCTTGGGAGAGTACACTACAACAATTAACAGTGACATTCCCTGTCCACAACAAGCTCACAGTCTAGAGGGGGGGAGACAGACATCAATACAATAAATAAAATTACATATAAATACATAAGTGCTGTAGGGCTGGGGAAGGGGGAAGAGCAAAGGGAACAAGTCAGGCAATGCAGAAGGAAGTGGGAGATGAGGAAAAGTGCGGCTTAGGCTGGGAAGGCCTCTTGGAGGAGATGGGCCTTCAAAAAGACTTTGAAGGTGAAGGAGAGTAACTGTCTGGAGGATTTGAGGAGAGAGGGCATTCCAATCAATCAATCAATCAATCGTATTTATTGAGCACTTACTGTGTGCAGAGCACTGTACTAAGCGCTTGGGAAGTACAAGTTGGCAACACATAGAGACAGTCCCTACCCAATAGCAGGCTCACAGTCTAGAAGGGGGAGACAGAGAACAAAACCAAACATACTAACAAAATAAAATAAATAGAATAGATATGTACCAGATAAATAAATAGAGTAATAAATATGTACAAACATATATACATATATACAGGTGCTGTGGGGAAGGGAAGGAGGTAAGATAAGGGGGATGGAGAGGGGGACGAGGGGGAGAGGAAGGAAGGGGCTCAGTCTGGGAAGGCCTCCTGGAGGAGGTGAGCTCTCAGTAGGGCCTGGAAGGGAGGAAGAGAGCTAGCTTGGCGGATGGGCAGAGGCAGGGCATTCCAGACCCGGGGGATGCTCGGGGGGGTCGCATAACTAGTTAACTAGCAGCATGACTCAGTGGGAAAGAGCCCAGGCTTTGGAGTCAGAGGTCATGGGTTCAAATCCCAGCTCCGCCAATTAGCTGTGTGACTTTGGGCAAGTCACAACTTCTCTGTGCCTCAGTTACCTCATCTGTAAAATGGGGATGAAGACTGTGAGCCCCACGTGGGACAACGTGATCACCTTGTAAATTCCCCGGCGCTTAGAACAGTGCTTTGCACATAGTAAGCGCTTAATAAATGCCATCATTATTCTTCTTATTATTATTAGTTCCAGGCCTGAGGCAGGACGTGGGCCAAGGGTCGGTGGCAAGACAGACAAGATCAAGGCACAGTGAGGAGGTTAGCACTAGAGAAGTGAAGTATGTGGGCTGGATTGTAGAAAGAGAGAAGTGAGGTGAGGTAGGAGGAGGCAAAGTGATGAAGTGCTTTAAAGTCAATGGCGAGGAATCTTTGTTTGATATGAAGGTGGATGGGCAACCACTGGAGATTTTTGAGGAGGCAGGTGACATACATTCAATCGTATTTATTGAGCACTTACTGTGTGCAGAGCACTGTACTAAGCGCTTGGAATGTACAATTCAGCAACAGAGACAATCCCTACCCAACAACAGGCTTACAGTCTAGAAAATAATGATGGCATTTGCTAAGCACTTACTATGTACCATGCACTGTTTTAAGCACTGGGGTAATGATGATGATAATGATGATGGCATTTATTAAGCGCTTACTATGTGCAAAGCACTGTTCTAAGCACTGGGGAGGTTACAAGGTAATCAGATTGTCTCACGGGGGGCTCACAGTCTTCATCCCCATTTTACAGATGAGGGAACTGAGGCCCAGAGAAGTGAAGTGACCTGCCCAAGGTCACACAGCTGACAATTGACCGAGCCGGAATTTGAACCCATGACCTCTGACTCCAAAGCCCGGGCTCTTTTCCACTGAGCCACGCTGCTTCTCTTGGGTAGATACAAGGTCATCAGGTTGTCCCACGTGGGGCCCACAGTCTTAATCCCCATTTTACAGATGAGGTAACTGAAGCCCAGAAAAGTCAAGTGACTTGCCCAAACTCACACAGCAGACATGTGGTGGAGTTAGGATTAGAACCCATGACCTGTGACTCCCAAACCTGTGATCTTTCCACTAAGCCATGACATGTCCTGAACGCTTTCCTAGAAAGATGATCCGAGCAGCAGAGTGAAGTATGGACTGGAGTGGGGAGAGACAGGAGGCTGGGAGGTCAGCAAGGAGGCTGATTCATAATCTAGGTGGGATAGGATGAGTGACTGTATTAACGTGGTAACAGTTAATACATGAGGAGGAAAGAAAGGATTTTAGTGATGTTGAGAAGGTGGGACCAACATGATTTGGTAACGGACTGAATATGTGGGTTGAATGAGAGAGAGGAGTCAAGGATAATGCCAAGGTTACGGGCTTGTGAGACAGGAAGGATGGTGGTGCCGTCTACAGTGATGGGAAAGTCAGTGGGAGAATAGGTTCTGGGTGGGAAGATAAGAAGCTCTATTTTGGACACAGACTGTGAGCTCACTGTGGGCAGGGATTGTCACTGTTCATTGTATTGTACTTTCCCAAGCTCTTAGTGCGGTGCTCTGCACACAGTAAGTGCTTAATAAATATGATTGAATGAATGAATGACAGTGACAGGAGGACATCCAAGTAGAGATGTCTTGAAGGCAGGAGGAGATGTGAGCTTGGAGAGAGGGCGAGAGATCAGGGGAGGAGATGTAAATTTGGGTATCATCTGCAAAGAGATGGTAGTTGAAGCCATGGGAGTGAATGACTTCTCCAAAGAAGCGAATGTAGATGAAGAATAGAATGGGACCCAGAACTGAACCTTGAGGGACCCTCACAGTTAGGGGGTGGGAGGCACAGGAGGAGGCCGCGAAGAAGACAGAATGAACAGCCAGAGAGATGAGGAGAACCAGGAGAGGACAAGGTCAATAAAGCCAAAGTTGGATAATGTTTCCGGGAGATGGGGGTGGTCCACAGTGTCAGAGGCAGCTGAGAGGTCGATGAGTAGAGTAGAAGCTGTTGGATTTGACAAGAAGGACATCTTTGGTGACCTCTGAGAGGGTGATTTGTGTGGAGTGAAGGGAGTGGAAGCCAGATTGGAGGAGATCCAGGGGAGAATTGGAGAGGAATTTGAGACAGCGTGTGTAGACGACTCACTCCAGGAGTTTGGAGAGGACTGGGTTCTACATCCTCTAGACTATAATAATAATGATGGTATTTGTTAAGTGCTTACTATGTGCAAAGCACTGTTCTAAGCACTGGGGGGGATACAAGGTAATCAGGTTGTCCCACATGGGGCTCACAGTCTTAATCCCCATTTTACAGAAGAGGTAACTGAGGCACAGAGAAGTTAAGTCACTTGCCCAAAGTCATACAGCTGACAAGTGGTGGAGCGGGGATTAGAACCCATGACCTCTGACGCCCAAGCTCGGGCTCTTTCCACGGAGCCACGCTGCTTCTTTATAAGCTTATGGACTATAAACCTTTGGGTAGGGAATGTGTCTGTTTAATTGTTGTGTTGTACTCTCCCAAGTACAGTGCCTGCACACAGTAAGAGCTCAATAATAATAATAATGATGGTATTTGTTAAGCACTTACTATGTGCAAAGCATTCATTTATTCAATCATATTTATTGAGCGCTTACTGTTAGTGCAGAGCACTGTACTAAGCACTTGTGAAGTACAAGTTGGCAACATATAGAGACGGTCCCTACCCAACAACGGGCTCACAGTCTAGAGGGGGGAGACAGACAACAAAACAAAACATATGGACAGGTGTCAAGCCATCAGAATAAATAGAAATAAAGCTAGATGCACATCATTAACAAAATAAATAGAATAGTAAATATGTACAAGTAAAATAAATAGAGTAATAAATCTGTACAAACATATATACAGGTGCTGTGGGGAAGGGAAAGAGGTAGGGCGGGGGAGATGGGGCGGGGGAGAGGAAAGAGGGGGCTCAGTGTGGGAAGGCCTCCTGGAAGAGGTGAGTTCTCAGTAGGGCTTTGAAGGGAGGAAGAGAGATAGCTTGGCAGATGTGCAGAGTGAGGGCAAAGCACTGTTCTAAGTGCTGGGGAGGTTACAAGGTGATCAGGTTGTCCCATGGGGGGCTCACAGTTTTAAACCCCATTTTACAGATGAGGTAACTAAGGCACAGATAATTTAAGTGACTTGCCCAAAGTCACCCAGCTGACAGTTGGCGGAGCTGGGATTTGAACCCAGGACCTCTGACTCCAAAGCCTGGGCTCTTTCCACTGAGCCACGCTCACAGTCGACTGATTTGTTCTGAACCATAACATCTCTTCCCATTTGCAAATCACCACAGTTCTGGTTCAGAGTGTGCCATAGGCTACATTGTTAGCGAGAGGGTGAGTTTTTTGTTAAGGAAAAGGGAACAAACAGGCATATTTTGACAAAGAAAAGTGAAATTAAACCTTTCTCCTCTACGTATACTAACCATTTAATCCTTACCCAGCTCTGCTTATGGTGCCAACTGGACTTCTAATTCTAATGGTTGCCTTTTTTCTTTGGAGGGCCTCCATTTCAGTCAGTCAGTCATATTTATTGAGTGCTTACGGTGCGCAAAGCACTCTACTAAGGCTTGGGAGAGTACAATATAACAATAATAGGACACATTCCCAGCCCACAGTGAGCTTACAGTCTAGAGGGGGAAACGGACATTAATAGCAATAAGCAAATTCCAGATATGGACATGAGTGCTGTGAGACCAGCAGGCTCCATGGAAACAGAGGGTTTGTTCCTTTCTCTTCTTCACGAGGCTTAAGTAAAGGTTACTATTAATAGGTTCTCTCTGTACCCACAATATGTGCACATGGTTCTCTCATAAATGCTTTTATTGGCTGGAGATGAAAAAAAAACTAGTTGAGAGAGTTTCAGTCTAGTTAAGATTTGGTAAAGCCAAATGTATAATTTATTACCCTAATTATTTGTTTTCAATAGGAAGAACATGTGCTTCATATATATGCCTCTATAAAACTGACTTCTATGTTTGAAGATACCACTTCTGACACATGTACTTAGAAGAAAATGACATGAAATGGAATAAACGGATCATTTATAAACACAGTCTATTAATCATTTAGCAATTCAGCAAGCTTCTTTCCAGAATGAGTAGACCACAATGAACTGTCATATATTGGCAATTTTTCATTACAATAAGTGTCTAAAATATGTATTATTTACACTAATGTCTGTCTCTCCCTCTAGACTTTAAGTTTGTTGTGGGCAGGGGTATGCATTTACCATTTGGTTGCATTGTGCACTTCCAAGTGCTTAGTATAGTGTTTTGCATATTGTAAACACTCGATAAATATCATTGATGATGATTTGTAATATTTCATATTGAAAAAAAACCTACCAAAACACTGCATGAAATCCACTTTGTAACTTTCTAGAATAATTCCTTGAGAAAGACTGGGTTTTGACTGCTCTTACAGCCACCAATTTCAGGTAACTTCCGATCTTCACTTCCTGACTGGCTTCTAGTTGAACTCTTTCTCCACTAATGGGAAAGACGGGGGGGAAAAATCAGAGCAGGGATGCTCATAAAGGCTGGTCACGGAATTTTTCTCCCAAATCTCCAGCATGCTTTCACAGCACAGGGCTCTCAGGGGAGGAGGCTTCTAAGGCAGCCGATAAGAGGAGACCTCAAAATAACCTACTCTATCCAGGCTACTTTTAGCCTACCTCCTGCCGGGATTTCACAGCTTCGGGGAAAGGAGGGAATCCCGGAGCCTGTTTCCAACCAAGAGTGGGTAATAGGAGTCAGCCGTGGATTATACAAGGCAAAATCACTATTGGCTGTTCTGTGGTCTAGTGGAAGATTTCCACCATCAACATTTTTTCACGTTTTTCACAGAGGCAATGGCCTAAAAAGGACCATTCACACTCCACACCCATGCGGCTCACCAAAATAAGGCTGTTGGCAGGGTTGCAGCTAGTTGGCAACTGCCCACAGAGGCTTCTCTGTGTAGCCTTTTATGGGGACTATGCAGGTGCTAGGCAATTACACTCCTGCTGGGATCATTTCTTTCTGGCTCACAGATGTAGCCTGTGTGGTGGGAATCAGATAAAATGGAATGGAATGACAAAGATAAGGAGAAAACATTTGGAAGAAGGGAAGGAGTCCAGAAAAAGGCAAAACTCAGGCCAGGGAGAGGAGAGAAAATGCTGATAGGAGAGCGAGGAAGGGAAGGATGAATGACAGGCCTCAGAAGAACAACACTAAAAATAAGATCTTGAGGAATACTCTATTTCCCGCAGCTCTTAGTATAGTGCCTGGCACATAGTAAGCGCTTAAAAATACCAGAATTATTAAATGTCTATTTAGATTAACTGCTTTAAGTGAAAGGGGCTGCCTTCCACAGATAGCTTTGAAGTCATGTGTTACTTACCAAGCCAGCAATTGGGGTAGATAGCAGATTGATCTTCTTAATGATGCCAGGTTTGATCTTGTTAATCAGACTGAAAGTGAATGGGAAAAGAATATTAAACAACATTATTTTTAAGAAATACTGTGAGCCCACTGTTGGGTAGGGACCGTCTCGATATGTTGCCAACTTGTACTTCCCAAGCGCTTAGTACAGTGCTCTGCACACAGTAAGCGCTCAATAAATACGATCGAATGAATGAATTTTGTGACATGCTTAAAAATAAGAATTATAAACATGAATGAGGTTTCTGGGATAGTTTATTCACAGGACGGTACCTATACCTATTGAACCACCCAGTGTTATTCTATTCATAATCGGTTTTCCCACAAATAAGGCACAGCAAATCCTGCAAAATAAACAGACCTTTTAAAAAGAAGTTCTACTCTGCTACCTAGTTATTATTTGTTCCTTTAGTTCATAATGCTGGTCTTTTGAAAATAACTAGATTATAAACTCTAATGGACAGAGCATGGGCTTGGGAGTCGGAGGACACAGGTTCTAATCCCGACTCTGCCACGTGTCTGCTGTTTGACCTTGGTCAAGTCACTTAACTTCTCTATGCCTCACTTACCTCATCTATAAAATGGGGATTAAGACTGTGAGCCCCATGTGGGTTAGGGACTGTGTCCATCCTGATTACCTTGTATTTAACCCAGGGCTTAGAACAGTGTTTGGCACATGGGAAGTACTTAACAAAAACCATAATTATTATCATTATTACTAGGAAATTCAAGAGCCGTGATAGTGTCTAACTTTATTGTATTCACCCAAACATTTAGTACAGGCATGCAGCACTAAAACACCATTATTTGAACATTTTAGCTTTTATTTTCAAATCCACAAAGTGTTGTTAAAGTTACAATTATTATTAGTGGCAACTGTGAAAACTAAAGGAAGACTTGGGTGGTTATTCCTCATAGGGCAACACACTTAGCACTTAGTTCAAAACTGAAATATCAATCATATTTATTGAGGGCTTACCTTGTGTAGAGTACCATACTAAGCGTTTGGGAGAGTACAGTACAATAGAGTTGGCAGACACATTCCCTGCCCACAACAAGCTCACAGTAGAGGGGGTTAGTCAGAAATTAATATAAATAAGTTAAAGATATGTACATAAGTTTTGTAGGGCTGAGGAAGGGGTGAATAGAGGGTGCCACAGAAGAGAGAAGGAGAAAAGGAAATGAGGGCTTAGTTGGGGAAGGCCTCTTGGAGGAAATGTGCTTTTAGTAAAGCTTTGAAGATGGGGAGAGTGAACATCTGTTGGATATGAAGAGGGAGTGTGTTCCAGGCCAGAAGCCAGCTTCAGAGAGGGGTCAGCATGAGATAGATGAGACTGAGGAGCAGAGAGTAAATTGGCATTAAAGGAGTGAAGTGTATGTGCTGGGTTGTAGTAAGCAGCGTGGCTCAGTGGGAAGAGCCCGGGCTTTGGAGTCAGAGGTCATGGGTTCAAATCCCTGCTCCACCAAAATTGTCAGCTGGGTGACTCTGGGCAAGTCACTTTACTGGGCCTCAGTTCCCTCACCTGTAAAATGGGGACTGACTGTGAGCCCCACATGGGACAACCTGATCACCTTGTATCCCCCCTCAGCGCTTAGAACAGTGCTTTGCACATAGTAAGCGCTTAACAAGTACCATAATCATTAGTAGTAGGAGGAGGAGGAGGAGGAAATCAACCAAGATAGGCGGAGGCAAGGTGATTGAGTGCTTTAAAACCGGTGGTGAGGTGCTTCTGTTTGATGTGGAAGTGGACAGGAAACCACTGGAGGTTCTTGAGGAATGGGGTAATATGGACTGAATGTTTTTGTAGAGAAATGATCCATGTAGTATAGTGAAGTATGGACTGGAGTGGGGAGAGACGGTGGGCAGGGAGGTCAGCAAAAAGGCTGATAGAGTAATCAAGGCAGGATAGAATAAATGCTTGGATTACCCTAGAAGCAGTTTGTATGGAGAGGAGAGGAGAGGGCAGATTTTAGCAATGGTATGAATGTTGACTAGACAAGACTTCATTACATATCTATTCTATTTATTTTATTTTGTTAGTAAGTTTGGTTTTGTTCTCTGTCTCCCCCTTTTAGACTGTGAGCCCACTGTTGGGTAGGGACTGTCTCTATATGTTGCCAATTTGTACTTCCCAAGCGCTTAGTACAGTGCTCTGCACATCGTAAGCGCTCAATAAATATGATTGATGATGATGATGATGATGATGAATATGTGGGTTGAATGAGAGAGATGAGTCGAGGATAACGCCAAGGTTATGGACTTGTGAGACGGGGAGGATGGTGGTGCCGTCTACAGTGATGGGAAAGTCAGGGGCAGGATAGGATTTGGCTGGGAAGATGAGGAGTTCTATTTTGGACCTGTTAAGTTTAAGGTGTCAGTGAGTCATCCAAGAAGAAACACTCTGAAGGCAGGAGGAAAATGAGACTGGAGAGACATAGAGAGATTAGGGCCAGAGATGTAGATTTGAGAATCATCCACTTAGAGATGGTAGTTGAAGTCACGGGAACCAATGAGTTTTCCAGGGAAGTGAGTATTGATGGAGAATGGAAGGGGACCCAGAACTGATCCTTGAGGAATTCTTACAGTTAGAGGGTAGGAGACAGAGGAGGAGCCCATGAAAGAGATTGAGAATGGGCAGCCAGAGAGCTAGGTGGAGAACTAGGAGAGGCCTGGGCCAGTGAAGTCAAGGTTGGATAATGTTTCCATTCATTCATTCATTCAATCGCATTTATTGAATACGATTCAATTCAAAAGCCCTACTGAGAGCTCACCTCCTCCAGGAGGCCTTCCCAGACTGAGCCCCTTCCTTCCTCTCCCCCTCGTCCCCCCTCCATCCCCCCATCTTACCTCCTTCCCTTCCCCACAGCACCTGTATATATGTATATTTGTTTGTACATATTTATTACTCTATTTATTTATTTATTTTACTTGTACATATCTGTTCTATTTATTTTATTTTGTTAATATGTTTGGTTTTGTTCTCTGTCTCCCCCTTTTAGACTGTGAGCCCACTGTTGGGTAGGGACTGTCTCTATATGTTGCCAACTTGTACTTCCCAAGCGCTTAGTACAGTGCTCTGCACACAGTAAGCACTCAATAAATACGATTGATGATGATGATTTATTGAGCGCTTACTGTGTGCACAGCATTCATTCATTCAATCATATTTATTGAGCGCTTACTGTATGCAGAGCACTGTACTAAGCGCTTGGGAAGTACAAGTTGGCAACATAGAGAGACGGTCCCTACACAACAGCAGGCTGATAGTCTAGAAGGGGGAGACAGACAACAAAACAAAACATATTAACAAAATAAAATAAATAGAATAAATATGTACATATAAAATAGAGTAATAAACATGTACAAACATATATACATATAAATCAATCAATCAATCATATTGAGCGCTTACTGTGTGCAGAGCACTGTACTAAGCACTTGGGACGTACAAGTTATCACAGGTCCTGTCCCAAGGTCATTTTAAAAATTGGGTCAGGGGCAAGGGGCAGGTGAGGATATCATAGGAAAACATCGTAGGAAACATCATAGGAAAAGGAAAACATCATAAAACATAAAACATCATAGGAAAAGGAAATATGAGGCTTCTGAATCAAAGCACTGTACTAAGTTCTTGGAAGGTACAATTCAACAACAGAGACAATCCCTACCCAACAATGGGCTCACAGTCTAGAAGTGGGGAGCCAGACAACAAAACAAAACAAGTACAGGTAAACAGGGGGTGGTCATCATCATTATCATCAATCGTATTTATTGAGTGCTTACTATGTGCAGAGCACTGTACTAAGCGCTTGGGAAGTACAAATTGGCAACATATAGAGACAGTCCCTACCCAACAGTGGGTTCACAGTCTAAAAGTCCACAGTGTCAAAGGAAGTTGAAAGGTTAGGCGATTAGGATGGAGTAGAGGCTGTTGAATATGGCAAGAAGGAGATTCCTGGTGGTGTCTGAGAGGACAGTTTTAGTGGAATGAAGGGGGTGGGAGTCAGACCAAATAGGGTCAAGAAGAGAACTGGAAAGGAGATGGAGCAACTGATGTAGCCAACTCGCTCAAGGAAAGAGCAAGATGGGGCAAAAACTTGAGGGAGGCATTCATTCATTCAATCGTATTTATTGAGCACTTACTGTGTGCAGAGCATGGAGTCAAGGGAGTATTTTTTAGTGTGGGGATACCTGAGCATGTTTGAAAGCAGTGAGGAAGAAGCCACTGAAGAACGAGCAGTTGAAGATGGTGGTCAGGGAGAGGGCAAGTGTTTTGATAAGGTGCAAAGAGACGGGGTCAGAGGTGCAGGTGGAGGGAGTAGATTTTTATCTCCTCTTGATATTACTGCTGGGAAATACGGGAGAGCTGTAGAAGGGCCAGGGGAAGGGAAAGACCGGGTAAGAGCAGGGCATAGTAGATACAGCATGGACCTGGGAATCAGAAGGTCATGTGTTCGAATCCCGGCTCCACCACTTGTCTGCCGTGTGACCTTGGGCAACTCACTTCACTTCTCTGTGCCTCAGTCACCTCATCTGTAAAATAGGGATTGAGACTTGTGAGCCCCACATGGGGCAGGGACTGTGTCCAATCCCCGTTTGCTTGTATCCACTCCAGCGATTAGTAGAGTGCCTGGCACACAGTAAACGCTTAACAAATTACCATAATATTATAACAATTATTACTACAGGAGCCGGGGAGATTTTAGGGCGATTATGCCTGATTGTTTCAATTTTATCATTAAAGTAGGTAGCTGGCAGCGTGGCTCAGTGGAAAGCGCACAGGCTTTGGAGTCAGAGGTCATGGGTTCAAACACCGGCTCCACCAATTGTCAGCTGTGTGACTTTGGGCAAGTCACTTAACTTCTCTGGGCCTCAGTTACCTCATCTGTAAAATGGGGACTAAGACTGTGAGGCTCCCGAGGGACAACCTGATCACCTTGTAACCTCCCCAGAGCTTAGAACAGTGTTTGCACATAGTAAGCACTTAATAAATGCCATTATTAGTATTATTATTATTAAGAGATGAGGGAGGTAGGGTGACAGGGATCTGAAGAGGGCGTTAAACACCTGAAACAACTGACAAGGGCAATGGGCATGGAGTTGAGGATGAAGAAATAATATTGCTGGGCAGAGAGGAGGGCAGCATTAAAATGAATGAGGATGAGCTTGATGTGGACAATGTCAGCTTGATATCTGGATTTCTGCCAGAGGTGCTTTGCAAGAGAGAAGGAAGTAGACTGTTTAGGTGTTCTAGGGCTGTGGGATAGTAGAACAATCTCTGAAGGGATAGGGAAATGAGTGAGTTGAGTTTGGTAGAGAAAATGCTGTTTAAGGCAACCATTTGGTTATAGAGAAAAGTAGTTTTGTTTTGGAGAAACAGCATGTCTAGTGGATGGAGCACGGGCTGGGAGTCAGAAGGACCTGGTTTCCAATTTTGGCTCTGCCACTTGTCTGCTGTGTGACCTCAGGCAAGTCACTTAACTTCTCTGTGCCTCAGTTACTCTGTAAAATGGGGATTAAGATTGTGAGCCCTATGTGGGACAGTGATTGAGTCCAACCCCATTAGCTTGCATTTACCCCAATGCTTAGTACAGTGTCTGACCCATAGTAAGCATTTAATCAATACCATGATTCTTATTAAAGGGGGCATGATGATTTGAGGAAACTGGATGAGGTCAAGAGATTGGAGGTCTCTGTGCAGGGAACAGGAGAGATTTGTGGCAGGGGGTGGGAGGGCGAGAAAGTAGGTGAAGTTGTGGTCAGATGAAGCGATTTCAGAGTTGGTGAGGATAGAGATTGCACAGTGACAAGAAATGATGAGATTGACTATGTGTGTATAAGTTGGTGAGTGGGTGAGGAGGGGTAAAGTGGGAGGTAAGTGGAGTTGAGGAGGGATAGAAAACGGGCACCAGAAAAGTTGTCAGGAACATCCACATGGATACTGCGTCCCCAAGGATCAATGCAGGGATAGAGAAAAAGAGAAGGAATGTGAGAAAGGGACCAAAATTGTTCACTAAGTTGGAGATGGGACCTGGGAGAAAACTGTTTTGTTTTTGTTTCTATATGGCATTTATTAAGCGCTTACTATGTGCAAAGCACTGTTCTAGGCGCTGGGGATTACAAGGTGATCAGGTTGTCCCACAAGGGGCTCACAGTCTTCAACCCCATTTTCCAGATGAGGGAACTGAGGCCCAGAGAAGTGAAGTTACTTGCCCAAAATCACACAGCTGACAATTGGTGGAGCCGGGATTTGAACACTTGACCACTGACTCCAAAGCCGGGGCTCTTTCCACTGAGCCACGCTGCTTCTCAAAACTGTTGTACTAGGACACCAATTTTGGCAATGCAATGCCAATATGTCTTAAGCATACTACTTCATTCATTCATTTGTATTTAATGAGCACTTACTGTGTGCAGAGCACTGTACTAAGTGCTTGAGCGACTACAATACAATATATAGACACATTCACTTCCTACAATGAGCTTACTACGTCCCATCAAGATGCTTACCAAAGTTAGGGAGAGCGAGACAGAGAGTTGAATTGAGTCTACGGATGGACCATTTTTTGCTAACCTTAATCCTTTTAAATCCAAACATACAGTACTGGATTATATCCACAGTATTTTAGGTAAATGTTTAATGACCTAGATTAGCCATCCTTCTGGGTCAGTCACTCAGAGTTACCTGCATTGGAGCCAGAAGCAGTGTTTGCCTTGTACATGGGTAGCTGAGTTATTTTTGAGCTACGTGACTGATCATGTTCCTAATCCCACTTCTAAAGATGGCATGCAGCATGAGAAATGTGACAATTCCACTTTAAAGGATATTCCAGGGAACCAAATGGCTCTAGCTTGGATCCTAGCCCTCATGGTCCAGAAACACTGAGGCCTGAGGGTTTCAGGTGTTGGCAGTTATGTGGCCAATGGGTGGACATAAGGAGAAGAGAGAAGGTATAGAGGGGGAGGGAGAGCGAGAGATATGAAGAGAGGTAAAAAAGTGACAGGAGGTAGGAAAAGAGGGAGGAAAGGGAAAACAGAGGAAGAGAGAGGAGTTTGGACATTCCAAAGAGAAACTCTATGTTTAATTAGAGGCTCCAAGCAGGACCTCCTATCCTGCCTGTTAGAAGAACAAGTGATAAACAGCCTAGCAGAGTTGGTGTTAAATTTGTTTAGGCCCATGTGCTTACCATGTCCCTTTTCTGAAATCTGTGGACACACTAGTAGACAATGCCTTAAGGCAATGGGTCATTCTGGTTTCGGGGGGAGCTGGAAATGACTGGAACGGTCGTGAGTGGTTGGGAATAAATATCTTGCAGGAGGAGGGGTCAACTAAGGAGTGATGGGGTGGCTGGAGAGTGGCCTTGGATGTGAAAGAAGTTTGTTAGGGCATGCTCTAAGAAGAGTGAATTAGCTGGAGGGTGGAGAGGCCTACTAGCTGGTAAGATTAATAGATTTTTTTTAAGGCTTAATTACACTGGATAGAAGTGACTATTTTGAAGTCTTGTTTTCTAAAAGCCCCACCCTTGAATGGCGCCTAGTAACCTAGCTGCATTTAAGTCTTGCTCATCCATTCAGGAGTAGTCTTGGCCCTGTTCTGAAGCGTACGATCCTATAGCCATACACTTGAAGGCAACTTTAGTTGCCCCAATTCCCACTGAAGAACTTGGAACAGTTAAGAGAATGTGGCAGGGTGGGGAGGGACGAGGGAGAGAGGAAGCCAAGAGGTAGGCATCTGATTGCCCATCCCAGAAGGAAGTTTTTAATTAAGCAGCTATAATGCTTATATTCCCCCCTCAGGATCACCCCTGGACAGTTTCCATTACTCTACCAGTCTTGGCTACGGATGGGAGAGTCAAGCAGAGGCAGACCCATTCCATTCCTAGCTTGGCGGCCAGTGGCTAGCGAGTAGAAGGCAATCTGCTACAAATCAAAGCTCACCTGTGCTGGGCAGCAGCAGCACGGGAGAGAGTCGAGAGCGGAGACTCAAGTTTACTGGGCCGAAGAAGGCAGTGGTAAAGCGCTTTCAGATTTTTATCAAGAAAACTCTATGGATCCACTACCAGAACAATTGCAGGTGGAGGTGGGGCGTTCTGAGAGAGATGCGTCCATGGAGTCGCTATGGGTCGGAGGCAACTCGACAGCATAAGACAAGACAATGCTTACACATAGTATTAGCTTGGAATCAAGTCAGACAGAAGGATTAATAATAATAATAATTGTGATATTTGTTAAGCGCTTACTGTGTGCCGGGCACTGTACTAAGCACTGGGGTGGATACAAGCAAATTGGGTTGGACACAGTCCCTGTCCCACGTGGGGCTCACAGTCTCATTCTCCATTTTACAGATGAAGTAACTGAGGCACAGAGAAGGGAAGGGACTTGCCCAAGGTCCCACCGCAGACAAGTAATGGAGTCAGGATTAGAATCCATAACCTTCCGACTCCCAGGCCGGTGCTCTTATACACTATGAAACTCTCCTTCTTTAAGATTAGACGAGACCTTCTCAGGGCTGGGAGTTGGGGAAGGAATCCCTTGGCCATTTTGAGATCAGAGTTTGGAGTCATGTTTCTGGGACAGCAACGCACAGGGAAGGGTGGAACTGTGGCCTTGGAAAGCCACAGAGCACAGAAAGGAATCATATATGTGGTCTAGTGAATAGAGTTTGGGAGCCTGGGAGTCAAAAGGACCGGGGTTCTCATCCCGCTTCCACACTTATGTGCTGCATGACCTTGGGTAAGTCATTTCACTTCTCTATGCCTCAGTTACCTCATCTGTAAGATAGGAATTCAGACTGTGAGCTCTGTGTGGGACAGGGACTGTGTCCAAACTGATTAGCTTGTTTCTACCTCAGCACTTTGAACAGTGTTTGACACATAGTAAGCACTTAAATATCATCATTATCATTATTATTGGATGCCCTGAAGGTTTGGGATCCAGTGACAAGGACTCTGGAAGAACAAGGCTCCTCACGTGAGGAGGAGAAGCAACACTGAGAAACCCTGATATCCAAAGGATTTGTAAAGAGTAAGACAGGGAATTGTTCTAAACGCTTAGTATGGTTCTTTGCACACAGAAAGTATTCAATAAATACATTTGAATGCTGTAATCTGGACTGCCCTGAGAGAAGAAGAGAGAAAGGGACTAATAAGGTCTGAGACACTGAGAAAGTACAGAGAATCCTGGTAGGGCAGGAAGGTGAGGGGGAGAATATTAGGTCTAGGCAAAGGCTGTTTGAACCAAATTTCCATTTGTTACATGTCTATCAACTCTGTTATACTATACTCTCCCAAGAGCTTAGTACAGTGCTCTAGATACAGTAAGCACTCAGCGATAGGACCGATTGATTACCAAAATTAGAATATCCCAAGAATACCATTCACCATTCTTGAAATCCCTTTTCTCAGTGTGTGGAAGGGCCTGAGGGGATTCATTTGTTCATTCAATCGTATTTATTGAGCACTTACTGTGTGCAGAGCACTGTACTAAATGCTTGGGAAGTACAAGTCGGCAACATATAGAGAAGGTATGAGAAAAATCATAGTTTGTCCTGGATACATGGGCAGAAAGAACTGCCACTCACATGTTCATCTTTTCAGGTGCATTCAGTTAAATTGGCAGCAACGCCCTTGATTATGGAGAACAATAGTTAATTCAGCATATTTCTCTTTTGCACTTCAAACACACGAAAGTATTCATTCATTCAATCGTATTTGTTAAGCGCTCACTGTGTAAAGAGCACTGTATCAAAGGTTACAGATTTGTAAAATAGGGAGTGTTGTCTGCAGTGAAGACAGGGGTAGGGCAAGGTTTGGTGTAAAGATAAGGAGTTCAGTTTTGGACATGTTTAATTTGAGGTTTCAGCACGACACCCTAGTAGACAAGTAGATAGGTCTTTAAGACAGAAAGAAATTAGAGATTGCAGGGAAGAAGAGAGATCAAGACCACAGATGTAGATTTGGGAATCATCTGCATAGAGATGGTAATTGAAGCTATAGGAGCAAATGAGTTCTCCAAGCGAGTGGATGTAGATGAAGAATAGAAGGGAACCTAATCTGACCTTCCCTCTCCATCCAAAATGCTACCATGTTAAAATTCCGCCTAGATTACTGCATCAGCCTACTTTCTGATCTCCCAATCTCCTGCGTCTCCCCACTCCAGTCCACACTTCACTCCGTTGCCCAGATTATCTTTCTACAGAAACGCTTGGGACATGTCACTCACATCCCCCCCCCCACCCCCCCGCAAAAAAATCTCCAGTGGTTGCCTATCCACCTCCATATCAAACAAAAGCTCCTCACTATTGGCTTTAAAGCTCTCCATCATCTCTCCCCCTCCTACTCACCTCCCTTCACTCCTTCTACATCCCAGCCCACACACTCGGCTCCTCTGGTGCCTACCTTCTCTCTTTGCCTCATTCTCACCTGTCTTGCTGCCAATTGCCAATACCTGGCCCACGTTCTATGTCTGGCCTGGAATGCCATCTCTCCTCAAATCCGCCAGACAATTACTTTCCCCGCTTTCAAAGCCTTACTGAAGGCACATCTCCTCCAAGGGGCCTTCCCAGACTAAGCCCCACTTTTCCTCATCTCCCATCCCCTTTCTGTGTCTCTCTGACTTGCTCCCTTTGCTCTCCCGACCGACACCCCACAGCACCTATGAACATATCTGTAATTTTATTTATTTATATGGATGTCTATTTCTATTGATGTCTGTCTCCCCCCTTCTAGACTGTGAGCTCGTTGTGGGCAGGGATTGTACTCTTTCTTGCTGTACTGTACTTTCCCAAGCTTTCAGTACAGTGCTGAAGGAGCCTAGAACTGAGCCTTGAGGGATCCCTACTGTCAGAAGGTGGGAAGCAGAGGAGGAGGAGCCAGTAAAAGAGACCGAGAAGGAGCAGTCAGAGACATAGGAGGGGATCCAAGAGAGGATCCACAAAAGGAATCAACTCCTGGAGATCTGGGAGGGAAACGGCCCAGAGGAAGAGAGACATGACCAGACTGGACCTCTGCCAGGCCTCTTGAGGTCCACCAGCCAGCAGGCTAGGCCTCACTACCCAGCTCCCAAATCCACTATTTTCCACTTAGAGCTGGGTGTAGGCTGGAGAGGGGCAGCAGGAAACGGAGTATATATGGCACAGTGGAGCATACATGAAAGGCGGCCAGATCCACTCAGTGCCCCTCTAGCCATGGCCCTCTGGGCCGATCAGACATCACGGTGCCCACATCACAGAGTTGCCCAGAAATGACACCTAAGTCCACCTCCACTCGTTCACCACAACTCAGAATTCAGGTAGGGCTCGAGGCACGACCTCTGACTCCCAAGCCGTGCTCTTTCCACTAAGTCACAAGAGAAGCAGTGTGGCTTAGTGGAAAGAGCACGGGCTTGGGAGTCAGAGGTAGTGGGTTCTAATCCCGATTCTGCCACTTGTCAGCTGTGTGACTTTGGGCAAGACACTTATCGTCTCTGGGCCTCAGTTACCTCATCTGTAAAATGGGGATCAAGACTGTGAGCCCCAAGTGGGACAACCTAATAAACTTGCATCTATCCCAGCGCTTAGAACATAGTAAGAGCTTAACAAATACCAACATTATTATCCCTTCTAGACTGTGAGCCCATTTTTGGGTGGGGACTGTCTCTATATGTTGCCGACCTGTACTTCTCAAGCACTTGGTACAGTGCTCTGAACACAGTAAGCACTCAATAAATACAATTGAATGAATGAATGAATGAAAGGACAATGCCAGTGAATCCGAGGTTGGATAAAGTTTCAAGGAGAAGGGTGTGGTCTACAATGTTGAAGGCAGCTGAAAGGTCCAGGAGGATTAGGATAGAGTAGAGGCCATCAGATTTGGCAAGACTTTTTACTTTGGACAGGGCTGTTTCTATCGAGTAAAAAAGGTGGAAGCCAGATTGGAGGGGGTCTAAGAGAGAAATGGAGGAGAGGAAGTGGAGACAATGGGTGTAAACAATTCCCTCAAGACATTTGGAGGGAAATAGTAGGAAGGAGGTGTGGTGATAACTGGAGGGAGTCATGGGGTCAAGGTTGAGGATTTTTTTAGGATAGGGAATACGTAAGCATGTTTGAAAGCAATGGGGAAGAAGCGGTTAGAAAGTGAACAGTTAAAGATGGCAGCCAAGGAGGGAAGAAGGAAGAGGGCAAATATTTTAAAAAGGCATGCACAGCAACAACAGGAACAGAAATACAGCATCTGATAGAGCCTCCCCAACTATCACTTCCTCCCACCTGGTCTGCTCCTGAGGATCCTGTCCATTGGCCCCAACAAGTTCCATGAAAGACAATTGTAGAAGTAACACCAGACATCAGTATAAAAAATTACAGATATGTTCATAAGTACTGTGGGGCAGGGAGAGGCAGGAAGAGCAAAGGGAGCAAGTCAGGGAGACGCAAAAGGGAATGAGAGATGAGGAAAAGTGGGGCTTAGGCAGGGAAAGCCACTTCGAGGAGATGTGCCTTCAGTAAGGCTTTGAAGAGTGGAGTAATTTTCTAGCAGATTTGAGTAGAGATGGCATTCCAGGCCAGGGAGAAGCTCATGGCAGCAACATAAGTGGCAGTAGCTTTGCCTCTTGTCTGCTGTGTGCCCTTGGGCTAGTCACTTCACTTCTCTATGCCTCAGTTCCCTCATCTGTAAAATGGGGATAAAAACTGGGAGCTCCATGTGGGACAGGGATTGTGTCCAAACCATTTTGCTTGTACCCACCCCAGTGCTTAGTACAGTGCCTGGCACATAGTAAGTGCTTAACAAACACCTCAATTGTTATTATTATTATTGGTAGTGGTGGTATAGTAAAGGCGATTCCATGGCCAGCAAATTTCTGCTCTTTCCCTCCCCTCTGGTTCTTCTCTTTCCCCAATTCAACAGGGCTGGCACTCTCCACCACCACCGTTTTAGTTTCCTGTAAAAATACCTTAAAAAAAGAGGTCTTTCCACTCAACAATCTACCTACAAAAACAACTGTTCTATAATAATAATAATAATAATAATAATAATAATAATAATAATAATGGTATTTGTGAGTGCTTACGTTGTACCAAGCACTGTTCTAAGCACTGGGTTGGATACCAGCAAATCAGGTTGGACACGGTCCCTGTCCCATGTGGGATTCAGTCTCAATCCCCATTTTACAGATGCGGTAACTGAGGCACAGAAAAGCAAAGTGATTTGCCCAACATCACACAGCAAATAAGTGGCGGAATGGGATTGGAACCCATGACCTTCTGACTCCCAGGCTCATATTCTATCCACTATGCCACGCCGCTTCTCTCATTCAAACCATAGTGTTTGTTATTTCAAGAAAAGAGTGGCTCTTTTTGAGCAAAAGTTTCATAAGAATCGAGAGAGAAGGACATCAGAGGAAAGAGTGCCAGGCGCGGCAAACACTAAGCGCAACAACACAAGAGACTGTGATATTTGTTAAGCACTTACTATGTGCCAGGCACTGTACTAAGCACTGGGATCTACCATATTCTGCACCCCGTAGATGCTTGATAAATACTAATATATCAAATTACTTATGACCTCTATAGTGGTTTATATTTGAAGATACTACTGGGTGATGCAATTCACCAATGAGTATGTGTGTGACTGAAAAGACCAATATGGGCCTCACAACCACGGCCACAGTAATTTGATATATTAGTATTTATCAAGCATCTACGGGGTGCAGAACACAGTAGATCCCTGGGAGAGTATAGTAGAACATTCTTTTTCCCTGAAGTTTAGGTCTGATAATGAAGAAATAAGACCGAAGGGAAAGCGGGTTGAAATATTTGAAATTCACTCATATGTTCATTACAAATGGGAGGTAACAGTGAAATGAGATTCATGATCTGTGGAATGCATGTCTTCAGAATTCCAAGGCTTGAATGTTAAAATTAAACATCAAATTGAGACCTTTAATTACCTCCAGAATGCGGTATAGCAAGATGCATTCACACAGAAGAATGGCTTTTGTAAATGAAGATTTACTAGAGTGAAAGAATAAAGCTCTGCTATTCCCATTACTTTTTTACAGGGAGCCGTCAGTAACGCTAACCCACAGGCCATCATTAATCTACAGCACTCCACACATCCACCATGAATCTAGGGTTACATAAAAATACCATTGATAGAAATTTTTCTAAAAAAGCCTCCAAAGGAGTGGTTCTCCCTGAGGTTTCATTAACACAGTTCTCTTACAACATAGATTATTTTTACAATGTATGGAAGATCCTAAATACGGTACATACATTTATTAGGAATATAATTTAGAATTATAAATACACTTTCACCAGTCCTCCTTAATCTCGCCAAAGAAGCCAAGACTTCCTATAGTTTTCTTAATTTATAACTTAAAGGGTGAGATTTCAGGGCTCTGGTAGAAGGTAACTCTAAGAGAAGCTCGTTGTAGGCAGGGAATATGTCTGCTTGTTATACTGTACTCTCCCAAGCACTTAGTACAGTGCTTTGCACACAGTATGCGTTCAATAAATATGAGTGAATGAACTAGGGCAATGGACTGGGAGTTAAAAACCAACAAAGAAATAAAAACTAGGTTGCCTCTTTGACCTCATAAGTGGAAGAGCAAAATGTCAATTCCAGCTCCATCATGCCTAAGTGATGGGTGAACTAGAGCAAGCCACATCATCTCCCGACTTAAATGCAGGATTAATATTTCTTAGTGCATTTATAATAGCACAGAAAGAGGATTATTAGTTGGTTACCTAACTCCGACACCCACATCAAAAGTGACATAACTGGGCTTCCCTCTGCTGACATCCTGCCTCTCCTCCCCAGAGCCACCCTGAGCTGGATTTCTCCGGCTTTCTCCGGCTTTCTCCCTCCCGCCCTTTCTGACATGGCTGCTAGAGCTCCTTCCTTTCTCCTCTCACTATGGATGCAAACCCTGTCATTAGACTAAAATGACTAGGTTCTGTAATGGGTACTATGCTAATGAGGAAAGCAGTGGATAGAACAATAAAGCCTCACACTTCAGCCATTAGTTTCAACCTCTTCCATTACTTTATATATAATCCTCCATACCTCACGTGTATTTTTCTGTCCTTATGTTTTCCAAACTGCAGTGTCAATTAAACCTCAATTTAGGTCAGCATCATGTTTGGGGACTTCTCTTCGGCCATGATTTCTGGGGTTTTCTCAGAGTTATGGGAGGTTCTAATAGCAATTACAGCATTTGTGAAGTGCTTACTATGTGACAGGCACTGTACTAAGCACCGGGGTAGATCAAGGTAATTGGGCTGGACACGGTCCCTGTCCCATGTGGGGCTCCCAGTCTTAATCCCCATTTGAGAGGAGAGGTAACTGAGGCCCAGAGTAGGAAAGTGATTTGCCCAAGGTTACACAGCAGACATGTGGCAGAGCCAGGATTAGAACCCAGGTCCTTCTGATTCAGGCCCGTACTCTATCCACTAGGCCATGCTGCTTCTCTGATGCCACACCTTCTTTGGAGTGTGCTAAATAAAGTTGGCTCCCTTTGATCCTCGTTTGGCTTTGATAGCTAAGCAGCCTAGTACCAACTGGGAAAGCCAAGGTTTTAGAGTCTAACTCTCAGACTCGGGAAATGTTCAATAAATCAATATTTACGGTGCACTCACTGTGCGCCGAGCACCGTACAAGATGCTTGAGAACAGTACAGCAGAGTTGGTAGTTATATTCCCTGCCCACGAGGACCTCACAGTCTAAGGGGGAGACAAACATTAAAATAAATTACTTAACAGAGGAATGGCAGAGTATAAGGAAATATACATAAGATAATAATAATAATAATGGTATTTGTGAAATGCTTACTATGTGCTCTCTTCTAAGCACTGGGGTAGGCACAAACTAAATCAGGTTGGACAGAGTCCCTGCTCCACATGGGGCTCACAGTCTTAATCCCTAATTTACAGTTGAGGTAACTAAAGCCCCGAGAAGTTACGTGACTTGGCCAAGGTCACCCAGCAGACAAGCAGCGGAGCTGGGATTAGAACCCAGATCCTTTTGACTCCCAGGACCAGGCTCTATCCACTAGACCATGTTGTTTACCTGTCTATGGGAGTGGACTGAGTAACAAGAGCTTTAGGGGCACAGTTTTCATCATGAAGGGAGAGATGAAGAGGGCTAATGGGAGTCAAGTTCAAAATGACTTCAAAAGTGAAGTTAGTGTCCAACAGTCGCCTAGCTTCCTCAAGTGTTTCTGGAAAATGAAGCTCTAAACAAAGCAGAGCTCCAAACATTTATTTTGCGCATTCCCAGTGTGTCCTGGCTACCGGCCCGATAAATCCCACTTCCCTCTCTTGGATGGTCTGAATTATGATTTAGACTAAATCATAACCAATTTAAGGCCCAGTGTGAGGATGGCTTTTAGAAGTATCGTATTTACTCACATAATTGCTTTCACCACATAATTTTCCTGGTTTTGGAGGAGGAAATAGAAGGGTTTTTTTGGGGGGGTTTTTTTTGGACCATATAATTGCAAGCAGTGATAATGGAGCATAACTGGGGAGGAAGAGGAGAAGGGTGAGAGTGCATTAATGTAGAAGAGACAAGCTTGCCCTGGGGAATAGTTTCTTTGAAATGGGTATACTCCAGCAGGGTAAGAAGAGGAAAAAGGGTGGAGGCAGGGGGCGGTGCTAAGGAATTGACCCTAAAGACAGTAATAATAATGATGGTATTTGTTAAGCACTTACTATGCTCCTGACACTGTACTAAACGTTGGGGTGGAAACAAGTAAATCAGGTTGGATATAGTCCCTGTTCCCCATCGGACTCACAGTCTCAATCCCCATTTTACAGATGAGGTAACTGAGGCACAGAGAAGTGAACTGGCTTGCCCCAGGTCATGCAGCAAAAACGTGGCGGAGCTAGGATTAGAAACCATGACGCTCTGACTCCCAGCTCTATCCACTATGACAGCTATGAAGCCTATGAAACCCGCGAGAGAATGCTATGAAAGAGTGCAGTCTCAAATGTCCTCTTTTCTCTTCTTTCCCCCCTCCTTCCCTCCTTTGTCTCCTGTTCCCCCTTTTGCTAGACTTAATTCTTATATGATCAATCAATAGTATTTACAGAGCCCTTACTTTGGGCAGAGTACTTGAAAGAATATGCTACAATACAGTTGGTAGTTATGATCCCTGCTCTAAAGGAGCTTACAGTGTAATGAAACAGACTGTATGATCTCATGTAATAGCTCCATCCGTGTTTTAATGATACAAAAATTATACAGAGGGGAAATTATGCAAGTAAACATGGTATCTCAGAAACTGCTCAAGACAATCTTTCATTGTGCTCAAGACAATCTTTCATTGGCATACTCATCATTTTAAAATTTAGTTTTTATTTCACACCGATACGACGGGATCCCCTTTTAGAGAGATCAGTCCATCTTCCATATATCTCTTGAATACACTGGTGCCTTCATCAGTTCAATGAATAAAACAGCATTCCTCTTTTAGTACCAATGATAAATTGAAATTTACAGGCTCTTTTCTTAATGTCAAAAATCTATTAAAAAGACATGGAGGCTATTATTAGTCATTAAATTAATCTGACCTAACTACATTCTACACAATCTTTAGAATATTCTCAGTTAATTACCATCATTGAGAATCTAAAGTGCTTGTTAATATTACTAAAAGCTAAACTGACATGTAAGATGCATATTCTAAATGGTCTGATGATCACATTTTGTTTAGGGGCAATGCCTACAAAATGGAGTGTTAAATTAAAGCATCAACCTAATAATTTCAAAAGCTGTTGCACAATAAACCTATTACATTTTAATACGCTATCTGTTGAGGGCATAAAACATATATTGTCCACTGAGAGTGGCAAATAAGAAGTTCTCACACAACCTTTCAACTAGGTAGAATCAGGCCCAACCCCATCTTCCTTCCATTTCCATAATCCTGTCCCCAATGTTGGGACCTTCTATCCACCCAGTGACCATATTTACTTCTGGTTAGGCCGAGGATACACGTTACTACCTGCAGCAATCGATCGATCATATTTATTGCGCATTTGCTACTAACGATAATTGTGATATTTGTTAAACACTTACTTTATGGTGGGCACTGTTCTAAGCGCTGGGGTTAATCAGGTTGGACACAGACCCTGTCTTGCATGGGGTTCACAGTCTCAATCCCCATTTTACAGATGAGGTAACGGAGGCATAGAGAAGTTAAATGACTTGTCCAAGGTCACAAAGCAGACAAGTGGAGGAGCTGGGACTAGACCCCAAGAACTTCTGACTCTCAAGTCCATGCTCTATCCACTTGACCACACTATTCCTTATTTTCAGAGCATTGTAATAAGTGCTTGGGAGAGCACAATGCAACAGAATTAACAGGCACTTTCTCTGCTCATGATGAGCTTACAGTCGACAGGAGGAGACAGACGTTAATATGAAGCAGGGAATAACTAAAAATTACTTTAATAATAATAATGGCAATTATTAAGCGCTTACTATGTGCAAGGCACTGTTCTAAGCGCTGGGGGTATACAAGGTGATCAGGTTGTCCCACAGGGGACTCACAGTCTTCATCCCCATTTTACAGATGAGGTAACTGAGGCCCAGAGAAGTGAAGTGACTTTCCCAAAGTCACTTTCCCTTCCACACTCTCCAATTTTGAAGTAGCCCACTGAGTCCCTAGCCCCATCGCAGATTTGATCTTATTAGTATGAGGGGAATCACAGATTCATTCCATTAGAGAAGCAGCGTGGCTCAGTGGAAAGAGCACGGGCTTTGGAGTAAGAGGTCATGGGTTCAAATCCCGATTCCGCCAATTGCCAGCTATGTGACTTTCGGCAAGTCACTTAACTTCTCTGTGCCTCAGTTACCTCATCTGTAAAACGGGGATTAAGACTGTGAGCCCCCCCGTGGGACACCCTGATCACCTTGTAACCTCTCCAGCGCTTAGAACAGTGCTTTGAACATAGTAAGCACTTAACAAATACCATCATTATTATTATTATATAAATATGAATGATGGTCCAATAGACCAAGGTCATTCATTCATTCAATTATATGTCCTGAGTGCTTACTGTTCGCAGAACACTGTACTACGTGCTTGGGAGAGTACAATATAACAATAAACAGACATTCCCTGGTCATAACAAGCTTAGAGTCTGGAGGAGCGGGGTTGAGAAGAGAGACATCAAAACAAATCAATAAGCTACAGATATGTACAAGGTTCTAAGCAAGCTGCTATCCCACTGCCAAGAAAAATGCATCTGGACTTAATTGTCAAGTTGTGACAGATGCCAGCTCTGAGAACAGGCATATCCATGTAGATTAGCCTATAAGCTCTTCAGGGAACCTCAAGAACCCAGGTGGGGAGGCAATTCATTGATTCAATCATATTCATTGAGCGCTTATTGTGTGCAGAGCACTGTACTAAGCGCTTGGGAAGTACAAGTTGGCAACATATAGAGACTGTCCCTACCCAACAGCGGGCTCACAGTCTAGAAGGGGGAACCAGACAACAAAACAAAACATATTAACAAAATAAAATAAATAGAATACATACAAGTAAAATAAATAAATGAGTAATAAATATGTACAAACATATATACATAGTGATTTGAATATAGACAGCACACCCCTCTAAATGGTTATCACAACCCAAAATTTGGTAGACTGTGAGCCTTCTAGACTGTGAGCCCACTGTTGGGTAGGGACCGTGTCCATACATTGCCCACCTGTACCTCCCAAGCACAGTGCTCCGCACACAGCAAGCGCTCAATAAATACGATTGAATGAATGAATGAACGAATGGTAACCCAGTTTTCTGGATATGCATATGCTAGGTATCTAAGCATGGGGACTTTCCTTTTTTCAGAGCAGTAGTTGCCCAAAATCAATCAATTAATCAATGGTATTTATAGTAATAAGAATAAGAATGGGGTGTATTAAGCGGTTACTATGTGCCGAGCATTCATTCATTCAATCATATTTATTGAGCGCTTACTGTGTGCAGAGCACTGCACCAAGCGCTTGGGAAGTACAAGTTGGCAACATACAGAGACGGTCCCCACCCAGATGGGAGGCATTATCTGACTCTTCCTCTTGCCCCATTTCCTGTCAGTCTTTTCACTCCTGCTCAGTGAAAGTGAGGTGGATCTCTGGGGCAGGACTACAAAACATCGTGAGTCATCGCAGCACACATAGTTCACAACTGACATCACAAGTCGCCTGATGGAAAGAGCACAAGACCTGCATTCCAATCCCAGGTTTGCCACTTGCCAGCCCTATGACCTCGGGCAAGTCGCTTCTCTGTGCCTCCATCTCCTCATCTGTAAAATTGGCATAAAATCCCTGTTCTCCATTCCTCAGACTGGAAGCCCCATGTAAGACGGGGATTGTGTCCAATCTGATTATCTTGTACTTCCCCAGGATTTAGCACAGTGCTTGATGCATAGTAAGTACTTAATAAATGCCATCGTTATTATTAAATGTTTAGATGACCTAGAGGCAGGTCAGCCTACAGGAGGCTGTCCCCAAGCAACCACGACTGAGGTTGTTCAGAGGGAGGCAGCTACAACGCTAGTTTACCGTCATGGGTCCTGGAAATCAAGACCAAACAGTGTTCGGGGCAGTTAGTAAAGGCTCAGTCCTCCAGATTGGCAGCAGCTGCAAAGGGAAGGGCAGGAAACTAACGAGAACCACACCTGTGGAAGTGACAGGGACTCCTGGGTTCCTGGGCGAAGGTGAATGGCAGTCAGATACTCTATTTATTTTACTTGTACATATTTACTATTCTACTTATTTTGTTAATGATGTGCATCTAGCTTTACTTCTATTTATTCTGATGACGTGACACCCGTCCACATGTTTTGTTTTGTTGTCTGTCTCCCCCTTCTAGGCTGTGAGCCCGTTGTTGGGTAGGGACCGTCTCTACATGTTGCCAACTTCACAAGTGCTTAGTACAGTGCTCTGCACACAGTAATTGCTCAATAAATACAATTGAATGAATGAATGAATACATACAGAGCACCCCACAAGGAATATGAGAGAGAGAGAGAATCGGGGCCGGGGGTGGGGGGGGGGGGGGGGGGGGGGGGGGCGGGCATGCAAAGACACGGGCAACGAATGATGCTAACCTTCTTGCTGTACCTCAATTTCTTCTATCTCACCACCGACCTCTCCCCCACATCCTACCTCTGGCCTGGAACACCCTCCCCTCCTCCTATAATAATAACATTGGTATTTGTTAAGCACTTACTATGTGAAAAGCACTATTCTAAGCACTGGGGTAGATACAAGATAATCAGGTTGTCCCACGTGGGGCTCACAGTCTTCATCCCCACTTTACAGATGAGGTAACTGAAGCATAAAGAAGTTAAGTGACTTTCCCCAAAGTCACACAGCAGACAAGTGGCGGAGCAGGGATTAGAACCCATGACCTCTGACTCCCAAGCCTGGGCTCTTTCCACTGAGCCACACTGCTTCTCTAATCAGACAGATAATTGCTCTCTTCCACTTCAAAACCTTATTGTAGGCAAAACTCCTCCAAGAAGCCTTCCCTGATTAAGCCCTCCTCTCCTCTTCTCCCACCCACTTTTGTGCCACTCTGGCTTGCTCCTTCATTCATCCTCCCTTCCATTCCCACAGCACATATGCATATATCTGTTATTTATTTATATTAAAGTCTGTTTCCCTCTCTAGACTGTGAGCTCACTCTGGGAGGGAAATGTGTCTGTTTGTTGTTATATTGTACTCTTCCAAGTGCTTAGTACAGTGTCCAGCACACAGTAATCAATAAATACAATTGACTGAATGAGTGACTGAGGGTCTTTTGGAGAGTTGGGGGTCTGCCAGGGCAGGCCTGGGACACCAGCTTATAGTTAACAATAGTTTAGTTTGAACAGGCGTGATTCTGAAGACTACAGCCACCACGATCAATTCATTCATTCATTCAATCATATTTATTGAGCGCTTACTGTGTGCAGAGCACTGTACTAAGTGCTTGGGAAGTACAAGTTGGCAACATATAGAGACAGTCCCTACCCAACAACGGGCTCACAGTCTAGAAGGGGAGACATATTCTAACAAGCAGTGTGGTACAGTGGAAAGAGCATGGGCTTTGGAGTCAGAGGTCGTGGGTTCAAATCCCGACTCCACCAATTGCCAGCTGTGTGACTTTGGGCAAGTCACTTATCTTCTCTGTGCCTCAGTGGGACAACCTGTTCACCTTGTAACCTCCCCATTGCTTAGAACAGTGCTTTGCACATAGTAAGCACTTAATAATGCTATTATTATTATTGTTCTGAAATCATCATCTCGATTTGATCTTGTTTGATGTCATTTGCAATCTATTGTTATTCCTCAATAAGTCTATCAACCTCTAGATAAGAACTCTATTCAGGAAAAGACTATAACTGGGTCTATTACGTTGCCTGGGACCTTAACTTTTCTCAACTTAAACTTTTCTCTCAAGAAGCTCATCCACTTGCACAGTTTCAGCTAGTAACTCTATCTACATAACGTCCTACATCATCTGTTTTGCGATCTCATTTTCTGACTTTCAGACATAGAAATATTGAAAGCTCAGTGGAACTTTAAGTACAACGCACCACAAACTGAATTCATCTTCCTTCCTAAACCTATTCCTCCTCCTACCTTTTCAGACACTGTTGACAGCCCACCCTTCCTCCCTGCTCCAGAAGTTCTGAAACCTTGGCATCATATTCAACTCCCCTCTTTCACCTCCCACAATCTGTCTGTAACCCTTCCTTCTTTTGCCACATTCTTCAAGAACCCTGCCCTTCTCCTGACCTTAACAGAAACTCTGGTTCAAGCCTTCCTTATTCCCAGCTGGATTTTTATATCAGCCTTCTTAGTAGTTTTCCTGAAGTTCCGGTCATCTTCCTAGATAACTTTCAGAATTCATTCATCTCAAAAACTTCCCGTGACTACTCATTTCTCTCCGCAAGTCCTCTCTCCGACAGACTGTGAGCCCCATGTGGGGACTGTGAGCAACCTCATCATCTTGTAATTACCTCTGTGCTTAGCACAGTGCCTAGCACATACCAAGTACCATTAAAAGAGACAGACAGAGAGAAATTCCTAACTACTGAATCTAACCAGCAGCTAATCCCTATTTATCCTCTCTTCTCTCAATATGGCTCCACGGCAGAGTGGAAATGACTCAAACAGTGGCAGTATGTGTCTTCAAGTCTCACTGGCCACTAGAATTCTAGGAAAAAACTAGAATTCTCTGTTACTCCCTCTGTGCCACCCTGGGGCCTCAGTTCCAACCTGCCACATGCCAACGGGCTAGAAACAATGCAGACAGAACAGTTTGTGGCCTCCACAAAATTTCAGCACATTCATCACCTCTGGCTGGTACTTTGCTGCTGCTCTGAGTGATAGACTCTAAACCAGGAGTCTAGAAATCTGTTCCTCTAGCCACGGTACCCTACTGCTCCTGTTATTTTATTTTATTTATTTATTTTATTTATTTATCTTATTTTCCCACCTTTCATCTTGCTTTTGTGGTTTCATCTTTCCTAACATGTCCAACACTCCCCTCTCTGTCTCGTTAGATCATGAGCCTCTGAGGGCTCACATCTTCCCCGAGATAATAATAATAATAATGATAGCCTACTATGTGCAAAGCACTGTTCTGAGCCCTGGGGAGGTTAGAAGGTGATCAGGTTGTCCCACGAGAGGCTCACAGTCTTAATCCCCATTTTACAGATGAGGTAACTGAGGCACAGAGAAGTTAAGTGACTTGCCCAAAATCACATAGCTGGCAATTGGCGGAATCAGGATTTGAATCCATGACCTCTGACTCCAAAGCCACTTAATGCCTTCCCTGATTAAGCCCTCATTTCCTCTTGCAGAAGGGAGGGTGGATAGGGGACTGTCTCTATATGTTGCCAACTTGTACTTCCCAAACACTTAGTACAGTGCTCTGCACACAGTAAGCGCTCAATAAATACGATTGATTGATTGATTGAGAAGAACAATCTCAGGGAGGACAATCTGAGAAATACACCACCCACTATGTGTCAACTATGCACTTTGTTGAATACCCCTTAAGCACTTTGATACTCATCCCATCTCCATTGCCCTTATGTACAAAGTCTTGTACTCTCCACTATCTGTAATCTGTTTTAATATCTGTTTTCCCTTGGAGAATTTAAACTACTTATGGGCAGGGATCACATATACAAAGTCTCTTTTATTGTCCTTTCCCAGTGCTTAGAACAGTACCCCGTGGAAAAAGCATGGGCTGGGAGTCAAAAGAGCTGGGTTCTAATTCCAGCTTTGCCAATTTCTTCCTTTGTGACCTTAGGCAAGTCATTAACTTCTCTGTGCCTCACAGTTACCTCATCTGTAAAATGGGGATGAAATCCCACACTCTCCAACTTACACTGTGAGCCCCACGTAGGACAGGGACCGGATCGAACCTGATAAATTTTTATCAACCCCAGCGCTTAGAACAGTGCTTGACCCATAGTAAACATTTAAATAATGTAAAAAAAACTTTTTTAAAGTGTGCAATAAATACTGCTGATTGATTATCTGGGAAAAATCTGTCAACTTTGAGGGACAGATGCCATCAGGAGATGACAATGCTAATAGTTCTGGCCCAGATACGGTTGAATGTGTTGGTTTTGCCCATAACTTCCTCAGGGGATGATGATGGTGATAATTGGTAATTACCTGCAATTTTGGTTTACCAATATCTGTTAAAAGGGAACTTAAACCCCGCGTTAAACACCTGGGTAGACAACAGAACCCTAACATTGATTATTACCAACTACTCAGATATTTTCTAAGACACTAATGTAAATGGGGATTGTATTATACTCATTTGTAAAGTTGTACAGCTATTCTTAAACATGATAAGTCAGTCTCAATTTAACACCTCCCCAAAAGAAGGTGGCCAGAAAACTTGTTTTTTCCTGGAAGTTCCCCCCTCCCTCTTTTTTTTTAGGTCTATCCCAGTTTCCTGAAAAAAAAAAATCAGCAGAAAACATCTGCTTATCTTCTCGTAACATGGTACAAACCCCTCATTTTACAGACAGCCATTCCAAACATTTTTCCTTGGTCTGAGAAGCTTAAGACTATAAGAGTGCTTATTTTTAAATTCACATTTTTGATGATCCTCAAAATATGCAACTTGCATTTTACAGTCAGCCATTCCAACCATTTTTCCTTGTTCGGAGAAGCTTATGACTACCGAGAGCATATTTTTAAATCCATATTTTTGATGACCCTCAGAATAGGCAATCTGCCCTTTCTAATTTGAATCTACTCTGTAGAGATATTTACCAAATCAATTTGATCTTTACTGGGCTGGAGTAGCAGTCCCCAGAGGCTGAGGATTTACTTTTGACTTTCAGCAGGTATCAATCATTTAGTCTTTGAGAGTGTGAATTACCATCTGCTACTTGATTATTAAACCCCCATCCTTCATGGCTTGAGGCACGGCAAGGATAGCATAGCAGAGACCACAGAATAGGGAGAAAGTGACTTAAGTGATCAAACAATACAGTCTCTGAACACAGCAAGTGCTCAATAAATTCTACTGGCTGATTGATAACAGACTCCCTGCCATCTCTTTTGCTGAATTAGCTCATTTTTTTTAAGTGCCAAAAGCTAAGAAAAAATGAGCATTGAAAGCACTTAGCAATGCTTAGTTTCCTTCATCCCTTTCTAAGACATGGACCAAGGGCATCTATCTCGATGGAACCTATTTTATTTCGGCTCAAAGGCAAAAGTACGTGGAATCATTTGAGATGGGCTTTGAGAATAAAAGGCTGAGACTATCTCGTTAAATCAAGTTGCCCAAGATAGAAACAGAGGAAACATCTGTAGAGGACTTCATTTGAGCTCCCTTGATTAAGACGATATATTTTTACCCTATGCCACTGAAGTTCATAATCTAAGAGCACTCTTGTATCCACAGGTGCTCTCATAGTCTCAAATGGCAGTTGGGGCTGGTTTTGGAAACCAGCACATAGTCTCCAGTTTACCGACGAATGTCCAATCCACTGCAGGATTTGCCAAGTGGTGACTTGGGACCACCCAAACTTTTAGGGATTCTACACCACAGCATCATTCCTCATACCAGCTACCGAGCACAGTTGTGACGTGCGCAGATGTTATCTGTACTAATTTCTTGTTTATTTTAATTCAAGGCAAGGGATCAAGCCTGTGATCTCTGCCACAGACATTCTTTCTTTTTCGTACCTCCCCGCACCCCCATCCCGCTTCCTCCACCTGAACGTTTGCCCAAGGTGTGCCATCTGTATGCAGCATACCTGCTACTCTTTGGGCATATCCTCCCCCTCAGTTCTTTTAAATCAATCAATCAATCATATTTATTGAGCACTTACTGTGTGCAGGGCACTGTACTAAGTGCTTGGGAAGTACAAGTCGGCAACACATAGAGACAGTCCCTACCCAACAACGGGCTCACCGTCTAGAAGGGGGAGACAGAGAACAAAACCAAACATACTAACAAAATAAAATAAATAGAATAGATATGTACAAGATAAATAAATAAATAAATAGAGTAATAAATATGTACAAACATACTGGGCACTGACTTTGTGCAGAGTTCCACACTAAGTGTTCAGGAGAACACTAGAGAGTTGGAAGACACGATAGCTGCTCTCAAGAAGCAGCAGATATCAAAGCCAGACACCCAACAGGGCAGCTACTTTCGCCGGGCCATCAATTGAAGCTTAATGTTCCCACCTTCCCTGCTTATCTTCCTTCCCTGAACTTTCCTATGCCATCCTCCCCCTGGCATCACCCCTCCATTCCTCTATCTGGGCAGCACGCTCTCTACACTGTAAGCCCACTGTAGGCAGGGA
This sequence comes from Tachyglossus aculeatus, assembly GCF_015852505.1. Lineage (NCBI taxonomy): Eukaryota > Metazoa > Chordata > Mammalia > Monotremata > Tachyglossidae > Tachyglossus > Tachyglossus aculeatus. The sequence goes on along the minus strand of NC_052067.1, from coordinate 128,452,588 downwards.
ATGTGCCTGTTTAATTGTTATACTGTACTCTTCCAAGTGCTTAGTACAGTGCTCTGCACACAATAAGTGCTCAATAAATACAATTGACTGACTGACCTCCAGTCTTCCTTTCCTTGAACTTTATCGGCTTTTAACACAGCTCCCACTCACATCTCATTGTCCACCTCATTCCCAAAATTACAATCCCCACTGTCAATCCTGAAAAGCCATAGTAACGTGGAGGAAATAAGAGGGAAGACGGCGGCAGCCGAGGATAATCTCACCCTCCCCATCCCACCTTCACTCCGCTAACTCTGGGGTCCTGGAGGTGGAGCCTACAAAGTGGAAGCAACAGTGCCAGTAGCAGCTGGTGGCATATTAGGAAGGGAGAACATAGGGGGCACTTAATAATTATTATGGCATTTGTTAAGTGCTTACTATGTGCCAAGCACTGTTCTAAGCACTGGGGTAGATATGAGTTAATCACATTGGACACAGTCCTTGTCCCACGCAGGGCTCACACTCTGAATCCCCATTTGACAGGTAAGGTAACTGAGGCCCACAGAAGCAAAGCTACTTGACCAAGGTCACACAGCCAACATGTGGCGGAGCCAGAATTAGAAGCAGCATGGTGCCTGGGAGACAGAAGGTCATGGGTTCTAATCCTGGCTCCACCACCTGTCTGCTGTGTGACTGTGGACTAGTCACTTCACTTCTCTGTGCCTCAGTTACCTCAGCTGTAAAATGGGGAGTGAGACCGGGAGCCCCCAGTGGGACTGGGACTATGCCCAACCCAATTCGCTTGTATCTTCCCCAGCGCTTAATACAGTGCCTGGTACATAGTAAGAGCTTAACAGATATCATTACAACAAATATTATTAAAAAAAACCTTAGATCCTTCTGATTCCCAGGCCAGGGCTCTACCCACTAAGGCACGCTACAGACTGTAGAGATAAAGGAGGGAGGTGGTAAAGTGGCCAGCTGGTAACTAAGCAGAGAGAATAGGCAACAGGGCACAGGGCTGGACCTACTTAACAAGCAAATTCAATAAATGGAAGACTGGGAGAAAGCTATTTCATCAGGCAGTGAAATTGGCAAGAAAATTGGAGGGGTATCTCAAAGCCCATTTTTTCCAGGAAGTTCCCTCCTACTAACCTCACCCATTCTACAATAACCTACCTCCAGTCAAATTCCTCTAATTATCACTCATGCAGAACCCCCAACTCTGGATTCATTCCTCTTCCCTGATTAATCCTTTGGGTGTAGAGGGGAACACCAGTGTTGACTAGGCCAAGACCTTCTCTTGGCTATTTCCAGTGGGACTCAAGGGGAAGTCATGAGCAAGGTAAATCCAAGCAGGAAGGTTGAGTTCTGAGGTAATCGTTTCTCCCACAGCTCCCGGCATCTGTATTTTTGCTTCCAGTGCCACTCTGCTAGCAACAGTACTCTGGTTCCTAAGTCCCTTATCTTCTCCTAATTGGTCCTTATCTCTAAGAAGGATGGGCAGATGGGAGAGAATGCTGAGTGCTGGCAAAGGGGGAGGGCCTTGAAGCAACAAGAAATCTCAAAGCCATCGTGAAAATGGAGACTTCTGGCCTGAGTGTGACAGAGGACATTCCACTCTGGGTAGACATGCCCATTTTGGGGTTTTGGGTTTTTTTTTTTTTTAAATGATATCTATTAAGCACATATGATGTGCCAGGCACTTTACTAAGCACCGATGTAGATACAAGCTAATCAGCAAATCAGAGTTCATTCATTCATTCAATCATACTTATTGAGCGCTTACTGTACACAGAGCACTGTACTAAGCGCTTGGGAAGTACAAGTCGGGCACTTGGGAAGTACAAGTCAGTTCTTATCCCACACGGGGCTCACAGTCTTATTCCCCATTTATTTTTATTTTTTTACAGATGATGTAACAGGCCCAGAGAACTGAAGTGAGTTACCCAAGGTCATACGGCAGATAAGTGGCAGAGTGAGGATGAGAACACAGGTCCTTCTGACTCTCAGGCCTGAGCGCTATCTGCATCTCCACATCATGTTTATTATAATAATAATAATAATAATAATAATAATAATATTTATTAAGTGCTTACTATGTGCAAAGCACTGTTCTAAGTGCTGGGGAGGTCACAAGGTGATCAGGTTGTCCCACAGGGGGCTCACAGTCTTAATCCCCATTTTACAGATGAGGTACTGAGGCCCAGAGAAGTTAAGTGATTTGCCCAAAGTCACACAGATGACAATTGGCGGAGCCGGGATTTGAACTCATGACCTCTGACTCCAAAGCCCGGGCTCTTTCCACTGAGCCACGCTGCTTCTGCTGCACATTGAAACTACTCAGTTTAATCTAAACTTTTCCTTCTGCATTTACATAGTTTTACACTTAACTTCCTCTCAGGGTGGACTTGTGAAAGGAACAGAAAAAAAACATGAAACATAAAAAGCACTCGGGTAAAATATTATGGAAACATTCCCCTGAATTTGCAAGATTGGACTAAGTCAAAACTAAGACTTTGAGACCACAGTAAAGGTTTCCACAAACCCTGAAACAATTTACAGCTAGCAAAGTGTGGCTAATCATTTCAGAAAGTGATTTCTTAAAGAATGTATGTCAACCAAGCCAACCTGCTCAAAATGCTACTTTGCTAACAAGATTCACATGCCATGAAATATTTTGTTACAGGTCTGTATCTATTACAGAAAAAATAAACAGAAGAGCTAAAATATAAAGTTTGCATCTGCCAATTTTAAAATAAGTACATGCTATTTGCCAAAGATTTTGAGGTATAAGCCAACGAGCTAATTTAAAGAACTCAAAAAAAAAATTTACTTTTGGCTTAAATCTTTCCAACTAGTTAATGCTAAGATTCAGATAAAGTATTGGGATGCTGTGGTCACCATGACATACACATCTGACATTTGATTAAGGATTTTAAGCAAATTGTCTTCCCTGTTGCATCCGGGAGGTTATGATTTATTTATAAACTTCCATGTATAAAGCATACATGGAGACTTTCAGAAAAAATGGCTACCACCACCCAATACAGAAAGGGATTTGTATGAAATAAGACCATCTCCAAAGAGCAAACACACCACATAAAAGCCAATAGAGTCTATTTACATACCAACTATTAAATAAATGTATCCACTGTTATTTTCAAATCTCTGGAATGTAAGCTCATTGTGGGCGAGGAATGTGTCTACCAGCTCTGTTATACTATACTCTCCCAAGCATTTAGTTAGTGCTATATACATATATATATGTATATATGTTTGTACATATTTATTACTCTATTTATTTATTTATTTTACTTGTACATATCTATTCTATTTATTTTATTTTGTTAGTATGTTTGGTTTTGTTCTCTGTCTCCCCCTTTTAGACTGTGAGCCCACTGTTGGGTAGGGACTGTCTCTATATGTTGCCAACTTGTACTTCCCAAGCGCTTAGTACAGTGGTCTGCACATAGTAAGCGCTCAATAAATACGATTGATGATGATGATGATGCTATGCATACAGTAAGCATTCAATAAACACGGTCTTATGATTGCTGAAAACATAGACTGCATAGTCCTGGACAAGGAGAAGCTATAAAAATGTGTTTAGTACAGTGCTCTCCTCTCAGGACTGCATCTGGAGAGTTTCCAGTACTTTACCAGTCTTGGTTATGGGAGGGAGAGTCAAGCAGAGACGTACCCATTCCATTCCTAGCTTGGCCCGTGGTTAACGAGTGGAAGGCGATCTGCCACAAGTCAAAACTCACCTGTGCTGGGCAGCAGCGGCAAGGAAGAGAGTCGAGGGTGGAGACTCAAGTTTACTGTGCAGAAGGAGGCAATGGGAAACAACTCCCATATTTTTCCCAAGAAAATTCTATGGATACACTACCAGAATACAGTAAGCAGTGTGGCCTGCTGGATGGAGCAACGGCCCGGGAGTCAGAAGGACCTGGGTTCTAATCCCGTCTACCAATTGTCTGCTGTGTGACCTTGGACAAGTCACTTCTCTTCTATGGGCCTCAGTTACCTCATCTGTAAAATGGAGATTGAGATCGCGAGCCCCATGTGAGACAGGGACTGTATCCAACCCGAATTTTGCTGAGTATAAGTATATAAATGCGATTGACGATGATGATAAATGTTTGTACATATTTATTACTCTATTTATTTTACCTGTACGTATCTATTCTATTTATTTTGTTAGTATGTTTGGTTTTGTCTCCCCCTTTTAGACTGTGAGCCCACTGTTGGGTAGGGACCGTCTCTAGATGTTGCCAATTTGGACTTCCCAAGCGCTTAGTACAGTGCTCTGCACACAGTAAGCGCTCAATAAATACGATTGATGATGATGATGATATAATGCCTGGAACATAGCAAACCCCAACAAATAACACAATTTTTAACATTAAGGAATACGAGTGAATGACTGATGAGAATACAGACCGGTAGTCGTGGACAAGAAGAAGCTATTAAAAAGAAGTCTCCTGAAAAATAGCTGGGATATTGCTGGGAGTCCCTGAAGTAAAGAAAAAAGCAATTCCAAGACCTATACAGTCAGAACTTGAGGGTTTCTTGTCACCAACTCTTACAGACAGTGACCCCACCTCCTTCCCCTTTAAAAATAATAATTGCAAGAGATTTCACTAAAAAGAACAATTAGAAGCCCTAAAGGTCATACATGAATATATATATATATATAAATATATAAATATATAAATATGTATGTATATATATATATATATATATATATAAATTTATGTATTTATACCTGGCCTACTTGACAGAAACCCCTTTCTCAAATCAGCAAGCAAACATCCTGCTACACCCTGCCCAAGCCTCAGGCAATGGAATAGAATGTCAGGAAACCTGGTGAGGAGAGAACTCTTAACCAATCAACCTATGTGTACACACGGTCTTGTGTTTATAGCAAGAATGATGGAAGATAAGAACCGGTGCAGCTTGCTTAGATGGCACAGCTGGAGGAAAAATACTTTGAAAACATGACTATACATAGGAAATGTACAGGAGCAAGTCATAATAACTGTGGTATTTGTTAATAATAATAATAATGGCATTTATTAAGCGCTTCCTATGTGCCCCTCGTCCCCCTCTCCATCCCCCCATCTTACCTCCCTCCCTTCCCCACAGCACCTGTATATATGTATACATGTTTGTACATTTTTTTTACTCTATTTATTTATTTAATTTATTTGTACATATCTATTCTATTTATTTTATTTTGTTAGTATCTTTGGTTTTGTTCTCTGTCTCCCCCTTTTAGACTGTGAGCCCACTGTTGGGTAGGGACTGTCTCTATATGTTGCCAATTTGTACTTCCCAAGTGCTTAGTACAGTGCTCTGCACATAGTAAGCGCTCAATAAATACGATTGATGATGATGATGATGCAAAGCACTGTTCTAAGCGCTGGGGAGGTTACAAGGTGATCAGGTTGTCCCACGGGGGGGCAGACGGTCTTCATCCCCATTTTACAGATGAGGTAACTGAGGCCCAGAGAAGAGAAGTGACTTGCCCAAAGTCACACAGCTGACAAGTGGCAGAGCCGGGATTTGAACCCCTGACCTCTGACTCCAAAGCTCAAAGTCACACAGCTGGCAAGTGGCAGAGCCGGGATTTGAACCCCTGACCTCTGACTCCAAAGCCCGGGCTCTTTCCATTGAGCCACGCTGCTTCTCTAGTAAATTAAGTGCTTACTATGTGCCAGGCACTGTTATAAACTCTGGGGTACGTAGAAGCCAATCAAGTTGGACACAGTCCCTGTCCCACAAAGGGCTCACAGTCTTAATCCCCAGTTTGGAGGTAAGCGAACTGAGGCACAGAGAAGTGAAGTTTCATAGGTCACACAGCAGACAAGTGGCAGAGCTGGGATTATAATCCAGGTCCTTCTGACACCCAGGCCTGTACTTTACCCACTAGTCCATGCATAGTTCATTCATGTTTCTTGGAAATCAGGCTTTTTAAGCAGTAAGAGGGAAAAGACAGATAAGCACTTTTACGTCATTAACTTAAAAGAATACATGAATTGTTCATCATCATCAATCGTATTTATTGAGCGCTTACTGTATGCACAGCACTGTACTAAGCGCTTGGGAAGTACAAGTTGGCAACATATAGAGACAGTCCCTACCCAACAGTGGGCTCACAGTCTAAAAGGGGGAGACAGAGAACAAAACCAAAACATACTAACAAAATAAAATAAATAGAATAGATATGTACAGGTAAAATAAATAGAGTAACAAATATGTACAAACATATATACATATATACAGATGCTGTGGGGAAGGGAAGGAGGTAAGACGGGGGGATGGAGAGGGGGACGAGGGGGAGAGGAAGGAAGGGGCTCAGTCTGGGAAGGCCTCCTGGAGGAGGTGAGCTCTCAGTAGGGCCTTGAAGGGAGGAAGAGAGCGAACTTGGCGGATGGGCAGAGGGAGGGCATTCCAGGCCCGGGGGATGACGTGGGCCGGGGGTCGATGGCGGGACAGGCGAGAACGAGGTACGGTGAGGAGATTTAGCGGCAGAAGAGCGGAGGGTGTGGGGTGGGCTGGAGAAGGAGAGAAGGGAGGTGAGGTAGGAGGGGGCGAGGTGATGGAGAGCCTTGAAGCCCAGGGTGAGGAGTTTCTGCCTGATGCGCAGATTGATTGATAGCCACTGGAGATTTTGAGGAATTGTTGCCCACTAAGGATTACAAACAAAATTAACATATCTATATTGAGTGCAATTCATCCTCACACAATAATAATAATAATAGTGGCATTTGTTAAGCACTTACTACGTGCAAAGCACTGTTCTAAGCAATGGGGAGGTTACAAGGTGATCAGGTTGTCCGGGGTGGGGCTCACAGTTTTAAACCCCATTTTACAGATGAGGTAACTGAGGCATAGAGGAGTTAAGTGACTTGCCCAAAGTCACACATCTGACAGTTGGCAGAGCCGGGATTTGAACCCATGACCCCTGACTCCAAAGTCTGTGCTCCTTCCACTGAGCCACACTGCTCACATGTTCTGAGAGGACAAAAAATGAACTACCATGCTACCCAAAACAGAAGTGGCTCATCCACTGTAAGCTCAATGTGGACAGAGGACATGTCTACTAATTCTACTGTACCGTACTCTCCAAAGAGCTTAGTACAGTGATCTCCCCCCAATAAGTGCTCAGTAAATATGATTGATTGATCCAGATTTTCTATAGAGTATCACTATCTTCAAGCAATTCTTAGTAAGGGTTCAAGTAGCTCACCAATAGTAATAACTATTATCATTATTATAATCGTGGTATTTCTTAAGCCCCTCTAGATGCCAAGGCACAGTACTAAGAGAAAGGGTCAGAACCCAGGTCCTCTGACTCCTGGGCTCGGGTTCCTACCACTAGACCCCGCGGCTTCTTATTCTTAGGCCTGTCTTCATCATCATCATCATCATCAATCGTATTTATTGAGCCCTTACTATGTGCAGAGCACTGTACTAAGCGCTTGGGAAGTACAAATTGGCAACATATAGAGACAGTCCCTACCCAACAGTAGGCTCACAGTCTAAAAGGGGGAGACAGAGAACAAAACCAAACATACTAACAAAAGAAAATAAATAGAATAGATATCTACAAGTAAAATAAATAAATAAATAGTCTTCCTGTGAGAATGGGTTCCGCAATGGGTTTACCATGGAGGAAAGTAGTAATATTACAATAATAATTGTACTTGTTAAGCCCTTACTATGCACCTTACTATACCACTGTTCTACGTTCTCCGGTAGATACAAGTTAATTCCCAGACTGAGCCCCCTCCTTCTTCTCCCCCTTCTCCTCCCTCCCCATCCCCCCCCGCCTTACCTCCTTCCCCTCCCCACAGCACCTGTATATATGTATACATGTTTGTGCATATTCATTACTCCATTGATTTATTTTACTTGTACATATTTATTCTATTTATTTTATTTTATTAATATGTTTTGTTTTGTTGTCTGTCTCCCCCTTCTAGACTGTGAGCCCGCTGTTGGGTAGGGACCGTCTCTATATGTTGCCAACTTGTACTTCCCAAGCTCTTAGTGCTCTGCACACCGTAAGCGCTCAATAAATACGATTGAATGAATGAATGAATACAAGGTAATTGGGTTGGACACAGTCCCTGTCCCACATAGGGCTCACAGTCTTAATCCCCCTTTTCCAGATGAGATAACTGAGGCACAGAGAAGTGAATGACTTGCCCCAAGTCACATAGGAGACAAGTGGCAGAGCTGGGATTAGAACCCAGGTGGTTCCGACTCCCAAGCCCCTGCTCTATCCACTAAGCCACACTGCTTAGGGGTCACTTAGGGGCTTATTGTACCTCGTCATCCATCCCAAGAACATCATCTACTGTCAGCTCTCAAACCCTTCCCCTCCTCTCTCCCACCCCAGCATGAGCAAACAGTGGATGAAGCAGACATGGAAGCTTAGGTTGTTTGATACCGGATTGAAGGAGAGAAGAAAAAAGTTAGTTTGGTTTTAAATTAAAAGTTTTAGTTATTTCTCTTTCCTCCCTAGTGAACTACTGAGAGCAGGTAATGACCTCAATTTATAATAATAATAATAATAATGATGGCATTTATTAAGCGCTTACTATGTGCAAAGCACTAGTCTAAGCGTTGGTATAATCATCATCATCATCATCATCAATAGTATTTATTGAGCGCTTACTGTTTGCAGAGCACTGTACTAAGCGGGAAGTACAAGTTGGCAACATATAGAGACAGTCCCTACCCAACAGTGGGTTCACAGTCTAAAAGGGGGAAAATATTCCTACCAGGAGTGGGGTGTAATCCTATACACCCAGTGCAGCGTTTTATACAAAGAAGGTGCTCGAAAAATATTAGTTCCATAATATACTCAATTCTATCATAGCTTTTTCCTGCACGTGTTGGCTGGAACATTGTTAGGGAATTAGGCCATATTTATCCAACAACATGCACCTGCTTGGATACTGTTTGCCCTACAATGTTAGAGATAACCATGTGTGCGTATGCACACGGAGTCACAATAGGGGAACCCGGACAGTGCGGGTTTTCCTTACCATCGGCTTTACCGCACTCAATCAGCTCATCCTCTCCTACCTTACCTCTCTTTCCTTCCACACCACATGCCACACAGTAAGCGCTCAATAAATGCGACTGAATGAACCACACACTTTGCTCCTCTATTATCAACCTACTGACTATACCTCCATCTCATCTATCTCGCTGCTGAACTCTCACCAATATCCCGCCTCCGGCCTGAAACTCCCTTCCCCTTTATAGCCAACAGATTGACTCTCCCCACCTTCAAAGCCTTATTAAAATCCCATCTCCTCCAAGAGGCCTTCCCCAACTAAGCCCTCATTTCCACTACTCCCTCTCCCTTCTGTGTGATCCATGCACATTGATCTGTATTCTTTATGCATGCTTTGGCACTTTCATAAATATCCATAATTTGTCTGGTGGACAGGGAATATGTCTATCAACTTTGTATTGCAGTCTACCAAGCACTTAGTACAGTGCTCTGCACACAGTAAGTATTCAATAAATACCACTGATTGGTTGATAGATGGGACTTTTGGGAAGACTTTAAGTGTGGAGAGAGTGGTACTCTGGTGGATTTGGGGAAGCAGTTTTTGTTTTGTTTTTGTAATTAAGTGCTTACTATGTGCCAGACATTGTACTAAGCGATGCAGTACTTAGTGTGTACTTAGTGCCCTTAGTACTTAGTAGTGCTGCCACGAGAAGCAGCGTGGCTCAGTGGAAAGAGCCCGGGCTTTGGAGTCAGAGGTCATGGGTTCGAATCCTGGCTCCACCACTTGTCAGCTGTGGGACCTTAGGCAAGTCACTTCACTTCTCTGGGCCTCAGTTACCTCATCTGTCAAATGGGGATTAAGACTGTGAGCCCCCCGTGGGACAACCTGATCACCTTGTACCCTCCCCAGTGCTTAGACCACCGCTCTGCACATAGTAAGCGCTAAATAAATGCCATCATCAGTAGTGCTTAGTACAGTGCTCTGCACACAGTAAGCACTCAATAAATACGACTGATTGATTGATTGATACCAGCAAGTTGGAAACAGTCCATGTCCCACATGGGGCTCAAGGTCTTGATCCCCATTTTACAGACAGAGTCACTGAGTCACAGAAAAGTTAAGTGACTTGTCCAAGGTCACACAGCAGACAAGTGGCAGAGTTCGCGAAGAGAACGTAAGTCCTTCTGACCCTTAGGCCTGTACTCTATCCACTAGGCCATGCTGCTTCTCAGTTCCTGGCTGGGGAAACAGCTCAGGTGAAGGGATGGAGGTGGTAGAGTCAAGGGTGAGGTATATTAGAATGGTAATTTAGGAGAGTGAGCTGGATAGGAAATGGGTGAAGACACTAGATTTGCATTCATTCATTCATTCAATCATATTTATTGAGCGCTTACTGTGTGCAGAGCACTGTACTAAGCGCTTGGGAAGTACAAATTGGCAACATATAGAGACGGTCCCTACCCAACAGTGGGCTCACAGTCTAGAAGACGGGAAAAGTTGGTGGAGAATGTTGAATTCCAGCTGGAAGAATGCTTGCTTGATGTGAGGGATGTGAAGAGAGAGTGGTGGGTTTTAATGTTGGCAAGGAATCAATCAGTGGTATTTATTGAGCACTAGGTACAGAGCAGTCAGTCAATCATATTTATTGGGCACTTACTCTGTGCAGAGCACCTTACTAAGCGCTTGGGAGAGTGCACTATAGCAATAGACACACACCCTGCCCACAGTCAAGAGGGGGAGACAGACATTAACATAAACTACAGATATGTACATAAGTGTTGTGGGGCTGGGAGGGGATACGAATAAAGGGAACAAGTCAGGGTGATGCAGAAGGGAGTGGGAGAACACTGTAGTAAGCGCCTAGAAAAGTACAATATAACAAGCTAGCAGAAATGTCCTCTGCTTATAATGAGCTTACAGTCTAGAGGGATGTGTCCAATGATGCTCCCAGAAGATGTAGCATTCAATCATACTTATTTGAGCACTTTCTGTGTGCAGAGCACTGTACTAAGCGCTTGGGAGAGTACAATACAATAAGCAGACACATTCCCTGCCCACAGTGAGTTTAGAGCCTAGAAGAAGGGGGAAGAAACTGCAGACATGGAGACCAGTGAAGGGGCTGATGCAAAAGCCTATCAATTGCAGGTATTTACTGAGCCCTTACGTGTGAAGAGCACTGTACTAAATGCTTGGGGGAGTACAATGCAACAGAGTTGGTAGACACATTCCCTGCCCACCAGGAGTTTACATGTAGAAAGGGAGACTGATATTGTAATAAATTATGGATATTCATTCATTCAATTGTATTTATTGTACATATGTACATAAATGTTATGAGCCTGAGAATGGGATGTGTATAGGGTAATAATAACAACAATTATAATTATGGTTTGTGTAAAGCTATGTGCCAAGCACTGTTCTAAGCACTGGGGTAGATACAAGGTAATCAGGTCAGGTACAGTCCCTGTCCCAAATGGGGCTCACATTCTTATCCCCATTTTACAGATGAGGTAACTGAGGCACAGAGAAGCGAAGTGATTTGCCCAAGGTCGCACAACGGACATTTGGCAGAGCCAGGTCCTTCTGTCTCCCAAACCTGTGCTTTATCCACTAAGCCACACGGCTTAGACTGTGAGCCCCTGTGGGACAGGGACTGTATTCAACCTGATTAGTTGAATATTTTTAGACTGTGAGCCCACTGTTGGGTAGAGACTGTCTCTATATGTTGCCAACTTGTACTTCCCAAGCGCTTAGTACAGTGCACTGCACCCAGTAAGCGTTCAATAAATATGATTGATGATGATGATGATGATGATTATCTTGTATCTACCCCAGCATTTAGTAGTGTTTGGCACATAGTAAGTGCTTAATAAAGACCATCAGTAATAAAGACAAATAAATAATTCTTCAAGCCTCTCACTTCCCTATGGCATCCCTGAGGGGACCTGAGAGCACCAAATAATAATAATAATAATGATGATGATGATGATGGCATTTATTAAGCTCTTACTATGTGCAAAGCACTGTTCTAAGCGCTGGGAAGGTTACAAGATGATCAGGTCATCCTATGGGGGGCTCACAGTCTTAATCCCCATTTTACAGATGAGGCAACTGAGGCACAGAGAAGTTAAGTCACTTGCCCAAAGTCACACAGCTGACAATTGGTGGAGCCGGGATTTGAACCCCTGACCTCTGACTCCAAAGCCCGTGCTCTTTCCACTGAGCCACACTGCTTCTCCAAATGGCCCCAGGATTTCCTAGCAGCCTTCTGCTTGTGCTCTGTTGGAAAAATATTTTATCATTTGCCTTGCCATCACTTGTAGGATATTCTTCAAACCTCTCTGCAACCTTCCTCGTTTCCTGTTTCTATCTAAGATATATCATTTTCTGAGCATTCTGTTCTCCTCACTTAAATAAACTTACCATTTTAAGAAGATGGCAATTTTGCTCTCTTTTGCTCCTGGAATTAGTCATGTTGGGATTGTTTGCTGCCCGTTTTGTTTTGTTTTTCAATTCTGCTGCACATATTTGACCTCATTCTCTACTGACAGATGGTGGTTTTGAACAGTGTCCAGGATTCTGGAAGATTATTTGGTTTGTGATCTATACATAATTTTTCCTCAGGACCACATTATATCCCAGTTCTCCTTTCTAAAGTGCACTATATTTTGCCATTTCTTTTTTTGACCTCTCCTCTCCACAAGAATTTTAAATTTAACTTTGTTGTGATGATAGATGGGATTTTTAAGAAAACTTTAAAGGTGGAGAGAATGGAGAACTCAGGTCCTTCTGAATCCCAGACCCATGCTCTAACCACTGCATCATGCTGCTTCCCAGAGAAGCGTTAAACAAATGAATACCACCATCTACGATGGGTAGAGCTGGGCATTTGTTAATGCTAAGCATTTGCATGCCTAGGGACAAATCATTCTGTTTCTCATGCTCTGACTCCGGGACATTGGTTTCTTAGTCTTAAGCCACACCAGCCGGCAAATAAACCTTGAGGAATCCCCTCTATGACAACTGCTTATCCTATCTGAATCTAAGGGATCACCACTGGACAGGGAGTCCTTCACCACTCCAACTGTCTCGTTATAAATTGAAACCTTTAAGTCTCCCCTTGTTCCTCTCCAGTTCCTTCTCCACCTGCCCCTTCAACTCTATGTGCCCCAGCAAGATTTCAAAAGGAAATCCCCCATCTCATCTCAAAATCTAGCCCCTCTCCCAAGCTTCTGATCCCATCTCTTCACATCTTATCAAAACAATTGCCCCCTCCCTTCTTCCCTCCCTGACCAACATCTTCAACTGCTCGTTTTCCAGTGGCTCCTTCCGCATTGCTTTCATCATCATCATCATCATCAATCGTATTTATTGAGCGCTTACTATGTGCAGAGCACTGTACTAAGCGCTTGGAAAGTACAAATTGGCAACACATAGAGACAGTCCCTACCCAACAGTGGGCTCACAGTCTAAAAGGGGGAGACAGAGAACAAAACCAAACATACTAACAAAATAAAATAAATAGAATAGATATGTACAAGTACAATAAATAGAGTAATAAATATGTACAAACATATATACATATATACAGGTGCTGTGGGGAAGGGAAGGAGGTAAGATGGGGGGATGGAGAGGGGGACGAGGGGGAGAGGAAGGAAGGGGCTCAGTCTGGGAAGGCCTCCTGGAGGAGGTGAGCTCTCAGTAGGGCCTTGAAGGGAGGAAGAGAGCTAGCTTGGTGGATGGGCAGAGGGAGGGCATTCCAGGCCCGGGGATGAAGTGGGCTGGGGGTCGATGGCGGGACAGGCGAGAACGAGGTACAGTGAGGAGATTAGCGGCGGAGGAGCGGAGGGTGTGGGCTGGGCTGGAGAAGGAGAGAAGGGAGGTGAGGTAGGAGGGGGCGAGGTGATGGACAGCCTTGAAGCCCAGGGTGAGGAGTTTCTGCCTGATGCGCAGATTGATTGGTAGCCACTGGAGATTTTTGAGGAGGGGAGTAATATGCCCAGAGCGTTTCTGGACAAAGATAATCCGGGCAGCAGCATGAGAGCTTGAATGAGCAGGGTAGCGGTATGGATGGAGAGTAAAGGGCGGATCTTGGCAATGCTTTCAAACATGCCAATGTATCCCCATCCTAAACAAAACTCTCCCCTGACTTCACAGACAGATTCCTCCGGTCATCATCCCATCTTCCTGTTATCATTCCTCTAGAAACATGTTGAGTGAGTTGTTTAAACCTGCTGCCTCCCAATTCTCTTCTTGATCCCTTCCAATCCAGCTTCCTCTCCCTTCAAACAGCCCTCTTTATGGTTACCAATGACCAAATCCAATCTTGCCATATCCTATTGACTCCACACCATCCCAATCCTCCTAGACCTCTCAGCTGCCTTTGCCAAGTGGATCGCCCCCCCTCTTAGAAGCATTATCTAACTTTGGCTTCACAAACTGCTCTCTCCTGGTCCTCCTCCTATTTCTCTGGCCACTCATTCACAGTTTCTTCCCTAGGCTCCTCCTCTGCCACCCACCTTCTAAGTATGGGGGTGCCTCAAGACTTCTGGATCCCTTTCAATTAACACTCCTTTGGAGAACTCATTCTCTCCCGTGGCTTTAATTACCATTTCTACATGAATGATTCACCAATCTACCTCTCCAGCCCTGACCTCTCTCTTTCTCTGCAGTCTCGCAACTCTTCCTGCCTTCAGGACATCCCGACTTAGATGTCCTGCTGGTACCTCAAACTAAACATGTCCAAATAAGAGCTATTCACCTTCCAAACCCAATCCTTGTCCTCCCATTGACTCTTTTATGGGTATGCAAAAGGGAGGTGCAATTTGTATAAGAGGAGTTCGATTGGATTACAGGTGTGCCTAGGTGCCCTATCTGAATCACCTCCGTGAAGCTGAAGGGGTTGGATTACAACCTGTTTATCAGTCACATCCCCCTATGATTGACATCTGCCCATCACTCTGATGCCAGCCTGGAGCCCTCCCATCGTTCCTATATATATATATATATATATATATATTGCAGAATATATATATTCTGCTCCAGACACACCATCCCTGGAGTCAGTCAGATGATAAATAAAAAATAAATTATGGTATTTCTTAAGTGCTTACTATGTGCCAGGCACTGCACTAAGCACTGGGGTGGTTACACCCAAATTGGGTCAGACACAGACCCTGACTCACATGGAGCTCACAGTCTCAATCCCCATTTTACAGATGAAATAACAGGCATAGAGAAGTGAAGTGATTTGCTCAAGGTCACACAGCAAACGGTGGAGCCAGGTTTAGAACCCATGACCTGACTCCCAAGCCTGTGTTTTATCCACTATGCCATGAAATCCACAGACATCTTAGGTCCCCTGCAGGAGAGACTGTGTGCCAGGGATTAGTATTTTGTTTTGTTTCAAATGGTATTTGTTAAGCATTTACTGTGGTCAAACACTTTTTTAAGCACTGGGGTAAGTACATGTTCATTACGTTGAACAGAGTTCCTGTCCCGCATGGGGTTTACAGTTTAAGTAGGAAGAACAGGTACTTAATCCTCAGTTTACAGTTAAAGAAACTGAGGCTCAGAGAAATGAAGTGACTTGCCCAAGGCCACATGGCAAGCAATCGGCAGAGCTGTGATTAGAACCCAGGTCACTTGACTCCCAGGGCCATGCTCTCTCCGCAATTAATAGTAATAATAATTGTATTTGTTAAACACTTACTATGTGCCAGGCACTGACGTAAGTGCTAAGATAATTACAAGATAACAGGGTTGGACACAGTCCCTTTCCCATACAGTGCTCACCGTCTTAATCCCCCTTTTACAGAGGAGGACGCTGAGGCACAGAGAAGTGAAGTGACTTGACCAAGGTCACACAGCAGACAGGTGACAAATTTGGACTCAGATCCTCTGACTCTTGGGCCCATGCTCTTTCCACTAGGCCACGCTGCTTCTCGGCTTCTCCTTTCCAAAGGGTGGGGAGAGGGCATTTCCCCCAGCTGTGCAGGGAGCAAAATGGGATGTTTTGCTCCTAGATTTGGGGAGGGGGCTTGGGGTGAGTGGGACGGGGAGAGAGAGAGAGATCACTTACCCCTCTCAGGGCTTTGTCCAGGGCCACCCCAGAGAAGACCCTTGGTGGTCTCTGCCCCCGCTGAGGGACTTGGGCCATCCCCAAGGCTCTCCTCCCCATGGATCCTCCACAGCCCCTGATGTGAACTGGACTTGAGGTGAATTGGACAGTTCTTATATTCTAAATATATTATTATACTCTCCCAAGCACTTAGTACAATGCCCTGCACATAGTAAACACTCAAATACCATTCATGATGAATTATGCTGTTCGTCCATTTTCAATTTAGGAATAGGAAGCTGCTCTCCTTTTGATCTCTCTGAAGCAAGAGTCAGTCGATCATCAGTGTTTTCTTTTTTATGGAGTTCCCACTGTGTGCTGAGCATTGTCCCGAGCACTAACGAGGATAGCTTCAAATCGCATCATCCCACTTAATCAGTACGAATTAAAGTAGCCCCTTTATAGTTATTTTTCAGATCTGTTCACTCTCTTGCCTGAACTTGATTTCCATTTCAAGCCAACTTTGGCTTCTACAAATGGAGTTGTTCCTACGCTGTGAGAAAATGGGAGAAAAATCCATTAGAACGCTTTCATTTTAACAGAAATAGATGTCTTTGATGAACCTTACTTTAATGATAACTATTCAGTCAGTCACTGTGTAGCCATGAGCAAGTCACGACTGCTTTGTGCCTTATCTGTTTCTATGGAATGAGGAGAGTGATATCAGCCTTTGAATATGCTTTGTTTGGTTTCTCAGAATTAGATTCCTATTTAATCCTTCAAAAAAAATAAATCATGAATCACATCAATACAGGGGTTAAGCTTCAATGTTATCACTTAAGGAATAGGTTGAGAAATCTTTATATTATGAACATACTTGTCATCTCATTCCTCTTGACAACTAAGGAAAAAAGAAGGGAGGAATTCAAACTTTTCTATCATCATCATATTCATTTAATACTTACTCGCACAACAGGATACCACTTTCTAGAGATGCTCGAAAATCCCGGGTTCCAAAATTCTTCTCAGTAACTGCCTGGAAGAAGGATTTCAGTGTTAATGTTGTTGTTCCTGCCTTTTCCCGTTCCACTTTCCCCTCTAACCCTGTACCATCCAATTAACTGAATTAACAGGTCTGAATTAACAGGTCCCCCTAATAGTTTAGATTGCTGTGACTTTCTGGTAAGTCATCAAAAGAATAATATGGAAATCTAAGTCTAAAAAATGTAAGACTAAATACACCAGTGGTTTATTGAGCAACTAATAGACTTTTGGACTGTGAACCCCATTTGGGACAGGCACTGTGTCTGACTTGTATCTAACCCAGCACTTAGAACAGTACTCGACACATATTAAGCACTTGAAAACCATAAGAAAATGGTAATATATACTCATACAAGCACACATACAACCATACAGAAACATATATATGTATATCTAGAAATACATATATATGTATGGAGAGAGAGGGAGAGAGAGAGAAATTTACCAATGGGTGCTGATTCATATAAATTAATCAGTGATATTTACAGGATGCAGAACACCATCCTAATCACTCGGGAGAATAATAGTAATTATAACAACAGTAATGGTGCTTGGAATAATAATAATAGCAATAGTTACGGTGCCTGTTAAGCATTTACTACATGTATGCACTGTACTAAGTGCTGGGGTAGAAACAAGATCTAATTAGGGTGGACACAGTCCCTGCTTCATATAGACTCACAGTCTAAGTAGGAGGGAGTAGGATTGAATCCTCATTTTACAGAGGAGTATGGCTTAGTGGAAAGAGCACGGGTTTGGGAGTCAGAGGTCGTGGGTTCTAATCCCTGCTCCGCCTCTCATCAGCTGTGTGATTAGGGGCAAATCACTTAACTTCTCTGTGCCTCAGTTACCTCATTTGTAAAATGGGGATTAAAACTGTGAGCCCCACGTGGGACAACCTGATTACCCTTTATCTTCCCCAGTGCTTAGTTAGCGCTTAACAAATACCATCGTTATTATTATGAGGAAGCTGAAGCCCAAGGAGTTAAATGACTTGCCCAAAGTCACACAGCAAAGTAACAGAGTTAGGATTAGAATCTAGATCCCTTTCCAGGTCCATGCTCTTTTTACTAGGCCATGTTGCTTCTTGATTACAATACAAAGGAGCAGGCATATACAGTCTTGCCCACAAGGAAGGCAAACATTAAAATGAATTAAGGTGGATATGTGCATGAGTGTCATGGAGCTGAGGAAGTGGAGAATACCATAGTGCTTAAGGGAAACTGGTCTGGAAAATCAGTAAGGCATATCCTACCAAGAGTGGGATACTCCACTTCTCGACCACTAAACAAAATTCCTGTGCAAGAAGACGGCTCAAGATCACAGGATTTGAGTCACTGATCAGGCAGACGTGGATGCCTGGGGAGCCCTTTATGCCTCCCATACCCACTGGCCTCACAAGATGTTTCAGAAGTTTAACTCACTCCTCAAAACCAGTGTCCCCTCACCGATCTCTTGCCCCTGAAGACCTGGCCATGTACTTTGAGGAAATTGAAACCATCAGACATGATCTCTATAAAATCTCCCCTGCCCTTCTCCAATTCCTCACTCCCTCCTGTCTCTCCTCAACTATCCCATCTTTCCCAGCAGTATCTCAAAAAATCTTCTCCCTCCTCTCAAAATCCACCCCCTCCAACTGTGCCTCCAATCTCTTCCCTTCACGCCTTATCAAAACGCTTGCTCCTTCTCTTCTTCCCTCCCTGACCACCATCTTCAACTATTCACTCTCCAGTGTTTTTTCCCCACTGCCTTCCAACATGCTCATGTCTCCCCCATCCTAAACAAAAAACCCTCCCTGGAATCAACTGCTCCCTCTACTTAGCACCCTCCTACCATTCTTCTCCAAACTCCTTGAGCAAGTTGTCTACACCCATGACCTCCAGTTCCTATCCTCCAAGTCTCTCCTTGATTGCCTCCAATCTGTATTCCACCTCCCTCACTCCACCAAAACTGCCCTCTCAAAGGTCACCATTGATATCCTTCTTGTCAGACCCAATGGCCTCTATTCCACCCTAATCCTCCTCAACCTCTTAGCTGCTTTCAACACTGTTGACCACCTCCTTCTCATGGAAACGTTATCCATCCTTGATGTCACTGACACGGTCTTCTCCTTGTTTTCCTATCTCTCTGATATCTCTCCTCTGCAATCTCATATTTCCTCCTGCCTTCAGGACATCTCTACTTGGATGTGCCACAGATGCCTCAAACTTAATATGTCCAAAACAGAACTCATCTTCCCACCCAAACCCTGTCCTTCCTCTGACTTTCCCATCACAGCAGACGGCACCACCATCCTCCCTGTTTCACAAGCCCAAAACCTTGGCATTATCCTCAATTCATCTTTCTCATTCAAACCACATATTTAATCTTTCACCAAGTCCTGTCATTTCAACCTTCACAACAATGCTTAAAATCCACCCTTTCCGCTCCATCCAAACTGCTATAATGTTACCCCAAGCACTTATTCTGTCTTTCCTTTATTACCGCATTAGCCTCCTTGTTGGACTTCCTGCCTCCTGTCTTTCCCTACTTCAGTCCATATTTGACTCTGCTGCTCGGATCACTCTCCAAAACCATTCAGCTCATGTTTCCCCACTCCTCAAGAACCTCCAGTGGTTGACCATCCTCTTCCACATCAAACAGAAACACTTTACCATAGTCTTTAAAGTACTCTATCCCTCTTCATATGCACAGATGATCACTCTCCCCACCTTTCATATACAACAGATGATCACTCTCCCCACCTTCAAAGCCTTATTAAAATCATATCTCCAAGAGGTTTAGCCCAAATAAGCCCTCACTTCCTCTTCTACCACTCCCATCTTTGTCACCCTTGGATCCTTTATTCATCCCTCCCTCAGCCCCACAACACCTTTGTACATATCCATAATTTATATTGATTTGCATTGATACGCATGGCATAGATATTCCTCTCGAGACTATAAGCTCATTGCTATATTGTACTCTCACAATAATAATAATAATAATAACGGCATTTGTTAAGTGCTTATTATATGCAAAGCACTGTTCTAAGCGCTGAGGAGGATACAAAGTGATTGGGTTGTCCCACGTGGGGCTCACAGTCCAAGCCTGTGCTATTTCCACTGAGTCACACTGCTTCTCTAAGTGCTTAGTACTTCATGCCTCAGTTACCCCATCTGTAAAAGGGGGACTAAGATATGTTGCCAAATTGTACTTCCCAAGCACTTAGTACAGTGCTCTGCACACAGTAAGCGCTCAATAAATATGACTGATTGATTGATAAGATTGTGAGTCCCATAGAAATAGCATGGCATAATAGATAGAGGACAGGCCTGGGATTCAGAAGGTCATGGGTTCTAAACCCGGTTCCACCACTTGTCTGCTGTGTGACCTTGGGCAAGTCACTTAACTTCTCTGTGCCTCAGTTACCTCATCTGTAAAATGAGGATCGAGACTGTGAGCCCCATGTGGGACAGGAACTGTGTCCAACCCGTTTTGCTTGTATCCATCCCACACCTAGAACAGTGCCTGGCATATAGAAAGCGCTTAATACCATAATTGTGATATGGACTGTCTCCAACCTGATTAGCTTGTATCATCAATCATATTTATTGAGCGCTTACTGTGTGCAGAGCACTGTACTAAGCGCTTGGGAAGTACAAGTTGGCAACACATAGAGACAGTCCCTACCCAACAGAGGGCTCACAGTCTAAAAGGGGGAGACAGAGAACAAAACCAAACATACTAACAAAATAAAATAAATAGAATAGATATGTATCCACCCCAACAGTTAGTAAAGGGCCTGGTACATAGCGTTTAACAAATGTGTGTTAGAGAAGCAGTGTGGCTCAGAGGAAAGAGACCCGGGCTCTGGAGTCAGAGGTCGTGGGTTCAAATCCCAGCTCTGCCAATTGTCAGCTGTGTGACTTTGGACAAGTCACTTAACTTCTCTGGGCCTCAGTTACCTCATCTGTAAAATGGGGATTAAGACTGTGAGCCCCCCATGGGACAACCTGATCACCTTGTAACCTCCCCAGCACTTAAAACAGTGCTCTGCAAATAGTAAGCGCTTAATAAATGCCATCATTATTATTATTAAATGCCATTAAATTTTTAAAAATTAATAAAACTGATGCCATTATAAAAAAGCAATCATCTCCAAATCGGTCAATTATATTTACTGAGCACTTACTATAAGCAGAGCACTGAACTAAGCACTTGAGAGAGTACAATACCCAGAATTAACAGGCACTCCCTACCCATAGCAATGCAGGTCAGTTCCACTCCCAGGGACAGGTGCTGGGTATCGGTGCAGGTATTAACTATCAGTTTGAACATTTATACACAGCAGCTCACTTTTTTTAAAATACAGAGTCTGTTGCTACCGGAAAGTCGGGCACTAAGCAATTTTCCTGACCTGATTCCTGTAGAGTAAAATAGTTTTGAGGAGTAGTGCTGATGCACAACATTTTACACTGCAATTTAACTGGCAACAAAAACAAAAAGGGAGTTCACCACAAAGCAGAAAATCTTCATGGGTGGTACAGAACTGTGAATGGCACATTGCAATCCCTTAAAATCCCATGCCAAATCGTTTTGCCGAGAAGCAGCGTGGCTCAGTGGAAAGAGCACGGGCTTTGGAGTCAGAGGTCATGGGTTCAAATCCCGGCTCCGCCAATTGTCAGCTGTGTGACTTTGGGCAAGTCACTTAACTTCTCTGTGCCTCATTTACCCCATCTGTAAAATGGGGATTAAGACTGTGAGCCCCACGTGGGACAACCTGATCACCTTGTATCCCCCCAGCGCTTTGAACAGTGTTTTGCACATAGTAAGCGCTTAACATATAATAATCATTATTATTATTATTATAAACCAAAGGGCAGAAGAATCATCATTCTTCCTGAATTTCCCCTAGGTGTGACACCAATTTTCTCAGAGGAGCTACTTGTTGAAGAGCCTTAAACACAAAGAGCATGTGCTCTGGCCACTTATTGAGCAGCTATGATTGAAAGGAAAAGAGATCAGAAACATGAGAGGCAGGATGGCCTAATGGCAAAGTGAGTCTGGGAGGCAGGAGTCCTAATCCTGGCTCTGCCCCTTGCCTGCTGTGTGACCTTGGACAAGTCACTTAACTTCGCTATGCCTCTGCTTCCTCATCTGCAAACTGGAGATTCCATACCTGCTCTCCCTTTTAATAATGATACTTCTTAAGCGCTTACTATATGCCAAGCACTGTTCTAAGCACTGACGTAGATACAAGTTAATCAAGTTGGACACAGTCCCTGTCCCACACATGGGACTCACAGTCTTAGAGGAAGAAGGATTTAATCCCCATTTTACAGATGGGGTAACTGAGGTACAGAGAAGTGACTTGCCCCAGTGGACATATAGTGGACATATGGCAGATCAGGGATTAGAACCCACGTCTTCTGAATCCCAGGCCCACCCATGTCCTTTCCACTAGGCTATGCTGCTTCTGTGTGAGTCCCATTTAAAACAGATTATGTCCTGATTATCTAGCATCTACCTCAGCACTTTATATTCATTCATTCAATCGTATTATTGAGTGCTTACTGGGTGCAGAGCACTGTACTAAGTGCTCAGGAGAGTACAATACCTGGAGAAGCAGCGTGGCTCAGTGGAAAGAGCCCAGGCTTTGGAGTCAGAGGTCATGGGTTCAAGTCCTGGCTCCCTCACTTGTCAGCTTTGTGACTTTGGGCAAGTCACTTCACTTCCCTGGGCCTCAGTTACCTCATCTGTAAATGGGGATGAAGACTGTGAGCCCCCCATGGGGCAACCTGATCACCTTGTAACCTCCCCAGTGCTTAGAACAGTGCTTTAGGGATCGTCTCTATAGGTTGCAGACTTGTACTGTACTTGCACTCTTCCTCCCTTCAAGCCACTACTGAGAGCTCACCTCCTCCAGGAGGCCTTCCCAGACTGAGCCCCTTCCTTCCTCTCCCCTTCGTCCTCCTCTCCATCCGCCCCATCTTATCTCCTTCCCTTCCCCACAGCACCTGTATATATGTATATATGTTTGTACATATTTATTACTCTATTTATTTATTTTACTTGTACATATCTATTCTATTTCATTTTGTTAGTATGTTTGGTTTTGCTCTCTGTCTCCCCCTTTTAGACTGTGAGCCCACTGTTGGATAGGGATTGTCTCTATATGTTGCCAACTTGTACTTCCCAAGCGCTTAGTACGGTGCTCTGCACACAGCAAGCACTCAATAAATACGACTGATTGATTGATTGTACTTCCCAAGTGCTTAGCACAGTGCTCTGCACACAGTAAGTGCTCAATAAATCATCATCATCAATCGTATTTATTGAGCCCTTACTATGTGCAGAGCACTGTACTAAGCGCTTGGGAAGTACAAATTGGCAACATATAGAGACAATCCCTATAAATACAATTGAATGAATGAATGAAATGCTTTGCACATAGTAAGTGCTTAATAAATGCTATTAAAAAAAATACAACAATAAACAGACATTCCTTGCCCACAACGAGCTCACAGTCTAATATAGTGGCACACAATGAGTACTTAAATACCACAGTTATACCACAGTTATTAATTATTATGTGAGAAAGAGTTCCTATATCACAGGCAGGAAGTGGCCAGAACCAGGGCTAAGGCTATGTCCAGGGCTGGAAGGAGTTGTGTGGGATGAAGGGGTTGAGCAGGGGTTTATGCCAAGCTAGCCATTGGCCTGACTGAGGAAGCCAAAACTGTGTGGACGCTCTCTCAGCCCCAGATTGGGGCTGCCACCCCTCGACCTGGGCCAGAGTGGAATGCCCTCTCTCTGCCCATCCGCCAAGCTAGCTCTCTTCCTCCCTTCAAGGCCCTACTGAGAGCTCACCTCCTCCAGGAGGCCTTCCCAGACTGAGCCCCTTCCTTCCTCTCCCCCTCGTCCCCCTCTCCATCCCCCTCATCTTACCTCCTTCCCTTCCCCACAGCACCTGTATATATGTATATATGTTTGTACATATTTATTACTCTATTTTACTTGTACATATCTATTCTATTTATTTTATTTTGTTAGTATGTTTGGTTTTGTTCTCTGTCTCCCCCTTTTAGACTGTAAGCCCACTGTTGGGTAGGGACTGTCTCTCTATGTTGCCAAGTTGTACTTCCCAAGCGCTTAGTACAGTGCTCTGCACACAGTAAGCGCTCAATACGATTGATTGATTGATTGGTTGGTTGGTTTCTGGGGGCAACAGGAGTGGCATGGAGCTTCTTCGAACCCCAGTGAAATTCTGGGGAGTTGCTTGGCCACCTCACTGCCAACCACTCCACGCAAGAACCCCTCGGTCCCATCAGACAGAAACTGCTGCTGCACATTCATTCATTCATTCATTCAATCGTATTTATTGAGCGCTTACTCTGTGCAGAGCACTGTACTAAACACTTGGGAAGTACAAGTGCACAAGAGGTCCCATCCTAGAGGCTGGAGGAGAAGCTCGTTATGGGCAGCGTATGTGTTTGTAACTGTTACACTGTACACCCTCAAGTACCTAGTATAGTGCTCTGCACACAATAAACACTCAATAAATACCACTGACTGACCTGCATCCTTCTCCCCAACCATCCCGCCAACTCTGGACTCCAGTCTCGGCTGCCCTGCTCCCCTAGGCTCAGGAGTCAACTGCCCCTAAAAGGAACCTCAAAAATAGGCTGGAGCTGTTTCTAGGCGTGGGGCCATTGTGATACTGAGGTGAGAGCCAGAAAGCAGATAATCCACACATCTAAATTCTCAAATATCCACAATTCTTGATCCAGTGGAAAGGTGCAAGATTAAATCTGTAAAATTGGCCATCTAGCACTGCTTGGGTATAATACTGTATCTGTATTTACAAATACAAAGATAGTACTTCAGAGTCTATATGGTGCATGACAAACACTCTTTTTATCTATAATAATAATAATTTTGGTATTTGCTAAGTGCTTCCTATGTGCCAAGCACTGTTCAAAGCATTGGGATAGATACAAGGTAATCAGGTTGTCCCACATGAGGCTCACAGTCTTCCTCCCCATTTTCCAGATGAGGCAACCGAGGCACAGAGAAGTGAAGTGGTTTCCCCAAGGTCACACAGTAGACAAGTGGCAGAGCTGGGATTAGAACCCACATAATAATAATAATAATGACATTTATTAAGCACTTACTATGTGCAAAGCACTGTACTAAGCGCTGGGGAGATTACAAGGAGATCAGGTTGTCCCACGGGGGGCTCACAGTCTTAATCCCCATTTTACAGATGAGGGAACTGAGGCCCAGAGAAGTGAAGTGACCTGCCCAAAGTCACACAGCTGACAATTGGCAGAGGCGGGATTCGAACCCATGACCCCTGACTCCAAAGCCCGGGCTCTTTCCACTGAGCCACGCTGCTTCTCACATCATCTGACCTCCAAGCCTGTGCTCTGCCACTAAGCCACGCTGCTTCATCTATTGATCTAACCCATATCTGACCTACCTAAAATCTATGAATATCTCAAATTGGCATGAGATGAATCCCAACTGTGGGCTTTTGGTTATGTTTATATAAATTTTATTAATTACAAGAATTAGGTGAGGAAGAGTGGAGGGCCAAAACTAATTATTAGTTGTAGTAGTAATAATAATAATAATGGCATTTGTTAAGGGCTTACTAAGTGCCAAGCATCATACTAAGCACTGGGGTAGATACAAGATAATTAGATCGGACCCAGTTTCTACCTCAAATGGAGCTCAGAGCTTAAATAATACGGTATTTCACCCACCTTTAACAGATGTTTAACCCCTTTAAACAGACAAACTAGCTCAAGGTCACCCAGCAGCCAAAATAATAATAATGATGATGATGGTATTTGTTAAGCACTTACTATGTGCAAAGTACTGTTCTAAGCGCTGGGGAGATTACAAGGTGATCAGGTTGTCCCACGGGAGGCTCACAGTTATTTAATCCCCATTTTACAGATGAGGGAACTGAGGCCCAGAGAAGTGAAGTGACTTGCCCAAAGTCACCCAGCTGATAGTCGCCAGAGCCGGGATTTGAACCCATGACCTCTGACTCCAAAGCCTGGGCTCTTTCCACTGAGCCACGCAAAATGTCAGAACCAGGATTAGAACCCAGGACCTCTGACTCCCAGGCCCACGCTTTTTCCACCAGACCATGCTGCTTCTCTAAAAATTAAAAATTTTAATATAAATTTCAAAATAAATTTCAAAATAAAAATTATTCTGAGTTAGAAAATGCATTCCATTATGCCCAAGGTAGCATTTAACTTCCTTTAATGTAAATGAACAGTTTTAAAAAAGTATATTTCAAAAAGGGAAGCAGTTTAGACTCTTCTCCATCTTCCCCCCTTTTAAATGGACTACTATACATTTCAGGAACTACTCTCAAATAATAATAATAATAATAATGATAATGGCATTTATTAAGCACTTACTATGTGCAAAGCACTGTTCTAAGCGCTGGGGAGGTTACAAGGTGATCAGGTTGTCCCCCGTGGGGCTCACAGTCTTCATCCCCATTTTACAAGTGAGGTAACTGAGGCACGGAGAAGTGAAGTGACTTGCCCAAAGTCATACAGCTGACAAGTGGCGGAGCCGGGATTTGAACCCATGACCTCTGACTCCATAAGCCTGTGCTCTTTCCACTGAGCCACGCTGCTTCTCGTGGAAGCAGTCAAATCAGTCAAATACTATTGACTGATTCAGTTTACTCTTCCAATTTCCTAGTCCTCACCATTAGGTGGTGAGAGTGAAAGCTCAATTATTCCTGCCTGCCAACCTCTGGTGAAAAGCAATTTTAAAAGTAATTGTGTAATAACACATGGTTGTGTCTGTGGGGAAAGTATACCGAAGGAAGAGGTGACCTCCCAGGTTTCTCTCCGCTTGCTCTGCTCAGCAGGAGTCATAATAATAATGGCATTTGTTAAGCGCTTACTACGTGCAAAGCACTGTGCTAAGCGCTGGGGAGGATATAAGGTGATCAGGTTGTCCCACGTGGGGCTCACCATCTTAATCCCCATTTTACAGATGAGGTAACTGAGGCTCAGAGAAGTTAAGTGACTAGCCCGAGGTTACACAGCAGATGTGGTGGTGTCGGGATTTGAACCCATGACCTCTGACTCCAAAGCCCGGGCTCTTTCCACTGAGCCACGCTGCTTCTGCTTCTGAGACATGAGTCATGTCTGCCACCCCTGCAGATGGCAAGGAGGAGTGAGAAGGGTCAGGAAGGGGAAGTGAAGCTAGGGGAGGTGAGGGGTTTGGGGTGGGATGAAGGAGGTCAAAAGAGGAGGACCACCAACTACCTCTTCAGAGCAGAGGGAGGGAGCAAGGGGTGGGCAAGGACGGGCACCTAATTGGCCCTGAAGGGATCAAAAGCATGGTGGTAACCTCCGCCTTCCCTCTTGCCACAGCAGGTCCCTGTTTCCAGCACGCTCTGGGCTCCCCGGGCCACGGTTCATTCATTCATTCAATCGGATTTATCATCATCAATCGTATTTATTGAGCGCTTACTGTGTGCAGAGCACTGTACTAAGCGCTTGGGAAGTACAAGTTGGCAACATACAAAGACGGTCCCTACCCAACAACGGGCTCACAGTCTAGAAGGGGGAGACCGACAACGAAACATGTGGACAGGTGTCAAGTCATCAGAATAAATAGAAGTAAAGCTAGATGCACATGATTAACAAAATAAATAGAAGAGTATTTGAAAGCTGCTCCTCCGTCCCCGCTGAGATTTTGAGCCTATTGTATGAATCTGAGTTGTGTTTTAACGTTTCATCCCTGATGTGTCTGTTTCCAAGCCCTTCTCCTCATTTAAAAGCTCTTAGACTATGTGCCCCTTGAAAGATTGGGACTGGATCTAATTTTCACCTGTGCACTCTTTCTCCCAAAACTTAGTACAGTGTTCTGCAGTAGGGGACCTCAACTAAATATTTTACCCACTAGCCTTTTGTAGTTAAAGCAAGATAGTTGGGGAAAGATTGCAACTTGTCTCTATATGTTGCCAACTTATACTTCCCAAGCGCTTAGTACAGTGCTCTGCACACAGTAAGCGCTCGATAAATACGATTGAATGAATGCTTTTCCCCCTTCTAGACTGTGAGCCCGCTGTTGGGTACGGACCGTCTCTATGTGTTGCCAACTTGTACTTCCCAGGCGCTTAGTACAGGGCTCTGCACACAGTAAGTGCTCAATAAATAAATATGATTGAATGAATGCATGTACTAAGCAATTAATAAATGCCATGACTACTACTAGGAGCTTCAGGGTCTCCCGGTGGCCAGACCGCTGAGGAGCTCGCTGCCACAACACAGAGAACCAGAAGCCTGGTATTATTGAACTTCTCTATTATCAGGGAGGCTGTGGCAATTGTAATAATAATAATGGCATTTTTTGAGTTCTTACTATGTGTCAAGGGCTGTTCTAAGTGCTTACTGTGTGTCAAACACTGTTCTAAGCATTTATTACGTGTCAAGCACCTCGGTAGCTGCAAGTTAATAAGGCTGGACACGGCCCCTGTCCCACTTGGGGCTCACAGTCTGAATCCCCATTTTACTGATGAGGTAACTGAGGCCCAGAGAAGTGAAGCGACTTGCCCAAGTCACAAAGCAGAGGAGTGACAGAGCTGGGATTAGAACCCAGGACCTTCTGACTTCCAAGCCCATGTTCTGTCCATTAGGCCTCACTGCTTTTAATACCATCTGTTGTCTGAAAGGCTAAAGGACTTGAAGACTTCCCCTTCCCACGTATTCTTCACAAATTCAATTTCACCTCATAGTTTTGAATTGTTGTCTTTGTTATTGATTGATGCTTCGGTTCTTCATATCTTTCCCACTTGGAATGTAAATCTCATAGGGGGCCAGCAACATCTCTGATCTTATTATCCCGTATTTACCCCAGCACTTGGGACAGTACTCAGCTCTTAACAAAAATTATAAATAACATCCTTTAATCGAGGGGGGAAACTTGGCTGTGATAGCGTGGAAATTAGTTCCACAAAGGAGTCCCTTCTGTGAAGAGAAAACTGTGCCTGGCACTGCAAACAGAAAACACAATATCACAGCAAAGGAGTAGGTGGGGAGTGGGGGGAGAGAGGGAGGGAAAGAGGGAGGGAGAGAGAGACAGAGGGAGAGACAGAGGGAGAGAAATCATCATCATCATCATCAATCGTATGTATTGAGCGCTTACTATGTGCAGAGCACTGTACTAAGCGCTTGGGAAGTACAAATTGGCAACATATAGAGACAGTCCCTACCCAACAGTGGGCTCACAGTCTAAAAGGGGGAGACAGAGAACAAAACCAAACATACTAACAAAATAAAATAAATAGAATAGATATGTACAAATAAAATAAATAGAGTAATAAATATGTACAAATATATATACAGGTGAAATAGGGAGAAAGAGAGCCTATACATGGGGTGCGGGATGTAAGCAGCCCTTTCAGTCACACACTGGCCCTTTCACATACACACACCCCCAAATTTCTGTCCATGAGGTAACGGAGGCATACGACGACTGCCTTGAGGTCACCGTAGGCAATATCAGAATTAGAAACTGTTTGTCACTGATATAAAGGATTTTCTACTAGACTCCTAAGATTCAGTGAGGTGTGGAAGGTACGTTTCCAAGATAATAGGAAGAGGTCAAATGGATCACTGCCTGCCCTTGGCCAAGGGAGAAATCAAGAGATCCAGATAAGAGGAAAAATCTTAAGAGATCTGTAAAGTGAAGGCAGGGTGTGGATGTGCTTTCGCAAAGCAGTGTGCCTTATTTACTTTTACCTGGGCTCGGGAAACTAGGTGGCACAGGGTTTCAGTGTTTGCTCATTTGTATGAATCACTCATTTCACAAATGTATCACACCTTTAAATAACTTGATAATGAGTTAGGTTTCAACACATGCAATACTCTATGACTCATTACATTTTTATTTTCGGTCTTAATCCTCCTCTTTGTGGGCTAATGCTTATTTTTTTAACCTCTCTCCAAAATGGCCACATTTATTTTTAGCGGTTTTTAACCATTCTTTTGTAAAGACTTTCTTGGCCTTTGGTTTCTAATTAACATTAAACTCCAAAGCACTTTGGCAAATGATGGGGGGGGGGGGGGTGTATCCAAATATATTGTCAGTTTACACAGGGCACACATATAAGGACATCATTCTACGATAACACTACTGAGGCAAAGCTTATTTATGGGGTAAAAAGGTAATCCATACTATTTATTGCCCCTCTCAGGATCACTCCTGGAGAGTTTCTAGTACTCCTCCAGTCTCAGCTATTGGAGGGAGGAGAGTCAAGCAGAGGCCTACCCATTCCATTCCTGGCTTGGGAAGTGGCTGGCGAGTGGAAGGCCATCTGCAAAGAGTCAAAACTCCCATGTGCTGGGCAGCAACGTCATGGGAGAGAGTCAAGGGCTGAGTCTCAAGTTTCCTGCACGGAAGAAGGCTGTGGTAAACCACTTCCATATTTCTACCAAGAAAAAACTCTATCATCATCATCAATCGTATTTATTGAGCGCTTACTGTGTGCAGAGCACTGTACTAAGCGCTTGGGAAGTACAAATTGGCAACATATAGAGACAGTCCCTACCCAACAGTGGGCTCACAGTCTAAAAGGGGGAGCATGGAGTATGGATCCACTACCAGAACGATTGCAGGTGGAAGTGGGACATTCTGGGAGAGATGTGTCCGTGGAGTCGCTATGGGTCGGAAATGACTCGATAGCATAAGACAAATATTTACCGCATACTTACTGCGTGCAGAGCATTGTACTAAGTGTTACAATAGAGGTCGTCAATATCAATCAATCAATTGTATTTATTTAGCGCTTACTGTGTACAGAGCACTGTACTAAGCGCTTGGGAAGTACAAGTCAGCAACACATAGAGAAAGTCCCTACCCAACAGCGGGCTCACAGTCTAGAAGGGGGAGACAAGAGAACAAAACCAAACATACTAACAAAATAAAATAAATAGAATAGATATGTACAAGATAAATAAATAGAGTAATAAATATGTACAAACATATATACATATACACAGGTGCTGTGGTGAAGGGAAGGAGGTAAGATGAGGGGATGGAGAGGGGGACGAGGGGGAGAGGAAGGAAGGGGTATGATCCCTACCCTCAAGGAGAATACATTCCATGGTAGCCAATGTCCCCCATTCACCATCCCCATTTTTGGCTTTTGCTGTCTCCCAGTTGGAGCTTTGCATGGGTTGGAAATAATAATAGTAATAGTAGTAACTGCGGCATTGTTAAGCACTTACTATATGCCATTCATTCATTCATTCATTCAATCGTATTTATACCAGGCATTATACTAAGCTCTGGAGTGGATACAAGCAAATCAGGTTGAACACAGTCCCTCATGGGGCTCTCCGCCCTAATCCCCATTTCACAACTGAGGTAGCTGAGACCCAGAGAGGTGAAGTGACTTGCCCAAGGTCACAACAGAAGACAGGGGGCAGAGCCGGTATTAGAACCCAGGTCAGTCAATCAATCGTATTTATTGAGCGCTTACTGTGTGCAGAGCACTGTACTCAGTGCTTGGGAAGTACAAGTTGGCAACACATAGAGACGGTCCCTACCCAACAGCGGGCTCACAGTCTAAAAGGGGGAGACAGAGAACAAAACCAAACATACTAACAAAATAAAATAAATAGAATAGATATGTACAAGTAAGATAAATGGAGTAATAAATATGTACAAACATATACATATACACGGGTGCTGTGGGGAACGGAAGGAGGTAAGATGGGGGGGTTGGAGAGGGGGATGAGGGGGAGAGGAAGGAAAGGGTATGATCCCTACCCTCAAGGAGAATACATTCCATGGTAGCCACTGTCCCCCATTCACCATCCCCATTTTTGGCTTTTGCTGTCTCCCAGTTGGAGCTTTGCATGGGTTGGAAATAATAATAATAATAGTAGTAACTGTGGCACTGTTAAGCACTTACTATATGCCATTCATTCATTCATTCAATCGTATTTACGCCAGGCATTATACTAAGCACTGGAGTGGATACAAGCAAATCAGGTTGAACACAGTCCCTCATGGGGCTCTCCGCCCTAATCCCCATTTCACAACTGAGGTAGCTGAGACCCAGGGGAGTGAAGTGACTTGCCCAAGGTCACAACAGAAGACAGGGGGCAGAGCCGGTATTAGAACCCGGGTCCTTCTGACTCTCAGGCCTGTGCTCTATTCATTTGCTACACAAATCTGGACACCCCTCGGCCTCAATCATGGTTCGTAGATCATCCTGACCTACTTGTTAGCTCCCCCCAAAATAGACAAATTCAGACCCAACTGGAGGTGGCCCAAACCTCACTAGATAATGATGACGATGGTATCTGTTAAGTGCTTTCTGTGTGCCAAGCACTGTTCTAAGCACTGG
This sequence comes from Tachyglossus aculeatus, assembly GCF_015852505.1. NCBI lineage: Eukaryota > Metazoa > Chordata > Mammalia > Monotremata > Tachyglossidae > Tachyglossus > Tachyglossus aculeatus. The sequence continues at coordinate 128,420,079 of NC_052067.1, read as the reverse complement.
AATGAAAAGCAGCGTGAACTAGTGGAAAGGCCACTAGTCTGGGTGTCAGAGGACATGGGTTCTAATCCCGGCTCCGCCACTTGTCTGCTCTGTGATCCTGGACAGGTCACTTCACTTCTCTGGGCCTCGGTTTCCTCATCTGTAAAAGGGGGATTGAGACTGTGAGCCCCAGGTGGGACAGGGACTGTATCCAAGCTGATTATCTTGCATCTACTCCAGTGCTTAGCACAGTGTCTGAAACCAAGTGCCTAAATAGCGTGGCTCAGTGGAAAGAGCACGGGCTTTGGAGTCAGAGTTCATGGGTTCAAATCCCGGCTCCGCCAATTGTCAGCTGCGTGACTTTGGGCAATTCACGCAACTTCTCTGGGCCTCAGTTCTCTCATCTGTAAAATGGGGATTAAGACTGTGAGCCCCCCATGGGACAACCTGATCACCTTGTAAACTCCCCAGCGCTTAGAACAGTGCTTTGCACATAGTAAGCGCTTAATAAATGCCATCATTATTATTATTATTAATACCACAGTTCCTTCATTTTATTTAAATAAGGCCACCTCCCATAGTCCACCGTGACCCCTTTCATTCACCGATTCATTCAATCATATTTATTGAGCATTTACTGTGTGCCAAGCACGTACTAAGCACTTGGAAGAGTACAACATAACAATAAACAGACATATTCCCTGCCCACAATGAGCTTACAGTCTAGAGGGGAGACAGATGTTAATGTACATAAATAAATTACAGATATGTGCAGAAGTGCTGTGGGACTGGGAGGGAAGGTTAAATAAAGGGAGCAAGTCAGGGTGACACAGAAGGGAACAGGAGAAGACGAAAGGGGGGCTTAGTCAAGGAAGGCCCTTTAATTGCAGCAACAGCAGCATTGAACACCTACAGCGTGCTAAACACTTTGTACCAGTAACAGGGAGCGTACAATATCATTATTAATTGTATTTATCAAGTGCTTACTCTGTACAAAGCACTGTACTAAGTGCTTAGGAGAGTACAATATATTATCAAACACATTAGAGAAGCAGCATGGCTCAATGGAAAGAGCACAGACTTTGGAGTCGGAGGTCATGGGTTCAAATCCCGGCTCCACCACTTGTCAGCTGTGCGACTTTGGGCAAGTCACTTCACTTCTCTGGGCCTCAGTTACCTCATCTGTAAAATGGGGATTAAGACCGTGAGCCCCATTGGGACAACCTGATCACCTTGTAACCTCCCCATGACTTAGAACAGGGCTTTGCCTTTTAGACTGTGAGCCCACTGTTGGGTAGGGACTGTCTCTATATCTTGCCAACTTGTAATTCCCAAGTGCTTAGTACAGTGCTCTGCACACAGTAAGCGCTCAATAAATACGATTGATTGATTGATTGCACATACTAAGCGCTTAATAAATGCCATTATTATTATTACCTGCATACAACAAGCACACAGTTTAGAGGGATAAAAGAAGAACACTCAAGTTCACCATTACATAGGCCCTCCACATAAAATAGGGAGTTATGGTAGTCTGGCAGGGTAGGAAGGCTCCTCAGGCAGCCCAAACTACGATGGATTGTGATTTGTCCGGCCCCATCTGGGGCTCCGGTGCCATCATCATCATCATCATCATCAATCGTATTGATTGAGCGCTTACTATGTGCAGAGCACTGTACTAAGCGCTTGGGAAGTACAAATTGGCAACCTATAGAGACAGTCCCTACCCAACAGTGGGCTCACAGTCTAAAAGGGCGAGACAGAGAGCAAAACCAAACATACTAACAAAATAAAATAAATAGGATAGATATGTACAAGTAAAATAGAGTAATAAATATGTACTAAGTAAATAAAGTAATAAATATGGTGCCAGGGCGACCATAGGCAGGGTCTAGTCAAGCAGAACTACAATCCATCAACCAATCGTATTTATTGAGCGCTCACTGTGTGCAGAGCACTGTACTAAGCGCTTGGGAAGTACAAGCTGGCAACATATAGAGACAGTCCCTACCCAACAGTGGGCTCACAGTCTAGAAGCAAGGTGGCCCCAGCCATCTGTGACCACTCGCAGCTTAGTACAGTGCTCTGCACATAGTAAGCGCTCAATAAATATGATTGATTGATTGATTGCAGCCAAGTGTGTAGAGGTTGCCTAATGCTTCCAAGGCAACAGCAGAGCCAGCAAGTCACAGGCAGAAGCATTTCTGCCTCTTAAGCCCCCACGCCTCCTCACCTGGGCCAACAGGAAGATGGGTATCAGCACTCCTCCCTCCACCCACTAGAGAAGTGGGGCATGTCTCTAGCCAAAATGATGACTGCCCATCCCTGCTCTATCCCAATCATTCACCTGTGAGCTTCCCCTTACCAAGTCAGCAGGAGCATCGCAGTTGGGCACCGAGCAGTGAGTTGCTTCCTCAAAACTGGTGACTGACTAATACGGTGTGGTGGATAGAGTCCGGGCCTGAGAGTCAAAGGGTCTGGGTTCTAATCCCCCACCGCCACTTGTCTGCTGTAACCTTGGGGAAGTCACTTCACTTCTCTGTGCCTCAGTTACCTCATCCGTAAAATGTACTAAGTGCTTAGGAGAGTACAATATATTATCAAACACATTAGAGAAGAAGCATGGCTCAATGGAAAGAGCACAGACTTTGGAGTCGGAGGTCATGGGTTCAAATCCCGGCTCCACCACCTGTCAGCTGTGTGACTTTGGGCAAGTCACTTCACTTCTCTGGGCCTCAGTTACCTCATCTGTAAAATGTACTAAGTGCTTAGGAGAGTACAATATATTATCAAACACATTAGAGAAGAAGCATGGCTCAATGGAAAGAGCACAGACTTTGGAGTCGGAGGTCATGGGTTCAAATCCCGGCTCCACCATTTGTCAGCCGTGTGACTTTGGGCAAGTCACTTAACTTCTCTGGGCCTCAGTTACCTCATCTGTAAAATGGGGATTAAGACTGTGATCCCCCTTGGGACAACCTGATCACCTTGTAACCTCCCCATCACTTAGAACAGTGCTTTGCCTTTTAGACTGTGAGCCCACTGTTGGGTAGGGACTGTCTCTATATGTTGCCAACTTGTAATTCCCAAGCGCTTAGCACAGTGCTCTGCACACAGTAAGCACTCAATAAATACGATTGATTGATTGACTGCACATACTAAGCACCTCATCTGTACTACCTCATCTGTAAAATGGGAATTGAGACCGTTGGCCCCATGTGGGACAGGAACTGTGTCCAACACCATTTGCTTGTATTCCACCCCAGTGCTTAGAACAGTGCCTGGTACATAGTACCACAATTATTATTATTATTGTTATTACCTACTATCCCCCTGCATCCTTGAACTGCCAAGGCAATGTAAAAATGACTGGTAATGCAGTTACAATAAAAGTCTGGACTGAGGGCAGGGTATAATCACTCAAGCCATTTGACTGGAATCTCAAGACAAGTCTTCAGAAGACAACTGAAGGGTGGGAGAAACATTTATTCATTCAACCGTATTTATTCAGTGCTTTCTGTGTGCAGAGCACCGTACTAAGTGCTTGGAAAGTACAATTCAGCAACAAATAGAGACAATCCCTACCCAACAACGGGCTCACAGTTTAGAAGGGGGGCAGACAATCATCAAAACAAGTAAACAGGCATCAACAGCATTAATATAAGCAGAATTTCATATCATTAATAAAATAAATAGAATATCATCATCATCATCATCAATCGTATTTATTGAGCGCTTACTATGTGCAGAGCACCGTACTAAGCGCTTGGGAAGTACAAATTGGCAACATATAGAGACAGTCCCTACCCAACAGTGGGCTCACAGTCTAAAAAATACGTACATATGCACACAAGTGCTGTGGGGCAGGGAGGGGGGTAGAGCAGAGGGAGAGATTAGGGGCAATGGGGAGGGGAGGCGGAGTAGAGGAAAAGGGGGGATCAGTCTGGAAAGGCTTCCTGGAAGAGGTGAGCTTTCAGTAGGGCTTTGAAGCAGGGAAGAGAGATAGTTTGGTGGATGTGAGGAGGGAGGGCATTCCGGGCCAGGGGGAGGACGTGGACTGGAGGTCGATGGCGGGACAGGCGAGAACAAGGCACAGTGAGGAGGTTAGCGGCAGAGGAGCGGAGGGTGCGGGCTGGGCTATAGAAGGAAAGAAGGGAGGTGAGGTAGGAGGGGGCGAGGGGATGGACAGCTTTGAAGCTGATAGTTGGGAGTTTTTGCTTGATATGGAGGTTGATAGGCAATCTCTGGAGATTTTTGAGGAGGGGGGGGTGACATGCCCAGAGTATTTCTGTAAAAAGATAATCCGGGAGCAGTGTGGCCTAGTGGAAGGCGCTAGTTTCTGGTAGTGAGAGCACCTGGGCTCTATCCCAGTTCCACCACTTGACTGTTCGGTGACCTTAAGCAAGTCACTTAAGTTATCTGTGCCTCAGTTTCCTCAGCTGCAAAATGAGAATTCACGAGAAGCAGCATGGTATTGTGGATAAAGCACAAGCCTGGCAGTCAGAAGGTGATAGGTTCTAATCCCGCCTCCACCACTCGTCTGCTGGGTGACCTTGGGCAAGTGAAGTGAAGTGACCAGTCACTTCACTGGGCCTCAGTTTCCTCATCTGTAAAATGGGGAATTAAGACTGAGAACCCCATGTGGGACAGAGACTGTGTCCAACCTCATAAAATTGTATCTGTCCCAGCACATAGAACAGTGCTTGGCACATAATAAGCGCCAAACAAATACCGAAATTATTACTATTCCAGCACTTAGAACAGTGCCTGGCACACAGTAAGCGCTTAATAAATACCATAATTATTATTACTTCTGCACCCTACTACATAATAATGATAATAATAATAGGAATCATCAAGTACTTACTACATGTCAAGCACTCTACTAAGCGCTGGGGTAAATAAAAGCTAATCAGGTTGTCCACAATCCCTGTCCCAGAAGAGGCTAACAGTCCAAATAGAAGGGAATAGAGTTTAATCCCCATTTTGAGGGTGAGGTAACAGAAGCACAGAAAATGTTAAGTGACTTGCCCAAGATCATACAGTAGGATAGTGCTAGTTGAAAAGAGCTTGGACCTGGGCGTCAGAGGATCTGTGACTTAATCCCATTCCGCCACCTGCCTTTTGTGTGATTTTGGGCAAGTCACTTAACTTCCCTGTGCCTCAGTTTCATTATCTGTTAAATGGGGATTCAATATTTGTTCTCTCTCCTACTAAGATTGAGTCCCATGTGGGACAGGGTCTGTGTCTGACCTGATTATCTTGTGTCTCCTCCAGCACCTAATGCCTTGCTTGGCATAGAGTAAGTGCTCAACAAATACCACAGCAGTTATTATTATTATTATTATTATTTATGAACTAAAACTTGGAGGGGACAGTCCACGGTCACCTCACCATACCCAGACTGAGTTCCCTTTTCCTCTCCTCTTCCCCTCCCCATCACCCCCCGGCCCTACCTCCTTCCCCTCCCCACATCACTTGTATATATTTGTACATATTTATTTTACTTGTACATATTTACTACTCTATTTTATTAATGATGTGCATATAGCTTTAATTCTATTTATTCTGAAGGTTTGGACACCTGTTTACATGTTTTGTTTTGTTGTCTGTCTCCCCCTTCTAGACTGTGAGCCCATTGTTGGGTAGGGGCCGCCTCTATATGTTGCCAATTTGTACTTCCCAAGCGCTTAGTACAGTGCTGTGCTCACAGTAAGCGCTCAATAAATACAATTGAATGAATTAATTAATTAATTAATAATAGTGGCAGAGCCAGGATTAAAACCCAGGACCTCTGACTCCCAAGCCCATTCTCTTTCCACTAGACTATGCTATTTTCCTTCCCACTTAGACTGTGAGACCCATACAGGACAAGGATTGTGTCTGACCTGAATAGTTTGCACTTACCCCAGTGCTTGGCACATAGTAAGTGTTTAACAAACACCATTATTATTATTGGGATGATGGGTCTTGGGGTCATACTACTCAGCACATAGTGAGCGCTTAACAAATGCCATCATTATTATTATTCTAATACTGAACATATGTGACTGAAAAAAGTGCAGTAACAACATCTCCAAAAGAGCAAAATATTAAACTGCAAGGGAAAGAATTAATCATTTTGAGTTTACCTTCTGAAATCAAATGCATTCAAGGGAAAATTTAGACACAAGATATTCAGGATCTCAAGTCTGCTTGAAAGACTAATAGCTGGCTCCATCAGTAGCCAGAGATGATTGAAGGGTGAGACAGAGACAAATATAGAAAGACAAGGAGGCCAGAGAGTTTTAGGGCATAAGCTAGAGTTCCTTATTCATTATTTTGACAGATTTCAGAATTTTGCCGTTGAAGTCAAATCTCCCAACAAATAACAGAAAATATTTGATAAATGATATTATGATGGTCACCCCATCTGAGAAAGAGAACATATAAAGCATAAAATTTACATTTTATAAAAAGAATAGAGATTCTAAATACAAGCACCTTCAATAAATGAAAAAGAGAAATGTGATTTTTAAAAAAAGATTAGGCCAATAACCAATTTGAATGTCAAGATGCCCAAAGGGAAGGAAAACCAAACACTTCTAACACTGATATAAATTTCACTGAGGTGAAAGGTGATCCTTTCTGATCTCACACTAGGTAATCTATATATTATAGAAATTGTCCTGGGGATGGCAAAAAAAAAAAGAAAAAAAAGAAGGTGGAAGGAAGGGAGGGAAGAGAGAGGGAGAGATACAAGATAGATACGTCGAGGGAGAGGGAGAGAGAGATATCTTGGAGAAACAACGTGGCCTAGTGAAAAGATCATGAACTTGGGAGTCAGAGGACATGGGTTCCAATTCCAGCTCTGCCACTTACCAGCTCTGAGCCTTGGGCAAGTCCCAACTTCTCTGTGCCTCAGTTCCTTCATCTGTAAAATGAGGATTCAATCCTTGTTCTCCCTCCTACTTAAAATGAGACCTGATTATCTTGTATCTATCCCAGCACTAAGTACAGTGCTTGGCACATAAGTGTTTAACAAATATTATTATCATTAATAATAATAAGCTGGAGAGAAAAGGGAGGACTGGGGCAAGGACAGAGGAGAAAGATGACTGATTCAAGATGAGATTAGGAACTCCCCAAAGACAACCAATCATTCATATAGGATTTAATTGCCTCATCTTGCAATTGCCATAAACAACATCCAATACAGAGAGGCTCTTGAAGCATTTGACGAAAGGAAACATTTTACAACTGTCAGGTTTTCAACTGGCACATCTGAGTCACTGAAACCCACTCTGCTTGGAGACCACTGCAACAGTAACTTGATATCCCTAAGCAACAAGGCATTGCTACGCAACGTATTTCTAAGACTAACGGAAATCTTTCAAGTCATATTAAGCTTTTAAAATTCCACTTTTTGTACAAGTGGTAACCTTCAGCAGTGATTTGGAAACTTTAGGACTAGGTAGGTTGAACAGCAGTCAGGTGAATGATGTACAAAAGTACAAGCAGTATTCCCAAAATTCATACGCAGATACCGCCAATATAAGGGTTATTGTACCTGCTTCATCCTGGATATTAGTGCGAATGGGTTGATTATATTTAAAGGTCAAACAATGATAGTAGGAAAAAACAGTGAGAAATGAAGAATTCTAGCCAGCATGCTAGTGCTATTTAGGAAATACCAGTAGTAACAGAATATCATTGTGTAATAATAATAATAACAATTGTGGTATTCGTTAAACCCTTATGTGCAAGGCACTGCACTAAGTGCTGGGGTAATAATAATAATAATGGCATTTATTAAGCACTTAGTATGTGCAAAGCACTGTTCTAAGTGCTGTGGCAGGGGGTGGGGGGGGAATACAAGGTGATCAGGTTGTCCCACAGTCTTCATCCCCATTCTCCAGATGAGGTAACTCAGGCATAGAGAAGTGAAGTGACTTGCCCAAAATCACACAGCTGACAAGTACAAGTGACAATTTGTACTTCCCAAGCGCTTAGTACAGTGCTCTGCACACAGTAAGCGCTCAATAAATACGATTGATGATGAAGTGGCGGAGCCTGGATTTGAACCAACGACCTCTGACTCCAAAGCCCGGGCTCTTTCCACTGAGCCACGCTGCTTCTCAAGCTAATCAGGTTGGACACAGTCTCTGTCCCACATGGGTTTACAGTCGTAATCCCCATTTTATAAATGAGGTAACTGAGGCCCAGAGAAGTTAAGTGACTTGCCCAAGGTCACACAGCAGATTTGTGAGGGAGATGGGATTAGAATCCAGGGTCTTCTGACTCCCGGGCCCGGGCTCTATCCACTAAGCCATACTGCTTCTCAAAATGCCCACTGGAAGCAATGCACTGCACTAAGCACTTTGGAAATACAAAACAAAGAAGTGGTATGTTCCCTGGCCGCAAGGAGCTTACACTTTAATGGGAAAGACAGGCATAATCAGTGGTATTTGCTGAGCACATTTATGCGCAGAGCACTATACTAAGTGCTTGGGAGAGTACAACAGATAAAAGCTTACAGTCTAAAGAGGGAGACAGACATTAATATAAGTTATGGATATGAACATAAGCACATATATTATCATCATCAATCATATTTATTGAGCGCTTACTGTGTGCAGAGCACTGTACTAGGCGCTTGGGAAGTACAAAATTGGCAACATATAGAGACAGTCCCTACCCAACAGTGGGCTCACAGTCTAAAAGTCTATATTTACAGTCTATATTATGTACATAAGTACAAAACATTTACAAATAGGATAATCAAAACAAATAATTGAACATGAAATTGAATAAACATAGGAACATAAGTCCTGGAGTTGAGTGTAAAATAAATAAATAAGTTCTAGAGATGGCCACTGAGCTAATTCAACTTGGGGAGGGCATATTAGAAGACTGGAAGTAAGGAATGTGTCTTTCAACTCTTTTGTACTCTCCCATAATAATAATAATAATAATAATAATAATAATAATGACATTTATTAAGCGCTTACTATGTGCAAAGCACTGTTCTAAGCGCTGGGGAGGTTACAAAGTGATCAGGTTGTCCCATGGGGGGCTCACAGTCTTCATCCCCATTTTACAGAGGAGGTAACTGAGGCACAGAGAAGTGAAGTGACTTGCCCAAAGTCACACACCTGACAATTGGCAGAGCTGGGATTTGAACCCATGACCTCTGACTCCAAAGCCCGGGCTCTTTCCATTGAGTCAAGCTGCTTCTCCCACACACTTATCCATACAGTGCACTTCACAGATTAAGGGCTCAATAAATGTGATGGATTGACACTGGAAGGGACGGGGTTTCAAGAGGGATCTCAATATGGGGAGATAGGTGGCCTGTCAGATTTGTGGAGGAAGGGTGATTAAGGGAACTTCACGAGTATGACAAATTAAAAAACTTACCACCAGAGAAAAGGGCTTTTCCTATTACAAAGACTCCCCACCTCCTTCCCAATGCACAGACATCTTTACCAGTTAAAATGCCAAGACTAAAACTCAAAAGGAGCATACTACACACACCGAAACAAAATACAAATTTTAAAAAATAATGATAACATTCATTCATTCATTCAATCGTATTTATTGAACGCTTACTGTGTGCAGACCACTGTACTAAGTGCTTGGGAAGTACAAGTTGGCGATATATAGAGATGGTCCCTACCCAACAACAGGCTCACAGTTGAGAAGAAAAAGCATGTAATTCATTACAAGTGATGATCTATTAGGTGTAAGTGTGTTCAGTTTAGCCTCACTGAACTCACACAAGGTAATTTATATATTATAGAACTTGTTCTGGGGATGGCAAAAAAAAAGAAAAAAAAGGACGGCTGGAGGAAGAGAGGGAAGAGAGAGGGAGAGGGGTGTTGCCCAATGGAAAGAACACAGCCCTTGGAAGTGTGAGATCTTGGCCTTTAGCCCCATCTCTGAAAGAAGTTGTGACTTCACCAGAGTGAAGATTTCTGACCAAAGGACTACTTAAAGCCTTCCAAAAGGTAGGCAGTTCAATCAATCCATGGTATTTATTAAGCACTTACTGTGTGTAGAGCACTATACTTAGCACTTGGGAGAGTACAATAGAGTTGACAGATAATAGTAATAATAATAATGGTATTTGTTAAACACTTACTATGTACAAAGCACTGTTCTAAGTGCTGGGGAGGTTACAAGGTGATCAGGGTGTCCCACGGTAGGGGCTCACAGTCTTAATCCCCATTTTAATCATAATAATGATGGTATTTGTTAAGTGCTTACTATGTGCAAAGCACTGTTCTAAGTGCTGGGGAGGTTACAAGGTGATCAGGGTGTCCCATGGTGGGGCTCACAGTCTTAATCCCCATTTTAATCATAATAATGATGGTATGTGTTAAGCGCTTACTATGTGCAAAGCACTGTTCCAAGCGCTGGGGAGGTTACAAGGTGATCAGGTTGTCCCATGGTGGGGCTCACAGTCTTAATCCCCATTTTAATCATAATAATGATGGTATTTGTTAAGCGCTTACTATGTGCAAAGCACTGTTCCAAGCGCTGGGGAGGTTACAAGGTGATCAGGTTGTCCTACGGTGGGGACTCACAGTCTTAAATGGAATCCTGAAAATAGTGGCAAATATGAGTGGCTACCAAAGCAACCACCTACTCAGTTATGAGGCTCAGGCCCAGCACTGCTATTATGCTATCTCACTTCAGCCATCATCATCAATCGTATTTATTGAGCGCTTACTGTGTGCAGAGCACTGCACTAAGCGCTTGGGAAGTACAAATTGGCAACATATAGAGACAGTCCCTACCCAACAGTGGGCTCACAGTCTAAAAGCCATAAATGATCCTGCATAGCCAATCCCTTAACTTGCATTTTGAAATGTACTCTACTCCTGCCTATCTGTTCTCCCATTGTCCTTGGGGCCCAGCAGGAATGTGACAGTATTTATATAGCATATATTATAGTATTCATTATATATAAATATAAATGTTATAGGATTTGTTAAACATTTACTATATGCCAGGCCCTATACTAAGCGCTGGGTTAGATACAAAATAATCAGGTTGGGCACTGTCCCTGTCCCACATGGGGCTTCACAGTCTTAATCCATTCATTCATTCAATCATATTTATTGAGCGCTTACTGTTTGCAGAGCACTGTACTAAGCACTTGGGAAGTACAAGTTGGCAACATATAGAGACGGTCCCTACCCAACAATGGGCTCACAGTCTAGAAGGGGGAGACAGACAACAAAACAAAACATATGGACAAGTGTCAAGTCATCAGAACAAATAGAATTAAAGCTAAATGCACATCATTAACAAAATAAATAGAATAGTAAATATGTACAAGTAAAATAGAGTAATAAATCTGTACAAACGTATATACAGGTGCTGTGAGGAGGGGAAGGAGGTAGGGTGGGGGGAATAGGGAGGAGGAGAGGGAAAAGGGGACTCAGTCTGGGAAGGCCTCTTGGAGGAGGTGAGTTCTCAGTAGGGCTTTGAAGGGAGGAAGAGAACGAGCTTGGCGGATGTGTGGAGGGAGGGCATTCCAGGCCAGGGGCAGGACGTGGGCCAGGGGTCGACGGCGGGACAGGCGAGAACGAGGTACAGTGAGGTGTACTTCCATTTTATAGATGAGTTAACAAACACAAACAAAATGACCTGCCCAACATCCCATAGCAGACGTGGAAAAATTGGGATTAGAACCCAGGTCCTTTGATTCCCAGGTCTGTGCTCCTTCCACTTGGCCACTGCTTTATTCAGACCTCTAAGTGTTGTCCATTATTCTCAGCGAGGGAATCAAAATATACAGAATTCAAAAAATTCATGTTTCACAGTCTTGGGCCATCCAAGTTCTTTCAATACTGGGCCACATGACCAGAAATCTAAACACATCCAGTCCAAATTAATTTTTTTTAATGGTACAGAAGTGCTTACTGTGTGTTAGGCACGGTACTAAACACTGTGGTAGATTGGACACACTTGGGAACCTTGGGGGTAGGGGGAGAATGGGAGTGAGGGAGGTAGATAGTCAGGGCACAGTTCATTGCTCACTAGGCCAAATTATTCTAGTAGCTCATGCATGCAGCTGGCTAAATAAAAACAGTTTTGCTTAAAGCCTAAAGCAAACAACGCTCTGCAGTCCAGAGGCTTCCATTTGAATGCTGCTGACATGGTCAAATTATTTTTCACATGATTTTAAAAAGCCTTTTTTTGTGTGAGGAAAAGTCTCCACCATAAACATATTAACCAAAACTACTTTCAAAATCATTTTAAATGGATTCTGGTTTATTCTTCCATTTTTATGAACAAGTCCAGATATATATATATATATACACACACACACTTTAGAACTTGGAACTTTCCACTTCAACTTCTAGACCTGGAACTTTCCACTTCAACTTCTGGACCTGTTGTTTTTGGAGGCGGTCAGAACTGCATTTTAATCTAATCATCTCTTTCTTTATGCCGTGTGATTAAATCCCAGAATTTCAATCTGCTGCTTGATTAATGTGAATTACATTACCAGACAAATTACATCAACAAAGCATTGTCCTCCGACTACATGATCGTTTCCCCAAGCTTCATGTCATGTAACTGAATTTGAAAGAGTTCTATAAGGCTTAGCCAATTAATTTCACAGAATGTGATGCTGTGATACACTGAATCTTCTGCCAACAGTACTATCACTATTGGTACAGCTATTGATTGCCTGAGAAAACTGGAATATGTCAAGCCTCGCCTAACAATCATCCCCTCTCCACTGATTATGCACTGGATTGTGTTCCCCAATACTTTGATACACACATCTGCCCCAAGATACTTATGTGAATATCCCTATTCTCTACTCTTTCCCCTGTCCCTAATCTATTGTAACATCTGTATTCATTCAATCAATCATATTTATTGAGCACTTACTGCATGCAGTGTTCTGTACTAAGCACTTGGGAGAGTACTATACAACAATAGACACATTCCCTGCCCACAACAAGCGTACAGTCCAGAGCAGGAAGGCAGACATTAATATAAATTACAACTATGTACATAAGTGCTGTAGGGCAGGGAGATGCGGGGGGAGAAAAATGGAAACAAGTCAGGGTGGTGCAGAAGGGAGGGGAAGAAGAGGAAAGGAGGGCTTAGTTTGGGAAGGCCTCCTGGAGGAGATGTGTCTTCAGTAAGGCTTCGAAGTGGGGGAGAGTAACTGTCTGTCAGATTTGGGGAAGGAAGACATTCGAGGCCACAGGCAGGGCATGCATGAGGGGTTGGTGGTGAGATGGATGAGAACGAGGCACAGTGTGAAGGTGAGCATTAGTGGGACAAAGTGTGGAGGTTGGATTGTAGCAGGAGAGTTAGGAGGTGAAGTGGGAGGAGGCAAGGTGACTGAGTCCTTTAACGTCAACGGGGAGGAGTTTTTGTTTTCTGCAGAGGTAGATGGGTAACCACTGGAGATTCTTGAGGAGGGGGGAAATATGTCCTGAATGTTTTTTATAGAAAAATGATCCAGGCAGCACAGTGAAGTATGGACTGGAGTTGGGAAGAGATAGGAGTCTGGGAGGTCAGCAAAGAGGTTGACGCAGTAATCCAGGCAGGATGGGATGAGTCGTTGTATTAACTGGATTCAGGAAGGGGAAAAGTGACTGAATAATAACGATGGTATCTGTTAGGCTTTGGGCAAATCACTTCATTCATTCATTCATTCAACCCCAGACTGAGCCCCCTCCTTCCTCTCCCCCTCCCCCCCCCATCCCCACACCTTACCTCCTTCCCCTCCCCACAGCACCTGTATATATGTATATGTTTGTACAGATTTATTACTCTATTTATTTTACTTGTACATATCTATTCTATTTATTTTATTTTGTTAATATATTTTGTTTTGTTGTCTGTCTCCCCCTTCTAGACTGTGAGCCCACTGTTGGGTAGGGACCGTCTCTATATGTTGCCAACTTGTACCTCCCAAGCGCTTAGTACAGTGCTCTGCACACAGTAAGCACTCAAATACGATTGAATGATTGAATGAATTAACGTGATAGCAGTTAGGATGGAGAGGAAAGGGCAGATTTTAGGTGAAGGTGGGACCGACAGGATTTAGTGATGGACTGCATATGTGGGTTAAATGAGAAAGAGGAGTCAAGGATGACACCAACGTTAAGGGCTTGTGAGACAAGAAGGATGGTGGTGCTATCTACAGTGATGGGATGATAGACTTTAAGTGTCTAGTAGGCAAGGGACATTATGTTGCCAACTTGTATTTCCCAAGGGCTTTGCACAGTGCTCTGCACACAGTAAGTGCTCAATAAATACGATTGAATGAATGAATGAATGTCTACCAACTCTGCTATATTGTATTCTCCCAAGCACTTACTACAGTGCTCTGCACTCCATCGGTGTTCAATAAATGCTACTGATTGATTAGGTAAATTAACTGCTCCATAATCCCAAAGTCCTATTTTATCACATTTAATCTCCCTCCCTTCTGCCTTTTTTTCCAAGAGGGGCTAAGGAGTAGTAAAATGAACAGGTTTAAGTTTTATTTCCCCAGCCTACTAGTCGGTAATGGGGGTCACATAATGGGTCATCAAATAGCCAGAGGGTAAAGCACTGGATCTGGAAAACTGGCTGTTCAGGGAGGTGAAATAAAACTCTAGGAATCCAATCTGCTTAACATTAAATTGGGTTATGGTGCCCTTGAAAATTATTTTAATAGAAAACAAACCAACACAAACTACTTTGGACTATTCTTTTACCCCATTCATTAAAAAAGGGTAGGCATCTTCCCCATAATTCATTAATATTTTGACTCTTAGCCTGGAACTTAAATTACTTTTGATAACCACAACTACTGACAAGCAAAACCCAACCCAACCAAAGGGATTTATATAAAACAAAGGGAAAAAGGATAAGAATTGCTTGAGGGCTGTCAACAATTTACATGCCAAGTTTCAACAAAAAGCAAACCCAAAGCTAAGCCTGCAATTTTCATTAAGCAATCAGACAGCTCGCCTTCGACATTACCTAAAATTTGTGGTGTTACTGCAGGTAACTTAAGAGGGCAAAATAATTCTAAAAACAGGTTACACATCATCTTGTACGGTTAGCAAAAAAAAAGGATATTACTTTCCCTTAGTCCTAAATGTCATATGTGGGTAATTTTTTTTAAGTCAAGATCTGGGCAGTAGTTCACACTACATAAAAAAATGGACACATAGCACTCATGCAATTATGTAATTACAATAAGATTGCTCTTTCCCACTGTCTTGCCTAAAAAAAAAAAAAAGAACAACGTGGGCTTTAATGAAAAACATTTTTACTAGAAGTAAGTCTCGTCTCTCCCACTGAGACTTCTGGGGTAGTCATCACCATTTGAAATGACACACTGCCTCTGGTAGATGCCATATCTTTATTATACATGAGAACCACTGATCAGTATGTTTATGAGCTTCAAATTGCTGGTTCCACCCTGGGAGGTTCTGATGTGCTTTCATTTCCAGTATGAACTTTTGTAACTGGCTTATAGTTCAGTCATTTGGGGCTTTGAGATCAGTACACCTGGAATATATCTCCTCAGATATGCTTCAAGATATCTCAGAAGAACAGTAGCCCTACTGCTATCCAATTTTATATTTTATTATAAAAGACACATTTTAGGAAACTAAAAGAATACTCCAATAATGATCAATTAATAAATGAAGTTTAACTGCCTTTGGTTACACATTTATAATAATAATAATGGCATTTATTAAGCGCTTACCATGTGCAAAGCACTGTTCTTAGCGCTGGGGAGGTTACAAGGTGATCAGGTTGGCTCACAGTCTTAATCCCCATTTTACAGTTGAGGTAACTGAGGCACAGAGAAGTTAAGTGACTTGCCCAAAGTCACACAACTGACAATTGGCAGAGCCGGGATTTGAACCCACGACCTCTGACTCCAAAGTACGTGCTCTTTCCACTGAGCCGTGCTGCTTCTTTTCCTCAAAACTCTTGGACACTTTTGTTATGGAAGATTTTTTACTATGCGTTCTGAATCAACCACAGTTAGGGAATTTGGGAACATTCTTTCAATATGTGTCTGTTTGGATAGAACGTGATGTGGGAAGAAATGGCTGTTCAGATGAGTTCAGCAAAGGCAAAAAGCATATGGTGTAACAAAAGTTTTCCTTTATGTGGGAATTATCTAAAATGAAATCCTTAAAGGATAAGAGACCTGAGTGCATAGTCAAAAGTCCTATATTTTGTGTTTTTTTAAGATATGCCAATTTTTGATACAACTGGAGAATTATTTGTTTTGCATGCTTAACACTTTAGTGCACGTTTATCTGATGTTTAATTACTGAAAGTTCAGGAGAAACGCTATTTGTGTTGGGCAGTAACATGGAACAAGGATAAAAATGGTTGATTCCAGAATGATCTTCTGCAGCCAAAGTAACCTGGGAGAAATGAAAGGTTCTTGAGCTTGGTCAGAGTAAACACTGTATCTATTCCTATTTGGAAAAGTCTCAAGTAAGATAAAGAAAACAGACTGAATAAAGTCAAAGGTTTTCGTTAATGTTTAGGATATCCTTAGCAAGAGAGAGAGAGAGAGACAGAGAGAGAGAGAACTTCAAAGATCTGCCAGTCCTTTAGAGTTTTAAAAAAGTCTTTCCTATCAATGTCTTGTTTTCCTACCACTTGTCTTTTTATCCTTTTCCTTTTAGTAAAATGATAAAAGCTTTATTACTTCTGGACAGCAATTTTCCAACACCTAACCTCTGTGAGTCAGGCTTTCTGCTCCACTTGCAAAAGAGAAGGTTTCTTAATGTTCTTACTTCTTCTCATTATCTCTGTCCTTTCAACTTCACTCCTCCACCATTAGACTGTAAGCTCCTTGAAGGCAGAAATCCTGTCCAAACAATTGCATTGTACTCGGTCCCATGTGCTTAAAACGGTTCTCCACACACTTTATGTTCTCAGTAAACTCCATCGATTAATTCCATGCTTAAACACTATGTATCCAAGAACACAAGAAAAAAGGAGATCTGATGGTTGCCCATTCAGCAACACATCAAGCAGAAACTCTAGACTGTAAGCTCATTGTGGGCAGGAAATGTGTCTGTTATATTCTACTCTCCCAAGTGCTTTGTACAGTGCTCTGCACACAGTAAATGCTCAATATGACTGAATGAAACACCGTTTTAAGGCACTCGAGCAGCTTTCTCTCCACCTGTTCTTGCTCCTCTCTCACTACAACCCAGTCCACACATTTTGCTTCTCTAAAATCAACCTATTTACTGTGCCTCATTCATGTCTCCCACAATTACATGCTTTCATGAGGCACAATGAGACTCCAGAACAACTTCAACTAAAATACCTAGCCTGTGAGTCCCAGGTAGGACAGGGAACACGCCCAAGCTGATAACCTTCCATCTATCCCAGTGTTTAGCACAGCACGGCGCATAGTAAGTGCTTAAATACCATAGTCATCGACATTCAGTAAAGTTGTACCAACTTTGAGAGTACAATTTGCCCAGAAATGTCAAGCCTGTGAGTGATTTCATTTTAGCATTAACAGCAAATGGTTTCTTGGTGATCACTTGATTTATTACCAATCTGCAATCAGTGAAAAGGTCAGAAGAATCACATCTTCTCCAGGAACCTTTGCTGATTAATCTCTCATCTTTCTGCTCTATTCTCCTCACCCGACTGCCACTTTAGCACTTCCGTATATTTGGGCACTTACATAGAGAAGCAGCGTGGCTCAGTGGAAAGAGCATGGGCTTTGGAGTCAGAGGTCATGGATTTAAATCCTGGCTTTGCTAATTGTCAGCTGTGTGACTTTGGGCAAGTCACTTAACTTCTCTGTGTCTCAGTTACCTCATCTATAAAATGGGGATTAAGACTTTGAGTCCCCCCCCCGCCCCGCCCCGGGGACAATCTGATCACCTTGTAACCTCCCCAGCACTTAGAACAGTGCTTTGCACATAGTAAGTGCTTAATAAATGCCATTATTATTATATCCCTGTTGCACTTAAAAAGGTATGTTCATCTCCATACTCTGTTCTTCCCTCATACCTGGAATTCATTTTAGTATGTATCACCCGCTATAATAATAATAATGGCATTTATTAAGCGCTTACTATGTGCAAAGCACTGTTCTAAGCGCTGGGGAGTTTACAAGGTGATCAGGTTGTCCCACGTGGGGCTCACAGTCTTAATCCTCATTTTATAGTTGAGGGAACTGAGGCCCAGAGAAGTTAAGTGACTTGCCCAAAGTCACACAGCTGACAAGTGGCAGAGCCGGGATTTAAACCGATGACCTCTGACTCCCAAGCCTGTAAACTCCTTGAGGGAAGGGATTGGGTCTATTGTTCTCTAAGAGCTAAGTACAGTGCTCTGCATAGAATAAGTATTCACTAAATTTCCCCTCTGCTATCACCCCCATTTGAAGTAAATGAGTTTTAATCCACTTAGCCATCACCTGTCTCATCTTTTCCTCTAGACTGTAAGCTTGTTATGAGCGGGAAATGTGTCTGTTATATTGTTATACTGTAGTGTCCAAGTGCTCAGTAAGTGCTCTGCACACAGTAAGAGCTCAACTGTGAGCTCGTTGGGGGCAAGGAATGTCACTGTTAATTGTTGTAATGTACTTTCTCAAGCATTCTGCACACAGTAAGTGCTTAATAAATATGATTGAATGAATGAATGAACATAGAGAAGCAGCATGGCTCAGTGGAAAGAGCCCAGGCTTGGGAGTCAGAAGTCATGGGTTCTAATCCCAGCTCCGCCGCTGGTCCGTTGTGTGACTTTGGGCAAGTCACTTAAGTTCTCTGTGCCTCAGTTACCTCATCTGTAAAATGGGGATTAAAACCGTGAGCCCCAAGTGGGATCACCCTGTATTCCCCCGGCGCTTAGAACAGTGCTTCACACATTGTGTTTAACAAATACCATTATTATTATTATTTATGACTGATAAATTGATTTATGATTCCATTATTATTATTATTATATGATGGACTGCATTCATTCATTCAATCGTATTTATTGAGCGCTTACTGTGTGCAGAGCACTGTACTAAGCACCTGGGAAGTAATAATAATAATAATTATGGCATTTATTAAGCACTTACTATGTGCAAAGCACTGTTCTAAGCACTGGGGAGGTTACAAGGTGATCAGGTTGTCCCACGGGGGCCTCACAGTCTTAATCCCCATTTTGCAGATGAGGTAACTGAGGCGCAGAGAAGTTAAGTGACTTGCCCAAAGTCACACAGCTACAAGTTGGCACAGCAACCTGAGCTAAAAGTTAGGGGCAGCAGGAAATAGTGACTTCAACCGAAGCTCCTCCAAGCTCTTCTGGTTCCTCAAATCCTACTGGCTCAGGGAACTGGTGGTTAGAGAATCAAAATAATTCCCTCATTAAGACAATAGTTATAAAATCATATTCTAAGAATATCAACGTCCTTTGATACCATCTACTGGTCACACATGGAACATCATGAAGTTAGGGAAATCAATCAATCAATCGTATTTATTGAGCACTTACTGTGTGCAGAGCACTGTACTAAGCGCTTGGGAAGTACAAGTTGGCAACATACTTGGCCATACATAGTTGGGAAAGATCAATCAGTTCCTCAGGTAAATCTTTGAATGAGCCAAACTCTTACTACTACTAGCTCAACCATAAATTCAACTTTTTTTTTCTATTAAAGCCTAAATTTCATCTTGAAACAAGTCCCCAAAAATGTTCTTGGAGAAAAACTCCTGGAATTTGTACAGCACTTCTGTTTTTGCCAACCAGGCTAATTTCATTTTGTCCTCACATCTTTGTGAGGTAGGCAAAGACAAGCATTATGTTACAGATGGGGAAATCGAGTGGCAGAGACTTTGAAGGAGTTGCCAAGAGGCAGGTATAATTTTTTAAATACAAAAAAAGTTAAAACATCATACTAAAACTAGAGGTGAGTTTGAAAGGTAAAACTACAAGCAGTGACCACCATTTAGCAAGTATACACCTTACAACACAACAGCCCTGAAGCATGTCAAAAGAGCATAATACTCCCTAGGCTTTTCTTAAACTAGAATCAATCAATCTTGTTTTTTGAGCATTTACTGTACAGGTCACTGTACTAAGTGTTTTACTTGTACATATCTATTCTATTTATTTTATTTTGTTAATATGTTTGGTTTTGTTCTCTGTCTCCCCATTCTAGACTGTGAGCCCACTCTTGGGTAGGGACTGTCTCTATGTGTTGCCAACTTGTACTTCCCAAGCGCTTAGTACAGTGCTCTGCACACAGTAAGCACTCAAATATGATTGACTGATTGATTTGGGGGTACACTATGACAAAATTGGTAGACATATTCCCATCCCACAATGACTTACAGTCTAGTGCTTATACCTGTGCTTCTGACCCCACCCCTTCATACTTTTCTCATGCTTCTTCCCTCCTTGACTGCCATCTTCAACTGTTCACTTTCCAATGGCTTCTTCCCCAGTGCTTTCAAACATGCTTATATTCTCTATGCTTATATTCTCTAGTCTCTATTCTAATATTCTCTATTTTAAAATAATCTTCCCTCGTCCCCTGAGCTCCCTCCAGTTATTGTCCCATCTCCCTCCTACCATTCCTCTCCAAACTTCTAGAGAGAGTTGTTTACTCCTGCATCTCCACTTCTCCTCCAATTCTCTCCCAGATCCCCTCCAATCTGGCTTCCTCCTGCTCCACTACACAGAAACGGAAAAATGTAACCAATGAAATGACCTTCCTCTTGCCAAATCTGAAAGCCCCTACTCTATCCTAATCCTCCTAGATTTCTCACCTGACTTTGAAACTGCCGACGACCCGCTTCTCCTTGAAACTTTATTCAACCTTGGCCTCACTATTCTCTATTGGTTCTCCTCCTACCTCTCTGACCGCTCCTTCTCAGTTTCTTTTGAGGGCTCCCTCCTCTGCCGCCCACCCCCGACTCCCTCCTACTCTCCATCTACACCCACTCCCTTGGAGAACTCATTCGCTCCCACGGCTTCAAATACCATCTCTATGCAGATGATTCCCAAATCTACACCTCCAGCCCCAACCTCTCAATCATTCATATTTATTGAGCACCTAAATATGCAGAGCACTGTACCAAGATCTCCTTCCCTGCAATCTACATTACATCTACCTGGATGTCCCACTGACACCTCCAACTAATTATATCCAAAATTGAATTCCTTATCTTCACACCCAAACCCTGTCCTCTGATGTCTTTCCCATCACTGTAGACAATACCACTACCCTCAACTCATCTCTCATTCCATCCACACAGTCCGTCACCAAATTCTGTCAATTCTACTTTCACAACATTGCTAAAATCATTCCTTTCCTCTCCATCCAAACTGCTACCATGCTGATCCAAGCACTTAGCTATCCCACTTTGATTACTGCATCTGCCTTCTCACTGACCTCTCAGCCTTCAGTCTCTGCCCACTCCAGTCCATGCTTCTCTCTGCTGCGTGGATCATTTTTCAACAAAAACATTCAGTCCATGTCTCCCCACTCAAGAACCTCCAATGGTCGCACATCCAGCTCCACATAAAACAGAAACTCCTTAGCATCAGCTTCAAAGCATTCAATCACCTTGCCCCATCCTACCTCATCTCACTGATGTCCTACTGTAGCCCATGCCACATACTTTGCTCCCCAATCTCATCTATCTTTCTGCCGAACCCTTTCCTATATCCTCCTCCTAGCCTGGAACCCCTCCATATATGCCAGAACACCACTCTCTCCACCATCAAAGCATCACTAAGGTTATTTTCCTTCAAGAGGCCATCCCCCATTAAGCCCTGGCTCACTCTCCTTTCTTCATTGTCTATACATTTGGATCTGTGGCCTCTGATATTTGCCTTACACCCAAACCCACAGCACTTTTTTAACAGTATTTGTTAAGCATTTACTATGTGCCAGACACTTTCCTAAGTTCTGGGATAGATACAAGGTAATCAGGTCAGATTCAATTTGTGTCTCATATGGGGTTCACAGTCTTGAGACCCATTTTACAGATGAGGTGATTGAAGCATAGATAAGTTAAGTGATTTGCCCAAGATCACACAGCAGACAAGTGGCGGAGCTGGGATTAGAACACTTATGTACATATCTTTAAATTGTATATTATAAATTACTTATTTACATTAATGTCCGCCTTCCCTTCTAGACTATAAGCTCATTATGGACAGGGAATGTGTCCACGAACTCTGTTATATTGTACTCTCCCAGGCACTTAGTACAGTGCCAGGCACTTACAGTACATAGTAAGCACTGAATAAATACCATTGAATTAGTGGGCTTAGAATCTAAATTCTACAGTCTAAAATCCTGCCCCCTTAATGTTTTCAAAGGTTGAAAAGGTTTCTTCACCCTACAGTTCAGTGTGGACCTCTTTTCTCCCTGCACTTCCTGCTCCATGGATATTTTCCAGGTTCCCAAACTGTGTCTCTCCAATACTCTATCAGTCATTCATTACCAATACACAGGGAACTAATTGTAACTGCTTTTTTAAAGGTAGCAGTGCACTTAAGGAGGTTTCAGTTAAGTTCCCTTTGTTAACTTCCAGAGCTCATGAGCCACTGATATAGGGCTATAGAGCCCAATGTGAGAAGAATGAGGATAGGATTGAAATGAGAAATCACATACAGGGTGGAGAGATGAAGCATTTTCTAGAAGTTGGGACAGCTGCAGAGCCATTCAGCCTTGAATTCCACAATGAAAAATGGGGAGACTGTCTCAGAAAAGAAGCTTTAAAAAGATGAATCAGGGAGAGAATAGGAATGGGACAAGGCATTATGGGCACCAAAAGCAACAGTTCAAGAGAAGCAGTGTGCCTTAATGGAAAGATCCTGGGCTTGGGAGTCAGAGGTCATCAGTTCTAATCCTCGTCTGCCACTTGTCTACTGTGTGACCTTGGGCAAGCCACTTAACATCTCTGTGCCTCAGTTACCACATCTGTAAAATGAGAATTAAGACTATGAGCCCCACTTGGGACAAACTGAGTACATCATATCTAACCCAGTGCTTAGAACAGTGCTTGGCACACAGTAAGCACTTAAATAGCACAATTAGTTAATTAATGTAAACAGCTTCCCTTGCCCTATTGCATTTGGTATAACTCATAATACCTGGTTCCATTCTCATTTTTCCCTTTTGATGTCATTTTTACATACACATACTCATAGGTTGCACGGCTATTTCTGGATTACTAGCCATGCAACCTATGAGTATGTGTAGGTTGCAGGGCTATTTCTGGATTACTAGCCATGTAAACCACTGTGGAAAAAGTGATCCGCATGTAACTGAATATTCATTTCATACCATGCATATGTTGAGACTGTTCTTTGCCACATGGATCCATGCACTCCCTTACAGAGCCTCAAGATGTTTTCAAATCTGCCTCTGGTTATCTTGATCTTTCTGAATAGTCTGTTCTAGGAGTTGCAGATAACAGTAATGATAATAATAATAGCAATGGTATTTGCTAAGTGTTACTATGTGCCAAGCACTGTTCTAAGTGCTGAAGTAGATACAAGATAATCAGGTCAGACACAGTCTCTGATTTAGATGGGCCTCACAGTCTAAGTAGGGAGGAGGATAGGTTTTTAATTCCAACTTTTCAAATGAGGAAACTGAGGTTTGGAGAAGTTAAGTGACTTGCCCAAGGTCATAAAGCAGACAAGTGGGAGAGCTGAGATTAAACCCAGGTCCCTTGACTCCCAGGCTTGTGCTCTTTCCACTAGGCCACGCTCCCTTTTCCCATATATTTTCCAAGAACTTCTAGAATATTTTCAGAAGACAATTTTTCAGATATTTCCCTTCTAAGAACAGAAGTATAGTGATAATAATAGTGGTACTTAAGCACTTACCACGTGCCAAGCAAGGTATTAAGTGCTGGGGGCGGGGGGAGCACAAGATAGTTGGCTCAAGACATTTCTCCACTCATTTTTCATTCATCACTAGATTATTAGAGTATATTCACAACATGCCACTTGTATTTTTTAACCGCTACGACCTGAACATGTCTGTTCTCTCCACTAAGCCAAAACTCTCTCAGTAGTTGATATAACTGTCTACACTTGGCCCATTCATGAATCTCTACTATATTTTCACCCTTCCCATGATTCCATCACTTTTGATTCATTTTTCGTTCAACATGGTTTATAAACTCAAACATCCCCTCTTGGTCCTACCAACAGCTCCTGCAATGAAATCCTCCCCTCTGAGTTTTGTCAGTAGCTCAGTACATAGAGACTTCTTGTATATTCCTTTCTCAAAGGTATCTATTGAGCACTTACTGTATGCAGAACACTCTACCAAGCGCTTAGAGGAGTACAAGACAACAGTTAGCATAACCTTTCTCTGCCTACTAGGTATCTGCTTTACCCTCTCTACTCTTCCCTCTCTGATTCCCAACCTGGTTTCCACCCCCTTCAATCCACAGAAACTTCACTTTCTAAGGTCACCGATGACCTATTCCGTGCTCGATCTGATGACCTCTAATCCATCCTAATTCTCCTCGACCTCTTGGCTGCTATCCACACTATGGACCACCCCTTTCCCCTAGAAAGATTAGCCAACCTTGGTTTCAGTGACACTGTCCTCTTCTGGTTCTCCTAACAACTCCTTCTCAGTGCCTTTTGCAGGCACCTACTCTCCCTCCCACCCTCTAACAGTGGGATTCCCCCAAGACTCAGTTCTGGGTCCCCTTCTATTCTCAGTAATAATAATAATGATAATAATAATAGTGGTATTTTGTTAAGCGCTTACTATGTGCCAGGCACTTTAGTAAGTGCTGGGGTGGATATAAGCAAATTGGGTTGGCCAGAGTCCCTGTCCCATGTGAGGTTCACAGTCTTAATCCCCACTTTACAGATGAGGTAACTGAGATAAAGAAAAGTGAAATGACTTGCCAAGCTCACGTAGCAGAGAAGTGGTGGAGATGGGATTAGAACCCAGGTCCTTCGGACTCCCAGGCCCGTATTCTATCTACTAGGCCAAGCTGTTTCTCTCTCCATCTACACACTCCCTTGGAGAATTCAATCATTCCTCATAGCTTCAACTACCATGTCTACATGGCTGATTTACAAATTTACTTTTCCAACCCTGAACTTGCCCCTTCTCTACAGTCTTGCACTTCCTCCTGCCTTGCAGTCAACTCTAACTGGATGTCCCTCTGACAACTCAAACTTAACCTGTCCAAAACAGAACTCATCTTCCCCCCAAATCCTGTCTTCCCCGACCTATACCATCACTGTAAACAACATCATCTTCCCCATCTCGCAAGGCCATCACCTTGGCTTTATCCTCGACTCATCGCTCCCATTCAATGCACATATTCAACCTGTCACTAAATCGTGCATGTTCTACATTTACAACATCACTAAAATCCACCCTTTTCTCTGTATCCAAACTACTATTACACTGGTCCAAGTACTTACCATATCCCGCCTTGGCTATTACATCAACCTCCACATCAACTTCCCTGCCTCCTGTCTCTCCCCATTCCAATCCTTACTTTACTCTGCCACCCAGATCACTTTTCAAAGAAACCATGTGGTCCACATCGCTCTTCAAGAACCTCTCTAGTGGTTGACCATTCACTTCCACATAAAACAGAAACTCCATTGGTTTTAAAATACTAAATCAGCTCAGCCCCCTCCTACCTTACCTGGCTGATTTCCAACTACAACCCAACCCATGAACTTCACTCCTCTATTCACTATACCACTGATCTTGCCACTGACTCCTTACCATGTCCTCCTTCTGGCCTGGAACTCACCCCCACTTCATGTCCAACAGACCACCATTTTCACCGCCTTCAAAGCTTATTAAAAATCATACTTACTCCAAGAGGTCTTCCCCAATTAAGCTTTTATTTCCCCTATGCTATCCCCTTTCTGCACTGCCTGTGCACTTGGGTCTGCACCCTTTAAGCACTTGATATTCAGTGCACCTCAACCCCACAGCACCTATCCATAATGTAGTACTATATGTCTCCCCTTCTAGATTGTAAGCTCCTTATGGGCAAAGAACATGTTGTACTCTCCCAAGTGCTTACTATGGTACTCTGCATACTGTAAAAGTTCAATAATAATAATTATGGCATTTGTTAATCATTTACTATGTGCCAGACACTGTACTGAGCTCTAGGGTAGATACAAGCAATAGGGTTGGAAACACACCCTGTCCCACATGGGACTCACAGTTTCAATCCCCATTTTACAGATGAGGTAACTGAGGCCCAGAGAAGTTAAGTGACTTGCCCAAGGTCACACAGCAGACAAGTGGCGCAGCTTGGATTAGAACCAATAACCTTCTGACTCCTAAGCCCATTCTACACCAGGCTACCATTTATTTATATACAGGGGCTACCCAAACACCACTTCTGATCATTCCTTTTGTCCTACCCAGAAACTCTCATTTTTCAGTCAACTGACTCCCCAAAGTTTTCTTACCCTCTGTTCCAGGCACACAACCTGGGCTCAATAGAGATCAGTAGAGACAAAAAAAAACCCAAGATGATGCAATAACAACACAAGGTGGAGACACAGAGGTGTTGACATAAGATATCAAATAAACAAAAACAGTAAAGAAGGAAAACAGTGATAAGCACACCCAGATAGACACAAAGAAAATCAGACAGTGGTAATTTTATTGACTGGTAAATTAAGGTATATGTTAAACCTTGCATGTAATTTACATTACATCTGATTTCTTATCTTGCTCCTACACCTACAGACTATTATGTATTTCTTTTACTTGTCATTCTCTAGTCTTAAGAATCAGTAGGATGATCAAAATAATGGTACCATGAAAACTATTCATCAAAGGCTAGATTTTGAAGTACAACTTCCAAAGTGTTATTCTAGGGTGATTTTCTTATGGATAATGAAAGAACTGAAGATAAATCAGCAGCCTGATCTTACTGGATACCAAGCCTGATGCCGGAGTAGATACAAATATAATTAGGTCTTGTACAGTCCCTGTCACACAAAGGTTCCCAGTCCAAGTAGGGTAGAAGCACATAATCCCCATTTTTTTTGACATATATGGAAACAGAAGCACCAAGAAGTTAAGTGATTTTCCCAAAGTCACTGAGCAGGCAAGGGTCAGAGCTGGAATTAGAACCCAGGTCCTCTGATTCCCAGCCTGGTGCTCTTTCCATTAGGCCTCACTGCTTCTCCAGATCAAAATTTAGTACATCAACAGTTTACTCTTGTCAATAAAGCCTAAAGCCCAAGCATAAGCATTCAGAGGAGGAGGAGGACATGAAATCTACAGCCAGGTCTTCAATTTTTTTTATGGTATTTGTTAAGCGCTTACTATTTACCAAGAACTGTTGTAAGTACTGGGTCAAAACAAGGTAATCAGGTTGGACTCAGTCCCTGTCCCCATGGGACTAACAGTCCTAATCCCCTAATATGAATAATCTCTCTCGCTTTGGACTATGGTTTTCTACATGGTCTTCCTTGTCTCAATCTTGTCCATACTCTTTTCTCTTTTCTAGATGACAGTCCTTCCTCATTGGGATTGTCAGCCTTTATGGGCCAAGAACCGTGTCTGATTTCACTAATTCTGTATTCAAACTATTGAATTAGTATCCTGTTGAGCACAAAGTAAACATCCAAATACCATTGCCACTATGGAGTCATAGCTATCACACACTTGTAAAATCCTACTGATTTTATCAGTGTATAAAAACTCTTTTGGCTGAATTGCATAATTTTTTCCTAAATGGATTTGCTTTTTAGATTATAAATCCAAATTGCTCTTCACTGTGAGCTCGTTGTGGGCAGGGAATGTGTCTGTCTGCTGTTATACTGTACTCTCCCACGTGCTTAGTACAGTGCTTTGCACACAGTAAGCACTCGATAAATACAACTGATGAATAAATCTTGGTTCTCCATACATATCATTTTCTGCTGGCAATACATCTTCATCCAAAACCATAAACCAATGGGGGCTATGCCCAAAGAACATTAAGTTTGTTTAGCTCAGAAATGGGTCCAGGAAAAGAAAAAAAAACCCTTCATTTCATTCCAGACCATAAAGAAGAGAGGATTGTAGTTTAAGAACTTTCATTACAAGGAGGGGTGTTGTGGCCTATCTCCAGCACAAAAGAACAAAGGGATTATCACTTGAGATGGCACCAGGATGTGGTCCAAAGCCTACAGAAACTTCACAGGCCTTCTGATTTCAAAGCCTCAATTATGGAGAGTTATAGACTCAAGTTGCTGCCTCAAATACTTGACAAGCAAAGGTCACCTTGCGATGGAATCCTACTGGGATTGTTCTGAGGATTGCCACCCTAAATTCTGTGTGGTCAGAGACTGTTCCCACGTCAAGTTGAGCCTCAGCCCATGCTCAAATTTTCTCCCTTTGCGAAAACAGAAAGAAGGCAACCATCATTCCTTCGGAAACCACTCCCTTTATGGCCAGATTTCCCACAGCCCAGGGTAGTTAAGTGGGATGGCCACAGGAAGAGGGAGGCAAAAAGAGGAAAGGAAGGGAGGGAGAGAGAAAGACGAAGGACAGAGAGGAGTGAGGCAGGGAAAGGAGAGTCAGAGAGCAACGGGAAGACAGGAGAGCAAGAAGGGGAAAGGGAAAGTGGAAAGAAGAGAGGGGAGAAACAAAGGCAGAAAAAGAGAAATAAGCAGATGGGAGTTTGGGAGTGGTGGGGAGAAGAGAAACTTACTAAACTGCCAGCATCATTCTCAGGCTCCTCTGGATTTTGGTTCCTTCACTGTTGTTCAGGCCAGACCTGAGGAGCCAGGGGGCTGCTCCACACCAAGCAACAGTTGGTGATGGGCAGAAACTCCCACCAGTGACTTGGAATGATAATAATAATAATAGTACATGTTAAGTGCTCACTGTGTGTAAGCTTGTTGTGGGCAGGGGATGTGTCTGTTTATTGTTGTTTTGTACTTTCCCAAGCTCTTAGTATAGTGTTCTGAACACAGCTGACACAGTCCCTGTCCCACATGGGGCTCTTAATCCCCATTTTTTAAAAAAAACAGATGAAGTAACTGAGGCACAGAGAAGTTAAGGGACTTACCCAGGGTCACAAAGCAGACATGTGGTTAGAACGCAGGTCCTTCTGATTCCCAGGCCCGGGTTCTATCCACTAAGCCACACTGCTTCTCTAGCTGAGTAGTTGCCCAGCCAGAAGAGGAGGAGGTGAAGAGGAATGAAAGAGGAGGAATTTCCGACCGCTCTGCTTCCACCAAAGTCACTGGAGCTGAACCTTTCTCCCCACCACCAGCCCTGCCACGCCAGCTGAAAGCCGGACAAAGTCCAAAAATACACAACCATCCCGCCTTACACAGGTCACCTTGTGTGTGAGGCGCTAGCCGAGAACAAGCTTCCCCCGGTGGCCAGTAAAACAGAGTTTGAATTTCACATTCAATGGGATGGCGCTGCGGAATGCACAGAGTAGGGGAAAAGTTTCTAGAGCAGAACAGACCTAATCTTCAGGTGGGGCCAAATTCCAGTTTGGATGAATACAAAGGAAGGGAACATACACAAACAAAAATACAAGACAGAATCAACACCTTATAAAGTCTTGCTCCACTCCCCAGTATTACATTTCATCAATATGGTTCAGAGGTTCTCTTTCCTCCTGCAGTCATGGGTACTTAGGAAGAAACCTGACTAATGGGAATGTTAAAAAGCAGCTAGGGTTTGTTTTGTGTTTGCATCTCTCTCTCTCTCTCTCTCTCTCTCTCTCTCTCTCTCTCTCTCACACACACACACACACACACGCATCACAGTTCAAAACAGATGATCAAGTTCTGCAAAATCATCAAGGTACTAAAATTTTATTTTTGGCACAATAGTTATGAAAGAAATAAATAAATGCATATGACTATTCTGCCTTCCATTTTTTTTAACTGAAATACGAATTTAGATTTTTCCCCATGCATTCTAGTAAGGGGGAAGCATTTGGCCTCCTAGCAAAATTTCTGAAACAATTTAATTTACGACTGTGCAGATAGTCTAGGTCCTGCATGAGAAATTTAATTTTGCAAATTCATTCATTCATTCAATCGTATTTATTGAGCGCTTACTGTGTGCAGAGCACTGTACTAAGCACTTGGGAAGTACAAGTCGGTAACATATAGAGACGGTCCCTACCCAACAAGGGGCTCAAAGGGACACGATATACTTGCATTTGTAACCTTATGTGTAACCTTTTCATCGCCTTAACCTGTCTTGGGCTCAACGTAGAGCTGAAATTTCTCAGTCTTACAGAAGTTAACTATTTCTAGGAGGATCACCTTACAATTCTAGCAAGTACTTCACCTTCATTGTCCCAATAATAATAATATTAATTGTAAAAACAGTATTTGTTAAGCAATTATGTGCCCGTCTCCCAGCACAAGAAGTCAAAGATCACCATGCTCAGTCATTAGAAGACTAGATTTCGGGAACAAAGTTTGCCCTCATTTCAAGTGAACTGACACTCAAAAATTTCACGCTATCCCTCAGCCACCTGAACAATAACAAGAATTTCTACATCATGTTCATTCTACCACGGATGACTACTTTTGGGGGGAGGTTCTTGTTTTTTTCTTCTTAAATTGCACATACACATTAGCATTTCAGCAGTGGGAAACAGATGAGCAAAGTAAGATAACTTTTCAAACCTTGAACTTTCTGGTTTATTCCTTTGATTACAGAAAATTAAGAGTCATAGAAGGAGAGAAGTAAATACAAGCTCTCCATCCTTATTTAAGGAAAAACGTTTCTTTTTAATGTGCATTATATGAATGAATTTATTATTTCTTTGCAGAAATCATCTGGTTTATTGCTAGGGGACATAGAGCACATGGAGATATCTGTCATCAAAGAAAACCCCAAAAAACAAACAAAAAAAAGATAGTCCAGAGAGAGGATTCCCAAGTATCCTGTTTTACATATGAGGGTTAATACGATTGCTAATACACTGAACTGAAAATTTCAGAAATCTGAGATCTTTTCCTTAAGGAGGAAAAGGGGGTTAGTTATTTTGAGTTGACTGTGAAATCAATGCCTACTACCTAATTATCTAATCACTAAAAAGCAATGTGGCCTAGTGGATAGAACAGAGGCCTGGGAATCAGAAAAACCTGGATTCTAATCCCAACTCTGCCATTGTTCTGCTGTGTGACTTTGGACAAGTCACTTAACTTCTCTGTACCTCAGATATCTCATCTGTAAAATGGGGAATAAGGCTGAGAGACTGAAGTGGGACATGGACTGTGTCCAACCTGATTAGCTTGTATCTCTCCCTGAGTTTAGTACAGTGACTGGCATATAGTAAGCAATTAAATGCCATTATATTAAGAGATGTGTGTGTGTGTATATATATATATATATATATACACATATATTTGATATATATGTGTGTATGTATATACCATTATATTAAGAGATGTGTATATATGTGATATATACATAACACGTATAACATAAGCAGCATGGCTTAGTGGAAAGAGCATAGGCTTGGGAGTCAGAGGTCATAGGTTTTAATCCTGGCACCACGACTTGTCAGCTGTGTGACTTTGGGCAAGTCACTTAACTTCTCTGTGCCTCAGTTCCCTCATCTGTAAAATGGGGATGAAGACCGTGAGCCCAACGTGGGACAACCTGATTACTTTGTATCTACCCCAGTGCTTAGAAAAGTGCTTGGCACATACTAAGCGCTTTACAAACACAATCATTATATGTGTATATATATATATATATATATATATATATATATATACATATATATATATAATTTTGTGGTGTGTAAAGTTGACATTTTGAATGCAACAGTAGAGCATTTTCTATTTTAAAATAAATTTCATACAGAAAAGTTTTGTTCTGACTTTCTTAGAGCTTCTACCACAACACAGATGGGAAGCAGCATGGCCTAGGGAAAAGAGCATGAACCTGGGAATCAGAGGACCAAAAATACCACAATCATTCCCACTAGACTGTAAATTCATTTTAGGCAGGGAATGTGTCTGTTTATTGCTATATTGTACTCTCCCAAGCACTTAGTACAGTGCTCTGCACATAGTAAACACTCAAATACTACTGAATAAATGAATGAGATAATCTCTTTTAGTCTTTTAGACTGTGAGCCCACTGTTGGGTAGGGACTGTCTCTATATGTTGCCAATTTGTACTTCCCAAGCGCTTAGTAGAGTGCTCTGCACACAGTAAGCGCTCAATCAATACGATTGATGATGATGATGAATCCCACTTCTGCCAATGTTTGCTGTGTGACCTTGGGCAAGTCACTTAACTTCCGGGTGCCTCAGTTCTCCTGTTCTCCCTCCTACTTAGACTGAGAGCCCTACGCAGGACAGGGACCGTGTCCAACCTAAACTTGTACCTACCCCAGCGCTCAGAACGGTGTTTGAAACATAGCAAGTGTTTAAATACCATAAATAATGGATAATTTTTCCAAGCATTTTGCTGAAGTTTTACCTAGCATTTAAACAGGACACCATTGAAAAACAACCATTGGTGAAATAAAGTGGATTGACATCTTCCAATCCTCTAACTGACTGTCAAGACCATTCCAGGCAGCACTTGACTGGATGACAAAGCTCACAAAAGCACACGCTTCCACGCCCCAACCAGTCTGCGACAACCCTTGTCCAGGAAAAGTTGGGTGGCAGCCAAATCCTACCATGGGCAGGAGTGGGAAATGGTGGGAGGAGACGAGGGTAGATTACAGGCTTTCACTCCCTCTCCCAGTATCCGCTGCTACCGACAAATCCCAGCCCAAGTCCCTCGGGAACAGAACAGCTAACTCCAGAGAGAGGCCTTCCCAGACAGAAACTCTTCCCAGCCTGATGGACAGGACAAACTAAGAGAAGCAGTGTCTGAATCTGCTACTCTATCACCGCTGGTGGCTAATCTGAATCCCCAGAGTGGAGTCAGTTTCAGCCAGCGTGGGAAACTGAAAACTGGGGGTTGAAATCTATACAAGAAGGGCGTAGACACAGCAGGGGCAATAATAATAATAATTAATATTTATGGTATTTGTTAAGCACTATACTGGGATGGATACAAGCAAATCAGTTTTTAATTCCAGCTCCGCCACTTACCCGCTGTATGACCTGGACTGAGTCATTTAAATAATAATGATGGCGTTTATTAAGCGCTTACTATGTGCAAAGCACAGTTCTAAGCACTGGGGAGGTTACAAGGTGATCAGGTTGTGCCACGTGGGGCTCACAGTCTTAATCCTCATTTTACAGATGAGGTAACTGAGGCACAGAGAAGTGAAGTGACTTGCCACAAAGTCACACAAAGTCACACAAAGTCACACAGCTGGCAATTGGCAGAGCCGGGGTTTGAACTTAATTAAATGTGCTGTGCCTCAGTTTCCTCTTCTGTGAAATGGGGATTAAATACCTGTTTTCCCTCTCCTTTAATCAATCAATCGGATTTATTGAGCGCTTACTGTGCGCAGAGCACTGTACTAAGCGCTTGGGAAGTACAAGTTGGGAGTGTGAGCCCCATGCAGGACAGGGACTGTGTCTTATCTGATTGTGTTGTACAGCTCCAGTGCTTCCCACAGTGCTTAGGAGATGGTAAGTGCTTAACAAATACCAGTTACTATGATTATAACAAGCAAATAAAAAAATTTCCCCATGGTCCAGTGGTAAGAGCAATGGCCTGGGAACGAGGTGACAAGGGTTCAAGTTGTGACTCTACCAACAGGACCTGTGACCTCAATTTCTTCATCTGTGAAATGGGATCAAATCCACTGTAGGCTTGTTGTTGACAGGGAATTTGCAGATTGTTTCTGCTTTTGAAAATGTTTGAATTAACTAGAGTTTAGTTGGAAAAATAGGAATGTTTACCCATTTTGCAGCCTTTTTGTGCAGAATTAATAGTTATCGGAACCTAATGTCCAGTTTGGATTCTTCAAGATTTACCAAATTAAAGAAACACATCGCTTGAGTTGTTTCACTGTTTCCTGCTTTCTATCTACGGAAGCTTTCTGACCTCTGCTGACAAGACTCTTTTTTGCACTAGTGGTTTCTCTTCTGATATTTCTGCAATTCCCAGAACCCTCAGATATCAATAGAGTACAGCTAGTTTTAGAACAGTTTTAGACCAAAAAAAATGGAGGAAATAGCAAGGTGACAATGAAATATTGCTAAAATTTAGAATCAAACTTCTAATCCTTTTCTATTTTGAAGGTATCTAGCCTCCTGTTACCGATAAAATCTTTTTTCTAAACTGGTTTCAAATGTAGGCTGGAAGTGTTCTTTCAAATTACTCCTATGAAAGCCTAGCTCCAGTCTAACATTTCTAGCGTACAAAGGCAGCTAAAGTACTATACGTTTATATCATGTTCCTGCATTTCTTCCACAGACTTTCTTGGAAACCAAAATCCCTCACTCGATATACAGCCTGCCCTGCAATCGAGAAACTTTTCAAAAGCCATTAGGAGAAAGTCTACAGAGTTTCTTCAATGGGCACAACGTTTAAATGCATAGAGTTCAAAGTGTCACCTAAAAAGGCACTCCACTGACACAGGTGATAAAAACAAGCAAAGAACTCACGTAAGCAGAGGGAAACAATAATAATGGTATTTATTAAATGCTTACTGTGTGTCAAGCACTGTTCTAAGTGCTAGGGTAGATACAAGCTAATCAGGTTGGACACAGTCCCTGTCGCACATGGGGTTCACACTCTTAAAAGATCTGCATACACCCTCCTCAACTGATTTTAGGCATTTCATTAAACCAAACTCCACTTAAAACCCCTAATGGGGGTGTCTGATGACTTTCCTCCCAGTACCTCACTTAGAACAGTGTCTGGCACATAGTAAGCACTTATTATTATTATTATTATTATTATTATTATTATTATTATTACATAAACCCGCCAGCCAACAGTGTGGCCCTAGTGGAAAGAGCACTGACCTGGGAGCCAGAGGACCTGGGATCTAATCCCACTTCTGCCCCTAACCTGCTGTGTGACCTTGGGCAAGTCACTTATAATGCCACTAATAACAATAATAATAAGGATGATGGTATTTGGTAAGCGCATACTACGTGCCAAGCACTGTTTTAAGTGCCTGATACAAGGTAATCAGGCTGCCCCACATGGGGCTCACAGTCTTAATCCCTATTTTGCAGATGAGACACGGAGAAGTTAAGTGACTTGCCCAAAATCACACTGCTGACAAGTGGCGGAGCCAGGATTAGAACCCATGACCTCTGACTCCCAAGCCCGTGCTCTTGCCACTAAGCCATGCTGCTTCTTTGTGCCTCAGTTTCCTCATCTGTAAAATGGGGATTCAAAAGCTTCTTTCCTTCCTGCTTAGACTGTGAGCCCCATTTGGGACAGGGACTGATTATCTTCTATTTATCCCAGTGCTACGTATAGTGCTTGGCCCTTAAAATCCTCAATTATTAAGCGCTTAAATACCTCAATTATTATCCCCACCCTCAGCCCTCCTCTATACGTGTTTATTCCATGGTACGATAAATTATTTTGCTACTTCTGCAAATAGTTTCATGACTGTTTCCCTGTTAGAGTATAAGCTCCTTGTGGTCAGGGATCATTATGTGGCTCATTGGAAAGAGCTCGGGCTTTGGAGTCAGAGGTCATGGGTTCAAATCATGGCTCTGCCAATTGTCAGCTGTGTGACTTTGAGCAAGTCACTTCACTTCTCTGTGCCTCAGTTACCTCATCTGTAAAATGGGGATGAAGACTATGAGCCCCCCGGGGGACAACCTGATCACCTTGTAACCTCCCCAGTGCTTAGAAAGTGCTTTGCACATAGTAAGCATTTAATAAATGCCACTATTATTATTATTATTATTTATGCAGTACTTCCTAAGTGCCTAGGACAGTGCCCTGCACCCACTTCGTAGTTCCCCTATCTTTTCAGTTGCATTAGTATGTAAGACTCTTGTTAAAACTTTGGACATGAATTACTTTAAAATTTGGTCTAATTTCAATCCTGGCTTGGCCATTTGTTTCCCACTGAGACCTCAGTGTCTTCCCAAGGCTATGATTTCCTTCATTTATTCATTCAATCATATTTATTGAGCACTTACTGTGTGAAAAGCACTGTACTAAGTGCTTGGAAGAGTACGATAGAACAACGAACAGACACATTCCTGCCCCCAATGAGCTTCCTGATTAGTATAGTGAAGAAAATGTATATTTGTATGCATTTATTACTCTATTTCATTAATGGTGTGTATATAGCTATAATTATATTTATTTTGATGGTGTTGACACCTCTCTACTTGTTTTGGGTTTTTTTGTTTGTCTCCCTCTTTGAGGAGCAGTGTGGCTTTGAGGAGCAACGTGGCTCAGTGGAAAGAGCACAGGCTTGGGAGTCAGAGGTCATGGGTTCTAATCCTGACTGCTATTTGTCAGCTGTGTGACTTTGGGCACGTCACTTAACTTCTCTGTGCCTCAGTTACCTCATCTGTAAAATGGGGATTAAGACTGTGAGCCCCACGTGGGACAACCTGATCACCTTGTATCCACCCCAGTGCTTAGAACAGTGCTTTGCATGAAGTGAGTGCTTAACAAATGCCATTATTATTATTATTATTATTATTATCATTATTATTACTATTATTCTAGACTGTGAGCCCACTGTTTTGTAAGGACCACCTCTGTGTGTTGCCAATTTGTACTTTCCAAGCTTTTAGTACAGTGCTCTGCACACAGTAAGTGCTAAATAAATACGAATGAATGAATGAAAACTGTCCTAACCACACTCTTAGGATTTCTGTGAGGAATAGGTAGGAAGGATGATAAATGACTGACCTTGCCAATAAATATTGGATAAATGGTATGACATAACACAGTGTTATCAAAGGGAAATAGAGGTATTCCAAATAAGGAGTCAAATATTTAGCTAACAGTATTTATTAAGTTCCCCTTATAGACAATGAGTTTACTGACACTTTATACAATAAAGTCAGGAATCCATCACTGAGCTATCTGTGTTTTGGGCTATTCACAACATCCTTCTCTCCTAATCACATGTTCCCCGCACAACTCCAGATCATCTTCCCAGTCTGATTTTCTCCCTATTATGAAGTCAGGACCTTGGCTGGAAGCAGCAATTAACTCTGACTTTAACAGTGCTTTTCTTTTACACCAATTAAACCCTAAAACAGCAACCGGTATTGCCGCTTTTCATAATCAGCAATGCATTTATCTCCAAATATCCTATCTATGCTTATTTAAGGTTCTTTTGAAAACAAATATTAAGATTCAAATGAAAAAGTATAACAAGAAGCAAATACACTATGAAAATGGATATATGGAATCCTTAATCTATTCCACTTTATTAAAACATTATAAAACTGATGTACAGCAAAAATGGAATACCACTGAACCAGGACAAGCAAGGTCAATTTAGATTTCAGCATTCATTATTCCTTGCACAAAGCGACAAAATGAAGTGGATTTGAACTAACCTTTTATTCTGTAAACCCCAGCAATCTGAAAAATAATGAAGATCCAAAAGGAAATTCAAGTCCAATTTCCTTAAAAATCTGAACATTTTACACATTTTTCCTCAAAATCCAACTAAGGTAGTAGCTCTGCTTTGAATAAGACTATTGCCAACTCACTTAAAAAAAAGCATCAATATAATTCTCAGTGTGAATTAAAACCCTCAAACTATTCAACTAAAGCAGATTCAAGTCTCTAAGGTATAAATCAGAAAATGAAAATTTTTTGATGGCATTTTTTAAGCGCTTACTATGTGCAAAGCACCGCTCTAAGCGCTGGGGAGGTTACAAGGTGATCAGGTTGTCCCACAGGGGTCTCACAGTATTAATCCCCATTTTACAGTTAAGGTAACTGAGGCACAGAGAAGTTAAGTGACTTGCCCAAAGTCACACAGCTGACAATTGGCAGACCCGGGATTTGAACCCATGACCTCTGACTCCAAAGCCCGGGCTCTTTCCACTGAGCCATGCTGCTTCTCTTCCTAAATTAATACCTAATCTCCAAACTGTTTACTAACTTTGCAGATCAACTTGGAATTTGATTAGGTATATTTAAATTGAGGATGTAAATGTAGCAAACAGAAACAAAACTAACAAGAAGGAAATTAAATACAAAACTTTTCACATTATTTGTTCAGAAAAACAATTACACACCTTATATAATAATAATGGTATTAAGTGCTTACTATGTGCCATTCACTGTACTAAGCGCTGGGGTGGATACAAGCAAATCTAGTTAGACACAGTCCCTGTTCCATATGGGGCTCACAGTCTTAATCCCCATTTTACAGACAAGGAACTGAGGCCCGGAGAAGTGACATGACTTGCCCAAGGTCACACAGCAGACAAGTGAGGAGCCGGGATTAGAACTCATGACCTTTTGACTCCCAAACCCGTGATCTACTACGCCATGCTGCTTCTCTGTCCATTAGAGTCCTATCCTAGTATAAACTGCCCACCACCGTCACACACTGCCATAAAAAGTTATCCGTATTACTCATATATGAAAAGGAAAAAATTAAAAAGACGAGAATTCTCTCACCTCATGAAAAGAATGACCAAATCATAGAAAAAAATAAGATTCTAGGCAGTCTTAACGCATACACTTACATACACCTAGTTACGAAGAGTTGGAGTTACAGGCCAATGTCATAAAAGGTGAAAAATGGGCATATTAACCCCATCCTCTTTATACTTATTTACAAAATATAAAATCCTTTTATTAAACTCCAAAAAGGTCACAAACATCTATTTGTAGTATTAAAAATAGTCATGTGCAATTCAATTAAATTGTACTTATTGAAAATTGTGCACTGTACTAAGTGCTTGGGAGAGTAGTACTCTGGGCAAACAACACATTCTTGGAATGATTTTAACACCCCCTCCCCGCCCCCCAAATTGTTTTATTATAGGTAGGGCAACTTTTCAGTCAGTCAGTCAATCATATTTATTGAGTGCTTACTACGTGCAGAGCAGCATACTAAGCATTTGGGAGAGTACAACAGTGTAACAGATACATTCCCTGCCCACAGCAATTTTACAGTCTCAGTTACTATAAACACTAAACACACTAAAATCACCAAGTTGCCCGGATAGATTTGGTAGAGGAAGAAATGGCTGTGGGCATGTGTGTGGTGATGATACTGGCCAACAGTCCAGTCCATACTTCCTGGACAGCTTCCTAAAGTAGAAACATATCTTATATTTCCGCAACTTTCCAATGTTCACTCATTCATTCAATCGTATTTATTGAGCGCTTACTGTGTGCAGAGCACTGGAGTAAGCGCTTGGGAAGTACAAGTCGGCAACATAGAGAGACGGTCCCTACCCAACAGTGGGCTCACAGTCTAGAAGGGGGAGACAGAGAACAGAACATAGTAACAAAATAAAATAATTAGAATATGTACAAATAAAATAATAATGAATGAATAAAGGGCTGGGAAGCAGGCGGCCTGGCTTTGTTTTGCCTCTGCCACAGGCCTGCTTTGTGACCGTGGACAAGCTTCCGTTTCCTCATCTGTAAAATGGGGCTGAGCTAGAGTTGAAGCCCCTCGTGGGGCAGGAACTGTGACCAATCTCGTAAACTTATCAGGACGTGGCGAATAGTAAGCACTTAATACAGGCCATTGTTATTATCGTCACTATTCCAATTATCTATTGAGCACATACTGTGTGCAGAGTTCTGTGTTCAATAAAGTAAAATTACAGTGAATTACATAGATGGCAAAGCATCCTGCTAACTGTGGCCATAACGAGAATATACAGTGTTCTGTAGAGTAAATGCTCAAAAAAACCCATCAGGGAGTGCTATCTTCTAACCACCTACTTCCTAATCCAGCAGAAATGACTCAATTTTCTTTCCTCCTGCCCAGTTTGAGCCCCAAGACCTATAATAACGACTGCGGTATTTGTTAAGCACTTACTATTACCAATCATTGTACTAAGCGCTGGGGTCCCACATGGGGCACACAGTCTTATTAAGTAGGAGGGAGAACAGGATCGAATCCCCATTTCACAGATGAGGGAACTAAGGCACAGGGAAGTTACATGACTTGCCTGAGGTCACACAGCCAATAAGTGCAGGTCCTCTGACTCTCAAGCCCATGCTCCATTCACTAAGCCATGGTGCTTCTCCACAGCATGACCTAATAACAAAATTGCTAGAATAATAGAATATGCTAGAATAATAGAATATGCTTGGTTATTACGGATCTAGTGAAAACACATTGTCAAGTATCATATACCACCAGAGACTCATGTTCTTCTAAGGGTCCAAGAAGGCAATCAACTCCAGACAGCAGAAAGTTTGGATGAATCGGAGAAGGTGCATCTTGTTAAAATAAACCAGTTATAATGTTGATGGTTAAACATGATAGCCTAGCAGTCCTTATCTGAAAACTTATAGATTAGTGTACAATATCTGCAGATTCCTCCGCACAGGGACATATTGAAATGCTTGCTGACTGATGTAATTCAAATTCTTATTGAAATCAAGCCAAAACCTTGGGCATTCACTTGGTAACACCCTCATTTTGGGTGAGAGAGCATGCCACAAAGTAGAAAATTCACAAATTTGGACAGGAGGTTAGTCTACCTATTAACAATAGAACTTAAGAACATATCTCCCTTTTCATTTTTCTCCCATCTGTAGTTTACTTCA
Organism: Tachyglossus aculeatus; assembly: GCF_015852505.1. Taxonomy (NCBI): domain Eukaryota; kingdom Metazoa; phylum Chordata; class Mammalia; order Monotremata; family Tachyglossidae; genus Tachyglossus; species Tachyglossus aculeatus. The sequence goes on along the minus strand of NC_052067.1, from coordinate 128,379,473 downwards.
GCGTTACCTCCCCAGCTAGATTGTAAGCTCCTTGGGGCATGATGTCTTGAAATTTTATTAGACTTAAGGGACCATGTCTTGATATTTTATTCGATTTTCCTATGCACTCAGCACAGTGCTCAGCAGACAGTGAGTGCTTAATAAATACTATCAATTGGTTGAGCTTAAAAATTTGATTGAAATGCCCATTGGAAAATTGGAAAATGATGTGTCTTTTTAAGGTATTTGTTGAACCCTTACTATGTATGCAGCACGGTACTAAGCACTGGATTAGATATGAGATAATCCAATTGGACACACTCCCTGTCCCACATTGGGCTCTCAGTCTTAAGATGAGGTAACTGAGGCACGGAAAAGTTAAGTGACTTGCCCAAGGTCACACAGCAGACAAGTGGCAGACTAGGATTAGAACCCAGGTCCTTCTGAAGCCCAGGTTTATGCTCTATCCATTATGCCATGCTGCTTCCTTATCAAAGTCAAGATTTACAAAGCTACTAATACCTTTCATGGCCGCTAAGCCAATTGAATTATTTAAATAGTAAAATATTGTGAAATGTCCAAAGATGATAAACAAAATCAGTGATATTTTTAAAATTTTGTGAGTTAATAGTTTTTTTTAATGGTATTTGTTAAGCACAGTATGTCAAACACTGTTTTAAGTATTGGGGTAGGTACAAGATAATTAGTTCAGACACTTTCCCTGTTCCACACGGAGCTCACAGTTTAAGTAGGAGGGAGGACAGGTATTTAATCCCCATTTTAGAGTTGAAGTAACTGAGGCACAGAGAAGTTAATTCACTTGCCCAAGGTCACACACCAAGCACTTGGCAGAGCCTAGATTAGAACCCACGTTCTCTAACTCCCAGGCCTGTGTTCTTTCCACTAGGCCATGTTGCTTCTCTATTTGATAGATAAATAACCTGATGTGTACTGGTATTCATTTATTTCAGCTAGACAGATCTTTTATATTATATACACACACATTTATATATCACATAAAAGGTCAGTCCAGCTCTAATAAATGAATACCTGTATGCATCAGGTTGTAATTTATAAAAAAATATTTTATTAACTAGTCTAATAACTAGCATTGACAGGAAACAGAACCCCCTGTACTTCCAAGAAAACCTTTGGAGTTTAAATGAGTATTTTTAAACTAGTACTTCAGTTATCCCTCCCCCTCCCTCCCTGCCCCCCACCTCAAAGGAAAACACAACTCATTAAATTCATGGCACCTTCAATTCACATTCACATTTTTCCATTATGACATAGTGGAGGGTTTTTTTTTTTCTTTCAAGGACCGGAATGCTATTAGACTATGCCTCTCAGCCCTGCAATTTGTAAATAATTAGCTTGAAGGCAATGAAACAAAGTTAAGCCTGTTTAAGTTTATTTCATCTATTAAGATTTAAGTTCGGCACATTTTGAAGCCTCCTTGCCAGAACTCATTTCCCACCAGAAAGGAGACATGTTGGAGCCTTACCTTGCCTTTCCAGTAAAAAGAGTCTTTAAGTTCATCTTTTAAAATCCAACCATTAAGTAAATTTGTTTCCCAGAGAAATGTTGCCACTATTATGACTCTGAAAACTGACTGTCTTTGTTGCTCAAAAATTTCAACAAAACCCTGGACAGAGATAAAATTTAAAGCCTATCTTTTATGGTCAAAATATAAGCCAGAGTTCAAAGAGACTGGATTCTGTCATGTTCATTGAATCCTACCAGTGATTAATGGTAGCCAGAGGCAATGACTCTCAGACCCAACAGACTCTAACTCACATCTCACTGCAATGGAGTGGGATGAAATAGACAGTAGAAGGCAAAAGAATGATACCAAAAATAAAAAAAGCCTGGTGCTCTGCACACAGTAAGTGCTCAATAAATATGATTGAATGAATGATTATTGTAGGTGGACAGGACCTCAATCATATTTATTGAGCGTTTACTGTGTGTAGAGCACTGTACTAAGTACTTGGGAAAGTACAATACAACAATAAACAGTGACATTATATGCTTACTATGTGCCAGGCACTGTACTAAGTACTTGGGAAAGTACAATACAACAATAAACAGTGACATTATATGCTTACTATGTGCCAGGCACCGTACTAAGTGCTGGGGTAGATACAGGCTAGTCAGATTACACAAAGTCCCTATCCTAAATGGGGCTCACAGCCTTAATCCCCACTTTACAGGTGAGGAAACCGAGGCCCAGAGAAGTGAAGTGACTTACCCAAGTCCACACAGCAGACAGATGGCAGAGCTGGGTTTAGAACCCAGTCCTTCTGATTCCCAGGCCCGGGCTCTACCAACTGGGCTACGGTGCTTGTCGCACCCATTGTGTAACCAGAATATGCGAGAGGCACTGCACAGACTACTAGAACTGCAATTGATCTCTTCACACAATTTCTTAATCTTAAAGTTTTTATGCCTGAACTCAAGCTCATGCGTAGTAAATGGTCTTTGCAGCAACTTACTGAGTTCATAGATAAGTTCCTGCCTTTCAAAATCCATGATCAGAAGTGTTAAAACACGTTCAAAGGCGCTCACTAGGACAGTCGAGAAGAAACAAATCCACAAGACCATAGCGCAGTTTACTGACCTTTCACCTTTCTTCACCTTTCTCTATTTTCAGAAAGTGGTTATGGGCAACTTAAGAGAAAGCATCCTATATGGGGAGAAGCAACGCACAGAGAAGGAAAGGGGTGGAAAGAGCACAAGAGGAACGAACAGGAGAGAAAATGAGAAATATGTCGTCAAACTCCCGCACAGAACAGTCACGATTCTGCTAGGACTCAAAGGCAAAGAGTATATTAGTAATTCTTTGTAAATCACTGTAGATTAGACATTAATACTACTTTGGACTGGGCACATCCAGGTATTGAGGAAGGGAGAGAAGGAAGGAGGAGACCAACATTTTATAGTCTGACTACCCCTGCTTTACTACAATTTCACTCTGACACAATCCAATTCCCAATACTCAAGCCTTTGCATCGCAACTTTTAAATACTCTTCTTCACCTGCATTAGCTAGACAATGCGATTCTTCTTATTCTATTTCCCTTATCCCTTCCCTGATTCTTTGATATATTTCTCAACAGAAGTCGAACTGGTATTCACTGCATGCATGCACTGCATGCCCGCTGGGCACAATCCATCAATCTTCTATACTGTGAGCCCACTGTTGGGTAGGGACCGTTTCTATATGTTGCCAACTTGTACTTCCCAAGCGCTTAGTACAGTGCTCGGCACACTGTAAGCGCTCAATAAATATGATTGATTGATTGATTGGTATTTATAGAGCACTTTCTGTACGCAGAGCGCTGAACTAGGTGTTTGTACTATGACTGTAGCTGTGGTGCTCCATCCTCTGTATCAGCACGAGTCCAGCAGGATCATGCCATCATTCTAAAAAATGCCATCATTATAAAATCTAGCCCTTAGAACAGTGGTTTGCACATAGTAAGCGCTTAACAAATGCCATCATTATTATCTGGATCCTGGGTGGATCTGTGCCCTTGTGGTTATTTGTAGTTAAATTCCTTTTTGGCTGTCCCAACCTGAGGTCTCAACATTCATTTTACTTGTACATATTTACTATTCTATTTTGTTAATGATGTGCATATAGCTATAATTCTATTTATTCTGACAGTTTTGACACCTGTCTACATGTTTTATTGTCTGTCTTCCCCTTCTAGACTGTGAGCCCGTTGTTGGGTAGGGACCGTCTCTATATGTTGCCAACTCGTACTTCCCAAGCACTTAGTACAGTGCTCTGCACACAGTAAGTGCTCAATAAATATGATTGAATGAATAATACCACCATTATGATTCGCCTGTCACTGTGTCATACCCCCTATGTGCTTCGATGCGTCGTTCTGTGTGGTCTGGGCCCCTGACAGTGGATGCAAAGTGACTGATATTATGGTAAGCATCTGTGATGACTCCGTCACCCACATGCAGTTATTTTTATGGCTATAGGAAGCAGCGTGGCCTAATGGATAGAGCAAAGGCCCAGGAGTCAAAAAGACCTGGGTTATTCTCCTGGCTCCTCCACTTGTCTGCTGGGAGAGTCAACTTTGGGAAAGTCACTTCACTTCCCGCTGCCTCAGTTCCCTCATCTGGAAAATGGGGGTTAAGACTGTGAACCCTTAATGGAATAAGGCTTTTTAGACTGTGAGCCCACTGTTGGGTAGGGACTGTCTCTATATGTTGCCAATTTGTACTTCCCAAGCGCTTAGTACAGCGCTCTGCACATAGTAAGCGCTCAATAAATACGATTGATGATGATGATGATGAATAAGGACCGTGTCCAACCTGATTTGCTTGTAGCCACTCCAGTGCTTAGTACAGGGCCTAGCACATAGCAAGCACTTAACAAATACCACAATTATTATTATTACCTCCCAGAGACAACCAGGCGCACGTTAACAGAGAAGGGGCCTGGACTCTACTGGAGCTCTATTGGGCTAGACAGGGATCTACTGCCACCAGGGACTTGTTCAGAAAGGAGCAGAGAGGCCCCAGGTAACCTCCCCTACTAGATGATAAATTCCTTGAGGTCAGGGATCATGTGTACTTTATTGTACTCTCCCAAGTGTTTAGCAGAGTGTTCTGCACACAGAGCTCAATAAATACCATTGGCTTTGGATGCCTTCCCTCCTCATATCCTAAAGACATTTACTCTCCCCCTTTCAAAGCCTTATTAAAAGCACATCTCCTCCAAGAGAACTTCTCTAAGGCCTCCTTTCCTCTTCTCCCACTTCCTTCCACATCACTCTGACTTGTTTCCTTTATTCATCCTCCCCTCCCAGCCCCACAGCACTTATGTTCATATCAGTAAATTTATATTTATGTCTGTCTTCCCCTATAGACTGTAAGCTCATTGTGGGCAAGGAATATGTCTGTTTACTGTTATATTGTAATAATAATAATAATAATAATAATAATGGCATTTATTAAGCACTTACTATGTGCAAGGCACTGTTCTAAGCACTGGGGAGGTTACAAGGTGATCAGGTTGTCCCATGGGGGGCTCACAGTCTTCATTCCCATTTTACAGATGAGGCAACTGAGGCCCAGAGAAGTTAAGTGACTTGCCCAAAGTCACACAGCTGACAATTAGCAGAGCCTGGATTTGAACCCATGACCTCTGACTTCAAAGCCCGGGCTCTTTTCCACTGAACCACGCTGCTGCCCCATTGTATTCTCCCAATGTTTAGCACATTGCTCTGCACGCAGTAAATAAATAGGATTGACTGACTGATGGATTTCAGTCTGGGTAGGACTCTAATTCAGTACCATGGACTTTCTAACAGAGCAAGTCTAAGCACAAGCTTTCAACCTGAGGATTTTCATTTTACAAATTGGGAAAAATCTAACAGTTACCTTCCTGGCCTGCCAAAGATACTGTGTAAACCTAAACAACCATAAATCCCACTCACAAGAATGTAAGGATAAGTGAGAAAGCCAAAAGCAGTTAAAAGTTCAAAATTCCATTTTGTCCATTAACATTACATGTCAAGTAAATTCAGGCTAACCTTTGCTACACATTAAAATCTTTGGCATTCTTTCTGCAGCTTTTTTTTTTGATAGAATGGAAAAATGCACGTGGCCTTCCTTTTAAAACACCTGATTTTAATTTTAACTCCTTACCCAAGAATTAAAATTAGCATGTGCTAAAATTAAAAAGTCAACCATAATTTCAAGTGGAAGTAAAATCCACCCTACCTCACTGCCAGTGAGGACTTTAACTATGAGCAAAGTCTACATCCAAATGTATCAGCGGCATTTCAGTTGGTGATTTGACTGGATATTTACTACACTGGAGAAGTGTCAACATAATGCCAGTCCCATCCATCTTTATCCCGAACTCTAAAACATTTAAAAGAAAAAAGAGAGAAAAAACAGGCAAATAAAGCAATATTATTTGAGCCATTCAATTCATTCATTCAATTGCATTTATTGAGCGCTTACTGTGTGCAAAGCACTGTACTAAGTGCTTATATAATGCCCAAGTTCCTCTGATCCTCAAAAAAGCAAAGTGCAAGTTAAAACAGACCCAAAAAAGTAGTGGTAAGACAAATTCATCAAAAGACAAATAAAAACACACATTTTGTCTTTTATAGGGAATCATTTAAGATATATCTAAAAGATTCAAAGAAATAAGTCTATAATGAAATTACGATGCTTTTAGTTGAAACTTCATATGTAAGCTCCTTGTGGGCAGTGAACATGCCTGTCAACTTTGTTGCTCTGTACTCTTCCAAGTGCTTAGTACAGTGCTCTGAACTCAGTAAGTGCTCAGTAAATATGATTGATTGATCTCAATGGAATATGAAATTGTAACAATATGAGTTACACCTAAACTATGACCAAGGTTTAAAGAAAAAGTGAGAAATTTGGTAAAGTGCCACATTCTAAAACGTTCACATTTTGAGAAGTTTGGGAACGTACTGCTTTGAAACCAATTAAAATAATGTGGTTTTTGCCCAAGGCCATAGAGTTTGGATCCAAATGCAATACCTTGGCTCGGATTTCCATCATTTGGCTTTCACTATACAAGCTTGAGTCAAGATATCTTTAGCCAACTAACCACAAGCTAAACATGGCATCTACGCTAAACCAGAGCCTTGAAAACCTCAGAGCCTTGAACAAATGCTTGATTGTTGGGAAAACTTTCACATCATTTAACACTGGAAATCAACCAGCACATAAGACATAAGATGTGTGCAATATTCCAATGCACCCATCAATATATTACACAAATCATCTGTTCATGTGGAGAAGTGGGGAAATTTGTGGGATTTATTTTTTAATGGTATCTTCTAAGCACTTAGGATGTGCCAGGCACTGTACTAAGTTCTGGGGTAAATACAAGGTAACCAGGATGGATACAGTCCATGTCTCCATTGGGGGCTCACGGTCTTAATCCCCATTTTACTAATAAGGCAAACTGAGGCCCAGAGAAGTGAGGTGACTTACCCAAGGTCACACAGCGGACAAGTAGTGGAGCCAGGACTAGAACCCAGGTCCTTCTGACTCATGTTCTAACCACCAGACCACACTGCTTTCTTATTATGATTAAAGAAGCTGTTTGGGCCAATGCTGAAGAATGCAGATGTCTCCAGGCTAAAAAGGACTTCAACACCACTTCCCACATGGGGCTCACAGTCTCACTCCCCATTCTACATATGAGGTAACTGAGGCACAGAGAGTTAAGTGACTTGCCCAAGGTCCCATGGCAGAGCCGAGATTACAACCTATAACCTTCTGACTCACAGACCTGTGCTCTATTCACTAGGAGAAGGAAAGATGAGGGCTTAGTTGGGAAAGGCCTCTTGGAAGAGATATGATTTTAGTAGAATTTTGAAGGTGGGAAAAGAGGTGGTCTGCCATATATGAAGGAGGGAGTTACACGTCAGAGAGAGTTTCAGGCAACGAGTTGGTGATGAGATCGGCCAAAATCGAGGTACGGTGAGCAAGCTGGGCTGGAGGAGTGAATCATGTGGGCTGCACTGTTCTAGAAAAATCACTGAGGTAAGGTAGGAGGGGACAGACTGACTGAGTAAAAGCTGATGTGAAGGAATTTCAATTTGATGCGGTGGTGGATGGGCAACTACTGGAGGTTCTAGAGGAGCAGGGAGAGTGGACTGAATTTTTTAAAATGATCTGAGCAGCAGAATGAAGTAAGGACTAGAGTGGGGAAGAGACAGGAGGCAGAGAGGAGAGCAAGGAGGCTGTTGCTGCAGAGTGGATTATGGTAAACATGGTAGCAGTTTGGAAGGAGACGAAAAGGAGAATTTAAAAGAGGTTGCGAAGATTGAACACAACAGGATTTGATGACAAGTTAAATATGAGGGTGAAAGGGATGAGTTGAGGATATGCCAACGTTATGGGCTTGGTAGACAGGGAGGGTTGCAGTGATGGGAAAGACAAGGGGAACAGGATTTGGGTGGCAAAATGAAGAATTCTGTTTTGGACCTGTTAAGTTGAGGTGTCAGCTCAAGTGGCGATGTCCTGCAGGCAGAAGAAAATGTGAGACTGCAAAGAAGGAGAATTGTCAAGAATGGGGAAGTAGATTTAGGAATCATCCATGTGGAAATGGAATCTGGAATTGTGGTAGGAAATGAGTTCTCCACGAGAATGGAGGCAGATGGAGAATAGATGGGAACTCACAATTGGGCCTCGAGGGACTCCCACTGTTAGAACACAGGGGAGGAACCTGAAAAAGAAACAGAGGAAGAGGGAAATAGGAAGAGGAGAGGACAGTGTCATTGAAGCCAAGATTTGATCATGTTTACAGGAGAAGGGAGTGGTCCACAGTATTGAAGACTGTTTAGAGCTTGAGGAGGAATAGGATAGATTAGAAGGTGTTAGATTTGGCAAGAAGGAGTTTGTCGGTGACTTTAGAAAAGGTGGTTTCCGTGATTGGAGGGGGTTTAATAAGAGAATTGGAGGAGAGAGAGTGGAGGTGGTGATAGTAAATAACTCACTCGAGAAGTTTGGAGAAAAATAGTTGGAGGGAGATGTGTCGATAACTGAAGGGAGTTATGGGGTCAAGGGAGGGTTTTAGAATACGGGATACATAACCCTGTTTTCAAGTCATGGGGAAGCTGTCATTTGAAAGTGAATGGTTGAAGATTAAGGTCAGGATGGGAAGAAAGAAGGGGGTTTGTGTTTTGATAAGATGGGAAGGGATGGAGTTGGGGTGCAGGTGGAGGGGGTAGAATTTGAGAGGAGGTGGGATATCTCCTCTTGAGATACTGCTGAGAAAGATCAATCAATCAATCGGATTTACTGTGTGCTTACTGTGTGCAGAGCACTGTACTAAGCGCTTGGGAAGTACAAGTTGGCAACACATAGAGACGGTCCCTACTCAACAGTGGGCTCACTGTTTAGAAGGGGGAGACAAAGAACAAAACAAAACATATTAACAAAATAAAATAAATAGAATAGATATGTACAAGTAAAATAAATAGAGTAATAAATACGTACAAACATATATAGATATATACAGGTTTTGTGGTGAAGGGAAGGAGGTAAGGTGGGGGATGGAGAGGGGGAGGAGGGGGAGAGGAAGGAGGGGAGATGGGATAGTTAAAGGAGGGGCATGGGGAGGAAGGAGCTGGAGAGGATCAAGGGAGATTTTACAGAGATCATGGCTGGTGGTTTTTGAGGAGGGTGTAAAAAAGACTCCAACAGCTGGCACTGGCAACAGGCAAGGGAATCAATAAGGATGGAGAAATACTGTTGCCAGGCAGAGGAGAGAATTAAAGCAGGGAGAATATTTGTGATGGACCACCAGGTTGTCCTGGGGTCTGGATTTCCACCAGCAGCGCTCCATAGCTTGTGCACACGTTCGGAGGGTATGGACTGTTGAGGTGATCCAGGGTTGCAGGTTAGTAGTATGAGATCAGTGGAGCGACAGTGGAGCAAGGGAGTTCCACGGACAGGATAGGGTTGGGGCATGGATTTGTGCAGCAAGAAAGGAATCCAAGAACGTCACATTATCGTTAGGAAATGTGTCTACCAATTCTGTTGTATTGTTCTCTCCCAAGTGCTTGGTACAGTGCTCTGCACAGAGTAAGCATTCAGTAAATACCACTGAGTAATTCAAATGAAAAGTGATAAAGCTGAGGGCGGAAGCTATTGGGACAACCCACTGCTCTCCATTTCTAGAAAGAAGCCTGTTCAAGTAGTAGGACTAATCTTATTTTTCCTTTTTCAGTTCATTTATTCATTCATTCAATTGTATTTATCGAGTGCTTACTGTGTGCAAACCACTGTACTAAGCACTTGGAAGAGTACAGTACAACAGACATATTCCCTGCCTACAACAAGCTCACAGTCTAGAAGGGGAGGCAGACGTTAATATGCATAAATAAATAATGGATATATGCATACATGTTGTGGGAATGGGAGGGAGGATTAAGGAAAGGAGCAAGTCAGGGTAATGCAGAAGGGAGTGGGAGAAGAGGAGAGCTTAGTCAGGAAAAGCCTCTTGGAGGAGATGATGGTATTTGTTAAGCACTTACTATGTGCAAAACACTGTTCTAAGCGCTGGGGGGATACAAGGTGATCAGGTTGTCCCACGTGGGGCTCACAATCTTAATCCCCATTTTACAGATGAGGTAACAGGCACAGAGAAGTTAACTGACTTGCCCAAAGTCACACAGCTGACAATTGTCGGAGCCGGGATTTGAACCCATGACCTCTGACTCCAAAGCCCGTGCTCTTTCCTAAGGAGATGTGCCTTCTATAAGGCTTTGAAGTGGGGGAGAGCAATTATCTGTCTGATATGAGGGAGGGCGTTTCCCACCAGAGGAAAGATGTCTGCGGTGAGACAGATGACAACGGGGTACAGTGAGAAGGTTAGCACTAGAGGAACAAAGTGTGTGGGCTGGGTTGTAGTAGGAGAGTAGTAAGGTGAGGTAGGAGGGGACAAGGTGATTGAGTGCTTTGAAGCCAATGGTGAGGAGTTTTTGTTTGATGCAGAGGTGGATGGGTAACCACTGGAATTTCTTGACGAGTAGGGAAACATGGTCTGAATGTGTTTGAAGGAATATGATCTGGGCAGCAGAGTGGAGTATGGACTGGAGCAGGGAGAGACAGGAGGCAGGGAGGTCAGCAAGGAGGCTCATACAATAATCAAGGTGGGATAGGATAAGTGCTTGCATTAATGTGGTAGCAGTTTGGATGGTGAGGAAGGGGCGGATTTTACCATGTTGTGACGTTAGAACTGCCAGGATTTAGTGATGGTTTGAATTTGTGGGTTGAAAGAGAGAGAAGAGTCAAAGATAATGCCAAGGATACGGGCTTGTGAGACAGAAAGGATGGTGGTGCCATCAGCTGTGATGGGAAAATGAGCATGAGGACAGTTTGGATGAGAAGATAAGTTCATAAATAATCATATTTATTAAGCACTTACTGTGTGCAGAGCACTGTACTAAGGGCTTGGGAGAGTACAATAAAGAGGCGTGTTCTTTGCCCGCAATGACCTTACAGTCTAGAGGGGGAGACAGACATTCATATAAATAAATTATAGATATGCATGTAAGTGCTGTGGGGCATGTCACACTGCCTTGTTTGAGAATGTGACAACAAGGAGCTTACAACAGGCATCCAATCCACAGGGAAACACTTACAGTTTAACAGACCATGAGCATCACCCAAAGTCTTTGAGGCAAGTCATCCTCCAGCTACTTTTCACTGCTTACTGTGCTCTAGGGACACATCCGCAAAATGCCATGCAGACTATTATGCTGGCAGAGTTTGCAGAACACTACAGATAAGCCTGAAAACCACTAAGAATTATGGACCACTCTATACGACACAAGATTTTCACTAGAAACATTGTCAGCTGCTTACGATGCTGACTACCCAACAATGGAAATGCCTAGAAAGAAAAAAGTGGGAGATAAGTGAAATAAATCAAAACAGCAGGGGACCAGTGGTATTTTATACTGTACGCAGAGCACTGTACTAAGCTCTTGGGAGAGTGCAATATAACAGCACTGGAAGACATGTTCCTTGCCCACAACAAGCTAATAATAATAATAATAATAATAATAATAGAAGTATTTAAGTGCTTACTATGTGCCAGGCACTGTACTCAGCACTGGGGTAGATAACTGGGTTGGACACAGTCCCTGTCCCACAGTTTTAATCCCCATTTTACAGATGAGGTAACTGAGGCACAGAGAAGTGAAGTTGCTTGCCCAAGATCACACAGCAGACAATTGGCAGAGCCTGGATTAGAACCCAGGTCCATCCTCACAGGCCCATGTTCTATCTGCTAGGCCACACTGCTACTCTTCTGATCTAGAAGGATATCAGATTTTATGACATACAAAAATCTATAAATAGTCCTGATCAATCATTGGCATTCAGTGCTTTCTGTGGGCACTGTGCTTGGGAGAGTACAACAGTCAGTTGGTATACACAATCCCTGCCCTAAAGGATCTTATAATCACTTTTCCTCATATGAAAGAACATAACATGCAACTTCAGCGGCAAATTTTATGAGCCATACTTATCACAAACTAAGAAATGTCACTCCTATGACTGATGACTAGACTGTGAGCCCACTGTTGGGTAGGGACCGTCTCTATGTGTTGCCAACTTGTACTTCCCAAGCGCTTAGTACAGTGCTCTGCACACAGTAAGCGCTCAGTAAATACAATTGATTGATTGATTGATCAATATAATACCCGCATTGTTTCTGTACTCCTAATAGGTGGGCCTTCACAGGAAGCCTGGATGATTTGTCAGTTTACTGGCTGTTCATAATTGCAGGTCAGACTCTTGCCAGAAATCTCATAACTTCTTAATATTTGGGAGAATGCCATTCACTCTGGGAGAACATTTTCCACCTAATTTACCAACTTGGTCTAAAATATCCTACACTTTCACTCCAATTTCACTCACTTCCTCTGCTCTAACTATGAATAAAGACTATTTGGGTGTAGGAATATCCCTGATTTTTTTTCTGCAGACAATGAAATCAAAAATTCAATAAACCTTGGGGTTTATTGGGCATTTTCCCCTCTGGTTACCAGTTTTTGATATACATGAAAAATATTTTGATAGTTACGGCATCCTTTGCAAGACTCTTTGTTTCTCCCTTTTGATGACTTTTTTATTATGTTAACCATGCAAGAATTCTGTTTAGCCATGGGTGTAGAACGGGTGATGGGAAGGACAGAAGGGAAGACTCTTTTAGTCGGTTCATGGTGTTGTGCCGAATCTGAATAGTGGTTCATAATCATCTGCACGACTTTTTCCTGTATGCACCTCAATGGCACATTTTTCTCCAATTCTTGAGCAAATGTGTCAGAGACCTTGGATGATATTCAGCGCAGGCTGAACTGGAAGAGTTTCCCAGTGGCTCAGAAATACCTTCTGATTCGATTGATGGTAATTGTTGATTGCTTGTTGTGTGCAGAGTACGGTACTATACATTTGAGAGTAGACTATAACAGGGTTGGTAGACATGTTCCTTGCCCACAATGATCTTACTGTCTAGAATGTCTTACTGTCAGATCTCCCATTACATCCTCAAATAAGGCAACACAGCAATATCAATCAATCAATCAATCAATCGTATTTATTGAGCGCTTACTATGTGCAGAGCACTGTACTAAGCGCTTGGGAAGTACAAATTGGCATCACATAGAGACAGTCCCTACCCAACAGTGGGCTCACAGTCTAAAAGGGGGAGACAGAGAACAGAACCAAACATACCAACAAAATAAAATAAGTAGGATAGAAATGTACAAGTAAAATAAATAAATAAATAAATAAATAGAGTAATAAATATGTACAACCATATATACATATATACAGGTGCTGTGGGGAAGGGAAGGAGGTAAGACGGGGGGATGGAGAGGGGGACGAGGGGGAGAGGAAAGAAGGGGCTCAGTCTGGGAAGGCCTCCTGGAGGAGGTGAGCTCTCAGCAGGGCCTTGAAGGGAGGAAGAGAGCTAGCTTGGCGGATGGGCAGAGGGAGGGCATTCCAGGCCCGGGGGATGACGTGGGCCGGGGGTCGATGGCGGGACAGGCGAGAGCGAGGTACAGTGAGGAGATTAGTGGTGGAGGAGCGGAGGGTGCGGGCTGGGCAGTAGAAGGAGAGAAGGGAGGTGAGGTAGGAGGGGGCGAGGTGATGGAGCAATATATAGTCTGGAGCTCAATTTATATACTAGGAACCAAATCACCTGGCTATTTTATGAAAAATACAGAATCATTAAAAAATGAAGAATTACATCTACTCCCCAAAATGTCTTTTTTGCCCCCCAAACAGATCCAGTCCATTGAATTTTCTCAATGAGAGTTACATTCTTGACAAACCCATGTTAAGAAAAATTCACGGTTTTTTTTATGTTTTGTTTTGTTTTGTTTTAATAACGGTATTTGTTAAGTGTTTAAGCCAGGAAATGAACCAAGTACTGGAATAGATACAAGGTAATAATCAGGTTGGACACCCCCCATGCCCCACATAGGGCTCATAGACTTAATCCCCATTTTAAAGATGTGGTAACTGAAGCTCAGAGAAGTCAGGTGAGTTGCCCAGAGTCACACAGCAGAGAAATGGCAGAGCTGGGAACAGAACCCAGGTCCTCTCTCAGGCCCATGCTCTTTCCACTAAGCCATGATGTTTCCCACACTGAGTTATGGAACTCACCCAAGACTGACATTTTACGTATGTAGCTGAGCAAAACCATTGATCCCAAAATTAGGTTGCTCTGCATCCAAAACAGGCTGACACTGGTGAAACAACATTCCCTAATTCTCTAACAGCATCCAACCCAAAATGCACAATGAAAACATGTTATGGCAGAATTGAACTTATTCTATTTCCAAAGGGCCATTTTATAATGGCTTGCATTTATGAAAAAAAAAAATGGAGAACACTGGAGCAGTGTTGCCTAATGGAAAGAGCATGGCCCTAGGAGTTAGAGGACCCTGGTTCTAACCTCAGCACTGCTACTTGCTGCTGTGTGACCTTGGGAAAGTCACTTCACATCTCCAGGCCTCAGTTTCCTCATCTCTAAATAGGGGTTCAATGCCTCTCATCCCTCTCCTACTTAGACTGTGAGCCCCATATGGGAAAGGGACTGTGCCTAAACTGATTATCTTGTATCTACCCCCAGCGCTTAGTACAGTGCTTGGCACAGGGCAGGGAATGTGTCTGCTATACTGTCATATTGTACTCTCCCAAACTTGCTTAGTAGAGTGCTCGGCGCACAGTAAGCGCTCAATAAATACGATTGACATAGTAGGCACTTAAATACCACAACTATTATTAATAATTTGGGAGTTTTCAAAAATTATGATTCACACATTTGTGGTTGCTACCCTACTCTTCTAACTCCCACTGTGCTTGCACAATCACACAGCCATCTGCAAATAAAAATTCTGAAAAAATGTACCAAATTAAAAAAGGAGGACATGAATGTTAGCTTTAAAGTTAGCATCTTGAAATAATAATAATGATGGCATTTGTTAAGTGCTTACTATGTGCCAAGCACTGTTTTAAGCACCAGAGCACTGTTCAACTAGGTGTCACCCCATGCATTAAAAAAGTCTGAATTCAACTTCATATTGTGCAAAAACAATGAACAATATTCTGAACCTTGGTTTGATCTCAATTGTTTTTGATTTCCAATGGTCTAGAGAATAAAGCTTCCTGCTCCCTTTTAGTATGTAACCGATCCCAAAAAGAAACTCTAAGGCAGTCGTGGAAATCTACACTCATTCCAAGGGCCCTAACAGTGATTCCTGGGAAAGCCATGAAGTGGGTGGCCAAAGTCCTCTGGATCTGAATAATAATAATAATAATGGCATTTATTAAGCGCTTACTATGTGCAAAGCACTGTTCTAAGTGCTGGGGAGGATACAAGGTGATCAGGTTGTCCCACGGGGGGCTCACAGTCTTAATCCCCTTTTTACAGATGAGGTAACTGAGGCACAGAGAAGTGAAGTGACTTGCCCAAAGTCAGCTGACAATTGGCAGAGCCAGAATTTGAACCCATGACCTCTGACTCCAAAGTCCGTGCTCTTTCCACTAAGCCACGCTGCTTCTCGAATGGACAGTCTGGGCCCTTCAAATGAGGTCAATGGTCACACCTTGGGATTCCAGAAACTAAGCAAGCAGTCTTTCTTATTGGGTCTCGGACACCTGTCGCTTGCCATTTTAGGGGTTTGCCGTGGTCATGGCCAGCATTAGAAAACCCCTGGGGGCTTTTGAGTTATCTATCAATCAATCCTATTTATTGAGTGCTTATTGTTTGCAGAGCACTGTACTAAGCATGTGGGAGAACACAATATTTGAACCCATGACCTCTGACTCCAAAGCCCGTGCTCTTTCCAGTGAGCCACGCTGCTTCTTCACTTCTCTGGGCCTCAGTTTCCTCATCTGTAAAATGGGGATTAAGACTGTGAGCCCCACGTGGGACAACCTGATTACCTTGTATCCCCCCAGCGCTTAGAACAGTGCTTTGTACATAGTAAGCGCTTAACAAATACCATTATTATTATTATTATTAAATCCCTTCGGGATTCGGGATTTAAGAAGGGGTGAGGGGTTGGGTTCCCCCTCGCCCCCCTTTCCACCCCCCCCCCCATCTTACCTCCTTCCCTTCCCCACAGCACCTGTATATATGTATATATGTTTGTACATATTTATTACTCTATTTATTTTACTTGTACATATCTGTTCTATTCTATTTTATTTTGTTAGTATGTTTGGTTTTGTTCTCTGTCTCCCCCTTCTAGACTGTGAGCCCACTGTTGGGTAGGGACTGTCTCTATATGTTGCCAACTTGTACTTCCCAAGCGCTTAGTACAGTGCTCTGCACACAGTAAGCACTCAATACGATTGATGATGATGATACATCGCCTGCCCACAACCCTGGACTGCCACAGACAATAATGGGATTTGGTATTTGCTAAGTGCTTACTATGTGCCAAGCACTGTTCTAAACACTGAAGCAGCATGGCTTAGTGGAAAGAGCATGGGCTTGGGAGTCAGAGATTGTGAGTTCAAATCCCGGCTCCGCCACTTGTCAGTTGTGTGACTTTGGGCAAATCACTTAACTTCTCTGTGCCTCAGTTACCTCATCTGTAAAATGGAGATTAAGACTGTGAGCCCCACGTGGGACAACCTGATAACCTTTTATCCATCCCAGTGTTTAGAACAGTGCTTGACACATAGTAAGCACTTAAATACCATCATTATTACTATAATTTATTATAAAAGGTAATCAGGCTGGACACAGTCCCTGTCCCACATGGAGCTCACAGTCTTAATCCATGAGGTAACAGGCCCAGAGAATAATAATAATAATAATGTTGGTATTTGTTAAGTGCTTACTATGTGCAAAGCACTGTTCTAAGCGCTGGGGTGAATACAAGGAGATGAGGTTGTCCCATGTGGGGCTCACAGTCTTAATCCCCATTTTACAGATGAGGGAACTGAGGCACAGGGAAGTAAAGTGACTTGCCCAAGGTCACACAGCAGACATGTGGGGGAGAGAAGTGAACTGACTTCCCCAAGGTCACACAGCAGACAAGTGGCAGAACCGGGATCAGAACCCGTGTCCTCTGCCTTCCAAACCCGTGCTCTTGCCACTAGGCCACACTGCTTCTCATTTTAGCAGGGGACTGAAATGAGCCACTGGGGAGTCAATGTATTTTGAATGAGCAGGGAACCGGTGGTCTCCTTCCCTATATTCTCAGGGCAGTTATGACTCTTGAACTTCCTGAGTTAGCAGGGAGAAGGAGCAGGATGAAGAGAGTGAGGACTCACATGCACATGTAACAGCTTCCAAGTAGGTCAGATTTGGGTCCCTGACGTTCCGCATTATCAGTGTACCTGGGAAGCGCTGGAGCAGAGAGCAGGCTAATGAAGACAAGAGGGGAAGTTGACTTAATAGCCTAATCTTGAGATGGCCACAAAGAAGCAAAGCTGCAAGGCCTTGTTGGAGAGAGAAAGAGAGAGGGAGGGAGGGAAAAAAAGAGAGGAGAAAATGGTGAGAGGAAGAACCAAAAGGAATTAGCGATTGACTAAATGTGAAAGCTAAAGAGATCGACAGTTGCCAAATTGCAGGCTTCTGGAGAGGATGGTGGGTAGTCAACAGATATTGCAGAAGTCGACGTAGGTGGAGAGAACCCAGAAAGTGGTAGGAAAAGGATTATTATAAATGTCTTGGACCCTTAAGATTTCCCAGTCCCAGCTCCTCCCAGCCTGGCTGTCTTGCCTCAGCACTGGGTGCCCTATTATTCCCCTGACTTCAATCAATCAATCAATCTTATTTATTGAGTGCTTACTGTGTGAAGAGCACTGTACTAAGCGCTTGGGAAGTACAAGCTGGCAACATATAGAGACAGTCCCTACCCAACAGTGGGCTCACAGTCTACAAGGGGGAGACAGAGAACAAAACCAAACATACAACAAAATAGAGTAGATATGAGCAGGTAAAATAAATAAATAAATAAATAAATAGAGTAATAAATATGTACAAACATATATACAGGTGCTGTGGCAAAGGGAACAGCTGGTTGGCTTGTTTCTTGTTGGCTTGTTGGCTGGTTGGCTGGTTTCACTCTGGGTTATGGATGTAGCTGAACCTCTGCCATTACCGTCCAAACTGCTTATTTCCCAGTTTCTCCTGGAGCTCCCAATGTAGGCACAACTGAGAGAGAACAGATCTGTAACTTAATATCTGTCTCCCCCTCTAGACTGTGGGCCAGGATCATATCCACCAACTCTATTATATCGTACTCTCCAAAGTGCTTAGTACACAATGAATACCATTGATTCGATTTCTGATTTGAGTGTGCACCACACAACAGGTTCAAAAAGCAGACCAATTGGGTTCTTCAAAGCATTTCAATAAAGTAAACCCTTAGTTTAACTAAAAGTTAAATGCTTTTAACTTCTCACATGTTTGAAATGCATCTCACTGGGATGCATGACAAACTGTAGCCTACAGAGCAAAATCTCTTAGAAGCATGTCCTTGGGGGAAAAGCTGCCACTTTTTTACTCCTTGTCCCCTTTCTGACCCGCACAAACCTTAGACTATTAATAATAATAGTTGCAGTATTTGTTAAGCGCTTACTGTGTGCCAAGCACTGGGGCAGATACAAAGTATTCAGGCTGGTCCATGTGGGGCTCACAGTCTTAATCCCCATTTTCCAGATGAGGTAACTAAGGCACAAAGAAGTGAAGTGGCTTGCCCAAGGTCATTCAGGAGACAGGTTGCGGCGCCGGGATTAGAGCCCACATCCTGATTCCCAAGCATGTGTTCTTTCCACTAAACCACACTGCTTCTCTGTGGGATCTAATCCCGGCTCCTCCACTTGTCTGCTCTGTGACTTTGGGCAAGCCATGACTTTTCTGTGAATCAGTTCCTTCACCTTCCAAATGGCGATTCAATCCCTGTTCTGCCTCCTAAAAGGTGAGCCCCACATAGGATCTGATGATAATAATAATAATAATGGCATTTAGTAAGTGTTTACTATATGCAAAGCACTGTTCTAAGCACTGGGGAGGATACAAGGTGATCAGATTGCCCCACGGGGGGCTCACAGTCTAAATCCCCATTTTCCAGATGAGGGAACTGAAGCCCAGAGAAGTGAAGTGACTTGCCCAAAGTCACACAGCTGACAAGTGGCAGAGCCGGGATTTGAACCCATGACCTCTGACTCCAAAGCCCGGGCTCTTTCCACTATTCACCTTAGTGTTTAGTAAAGTGCTTGGCGCACAGTAAGCACTCAAACGTACCAGTACTATTATGAGGATTACCTGCCCCACCTCCCCCTGCCCATACACACAGACAACATTTAGAGGGACATCTTTCTACTTCTCTGTGCCTCAGTTACCTCATCTATAAAATGGGGATTAAGACTGTGAGCCTTAATTGGGACAGGGACTGTGTCCAACCCTATTTGCTTGTATCCACCCCAGTGCTTAGTACGGTGCCTGGCAAATAGTAAGCACTTAAACACGATAATTATTATTATTACTATCAGCAACAATGTCCTTGAAGCAGGCCACTGTAACTGGATGATATGGGAGTCCACCTTTGAGAAGCATAAACCTTAAAATGACTACTAGGAGGAGAAAAGATATCAATTGAGCACGCTCACAGTGCTAAGTGTCAGGGTGGAGATAAATAGATCAGATGGGGTCCCTGTTCCACATGGGCTCACAATGTTGGTCAGTGTAGGAATATAAAGCCAATGCTAACCATGGATTGCAAACATTCAATCATATTTAGACTGTCAACTCACTGTGCACAGGGAATGTATCTGTTATATTAGTGTGTTGTACTCTCCAAGCACTTAGTACGGTGTTCTACACACAGTAAACACTCAAATATGATTGATTTGCTGAGTGCAGAGCTCCGTACTAAAGCTTGAGAGACTGACTGCCTGAACGCAATATAAACAGAGTTGGTAGACATGTTCCCTGCCCACAATGCGCTTACAACGAGCAAAGCCAACACAGTATGGTCCTTATTTTGCAATTGTTTTGAAATGCATACAGTTATGGGTAACTAAACTGAAATGAGAAACAGATATATTACAAACTCAAGTCTAGGCAGCTGAATACTTTAAGCCAATTAAAGACATTGCTCTGCTTTGAAAAAAATCTTTCAAACTCTGAAGACAGTAAGGCATGGTTTTCCTAAATCTGGTATTTTTGAAAATACGGATCTATTTACCATTTTCAGGACAGTGTTGACAGCTATTGTCCTTTTGTGCAAGAAATTGGTAGTCTTCATGGTTTACACCTCCAAGATGATGAAAAGATGAGCCAAGATGTACCAAACCAAATGAAAAAGCTCTTCATTAACCCAAAGAGACATATTTCCACAAAACTTTTGAGTTGGCAGGAAAATCAACCCATGAAATATTGGAAGCATCTGAAACTACAGTTGCCACAACTAAGACCAGGATCCAAATCTGAAGGCAGTTCGATTCCTCAACTCTCAATCACTGAGTCAGCTCATCATCTTGGAGGTGTAAACCATGAAGACTACCAATTTCTTGCACAAAAGGACAAGAGCTGTCAACACTGTCCTGAAAATGGTAAATAGATCCATATTTTCAAAAATACCAGATTTAGGAAAACCATGCCTTATTGTCTTCAGAGTTTGAAAGATTTTTTTCAAAGCAGAGCAATGTTTTTAATTGGCTTAAAAGTATTCAGCTGCCTAGACTTGAGTTTGTAACATATCTGTTTCTCATTTCAGTGACCCTAAAAATACCTACCCTGCCATCACTGGGGTATCAAAAGCCTTTTTCTTCAAACAGTACATTGAGCTCTTTTTTCTTGAAAACATCTTAAATAGACTTCTTGGAAAAATAAACTACAATTCTTTCATGTTGGAAGAAAAAGGAACTTTATTCGTCAGCTTGTTTGTTTTAGTATTGAGTTGTGAGACTTAGATATTAAAAGAAAAACACACATCCTGAGGATGCACTAAATGCTATACAATCCCTATTCTCCAATGTAATAATTAAAACTTAATTTAGAGGAAATTCATAAGTTATAAACAAACTTCACTTGCATGAATGGGTTTTTTCAACTTGGGCCTTCCTGGTGAATAATTTAAGAGCAGTGAAGATTCAATAAATAGCCAAGCTCATAAACGTTTCTATTCATTAAGAGCTCTAGGCCTTGTATACAATGACCTTGTTTGTCATTTATCTCCTTTTTGGAATATGTGAAAGTAAAGTGAAAAAATTCTACTAGAATTGTTCAGAATATGTTCTGAAGTAACATATGACACTAGTATACATATATACGTATATATATATAGATAGATAATGTGGAAAATATAAATACACACATCTATATACATATTTATATATAATATTAACTAATGTCATTGATACTCACTTGCTTTTATATTTGCTATTAAACTGTGGACTACAGGTTTTTTTTTAATTTTTTAATCCTGAAAATTTAAACATTTCAAAAAACAAGCTAGAGAGATAATGGTGGGTGCAAGGACATATGGTATTTATCAAGTTGAGCAGTAATTTTCTTCAGGGCAATGAAACAGCTACTTTTCCTAGTTCAAAAGGTCTCAGTCAGAAAAATAAGAGCTAAATGCAGCGTTAACACACATTTGCACAAAGGACGTGGAGAGGAAATGTTAAAATGAACAAAATTACCCTTGAAGAGAAATTGATGACAAGAATATCATCCTAGAAACACATTACAAAGTTCATTCCAAGTCCTGGAAAAAAAAATATCAGTTTTCTGGCAGAATTAATGAAAGGATCAAGTCATAGTTTGAAAACCCAAAATAATTAACTCAGTATTACCCGCATAGTTGAATGCAGCTAGTAGTCACAGCTAAATATTGCACCTCAAAGACTCAAGCGAAAAAAAAAAACAAAAACAAAAAACCATAATCCAAAGGGGAAACTAGATCCAGATATCAACTTCACACAAAATTCCAATGGGAAGAAATTCAGTCAAACTAGAAAAAAGATGCAGGAACTATGGGATGTAGTCTTAACAGCAATATAATACTTTTTCCAGGACTGAAAGCATACATGCTTTCCTTTTTCAGTGTAAATTTATTCTTTTTTTTTTTTCCAAAAGTAAATAAATGCTGTCAGCTTTTCCTTAGTTGTTCTGGAGGGTGTGTTTTGGCTTATTCAGAAACAGATTGTTTCCTTTCTGTAGCACTTTCAATTAGGTCCTATTAATCATTTATATTAATATATGCATAATGACTCCAGAAAACTCAAAGATCATCCACAGTCTTTTAGACTGTGAGCCCACTGTTGGGTAGGGACTGTCTCTATATGTTGCCAACTTGTACTTCCCAAGCGCTTAGTACAGTGCTCTGCACACAGTAAGCGCTCAATAAATACGATCGATTGATTGATTGATCCAAAGAATCAAGAGCAAAAGAGTGGAACCCTATAATGTTGTCTCTTTCGATGTCCAACCCAAAAGACTCGATGAGTCCTGTATAGAGTTCTCAGAGCTAGTGTGTTGTTACCAGGATTAACTCAGCCCCAGAAACACAAATTACCTAATATTGGGGAGGGAGGGGAGAATGAAAAAAAGTTGAATTCCAAAAATAAGACTGCGTCCTAGTAAAAGGGCATATTCTATTCCTTTGCTTTAAATTTTCACTACTGAAAAAGCCTACTTGAACTGATTTGCCCCAGTTTTAAAATGTTGTCATTTGTGAAATACCACTCCAACAGTTCCCATTCACCTTCACTCCCCTCAAAATGTTATAATTCTGCCATTAAAGCTTTGATTGTAAAAACTAGCTTCCAAAATTTCACTAGCATGTCCTTTGCTAGTCGAAAGCGTAGAACTGTAACATAAAAAAGGCACAAGATCTTAGTACATAATGGTTAACTACATAGTTCTCTTACTAAGAGGTGTAAGTCAGGAGTATTTTCTAAGAAAGACGAAGATAAAAGTTGGTAGCATCCCAGTAATACCTCAAGTTTAGGAGTCAGTCAAAGATTTGGAAGAGTTGAGCGCTGTAAGAAAGGCAGTCAACGAGCAAGGATCAGAGTTAAGTGGAAGAGAGAGCTGTGTTACCACAGGAGAGACAATGTCTCTCCCCATTCATTCATTCATTCAATCATATTTATTGAGCACTCACTGTGTGCAGAGCACTGTACTAAGCACTTGGGAAGTACAAGTCGGCAACATATAGAAACAGTCCCTACCCAACAACGGGCTCACAGTCTAGAAGGGGGAGACAGACAATAAAACAAAACATGTAGACATGTTTCAAATTCATCAGAACAAATAGAATTATAGGTACCCAAAGCCTTATTGAAGGCACACCTCCTCCAAAACGCCTTCCCAGACTAGGGCCTCCTTTCATCTTCTCCCACTCCCTTCTGCATTGCCCTGACTTGCTCCCTTTATCTCCCCTCCCAGCCTCACAGCATTTATGTACATGTCTGTAATTTAGATATATTAGTGCCTATCTCCCCCTCTAGACTGTAAACTCATTTGGGGAAGGGAATGTATCTGTTTATTGTTATAGTGTACTCTCCCTAACGCTTAGTATAGTGCTCTGTAAACAGTAAAGACTCAATAAATATGACTGACTGTGACAGAGAGAATCACAGAAGTCAGGCTGATGCCTTGGTTCCACCAGCTGTGTTCGGTTGCACAGGTGCAGAAGCAGAGAAATTGGAATATGGGGTTGGTCATTCATTCATTCGTTCAATCAATCGTATTTATTGAGTGCTTACTGTGTGCAGAGAACTGTACTAAGCACTTGGGAAATACAAGTTGGCAACATATAGAGACGGTCCCTACCCAACAACGGGCTCACGGTCTAGAAGGGATGCGGGGACAGGGATTAATGGGACAAGACTAGTGAAGGGACAGGATGGTGAGATAGACTGGTAGAGAAGAGAGAGTTGAAGGCAAGCTTGTTGTGGGCAGGGAATGTGTGTTACATTCTTATACTGTACTCTCCCAAGTGCTTAGTACAGTGCTCTGTACACAGTAAGCACTCAAATATGATTGATTGACCAAAGTCCCATGTCTAGTGTTAATCAACAGTACTTACTGAGCACTTAATATGTGCAGAGCACTGTACAAAGCACTTGGAAAAGTGCAATACAGTAGAGTTGGAGGACATGATCCCTGCTATCAAAGAGTTCACAGTGTAGTAGGGGGATACAGATACTAAAATTACTGTTAGAAACAGAGTATAAGGATATCTACATAAGTGCTTTGGGGGTGGGGTAGAAAAGAGTATCAAAGTGCTTAGGGAGTCTGCTTTCACATACTTGGGTGATGTTCAAGAGAGTGGAGAGAAGGTGGGGAGAGGAAAAAGTCAGAAAGGCTTTCTGGGGGAAGATATGGTTTTAGCAGGATTTGAAATATGGGGAGAGTTGTGGTCTGTCAGCTTCCAAGGGAAGGGATGAGCATGGGGTTGGCAGAAAAAGAAAGATCTAGGCACAGTAAGTAGGTATGTGTTGGACTGAAGTGTGTGGGAGAGAAGTAAGGCAAGGTAAGAAGAGAGAGAGAGAGAGTGCTATTTGAGTGCCTTAAAGCTAATGATGAGGTTTCTCTTGGAAACGGAGACAGATAGGCAGTCATTAGAGGTTTTTGAGGAGTGATGAGACAGCACTGGGCACATTTATGTCCAGTATTCTATTTCTGAATGTCTTACAATTTCCACCAGAAAAAAACATACCAGATGTAAGGGCATCATAAGAACACATCACAAATGTTGTCTTTTGGCTGCATCACAATTAACAAGGGAGCAGTTATCTGCTCATTCCCCAGGCACATATACCCACTAAAAATCTGTAGCACTTATATTCTTATTTTATGCCCAATGGCTTATTCAGTTATTCATACAAGTATAGATTCTGATTATTCTTTTGGGGAATATTTTATGTCTTTCTCCACTGAAGTCTTAAGCTCCTCATGGGTAGGAAATACATCACTTTAATTTTTTTTTCCACTTCTGAAGTGCTTAGTTCAGTGCATCATACCCCACTGCCACTCAATCAGTGGTATTTACTGAATGCGTACTGTGCTCAGAGCACTATACTAAGCACTTGGGAGAGTACAGTACAATATATTCCCAAAACAAAAGGACCTGACAGTCTAGAGGAGGAGACAAACATTCAAATAAATTACAGATATGTACGTAATACTGTGGGACTGAAGGATGAATATCAAGTATTTAAGGGGCATGGATGATACCAAGAGAGTGGGGAAAAGCTGAAAATATGAGAAATAGTTAGGAAAGGCTTTCTGGAGGAGATCTGATTTTAGTAGGGTTTGAGATATAGAGAGGGTGGCAGTCTTTCAGCTCTGAAGAGCGAAGGAAGAATGAGCATGGGATTGACAGCAAGAAAAAAGATCTAGGCACAGTAAGTAGGCAGGTGTTGAAGTGAAGTGGGTGCGTGCTGATAGAGTGGGAGTGGAATCCAAGTGCTTAAACAGCACAGAAAGAAATGGTAGGAGAAATGAGGCCTTAGTTGGAGAAGTTCCCGCAGAGGAGATTCATGCTCTGAAGGAGCTAACAATCTAATCCCAACTAGAATGTAAACTCTTACAGGGCAGGGAATCATGTCTAGCAACACCCTTGTACTCTCTCAATAGACTGTTCAGCATCCAGTAAATGCTCATACTGATGATAATAATAATAATAATGATGGTATTTATTAAGCGCTTACTATGTGCAAAACACTGTTCTAAGCACTAGGGAAGTTACAAGGCAATCAAGTTGTTCCACGGAGGGCTCACAGTCTTAATCCCCATTTTACAGATGAGGAAACTGAGGCACAGAGAAGTTAAGTGACAACCAAAGTCACACAGCTGACAACTGGCAGAGCTGGGATTCGAACCCATGACCCCTGACTCCAAAGCCCGTGCTTTCCACTGAGCCGCGCTGCTTCTTAACGATGATAGTGGGGGAGGTGTACGCTAAAATAATTGGCAGATTGGAAAGTACTAAGGTATATACTGAAGTGCTATAGGTAGAACACTATAGACTGTGAGCCTGCTGTTGGGTAGGGACTGTCTCTATATGTTGCCAACTTGTACTTCCCAAGTGCTTAGTACAGTGCTCTGCACACAGTAAGTGCTCAATAAATACAATTGATTGATTGATATAAGTATCTAATTGAGTATGTGGCCAAAGTGCTGAGGAGGTTGTGGAAGGGGATAAGACCAAAGAGAGTGGCAAAATTAATCAGAGGATACTTTTTCCCCCCTTTTCTTTAACGGTATTTGTTAAGCACTTGCTATATGCCGGACACTTTACTGAGCACTGGAGTAGATAGGAGCTAATCAGATTGGACACAGTCCATGTCCCACATAGGACTCACAGCCTTAACCTCCATTTTACAGATGAAATAACAGGCATGGTGAAGTGAAGTGACTTCGGTCACGCAGCAGACAAGAGGCAGAACCAGAATTAGAACATCGGTCTTCTGACTCCCAGGACTGGGGTCTTTCCACTAGGCTGGCCACGCTGCTTCTTAGGTAACAATGTCTGAATAAACTCTGTACATTTCCTCAGAATCCAGCAGAGCTGCTGGGCACACAGTAGGCACTCAATGAATACCACTGCATGAATGAGCAGGACAGGTATTTTTGCTGACACTTGAGTTCCAGACCACCCTCTAAGCAAAACCACTTCAGAGACAATCAAGAGTACAGGCAGAAGGGGCCCCTGATGAAACAGCATACTGTAAATAGCTTTGAAGGAATCCAAAGGAGTTGCACTGAACTCTTAGAAACAGCGTAATCCACCAGGACAAAAGTTTACTGCATCAGCCTCCTCTCTGATCTCCTATCCTCCTGTCTCTCCCGGCTTCAGTCTATACTTCATCCTATGCTGCCTGGATTATCTATACTGCTGCCCGGATCATCTTTGTGCAGAGACACTCTGGGCATGTTATTTCCCTCCTCAAAAATCTCCAGTAGCTGCATGTCAACCTTCGAATCAAGCAAAAACCCCTCACTTTCAACTTCAATGGTCTCCATCCCCTCGCCCCCTCCTACCTCACCTCCCTCCTTTCCTTCCCCAGCCAAGCCCGAACCCTCCGCTCCTCTGCCACTTTTAGACTGTGAGCCCACTGTTGGGTAGGGACTGTCTCTATATGTTGCCAACTTGTACTTCCCAAGCGCTTAGTACAGTGCTCTGCACACAGTAAACGCTCAATAAATACGATTGATGATTGATGATGATGATGTCACTAACCTCCTCACTGTGCCGCATTCTCGCCTGTCCCGCCGTCGACCTCTGGCCCACATCCTCCCCCTGGCCTGGAATGCCCTCCCTCCACATATCCGCCAAACTAGCTCTCTTCCTCCCTTCAAAGCCCTACTGAGAGCTCACCTCCTCCAGGAGGCCTTCCCAGACTGAGCCCCCTTTTTCCTCTCCTCCTCCCCATCCCCCCCGCCCTACCTCCTTCCCCTCCCCACAGCAATTGTATATATTTGTACAGATTTATTACTCTATTTTACTTGTACATATTTACTATTCTATTTATTTTGTTAATGATGGGCATATAGCTGTAATTCTATTTGTTCTGACAATTTTGACACCTGTCTACATGTTTTGTTGTCTGTTTCCCCCTTCTAGACTGTGACCCCGTTACTGGGTAGGGACTGTCTCTATAAGTTGCCGACTTGTACTGCCCAAGCGCTTAGTACAGTGCTCTGCACACAGTAAGTGCTCAATAAATACGATTGAATGAATGAAATATCTGAATCAGGGTGAAGTCTGCCCATGTATCACCACTATTCATTCATTTGCATTTATTATTATTATTAATAATAATAATAATGGCACTTATTAAGCGCTTACTATGTGCAAAGCACTGTTCTAAGCACAGGGGAGGTTACAAGGTGATCAGGTTGTCCCACAGGGGGTTCACAGTCAATCTCAATTTTACAGATGAAGTGACTGAGGCACAGAGAAGTTAAGTGACTTGCCCAAAGTCACACAGCTGACAATTGGCAGAGACAGGATTTGAACCCATGACTTCTGATTCCAAAGTCCGTGCTGCTTCTCCATTGAGCACTTACTATGTGCAGAGCACTGTACTAAGCTCTTGGAAGAGTACAATAATAATAATAAACAGGCATATTCCCTGCCCAAAACTATCCGTTTGACTATGGATAAGCAGCATGGTAAGCAGTGGTGGAGCAGCAGGGTTTAGTGGAGAGAGCACAGGCTTGGAAGTCAGAGGTCATGTGCCTCAGTTACCTCATCTGTAAAATGGAGACTAAGATTGTGAGCCCCACGTGGGACAACCTGATTGCCTTGTATCTACCCCACTGCTTAGAACAGTGCTAGTCACATAGTAAGCGCTTAACAAATACCATCACTATCATTATTATTGTACTGGGACAGATACACACTGTGGGAAGAATGGTCCTTAATTTCTCAATTTTGTTCTACCCAAAATGCATAAGGAAAATGTATATTAGAAAAGAAATTGCTGTATTCTATAGAAGTTTTCAGTTTAAGCATTTTTAATCTCCCAGTTAGGGAGGTGTTATTTTTGTAATGTGTCTCAACCTTCAGGACTTTTTTTAATTCTGCAGAACAGAAGTCAACTTCTATCAATTTAAAAATCACACACACAAAAAAAATAGGTCAAGAAGGGATCTCTTCACCAACCTAATGAGCATCAAAATGTGCAGAAAGATAGTAAGAGGGTGACCTAACCAGAGTAGACACCTGGACTCACTATTCATTCACTCAATCATATTTACTGAGCGCTTACTGTGTGCAGAGCACTGTACTAAGCACTTGGAAAGTACAATACCGCAACAAAGAGGCTATCCCTACCCAGCAACGGGCTCACAGTCTTGAAGGGGGGAGACAGAAAACAAAACAAGTAGACGGGCAGCAATAGCATCAATATAAATAGAATTGTAGACATATACACATCATTAATAAGATTAATAAATATGTGCATATATACACAATTGCTGTGGGGCAGGGAGGCGGGTAGAGCAGAGGGAGGAGGAGCAGAGGAAAAGGTGTGGGGGGCTCAGTCTGGGATAGATTCACCACCCCTTCAACAACTAACAACAAAATTCCATCTGTCCCTGTCTTTTTAAAGAGTTTTAATGAGACTAAGCATTCCCTTAAAGTGTTCATATTTGTGGGGAAAGGCATTTGGGGGTTAGGCTGGTCCATCATCTGAACCAGCATCTTGGCATGACTAATCAATCGCTCCCAGCCACCTCCTGTTCAGGAAAGCACCAGCTGAGATGGAGATGACTGCATTCACAGGTTGGTGATTTACTCACTAAATTGGCCCTGATTGGAACTTGCTTCCTATCCAATGTCATATTCACTTCAACCTAATTTCACTACAAAGTCCCATTTTCTGCACACAGTAAGCATTCAGTAAATACGATTGAATGAATTTTCAAAGGGCAATATAGGTGCATGGCCACTTCCTAGTTGAGCACATACTGAGTGTTGATCAAACGTAACTACATAAAGTAACCATCTGTTTAAGTGTTTCTTCAGTTTTTTTTGTTTTGTTTTCTTTTGTTTTAATAGCACTAAGCGCTTGCTATGCAGGCACTGTCTAAAGTGATGGGATAGATTCAAGTCAGTCAGGTTGGACACAGCCCCTGTCCCACATGGGGCTCGCCATCTTAATCCCCATTTTACACTTGAAAATTTTCAGGTTCAAATTAGGAATTGTGCAACTACTGAGAAGGTAGCCTGCCAAAGGCCCCAATTTCCACGCTCCCTGTCCTTGTGTGGTTCGGATCATACTTTTTCCTCAGAGCATCAGGCTCATCCTGCTGCCCAATGGAGGAAAATAAAAGAAACTCCAGATGAGGATGTGGCTGAATTTGCGGAGCCGGGATTTGAACCCATGACCTCTAACTCCAAAGCCCGGGCTCTTTCCACTGAGCCACGCTGCTTCTCATCATCATCATCAATCATATTTATTGAGCGCTTACTATGTGCAGAGCACTGTACTAAGCGCTTGGGAAGTACAAATTGGCAACATCTAGAGACAGTCCCTACCCAACAGTGGGCTCACAGTCTGAAAGGGGGAGACAGAGAACAAAACCAAACATACTAACAAAATGAAATAAATAGAATGGATATGTACAAATAAAATAAATAAATAAATGGAGTAATAAATATGTACAAACATATGTACATATATATGTTCTCTATATGTTGCCAACTTATATTGTGTGCTCTGCACACAGCAAGCACTCAATAAATACGATTGAGTGAAATGCCATCATTATTAGTATTATTGCCAGCCTTCAGCTTCCCGACTCTTAAGGTAGCTGTGGTTAATGCCCCCTCCCCACCTGGAAGACCACCCTGCCTCCCCCCCAAGTTTGCAATTACCTTGAGCCTGTCACTGGATCGAGCCCCTAGCTGGGGGACGGGGCCACCTGGGGCCCGACGTCCCCTCACAGGGAAGCCCCCCATGGCGGGTGGGCACGAGCAGCAAAGCGTGTGGTCCCCGCTCCCCTCCCGGAGGGTGTATATGTGTATATATGTTTGTACATATTTATTACTCTATTTATTTATTTTATTTGTACATATCTATTCTATTTGTTTTATTTTGTTGGTATGTTTGGTTTTGTTCTCTGTCTCCCCCTTTGAGACTGTGAGCCCACTGTTGGGTAGGGACTGTCTCTCTATGTTGCCAATTTGTACTTCCCAAGCGCTTAGTACAGTGCTCTGCACATAGTAAGCGCTCAATAAATACGATTGATGATGATGATGGTACATATTTATTACTCTATTTATTTATTTTACTTGTACATATCTATTCTATTTATTTTATTTTGTTAGTATGTTTGGTTTTGTTCTCTGTCTCCCCCTTTTAGACTGTGAGCCCGCTGTTGGGTAGGGACTGTCTCTACATGTTGCCAATTTGTACTTCCCAAGCGCTTAGCACAGTGCTCTGCACATAGTAAGCACTCAATAAATACGATTGATGATGATGAATTTGGACTAAATTGGATCATGCTTATCTCCCACTTTAAAGCCTAGTTCCTGCTTCCTGATAGTCCTTTTTTTTTGCACCCCAGTAATGTTCTTAGTAATGCACTTAATAACGTGCTCCTTCTACACATATGTTCCTCGGTTCCGTGGGCATCCTCCCCGGTGCCTTTTATAAGCAGGCCAGGGCTCAGGTAGGCATTTCCACTCTCAGGGTAGGAAGGGACAGAAGAAGTAAAAATTGCTGTGGATGCAGGGGACCTCGGGTGGATTTAACTCAAGGACTCCGCTCCCCCAGCTCCATGGCAATGAGGCAGGAACATAATTTTATTGCTCAGGGGCAACGTCTCTACCCCATTGCTTAGTACAGTTCCTAGCATATTGCAAGCGACCATCCACCAATGCTTCAAACAGAAACTCCTCACTAATGCCTTTAAAACACTCAATCACCTTCCCCCTCCTACCTCACCTTGCTACTCTTCTACTACAGCCTAGCCCGCACACTTCGCTCTTCTAATCCTAACTCACTTACCGATCTTGATCTCATCTATCTTGTGGCCGACCTCTCGCCCACATCCTACCTCTGTTCTGCAACACTCTCCCTCCTCAAATCCATCAAACAATTACTCTCCTCAACTTCAAAGCCTTATTGAAGGCACATCTCTAAGAGGCCTTCTCTAACTAATCCTCCTTTCCTCTTCTCCCACTCCCTTCTGCGTCACCTTCACTTGCTCCCTTTACTCATTCATTCATTCATTCGTATTTATTGAGCACTTACTGTGTGCAGAGCACTGTACTAAGCGCTTCGGAAGTAGAAGTTGGCAACATATAGAGACCGTCCCTACCCAACAACGGGCTCACAGTCTAGAAGGGGGAGACAGACAACAAAACAAAACATGTGGACAGGTGTCAAGTAGTCAGAACAAATAGAATTAACATTAAATGCACATCATTAACAAAATAGAATAGTAAATATGTACAAGATATGTAAATATGTAAAATGTGTACTCATTCCCCCACCCAGCCCCGCAGCACTTAGGCACATATCTGTAATTTATTTATATTACCGTCTGTCTTCCCCTCTAGACTGTAAGTTTGTTGTGGGCAGGGAATGTGCCCGTTTATTATTATATTGTACTCTCCCAAGTACTTAGTACAGTGTTCTGTACACAATAAGCACTCAATAAATATGATTGAATGAGTAATGCCATTTAAAAAAGCAATTCAAAATGTGCTGCCTTTACCAAGAAGAGAACAGAGACAAACATGAACTGGGTAATTGGTCAAAGAGGTGGAGGACAAAGATGGAGCAGGTAAGTGGAGAGAAAAGACACCCTCCAGAGGTGGTTGATACTTCATAAGTTTGTTTTATGTTTTGCCAATGTATAAACATCACTTACTCTAGATTCCAACCACTGGCAGTTCCTGTCATATGTCAACAGGTTTGTTGGCAACGGAGTTTTTCCAAGTTGATACTTTTCCTCTAAATTGCCATTTCAGGGTTTATGTTTATGTTTTAAGGCACAGGGCAGGAATATCAAAGAGTTCATTCATTCAACTGTATTTATTGAGTGCTTACTGCATGCAGAGCACTGTACTAAGCACTTGGGGAGTACAAGTCGGCAACATATAAAGACGGTCCCTACCCAACAACGGGCTCACAGTCTAGAAGGGGGAGACAGACAACATAACATGTAGACAGGTGTCGAAACCATCTGAATAGAATTATAGCTATATGTACATCATTAATAAAATAGAATAGTAAATATGTATAAGTAAAATAGAGTAATAAATTGGTACAAATATATACACAAGTGCTGTGGGGAGGGGAAGGAGGTAGGGAAGATTGGGGATGGGGAGGAGGAGAGGAAAAGGGGGGCTCTGTCTGGGAAGGCCTCCTGGAGGAGGTGAGCTCTCGGGAGGAAGAGAGCTAGCTTGGCAGATGTGTGGAGGGAGGGCATTCCAGGCCAGGGGAAGGACGTGGGCCGGGGGTCGATGGCGGGACAGGTGAGACGAGGCCCAGTGAGGAGGTTTAGCGGTGGCAGAGGAGTGGAGGGTGCGGGCTGGGCTGGGGAAGGACAGAAGGGAGGTGAGGTAGGAGAGGGCGAGGTGATGGATGGAGAGCCTTGAAGCCGAAAGTGAGGAGTTTTTGCTTGATTCGAAGGTTGATAGGCAACCACTGGAGATTTTTGAGGAGGGGAGTGGCATGCCCAGAGTGCTTCTGTACAAAGATAACCTCGGGAAGCAGAGTGAAGTATAGACTGAAGCAGGGAGAGACAGGAGGATGGGAGATCCAAGAGTTCTAAATCTGTAAAGTGAATGAAGCTGAATGATTCAAAGGTCTACCTTTTTCTTGCATACTTCACTGACTCACCACATAGCCTGGTTCAAGTTTAGCTGTTCCACCTGCCACTCCCCAGGCTTCCCTCTACCCCTTGCCCCCTCCCCCCACAAATGAGTTGTCTCACTGTCCAAGTCTCACTTATGCCTCAGCCCCTGCCTGGGTCTCCCTTTTCTTTCTCCTCTGCCAGACCACACATTTGCCCATCTTTAAAGCCCTCCTGAAATTCCCCTCCTCCAGGAGGCTTTCCCCAAGCCAAACAATGATGAAAACAAAATAATAACAATAATAATAATATTCTGGTATATAAGCACTCGGTATAATAACAGTGGTATTTGTGTGCTTATTCTGTGCCAAGCACTGAATTAAGCACAGGGGTAGATGCAATACAGATTGGGCAGAATCCAAGTCCTGGATGGGGCTCAGTGTTTACTACGGAGGCATTACAGCTCCTTTTCACCAATGAGGAAACAGGCAAAGTTAAGCAACTTGCCCAAGGACATGCGGCAAGCAAACGGCAGAGCCGGAATTGGAACCCAAGTCCTCCGACTCCTGGGTCAATGCTTCTTCCGACAGCCCAGGCTGCTTCTCTATGTGCCAGGCACTGTACTAAGCACTAGGGTACATGCAAGCTAGTCAGGTTAGACGCAGACTTCCTTCCAAATGGGGCTCATGGTCTACAGTACAGGGAGAACAGGTATTGAATTCTCATTTTAAAGGTAAGTGATTTGCCCAAGGTCACACAGATGGCAGAGCCAGGATTAGAAGCCAGGTCTTCTGACTTCCATCTATCCCCTCAGCCCATATGCATGTTGATTAATGTTCTCAACTATTTAGGCATTTATTTATTCACTCATCCTGGTTCCATTCTATAGTCCCTCCTCACTGCAAAAACTTTGGTATCTCCCCTACCCCAGTCGATTATAAACTCTTGAGGACAGGGATTGGCTTTTTTAATCTGGATTTTAGTGTACTCTCCCAAGTGCTGATCATCATGCTTCATAAGCAGTAGATGCTGTGTAAATATGTCTAAATGTGACTCATTAGCTTCCTTTTTCCAGTCACTGAATTTTCTTTTGGCACATTCATAATCTCGAGTCAAAAATGTTTAAGCCCAAAGTATCCCTTGTATATAATTAACATCATCCTGGAAAGCATTTCCGCTAACGTAATTCCACAAATTATATTACAGGATTAAAGAAAACCAAGATAGAATTCATTTCTATTCTGATTGCAATATAGCCCCTGAAATATTTGGCTGGACCCTCAGTTTACAGAACAGGATATCTCGAAGCAATCTGTTGAAAGGAAAATCATTTGTGATAGGAAAAGTAGCCCTTAAGTGCCCAAACATAAACTATCAGCTGCAGGAATAT
This sequence comes from Tachyglossus aculeatus, assembly GCF_015852505.1. Lineage (NCBI taxonomy): Eukaryota > Metazoa > Chordata > Mammalia > Monotremata > Tachyglossidae > Tachyglossus > Tachyglossus aculeatus. Next base: position 128,344,774 of record NC_052067.1, on the reverse strand, counting down.
TACAGGAGAACACGAATACAAAATATATTTTGGGAGAAGAAGAATATTAGAGCCAAAGAAAGTTATTGGGGGTGGTTTGGGAAGGAAGAAGGAGTTAAAAATCTGAGAAGAGGAAGACGAGAGAGCTGGTCAGAACCCCAAATGAACCCCCCACAAATGGAAGGCTGACTGAGATTGACTTTCATTATAGCTTTATTGTACTTTCCAAGCGCTTAGTACAATACTCCACAGACAGTAAGCGCTCAGTAAATACGATTGAATGACTGAATGAATGACTGGCTGCTGACTGCTTTTTCCCTATGACTCACTCCAGCTCAGAGCACACTACACTTCTTTTCTCCTGCCCCAAAATAACTTTAAACCAGAGCAGTACTTTGAAAATTAGTCCCACTTAATAAGATTCAAAACAGAGTCAAGAGTAGATGAAAACGGGTCATAACTGTTATTCCATAACCCTAGTTTACTTTGGATACGAAAGGATGATGGTATTAAAATATGGGCTTTAATTAACATTTCCAAAATGGCAGAGCTAACCATAAAGATCAGCTTCTATAATGGTGTAAAGTGCAGCAGACATCCTGCCTTTTCCTACACCACAGAACTAAAAATATTCAAGCTCTCTCGGGCTTAAACATACCACTCAAACTACACTACATCTCCTCCATGGAGCACTAAACAAGTCTTTCAGTGCAAAAAAAACCCAACCACACTTTAAGTTGACAGATAATGCCTTTAAAATATTTTAAAATCCTGACCTTCGAAGTTTGCTCTTTAGAAATGTACCAGAAAGCTAAATTTTAACCTCAATATCCTTTAAGCACACACACAATAATGAAGTTGATAAAGTTAGGATATACAAACACATCACAAGTCATTTTTGCTTTGAGATCATTTCATGGAAAATAATTCAAATTTCATAAAAATGCATGAGAGGCTACAGTATTCATATTAAGGCTATTTAGAAAACTTCCTTTTAAAAAAAGGGGGGGATGTTAAAGGGGGAGCTAACAGGGAGAAGTGGAAGGCTCTGATTTATCACTCACTCAGTTTTTTTTACAATTTCTAGCGTTGAGCAATGCTAGTTCCCTTCATTTCCCAAGATGACTTTTCCCCCCCAACAGGTAGAAGATTCTCTCGGTGGGAAAAAAAAAAAAGTGGGAAAATCATTTTTAAATTTGTCCTTTTTCACCTAGTGTAAAAGTGGAACATGTTCTTTTAAAGCATTTGCTCTTCCCCTATTCCTAATATGTCTTAGTGCTGTGTATTTTTCCTCTCATAAGCAGAACAAAATCTGCTTCAGCTAAAACCTCAATCAAGCAAAATCTGTTCTAGTCTCAACGCTTGGTACTGTCTAATGAATAAGGGAAGGAATCTGTATTGACTTTATTCACCTCCCTTAAAATCTATGATTGCTAACAACCCTGTCAGTTTTAGGCTAAAAGGGGTTTTGAAAGTTATTTTAGATTCAACAGGTATCTTTACAAGGAAATTTTTTCTTAATTTTAGGTACTATCTTTTAGCACCAAGACATTAAAAATAGATTGCTATGAATAGGACTATTGAAAGATAGATTTTCCTAGGATTACAATTTTGTTGATTAAAATTAAACTAGCAACACCCAACACCCACAAACTCTAAAAAGTAACACTGCTCCCGCAAACAACAATTTTCTAATTGTTTAATTTCACACTGCATTCCAGTACACCTGCTAAAATATTCTGGCTTTTCATCCACCAAGTTCCCTCCAGGAGTATTCACATCAGGCAAGCAAATACATTCGAATCAAAGTGGCAGTTAGGAAAAGGACAGGGGGGAGAAAAAAAGTAGGATTCGCATTACCCACGTTTCCTGGCAAAAGAAAAAAAAAAGGTTGAGAACCTTCAGAGAAAGAAATAAAGGTTGTCTCCCAGCAACAGCTAGTAAAAGGGAATAATAAAAATAACGAGTTTAACAGAGAATCTTACGGAGTAACTAGAGGCAACAGTGGTGGCCTTTTTTACTGATGGAAATGGGAATGTGGTATTTAATGAGCCCACATTCTCTGTGGCCTGCATCATCATCATCATCTTCTTCTTCTTCTTCCAAAACACAGTGGGAGGGCATCTATTTCCCTGACCACTTGAATTCAACTCTCTGCCTCCTTTAGAGCTCACCTCCTCCAGGAGGCCTTCCCAGACTGAGCCCCTTCCTTCCTCTCCCCCTCGTCCCCCTGTCCATCCCCCCGTCTTACCTCCTTCCCTTCCCCACAGCACCTGTATATATGTATATATGTTTGTACATATTTATTACTCTATTTATTTATTTTACTTGTACATATCTATTCTATTTATTTTATTTTGTTAATGTTTGGATTTGTTCTCTGTCTCCCCCTTCTAGACTGTGAGCCCACTGTTGGGTAGGAACTGTCTCTATGTGTTGCCAACTTGGACTTCCGAAGCACTTAGTACAGTGCTCTGCACACAGTAAGCGCTCAATAAATACGATTGATTGATTGATTGATTCAAGGCCCTGCTTAGAGCTCACCTCCTCCAGGAGGCCTTCCCAGACTGAGCCGTTTCCTTCCTCTCCCCCTCGTCCCCCTCTCCATCCCCCCCGTCTTACCTCCTTCCCTTCCCCACAGCACCTGTATATATGTATATATGGTTGTACATATTTATTACTCTATTTATTTATTTATTTAGTTTACTTGTACATATCTATCCTATTTATTTTATTTTGTTAGTATGTTTGGTTTTGTTCTCTGTCTCCCCCTTTTAGACTGTGAGCCCACTGTTGGGTAGGGACTGTCTCTATGTGTTGCCAATTTGTACTTCCCAAGCGCTTAGTACAGTGCTCTGCACATAGTAAGCGCTCAATAAATACGATTGATGATGATGATGATTGATTGGACAGCCGCCCATGGATCTGGTGCATATTGACAGTTTGCCTCTTCTGGAATAAGTGTGACTCCAAGCCACGGGGGGTCCGAGTGTTCCCCGGCAACAGCACCCCCCGTCTCTCAATCAATCAATCGTATTTATAGAGCGCTTACTGTGTGCAGAGCACTGTACTAAGCGCTTGGGAAGTACAAGTTGGCAACATGTAGCGACAGTCCCTACCCAACAGTGGGCTCACAGTCTAAAAGACTCTCAGAATGAAGGCCTACCTTATTCCACTGGTGACACCCCCTCCCCTCCCCACTCCATCCCTGCACCGTCCCTGAAGCCCCTTCAGAGACCTCAAAGCAGCGTGGCTAGTAGATAATAATAATGATGGCATTTATTAAGCGCTTACTATGTCCAAAGCACTGTTCTAAGCGCTGGGGAGTTTACAAGGTGATCAGGTTGTACCACGGGGGGGGGGGGGGGGATCCCCATTTTACAGATGAGGGAACCGAGGCCCAGAGACGTTAAGTGACTTGCGCAAAGTCACACAAAAGAAAAGTGGTGGGGCCGGGATTTGAACCCATGACCTCTGACTCCAAAGCCCGTGCTCTTTCCACTGAGAACACAGGCCTGGGAGTCGAAAGGTCCTGGGTTCTAATTCTGCTCTGCCTCTTGTCTGCTGTGTGACTTTGGGCAAGTCATTTCATTGGGTTTCAGTTCCCTCATCTGGAAAATGGGGATCGAGACTGTAAGCCCCACGTGGGAAAGGGGCTGTGTCCACCCCAGCGCTTAGTACAGTGCTCTGCACATAGTAAGCGCTCAATAAATACGACTGAATGAATGGCACATCGTCAGCTTTTAACAGTTACCAGAATTATCATTTTGAGGACCAAGTCTCCGAGGAAGGAGCACTGATGGGATGGAAGCGTCGGGGAACGGCAGCTGAAGAAAATGAAGCATAATAATACTAATCATGACGGTATTTGTTAAGCGCTTACTCCGTGCCAAGCACTGTTCTAAGCCCTGGGGTAGATATAAGGTAATCAGTTTGTCCCACGTGAGCTCAGTCTTAATCCCATTTTACAGATGAGGAAACCGAGGCCCTGAGAAGAGAAGCAGCGTAGCTCAGTGGAAAGAGCCCGGGCTTTGGAGTCAGAGGTCACGGGTTCGAATCCCGACTCCGCCACATGTCTGCTGTGTGATCTTGGGCAAGTCACTTCACTTCCCTGGGCCTCAGTTCCCTCATCTGCAAAATGGGGATTAAGGCTGTGAGCCCCACGTGGGACAACCTGATCACCCTGTATCCTCCCCGGCGCTTAGAACAGTGCTTTGCACATAGTAAGCGCTTAACAAATGCCAATTATTCTTATTATTATTGTTATTAAGTGGCTTGCCCAAGGTCACAGAGCAATCAATCATATTTATTGAGCACATAGTAAGCGCTTAACAAATGCCAATTATTATTATTATTGTTATTAAGTGGCTTGCCCAAGGTCACAGAGCAATCAATCCTATTTATGGAGCACTTACTGTGTGCAGAGCACTGTACTAAGCGCTTGGGAAGTACAATTGGCAACAAGTGGCGGAGCCGGAATTAGAACCCACGTCTTCCGACTCCCAAGCCCGTGCTGTTTCCACGCTGCTTCATCCAGCGCTTAGTACAGTGCCTGGCACATAGTGAGCGGCTGAGTTGGGTAGGGACTGTCTCTATATGTTGCCAACTTGTACTTCCCAAGCGCTTAGGCCAGTGCTCTGCACACAGTAAGCGCTCAGTAAATATGATTGATTGAAATACCCTGATTATTAGCATTGCTATTAAAAATCAGAGGCTCAATAAGTACGATTGATTGATTGAAATACCCTGATTCTTAGCATTGTTATTTAAAAATCAGAGGCTCACCCCCTGAACCACCCCAACTCCCTGGCAAACCCCCAAGTCGATCTGCCCCGGGGGAGGAAGGGGCCAAATGCCAAAGCGATTGAGGGGGATCGAGGGCTCTGCCCCCGACCCCCAGAAAGAGAAAGGGGGGAATTAAAAAAGGAGACTCACCTCCACCCATCTCTGAGCTTCAGCGAAAGCTGGGCGGCAGCTGGCCTCCAAACGCTCTCGTCCTTGTTCCATAGCTGGAGGGAGAGGAAAGGGAGACAGAGAGGGGGGGTGATGGGGAAAAGGGGGTGGGGGGAGGCTTGTCGGGGATCCCCCCCCCTTAAGGCCCCCAATTCCCAAAAAGCAGGAGCAGCTGCTTGGCTGGAAAGCCTGGAGAGGGGACCCCGGCGTCCTGGGCTGGGAGGGAAGGAAAAGGCAGGGGCGGGGGGAAGGGGCGGGGACCAACCTGGAAACGCCCCCCAAACCTGGCTCAACTCCTGCGATCGGATTGACTAGATCAATCAATCAATCAATCGTATTTATTGAGCGCTCACTGTGTGCAGAGCACTGGACTAAGCGCTTGGGAAGTACAAGTTGGCAACACATAGAGATAGTCCCTACCCAACAGTGGGCTCACAGTCTAGAAGGGGGAGACAAAACCGAACATACTAACAAAATAAAATAAATGGAATAGATAGGCACAGGTAAAATCAATCAATCAATCAATCAATCAATCGTATTTATTGAGCGCTTATTGTGTGCAGAGCACTGGACTAAGCGCTTGGGAAGTCCAAGTTGGCAACATAGAGAGACGGTCCCGACCCAACAGCGGGCTCACAGTCTAAAAGGGGGAGACAAAACCAAACATACTAACAAAATAAAATAAATGGAATAGATAGGTACAGGTAAAATAAATAGAGTAATAAATATGTACAAATCAATCAATCAATCAATCGTATTTATTGAGCGCTTACTGTGTGCAGAGCACTGGACTAAGCGTTTGGGAAGTACAAGTTGGCAACACAGAGAGACAGTCCCGACCCAACAGCGGGCTCACAGTCTAAAATGGGGAGACAAAACCAAACATACTAACAAAATAAAATAAATGGAACAGGTACAGGTAAAATAAACAAATAAATAGAGTAATAAATATGTACAAATCAATCAATCAATCAATCGTATTTATTGAGCGCTTACTGTGTGCAGAGCACTGGACTAAGCGCTTGGGAAGTACAAGTTGGCAACACATAGAGATAGTCCCTACCCAACAGCGGGCTCACAGTCTAAAAGGGGGAGACAAAACCAAACATACTAACAAAATAAAATAAACGGAATAGATAGGTACAGGTAAAATAAACAGAGTAATAAATATGTACAAATCAATCAATCAATCAATCGTATTTATTGAGCGCTTACTGTGTGCAGAGCACTGGACTAAGCGCTTGGGAAGTACAAGTTGGCAACATCTAGAGACGGTCCCTACCCAACAGTGGGCTCACTCACAGTCTAAAAGGGGGAGGCAGAGAACAAAACCAAACATACTAACAAAATGAAATAAATGGAATAGATAGGTACAGGTAAAATAAATAGAGTAATAAATATGTACAAATCAATCAATCAATCTTATTGAGCGCTCACTGTGTGCAGAACACTGGACTAAGCGCTTGGGAAGTACAAGTTGGCAACATATAGAGACGGTCCCGACCTAACAGTGGGCTCACAGTCTAAAAGGGGGAGGCAGAGAACAAAACCAAACATACTAACAAAATAAAATAAATGGAATAGATAGGTACAGGTAAAATAAATAAATAAATAGAGTAATAAATATGTACAAATCAATCAATCGTATTTATTGAGCGCTTACTGTGTGCAGAGCACTGTACCAAGCGCTTGGGAAGTACGAGTTGGCAACACATAGAGACAGTTCCTACCCAACAGTTGGCTCACAGTCTAAAAGGGGGAGACAAAACCAAACATACTAACAAAATAAAATAAATGGAATAGATAGGTACAGGTAAAATAAATAAATGAATAGAGTAATAAATCCGTACAAACATATATACATATATACAGGTGATGTAGGGAAGGAGGTAGGATGGGGGGATGGAGAGGGGGACGAGGGGGCACCCCTCGCAGGGCACCGTACTGAGCACCTGGGAGAGGACCCCCAAAACGATAAACAGACAACTTCCCTGCCCACAGCGAGCTGGCGGTCCGGAGGGGCGCTTGTTGGCCTCAGGGCACTGTACTGAGCGCCTGGGAGAGGACGTCACAATAATAGACACATTCAAGGCCCTACTGAGAGCTCACCTCCTCCAGGAGGCCTTCCCAGACTGAGCCTCTTCCTTCCTCTCCCCCTCGTCCCCCTCTCCATCCCCCCCATCTTACCTCCTTCCCTTCCCCACAGCACCTGTATATATGTATATATGTTTCTACATATTTATTACTCTATTTATTTTATTTGTACATATCTATTCTATTTATCTTATTTTGTTAGTCTGGTTTTGTTCTCTGTCTCCCCCTTTTAGACTGTGAGCCCACCGTTAGGTTGGGACTGTATATGTTGCCAACTTGTACTTCCCAAGCGCTTAGTACAGTGCTGTGCGCACAGTAAGCGCTCAATAAATACGATTGATTGATTGATTCCCTGCCCACAACGAACCGGCAGTCCGGAGGGGAGCTTATTGGGGGCAGGGCACTGTACTAAGCGCTTGGGAGAGGACCCCACAAGAATAAACAGACACCATCCCTGCCCACAGCGAGCTGGCAGTCCGGAGGGGCGCTTGTTGGCGGCAGGGCACTGTACTGAGCGCCTGGGAGAGGACCCCACAATAATAGACACATTCCCTGCCCACAACGAGCTGAGAGTCCGGAGGTGCGGTTATTGGGGGCAGGGCACTGTACTAAGCGCTTGGGAGAGGACCCCACAACAATAAACAGACAACCTTCCCTGCCCATAGCGAGCTGAGAGTCCGGAGGGGCGATTATTGGGTGTAGGGCACTGTACTAAGCGATTGGGAGAGGTCCCCACAACAATAAACAGACACCTTCCCTGCCCACAACGAGCTGGCAGTCCGGAGGGGCGCTTGTTGGCGGCAGGGCACTGTACTAAGCGCCTGGGAGAGGACCCCACAACAATAAACAGACACTTTCCCTGCCCACAACGAACTGGCAGTCCGGAGGGGCGGTTATTGGGGGCAGGGCACTGTACTAAGCGCCTGGGAGAGGACGTCACAATAATTGAAACATTCCCTGCCCACAACGAGCTGAGAGTCCGGAGGGGCGTTTGTTGGCGGCAGGGCACTGTACTGAGCGCCTGGGAGAGGACCCCACAACAATAAACAGACACCTTCCCTGCCCACAACGAGCTGGCAGTCCGGAGGGGCGCTTGTTGGCGGCAGGGCACTGTACTAAGCGCCTGGGAGAGGACGTCACAATAATTGAAACATTCCCTGCCCACAACGAGCTGAGAGTCCGGAGGGGCGCTTATTGGGGGCAGGGCACTGTACTAAGCGCCTGGGAGAGGGCCCCACAACAATAAACAGACACCTTCCCTGCCCACAACGAACTGGCAGTCCGGAGGGGCGCTTATTGGGGGCAGGGCACTGTACTAAGCGCCTGGGAGTACCCCACAATAATAGACACATTCCCTGCCTACAACGAGCTGAGCTGACAGTCCGGAGGGGCGCTTATTGGGTGTAGGGCACTGTACTAAGCGCTTGGGAGAGGACCCTACAACAATAAACAGCCACATTCCCTACTCACAACGAATTTACAGTCTAGAGGGGCGCTTATTGTGTGCAGGACACTGTACTAAGCGCTTGGGAGGGGATGATACGACAATAAGGAGCCACATTCTCCACCCACAAGGAGCTGACTAGAGGGGCGCTTTGTACTTTCCAAGCGCTTAGTACAATGCTGTGCACACAGTAAGCGCTCAATAAATACTATTGAATGAATAAATGAAATACTAAACGGTCTGGAGGGGACGATAGGACCATAAAGAGGCACATTCCCTGGCCCCAAGGAAGGAGAGGGGAGGGCAGGGAGGGGAAAGAGCCCGGGTTTGGGAGTCAGAGGTCGTGGGTTCAAATCCCGACTCCGCCACTTATCGGCTGGGTGACTTTGGGCAAGTCACTTCACTTCTCTGGGCCTCAGTTCCCTCATCTGTAGAATGGGGATGAAGGCTGTGAGCCCCCCGTGGGACAACCTGATTACCCTGTATCTACCCCAGCGCTTAGAACAGTGTTTGGCACATAGTAAGCGCTTACCAGATACCACCTTTATTATTAGAAAAGCAGCGTGGCTTAGTGGCGATAGCCCGGGCATGGGAGCCAGAGGACGTGGGTTCTAATCCCGGCTCTACCACTTATAATAATAATAATGGCATTTATTAAGCGCTTACTATGTGCAAAGCACTGTTCTAAGCGCTGGGGGATACAAGGTAATCAGGTTGTCCCAAGGGGGGCTCACAGGCTTTATCCCCATTTTACAGATGAGGGAACTGAGGTCCGGAGAACTGAAGTGACTTGCCCAAAGTCACACAAGCTGACAAGTAGCAGAGCGGGGATTTGAACCCACGACCTCTGACTCCAAAGCCCAGACTCTTTCCACTGAGCCACGCTACTCCTCTGTGTGTGCTGGGTGACCTTGGGCAAGTCACTTAAGTTCTCTGTGCCTCAGTGACCTCACCTGTAATAATAATAATAATAATAATAATAATGATAATGGCATTTATTAAGCGCTTACTATGTGCCAAGCACTGTTCTACGCGCTGAGCACTGCTCTAAGCGCTGAGCACCGTTCGAAGCGCTGAGCACGGTTCTAAAATCTGTAAAATGGGGATTGAAAGTGCGAGCCCCACGTGAGTCAACTTTCATTCATTTATTCAATCGCATTTATTGAGCGCTTACTGTGTGTAGAGCACTGTACTAAGCGCTTGGGAAGGACAAGTCGGCAACATAGAGAGGCCGTCCCTACCCAACAGCGGGCTCACAGTCTAGAAGGGGGAGACAGACAACAAAACAGAACATATTAACAAAATAAAATAAATAGAATAAACATGTACAAATAAAATAGAGTAATAAATACGTACAAACACATATACATATATAGAACTTGATTACCCTGGGTCTCCGCCAGCGCTTAGAACAGTGCCTGGCACATACTAAGCGCCTGCAGCGTGGCTCAGTGGAAAGAACCCGGGCTTTGGAGTCAGAGGTCGTGGGTTCGAATCCCGACTCCGCCACCTGTCTGCTGTGTGCCGTTGGGCAAGTCACTTCACTTCTCCGGGCCTCAGTTACCTCATCTGTAAAATGGGGAGGATGACTGTGAGCCCCAAGCGGGACAACCTGATCAACTCGTATCCCCCCCAGCGCTTAGAACAGTGCTTTGCACATAGTAGGCGCTTAACAAATGCCATTATTATTAACAAATAACATTATTGTAATTTTTCTTATTATTATTGTGTCCGTCGGTCGCGGGCTGCCTTCCAAGACCGCGAGCCGGTTGTTGGGCAGGGAGGGGAAGCAGCGCGGCTCAGCGGAAAGAGCCCGGGCTTTGGAGTCAGAGGCCGTGGGTTCGAATCCCGCCTCCGCCACCTGTCCGCTGTGTGACTTCGGGCAGGTCGCTTCACTTCTCTGGGCCTCGGTGACCTCATCTGTCAAATGGGGATGCAGAGACGGCGAGCCCCCCGCCCCGTGGGCCAACCTGATCGCCCTGTAACCTCCCCAGCGCTTAGAACAGTGCCTTGCGCGTCGTAAGCGCTTAATAAATCTGATGATGATGATGATGATGATGATGCTCCGTTGTGGAATTGCCGTGTGCCAAGCGCTTAGCGCAGTGTGGTGCCGACAGTGAGCGCTCAGTGAGTGGGGGGGGGGGGGGGTGACAGTCCCGGCCCCCCCCCCCGGCCCGAAGCTAAACGCATGCGCAGCCCCGCCCTGCTCCTTCACTGGACCCCTCCCCGAGAGCCCCGCCCCTCACTGGCCCCGCCCACCCTATGGAGCCCCGCCCCTCGTTTGCCCCGCCCTTTCACTGACCCCGCCCCTCACGGCCCCGCCCCACTCCGTGAGCTCCGCCCCCTCGTTGGCCCCGCCCTTTCACTGGTCCCGCCCCTCCCCGAGAGCCCCGCCCCTCCACTGGCCCCGCCCCACCCCACGGGGCCCCGCCCCCTTGTTGGCCCCGCCCTTTCACTGGTCCCGCCCCTCCCCGAGAGCCCCGCCCCTCACGGCCCCGCCCCACTCCGTGAGCCCCGCCCCCACGTTGGCCCCGCCACTAGCCCCGCCCCTCCTCGGAGAGCCCCGCCCCTTCACTGGCCCCGCCCCTTCACTGCCCCCTCCCCTCCCCGGGGAGCCCCACCCCTACACTGGCCCCGCCCCTCCCCAGGGAGCCCCCTCCCCTCACTGACCCGGCCCCTTCGTTGTCCCCGCCCCTCCCCATGACGCCCCGCCCCCTCACTGACACCGCCCCTTCGTTGGACCCGCCCCGCCCCGGGGTGCCCGCCCCATTCACTGGCCCCGCCCAGTCCCCGGGAGCCCCGCCCCGTCTGCCCCGCCCCTCCTCATGAACTCTGCCCCTCACTGGCCCCGCCCCGTCACTGACCCCTCCCCTCCCCGGGGAGACCCGCCCCCTCATTGGCCCCGCCCCTTCGTTGGCCGACCCCTCCCCAGGGTGCCCCGCCCTCTCACCGCCCCGCCCCTTCACTGTCCCCGCCCCAGCCCAGAGAGCCCCGCCCCTTCGTTGGCCCCGCCCCTTCACTGGGTCCACCCCTCCTCGGGGAGTCTCGCTCCTGACAGCCCCGCCCCCTCCCTGGCCCCTCCCCCACACCGCCCGGCTCCTTCCCTGGCCCCGGCCCTCCCCGGGGATCCCCGCCCCTCACAGCCCCCCTCCTTCACTGGCCCCGCCCAGCCCCCGGAAGCCCCGCCCCTTCACTGGCCCCGCCCCTCCTCGTGAACTCCGCCACCTCCTGGCCCCGCCCCCCTCGGGGAGTCCCGCCCCTCACCTCCCCGCCCTTTCGCTGGCTCCGCCCCTCCCCAGGGAGCCCCGCCCCCTCATAGCCCCGCCCCTTCACTGGGTCCACCCCTCCTCGGGGAGTCTCGCTCCTGACAGCCCCGCCCCCTCCCTGGCCCCTCCCACCCCGGGGAGCCCCGCCCCTCTTCGTGAACCCTAACCCCTCACTGGCCCCGCCCCTCATTGGCCCCGCCCAGCCCCAGAGAGCCCCTCCCCTCACTGGCCCGCCCCTTCGCTGACCCCTCTCCTCCCCTCACTGGCCCCGCCCCTTCGCTGGCCCCGCCCCTCACCGGGAAGCCCCGCCCCTCTCCGTGGAGCACCGCCCCGCCCCTACGATGGCCCCGCCCCTTCGCTGGCCCCGCCCACCCCAGGGAGCCCCGCCCCTCACCATTCATTCATTCATTCAATCAATAGCATTTATTGAGCGCCTACTGTGTGCAGAGCACTTGTACTCAGCGCTTGGGAAGTACAAGTTCGTTCATTCATTCATTCAATCGTATTTATGGGGCACTTACTGTATGCAGAGCACTGTACTAAGCGCTTGGGAAGTACAAGTTCATTCATTCATTCATTCATTCAATAGTATTTATGGGGCGCTTACTGTGTGCAGAGCTCCTGTACTCAGCGCTTGGGAAGTACAAGTTCATTCATTCATTCATTCATTCATTCATTCAATCGTATTTATGGGGCGCTTACTGTGTGCAGAGCACCTGTGCTCAGCGCTTGGGAAGTACAAGTTCATTCATTCATTCATTCATTCAATCGTATTTATGGGGCGCTTACTGTGTGCAGAGCACCTGTGCTCAGCGCTTGGGAAGTACAAGTTCATTCATTCATTCATTCATTCATTCAATCATATTTATGGGGCACTTACTGTGTGCAGAGCACCTGTACTAAGCTCTTCGGAAGTACAAGTTCATTCATTCATTCATTCAATCGTATTTATGGGGCGCTTACTGTGTGCAGAGCACCTGTACTCAGCGCTTGGGAAGTACAAGTTCATTCATTCATTCATTCAATCGTATTTATGGGGCGCTTACTGTGTGCAGAGCACCTGTACTCAGCGCTTGAGAAGCAGCATGGCTCAGTGGAAAGAGCACGGGCTTTGGAGTTAGAGATCGTGGGTTCGAATCCCGGCTCCGCCACATCATCATCAATCGTATTTACTGAGCGCTTACTGTGTGCAGAGCACTGTACTAAGCGCTTAATAAAGCATGTCTGCTGTGTGACCTTGGGCAAGTCACTTAACTTCTCTGAGCCTCAGTTACCTCATCCGTAAAATGGGGATGAAGACTGTGAGCCCCACGTGGGACAACCTGATCACTTTGTATCCCCCCCAAGCGCTTAGAACAGTGCTTTGCACATAGTAAGCGCTTAACAAATGTCAACATTATTATTATTGTATTCCCCCCCAGCGCTTAGAACAGTGCTTTGCACATAGTAAGTGCTTAACAAATGCCATCATCATTATTATTATTATTACAAGTTTATTCATTCATTTATTCAATCGTATTTATGGGGCGCTTACTGTGTGCAGAGCACCTGTACTCAGCGCTTGGGAAGTACAAGTTCGTTCATTCATTCATTCAATCGTACTTATGGGGCTCTTACTGTGTACAGAGCACCTGTACTAAGCGCTTGGGAAGTGCAAGTTCATTCATTCATTCATTCATTCAGTCGTATTTATGGGGCACTTACTGTGTGCAGAGCACTGTACAAAGTGCTTGGGAAGTACAAGTCGGCAACATCTAGAGACGGTCCCTACCCAACAGCGGGCCCACAGTCTAGAAGGGGGAGACAGACAACAAAACATATTAATAAAGTAAAGTAAATAGAATAAATATGTACAAGTAAAATAGAGTAATAAATATGTACAAACATATTCATTCATTCATCCATTCAATCGTATTTATTGAACGCTTACTTTATGCAGAGCACTGTACTAAGCGCTTGGGAAGTACAAGTTGGCAACATATAGAGACGATCCCTACCCAATAGTGGGCTCACAGTCTATATATATATGTGCATATGTATACATATGTACATGTATACAGCTGTATATATGTATATATACATTGCAAGGAAACATTATTTTCAGTACAGAATCCTAAGGCTGACCGGAACCTTGGTATGGAGGAATAAAGAGAAGCAGAGTGGCTCAATGGAAAGAGCCCGGGCTTTGGAGTCAGAGGTCATGGGTTCAAACCCCGGCTCTGCCAATTGTCAGCTGTGTGACTTTGGGCAAGTCACTTCACTTCCCTGTGCCTCAGTTACTTCATCTGTAAAATGGGGATTAAGATTGTGAGCCCCCCGTGGGACAACCTGATCACCTTGTAACCTCCCCAGTGCTTAGAACAGTGCTTTGCACATAGTAAGCGCTTAACAAATATTCTATTTTAAGTAGCCAGGGTACTGATTGATTCAATCAATCAATCGTATTTATTAAGCACTTACTGTGTGCAGAGCAATGTACTAAGCGCTTGGGAAAGTACAATATAACAATAGAGAGTGACAGTCCCTGCCCACAAGGAGCTCACAGTCTAGAGGTGGAGAGACAGACATCAATACAAATAAACAGACATCGGTAGAAAGAAATAAAAATACGGATATGTACATAAGTGCTGTGGGGAAGGGAGAGGGGATAAGTCTTTTAGACTGTGAGCCCACTATTGGGTAGGGACTGTCTCTATATGTTGCCCAATTGTACTTCCCAAGCGCTTAGTACAGTGCTCTGCACACAGTAAGTGCTCAATAAATACGATTGATGATGATGATGATAAGGGCAAAGAGAGCACGAAAGGGGAGTACAGCAAAGGGAGCTGGAGATGGGAGAAGAGCAAAGAGAGTTTCAGCTAATCAATGGTATTTATTGAGCATTTACTTTGTGCAGAGCATTATATTAAGCGCTTGGGAGGCTACAGTGTAGTCGATGGACACATATTGTGTGCTCCTTGAAGGACAGGAACTGTGTCTAATTCCCACGGTTAAGCATTTCTTATGCAATGCTTAATACAGTGCTCCGCATCTACTAAGCACACACAAAAAAACTATTACTGCTAGACACTGCTCTCAAGTCGAATGCCATCCCAGAAGTGTCATAACCAGCAAAAAAAAAATAATAGCACTCTTTCTGGTTTTCCTCTCCTCTGTTTGATCAAGCTATTGCTAGAGCGCTTAATATTTCTATATTTTTGCAATATAACTTCTTAATTTTCATCACCCATTTTAAAGGCAGACTATATTTCATCCTTTTAAAAGGAAAGATGTGAGACTCAGTGTAGTAATTGGCAATGGACGTGAAAATCTAACTCTCAAGTCTAGCCACCTAAGTTTCCAACCTTTGCCGGCCCTCCTGGGCGTGATGCCGTGTTCTGTCAACCCAAGACCAGGCATGTGGAAGATGGAACAATTTCATAAACGAGCCATGATTTAGAAGCACATTACAAAACCTTTATTAATGAGCAGAAGTCCCCATGACACCTTTGAGAGTTGGAGTAGGAAAAAGTCATTATAGATTATGATGGCCCTTCCTTTCAGAACTAATAATTAATAATTAAAGGTCCAGACTGCCTCCACCTCTGACATAGTGGCTGCTCTCCCCCCACCTTCAAAGCCTTAATAAAGGCACATCTCCTCCAACTAAACCCTCCTTTCCACATTTCCCACTCCCTTCTGCGTCAACCTGACTTGCTCTCTTTATTCATGCCCCTTCCCAGCCCCAAAGCAGTAATAGACATACTGTAATTTTATTTATTTAAATTAACATCTGCCTCCCCCTCTCGACTGTGAGCTCGTTGTGGGCCAGGAATGTGTCTGTTGTACTGCACTCTCCCCAGAGCTTAGTGCAGTGCTCTGCACACAGTAAGCACTCAATAAATATGATTAACTGACTGACTGCCGGACTGTGGGCCATGTATTTTATGAGCTAGTAAGGGTCAGATGAAGATAAAGGAGCAAGGTATAGAATTAAGCAAGGTAAGAAGCAGCGTGGCTCAGGAGAAAGAGCACGGTTTTGGGAGTCAGAGGTCATGGGTTCTAATCCCAGCTCCGCCACTTGTCAGCTGTATGACACTGGGCAAGTCACTTAACTTCTCTGTGCCTCAGTTCCCTCATCTGTAAAACGGGGATTAAGACTGTGAGCCCCACGTGGGACAACCTTGATCCCCCCAGCGCTTAGAACAGTGCTTGACCCTTAACAAATACCAACTATTATTATTAATGATAATATTAAATTTTTTTTGTGAAGTATAATTTGTGAGACATTAAGGTTAGAAAAAGAAATGAGATAAATGTATTGCTCGCCTCTGAAAGTGGGTCTCTAGTGGGCAAGAGGCCTGAATAAACTAAAATGGGGCCCTGTCAACAAATATGAACAGAAGAGAATCTTTCCCTCCCACCACAGACCAACCTTGGCAGGAGTGGTCACCCGAAGATTTGACTCTTTTAAATGGTTCCATCCACATCAGCCAAATAGCAACCTTAGACCAGCCTTTCCTGTTTCTGTAGGTTTTCTGACCCGGGTTCTGCACTCTGGTCTCTCCCCACTGCCTTCCCTGTCTTTAACTGTGGCATTTGTTAAGCATTTACTATATCCTAGGCACCGTAATAATAATAATAATAATAATAATAATGATACAGTGAAAAAACAGGATAGAAAGAACATTGATTCACCCGCACCCTCCGACCCCCTCCCTTCCTCCCCCACTGAAACCAGGCCGATTTGGGGTTTTACATTCCCCTTCTTACTTTTAGACTGTGAGCCCACTGTTGGGTAGGGACTGTCTCTATGTGTTGCCAATTTGTACTTCCCAAGCGCTTAGTACAGTGCTCTGCACATAGTAAGCGCTCAATAAATACGATTGATTGATTGATTGATTGATTCTTACTGCAATTTCAGGCCTGATCAGGAAGAGGAGTCGAAACAAAAGGCTTCCAAAAAGAAAGATAAAAAGTCACAAGACCAGGTATGGTTCAAAATTGGTACGCCTTGTCTGCCCAGAGAATTATTTTACTTGTGCATATTATTCAATCAATCAATCAATCAATCAATCGTATTTATTGAGCGCTTACTATGTGCAGAGCACTGTACTAAGCGCTTGGGAAGTACAAATTGGCATCACATAGAGACAGTCCCTACCCGATAGTGGGCTCACAGTCTAAAAGGGGGAGACAGAGAACAGAACCAAACATACCAACAAAATAAAATAAGTAGGATAGAAATGTACAAGTAAAATAAATAAATAAATAAATAAACAGAGTAATAAATATGTACAACCATATATACATATATACAGGTGCTGTGGGGAGGGGAAGGCGGTAAGGCGGGGGGATGGAGAGGGGGACGCGGGGGAGAGGAAAGAAGGAAATTCAAATTTGTTGCCAATTTGTACTTCCCAAGCACTTAGTACAGTGCTCTGCACATAGTAAGCGCTCAATAAATGTGATTGATGATGATGATGATGATGATGATTCTATTTATTTTATTTGGTTTATATGTTTTGTTTTGTTGTCTGTCTCCCCCTTCTAGACTGTGAGCCCGCTGTTGGGTAGGGACCGTCTCTATATGTTGCCAACTTGTACTTCCCAAGCGCTTAATACAGTGCTCTGCACACAGTAAGCGCTCAATAAATACGATTGAATGAATGAATGAATGATTCCTGTGAAATGTGGTGTTGGAGAAGGCTTTTGCGAATACCGTGGACTGCCCGAAAAACAAAACAGATTTTAGAGCAAATTAAGCCAAAATGGTCTTTGGAAGGCCAAAAAACTCGACTTAGATTAGCATATTTTGGACACATAATCAGGAGTACTAATTCTCTGGAGAAGACATTAATGCTAGGAAAAGTGGAGGGAAAAATGAGGAAGAGGTAGACCAGCGCTAAATGGATAAAGATCATAACAACGATAAAGGAAGAACCATTAGAGGAAGAAAGGTTGCGGACTATGGCAGAAGACAGGACGTTCTGGAGAAAGTATAACCAAGGAGTCGCTATGAATCAGAAAAGATTTGATGGCACTTAATAATAAAAACTGATTAAGCGCTTACTATGTGCCAGTCACTGTTCTAAGCTCTGGGGTAGATACAAGGTAATCAGGTTGGACACAGTCCCTGTCCCACACAGAGCTCACATCATCATCCTCATCATCAATCGTATTTATTGAGTGCTTACTATGTGCAGAGCACTGTACTAAGCGCTTGGGAAGTACAAATTGGCAACATATAGAGACAGTCCCTACCCAACAGTGGGCTCACAGTCTAAAAGGGGGAGACATAGAACAGAACCAAACATACTAACAAAATAAAATAAATAGAATAGATATGTACAAATAAATTAAATAAATAAATAGAGTAAAAAAATATGTACAAATATATATACATATATACAGGTACTAAGTGCTGGGGTAGATACAAGCTAATTGGGCTGGATACAGACCCTGTCCCAAGTGGGGCTCACAATCTTAATTCCCATTTTACAGACGAGAAATCTGAAGCAGAGAGAAGTGAAGGGACCTACTCAAGGTCACACAGCAGACAAAGTCGGAGAGGTCTGTGGAAGGACAGAGTAAGAGCAGATGGAGAAGGAGGGGGACATTCCCCTTCTCCTGGCACTCCCCTGCTCCTCCCCACCACCATTCCTGCTCTTTAATAGTGATAATAATAATAATAATAATGATGGTGATGATGATAATGGTATTCGTTAAGTGCTTACTATGCACCAAGCACCGTAATAACACTAATAATAATAATGGTACAAGATAATCAGGTCCCCCAAGAAACTCACAATATAAATAGAAGGTAGAACAGGTGTTGAATTCCTGTTTTACAGATGTGGGAACTGAGGCCCGGAAAAGTGAAGAAT
The DNA here is from genome assembly GCF_015852505.1 of Tachyglossus aculeatus. NCBI lineage: Eukaryota > Metazoa > Chordata > Mammalia > Monotremata > Tachyglossidae > Tachyglossus > Tachyglossus aculeatus. Next base: position 128,326,172 of record NC_052067.1, on the reverse strand, counting down.
AATAATAATGATAGCATTTGTTAAGTGCTTACTATGTGCAAAGCACTATTCTAAGTGCTGGGGAGGATACAAGGTGATCAGGTTGTCCCACGTGGGGCTCACAGTCTTAACCCCCATTTTACAGATGAGGTAACTGAGGCCCAGAGAAGTGAAGCGACTTGCCCAAAGTCACACAGCTGACAATTGGCAGAGCCGGAATTTGTACCCATGACCTCCGACTCCCAAACCCGGACTCTTTCCGCTGAGCCACGCTGCTTCTCTGTTGTAACCCCCGTTTTACAGATGAGGTAACTGAGGTCCAGAGAAGCAAAGTAACATGCCCAAGGTCACACAGCAGACAAGTGGCAGAGCCCGGATTCAAACCTGTTTCCTTTGACTCCCGGGCCTGTCCTCTTTCTATCGGGTCATAAAATTTCTTAGCAGTGGCAGCATTTAAACAAACAGGTCGGGGAGACGGTTTGAGGCTGGGGAGACGAGGGCCTCCTTCCAGGGCTTCCACTGCTAAAATTACGGAGGGAGGGAGGAATTTGAGGATGGAGGCAGGTTGGGGATAGACAGTAATGGGAGAGTGAGAGCAGAAAACAGTGTCGGGAGAGGGTGCTTTCCTCTAAAGGATTCAAACATGTAACTTCTTAGGCTTCTTGTGGAGTTAAATTTTCCTCCCTCATTCAATCGTATTTATTGAGCGCTTATTGTGGGCAGAACACTGTACTAAGCGCTTGGGAAGTACAAGTTGGCAACATATAGAGACGGTCCCTACCCAACAGTGGGCTCACAGTCTAGAAGAGTGGGCTCACAGTCTAGGCCCTCTCCTTGAATCTATCTCTTCCATCTTGTCCTATTCTCTTCCATCCACACACCCTACCAATGGCATCTGTGAGTGTTGCCTTGATGCACTGGTAGCATCAAACAATTGTATTTATTGAGCGCTTACTATATGCACAGCACTCTAATAATAATGATGGGATTTGTTAAGCGCTTACTATGTGCCGAGCACTGTTCTAAGCACTGGGGATGATACAAGGTAACCAGGTTGTCCCACGTGAGGCTCACAGTCTTAATCCCCGTTTTACAGATAAGGTGACTGAGGCACAGAGAAGTCAAGTGACTTGCCCAAAGTCACACAAAGTAGTGGAGCCGGGATTAGAACCCATGACCTCTGACTCCCAAGCCCAGGCTCTTGCCTCTAAGCCATGCTGCTTCTCCTGTACTAAGCACTTGGGAGAGAACAATAATTTTTTTTTATTCGTAATAATGCTACTGATTCCTGTTTACTTGTTTCGATGTCCGCCTCCCCCTTAATAATAATAATGATGGCATTTATTAAGCACTTACTATGGGCAAAGCACTGTTCTAAGCCCTTGTAGACTATGAGCCCATTGCAGGCAGGGATTGTCTCTATTTGTTGCTGAATATATCTATTCTATTTATTTTTATTTATTTTATTTTGTTGGTATGTCTGGTTTTGTTCTCTGTCTCCCCCTTTTAGACTGTGAGCCCACTGTTGGGTAGGGACTGTCTCTATATCTTGCCAACTTGTACTACTTCCCAAGTGCTTAGTACAGTGCTCTGCACACAGTAAGCGCTCAATAAATACGATTGATGATGATGATGATGATGATGAATTGTACTTCCTAAGTGCTCAGTACAGTGCTCCGCACACAGTAAGTACTCAATAAATAGGATTGAATGAATGAATGAAAATACAGGCATATTCCCTGACCACAAAGAGCTACACGGGGAAAAAATTAAAAGAAACTGCCGAGAAGTTCACTGAATCATTATTACCTGCTTTAATGGAAAGATGGGTGGAGGAGAAAACAAATGATAGCACCATTAATCTTCTGTCCCTTAGCCAGATGGCTAATCAGAGATGTGCTATGATGGTAGCTTTAAATACCTTTGACCAGACCTATAATTTGGAAGGTTCTCAATCTATATTGTCTGTTGAGACAGTCTCTTCCCACTTTTAAGGTCTCAAAGTTCCATACATTGCCCACAATCTGGAATCAGCCTGTTGCCCATGTCTTTAGGATTTTCTTAGCATTGATTTTAAAAAAGATTTGCGAAAGGATCCAACGTAATTACATTTTTAAGAGGAAGGAGATGGCATAGTCCAAGATAGGATACTTACCTAATACTGTAATTTGCTAATCTAGCGCTGAGATCAAAGGTTCATATCCAAAATCGGCTTTTACCCAAAGCAATTAGTTGTCTTGTTTATGTTTGCATTTATAACATTTATATTAAAAGTAACCCAAGAGAAGAGCAATATTTTTCTTTCAAGTGCTTCCAAGCATTCTTCTTTATTAATTATCTTTTTTTCTCATGCTAACTGATGGTGGGAGAAGAATGGTAGGGAATATCTCTATTATTAGAGAAGCAGGAGTCAGAGGTCAGGGGTTCAAATCCCGGCTCCGCCACTTGTCAGCTGTGTGACTTTGGGCAAGTCACTTCACTTCTCTGGGCCTCAGTTACCTCATCTGTAAAATGGGGATTAAGACTGTGAGCCCCATGGGGGACAACCTGATCACCTTGTATCCTCCCCAGCGCTTAGAACAGTGCTTTGCACATAGTAAGCGCTTAACAAATGCCATCATTATTATTATTATTATTATCATCTGGGAAGCCTCCACAAAGAAGTAGAAAACATATTATTTTCCTCCAGAACCTTAGTCAATCAATCAATGCTATTTATTGAGGGCTGATTGTGTGTGGAGCACTGTACGAAGTGCTTGGGAGAATACGACATAACTGAGTTGGTAGACAGGTACCCTGCTCACAACTATTTCCACTATTTTGACTTAATTGAGCATCATGCTCATTTCTGCTAGGAAAACCACTGGGATGTTATTCCATTCATCAAGGGGCACTTCCTTTATGGATTACATATTTAGGGTTCTAGACCTCAGGATATACACGGTCTTGTAGATGAATATAGAAACAAGGAAATGTTTGGAAGGATAATATAGGACGGAGAAGGGGGAAAAGGCAAATACAAGCGTGGTCTAGTGGAAAGAGCACGGGCCCGGGAGTCAGAGGACCTGGGTTCTAATTCTGACTCTGACACTTGCCTGCTGTGTGATCTTGGGCAAGTCACTTTACTTCTCTGGGCCCCAGCTCCCTCATCTTTAAAATGGGAATGAAATACCTCTCCTTCCTGTCCCTTAGACTGTGAGCCTCATGTGGGACAGGGATTGTGTCTCACCTGATTACTTTATACCTATTCTAGTGCTTAGACCAGCGCTTTGGCCCATCCTGTCTTGTCTTATGCTGTTGTGTCATCTCTGACCCAAAGTGACACCATAGACACATCTCTCCCGGAACGCCCCACCTTCATCTGCAATCGTTCTGGTAGTGGATCCAGAATTTGCTTGGTAAATTCCGCCTTACCTCCTTCCCCTCCCCACAGCACCTGTATATATGTATATATGTTTGTTTGTATTTATTACTCTACTTATTTATTTTATTTGTACATATTTATTCTATTTATTTTATTTTGTTAATATGTTTTGTTTTGTTGTCTGTCTCCCCCTTCTAGACTGTGAGCCCACTGTTGGGTAGGGACCATCTCTATATGTTGCCAACTTGTACTTCCCAAGTGCTTAATACAGTGCTCTGCACACAGTAAGCGCTCAATAAATACGATTGAATGAATGAATGAATAAAAATACGGAAGTGGTTTACCATCGCCTCTTTCCATGGAATAAACTTGAGTCTCCGCTCTTGACTCTCTCCCACGCCGCTGCTGCCCAGCACAGGGGAGTCTTGACATGTAGCAGATTGCCTTCCTGTAGAGAAGCAGCGTGGCTCAGTGGAAAAGAGCACGGGCTTTGGAGTCAGAGGTCATGGGTTCAAATCCCAGCTCTGCCAATTGTCAGCTGTGTGACTTTGGGCAAGTCAATTCACTTCTCTGGGCCTCAGTTACCTCATCTGTAAAATGGGGATTATGACCGTGAGCCCCCCGTGGGACAACCTGATCACCCTGTAACCTCCCCAGCGCTTAGAACAGTGCTTTGCACATAGTAAGTGCTTAATACATATTATCATCAATCAATCAATCATCTTCCACTGGCCAACCTAGAAATGGAATGGGTATGCCTCTGCTTGACACTCCCTCCTGTTGTCGAGATTTAGTAGAGTACTGGAAACTCTCCAGGTGTGACCCTAAGAGGGGACTTGGCATATAGCACTTACCAAATACCGCAGGTATTCATTATTATAATTATTATTAATAACAGTAATATTCTTGCCATGTGCTTACCACTGTGCTAAATGCTGGGGGAGGCACAGTACAATTAGATCAAGTATAGTCCCTTATGCCACAGCCTAAGGGGGAGGAAGAACAGGTATTTAATCCCTATTTTACAGATGAGGACCCAGACATAGGGAATAATAATAATAATAATCATGGCATTTGTTAAGTGCTTATATAGTATTTGTTAAGTGCTTACTATGTGCCAGGCACTGTTCTAAGTGCTGGGGTGGATACAAGCTAATGTGTTGGACAAAATCCCTGTCCCATTTGGGGCTCACAGTCCTAATCCCCAGTTTACAAATGAAGGAACTGAGGTCCAGAGAAGTGAAGTAACTTGCCCAAGGTCATATAACTGACAAGCGACAGTGTCGGGATTAGAACCCATGACCTTCTAACTCCCAAGCCCATGCTCTATCCACTACACCACACTGCTCCTCTATCTATTCCACATATCCACACTATCTTTTCAACTCTTAAAGCTGAACAGTCTACCCACTCTCACTCTTACACAAACACGGGGGTGTCCCCATTGTCGCACATTCACACATTCTTTCCTGCAGGTTTAACGGAAGGGAGATGTTCTCAGGGCGTCATCAGAGCCTTTCTTCATTTAGCTGAGGGTAAGGAGCCTCTAACTCTCTTCTTCTAGGAATATGGGTGTCAGATTATCAATCAATCGTATTTATTGAGCGCTGTACTAAGCGCTTACAATTTAGTTACTTGGTTTCACATAAAGCTTACTCTTCAGGAGCCGCCGTTTTGGTATCTGCAACTTAACGCATCTAGTTAGTGAAGATATGAACATACATCTCACAAGTGAAAAAAAGGAAGAAAAAAATATTTTGGAAAATAAAACGTAACTTCACACAGCAGGCAATGGGTGAATCCGGGATTAGAACCCAGATCCCCTGACTCCTAATCCTATTTACTTACCACTAAGCCCCGTTGGAAAGTTTTTCAAAGTTTCATACCAGGCTGGGACCCCGAGGATCAAGGAGGATACTTCACTAATTCCTAAGAATGACCCTCAAGGCACAGCTTGAATCCTTCATTTCAAATTCAAAAGTCAACTCCACAGGTTCTACTTGTTAGGCAGGAGGTGGAAAACTGTAGCCTGGGAATTTCAGCCAGGTTTGACTCCTTAAGAGAGTTTCCCCACAGAACTGAATCGTTATACATTTTAGCATTCTTCTTCTTCTTATTATTATTATTATTACTATAATAACCTCAAGTGCCTACTATATGACAAGCACTTTTTAAATATACATGGCATTTGTTAAGTGCTTACTATGTGTAAAGCACTGTTCTAAATGCTGACGAAGATACAAGTTAATTAGGTGGAGTAAGCGCTTAATAAATGCCAATAAAAAAAAAAACAAAACAGGTGGTACACAGTCCCTGTCCCATATGGGGCTCACAGTCAGGTAGGAGACTAGAACTGATATTGAATGCCCATTTTTCAGGTGAGGAAAACTAAGCACAGAAAAGTTAAGTGACTTCCCCAAGGTCAGAGACGGAATTAGAATCCAGGTTCTTTGGCTCCCAGGCCTGGGCTGCTTCAATCAATCAATCAATCAATCATATTTATTGAGCGCTTACTATGTGCAGAGCACTGTACTAAGCGCTTGGGAAGTACAAATTGGCAACATATAGAGACAGTCTCTACCCAACAGTGGGCTCACAGTCAGTGCTTCTCCTTTATGCTAAGCACTGTGTTTTATGCTTTTACTTAATGCTATTTGTAAGGTGCTTGTTTTGCATCAAGAACTGTTCTAAGCACTGGGATAATTACAATATGATCAAATATGACACAGGATAGATAAATTTGTACATAAATAGTATATATATATATATATTAAGGTGTAATCAATCAATAGTATGTATTGAGTATCTACTGTGTGCAGCGCTTTAAGTGTTAAGTGTTTGGGAGAACAAAATTGGTAGAAGACATGATCCCTTCCCACTGATAGCTTACAATTTAATGGAAGAGACTGTCATAAAATAATTTACAAATAGGAGGATGAAGAGCTTCACTGTCAGTGCATTTAATTAACAGGGCATGGATGATAACCTGGAAAGACTTATTATAATCTGACCTTTGGTTCTGGGGTAAAGCCCAATGTTTTTAATTGCAATAAACTGGTTTTCTCTCATCCGACCAATATGGCTGGCTGACAACTTGTTTCCAGTCATCAGCAGGCCATTGTTTTCCGTGGCCATTTACAATTATCTTTTTTTCAGTCTGCCACTTCCTTTTTTTAGGAACTTGGGGGTCCTTAGGACTCAATAAAGATGGACTAGATGTAATACAAATTCTGCGGAATAATGATCCCTGATACCATAAAATAAGTTATAACCAAGCAAATGCTTATTTCATGTTTTAATGCATTTAATATTAATAATCCACTAGACCACAAGAAGTCAAGAGCAGCATGGTGTAGAGGATAGAACACTACTATCCCGATTGAATTATTGTATCAGCCTCCTCTCTGATCTCCCATCCTCCTGTCTTTCCCTATTTCACTCTATACTTCACGCTGCTGCCCGGATCATCTCTGTGCAGAAAAGCTCTGGGCATGTCACTTCCCTCCTCAAAAATCTCCAGTGGCTACCAGTCAACCTATGCATCAGGCAAAAACTCCTCACTCTCGGCTTCAAGGCTGTCCATCACCTCGCCCCCTCCCACCTCACCTCCCTTCTTTCCTTCTCCAGCCCAGCCCGCACCCTCCGCTCCTCTGTCACTAACCTCCTCACCGGGCCTCGTTCTCGCCTGTCCTGCTGTCGACCCCCGGCCCACGTCCTCCCCCTGGCCTGGAATGCCCTCCCTCTGCACATCCGCCAAGCTAGCTCTCTTCCTCCCTTCAAAGCCCTACTGAGAGCTCACCTCATTCATTCAATCATATTTATTGAGCGCTTACTATGTGCAAAGCACTGTTCTAAACTCTGGGGGGGATATAAGGTGATCAGGTTGTCCCACGTGGGGCTCACAGTCTTAATCCCCATTTTACAGATGAGGTCACTGAGGCTCAGAGAAGTGAAGTGACTTGCCCAAGGTCACACAGCAGACATGTGGTGGAGCCGGGATTCAAACCCATGACCTCTGACTCCAAAGCCCGGGCTCTTCCCACTGAGCCCCTTCCTTCCTCTCCCCCTCATCCCCCTCTCCATCCCCCATCTTACCTCCTTCCCTTCCCCACAGCACCTGTATATACGTATATATGGTTGTACATATTTATTACTCTATTTATTCATTTATTTATTTTACTTGTACATATCTATCCTATTTATTTTATTTTGTTGGTATGTTTGGTTTTGTTCTCTGTCTCCCCCTTTTAGACTGTGAGCCCACTGTTGGGTAGAGACTGTCTCTATGTGTTGCCAATTTGTACTTCCCAAGCGCTTAGTACAGTGCTCTGCAGATAGTAAGCGCTCAATAAATACGATTGATGATGATGATGATGAGCCACACCGCTTCTCATAATGAGAAGAGCTCTTCCAGGAGGCCTTCCCAGACTGAGCCCACTCCTTCCTCTCCCCCTCCTCCCCCTCCCCATCCCCCCTGCCTTACCTCCTTCCCCTCCCCACAGCACCTGTATATATGTATATATGTTTGTACGTTTTTATTAGTCTATTTATTGTACATGTTTATTCTATTTATTTTATTTTGTTAATATGTTTTGTTTTGTTGTCTGTCTCCCCCTTCTAGGCTGTGAGCCCGCTGTTGGGTAGGGACCGTTTCTATATGTTGCCAACCTGTACGTCCCAAGCACTTAGTGCAGTGCTCTGCACACAGTAAGCACTCAATAAATACGATTGAATGAATGAATGAATGAATAGAGGATAGAGCACTGGGAGTCAGAATGTCATGGGTTCTAATCCTTACTCTACCACTTGTCTGCTGTGTGACTTTGGGAAAGTCACTTCACTTCTCTGTGCCTCAGTTACCTCATGTCTTAAATGGGGATGGAGACTGTGAGCCCACATGGGACAGGGATTGTGCCTGACTCGATTTGCTCATATCCACCCCAGTGCTTAGTACAGTGCCTGCCACATAGTAAGTGCTTAACAAATACCATCGTCATTATGAGAAGCAGCGTGGCTCAGTGGAAAGAGCCCAGGCTTTGGAGTCAGAAGTCATGGGTTCAAATCCTGGCTCCACCAATTGTCAGCTGTGTGACTTTGGGCAAATCACTTACCTTCTCTGTGCCACAGTTACCTCATCTGTAAAATGAGGATTAAGACTTTGAGCCCGCCCCCCCGTGAGACAACCTGATCACCTTGTAACCTCCCCAGTGCTTTGCACATCGTAAGCGCTTAATAAATGCCATCATTACTAGTATTGTTATTATTATTATTATTAAGTTTTGTAGCCTGGTAGAAAGAGCACAGGCCTGGGAATCAGAGGACCTGGGTTTTAACCCCAGATCCACCACTTTGCTGTGGAGACCTTGGGAAAGTCTTTTTACTTCTCTGCACCTGTTCTTATTTTATGCTGTCAAGTCGTGTCTCTCACCCACACCATGGACACATCTCTCCCAGAACGCCCCACCTCCATCTGTAATTGTTCTGGTAGTGTATCCAGAGAACTTTATTGGTAAAAATACAGAATTGGTTTACCATTGCCTCCTTCCGCACAGTAAACTCAAGTCTCTGCCCTCCACTCTCTCCCATGATGCTGCTGCACATGGGGATTAAGACCAGGAGCCGTATGTGGGACAGAGACTGTTCCACCTGATTTTCTTATATCTACCCCAATGCTTAGTGCAGTGCCTACCATTAAAAAAAAAATCACATAAACTAAATGGTAAAAAGTTGGAATATGCTGGAATGTGCTATTCTAAAACTTGATGTTCCAATGTTACAGTGTGTGAAGCACTATTGGGAACCACATTTGGTGAAATGGAGATTCTGTGGTTGCAGACTGAAAGAAGGGCAAGTAGAGCAAGCAAAACAATTAGATTTAAATAAAGAAGCGGTATGGCCTAGTGGAAAAAGCACGGGACTGGGAATCAGGAGACATCTCCTTAACTACCATCTTCAACTGCTTGCTCCCCAATGGCTTTTTCCGTTCTGCCTTCAAACATGCCCACACCTCTCCTGTCCCCCCCAAAATCCTCCCTTGACCCCACTGCCCCCTCCAGTAATCACCCCTTCGCCCTCCTACCCTTCCTCTCCAAACTCCTTGAGCGAGTCGTCTACACTTGCTGCCTCAAATTCCTCTCCTCCCTCCTGGACCCCCTCCAATCTGGCTTCCACCCCCTCCTCTCCACAGAAATCACCCTCTCAAGGATCACCAGTGACTTCCTTCTTGCCAAATCCAATGGCTTCTACTGCATCCTAATCCTCCTCGACCTCTCAGCTGCCTTTGACAATGTGGGCCATTCCCTCCTCCTCAATACAATATCCAATCTTGGCTTCAATGACTCCCTCCTCTCCTGGTTCTCCTCTTATGTCTCTGGCCGTTTATTCTCTGTCTCCTTCACGGGCTCTTCCTCCCCCTCCCATCCTTAACCGTAGGAACCCAGGTCTTGGTCCCCTTCTATTTTCCACCTATACTCACTCCCTTAGAGAACTCATTCACTCCCACAGCTTCAACTATCATCTCAATGCAGATGATACTGAAAGCTCTATCCCCTCCCCTGTTCTCTCTCCCTCCCTCCAGGCTCCCATCTCCTCCTGCTTTTAGGACATCTCTACTTGGATGTTCTCCCACCATCTCAAACTCAACATGTCCAAAACAGAGCTCCTTATCTTCCTTCCCAAACCCTGTCCTCTCCTGAACTTCCCCATCACTGTGGACAGCACAACCATCCTTCCCATCTCACAAGCCCATAACCTGGGTGTCATCCTTGACTCCGCTCCCTCATTCACCCCATGTATCCAGTCCATCACCAAATCCTGCCAGTCTCACCTTTACAACATCGTCAAGGTCTACGCTCTCCTCTCCAACCAAACCGCTACCACGTTAGTATGATCACTCATCCTATCTTGACTGGATTGCTGCATCAACCTCCTTTCTGACCTCTCAACTCCCTGCCTCTCCCCACTTCAGTCCATACTTCATTCCGCTGCCCAGATCATCTTTCTACAGAAATGTTCAGGACATGTCACCCCCTCCTCAAAAAGCTCAAATGATTGCATAACCACTTCTGTATCAAACAAAAACTCCTCACTAGTGGCTTCAGAGCTCTCCATCACCTTACCCCTTCTTACCTCACTTCTCTTTTCTCCTTCTATATCCCAGCCCACACACTCCGCTCCTCTGGTGCTAACCTTCTCACTCTGCCTCCATCTTGCCTGTCTCGCCGCCGACCCCTGGCCTACATCCTACTTCTGCCCTGTAACGCCCTCCTTCCACAAATCCACCAATCATTCTTCCCCCCTTCAAAGCCCTACTGAAAGCACACCTCCTCCAAGAGGCCTTCCCAGACTAAACCCCCATTTTCCTCACCTTCCCCTCCCTTCAGCGTCACCTTGACTCGCTCCCTTTGCTCTCCCCCCACCCCACAGCACTTATGTATATGTACATATCTATAATTTTATTTATTTATATTGATGCCTGTTTACTTGTTTTGATGTCTGCCTCCCCCCTCTAGACTGTGAGCCCATTGTGGGCAGGGATTGTCTCTATTACTGTATTGTACTTTCCAAGCACTTAGTAATAATAATAATACTAATAATGGCATTTATTAAGCTCTTACTATGTGCACAGCACTGTTCTAAGCGCTGGGGAGGTTACAAGGTGATCAGGTTGTCCCACATGGGGCTCACAGTCTTAGTCCCCACTTTACAGATGAGGGAACTGAGGCACAGAGAAGTGAAGTGACTTGCCCAAAGTCACACAGCTGACAATTGGTGGAGCTGGGATTTGAACCCATGACCTTTGACTCCAAAGCCCGCGCTCTTTCCACTGAGCCATGCTGCTTCTTTATGGCACTCTAATACAGTGCTCTGCACACAGTAAGTGGACTGTGTGACCTTGGACAAGTCTCTTAACTTCTTTTTTTTTTAAATGGCATTTATTAAGCGCTTACTATGTGCAAAGCACTGTTCTAAGTGCTGGAGAGGTTACAAGGTGATCAGGTCGTCCCACGAGGGGTTCACAGTTTTTATCCCCATTTTACAGATGAGGTAACTGAGGCACAGAGAAGTGAAGTGACTTGCCCAAAGTCACACAGCTGACAAGTGGTGGAGCCGGGATTTGAACCCCTGACCTCTGACTCCAAAGCCCGGGCAGGGATTGTCTCTCTTTATTACTGTATTGTACTTTCCAAGTGCTTAGTAATAATAATAATAATAATAATAATAATAATGGCATTTATTAAGCACTTACTATGTGCACAGCACTGTTCTAAGCACTGGGGAGGTTACAAGGCGATCAGGTCGTCCCACGAGGGGTTCACAGTTTTTATCCCCATTTTACAGATGAGGTAACTGAGGCACAGAGAAGTGAAGTGACTTGCCCAAAGTCACACAGCTCACAAGTGGTGGAGCCAGGATTTGAACCCCTGACCTCTGACTCCAAAGCCCGGGCTCTTTCCACTGAGCCACGCTGCTTCCAACTTCTTTGTGTCTCAGTTTCCTCATCTGTAAACTGGGGATTCAATACCTGTTCCCCTTCCCACTTAGACTATAACCCCCATGTGGAGCAGGGAGTAGGATGGGTCTGATTATCTTGTACCTACCCCAGTGCTTAGTACAGTGTTTGGAATATACTAAGCATGGAAAAAATATTAGAAAATATTATAATTTTATTATTTTTAGGAGGAATTTTTCTGATCCCATCCCATCATCAACCCTTATTAAAAGGCACACAAATCTCTGTGGTTATAAACAAAGCAGCCGTTTGGAATGTTGATATAATTGCTCAGGGTCATTCCGATTACGTAAACAAAGTTATCAGAAGGAAAAATCAGAACTCTTGGGCCCTGTGCTTTAAAGATTTTGATCAAAATTTACGCAGCATTTTTTCCTAAAGAACAGTAGTATGTTAGAATTATAATATTTTTGCTGGAAAAAAAAACAAAATTCCACTCATCCTTGTTGAGCTCTATATCTGGTTACCAAAGCTATTTCTGGATTTTTCTAAACTAAGGTATCCCTGATCCAGGAAGAAAAACACACCCTTCTTTGATCCTTGGAAATTAAATGAGTCCATTCATTCTATGGTTTTTGTAAGTTATATTTTGAACATATCTGGGTTCTCACGAACATGAAAAGGATTCCTTTAAGACATCAGAACTTTGCAATAGAACCGCTTTCAATTTGACTTTTCACATTAGTAATTCTTTCTCCAGTGTGTTAAGGTGTAGATTCTAAACATAAAACAACATTAAGTTCCTTTAAATGCCTTTCTGCAAGGAATCACTCTGTAGTATTGTGTACTGCCAGGAAATATTGAAAAGGACTTTGAGATTGTGAAGCCTATGAGGGACAGGAAATGTGTTGAATTCCTGCCTGTGTAATTTCTCCCCAAAATACAGAGCAAACTGGTCTAGTGGATAAAGCACAGGCAGGGGAGTCAAAGACCCTGAGTTCTAATCCCTGCTCCACCACTCATCTGCTATGTGACCTTGGACAAGTCACTTCACTTCTCTGTGCCTCAGTTATCTCATCTGTACAATGGGGATTAAGGCTGTAAGCATTGTGTGGGACAGGGACTGGGTCCAACCTGGTTATCTTATAACTATTCCAGTGCTTAGTAAAGTGTTCACCACATAGTAAGCACTTAATAAGTGCCACTAGTCAGTCAGTCAATCGTATTTATTGAGCGCTCACTGTGTGTGGAGCACTGTACTAAGCACTTGGGAGAGTTTACTAGAACAATGTAACAGACACATTCCCTGCCCACAAGGAGCCACATGAAAAAACCAAACAAAAAAAGACTTGGTACATTGCTTTGTACATAGTAAGTGCTTAATAAAGCAACTATCTAGCTTTAGCTAACATTTGCATTATGTCAGTCATGTATATGTAATCCACAAATTAGCAGAAATTCTTGTATTAGTCATTGGAATCCAAAGCAAAATAATAATAATAATAACGATGGTATTTGTTAAGTGTTTACTATGTGCCAAGCACTGTTCTAAAGCACTGGGGTAGATACAAGGTAATCAGGTTGTCGCAGGTGGGGCTCACAGTCTTAATCCCCATTTTACAGATGAGGCTACTGAGGCATAGAGAAGTTAAGTGACTTGCCCAAAGTCACGCTGCTGACAAGAGGAGGAGCAGGGATTAGAACCCATGACCTCTGCCTCACAAGCCTGTGCTCTGTCCACTAAGCCCTGCTGCTTACAAGCTTTACAAGAAAACACGTCTTTATGGATTAAGCATGTGGGGGGTGTCACAGGGTAATGGCAGTGAGAAAATGGACAATGACAGATTTCCCATTCATTACTCACCCCATATTTCTCAGTCCAGTGCTTTGCACAAAATAATCAAACAATTGTATTTCTTGAGCACTTACTGTATGCAGAGCTCTGTATTAAGCATTTGATTTGGTAGACATGTTCCTTGCCCACAAGGAGCTTAATAAGTGCTCAGTAAATATATTGCTTGCTTGTTTGATTTATTGATCTGAAGATGATGTTGCTGATAGTGAAATTGTATCCATGGGTGTGTGCTACCCAGAGAATTTCTGGATGATTGTGTCCATGAAGATAAATTTTTCTTGGTATCTGTGTTATACACAGGCCACACATAACAGGCTTTGGGGCTTAAAACCATTACACTAGACAATTTTTATCATTTCCAGTTTTTTAAATGGTATTTGTTAAACACTTACCCTGTGCCAGGTACTGTACTAAGCACTGGGGTAGATACAAGCAAATCAAGTTGGTTACAGTCTATGTCCCACATGGGGCTCACAGTTTTCATTCCCATTTTATAGATAAGGTAACTGAGGCCCAGGGAACTGATTTGCCCAAGACCACACAGCAGACAAGTGGCAGAGTTGGGATTAGAACCCAGGTCCTTCTGACTCCCGGGCCCTGCTTCTCAATGGACACATAATAATAATTCAGTAATACTAAATGTGTGAGCTGCTATGAAAGAAAAAAATGAGAGAGCAGCATGGCCTAATGGATAGAGCACAGACCTGGGAGACAGAAGGATCTGGGTTCTAATCCTGGCTCTTCCACGAGTCTGCTGTGTGACCTTGGACAAGTGACTTAACTTCTCTGTGCCTCAGATCCCTTATCTGTAAAATGGGGATTCAGATTGTGAGCCCCATGTGGGACAGGGACTGTAACCAACCCAATTTGCTTGTATCTACCCCAGTGTTTGGAGCAGTGCCTGGCACATAGTAAGCGCTTAACAAATAGCATAATGATAATAATAATAGTTATTATTATTACTACATTCTTGTTTCAAGTGCTCATATTAATTCTGAGAACAGCAAAGTAGCAGAGTGGAGTAAAGTTACAAGTTCTTTCTAAAGCATAACTTTCCACTAGTAAGCCCTCAGGGATAGTTTTGACAAAACCTTTTTCTTTTATCAAATTCTGCTGCAGCTAATCAAACACATAGAATGCAACATAACTTACTGTTGTATGAGTTTTACAGCAGCATACTAGAGTATGATTTAAAACCACTGAGAGCTCAACAAGTCTTTCATGTTTAGGATACATACAAACCCTGCAGCAAGGTGTCTTTTATCTTAAAGTCTTAGAATCATACAGTAATAGTTCTTTCCATATATATTATTAAAGTTACCAGTCATTTACAGAAAGTACAAGCTATATACATTCACTGATTGAAAGACTCTAAACAGAACTGCTTCTTTCAAAAATAATTTCAAGCAACAACAGTAAATCTTCCACAGACCATACTGTAACTTGAAAATGTCTATCCTTGATTTTCACTATTCATTTTTTTACAAAAAGTATAAGCTATGTACATTCACTGATTAAAAGACTCTAAACAGAATTGCTTCTTTCAAAAATAATTTCAAGCAACAACGGTAAATCTTCCACAGACCATACTGTAACTTGAAAATGTCTATCCTTGATTTTCACTATTCATTTTTTTTTTTTAAGTGTTCTAAGCGCTGGGGTAGATACGAGTCTATCAGGTTAGAAAGAGTCCCTGTCCCCCATGAGGCTCACATTTAAATTGGAGGGAGGAGGATTTAATCTCCATTTTACAGATGAAGTAACTGAGGCACAGAGTAGTTATGTGACTTGCCCAAGTTCACACAGCAAGTAATTGTCAGAGCCAGGCTTAGAACCCAGGTCATCTGACTCCCAGGGCCCTGAATGTTCCACTAGGCCACACTTCATCTTTCTTTATAGCTTAAAAAAAGTGCATAAATGATCATTACAAAAGGAGCTCTTAATAATAATAATAATAATAATAATAATAATAATAATAATAGCATTTAAGTGCTTACTATGTGCCAAGCACTGTTCTAAGCACTGGGGGGGATACAAGGTCATCAGGTTGTCCCACATGGGGCTCACAGTCTTAATCCCTATTTTACAGATGAGCTAACTGAGGCCCAGAGGAGTTAAGTGACTTGCCCAAAGTCACACAGCAGACAAGTGGCGGAGTCAGAATTAGAACCCATGATCTCTGACTACCAAGCTCCTGCTTTTTCCACTGAGCCACACTGCTTCTTAGTACTGCTTGTCTTTTTAATCATCTTATCATTTAATTACATTGAGACACGGCATGGCCTGGTGGAAATAGCACGAATCTGGGAGCCAGAGAACTTGGGTTCTAATCCTGCCTCTACCTCTTACCTGCTGCTTGTGCAAGTCACTTAACATCTCAGAGCCTCAGTTTCTTCCTCTATAAAATGGGGATTCAATACCTGTTTTCCTTCCTCCTTAGTTCTATGTGGGACAGGGACTGTGGCTGTCCTGATAGACTTATATTTACCCCAACGCTTAGTACAGTGCTTGGTACAAAATAAATGCTTAACAAATGTATTATTATTATTATATTATTCGTTCATCAATGATTTATTGAGCTCTTACTGTGTGCAGAGCACTATACTAAGTGCTTGAAAAGTACAATTCAGCAACAGAGACAATCCCTGCCCACAACGGGCATAATATTATTAATGTTATTATTATCTGGGGTAAATTGGAGCACCACTGGTTTTTATGCATAATCCCTAGTAATAATAATAATAATGGTATTTATTTACTATGTGCAAAGCACTGTTCTAAGCGCTGGGGAGGTTACAAGGTGATCAGGCTGTCCTGAGGGGGAGCTCACAGTCTTAATCTCCATTTTAAAGATGAGGTAACTGGGGCACAGAGAAGTTAAGAGAATTGCCCAAAGTCACACAGCTAACACTTGGCAGATCCAGGATTTGAACCCATGATCTCTGACTCCAAAGCCTGTGCACTTTCCACTGAGCCACGCTGCTTCTCTATCTACTATAGTACTAATTATGGTATTTGTTAAGCACTTACTATATGCCAAGCTTTGTTCTAAGCGCTGGGGTAGATACAAGGTAATCAGCTTGTCCCATGTGGGGCTCACAGTCTTAATCCCCATTTTACAGATGAGGCACAGAGAAGTTAAGTGGCTTGCCCAAGGTCACACAGCTGACAAGTAGCGGAGTCGGGATTAGAACCCACGTCCTCTGACTCCCAAGCCCGTGCTCTTTCCACTCCGCCAAGAAGGTGTCATTCATTTTTGATGATTCATTCATTCAATCATATTTATTGAGCGCTTACTGTGTGCAGAGCACTGGACTAAGCGCTTGGGAAGTACAAGTTGGCAACATATAGAGACGGTCCCTACCCAACAGTGGGCTCACAGTCAAGAAGGGGGAGACAGAGAACAAAACAAAACATAGTAACAAAATAAAATAAATAGAATAAATATGTACAAATAAAATAGAGTAATTTTGATGTTATTAACAGTGACGTCTCTGCATCTGCGAGAGGATGAAGAGACCAGTGAGTGACAGACACTTCTGTGGTGTGAAAAGGATTCAAGAAAAGGGAAATCCACATGAAATCCACATCCACATAGAGTCTTCTGCATATCTCTAGAACATTGAAAATGCCTATAAGAAAACTTTCCTCCCGGAGATGAGTGAGAAATGTGAGGTTTTGCAGTACACTCCAAAAGAAGCACAAAATGTGGAAAAGGTGTTGTAGGATTACCTGTGCTTGAGTTTGATAAGGGACCTTGGCTGGAGCAGGATAATGTTTCTTTCCATCATTTAAGGCTGCTGGTGCAGAATAAAAACGGCATCGTTAATTATGCAGCTATTCCTGAATTCCTCCCAGAACTAACAATCGGGGCTCATAAGGCTTATGGACTTTATCATGAATTCAGAAATCACCCCAGTTCAGGCTCACCATCACTGCTAGAATTGCCACTGCTGCGCCACAACTTGGTTAAAATCACATCATCCCCCTCCTCTAGACTGTAAGCTCGTTACGGGCAGGGAACGCATTTGCTAACTCTTTTGCATTGTACTTTCCCAAGCGCTTGGTACAGTACTCTGCACATTGTAAGCGTTCAGGAAATACCATTGATGATGAAGAAGTTGAAGTCAAATCTCCAATCATTTCAGGCTGGTGACCAGGAACATAGCCTGAGAGACACAGCTTAGGGAGAGCATGGAACATAACGCCATTTGTAACCTCCAGAGGAGATGGTTGAGTCTTTAGCTCTGGCCGAGGGCAGTGATCAGCAAGGGGTACCCATTGGGACGCCTGAAACAATGATGGGGGTCCTCACAGCAGCTGCATGCCATTGTTCCCTTAATAATAATAATAATAATGATGGTATTTATTAAGCGCTTACTATGTGCAAAGCACTGTTCTATTTAGTGAGCGCCTATCTTGTGTGCAAATTTCCCTCCATTCCTTGCTAAGGTAATAGCCTCGGATCAAGAAAAGTTACACAAGCTGCGGCTGAAGGAGGTCTTGCTATTTGGAAGGCAGGTAGTACCATTCGGGTTATATGCTTTATTATTTCACAGTACCTTTGTGCTCACGCTTATTCCACTGGAGATGTATTTCCATTGTCTTTTTGAAAAAAGATCTTGGTCAGCATTGCAAGCTCCCCTCCCCATCGCCCCGACTTGTTCCCTTTGCTCTATGCCCCCTCCCCGCCCCACAGCACTTGCATATGTATGTACATATCTATAATTCTATTTATTTATATTGAGGCCTGTTTGTTTTGATGTGTATGTCTATAATTGTATTGATTTATATTGATGCTGTTGATGCCTGTTTACTTGTTTTGATGTCTGTCACCCCTTTCTGACTGTATGCCCGTTGTGGGCAGGGATTGTCTCTCTTTATCGCTGAATTATAGTTTCCAAGTGCTTAGTACAGTGCTCTGCACACAGTAAGCGCTCAATAAATACAATTGAATGAATGAATGAATGAATGGTGTGGACATGTCTAATGAGAGGTGGGCAGAGAAAGAAGAAAACCAATCAAAAAGGCCAATGAGTCCTTTGAGAAAGTGACACTTTGGTACCAATTGAATGTCTGGTTTCATCATCAACATCAGCTTACTATGTGCAATGCACCGTACTGTATGGGAGTGCATTACAACAGAGTTGGCAGACATGTCCCCAGCCTGCAATGAGCTTATGGTCATTCATAGAAACAATTTCTAATACATAATTTAAAGATATGTACATAAATACTGTGGGGTGGAGGGTGTCCAAATTGAAGTTCTGCAAAACTGAGGGTGCTGAACTTCCATGTGGCTATGAGGTTTGGCTTTATCAACCCAGCCATGCTCAACATCTATTAGAGAAGCAGAGTGACTTAGTGGCAAGAGTCTGGTCTTGGGAGTCAGAGGTCATGAGTTCAAATGAGCTGTGTGACTTTGGGCAACTTCTCTGTGCCTCAGTTACCTCATCTGTAAAATGGGGATTAAGATTGTGAGCCCTACATGGGACAACCTGATCACTTTGCATCCTCCCCAGTACTTAGAACAGTGCTTTACACATAGTAAACGCTTAACAAATACCAAAATTATTATTACTATTAATAGCAGATAGACCTACCAATGAGTTCCTGGAACACAGTTAACTTGTTAACAGCCCTGAAGCAGAATTCACAACTCAATCAATCAATCAATCTTATTTATTGAGCACTTACTATGTGCAGAGCACTGTACTAAGCGCTTGGGAAGTACAAATTGGCAACATATAGAGACAGTCCCTACCCAACAGTGGGCTCACAGTCTAAAAGGTGGAGACAGAGAATAAAACCAAACATACTAACAAAATAAAATAAATAGGATAGATATGTACAAGCAAAATAAATAAATAAATAGAGTAATAAATATGTACAAACATATATACATATATACAGGTGCTGTGGGGAAGGGAAGGAGGTAAGATGGGGGGATGGAGAGGGGGGCGAGGGGGAGAGGAGGGAAGGGGCTCAGTCTGGGAAGGCCTCCTGGAGGAGGTGAGCTCTCAGCAGGGCCTTGAAGGGAGGAAGAGAGCTAGCTTGGCCGATGGGCAGAGGGAGCAGGGCATTCCAGGCCCAGGGGATGACGTGGGCCGGGGGTCGATGGCGGGACAGGCGAGAACGAGGTACGGTGAGGAGATTAGCAGCAGAGGAGCGGAGGGTGCGGGCTGGGCTGGAGAAGGACAGAAGGGAGGTGAGGTAGGAGGGGGCGAGGGGATGGATGGACAGCCTTGAAGCCCAGGGTGAGGAGTTTCTGCCTGATGCGCAGATTGATTGGGAGCCACTGGAGATTTTTGCGGAGGGGAGTAATATGCCCAGAGCGTTTCTGGACAAAGATAATCTGGGCAGCAGCATGAAGTATGGATTGAAGTGGAGAGAGACACGAGGATGGGAGATCAGAGAGAAGGCTGGTGCAGTAACTCAGTTTCCTTGGGCAGACCAGGGAAGGAGGATGGGTAACAGAACGAACTCAAGCAGCGGCTCTACAGTGAAATGAAGTGGGCGTGTAGAACCAGGGGTAGATGGCAGTGCAGATGATTATAAGACAGCGAAGCACAGCCTCAAAAATGTGGTGAGGCATAAAACTGGTAGATAATGGATCAGCCTGAAGTGTCGGTATCAGGAGAGAGGTAGATCTCGGATGGACTTGAAAACAGTAACAGAGGCTGCAAATAATAAACACCTGTGTCAACCTGGGAAGATATTTCCAGGCACATTGTGAATGAAGTGTCCTTTTAGCCAAATATTTACACAAACAAAAATTTAGGTATGTGCGCACACCTACTTATGTATTATACCAATCCTCTGCTAGAATTATCCTTCATTTAGTGCTCTTTAGCAGTAATGCTGTTGGATTTTAGCACCTTTATTTCCCATAGTGCTTTCACTTAAGTCCCAACTTCATGTAAAGTTTACCTCGGCTCAAACACTGACAACTTTTCACTCTGTCACCGTCCCCACATTCCATAGCCTCTGAAGTATTTTGACTTGAATTAGAGATTGAAGGCACATTTTAACAGATGTTTGTCGCCATTTAGCATTAATGATGGGTCTTTTGTCTCAAAGCACACAGTGTCCTTTTGCAGAATAGGAGGGGAGAGATAATTGGAAAGTCAAAAAGTTACATAAATTAAACAAAAAAAGTATTTTTTCAGAACATATTTTGCTACTGATCATGAAATTATTTTTTGTCACTAAAAGTTTGGGGCAACTATTTTGATTTGGGGAATGCATTTGAATATTTAGTGTATTATTCTTGTAGAAAACTATACTTCATTTGGTGCTCTTTTGCTTAATTTTCCAATATAATGGAACCAAGTAGGTGCTTACCTTGAAGTAGTTAATCTTTGTATTGAAGATGACACTACTAATGGGGAGATCCTAACCTGTAGGTGGATCAGCAGACTGTAAGCTTGCTGTGGGCAGGGGATGTGTCTATTGTTGCATTGCACTCTCCCAAGCGCTCAGTACAGTGCTCTGCACACAGTAAGTGCTCAATAAACCTGAATGACTGACTGAACAATTCTTCATTCCATACTATGTGCACACTGAGAATGTCTTGCTGCAAAGCTACCTCTATCATCTTCAATGTGGTTAATGAGGAAAAATGTTATCTCCCGAGTGTTTTTTGTTTTAAAAGCTACAGATCTGAGCCTTGTAATTTCCACTCCATAATTACATTAAAAGGTGCATCTAAGGGTCATTTAGTTCTTGGTATTTATTTAGAACAAAGAAATAACAAGGTCAAAATTTGAAATCTCTTAGCAGGAGTTTTTCATTCTCTAACATCTGCCCTTCAGTTTAACCTAAGAGACTGGATGAAAGGATGTTGTTTTTTTCTGTTATCGGTAAATCAGCAGTTTCCCACCCTAGGTTATAGCAGTCAGCTCAGAAAGCTTCAGGAACATGGTTGAAACATCTTCTGTTAGGAAGATTAGATGTTTGGAGCTTTTTTTTTTACTTCCTAGATGATTATATCATAAGATTCCGCACTGTCTTTTACAACACAATAGGCTTCCATTAAATCTACAAACATTTCCTCAAATAGGCATACCACCTTTGCCATTAATTAACATTTTCTCTTCAGCTTGATACCACTTCAGCTTCACTAAAAGGTCTTCTATAGAAGTTTTCATTTGTAGAAACAACTGTTTCCTCTCCTTGAAGTTCTTCATGTAAGTGAAATGAAAGTTTTCTAATTTGAATGAAGACATTCTTAGAAATAGTATGTTGTGGATTTTTTGAACTTCCGTAACTATTTGCACTTTTAAATTTCTTATAATTAAATTGCAGGAGCAAAAGGGAAAAGGTTAGGCAAATAACCAAACTGCAGTCTTGTGACCTAGAAAAGAAGGTTATATAATTCAGTCTCCCTTAACGCCCGCTTTCATTACTTGTTTTGCATAGAACACTCTGGGGAGTTAAAGGCCATTCTTCTGATAGCATGGGTCTTTCTGAGCAGAATGTGATACAAAGTGGGAAGAACGATTTGTGTACATCTGGGTAAAAAAAAAACAACCCTTCCTTGACCCTGTAGCTCCCTCCAGTTATCACCTCATTTCCCTCCTAGCATTCTTCTCCAGACTCCTTGAGTAAATTGTCTACACCTGCTGCCTCCATTTCCTCTCCTCCAATTCTGTCTTTGACCCTCTCCAATCTGGTTTCCGCCCTTTCACTCCATCGAAACTGCCCTCTCAAGTCACCTATGACCTCCTTCTTGCCAAATTCAACAGTCTCTACTCCATCCCAATCTTCCCGATCTCTCAGCTGCCTTTGACACTGTCGACCATCCCCTATCCTGGACACTTCGTCCAACCTTGGCATCACTGACGCTGTCCTCTCCTGGTTCTCCTCCTCCTATCTCTCCGGCCGCTCATTTTCAATCTCTTTCGTGAGAGATTGAAAACTGTAGGCTTTCCTCAAAGCTCAGTTGTGGGTACCCTCTATTCTCCAGCTACACCCACTCCCTTAGAGAATTCATTCACTCCCATGGCTTCAACAATGTGGATGATTCCCAAATCTCCATCTCCAGCCCTGATCTCTCTCCCTCTCTGCAGTCTCATATTTCCTCCTGCTTTAAGGACATCTCATCATCAATCAATCGTATTTATTGAGCGCTTACTATGTGCAGAGCACTGTACTAAGCGCTTGGGAAGTACAAATTGGCAACGTATAGAGACAGTCCCTACCCAACAGTGGGCTCACAGTCTAAAAGGGGGAGACAGAGAACAAAACCAAACATACTAACAAAATAAAATAAATAGAATAGATAGGTACAAGTAAAATAAATAAATGGAGTAATAAATATGTACAAACATATATACATATATACAGGTGCTGTGGGGAAGGGAAAGAGGTAAGATGGGGGGATGGAGAGGAGGACGAGGGGGAGAGGAAGGAAGGGGCTCAGTCTGAAGGAAGGGGCTCAGTCTGAGGAAGGGGCTCAGTCTGAGGAAGGGGCATCCATCTCTTCTTGGATGTCCTGCCAACACCTTAAACTTAACAGGTCTGAAACAGAAATCCTCATTTTTCCACCCAAGCCTTGTTTCCCCATTACTTTTCCATCAAGGTAGACAGCACTCTGTCTCACAAGTCTCACAACTTTGGTGCAGAGCTTCATGTCCTGATATCAATCAATCAATCAATCGTATTTATTGAGCGCTTACTATGTGCAGAGCACTGTACTAAGCGCTTGGGAAGTACAAATTGGCAACACATAGAGACAGTCCCTACCCAACAGTGGGCTCACAGTCTAAAAGGGGGAGACAGAGAACAGAACCAAACATACCAACAAAATAAGATAAATAGGATAGAAATGTACAAGTAAAATAAATAAATAAATAAATAGAGTAATAAATATGTACAACCATATATACATATATACAGGTGCTGTGGGGAAGGGAAGGAGGTAAGATGGGGGGATGGAGAGGGGAACGAGGGGGAGAGGAAGGAAGGGGCTCAGTCTGGGAAGGCCTCCTGGAGGAGGTGAGCTCTCAGCAGGGCCTTGAAGGGAAGAAGAGAGCTAGCTTGGCGGAGGGGCAGAGGGAGGGCATTCCAGGCCCGGGGGATGACGTGGGCCGGGGGTCGACGGCGGGACAGGCGAGAACGAGGTACAGTGAGGAGATTAGCGGTGGAGGAGCGGAGGTTGCGGGCTGGGTAGTAGAAGGAGAGAAGGGAGGTGAGGTAGGAGGGGGCGAGGTGATGGACAGCCTTGAAGCCCAGGGTGAGGAGTTTCTGCCTGATGCACAGATTGATTGGTAGCCACTGGAGATTTTTGAGGAGACAGATAGATAGAGCACAGGCCCGGAAGTCAGAAGGGCCTGGATTTTGATCCCTGCTCTTTCACTTGTCTGTTATATGGGCAAGTCACTTCACTTCTCTGGGCCTCAATTCCCTCATCTATAAACTGGGGATGATGACCGTGAGCCCTGTGTGGGACAGGGACTTTGTCTAACCTGATTAACTTGTATCTACCCCAGTACTTAGTACAGTGCCTGGCACACAGTAAGCACTTAAACACCAAAATTACTATTATCCTAACATCTTATTCAACCCACAAATACAATCTCTCACTACATCCCATCAGTTCAACCTTTACAATGTTGCTAAAAACTGCCCTTTCCTTTTCATCCAAACCGCTACATTAATCGGGCATTTATCCTATGCTGCCTTGACTCCTACATCAGCCTTCTTGCAGATCTCCCTCTCTCCTATCTCTCTCTACTTCAGTCCATACTTCATTTTTCTAAAAAAAGGTTCAGTCCGCATTTCCCCAATCCTTGAAAACTTCCAATGGTTACCCATTTACCTCTACATCAAATAGAAACTCCTTACCATCAGCTTTAAAGCACTCAAACACCTTGCCCCCTCCTACCTTACCTTGCTACTCTCCTACTACAACCCAGCCTCAACACTTCACTTCTCTAATGCCAACCAACTCCCTGTTCCTCAATCTCATCTATTTTGTCAACTTCCTCTCGTCCACATCTCACCTCCGGCCTGAAACTCCTGCCCCCTTCATATCTGACAGATGATCATTCTCTCCAACTTCAAAGCCTTATTAAAAACACATGACCTCCAAGAGACATTTCCTAAGCCCTCATTTTTTCTTCTCCCACTCCCTTCTGAGGCACCCTTACACTTGGATTTTTACACTTTATTCACGTCTCCCTCAGTCCCACAATAATTATGTACATATCCATAATTTATTAATATTAATGCCTGTCTCCCCATCTAGACTGTAAGCTCACTATGGGCAGGGAATGTGACTACCAACTCTGTTATACTGTGCCATCCCAAGGGCTTAGTACAGTGCTCTACACACCATAAGTGCTCAATAAATGCAATTGATTGATTGACATTAGCCAAGGCAGCCATAATAAATGTGGGTTCATGAAGAATATAACTCCCATGATATAGGAACACTGACTACACTAATTCATATCTTGCTTCCTGTCTCAAAGGCCAAAAAGTTGGTTTTGTTAGGTGAAGAGGGTGAAAATATTCAAATTCAAATATTCAATATTTCAAATCTTTCCAAGGCTATCTTTGAACCACTTCACCCAATGCTAACCTTGAAACCATCTCCTGCAATCCTAAATCTCCCAATTATAAACAGGAGTGTATTAGCTAGAATTCACAAATCTCCAAAACAAGAGTTAAATTGCAAATGCTACATTCCACTAGCTTCTATTCCTAAGTAGTGCTGAAAATTCTTTCACTACTCAATTATGTCTACATTACAACTTATTAAATTTCAATTTACTAAGAGTGCAACAACAGGATGACATCTGTTTTTAATATCACACGAATATTTATTGCTCCTGGAAAAAAAAGGCTATGTAAATACCGAAGACTTTGAGCTTTATCTTCCTAGAATTAGTTGAAATCTAAAGAGACACCTAACTTTATAGTCTCAGGTGTGCTACTATTTTTTTTTTTAATGGCTTTTGTTAAGCCCTACTATGTGCCAGACACTGTACTAAGTACTGGGGTAGATACAAAATAATACAGTAGGACAGAGTCCCTGTCCCAAATGGGGCTCACCATCTTAATCTCCATTTTACAGATGAGGTAACTGAGGCACAGAGAAGTTAAGTGACTTGCCCAAGGTTACATGGCTGACGAGTGGTGAAGCGGAGTCCAGAACTGGCATTTCTTGAGCACTTCCAGAGCACTGTACTAAGTGCTTGGGATAATACAATATGACAGATGCGACCCCTGCCCAAAACAAGCTTCCTGCTAGATTATAAGTGGCCATGAGTATATCTTCTTCTATTGTACTCTCCTAAGCACTCTGTACAATGCTCTGCACACAGTATGTGTTCGATAAATATTACGGAATAATTTTTGATTGCTTTCAGTAATTGATTGCATTGAACTGCCAGCCTGAGCCATACCTTGTGATTATACATTTTCTTTTCATTACACAGTGGCCTTCCTGAGGGGAAAAAAAAATTCGGACAACAGATAAGGATTAATTCTAAGTTTAATCCATGTAAACTAGAACTGGTCAACAAGGTCGTGAAAATATCAAAATTTTTAGCATTAGTACCTGGTAGGAATTTTAGTTTTGTTACAAATAATAATACAATAGCGGTGTTTGCACCAGGGAGGAGTTATGCAGCAGATAGAGCTATTGCGTTAAATCGTAATTCCTCTGGGTCACGTTCCATGAACTTCTTGCAAACTTCTATCGCATCCTATAACAAAAAAAGGAACACGAAATTCCTCAGTTTATAACACGCTATTAGGAGTAGCTGGCAAACAAAGCGTTTTTCATCTAATTTCTACAAGTTTTATAGATCTATGTACATATATATATGTATGCGCATATATGTATATGCGTGTGTATATGTTTATAGAGAAGCAGCGTGGCTCAGTGGAAAGAGCACGGGCTTTGGAGTCAGAGGTCATGAGTTCGAATCCCGACTCCACCACATGTCTGCTGTGTGATCTTGGGCAAGTCACTTCACTTCTCTGGGCCTCAGTCACCTCATCTGTAAAATGGGGATTAAGACTGTGAGCCCCACGTGGGACAACCTGATCACCCTGTATCCTCCCCAGCGCTTAGAACAGTGCTTTGCACATAGTAAGCGCTTAACAAATGCCAATTATTATTATTATTATTATGTTCACATACACACATTTTCTGAAATTTCATTCAACTTGTACCTCACTATAGTTTTTCCAAAACCTTTCTGTGTTGCTGGAGGTGGAGCAAAGGAAGAGGGAGAAAAAGGGGTGAGAAGAACATGGAGTCTCCCGCAATTGGGATTGAAAAGAATGGAAAGAACAGGTCAAAGGAGGACAGGTGGATGGCTACAAATCCATCTCCCTAAATCCACCGTCTCCAGTGGAAGCGATGCCTACACCAGCAGTGGAAAGGGAAGCCTTAAATGGTGAGAGGCATTGGGGTTTCTTACCAGTAAGCAGTCCTGATCTGGAATTATAAAGCCAAACTAGACGAGGAGCGAACTGTGTCACCGGACGGCCCTCTGACCCCACAGCTTAAGAATGAAGCGACTTGGTCCCCACATCATCTGGCCTTCCCATCAATCAATCAATCGTATTTATTGAGCGCTTACTATGCACAGAGCACTATACTAAGCGCTTGGGAAGTACAAGTTGGCAACATATAGAGACAGTCCCTACCCAACAGTGGGCTCACAGTCTAAAAGATCCATTCGGGGAGGGGAGGGAAACGCCTGCGGCGGAAGACCTCCTTCACCTTTCAAACATTGGGAAGGTCGCTGTTGGACACGCAGCTGGAACTGTTGGGCATGTAGGACTCTGAGGCCACAACTCTGCTTCTCTAGCAATCTGTCCAGAGTTTTCATTTGTCCATCCCGCTCCACCACTAGTTTAAGCATCACCTCCACTGGAGGACGATGGATTGTAGTCATCGGCCTGTCCTCCTTGGATCTGTTCTTTCTTTCCATTCTTCTCACTCATTCAATTGTTTTTTTTGAGCGCTTACTCAGTGCAGAGCACTGTACTACACTTCATTTGCCCATCCCGCTCCACCACTAGCTTAAGCATCACCTCCACTGGAGGACGATGGATTGCAGTCATTGGCCTGTCCTCCTTGTATCTGTTCTTTCTTCCCATTCTTCTCATTCATTCAATTGTATTTTTTGAGCGCTTACTCGGTGCAGAGCACTGACTACACGCTTGGGAGAGTACAATACAACAATGAACAGGCCCATTCCCTGCCCATAACGATTTTACAGTATGAATCCCGATCATGCAGTGTCTATCGTGAAACTCCATGTTCTATTTTTATTGCATTTAGCATTAACTTTTGACATTTACGCTGATTTGAACACTTCTTTTTTTTTAAATGGCATTTATTAAGTGCTTACTATGTGCAAAGCACTGTTCTAAGCGCTGGGAGGTCACAAGGTGATCAGGTTGTCCCACGGGGGGCTCACAGTCTTAATCCCCATTTTACAGATGAGGTAACTGAGGCACAGAGAAGTTAAGTGACTTACCCAAAGTCACACAGCTGACAATTGGCGGAGCCGGGATTTGAACCCATGACCTCTGACTCCAAAGCCCATGCTCTTTCCACTGAGCTACGCTGCTTCTCTGCTTCTTTCTTTATGTGCCTGTCACCATCCCTCCCCCAGCCCTTAGTTTTTGACTGCAAGTTCCTGAGGAGCCTATTTCTCACCCATGTACTTTTTCCCAGTGCTTTTGCACAAGGAGTGCTTGATTGATAAAACCATCACAACTAGTGCTATCTGATATTTATGCTATACAAACATTCATTTCATAATGTTTAAAATGAGTCACCCTCCCCAACAACCCCCAATAGATACTTACTTCTAATAAAGTGTCATCACTAGTTTCCCCATGGTTTATTGGAAAAGGTTTGCGTCCATCTGAGGAAAAGCACAAAGAAAAGGGGGACTCAACTCTCTACGTCAACATCGATTTTGGCCATTTTCTCTCTCCCGCAGGCGAGCCAAATCAGAACAAAGATGATGCATTCTTTTAGATGTCAAAACCCAAAGCTTGATGTTTTTAATAAGAAGCATAACACACTAGTTTGGCATTAAAGGTCAGTACTTTCCTTCACATTTAAAAATGGATAAAATCAGTATGAATACAGTTTGTTGCAAATATAATTACTGGCTCAAACTACTTAGGAAAAGAAATTACGTAGTAAATTATATGCTTGTGCAGAAATGACTTGAGAAACCTTCTAACAATTGCAAGCACTTTATTTTTCCATGTGAAGTCAGTGACAGATTAATCCCTCACAGCGTACATCATTAAGCCAAATGGAGGAAGGCTTATCAGTACTTCGAAACAGAATTATTCTGTCTCGACCAAAGAGCTACCAGTAAAACTGCTCAAGTTCATAACATCAAGTAAAATCGACATTTAGCTTTTAAATTAACTTATACTACTAAAGGGGGGGATGAGCATCAACATGTGATGAATATCACCGCTTAAAATCTTGTTCTTTCAAGACTTTTTCCTGGTATTTCCTTCAGTGCTCCCCAGGTATACTTAATTTCCTTAATTAATTTACTTAATTTACTTAGGGGCTCTAGAGGTTGCATCCCTGGGCCCCGGAGGTGGCAATTCCAGCCTCCTTGAATCTTCCTCCTTCCAAGAGCATCTCCTGACCCTATCAACGTGGCCGCCCCTTGGGTCATTACAAAGATGGTGCTGGAACTAGCCTTTCCAAAAACGGTCACCGCACACGGGCACTGTCCGAGCAGATAGGACGAGATCGGGATGCATTTCCCGTGAGCCAGACCCCCGCATCTCGCCCCTCTGTTAGACTCCTCTGCTCTGTCACGGGGAGAGTTGCCGATGGAGGACTTTAGATAATAATAATATTAATAATTATCAATCAATTGTATTTATTGAGCGCTTACTGTGTGCAGAGCACTATACTAAGCGCTTGGGAAGTACAAGTTGGCAACATATAGAGACAGTCCCTACCCAACAGTGGGCTCACAGTCTAGAAGACAGTCCAGCAGCAGCACAGCCCCTTCCAGCAGTTTTCGTCAGAAGAGGCAAAAGGAGCTCAGCGGCCAGACGAGGTTGGCGGGGTGCACAGCTCAACCGAGTTGTTCGGCTCCGACTTCCCAGCAGTGGAACCCTATGCTGCGGCCCCTAGTTAATCTCACAGGGGCCACTCGTTCCAGGGGGATGGTGCCACCTGAAAGTGGCATTTCAGCCCTCACAGGTCTCCCCTCGAATTCAAGCCGTTCGACGGGAATCGGACTGACCCGGACATCAGTGGCGTCGCCATGTCGGATGATGCTGGCCCACGACGTCGGCTCGCTAACTTTCAAAATAATAATTATGGTACTTGTTAAGCATTTACTATGTACCAATCACTGTTCTAAACGCTGGGGTGGATACAAGTAAATCAAGTTGGACACAGTTTCTTTCCCACATGGGGCTCACGCTCTTATCCCCATTTTACAGTGGAGGGAACTGAGGCACAGAGAAGTGATTTGCTCAATGTCGCACAGCAGGCCAGTGGCAGAGATGGGATTAGAACCCAGGTCCTTCTGACCTGGTGAAACACCAAGACTTGTACATATCTATTCTATTTATTTTATTTTGATAGTATGTTTGGTTTTGTTCTCTGTCTCCCCCTTTTAGACTGTGAGCCTACTGTTGGGTAGGGACTGTCTCTATATGTTGCCAACTTGTACTTCCCAAGTGCTTAGTACAGTGCTCTGCACACAGTAGGCGCTCAATAAAGACGATTGATTGATTGATTGATTGACTGTTGGGCCTGCTGGTCTGCCAAGCCTTCCTCTATCCCTCAGTGTGCTTCCTGCCCCTCTTGCGGATCTCCAGCCGGACAACAGCGGACGCTTTGATTCTCCTCTCCCATGGTGAGGAGGACAGGGTCTTTCCAAGTGGGCATGAGGGCGGAGGGGGGAGTTTATTCATTCATTCAGAGTTTATGACAAGACAGCCCCATGGAGGCTCATCTGGCTTTGTTCTCTACCTTGAACTTTAAAGAGTTTTAACTGACTCGAATGGATTGATTAAAATCTATTTCAGTTTAGCACTAAGTGACGAGAGCTCTGTTAGCATTTCGCTTAGGTAATGAGAGATCGCTCTCACACAAGTTGTTTTTCTGCTAGAGGACATGAAAGGCAGCACACTGAAAATTAAGTCCTTACATAATGTACACATTAAAAACTAATTCGAGATATTGTATTAATGGCAAATATTTATCCTTATAGTTAGTCACATAATCGTATTTACTGTGACTTGTAAAGTCAGTGCTTCATATGCATTTATGTCATTTTGGATCTGGGAAATTCCTTAATGCACTTTACATGATTTCTTATGGGAAGCTGTACGACATTTAATGCTATTTTATTTAGGAAGCTACTTTTATAAAACCAATTGGGAGCCCTGCATGGGAATCAGCAATAAATCACAGTAGGGATACATGACAACTGAAAATGGAGTCACTAAGATATAAAAGATCAGAAGCAATGTGGAAGCACAGAATTACAAGGTCCAGCAGAACTTGGCTTCTTCACTAAAATAAAAGGTATAGTTGAAAAAATCTGAATCACCAGAAGACAACTTTTTATACTTGCACCACATTTCTTACTAAGCCAAAACAGCTCAACGTTACCATATTTACTTGCATAATCGCCTCCGTGGCATAATCCTCCCAGCCCAATTTTCCGAGGGGGAAATAAAAGATTATTTTTGTAAGCAGTGAAAGCGGCTTGAGCCGGGGTAGGAAGGGAAGAAGGTTGGAATGAGCTAAGGTGGTTTCTGCAGGCTCACAATGGGGACTTTCTACTCAATCAGTGGCATTTATTGAGTGCTTACTGTGCATGGCTCAGTGTAAAGAGCCCGGGTTTTGGAGTCAGAGGTCATGGGTTCAAATCCCAGCTCCGCAAATTGTCAGCTGTGTGACTCTGGGCAAGTCACTGAACTTCTCTGGGCCTCAGTTTCCTCATCTGTAAAATGGGGATTAAGACTGTGAGCCCCCCGTGGGACAACCTGATCACCTTGTAACTTCTCCAGCGCTTAGAACAGTGCTTTGCACATTGTAAGTGCTTAATAAATGCCCTCACAGAGCACTGTACCAAGAGCATGAGTCCCCAGGACCAAGAGGGAAAGTGTCAGAATGCCAAAAGAGAAGAGGTAATCCGCACGGGTGTGTGTGTGTGTGTGTGTGTGTGCTTGCATGTGTGTATGCGTGTGTAGAACTTCTTCTTCAATTAGGGCATGCTCCGGGAAGGAAGGAGGGGGCTGGTTACCATGATACCTTGATTGCCTGTTGAATGCAGCACTTGAGAGAGTGCAATAGAAGAAACCCAATCTCATGTGCCCCTTTCTTCACCCCTCCTTTTTCTTTTCATATTTCTTCTGCTTCCCAGATTGCCAGACTTAATTCCCAACTCACTTAAAAGACCTCTCAGGTATCAGGGATGCAAAAATTATGTAGAAGAGGGCAGCAATTATGCTCATAAATAACATATGCACAGTCACACTCTGCAAACATTTTCTGCCATTTTACGTCTTGATCTCTAATCTTATGCGTTTCTCAATGTTCAGAGCAGGAATATTAAATCTTGGCTTCACCATTTGCTTTCTGGTTGACCCTGGTCAAGACAAGTGACTTCTCTCGGCCTCTGTTTCCTCATCTGTCAAATGGGGTTTAAATATCTATTCTCCCTTTCAATCACTCAATCAATCATATTAATTGAGCGATTACTGTACACAGACCATTGTACAAAGCACTTGGGGGAGTAAAATATAACAGTATTACAGATACATTCCCTGTAACAGGGATGAGGTGATTGATTGCTTTAAACCTGATGGTGAGGAATTTCTGTTTGATGCGGAGGTGGATAGGCAACGACTGGAGGTTCTTGAGGAATAGGGAAACATGGCCTGAATGTTTCTGCAGAAAAATGACCTGGGCAGCAGAGTGAAGTATGGACTGGAGTGAGAAGAGACATGAGACATGGAGGTCAACAGGTCTTCAGGGAGGCTGATCCAGTAATCAAGGTGGGATAGGATAAAAGCTTGGATTAACATGGTAGCAGTTTGGATGGAGAGGAAAGGGTAGATTTTAGTGATTTTCCCTTTCCTTTCCATGTTGGTCAGGCAAGGACCGTGTCCGATCTGACTGTATTATATCTACTCCAGTGCTTTGTAAAGTGCTTGGCATAAAGGAAATGTTTAGTAAATGCCACATTTATTCATTCTTTTTTTAAAATAAAAATCTTTTAAAATAAATGAAATCATCATCAATGGTATTTATTGAGTGATTACTTTGTGCAATGCACTGCAGCCTGGCTCAGTGGAAAGAGCCTGGGCTTTGGAGTCAGGTCATGGGTTCAAACCCTGGCTCCGCCAACTGTCAGCTGTGTGACTTTGGGCAAGTCACTTCTCTGTGCCTCAGTTCCCTCATCTGTAAAATGGGGATGAAAACTGTGAGCCCCCCGTGGGACAACCTGATCATCTTGTAACCTTCTCAGCACTTAGAACAGTGTTTCCAGCGCTTAGAACAGTGCTTTACACATAGTAAGTGCTTAACAAATGCCAATTATTATTATTATTATTGGGAGAGTACAATACGACAGAATTGGCAGATGCTTTCCCCGCCCACAACAAGCTTACAGTCCAGAAGGGAAGACGGGAATTCATATAAATCATTTATAATAAATAATTTCAAGATCTGTACATAAGTGTTGTGGAGTTGATGGGGAAGATGACTATCAGGTGCCCAAAGGTCACAGATCCAAGTGTAAGTGAAAACCCCCATAACATCATTATTTGACATAGATTCGAAGTCAATGTTAACTAAAAAAAATGTACCACTAACCAAGTGATTTGAGAGGATTTATAGATTGCAAAATAAAAAAAAAATGAAGAACATGACAACACAGCAGGGGGAGTGGGGAGGAGAGTGAATTCAGACAGGCAGGGAGAAGAGAAGCAGCAGCAAGGCATAGTGGCTAGAGCATGGGCTTGGGAGTCGGATGGTCATGGGTTCTAATTCTGGCTCCACCACTTATCTGCTGTGTAACCCTGCACAAGTCACTTCACTTCTCTGTGCCTCAGTTACCTCATCTATAAAATGTGGGTTGAGACTGTAAGCCCCACATGGGACAGGGACACTGTCCAACTTGATTTGTTTGTATCTACCTCAGAGTTTAGTTCAGCTCCTGGCACATAGTAAGCACTTAACAAATATCAATATTATCATTATTACTATTATTAGCAAAGGGAGAATGCAATAACACAGCAGAGGTCGAGGGAGTTAATTCACTGAGTGCCTGCTGTATGTAGCACTTGGGAGAGTTCAGCAGAAGAAAGAGATTAAGCGTCTTCATGTCTTTTTCTTCCTTCTCTCCTTTTCTCTCCTTTCTCCTCCTCCCCTTATTGCTAGATTTAATTCTCATAAGACTTGCAATAGCCTTAAACCTATTTTAAAGTTACAAATAGTGGGGCAATTTATGAGTAGGTGTGCTATAGGGTCCTATTTCCTGTCGGGTAGATTGGATCTGTGAGAAGTGCCCAGTCTAAGAAAACAGTGATAATAAACTGATGTCCAGGTACATATTTAATCTCCAGAAGGACTTCGGTGTTTCTCTCAGCACAGATTAATAATTGTAAAGAGGGAGGAGATTTATAGTTGGGTACAGCGGCGTAGCCAGAGTTGAAACTGCTTACTTCCCAGTTTCGCCCAACTACAGATACCAGTAGTGAATTCGGAGGAAAAATTTACAGTGACTAATCCTATAGTTAGGGAAGGAAAAATAGCAGCGTCCTCTACCTCAGATGATGAAAGAAATGTGTCTGGATCACTCAGACACTCCCTGAAAATAACTGACATTGGGTGGGCTCAGAAGATGCCAGCTGTGACTTTATAAACCACCACAAGTATAGCCTAGGGCAAAAACAACAAAGTGATTAATAATGGGTACTTTGAAATCACATGCCTTAGGGAAATGTGGTAAAGATGCAGAAGTCAAAATCAGATTCCACATATGTGGCAACCTTGAATCAATCAATCACTCAATCAATCAATTGCATTTATTGAGTGCTTATTTTGTGCAGAGGACTCTCCTAAGCATTTGTGAGAGTCCAATATACCAGAGTTGGTAGACTTTCCCTGCCCAAAATAAGCTTATGGTCTCAAGAGGACTCAAAAGTATTTACTGAGGGCTTAATTTATGTATAGAGCACTGTACTAAGTGCTTGGGAAAGTACAGTATAGCATGGTAGAGACAATTCCTGTCTAAGAGAAGCTTACAATCTACAGAGGAAGACACATATTAAAATAGATTGGGGTAAGGGAAATAGTAGAGTATAGGAATATTTACATAAATTTTGTGGGGCTGGGGTGCGGATAGAAGCAGCATGGCCTAGTGGATAGCACACAGGCCTGAGAGTTAGAAAGACTTGGGTTCTAATCCCAGTTCTGCCATTTGTCTGCTGTGTGACTTTGGGCAACTTGTTTCACTTCTCTGTGCCTCAGGTTCTTCATCTGTGAAATGGGGATTAAGACTGTGAGCCTTATGTGGGAGAGGGACTGTGTCCAACCTGATTACCCTGTATCTAACCCAGCACTCAGAACAGTGCTTGACACACAGCAAACGCTTAACAAATACCAACGATATTATCAAGGCATTTAAGAGGTACACAGCCAAGTTTATATTTGATGATGATGATGGTATTTGTTAAGCACTTACAAAGTGCCGAACACTGTTCAAAGTGCTGGGGTAGATACAAGGTAATCAGGTTGTCCCACATGGGGCTCATGGTCTTTATCTCCATTATGCAGATAGGTTAACAATCACAGAGAAGTTAAGTGACTTGCCCAAAGTAACACAGCTGATAAATGACAGTGCTGGGATTAGAACCCACAGTCTCTGACTCCCGCAACCTCTGATTCCCAAGCCCGTGCTCTTTCCACTACGCCATGCTGCTTCTCAGACCAAAGGGTGGAGGGGGAAATAAAGAGTTTAGTCTGGGAAGGCCTCTTGGAGGAGACGTGATTTTAGGAGGGTTTTGACGGTGTGGATAGTGTTACCTGGGGTCAGTGGTGTGATAGATAAAATCAAGGTACAGGGAATAGGTTTCTATTAGAGGAGCATAGTATTTGGGTTGGGTTGCAGTAGGACATCAATAAAGTTACATAGAAGGGAGAGAACTGACAGTGCATTAAAGCACTTAAAGTGCCTTAATCAATCAATCAGTCAATCGTATTTATTGAGCACTTACTGTGTGCAGAGCACTGTACTACGCGCTTGGGAAGTACAAGTTGGCAACATATAGGGACAGTCCCTACCCAACAGTGGGCTCACAGTCTAGAAGTGGGAGACAGAGAACAAAACCAAACATATTAACAAAATAAAATAAATAGAATAGATATGTACATGTAAAATAAATAGAGTAATAAATATGTAAAAACATATATACACATAGACAGGTGCTGTGGGGAAGGGAAGGAGGTAAGATGAGGGGGATGGAGAGGGGGGCGAGGGGGAGAGGAAGGAGGGGGCTCAGTCTGGGAAGGCCTCCTGGAGGAGGTGAGCTCTCACCTTAAGAAACTCTTAAAAGAGTTTCTGTTTGATGTGGAGGTGGATGGATAAGCGTCGGAGATTCTTGTGGAGTAGGGAGAAATGGCCTGAACAGTTTTTCAGAAAAATGATCTGGGTAGCAGAGTGAAGTATGGACTGGAAAGGGGAGTCCCCTTTTCCTCAGCTCCCTCTCTCCTCTGCATCGCCCCAACTCCCTCCCTCTGCTCTACCCCCTTCTGCCCCACAACACTTGTGTATATATGTACATTATTCTATTTATTTTATTAATGATGTGCACATATCTATAATTCTATTCATTTATCTTGATGCTATTGATGCCTTTTTACTTGATGCTATTGATGCCTTTTTAGACTGTGAGCCCACTGTTGGGTAGGGACTGTCTCTATGTGATGCCAATTTGTACTTCCCAAGCGCTTAGTACAGTGCTCTGCACATAGTAAGCGCTCAATAAATACGATTGATTGATTGATTTTTACTTGCTTTGTTTTGTTGTCTGTCTCCCCACTTCTAGCCTGTTGTTCGGTAAGGATTGTTTCTACCTGTTGCTGAACTGTACTTTCCAGGTTCTTAGTACAGTGCTCTGCACACAGTGCTTGCTCAATAAATACGATTGATTGAATGAATGAATGGGAGTGTGGATGCAGGGAGGACAGACAGGCGGCTGATGCAACAGACAGGGTGGGAAATGATAAGTTATCACATTAGCATCACAGCAGTTCGGATGGAGTGGATGGCGTATGTACTACACCAACAGGATTTGGTGACAGATGGAAAGTATGAGTTGAACGAGAGCGATGAGTTGAGGATAATGCCAAGGTTAGGGCTTCTGAGACAGGCAAAATGGTGACGCTCTCTATAATGATAGGTAAGTCAAGGGGAGGGGTGGGAAAATGAGGAATTCTGGTTTGGGACTGTTAAATTTGAGGGGTCGGCGTGACATCCAAGTAAGAGATGTCCTGGAAGCAAGAGGAAATGTCAGTATCAGCCTGATAAATACTACACCTATTATTGTATAGGATTACTATGTAATTAAAAAACTATATTTAAAAATCATTTTAATTAATGCATCTATAATAATAATAATAATGGTATTTGTTAAGCGTTTACTATGTGCAAGGCACTGTTCTAAGCGCTAGGGTGGATACAAGGTGATCGGGTTGTCCCACGTGGGGCTCACAGTCTTAATCCCCATTTTACAGATGCGGTAACTGAGGTACAGAGAAGTTAAGTGACTTGCGCCCAAAGTCACAAAGCTGAAAAGTGGTGGGGCTGGGATTAGAACCCGTGACCTCTGACTCCCAAGCCCGGGCTCTTCCCACTGAGCCACGCTGCTTCTCTACCTTCATCTTGTCTTTGTTCATCACTAGAAAAAATTAAACCACTTTATCCAGCTGACAAGAGTAACAGTATTCTAAAACTTGAATAGTTTTTAAGCATAAATTAATAAAGATTTCCTGCCATAGATTTTAGTTTCCTGATCTGCTGCAGTAGGAAAGTTAGTGGTACACTAACATCCTAGAATTATGTTTTTTGTTCTTAAAACAATCCTATTTTTTCCTGGCAAAAATCTTAAGAGGGAAATCTAGTTGATACAATGACAATTACAATTCAACCAGTGCATCTGAAATAAGTATTTACCTGAAAAGTACTGTTTATCATAAATTAAAAAATAAATCATCTCCCCTTGCCCTTTCCCTCTCCAAGATAAATTTAAACAGTTCTTACCTAATTCATAGAGATGACCTTCTACGTGAACTAATGCAATAAAATGCAGATCTACTTTCTCATCTATATTTGGTGCCTGGAACAGGAGGGAAAATACACATATTATGAATATTAACAATCACAAATATATCAGCTCATACATTTAAAAGATAAATAATAATGCAATAATAAACAATAATAATAAATAAATAATAATACATGAGTAGGATGTATTCTGGGTAACATATACCAAGACTAGCAATTAGGTTCTGTTAGAACAGACAGTTAACAATTAGAATAATCTTTAACATTATTTTCTTTAAAATTTGTGTTAGTGTTTCATAACTGTTCATTTCTACAAAGATGATTTTCAGAAAAGACATCATCTTGTATAAAATTTACCTTCACCTCATTTTTCTGTTACCAATTCAGGAAACGCTGCTGATTTGAATGAAAAACTACCTATGTTTCCCATGCAGAGTAGTGATTTAAAGTTAACACCAAACAAATTTAAATAAATACCCTCTAGGGAAACATCACATTATTTTTCAGGTTAAAATTAAGGGATGGCTATCATTCTTTTTCCATAATCTTCAACAACTATGTACATTTTTCTAAAGTTCTTTGAAAATCTGGATTCTGTGGATATCCTTTGTCCTTGTTAACTATCCCAAGGACAAAGAAGTAAAGCAGTATTTTTCAAAATGCCAATTTGGTTTTCTTTTTATGTCAATTGACCCAAGAATTCATAAGATGATTAGCTAAAATAATAGCATATAACGATTATATTTTATCAGAATTCATAGTTTCACTGCCTTTCCATTAGCACAGTGATAATTAGATTTTATTTTCATGACTAGAAATAACAAATCTGAAATTTAAAGAAAAAAACTAAATTAAATTGTATGCTTTCTCCCCCAAGTCTATGTCATGTAACTATTATCTGTAACTCCATACAAGCAGCTTGTCCTAGTGGAAAGAACATGGGCCTGGGATTAAGAGGACCTGGGTTCTAATCCCAGCTCAGCCACTTGTCTGCTGTGTAACTTCAGGCAAGTCATTTAAATTCTTTGTGCCTCAATTACCTTATCTGTAAAATGGGGAATAAGACTGTGAGCCCCATGTGGGACAGGGACAACCTGATTAACTTCTATCTCCCCCAGCACTTAGTACAATGCCTGGCATATAGAAAGACCTTAACAAACGCCATTAAAAAAAAAGAACAGGCACAATTAACAGTTAAAATCAATACATACTTCTAATATCGACAATTTTCCTTCTAGAAGTGCCCATATTATCAGCAATTTTGGTAATCAGATTAGTGAAATTTACATGGTTCATACGGGAATCTATAACAGACCTTTTTAAACCTTTAAAGGTACCCAGTGGATTTAGACTCAAAGGTTAATGCATAAAAACATTTAATGTATGACTATAAACAATTCACTTTGATGTTACCTTTTAAAACAAATAGTTTATCTTCTTTTGGCCAAAGTCTTTTGTGTCTTGGCAACTTTAAACTGATAATTATACTATACTAGCCGAGGGTTAACCAAGAGCTTTTAACAGTTATGGTAAAACTTAAGTGTTATAATACAAAATTGAAAACCGAAAAGTATAGCAATTCCACTACTTTGCATATATCCAGCACCTTTACTGCAATGAGCTCATGGTACTTTTTAAATGTGTAATCAGCAGTAGGAAAACAATGCTTAGTACAAATAGCACAGATTTGGGAGTCAGGGGACCTGGTATCTTGGGAAAGTCACTTAAGAAGCAGTGTGGCTTAGTGGAAAGAACACAGGCTCGGGAGTCAGAGGTCGTGGGTTCTAATTCCAGCTTCGCCACTGATCGGCTGTGCGACTTTGAGCAAGTCACTTAACTTCTCTGTGCCTCAGTTACCTCATCTGTAAAATTGGGATTCATTCAATTGTATTCATTGAGTGCTTACTGTGTGCACAGTCTTCTAGACTGTGAGCCCACTGTTGCGTAGGGACCGTCTCTATATGTTGCCAACTTGTACTTCCCAAGCGCTTAGTACAGTGCTCTGCACACAGTAAGCACTCAATAAATACGATTGAATGAATGAATGAATGCAGAGCACTGTACTAAGCGCTTACTAAGACTCTGGAGCCCCACGTGGGACAACGTGATTTCCTTGTATCTATCTCAGAGCTTAGAACAGTGCTTGGCACATAGTAAGCGCTTAAATACCATTATGGGCACAGATTGTCTCTGTTCCTGAATTGTACTTTCCAAGTGCTTAGTACAGTGCTCTCCACATAGGAAGGCTCAATAAGTACAATTGATTGAATGAATTATTATTATTCCCTTTGCCCCAGTTTTCTCATCTACAAAATGGGGGTTAGATACCTGTTCTATCTCTCTCTCACACTGTGGGCCCCATATGGAACAGGATATGTGTCAGACCTGATTGTACTGTAGCCACCCCAGCATTTAGTTCAGTGCCTGACGCTAAAAGTAAGAATTTCAGAAATACCACAATTACTATTATTATTGTTATCTAAGGCGCAAAATGGTAAATTGTGAATCAGTGATTGGGTCTCCATCACTGGGTTCTGGGAAAATACATTCATATCAATTGATCACTGGTATTTACTGAGCGCTTACTATGTGCTGACCACTGAACTAAGCACCTGGGAGAGCACAATACATAAGGAGCATGCTGAAATGTAACTCTTCTCCAGAAATTTTGATACGTTTTATGATCAAGGGGCCAGATAAAAACTGGTATATTCCATACAACAATGAAAATAATCATGGTATTTGTTGAGCACTTACTATGTGTCACACACTGTACTGTGCACTGGGGTAGATATAAGATAACCAAATCATTCACAGTTCCTGTCCTGCATAGGGCTCACGGTTTAAGGAGAAAAGAGAACAGGTAGAAAATGCCCATTTTCCAGATGAAGAAACTGAGGCATGGCAGTTAGGTTACTTGCCCAAGCTCCCGCAATAGCAAAGCTGGGATTGGAAGCAACATGACCTAGTGGAAAGACCATGAACCTGGGAATCCGTGGACTTGGGTTCTTATCCTGGCTCTGCCAAATGCTTCCTGTGTGACTTTGGGTAAGTCACTTAACTCTTCTGTGTCTCAGTTTTCTCAACTGTAAAATGGGGATTCAATACCTATTGTCATCCTAATTAGATTGTGAGCCCCATGTGGGACAGGGTTTCTGTCCAACCTGATTAACGTGTACCTACCCCTGCCCTTGGAACAGGGTTTGACACATAATAATACCATAAATACACCAAAAAATCAAAACAGGTCCTCTGACTTGCAGGCCCGAACTCTTTCCATTAGGCATACTGCTTCCCATCGGCCACGTTTCTTCTGATATAAAGGTAAAGAATGACCAAGATCCTAAAATCTAGTTGGATGTGAAATTGTAACGATAAATTGTTGTTATTGCTCTCTGCTATTCCCTTCAATAATATTTCATCTCAACACAGCAGCTGTATTCCTGGACTGTATACCCATAGTTGCTAAAAAAAAAAAAGATGACTTTTCTACTTCAAATAAGGAAGGATTCTCATTTTCCCCACTTTACCTCTTAGATGTTTCTGGTGTCTACTGATCCATTTGTTTTTCCAATATTTCCTTAGCCTCAGTTTGCCTACATTTTAAAGGATCTTTCCATTCAATTCTGCCTCCCAAGTGCTGCCATTTTACACAACTAGAGTTCAATGAATTCTTTTTTTCTTAAATATCCAGTCAATAGCCTGAAAAACAGAGATATGTATTACCCTCGAAGACCCAAAGCTTGAGACTCTCTACATGATCAAGGTTTAGAAAGCAGCATGACAATATGAAGTCAAGGAGTAAGGGCCAGTGTGGAATATAGGCAGTCAAATTTAAGTAGGGAAGAAACTAGCCTTCATCCATGAGCCCGCTGTTGGGTAGGGACCGTCTCTTTATGTTACCAATTTGTACTTCCCAAGTGCTTAGTACAGTGCTCGGCAAACAGTAAGCGCTCAATAAATACAATTGAATGAATGACTGAAAGTGATTATTTTGTAGTGTGTTGCAGTTTCTATAATTTCAGTATTTGATAATTAAAACCACTGTAAGAGGACACGAGCCATTTGAACCCTACTTGGATTGCATCTTCAGAGCTTGACCCAATCCCGATAGGTGTATTTTAACTCCTGGGTTCTAATCCCGCCTCTACCACCTGTCTGCTTTGGGACCTTGGGCAAGTCACTTAACTTCTCTGTGCCTCAGATACCTCATCTGTAAAATAGGGATCAATGCTTTGAGCCCCATGTGGAACATGGTCTGTGTCCAACCTGATTAGCTTGTATTAGCGGTGCTCAGAACAAGCTCTTAACAAATACTATTAAAAAAGCAAACAAAACAAAACGAAAAACAAAACAAAACAAACAAAAAGACTCTGCGTTCAGACCATCTAAACTCCAAAGTTTTCAAAGTTCTACCAATGTGGCAGAACTGAACACTTAAAGGGATATGGACACAAGTGAATAGATTGAGTTGCCATCTTATTACAGTTCACCAATCATCATCATCATCAATCGTATTTATTGAGCACTTACTATGTGCAGAGCACTGTACTAAGCGCTTGGGAAGTACAAATTGGCAACATATAGAGACAGTCCCTACCCAACAGTGGGCTCACAGTCTACCCACCAATGGGCCTCAGACAATCACAAAACTGTTCCAGCAACTATGGAACCAGCCTAAACACTCACCGGGGCGCCTTTCTCTATTTTTTTTTAAATGGTATTTGTTAAGTGCTTACTATGTACTAAGCACTGGGGTAGATACAAGTCAATCAGGTCAGACATTGTCCCTGTCCCACAGTGTACCTACCCCTGACCTTGGAACAGGGTTTGAGACATAATAATACCATGTCCAAGTCTAGGTTCATCTTCAATTGAGGGGAGACTCAGCCAGGGCAAGGAACATTTAAATAATATGCTCTCCATTAAGGCACTCCTCCTTCAGTCCATTCCTCAGAGGCCAAGAAGTTGGAAGAGAGCAGAATGGCCTACTGGATAGAGCGAGGGCCTGACAGTCAGAAGAACCTGAGTTCTAATCCTGGCTCTGCCACATATCTGCTGTATGACCATGGGCAAGCCACTTCACTTGTCCGTGCCTCAGTTACCTCATCTGTAAAATGGGAATTAAGACTGTGAGCCCCATGTGGGACAGGGAATGTCCAACCAGATTAACCTGTATCTAATCCAGCACTTAGTTACCTCATCTGTAAAATGGGAATTAAGACTGTGAGCCCCATGTGGGACAGGGAATGTCCAACCAGATTAACCTGTATCTAATCCAGCACTTAGTATGGTGCCTGGCACATAGTGAGTGCTTAACAGATACCATGTCTGGTCCATGCAGAGCTCTATACACCTTAACCTCTCTTTCTCTGCAGTCTCACATTCCTTCTGCCATCAGGACATCTCTATTGACACCTCAAACTTAACATTTCTAAAACAGACCTCCTCATTCTCCCCCGAAACCCTGTCCTCCCCATCCCTGTAGACAGTACCACCACCTTCCCTGTCTCACAAGCCCAAAGCCTTGGCATATCCTCCACTCCTCTTTCATTCAACCCACATATTCAATGTCACCAAATCTTCCTGATTCTATTTTCACAACATTGCTAAAATCCACCCTTTCTTCTCCACTCAAAACTGCTACCACATTGATCCATGTACAGTCCAGGTTTCCCCACTCCTCAAGAACTGCCGGTGGTTGCCCATCCACCTATGCATTAAAAAGAAACTCCTTACCACTGACTTCAATCACCTTGCCCCTTTCTATCTTATCTTGCTAATTTCCTACTACGATCCAGGATGTTCACCCCACTCCTCTATTACCAACCTACTCACTGTACCTTGATCTCGTCTCTCTTGCTGCTGACCCCTCACCCACATCTTGCCTCTGGCCTGGAACTCCCACCCGATCCCTGTTCCTATCTGACAGACCATCACTCTCCCCACCTTCAGAGCCATACTAAAGTCACACCTCCTCCAAGAGGCCTTTCCTGACTAAGCCCTCATTTACCCTACTCCTTCTCTCTTCTGAGTTGCCCTTGCACTTGTCCACTTCATTCCCACCACCTTCAGTCTCACAATATTTAGGTACATATCCATAATTTATCATAGTGTTTGTCTCCCCTTCTTGACTATAAGCTTGTTGTGGCTGGGAATTCTTCAAAAACTTAGTAGAGTGTTCTGCACACCGTAAGTGTTCAATAAATATGACTGATTGATTCATTTACCTCCTGTTTCAAGAATGATTCAAGAATACCACCACACAGATAACCTAAAGGAACCCCACCTCACCCCCAATGACAGACACACCCATGGGTATTCATTCATTCGTTCATTCAATCGTATTTATTGAGCGCTTACTGTGTGCAGGTATCATTTCTGATCCCATTTTTGTGTTCACCTACTTTTCCTAATGCACGTAATGGAGAAGATAAGAAACAATTGTGAATTATATTAAGGAAGAATAACCATCTTAGAAAATTTATAAATGTCTTAAAGGCTTTTCAGCAAAAGTAAAAGGATATCTTGAGAATAATTTTCTTTTTAAATATTACCCAAATGATTTTAAAAATTGCCTCTAAGTCAAAATAATGAGTAAATCTGTATTACAAAATCAGGTATCTTTGAATTAGCATTTCCAACTCTGCAG
Organism: Tachyglossus aculeatus; assembly: GCF_015852505.1. Lineage (NCBI taxonomy): Eukaryota > Metazoa > Chordata > Mammalia > Monotremata > Tachyglossidae > Tachyglossus > Tachyglossus aculeatus. The sequence goes on along the minus strand of NC_052067.1, from coordinate 128,281,538 downwards.
ACAATTTCTTTAAGGAAAAATACCAACCATATAAACATTGACCAAATACAGAAACTGAAAATAGTTTCCAATTAGAAGTGAATCTGCAAGTGAGATACCAGTGCTTGACAAATACTGGGGAAACTACTAGCAATTAAATATTCTACCTTGGCTACTACTGACTGACTGAAGCAGAAGTGGGCATGTGTGACATACTTTCCTACTTCATAGCCTCTCAACATATCAATAGCACTGATTGAAGTTGAGAGAAGTGAGACATTAATATTAAAACTCACTTTTCTTCTAAAGAACAGTTCTAGGTTTAGTCAGGGTTCTGTTCTTCATATTTTTCTTTCAATTCAGTTATCCTGCTATTTACCATTTTCCTGAAAGTGATTAAGAAGCCGTCCTAGTTTTAGAAGAAGAATCTGAAACCCAACGACCAATGCTTTTTCGCATATGTCATCAACAAATATGTCATCAACAAATGACAACTGCACACCTCCTATTTTAGGTCAGGCAGCACACGAAAATCCATTCCATCGTTTCCCCACCCTAAGGATCTCAAGGAGCCGTGGCAGCAGCTCGGCGGGCACACGTCAACTCGTGTAGACTGATAGAGAGGAAAATGGTGGAGCACTTAGGAATCATACAATATTTAACGAGTAGAAAATCTTCACTTCCTACTGGAGTTTAGAAAAGGATTAGAAAGCAAAGGAGGACAGGTCGAGATTAAACCAAGTACCTGAGCAACCTCAGGCTGGCAGATTAAATTAGATAAATCAGATGAAGCACCTTATGACCCTGAAGATTTCAGACTGAGGGCAAAGTGGAAAAAAAAAACCCAAAAGGAATATGGCAGAGGACTAAAGTCATATTCGGGAACGTGGAAAAAAAATGATGCAAAGAATTTAGAAGCTGCGAAGCACTTTTTGACCAGGACCAACTGAAAGAAACCAAGAGAGATGAGGTGGAAAAGAGAACAGGCTGGCGTGAGAGCTTTCATGAACTTGAATAATATCATCAAGGTCCATTGGCACAAAGCAGGCACTTGCGTACCAGCAAATCTATGGAGTGGAAAGATGGATGCTCACCGAAAAGACGGTTTAAAAGTCAAGCTAGACAGCAGAGCATGGCGAGAGATATGCTTGCTGTCTGTCGAATGGGAAAACGAAACGCGTGGCTAAGAGAGAAGCGGCCTGAAGATTGTAGAATCTTAGGTGGCAATGGACTGTCCTGGTCACCGGAGGAAGAAGAGTTGGAAGATTGTCTACACTTACAACAGAATGGAGCCCCACAGATGGTAGGCGTAAGAAGGGCCGCCAGCGACGAAGACGGAGAGATGGACTGGTAGCTTTGGCAGGACCTACATGGTTACGTTTGACCCAAGGCAGGGATGCATGGTGACACAATGGTGAGGCCTTCGTTCTGCAGTGGCTAGAATGAGGCTGTGATGAGGATGGCGAGGACGACTACATAAATATTAAAAAAGAGAACATTTTACTTAGAGCACGGTCATGGGAAACAATTTTATCCAGAAAAGGAAATAGTCACACCATCACTCCATATGGCTTCAAGTTTCTAACTGAATTCATTGGGGGAAAGGGTTGGGTTCGAGGGTTGGTTTAAAGTCAAACGTCTTAGTACAGTGCCTGGCACGTAGTAAGCGCTCAACAAATACCATGATAATAATCATGATAATAACAGTTATGATATGCATCCACGAAGATGTGGTGGGATGGTTTATAGTGCTCCCTTTTCCTTCGAGATATTCTGTCACTACATAGATTAAGAATTTATCCTGCTCATCGAAACACCTCTTTCAGGGGAATACAAGGCTCCACCTGAAATTCAGTGCTGCAGTTACTGCATGAAATTAATAATAATAACAACAACAACAATGACAGTAATAATAATAACGGAATTTGTTAAGCACTTACTACGTCCCAGGCACTGTTCTAAGCGCTGGGGTGGATAAGAGCAAATCGGGTTGGACACAGTCCCTGTTCCACATGGAGCTCACAGTCTTAATTCCCATCTTAAAGATGAGGTAACTGAGGCACAGAGAAGTGAAATGGTTTGTCCATGGTCACACAGCAGACAGGTGGAAGAGCTGGGATTAGAACCCAGGTCCTTCTGACTCTCGAGCCCGTACTTTATCCACTAGGCCACGTTGCTTCTCTACTAGTTCTACACAGAACATTCAGAGCTTGTCGGGGAATGGGCAAGAGAGGGGAGGAGGGAAAGCGGCGATAAGAAATTGATGGAGTCTCCAGTCAGGAATGACAGATGACACTCTCAGCCCAAAGACCTCAGGATCTACAGCCTGCTGGAGAAACTGATTAAAGGGCTAGTGGTTTTATGCATCACCACCAGAACTTTCTCTTCCTGCCAGTCACGGTCCCTCAGGAGCCCAGAGTGCAGAAAGCAAGTAGGATTAATGAAGAGAAAAAAGGAAATATTCAATTCTAGGAAAAAAGAGAACCAGCTTGATCATTATGAAACTGGGGAACAACTGAATTGAGTACCTAATAATAACCATTTTGGTATTTGTTAAGCACTTACTATGTGCCAAGCACTGTACTAAGAGCTGGGGCTGATGCAAGAAAATCAAGTCGGACACAGTCCCTGTCCAACATAGGGCTCACCATCTGAGTAGATAAGTTACCCAGATAAGTTGATCGGGTTTTTATTGAACCACATTCACATCTCTGAAAGTGAAACAGCGAGCCAAACAGGTGTCGAACAGCTGTCAGCTGTCACTCTATTATAATAATAATGATGATGGCATCTGTTAAGCGCTTACTATGTGCCAAACACCGTTCTAAGCGCTGGAGGGGATACAAGGTAATCTGGTTGTCCCACATGGGGCTCACAGCCTTATAATCCCCATTTTACAGATAACAGAGGCACTGAGAAGCTAAGTGGTTTGCCCAAAGTCACACAGCTGACAAGTGGCGGAGCCAGAATTCGATCCCATTACCTCTAACTCCCAAGCCAGTGCTCTTTCCACTGAGCCACGATGCTTCTCTTATGCTACAATCTGTTGAGCTTGAGTACCCCAAACACTAATCAATATTCTCAGGCTGGAAACCAGTCAACCAATGGTATTTACTGAGTACTTACTATGTGTAGAACACTGCATTAAATGCCCAAGAAGGAGCAATAGACTAGATTAGGTGGACAGGATCCCTGCCCACAAGGAGCTTGCAGATAAGGATTTGTGATTTTTGAATATCTGCTATTCGCCCTACCCTCAACTCCACAGCACTTATGTACATATCTTTAAAGTATATATTAAAAATTACTTATTTATTCAGAGTAATGCCTGTTTCCCCCTCTAGGCTGTAAACTCGTTATGGAACAGAGAATGTGCCTGCTAATTCTGCTATACTGTACTCTCCCAAGTGCTTAGTACAGTACCCTGAACATAAGAAGCGCTCAGTAAATACCATTGATCAAGTTGCTTCCAAAGCATTTATTTTTCTATTGTTTCTTCCTCTTTCCAGTTATCCACTGCCTCGTCTTTCCTTATGTCCTCCTCTTCTAATCCTTCAGGACTCACTTTTTCTATTGATGTCAGTGATCTAATGCAGTGATTCTCCAACATTCAAGATAGGATCTCATTTGACTCTGCTCTCTCTCCTAAATGTCCAAAAGCAGCAACTCACATGCATGGAGGAAGGGAGGAGTTGGGGCTAGTAGTGCTCAATAAATACCACTGATTGATTAAGTGGCTTCCAATGCACTTATTTCCTTCAGTGCCTGGGAATTGGTAGTTGACTCATGAGGAGCTGGTCCAAAATGGATAATAAAATGAGCATGTCATGAAGAAAATTTATACTGGCTACTTTGGGTATACTCAGAAGTCTTATTTCCCTATAGTGTAACCTCAATGAATTATTACAGAAAAGGCTGTTTTTGTAATAATCACTGTTTTTCACTGTGACTTCAAACTCACAACCAGCTATAGGACTTTTGTACACACCCTATTACTTAAGAAATCATCTAAATATTCACGTTGGCCCTTCCTCTGTCTAAATTATTTTAGTGCCTGTCTCCCCGGCTAGAATGTAGGCTCCTAGAGGTCAGAAGTCACGTCAACTAACTCTATTATACTCTCCCAAGGATTTAGTACAGTGTTTTGAATACAGTAGGTACTCATTCATTCGTTCATTCATTCAATCGTATTTATTGACTGCTGTGTGCAGAGCACTGTACTAAGCGCTTGGAAAGTATAATTCGTCAACAGATAGAGACAGTCCCTACCCAATAATGGGCTAAGTACTCAATATCTTTTGACTGATTAGTCCTTTAAAAAGCAAGTGACAAAATTCCCCTTTTGCAAAATGAATCTAGAGTACTTTGATGATGTTTATATTACACTTGCCTTTTTATATTACGCTTCTCTTTTTAAGAGCACAGTAAACCTTAGCCAACACATTATATTGTGGTAGGTCATTCTTTCCTAAACTATCCTAGTTATGGGACTTGCTGAAAGTTAGAGGTTCTGCAGAACCAGGTTTGGGACCCAAGAGTTTCCTTCATCTAATTCTCATCACAATTGTTCTGGTTCCATTGGCTAAATACAGTTACTAAACACAGGTCATTTGAACCTGCGCAATTTCTAAAATGATATTTATTTAGAGTTGGAGCCTATTTAGCTAATGCCATGTGTCAAATATAATTTGAAGGGCAGTAGCCACAAATCATAATTTTTAGACTGACTCCACTAACAAAGTTTACATGGTATGCAAAACTACATGCAAGAACAACTTTGGGGAACAAAATTCCAGCTGATGAAAACAGCTTTGATACAAAGTGTAATGTTAAGAACTTTTGAAATTTCTAGTCTCCTTTCTTGAAATTACAGGAAAGACTATACATGTATTAACTTAAATAACTGGCAGTGAATCCCACTACTACTTACTTTAAAAGGTTACACTTTGAAGTTTAAACTACCATTTAGGTTATGAGTCCCTGAATTTAGGGATCAGGCTCATATAGACACTAGGAGCTATTATGGATCCCTCACACATAAAAAAAATATGGATCTGAGATCAGAATTTCAGTTTACAATTTGCTTTCATACTCTTTTCCCCATTTTCCAGATCTGAATGAAGTAGACTTGATTTTATATGATTATTTATTGCACTTATTGAGCATTTACATGCACAGAGTACTTGGCACTAGAGTAAGGTACAAGGAGAATATTGTATTTCAGACACGGCCCCTGGCCCCATGCAGGCTCACAAACTAAAAAGGGTCAGTATTTGTTAAGCACTTACTGTGTTCCAAACACTGTTCAAAGCAATGGGGTAGAGGCAAGCTAATCAGGTTGGACACAGTCCCTGTCACACATGGGACTCACACTCTTAATCCCTATTTGACATAAGAGGTAACTGAGGCACAGTGAAGGGACTTGCCCAAGGTGTCCCAGCAGACAAAGGATCATCATCATCAGTGGCATTTATTGAGCACTTACTCTGTGTTGAGCACTGTATTAAGCGCTCTGGAGAGTACAACACAACAGAGTTGGTAGATTCATAGTCTGCCCCTAACAAACTTCAGTTTAGAGGGGGAGAAGGACATTCCTATAAATAAATCATTAATAATATATAATTTACAGATATATATATATATATATATATATATATATATATATATATATATATATATATATATATATATATATAAGTGCTGTGGGGATAAGGGTGGGGAGATTATCAAATGCCTGAAGGTCACAGATCCAAGTGTACAGACGGTGCAGAAGGGAGAGGGATCTAGTGACTGAACCACAAGGATAAAAATAATCTGACAACTTAATAAAGCAAAAAAAGAGGAATAAGAAGTATTTAAAAATCACTATGAGTATATTTAGGAGAAAGAGTTTTTAGGCTTTCCAATTTTCTGGTATAGCCACCTTTCATGTTGTAACCAAAACCTTACAACCAGTTTAAGAGCGAGGACAGCATGCCACCACTGTTGCTATTGACAATAAAGCTGCTTTTTAAATTTGGAGTCAGTATAACAGACGGTTATTTACTTTGTCAAAAGTCAATCAATCGATCATCGTATTTATTGAGTGCTTATTGTGTGCAGGGCACTGTACTAAGCACTTGAGAGAGAGTGCAATATAACTGAGTTGGTAGACATGTTTCCTTCCCACAATGAGCTCGGAGAAGCAGTGTGGCTCAGTGGAAAGAGCCCGGGCTTGGGAGTCAGAGGTCATGGATTCTAATCCCGGCTCTGCCACTTATCAGCTGTGTGACTTTGGGCAAGTCACTTAACTTCTCTGTGCCTCAGTTCCCTCATTTGAAAAATGGCAATTAAGACTGTGAGCCCCACGTGGGACAACCAGATCACCTTGTATCCCCCTCAGCACTTAGAACAGTGCTTTGTACATAATAAGCACTTAACAAATACCATCATTATTATTATAGTCAGAAGGGGTGAAGAAGGAAAAGGTCTTAATTAGGAAATAGGTATAGAGGGAAGATGGTTCCTTAAGCCATCCAATCGGAAATAATCAAGATGATCTAAATGTGTTGGTCGGGAATCAAATCCGGGTTGATTCTTGGAAGGCAGCTACGCAAACCACTATACGACCAATGCTGTGGCTAGTACCAACATACTAATGCCAGGACAATGATAACAGTATAAGATGAATAAACAGGGGGTTATAAAAATAGAGCAAGCTTTCAGATTGAACAATTTTTCTCGGGAGTGTAAAATGAGGGGTTAATAAGATACTGTGTGGCAAAGCTATCTGGAAATATATTTGACAGTCTCAAACAGTAAGAGAGTAGGGCAAATTTTGTGTCCACAGCAAAATTCTTTATGCATTCTATAACAAAAAAACTCCACAATATTTTCAATTCTTTAAATGTTGGTTCAATTTCTCTATCAACCTAGAACATACAGGTTTTGTTATAAAATGATAAGTGCATGCAGTACCAGAGAAGTCATTTTATGCTAATAATGCATGCCTTCATTACACAACGTAGACAAAGGGACGTATTTACCATAAGGAACCTTAGATTTGGTTATGAGGAGACAGCTCTCTGGCAAGAGTGTTGTGCCTAACAGATCCAGAATCTTATGGAAACTAAGTTACTAGTCTCCATTAGCATCACAACAGGAACCAAGTTCAATTATTTATATTTCAGTGTTTATTACAGACTGATTTTAAGCAAGGCAAACTGGTTCCTCAAGAGGTACTAATGATCACTGTCTCTGTTAAGTGTCAGAGCAATAAATGAAAAACGCAACAGTTCACTTGAAGTTTTAGCCCTATAAAGCATGATGACAGGGCTTTTCCTTCTTCCCCAACTTTTTCTAATTCATTATGGTGTAAAAGAACTGTTTGAGCCATCTTCCACCTAACATCTTACTTCCCACTGAAATAGGTATTAAGACAACACATCTTTTTGGAAAACATGGGCGTTTTGTAGGACTGTAAATATCATGTCGTAGGAGAAAGGACGATATGAACACCTTTCTTTTGGTAGGTGATTGTAATTTTCAAGGAAAAATGGAAATTTTAAAATTCATTCACACATACAAAATCAATTTGAAGTACTGTATTTGACTCCTAAGAAATCAGGCACTCTGCAATCACAAGTACATTTAGCTAATTATCATCAATCGTATTTATTGAGCGCTTACTGTGTGCAGAGCACTGTACTAAGCGCTTGGGAAGTACAAATTGGATTTGTAATTATCTTCTTAAGTTAAAATAAAGTACATTCATTGGGTTTACCCCAAAAGCATTTTCTCTTAGACATCCTGTTAATTTTTTTAAAAGCTAGTCAAGCATTGTAATTTTCTGTACATGAAAGAACCTTTAACTAGCAGGATAAAAAAAGTAATTAGAGACCTTCAGAATGAAATGAACTTCCTCCCAGGCAATGCTAAGAAAACTGCCCTTTGTTTATAAATGTGTTTTGCCTAAAAAATACAAACAAAGCTCAACAAAATGTATCCATTACATAGTCCAAGACACTGGTGTATTTAGGCAGCTCAGAGGGAGGAGATACTCCTGAACTGATATTTAAGAGTTTTCATTAAGGAATGAATGAAAGTGTGCCACAGGCCATAATATTGCAAAATCATGAGTAAGTGCTAATGGTGCTGGGCAAACCAGGTCCTCAGCAAGGAAATGGCAGGGTCTAGGATCAAAGCTGACAGGAGTTTCCATCATCTCCATTGTTAGTTTTATCTCTTTGACTGGCTGCTTGGTCTTTGAATTTCATTTTGTGGTAATTATGTTAGCTTTTCTTTAGAAGAGCAGTGTGGCATAGTGAATAGAAATGGGCTTGAGGGTGAGAAAGACCTGGGTTCTTATTCCAGCTCCACGAGTTGTCTGCTGTGTGACCTTGGGTGAGTCATTTCACTTCTTTGTGCCTAGGTTCCCTCATCTGTAAAATGGGGATAAAGACTGTGTGCCTCATTTAGGACACCGTGTCCAACACAATTTGCTTGCATCCACTCCAGCTCTTTATTATTATTATTATATATCATGCCATTTTCCTTTATTTTTTTCCTATTTGATAAACCTCCACATTGTTAGGATTTGCACCCCTAAAGACCTCCTGCTAGCAAATAATAATAAAAATAATGATGGCATTTATTAAGCACTTACTATGAGCAAAGCACTCACTTTCATCTACTTCTTTGGTGTATCCCTGAGGGCAAGAGTAATATAAGAACTATGTAAGTGCTTTAAAATAAATTAATTTTGGATACTTCTGACTTCCAAATAAGTTGAGAAGGAATACGCAATCTTTCTGAAGCAAGTATTTTCCATACCCTATACAGAGCTTCTTTACGAATTTCATCTAATATTGGAGTTGATTTCTGCTAAAGATGGTAGAATAAATCTAAATTATGCCCATCATTTACCATGGAAGCAGTAAAATTGGAGCTTTGGTAAAGATGGCATCAGAGAAGTAATAATTTGTCAAAAATAGTGCTTTACATTAAGAAAAGGGTCAATTATTTAAGGTTAATTTTCAGATAATAAATTAAAATTATCTCTCCCTTAGCCACCTCACAAAGATATCTGAAAACCTTTTTTTCTTCTCCTAACAGTCAAAACCCAACTGGGCAGTGTCTAAACAGGTTACATTCTCGACAAGCTTACGATTTATCCAGGCTTGTCAAATCAGTTCCTGCAGACTAATTTTTCCCATCGATGACTGATCAATCTATGAACCAAATAAAAGTTCTCATTATTTTTAAGACAAATGCATTCCAGCCTCTCAAATTTCTATTCTTGCATTTCTACTCCTACCCTCAATAGCAAAAGAAAGGGGTGGAATGAGAAAACAGATGGAACCATATCATTTTGGAATGGAAATATGCAATTTATTTATTTAGATTAATGTCTGCCTCTCTCTCTTGACTGTAAGCTTGTTTTGAGCAGGGAATGTGTCTGTTACATTGTTGTGTTTACTTTCCCAAGCATTTAGTACAGCACTCTGCACACAATAAGCACTCAATAAATATAACTGATTGATTGAAATACAAGTACTACTGTTTACAGTTTCTAGGCAACTATAGGAAAGGTCAGTTGAGATCTGTCTCCCCCTTCTATTCATTCATTCATTCATTCAATTGTATTTATTGAGCGCTTACTGTGTGAAGAGCACTGTACTAAGCGCTTGGGAAGTACAAGTGGGCAACACATAGAGACGGTCCCTACCCAACAGTGGGCTCACAGTCTAGAAGGGGGAGACAGAGAACAAAACAAAACATATTAACAAAATAAAATAAATAGAATATGTACAAGTAAAATAAATAAATAAATAGAGCAATAAATACATGCAAACGTATATACATGTATACAGGTGCTGTGGGGAAGGGAAGGAGGTAAGGCGACCCCGTTGCTGGGTAGGGACTGTGTCTACCTGATGCCGAACTGTACTTTCCAAACACTTAGTACAGTGCTCTGCACACAGTAAGCGCTCAATAAATATGATTGAATGAATGAGCTAATCCTAGAAGATGAGAGTGAGCCTCAGTTATGAAACTTTGAGTTAGGGGACTTAAGCAAAGGGAATCATTACCATGATAGCAAGGGTCCCTACTCTGACCTTCCTTCCACATGCTCTCGGACTCTTCCGTCTGTTTGTGCTGTTTTAGTGTTTCTACACTCGTGACATGTAAGTCTCCAATCCTTCTCCCTACATAAACCTTTAGACTGTGACCCTCACAAGTGACAGGGACCATGTTTAATTTTCACTTTAATATTTTTTCCCAGTGCTTAGCAGTGTAGCGCTCTGCAGTCAATGAATTGATTGTATTTATTGAGTGTTGTGTGCAGAACCCTATACTAATTGCTTGGGAGAGTACAATACAGCAGAACTGATAAATCTGTTCCCTGCCCACAATGAGCATACAGTTTAGAGGAGGAGACAGCTAGGAATATAAATAAACTACATATATTTATATAAGTGCTGTGGGGATGAGGGAAGGGTGAATAAAGAGGGCTAATCCAAGTGCAAGGGTTTTGCAGAAGGGAGGGGGAGAAGAGGAAGTAAGGGCTTAGTCGGGGAAGGAAGAGGGATTATGGCCCCTAGGAAGAGATGTGCTCGTAATAAAGCTTTGAAAGTGGGGAGAGTGATCGTCTGTTGGATATGAAGAGTTACGGAGTTCCAGGCCAGAAGCAGGATAATAATAATGGTATTTGTTAAGCACTTACTATGTGCCAGGCACTATTCTAAGCACTTGGGTAGATACAACGTAATCAGGTTGGACATAGTCCCTCTCCCACCTGGAGCTCACAGTCTCAATTCCCATTTTACAGATGAGGTAACTAAGAACCAGAGAACTTAAATGACTTGCCCAAGGTCACACATCAGACAACTGGAGGAGCTGGGACTGGAACCAGTCTCTGACTCCTAGGCCTGTGCTCTTTCCATTAGGCCATGTGGGCCATCCCATCACGTGGCGAGATAGAGGAGATCGAGGTAGAGTGAGTAGGTTGGCATTAGAGGGTGGAAGTGTAGACGGGGTGGTAGTAGGAAATCGGAGAGGTAAGGAAGGAGGGGGCAACGTGCTTGACTGCTTAAAGCCTATGGGAAGGAGCTTCTGGTTGTTGCAGAGGCAGATGGGCAAGCAGAGAAGCAGCATGGCTCAGTGGAGAGAGCACGGGCTTTGGAGTCAGAGGTCATGGGTTCAAATCCCAGCTCCACCCATTGTCAGCTGTGTGACTTTGGGTAAGTCACTTAACTTCTCTGGGCCTCAGTTACCTCATCTGTAAAATGGGGATGAAGACTGTGAGCCCCCCGTGGGACAACCTGATCACCTAGTAACCTACCCAGCACTTAGAACAGTGCTTTGCACATAATAAATGCCATCATCATCATCAATCACTGGATGAGCCCCTCCCAGACTGAGCCCCTTCCTTCCTCTCGTCCCCCGTCCATCCCCCCATCTTACCTCCTTCCCTTCCCCACAGCACCTGTATATATGTATATATGTTTGTACATATTTATTACTCTATTTATTTATTTATTTTACTTGTACATATCTATTCTATTTATTTTATTTTGTTAGTATGTTTGGTTTTGTTCTCTGTCACCCCCTTTTAGACTGTAAGCCCACTGTTGGGTAGGGACTGCCTCTATATGTTGCCAATTTGTACTTCCCAAGTGCTTAGTACAGTGCTCTGCACATAGTAAGTGCTCAATAAATACGATTGATGATGATTGATGATGTTACTGAGGAGTGGGGAAACACTGACAATGTTTTTGTAGAAAAATGATCCGGGTAGTAGAGTGAAAAATGGACAGCACGAAGTAAAGTGTCTACTAATTACCACTGGCTGATTAATAAATCCTCTTCCTAGAAGTGACTAGTGCTCTCCCTGCGGCATGGAGTGCAATGAGCAAGGAGGAGGAGGCTAGCAGGGATATCTGTCCATCGCAAGAGCGGCAAAAGCTTTTTGACATGTAGCATCTATTGATGGCTGAAGTGACAGCAGCGTATCACAGATGCTCTGCTGTAGCACAACCACCTATCACTTTAGTAGTGCCCCCATGAAAAGCAGTGGGGCTTAGCAGAAAGGGCATGGGCCTCAGAGTCAGAGGACTGCCTACTGTGTGACCTCAGGCTAGCCATTTAACTTCTCTGGGCTTCAGTTTCCTCATCCATAAAATGGGAGATTCAATTACCTGTTCTCCCTTCTACTTACTCTGGGAGTTCCATGTGGGACGGGGACTGTGTCTGCCCTGATAATCTTCTATTTACCCCAGCCCTTAGTTTAGCACGTAGTAAATGCCTAACAAATGCCAAAATTATTTTTAGTCTCAGGTCTTCACTGCACATGTTAGCTATTTTTCAAAATTCCTCCTGGGTCTGTCCATTTTGTGGGATGCCCGACGTTGTTCTTTAGGCACAAATCTTCAACTATGATATCACAGCCCTAGCAGACATTTCCCTTATTTGCAGAGTCAGATCAAGAAACCCAGGTTTCCTGGCTCCCAGACTGGTGGCCTTTCTCCTGGACCAAGGGCAGGGCTACTTTTACACTAGGTAGCAACTTCAAAGCAACAGTTTATTTCTAGAGTGAAGAATAGACCACACGAAGGAAGATAGACGGGTTTCTTCCTGGACAAGAAACTTGTGACATCACCGAATAGTTCTGGTTGATTGACTGGGTTGAAGACCTACTATCATTGCGGGAGGGTTAGGAAGCCTTACACCAAACATCAAATATAATTTCACAGAAATACAGTCCTCTAGACTATAACCTCGTTGTGGGCAGAAAATGTGTCTGTTTATTGCTGTATTGTACTCTCCCAAGCGCTTAGTACACTGTTCTCTACACAGAAAGCACTCACTAAATACAGCTGACTTACTGAAATATGCAATACATAATTCTGGTTAGAAGTAAAAGCTGTGCTAAGATCAGAAGGGAAGAAAATGAAGTCTTGGAAGTGAAGTATGCATCTGAAGTAGTTTAGGTACTTGCAAAATTTGGCTATAATAGCAACATCTTAGTTAAATTACATAAGCCACTTTTCATCAGTTTTTCATTTATTGTTTCCCTCTGTCTTGCCCATGGCAATTAACAATGAAAACATGTTTAATTACATGTAAGTGCTTTTCTTTTTAAATATTCTCTTGCTTCCTCGGGGGGCGGGGAGGAGGGGAAAGCATTCTTTTCAAATTATCTTCAGTTGGAAATAGTTTTAAGGTTTTGGCAGAAATGAAATAGAGTTTGGTGCGTACTTAAGTAATGCGTGAGTGAAAAGTCTTATGTGCTTACCTTCTCATAAATTATTAGGTATAATTACTTATCTAGCATTTAAAGAACTCTTTCGATCAGTACAAAACATCTTGAAAATATTTCAAATTAAAATAATATCGATCGACATCAAACTGGCATATCAAGTGGAAGGTGGGAGTTTCTCAATCATTTTCATTATTTTCATTTCTCTTGGCCTGGGCAAACAACCTTAAACAGTAGACGGGAACACATTTCCAAGTGAACTTCTAGACCATTAGTTCACTGTGGGCAGGGAATGTGTCTACCAACTCTGTTATTAATAATAATAATAATAATGGCATTTATTAAGCACTTACTATGTGCAAAGCACTGTTCGAAGTGCTGGGGAGGTTACAAGGTGATCAGGTTGACCCACGAGGGGCTCACAGTCTACATCCCCATTTTACAGATGAGGTAACTGAGGCACAGAGAAGTTAAGTGACTTGCCCAAAGTCACACAGCTAAGTGGCGGAGTCAGGATTTGAACCCATGACCTCTGACTCCAAAGCCCGTGCTCTTTCCATGGAGCCACACTGCTTCTCTGTACTGTACTCTCCCACGCGCTTTAAAGACTACGGTAAGGAGCTTTTGGTTGTTGTGGAGGTGGATAGGCTCTATGCTCTGAAAAGAGTAAGCGCTCAATAAGTACGATTGATTGATTAATTGACTGACCCTCTTTAGATACGTTTCCTTATTTTAACCCTCCACTATTCCCTCTCCACACCCACCATTCCTTTCTGGTATTTCCTCTACTTTTCTTCACCTGCATTCCAGTTTTATCACCCTTCCGGCACGTTCCTTTCCTCTTTCTTGTGTGGTATGTTTCCAAGAGAAGGGATGAAAACAATGCTCTCCTGATTACTGCCTACCAGGCTGATCTATGAGTGTCTTCCAACAACCCAACTCTGGGTCACATTATTTGAAATGATGCTTCACTACCAGTGCAAATACAGAAAGCGCTCAACATATACAATTGACTGATTGATTGATCGATTTCATGACAGCCATCTAACTTGGAAAATAATTCAAATACAAGACTTAAACATCTACTCGCATATAGTCTCATTCCTGCCCAAAGCGTCTCCTGACAGCTAGAGCTTGGGATTGGGAGGGAGGAGACCCGGATCTGTGATTATTTTTCTTTTAATGGTATTTGTTAAGCACTTACTATGTTCCAGGCACTGTACTAAGCACTGGGGTAGATACAAGCTAGTCAGGTTGGACACGTCCATGTCCCACATGGGGCTCACTGGCTTAATCCACATTTCACAGATGAGGTAACTGGGGCACAGAGAAGTTAAATTGCTTGCCCAAGGCCACACAGCGGACAAGAAGAGGAGCCAGGATTAGAACCTAGGCCTGTGTTCTTTCCATTAGACCACCCTGCTTTGACCGTGGGCCAATCCATTTAATCTCTCAGGGTCTTGGTTTCCTGATGTGTAAAATGCTAATAAATGTCTGTTCTCCCTTCCTGCTAAACATGTGAATACCTGTTAGGACAGGAACTCTACAATGGATTATTTTGCATCTACCCGAACACTGAGCAGAGTGTTTGACACCTAGTAAGAATTACATAAATACCATCATTATATTTGAAACCCTGCCCAGGTTCCACTATTCTGTGCACACTGTACTTACAGCCTCTCCCTTACTCCCTCACCCTTTCAGGCAGTGGCAAATGCTGAGAGTTTAAGGGCTTCCATTCATTCATTCCACTGGGCAACAGTATATTGTTGCAAGGAATTATAGCATTTACTTCTTAAAAAAATACCAATAAAAAAAAAGAAAAAGGTTTATCTGGTAACTTCTAGACTGTGAGCCTGCTGTTGGGTAGGGACCATCTCTAAGTGTTGCCAATTTGTACTTCCCAAGCACTTAGTACAGTGCTCTGCACACAGTAAGCAATCAAAAAATACAATTGAATGAATGAAGTTGATAACAATAATTAGTAATTATGGAATCTGTTAAGCCTTCACTATGTGTCAAGTATTGTTCCTAAGCACTGGGGTAGATACAAGTTAGTCATTTTGGACATAGTCCCTGTCCCACATGGGGCTCACAGTCTAAGTAGGAGGGAGAAGAGGTATTGAATCCCCATCTTAAAGAGGAAGAGAATTGAGGCACAGAAGTTAAGTGACTTGTCGAAGGCCGCACAGCAGGCAAGTGGTAGTGCCGGAATTAGAACCCAGGTCCTCTGAGTCCCAAGCCCATGCTCTTTCCATTATGCCACACTGCTTCCTATGATAGTCCATGATAATAAATAACTACCAGTTGAAACCCATATATCAATATATCTGCCAAGATATCAGAGATAGCATATTGAATTTTTGAGAAAAACCAAAGTCTTAAACTTCATCACATACTTCGTGAAAACACATGTGAAAGCACTTTGGCTTCTTTAGAGGAAAGCTAAGTAAATCCAAGCAACTGAAATAAGAATAATGCCCTTGAAAATAATTTCTATATTTCTCATGACTGCTTAGTGTTATCACTCCCATTAACAATTTGAAACTGAGGCAGTAGGAAATTGAGTCATCTTCTCACAAAAGACAACCAAAATTCATGTTCAGATTTCTAGGGAACTAACACTCCCTTAATATGAACATTCACAACTATTAAGTTCAATTAGTAAAACTGCTACAAAAAAAGTCCTGTAATTTTATTCTATTCTGAAAATGGCACATTAAGATGTCTTGATTTTTTTCAGAGCATTGCGCACAAATGCATAGCAGTCACTACAGCGTGACTGAAAGCAAAATAGTTATGACAGTAAAAGAAACGTACAGTAGATGACTTACATTTTACAAACATGAATAGTGCTATATTTTTCTCAGTTCAGACCAAAGTAACTTAAGGAAGATAAAGAATGAAAAGAGTAAGGCACTTGTCCAAAAAGATGGTATGCTCTACTCCTATTGCCAGAATTGTGAAAATGAGTCTGCCACTTGAAAAAAGGATGCAGAAAATCCTGAGGAAAGGATCCTGAAATCCTTTTAGGGTCAGCTGGAGTGGCTCCTCCACAATAATTCCAGCAAATGACCCTGGAGGCTAGGAGTTACATATAGAGGCTCTGGCCTCAAGCCAACAGGCATTTATTTTCCTACCTACATGTCTAGTTCTAGATACTTGGAGAACCAGGAACGCAAGGTGCATAAAGATCAATCAATCAATCAATCGTATTTATTGACTGCTTACTGTGTGCAGAGCACTGTACTAAGCGCTTGGGAAGTACAAGTTGGCAACATATAGAGACAGTCCCTACCCAACAGTGGGCTTACAGTCTAAAAGGGGGAGACAGAGAACAAAACCAAACATACCAACAAAATAAAATAAATAGAATAGATATGTACAAGTAAAATAAATAGAGTAATAAATATATAAAGTATATATATGTACAAATAAATGTATAAATAAGTATATAAATAATGTATAAATAAGTATATAAATATGTATAAACATATATACATATATACAAGTGCTGTGGGGAAGGGAAGGAGGTAAGATGAGGGGGATGGAGAGGGGGACGAGGGGGAGAACAAGCAACTGTCATGAAGAAACATTCTGAGCAGTATTAATGTCAATGGATTTCAAAGAAAAGAATGAATCAATCAATTCATTCATTCATTCAATCTTACTTATTGAGCGCTTACTGTGTGCAGAGCACCGTACTAAGCCCTTGGGAAGTACAAGTCAACATATAGAGATGGTCCCTACCCGACAACGGGCTCACAGTCTAAAAGCGGGAGACAGACAACAGAACAAAACAGGTAGACAATTCTAGAATGTTATTATTAATGTTCTCAATGACGATTGATTTCATAGAAAAAAATGAATCATGCAAAGAACAAACTAGTTCTTAAATCACTCCAACCCGGGGCAGATACCTAATGTTTCCTTATTGCCTAAAACTGGTCACTGGCAAATAATATATTAACAGGCTCAATTAGTGGGGGAATTTATGCCTAACCTTTCTAGACTGTGAGCCCACTGTTGGGTAGGGACCGTCTCTATATGTTGCCAACTTGTACTTCCCAAGCGCTTAGTACAGTGCTCTGCACACAGTAAGCGCTCAATAAATACGATTGATTGATTGATTGATTGATTATCCAGAGATGTGTATACAGCAGATCATAACAACTAGGTCCTCTGTGGATGCCTGGAGGTTTTGAAGCTCGAAACTTCCAAAACACACCGTTGGTGTAAATTTTGGTCCCACCCAAGACACAGTCTCTCCTGATAGAACGAGCTTTCCCTTTCCAGCTTTTAATGTCAGGATAGGTGATTGGAATTGGGGCAAAACTGGTACTCAAACATTTCCCTTTGGATTGATCTCTTGAACACTGGGAGTACTGAAAAACTAGCAAAAATCTGTGAAATATTCCTCGTATTCTTAAAGGCTGTCTCTACACATGTGAAATCAATCAATGAATGGTATTTATTGAGCATTTACTGCAAGCAGAGCCCTATACTAAGCACTTGGGAGAGTACAGTACAACTGAGTTGGTACTCATTTATTCAAATTGTTTTGAACGCTCACTGTGTGCAAAACACTGTACTAAGCACTTGGGAGCGCACCACAGAACAGACAAACACATTACTTGCCCACAATGAGCTCACAGTCTAGAGGGGGAGTATGTATGTATGTATCACAGACTGTTAGTTCACTGTGGGCAGGGAATGTGACTACCAACTCTGTTATACTGTACTCCCCCAGGCACTTTGAACAGTGCTTTGAACAGAATAAATGCTCAATACGTACAATTGATTGTACAACCAAAATGGATTTCTGACCATGACAAATGCACTGCTGACCTCCCAGCCTTTTAAGAATGCCCATCCCTTCATCTTTGGTTTCTCATTTTAATAAGGTAAAAGCTGACTGTACACTCAGTTGGATCTGCATCTTTTGGACCTTTGGTGTTCACTCATCTAAGCCCCACAGCACTTATGAACATATCCATTACTTATTTATATTAATGTTGGTATTCCCCCAGACTGTAAGCTCATTGTCTACCAACTCTGTTGCATTGTCCTCTCCCAAGCACTTAGTATAGTGCTGTGTTCACAGTAAGTGCTCAATAAATACCATTCACTTGTTTATTTCTTAGAACCACTGGAGACTTTGAGGGTGCTACAACTGGCCCTGATCTCAAGTCCTGAATACTTTGAGATGTCTCTAGCGCGGCCTGAGAGTTGGAGGCTGCAGTAGCCAAACTGGTCTGAGCCAGACCAGAAGTGAGATTAGACTGAACCAAAAATGGCTTGGGCCTTGTTTCCAAACAGGGCTAGAGAGTTGCACCCTTGGGCAGCTAAGAATTTTAATCCTGCCGGGATGGGTCCAACCACACTTGTGCAGAAACATCACCTGGGCAAGGCTTGTTGTGGGCAGGAAACATGCCTACTAATTCTGTTGCACTGTGCTCTCCCAAGTGTTTAGTACAGTGCTCTGCACATAGCACTCAGTAAATACGACTGATTGACTGCACTCTCCAAAAGTAACGGTCGGTTCACCCCGGACTCATTTGGCCTGAAGAATTGCAGCCCTCGATGCTAAAAGCGAGGGAATGTGGGATACTGACCTCTCCACTCAAAACCAGTTGGACTGATGCTGGCACCAGTCTAAGGTCTCTAGGCTTTCATCCAACAGCTATGCAAGGCTCTCCTCCGTAGGAAGTTCGGGTCCATCTTGGCCTCCTTATGAAATCCTGTTGCTTCCCTCCCCTCACCACTCCCAACACCTGGGGTCTCAAACCTTTCAGACAACGCCATGGTCTGTTAAAGCAGGTTCTGGAGCATACAATTAGCTGAGAGGCTCTTGGGATTTGCTACCACTCCAAGATTTGTCAGGCTTTATTAGGGACTTCACTCGGTTACTCAGTGTTGTGGTGTTTAAGCTGTCCTTTTTTCTCAAGACCCTTTGAAGATTTTCCATATGAAATCTGACTGGGGTGGTATGGCCAGAATAATCACTCTTGGTTCCCATAGCAAAAAACCCTCTAGCCACAGTACTTTAGAGAAAAGAGAGTATTTGGTTGATTAGAGAGACTAGGATTCTAATCGAAGGTAAGCATGGTACATTATCTACCCAGAAGACCTCAAATGGACTAATTATTGTGACATTACATTAAGAAGTAAAACTGCACTGCCCCCTCCCACGAGCTTAGTACAGTGCTTTGCACACAGTAAACACTCAATAAATGCCGTTAAATGAACTGACCATGGATGAGGAAATTCATGGGTAAGTTTAGTACACTTCAAGGCTATGGAATTTGATCAGCTTTTTAAGTCAATCATCAAGATAAAGGAAGATTAAGGTTCTTTCTGATGTAGCTAATCTTCATTCTATCGCAGGTTGGAATATATGGGTATTTGGAGGCAGACGGCGTCACCATCATCATCTTCATCCTACCCTCTAGGGCAAATCTCCAGGTTGTATTTGAGGAAAGGCTTTTCTCAGTGATAACATTTGACTTCTTCTTAACCAGACAGTTCAACAGTCACGAATCTTAAATATATCTGAGTGATTTCTTGGCCAGCCAAAAAAACAACCAATAGGACCCCCTTTGCTTTTTATGGATTTGGAATCGCTTCTGTTTACATTTATTTGACAAAGCATTTGCCACTTGAGGTGCTGCAACATTCATTTTTTTCTAGTGGGATTAGGTGGTCCAGGGAATTTTCTAAGGAAACCTAATCCAATTGTCTGTGGTTACAAACAGCCAGTGTGAGTCAAACTGATAAAAACTTCCCTCTACTGGTGGGTTTTTCACTTAGGCTGTCGGTTACACATGGTGGAAATGCTGAAGATCTTCCTGCTAAACTAGTTTCATTCAATCGCATTTATTGAGCACTTACGGTGTACAGAGCACTGTACTAAGTGCTTGGAAAATACAATTCGGCAACAAATAGAGATAATCCCTACCCAACAATGGGCTAATTTGTCTTGTTTACTGCCCCGAGACCTGTCAGCTCTTAAATAATGTTTGGCCACCGACCGACTTTTGTTTCTCGTTCCGTGCCTGTCGGTGGTAGCAGGTTTGTCGCTTTTTTGCTGACAGATTTTTGGGGTGGTTGCTATTGGTTGTAAAATAAGGTACATGGTCACAGCAGTTTTTCTTTAAAGAATACGTTCAATTCATTGGGGAAATCGACTTTGTCAAAATTGTACTCGATGTTGGTCTGAGTTTCTTTAGGTAAGACCACTGAACCGGAGGCAAGTGTTATATGTATATATGTATGTATGTTTGTACATATTTATTACTCTATTTATTTATTTATTTTACTTGTACATATTCATTCTATTTATTTTATTTTGTTAATATGTTTTGTTTTGATGTCTGTCTCCCCCTTCTAGACTGTGAGCCCGCTGTTGGGTAGGGACCCGTCTCTATATGTTGCCAACTTGTACTTCCCAAGTGCTTAGTACAGTGCTCTGCACACAGTAAGCGCTCAAAAATACGATTGAATGAATGAATGAAAGTGTTCCTATTGGCCACAACAGTACATAGGACTGGTAGTCAAGATTCTAATCCCAACACTGCCACTTGCTTCTTGTATGGCCTTGGGCAAGTTACTGAACTTCTCTGTTCCTCAGTTTCCTCATCTGTCAAATGGGGATAAAATACCTATTTGCCTTTCCTCTCAAAACGTGAGTTTCGTGGGATAGGGCCTGTGTTCAATCTGATTATCTTGCATCTACTCCAGTGCTTAGGGCAGTCCTTGGCATTTAGTAAGGACTTTACAAATACCTCTACTATTATAATTGATATTCTCCACCACAAATATACCTCCCGCTTAAGTCATACTCTATTATTGAGTGAACAAATGCCAATACTGCCTCTAAAAAGCTATTACAAGGTAGTTTCAAGATTTGAAACACATGTGTAGGATATGGATTTTATGGCTTTATTCCATTTAGCTCAATTTCACTTCTGGAGTCTTTGTAAAAATCCAAAATCATTCAAAAAAATGTTAACTATCTTTCCTTAACACTTTCGCTTCCGAATTTGACAGATAAACAAATCCCTAACTTTGTCATGATCAACTCAAATCCATTTATCCCATTTGTGTGAAATTATTATCTGCACAGAGGTCGATAGAACATGAATGAGGGAATATGATATCTGGAAAGACCAGTCATTTTTAAATGTCAGATTTTTTCCTCCTCTGGGAGATTTTGTTTTTCTCCTTTCTATTAAGAGTCCAAAATTAAACCAGGGTCCCAATCTCAGCTCCGCCACTTGTCTGCTATGATGTTGGGCATGTCACTTAACGTCTCTGGGCCTCATCTGTAAAATGGGGATTAAGACTGTAAGCCTATGCGGGACAGGGACTGTGTCCAACCTGATTAGCTTGTACCTGGTACAGTGCCTGGCACATAGTGAGCACTTAACAAATGCCATAAAATATTAATTATTTGGCATGAATGGTTAGCTTTTGCGTCTCTCATGTGACTGCTACCTTTCTTCTTGCTTAAAAATTTGGCCCTCAAAGATAAGAAGTGAGTATTTTTAAGTTGTGATTTAATTGCTGGGGTGTGATACCCCTAATTAAATAAAGTTCCCTTTGAATACTGCCACATGTGCCAATAAGTACCTGTGATGGTGAACACTCATTAGTTATTTGCATCTTCTGGGCTCCTGGAAAGAGCAATATTACGAAAGAATCCACTGTCATGAATATGCTGTGTATGAATTACAAAAACACAAGCTAAATTAACACCATTAAAAAAATACTTTAAAATAAATACTTGAGATTTTAAAAAACATACATACTAGTAGATTTTTTTTTAAATCTAAAAACATCTATATCCCACATATAAGTGAGGTAGCCTGGACCCCAACTCTTTGATGGCTGCAGAATAAGGCACTCTTAACTGACCTGATTTGGTGTTTTGGAAGAATAATTTAAAGCTGAAGAGTATATTTTGGAATAAATTTCCTTTGGCCTTGTGCTTACTCCGTATGAATTATTATGAATTCAGGTGATGCGGGATGGTTGCGGAAAATAGAGAAATTATTTGGCATCAGTTACAACTTCCCTCTGCGTATGTCTCGGAAGATGGCTGCTGAGCCTCCTTCACTCTACAATGAAAGTTCGCACCACTAATCTTATGATAAGAAGGACTAGGATTCAATTCCCTCTCCCCACGTTTCTCCCCATGTTGTCTCTGTCTGGGCTGCAGCTATTCTAAGAATGAAGAAAACCGCAAGAATATAGTTTGGAAATCTTGTTGTCACCCCTCGGGAAGGGACCACATAACTACATAAATCCGTCAATCGTATGTATTGAGCATTTACTATGTGCAAAGTCCTATACTAAGCTTTTGGGAGAGTACTACGGAATAAGCAGGCACGCTACCTGCCCATAACAAATTACATGTGAGGGAATACCTAATTTTACAAGATCTGTACTGAACTTTCATTGTTGTTGTCTTACTCTGTAGAGTTGTGTTTGACCCATAGTGACGCCATGGACACATCTCTCCCCAAACACCCCACAATCTGCAATCATTTAGGGTAGTTTAGGGTAGTGTATCCCTAGAGTTTTCTTGGTAAAAATATGGATGGTTTACCATTGTCTGCTTCCGTGCAGTAAACCTGAGTCTCCGCCCTTGACTCTCTCTCTCTCCCATGACACTGCTGCCCAACACGGGTGAGTTTTGACTTGTAGCAGATTGCCTTCCACTCGCTAGCCACTGCCCAAGCTAGGAATGGAAGGGATATGTCTCTGCTTGACTCTCCCTCCCATAGTCGAGACCGGCATAATACTGGAAACTCTCCAGGTGTGACCCTGAGAAGGGAAACTTTCATTATTCAAGTGGATTTCTCCACTTGAGAAAGGAACAAGAAGAGTGCTTGCAGCTTTTAGCTTTGACTGCTGAAATACATTTCTGGATGAAACATTTCTTTTTTTCCCCCCAGAGTGGGTTGGAGAATGAACCTCAACTCTCTAGCACCCAATTACACTACTAGTCTTGTGTCGGGCAGGGAATGGGCCCCATTTGTTTATTTTCTATCATCTCAGCACTTAGCCCAATTCCTATCACATAGTAAGGACCATCACTCTAAATTACTCACTTCCAGAGTCCTCCCCTCGAGCACTCTAGTTGAAGAGCATCTTCATCACCTCTAATATACAGTAGATGAAAAAGTATAACAGTGGTAAGTAGTGATGACATTTATCAAGCACTGACAAAGCAATGTGTTGTACTAGGGCTTGGCAAAGTAAAACAGAGCAATGGACGTAGTCCCCACAAAGAGCTAACGCTCTTTAATGACAGAGACGGTCATAAAAATACGAATAGCTATGAATGGTCTGATCAGAGACCATTTTCTACTGACTACACCAATAGCAAGACCTGAAAGACATCTATATTGTTCTTATGCCTGGCTCCAGGAAATAATAATAATATTTGTTGCGCACTTACTATGTACTAAGCACTGGGGTAAACCCAAGATAACCAAGTCCCACATGGGGCTTACATTCAAAGTAGGAGGGACAACAGGCATTGAATCCCCATTTTGGAGATGAAGAAACTGGGACACGGAGAAGTTAAGTGACTCCTCCAAGGTCACATGGCAGGTAAATGGCAGATCCTCTGACTCTCAGGCCCACGATCTTTCCACTACACCAGGCTGCTCCCAAGCTAGGGATGATCATTTTTTGAAATGCTTAGAGAGTGACTGTAATTAAGGAGTAGCTCTGAAGCTTTGTATCTCCAAATCGTCTGGGCATCCTTGAGAGAAATCTAGTTGAGCTGTTTTTCCAGTTCCGGGAAATTCATTTTATACTCAGTGAGACAACAACAAAAAGTGGTTAAAGAAATAAATACCTCTGTTTGGCCTTCGTGGGCACTGGACTCGTGAGTAACTCGAATAGCCTGAAATTAGAAAATATTACATTTAAGAGACACTGGAAACATCTCAGACAACTTCAGTTTCTGCATTGAAATTTTATCATAATTTTAAAATAATAAAATCAAAATTTTATTAAACTTTTAGCAAAAATTTTAAACAAGAGAGAGATGTGAAAGTTCCAGCTTGCCCAGTTTATACAGGCACCTACAAGTAGCATTTAATCATCCCCCGTCCCAGCCCCACAGCACTTTATGCACACATCTGTAATTTATTTATATTGTCTGTCTCTCCCCCAGGCTGTAAGCTCGTTGTAGGCAAGGAATGTGTCTGTTTATGGTTGTATTGTACCCTCCGAAACAGTACAGTGCTCTACACACAGTAAGCGCTCAATAACAGTGATAAACGTCAACTGCCAGGGCAGCTAAACAAACTACTAGCAATTTCTCCCAAACCTGAACCTGAGGTAGATGCTTAAGAAAAGACCTCACCCACATCCTGCCTCTGGCCTGAAACTCCCTCTCTCTTTGTATCTGACAGATGATCACTCTCCCGACATCCAAAGACTTATTAAAAGCACATATCCTCCAAGTAGTCTGCCCTAAACCCTCATTTCCTCTTCTCCCACTCCCTTCTGCATTGCCTTGTAGTTGGATTAAGTACTCCACCCTCAGCCCATCAGCATCTGTGTACATATCTGCAATTTATTTATTTATAACAATGTCTGTCTTCCTCTAGACTGTCAGTTCCTTGTTCATTCATTCATTCAATTCACTCAATCGTACTTACTGAGTGTACTGTGTACACAGCACTGTACTACGCGCTTGGGAGAATACAACGTAACAGACACATTCCTGCCCTCAACAAGCTCACAGTCTAGACAGGGAGACAGACATTAATATAAATACAAAAAATAACAGATATAAACAGATATATACATATTTGCTAGGGGATGAGATGAAGGATGAATAAAGGAGCAAGTAAGAGAGGCGCAGAAGGGAATGGGCTAATAGGAGGGGAGAGCTTAGTAAGGGAAGGCTTCCTGAAGGAGATGTCCTTTTAATAAGGCTTTGAAGTGGGGGAGAGCAATTATCTGTCTGATATGAGGAGGGAGGACGTTCCTGGCCAGAGGTAGGATGTGGGCGAGAGGTTGGCGGCGAGATAGACGAGATCGAGGTACAGTGAGAAGATTACCAGTAATGGAACGAAGTGTGCAGGCTGGGTTGTAGTAGGAGAGTAGCAAAGTGAAGAAGGAGGGGGCAAGGTGATTACGTGCTTTAAAGCCTTGTGGGTGGTGGAGGGGCTACCAACTCTGTTATACTGCCTCTCCCAAGCACTTAGTACAGTGCTCTGCAAACAGGAAGCTCTCAATAATTATAACTGATTGATTGACCGATAAGCCCCCCCTCTATTCTGGTCCCAACCATGCTGTTATAACTAATCAGAGCTTGTGGTTTTTAGACAACTGTTCTATTTGTTATGTACTTACTATCAGTCAAGCACTGCACTGGGGTAGAAACCATGTATTCAGATCCCACATGGGGCTCACAATCTAAGTAGGAGGGGAGAACAGGCATTGGATCCCCATTTTGCCGATGAGGGAACTGAGGCACGAAGGAGTTGTGACTTGTTCAAGGTCACACCCTGGCAAGTGGCGGAATGAGGATTAGAACTCGCGTCCACTAACTCCCCGGCCCGTGCTCCTTCTACTAGGCCAAACTGCCTCATTGCTTTTAGGTACAGTGGAAACGTAAAAATGAGAGGCAGGGATTGTGGCAGTGGTTGGGGAGGAGGAGAGTTATACAAGAATTAAAGGAGGAGAGCTACTCTCCATGGAGCAGCTAAAAAGATACATTTTTTCTTAAGCCTGATTTAGAAGTTTAGTGCTATTAAATTATCCATTTATATTAATGCCTGTCTCCCCCTCCAGACTGTAAGCTCATTGTGGATAGGGAATGTGTCTACCGACGCTGTTGTACTGAACTCTCCCAAGTGTTCTGCACAGAGAAAGTGCTCAGTAAGTACCATTGATTGACTGCACTGTTTCTACTTCATAAGAGTTTCATACCAATAATAATAATAATCATGGCATTTCTTAAGCACTTACTATGTGCCGAGCACTGTTCTAAGCACTGGGGTAGATACAGAGAAGCAGCGTGGCTCAGTGGAAAGAGCACGGGCTTTGGAGTCAGAGATCATGGGTTCAAATCCCAGCTCTGCCACTTGTCAGCTGTGTGACTTTGGGCAACTCACTTAACTTCTCTGGGCCTCAGTTACCTCATCTGTAAAATGGAGATGAAGACTGTGAGCCCCATGTGGGACAACCTGATCACCTTGTATCCTCCCCAGCACTTAGAACAGTGCTTTGCACATAGGAAGCGCTTAACAAATGCCATCATTATTATTATTATTATTATTACAAGGTAATCGGGTTGGACACAGTCCCTGTCCACAAGGGGCTCACAGTCTTAATCCTCATTTTACAGATGAGGAAACTGAGGCACAGAGAAGTTAGGTGACTCGCCCAAGGTCACACAGCAAACATTAAAAGTATGATTTTCATATAACCAAAGTATGTTGGCATGCAAAGAAGCCAGAGGGACTCCGTGTGAGGAAAATTCAGTAGAGATTAATTCCTACCCCACTGCACAAAAGGAGATCATGTCCCTGTTAGGATTCAAAGAAAACATTACGAATAGTGCTTACGCTGCCACATGAATCACTCCACTATTAGAAATTTCAGGGCAGTGGCTAAAATGAAAGGCTTTCCCATTTTCTGCGTGGGATGGGGATGTGTCTATAGTTCCGTCCTTGTCGGCGAATAAGAGTGTTGTCAGGTGTGCATCTGGGGAGGGAGTAGTGAATGCCTGAAGCAATAAGCCATAAAGTTTAAAAAGGTTGAAAGTCTCTGGTTGGATCAAACTTGACAGGGAGAGCTTTGTCAGAAATCCAATAGTGTTTCGATTATTTCCAACTGCTTCCCCTCTAACTCTTCACGTTGCCAACACAATGTCCCCTTTCTGCCCCTTCACCCCCAGTACTTCCCATCATCTCCTGCTCTGCTTCACCATGGTAGAGACAGAAATATCACCAATGAGCGGCCCTCTCAATAATAATAATAATAATAATGGCATTTGTTAAACGCTTACTATGTGCAAAGCACTGTTCTAAGTGCTGGGGAGGATACAAGGTGATCAGGTTGTCCCACGTGGGGCTCACAGTCTTCACCCCCATTTTACAGATGAGGTAACTGAGGCACAGAGAAGTGAAGTGACTTGCCCAGAGTCACCCAGCTGACAATTGGCGGAGCGGGAATTTGAACCCATGACCTCTAACTCCCTAGCCCATGCTCTTTCCATTGAGCCACACTGCTTCTCTGACTGCTCAACTCAACTGCTTCTCAACTTCTAGAACATTGGGAAAGGCTTTCACTGTGACTGCAGCTGTGACTATTCTGACTGTTGGACTTTGTCCCCAATTGCTCTTTTTGTATCATTGTTCTTGTTTCGTGTCGTTTTTGTATTTTTACTGTTTTAGTGTTCCTCGGGTATCTGCCACCAGTCCTCTCTCCTCACCTTTTTCTCAGATTGGGAAACCAGGCCTAATTCTCTAATTGATTTTTTTTATACTATGTATGCATAGTACACTTCTTTACACATAGAAGGCACTTAAGAAATAGTATTGTTATTACTTCTACAATATATTTGGAGAGCATAACAATTTTAAAGAACGCAACTTCTGTGTTGTGGCAAGAATAGCTGCTTATTAGAATAAAGTCATAGTCTGCATGAAGGTCATCAAGATTATTCTCAATTAATCAATGGTATCTACTGAGTGCTTACTATATGCAGAGCACAGTACTAAGCAGTTGGGAGAGTACTGCTAATTAACAAACAATCCTCCTAATTCCATCTACATCAAATTTGTATATGATCCTCCTGGAATAGCAAATCTGCTCACATGCCTTTTTCTGTGAAGGAAGGGGAAATGTTTGGGGGAGAGAGGTTGGAGGAGAAAGAGAGAGGGAGAAAGAGAGAGAAAAAAAACGGTACTGACTTCATATTTTTCTAGGTATTTGGCTCTTTCTTCGGGACTCATAGATATAGATTCCTCCAAGAATTTTTTCAGGGTTGAGTCAGATTCTAAAAAAAAATAAAGAAGATGACAATGAAAATTTTTCCAAATCTTAAAGTCATCTTAAGAAAGCAAATACAATTCTAAAGACATAAAGCATTAGGACTTCTTTTTAAAAGTTTGAAAAACATTCTGGGTAAATAATAAAAAAAGTTTGTGAAATTTTTTGGTAAAATGAAATTATACATAATAATAACAGTAATAATAATCAATCAATGGTATTTATGGAGCGCTTACTAAGAAGTAGCATGGCCTGGAAAGAACCCACGCCTGGGAGTCAGAGGACCTGGGTTTTAATTCCGACGCTGCCATTTGTCTGCTGTGTGATCTTGAGCAAGTCACTTAACATCTCTGTGCCTGTTTCCTCATCTTTAAAATAAGGATTTGATACCTGATCTCCCTCCTACTTAGACTGTGAGCCCCGTGGGGCCTATTAATTTGTATCTACCCCAGCGCTTGGAACAGTACTTGAAAAACAGTAGGCGCTTAACAAATACCATACAAAAAGCTTACTGTGTGCACAGCACTGTATTAAACGTTTTGGAGAGCAGAATAATGATTGTGTTATTTGTACAGTGCATACTATGTTCCAAGCACCATACTAAGTTGCTGGGGTAAATACGATACGATCAGCGATCAGACACAGTCTCTGTTCCACATGGAGCTCACTATCAAAGGGGAGGGCAAACATGTATTTTATCCCCAGTTTACAGATAAGGGAACTGAGTCACAAAGGAAGCTAAATGACATAACCAAAGTCACACAGCGGATCCAGAAAATTCTTTATTTGTATCCAAGCCTAGAGAGAGTTGTCTGCACCTGCTGTCTCCAATTCCTCTACTCCAATTTGCTTCTTGACCCCTCCATTTGGACTTCCATTCCCTTCTCTCTACAGAAACTACCAGTTCAAAGGTCTCCAGTGATCTCCTTCTTGCCAAATCAAATGGTCTCTACTCCATCTTAATCCTCCTCAACCTCTCAGCTGCCTTTGACACTGTCAACCACCCCCATCCTGGAAATGTTATCCAAACTTGGCCTCACTGATACTGATCCTTCATGGTTCTCCTCTCATCTCTCTCTGGCTGCTCATTGTCAGTTTCTTTTGCGGACTCCTCCTCTGCCTCCCACCTACTCACTATGGGAGTCCTTCAAGGCTCAGTTCTGGGTTCCCCACTTTTATTCCGCATCTACATCCCCTCCCTTGGAGAACTCATTCACTCCAATGGCTTCAACTACCATTTGAATGCAGGTGACTCTCAAATGTACATCTCCAGACCCGAGTTCTCTCCTCTGCAGTGTCACATTTCCTCCTGCCTTCAGGACCTCTCAACTTGGATGTCCCATGGACACTTCAAGCTTAACATGTCCAAAACAGAACTCCTCATTTTCCCACCCAAACCCTGTCCTGCCCCTGATTTTCCTGTCGCTGCAAACAGCACCACCACCCTCTCTGTCTCACAAGCCCGTAACCTTGGCCTTATCCTCATTCATTCATTCATTCAATCGTATTTATTGAGTGCTTACTGTGTGCAGAGCACTGTACTAAGCGCTTGGGAAGTACAAGTTGACAACATATAGAAACGGTCCCTACCCAACAGCAGGCTCACAGTCTAGAAGGGGGTGACAGACAACAAAATAAAACATATTAACAATTTGACCCATGTGGTCAGTGTCGGCACTTAGAACAGTGCTTTGCACATAATAAGCACTTAGTAAATGCCATTATTATTATTATTATATTATTATTATTATTATTATTATTATGTCACTAAACCCTGTCAGTTCAACCTTCCCATGATCCCTAAAATCTGCCCTTTCCTCTCCATCTAAACTGCTACCGTGTTAAGCCAAGCCCCTATCCTATTCCGCCTTGGTTACCGCATCGGCCTCCTTGCTGCCCTCCCTGCCTCCTATCTCCTCTACAAAAACCTTCAGTCCATGCTTCCCCTCTCCTCAGGAACCTCCAATGGTTTCCCATCCACCTCCGCATCAAACAGAAACTCCTTGCCATTTGCTCTAAAGTGCTCAATCACTTGGCCCCCTCCTACCTCACCTCCCTGATTTCCGACTGTGAGCCAGCCCACACATTCTATTCTTTTAATGACAACCTACTCACCATACATCTCGCCTATCTTCATCATCAATCGTATTTATTGAGCGCTTACTATGTGCAGAGCACTGTACTAAGCGCTTGATAGCGCTTGTCACCGACCTCTCACCCAGGTCCAGCCTTTGGCTTGGAACCCCCTCCTTCCACATCATATCAGACAGACAATCACTCTCCCCACCTTCAAAGCCTTATTGAAGGCATGTCTCTTCTGAAAGACCTTCCCCTTCCATGTCTCTCACGCCCTTCTGGGTTCCTTTTGTACTTGGATTTGCACCCTTTGACTCTTCCTCAGCACCACAGTACTTTTGTACATAGCCGTAATTTATTTATACTAATGCCTATCTCTCCTCTAGACCGTAAGTTCGTTGTGGGCAGGGAATGTGTCAACCAACTCTGTTGAATTGTAGTAATAATAATAATAATGATGGTATTTGTTAAGTGCTTACTATGTGCAAAGCACTGTTCTAAGCACTGGGGGGACACAAGGTAATCAGGTTGTCCCACATGGGGCTCACAGTCTTCATCCCCATTTTACAGATGAGGTAACGGAGGCACAGAGAAATTAAGTAACTTGCCCAAAGTCACACAGCTGACAAGTGGTGGAGTCGGGATTAGAACCCATGACCTCTGACTCCCAAGCCCAGGCTCTTTCCACTGAGCTATGCTGCAATTGCCCCCTCCTTCCTCTCCCCCTCCTCATCCCCCCACCTTACCTCCTTCCCCTCCCCCAGCACCTGTATATATGTATATATGTTTGTACATATTTATTACTCTATTTTACTTGTACATATCTATTCTATTTATTTTATTTTGTTAATATGTTTTGTTTTGTTGTCTGTCTCCCCCTTCTAGACTGTGAGCCCGCTGTTGGGTAGGGACCGTCTCTATATGTTGCCAACTTGTACTTCCATACAGTGCTCTGCACACAGTAAGCGCTCAATAAATACGATTGAATGAATGAACGAAGTGCCTAGTACAGTGCTCTGTACACAGCAAGCACTCACTAAACACAATTGATGTCAACCATAACATCCAGTAACAGTGTGACCACTGTTTTTTTGATAGTATAAGTATCATCATCAATGGTATTTATATAGCTCTTACTGTATGCCAAGAACTGGACTGAGTACTTGGGAGAGTACAATAATAATAATAATATTTATGGTGTTTGTTAAGCGCTTACTATGTGCCAGGCACTGTACTAAACGCTGGAGTGGAAAAAAGCAAAATCGGGTTGCACACAGTTCCTGTCCCACATGGGGCTCAGAGTCTCAATCCCCAGCTTACTGATGAGGTAACTGAGGCACAGAGAAATGAAGTGATTTGCCCAAGGACACACAGCAGACAAGAGGCAGAGCCAGGATTAGAACCCATGACCTTCTAACTCCCAGGCCAATGTTCTATCCACTAAGCCAAAAGAATAGAGTTGATAGATAAGTTCCCTGCCCACATCTTACAGTCTAGAGGGTCATTATACATTTTTTTTTAAAGTTCAGAACAATAAAAAGAACAAGAGTTAGGCTTACTAAGGAAAAGTAACAGATGGGAGAAAATCAAACAATCTCAGGATAACCATTTCACTCAAAATGAATAAACTCATTCTTTTAAGTTTTTTTCTGTTAAAAATATCTGAAGAATGTGAAAGTGGTAGAGCACACCTATGTTTGACTTTTCCTTACTATTTTTTCTGTAAAAGCCACCTAAATGGAGAGCCCTGTGTGGACTAGGGACAGCAATTGATCTGGAATGTTTGTATTACCCCAGTGCTTAAAAAAGTTTTTAGCACAAAGTGCTTAATACTATCCCTTCAAAGCCCTACAAAGAGCTCACCTCCTCCAGGAAGCCTTCCCACACTGAGCCCCCTTTTTCCTCTCCTCCTCCCCATCCCCCCCGCCCTACCTCCTCCCCCTTCCCACAGCACCTGTATATATATATGTACAGATTTATTACTCTATTATTTTGTTAATGATGTGCATCTAGTTTTAATTCTATTTGTTCTGATGATTTTGACACCTGTCTATGTTTTGTTTTGTTGTCTGTCTCCCCCTTCTAGACTGTGAGCCCACTGCTGGGTAGGGACCGTCTCTATATGTTACCAACTTGTACTTCCCAAGCACTTAGTACAGTGCTCTGCACACAGCAAGTACTCAATAAATACGATTTAATGAATGAATAACTCACTACAAAAAAAACTAAAGGTGATGATGATGATGATGGCATTTATTAAGCGCTTACTATGTGCAAAGCACTGTTCTAAGCGCTGGGGAGGTTACAAGGTGATCAGCTTGTCCCCAGGGGGCTCATAGTCTTAATCCCCATCTACTGATGTAGATGAGGAAACTGAGGCCCACAGAAGTTAAGTGACTTGCTCAAAGTCATACACTTGACAAGTGGCGGAGCTGGGATGACCTCCGCCCTTTCCTGGCAGGGACTCTACCACCCAACAACCTCGACGGAAAAAGTCCGCCTCCAAAAAAAAAGTATTTGCTAATTACCACAGGTAAAAATGAGAATCATTAGAGCACCACCTACCCTCCAAAACAAGCAGTAAATACACAGAGCAAAAATAGCAGGAACGAAAAAAGCTATTTACCAAAGTTCATTTTGTCTCTATTATTAGCGATTGCATGAATTAGCCCAATTGTTCCACAGGCATTACTGATGGTTTGCTTCATAAAATAGACTGATGATGTGACATCCTGTCCTTTAGATTTTATTTTCTCCTCCTCTTCTGTTCTGAACACTTCATACTATATAAGAGAAAGAAAAATGAAGTTTAAGTTAATATCCCACATGCTGTGAAATATACTTACAATGAAATATTTTCATTCATTCATTCAATCGCATTTATTGAGTGCTTACTGTATGTAGAGCACTGCACTAAGCACTTATATTTACTAAGGATTTGTATTCTTATGCTTATACTTTATAATTTTAGTATTCATATAAAATTTGAGATGATGTCAACATTTATATTTACTCACCACTGCTGCAAAGCACATTTTGAGTGGTTTGGGTAAAATCCTGTTGGGAACAGTCTTTCTGACATCGTGAGCCTATTTTGGGAACAGCTCAATGGTAATGAACGTGCGTGTGGTGACAGAGACTGGGAGTGCTGTAACACAATTCCAGTTTTCCTTAATGTGGGGTTTGCCCAAAACACAACCCCACACGTTATAAGATAAACGAATGGACCCGGGGAAAAGGACATGTGTGAATTTGAATTTAAAGCCATCATCCCTGCCGAGAAAAGCACTGTGATACACATCACCTTCCCCCTTGCCACCGAAAGTCCTCAGCCCCAGCAGGCTTCAGGCGCGCCAAGCCAGGGGTAATAATAATGATTGTTGTATCTGTTAGGTGCTTCCTATGTGTCACACATTGTACTAAGTGCTGGGTAGATACGAGGTAATCAGGTTAGACACAGTCCCTGTCCCACACAGGGCTCACAGTCTTAATCCTCATTTTCCACATGAGGTAACTGAGGCACAGAGAAGTGAAGTGACTTGCCCAAGGTCATACAGCAGACAAGTGTACAAGCACTTAGTACAGTGCTCTGCACATAGTAAGCGCTCAATAAATACGATTGATGATGAAGTGGCAGAGCCAGGACTAGAACCTTCCAATTCCCAGGCCCTTACTCTATCCACAGAGCCAATTGCAGTCCACTCTCTCCCATCTAAGCGCTTAGTACAGTGCTCTGCACACAGTAAGCGCTCAATAAATACGACTGATGATCTCCACCAAGGCTTCAAGCCCGTTTTGTGTATTTGTGTTGCGTTTTAATGTTTCATCACTCCTGATGTGTCTAGCTCCAACTTCCACTGTCATCCTCTCCCATTCCGGCTGAGGTTTCGAGCCTGTTTTGTGAATTTTTTTTGTGTTGCGCTTTAATGTTTCAGCACCCCTGATGTGACTGGGTCCAACCCCTTCTCTCCACTTAGGCTCTTAGATTGGGAGCTCCCCAAGGGACAGGGACCATGTCCCATCTGTGTATTCAAAAGAAAGTTAAACGTTGGATTTCACAGAGGGAGAAATCTGGGCACAATCCAAACCTATCAAACTGGACTATACAAGTTTAATTCACATCTAAACTGCTACTTAAGTAGTCTTTAAGTACTGCAGGAATGCTTATCAACTGCATAGGTGATGTTTTCTGGAGTAAAATGATGTAACCTCTCTTTAAATTGATTTTCTTTTTTTTTTAAGTGCTGATGTCTCACTCAATCAATCAATCAATCAATCGTATTTATTGAGCGCTTACTATGTGCAGAGCACTGTACTAAGCGCTTGGGAAGTACAAATTGGCAACATATAGAGACAGTCCCTACCCAACAGTGGGCTCACAGTCTAAAAGGGGGAGACAGAGAACAGAACCAAACATACCAACAAAATAAAATAAATAGGATAGAAATGTACAAGTAAAATAAATAAATAAATAAATAAATAGAGTAATAAATATATACAACCATATATACATATATACAGGTGCTGTGGGGAAGGGAAGGAGGTAAGATGGGGGGATGGAGATGGGGACGAGGGGGAGAGGAAAGAAGGGGCTCAGTCTGGGAAGGCCTCCTGGAGGAGGGGGAAGGCCTCACTATGCCAATATATATCTTTTCCATGAGAGGCATAGGAGAAAAGATGGTAAGATGTGGAGGTGTGGGAGTGTTTGCCAAGTCGATCAAGCTGCTGCTGTGCCTCTTTGACCCATCTCTTCCATCGTAGCAGAGAAGAATGTGTGTCTTCCACCGTCCCTCCTCCACTGAGGAACACTCTACCTGCCCCACCATGTACACAGCTTTAAGTACAGATCTTTGAATTACATATTATATAGTATGTTACACATTATAAACTAGCTATTTATTCATATTAATCATTCATTCAATCTCATTTATTGAGCACTTACTGTGTGCAGAGCACTGTACTAAGCGCTTGGGAAGTACAAATCGGCAAAAGATAGAGATGGTCCCTACCCAACAACAGGCTTACAGTCTAGAACGGGGAGACAGACAACAAAACAAAACAAGTAGAAAGGTGTCAATACCATTAAAATAGATAAATAGAATTATATATCAATCAATCAATCGTATTTATTGAGCGCTTACTGTGTGCAGAGCACTGTACTAAATGCTATTATATATTATATATACACTTCATTAATAAAATAGAGTAATAAATATGTACAAATATACACAAGTGCTGTGGGGAGGGGAAGGAGTAGAGCAGAGGGAGGAAGTTGGGGCGATGGGGAGGGGAGGAGGAGCAGAGGAAAAGGGAGGGCTCAGTCTAGGAAGACATCCTGGAGGAGGTGCGCTCTCAGTAGGGCTTTGAAGAGGGGAAAAGGGGAAGAGTTGCCCCTTCCTCCCTCAACTCGCTACTCTCCTGCTACCACCCAGTCTGCACGCTTCGTTCCTCTAATGCTAACCTACTCATTGCACTTCCATCTCATCTTTCTCATTCATTTAATATAAACTCAAATCTTGATACTAATCTACCCTCTTGTGACAACTACAGCACTCAATTGGCTCTATCCGTACTAACGATCCATTCTCTTCTACCACTTCAATCCAGTTGGTTTTCTTGGTTCTTCTCAAACTAACCTACCCACTGTGTGCCTTCCTCTTCTCTCCCACCGCTGCCATCCTCCTCACTGTATTTCTCTAGCCTGAAACTCTTTCTTTCGCAAACTGACCAGACCACCCTCTCCCCACCTTCAATCCCCTTCAAAATCGAGCTCCCAGAAGCCTTCGCTGCTTAACTTTTCTTCCCTCTAAGTTACAGAATAATGACGATGGTGGCATTTATTAAGCGCTTACTATGTGCAAAGCACTTTTCTAAGCGCTGGGGAGGTTACAAGGTGATCAGATTGTCCCCAGGGGGTTCACAGTCTTAATCCCCATTTTACAGATGAGGGAACTGAGGTCCAGAGAAGTGAAGTGACTTGCCCAAAGTCACACAGCTGACAAGCGGCTGAGCTGGGATTAGAACCCATTACCTCTGACTCCCAAGCCCAGGCTCTTTCTACTGAGCCACGCTGCTTCTCGTTTTTATCCGACTACCTCTTTAGTATTTTATCAACTATTCAGTTCTGTACTAACAGCCATCTACAACATTTCTGCACATCTACATTACCTACTATTTAAGTATGAACTCACAAACATATCCCATTCTCCTTCTTCTGCCTATCTGTAAATTACTTCACTCTGCCTTCCCCATTTGATTCTACAAAACTTGAGGGTAGTGATTGTGGCCACTAACTCTATTGTAATAATAATAATAATGATTGTGGCATTCGTTAAGCGCTGTGTGCCAGACACTACTAAGTGCTGGGGTGAGTACAATCAAATTGGGTTGGACACAGTCCCTGTCCCACATGGGGCTCAGTCTCAATCCCCATTTTACAGGTGAGGTAACTGAGCCACAGAGAAGTGAAGTGACTTGCCCAAGGTCACACAGCAGACAAGTGGCAAAGCTCGGATTAGGACCCACTCCAAGGCCCTTGCTCCATCCACTAATAATAATAATTACGGTATTCGTTAAGCACTTATTGTATGCCAAGCACTGTTTTAAACGTTGGGGTAGATACAGGGTAATCAGGTTGTCCTATGTGGGGCTCACACTTTTAATCCCCATTTTCCAGATGAGGTAACTGAGGCACAGAGAAGTTAACTGACTTGCCCAAGGTCACACAGCAGACAAGTGGCGGAGCCGGGATTAGAACCTACGTCCTCTGACTCCCAAGCCTGTGCTCCTTCCACTAAGCCACGCTGCTTCTCTACTCCATGCTGCTTCTCTGTAGAGTGACTGTAGAGTGATCTGCTCAAAGAAGGTACTCAACAGATACTTCTGATCAGTTGACATAGTTCAATAATAATAATAATAGTGGTATTTGTTAAGCGCTTACTATATGCCAAGCACTGTACTCACCACTACAATAGACACAAGGTTACAGAGCTGGACACAGTCCATCTCACATAGGGCTCACAGTCTTAATCCCCATTTTACAGATGAGGTAACTGAGGCACAGAGAAGTTAAGTGACTTGCCCTAAGTCACACAGATTATTTATTTTACTTGTACATATCTATTCTATTTATTTTATTTTGTTAGTATGTTTGGTTTTGTTCTCTGTCTCCCCCTTATAGACTGTGAGCCCACTGCTGGGTAGGGACTGTCTCTATATGTTGCCAACTTGTACTTCCCAAGCGCTTAGTACAGCGGTCTGCACACAGTAAGCGCTCAACAAATATGATTGATGATGATGATGATGACAATTGGTGGAGCTGGGATTCGAACCCATGACCTCTGACTCCCAAGCCCAGGCTTTATTCACTAGGCCCTGCTGCTGCTCACTAGGCCATATTAAGCACTAGTGAAAAGCAACTTATGATTTAGTTGGTTCATTTTATTCTCAGAACAATGAAGATAGTTGCAGCTGGCTCCTCTTCTATTAAAGTTCTTAATTTATTCATGGTTATGTGATCCCGGAAACACTTTGCGCAAATGCTCACAAGATCAGTCTTTCCTGGAAATCTTATCTTAAACTTATTTTTACCACCGGGTCACTTCAGAACTGAATTGGTGACAGTCACACTGTTGTTGTTGTTGTTGTTGTTGTCAATGTTAAGCACTTACTATGTTCCAAGCACTGTACAAAGCACTGAGATAGGTACAAGCTAATCAGGTTGGACATAGTCCACGTCCCAAATGGGGCTCACAGTCTGTCCCCATTTTACAGATAAGGTAACTGAGGCCCAAAGAAGTGAAGTGAGTTGCCCAAGGTGACCCAGAATATATGTGGCAGAGCCAGTATTAGAATCCAGCTCCTTCTGTATCGCATGTCCATGCTCTACTCACTAGGCCACGGTGCTTCTCTAGAGGAACTTGCAAAAAAAGTTCCAGTTTAGCTTGTATTGCAGTGTTCCTTTGTGATGGGCAATTAGCTACTTTGATTTGTATTTCTCAATAGTCTCATAAATATTCTCGTCATATTATGCTACTCAAGGGCTTTCACTAGGTGCATACCTCATCCAAGAGGGCCCTTCAAATCATCATCATCAATCGTATTTATTGAGCGCTTACTGTGTGCAGAGCACTGTACTAAGCGCTTGGGAAGTACAAGTTGGCAACATATAGAGACAGTCCCTACCCAACAGTGGGCTCACAGTCCCAAAGCACCAAAACAGAGAGAAAGACAGAGAGTGTGTGTGCTGGCAGAAAATAAATATTGAGAATTCAGGGGAGCCCACAAAGACAGGTGTCAGTTTCTCAATGTCCTTGGGCAGTTTTCTCTTGCCACCAGCATTTTCATTTAATTTCTGGCAGATTTCACTCCATTAGAAACATATTCCAGCTCTCATCTGTAACCCTCTATAAACTTCCTAAATCCAAATGCCATCCTATCACTCCTATTTATCCACTACCTTCAACACCTTTCCTCCTCCCCTTATCCTTTCCTTTGCATCTTCTTCCTTTCCCTCATGTCTTTATAATATCCACATGATGACTTTTGCAAGGATGCACTTGGATCTTTGGTCATTTGCTATTCACCCCACCCTAAACCCTGGAGCACTCACATACATATATTATCAATGATTTATTTACATTAACGTCTCTCCCCTTCTAGAGCTTGTTTTGGGCAGGGAACGTGTCACTAACTCTGTTGGACTGTACTCTCTCAAGTGCTTATTACAGCGCTAGGCACATTGTAAGTGCTCAATAAATACTGTTGATTGGGGGCAAGTCATTTAACTTCTCTGGGCCTCAGTTACCTCATCTGTAAAATGGGGATGAAGATTGTGAGCCCCACCTGGGACAACCTCATCACCTTGTATCCCCTCAGCGCTTAGAACAGTGCTCTGCACATAGTAAGCGCCTAACAAATACTATTATTAATTAATTAAAATAAGAAATGCCATACTGGATTGCACCAGTCTATCCAGAACCGTGTTCTGTCTTTGACAGAAGCAATAAAGGATATTTAGAGGAAGTGTGTGATTGTTAGAAACTTCTCCATTAGATTGCAAATTCCTCCAAAACAAGAATTGTTGCTTATGTATATTTCTGTAAATTCCCCAACACTTACCACATTGACAGGTACATAGATGACTTTTAATCATATA
Source organism: Tachyglossus aculeatus (assembly GCF_015852505.1). Classification (NCBI taxonomy): domain Eukaryota; kingdom Metazoa; phylum Chordata; class Mammalia; order Monotremata; family Tachyglossidae; genus Tachyglossus; species Tachyglossus aculeatus. Next base: position 128,242,059 of record NC_052067.1, on the reverse strand, counting down.
ATATGTGGCTATACACACAATAATAATAATAATGGCATTTGTTAATCACTTACTATGTCCTGAGCACTGTTCTAAGCACTGAAAGTGACGGCATTTGTTAAGCACTTACTATGTGCCAAGCACTGTTCTAAGCACTGGGACAGATACAGGGTAATCAGGTTGTCCCACGAGGGGCTCACAGTCTTAATCCCCATTTTACAGATTAGGTAACTGAAGCACAGAGAAGTTAAGTGGCTTGCCCAAAGTCACACAGCTGATAAGTGGTAGAGCCGGAATTAGAACCCACAACCTCTGACTCCCAAGCCCGTGCTCTTTCCACTAAGCCATGCTGCACACATATATACATAAAAATGCACACACACATACATATATGTAAGTATGTATCATATATTTATCCCTGGTCATCAGGTTCCAACCTCCCCCTTCCCCTGACGTATACGTCCACCCCCTTCACTCCTCCCTCTCTACTGAGCGAACTCAACTCCTTCAACTCTTCTTGACTGTAACCTCCTTGTAGGCAGGGAACATATCTGTCAACTCTGTTTCATTGAATTTTCCCAAGCTCTTAATACAGTGCTCAACACACAGTTCAGGGCTTAATAAATATGACTGATTGATGGACTGATACATATACACCTTCTAACATACCTAGCTTTTTCCCCAATAACCCACTAAGGGCCTATCATCTCAAAACAGAGTTTTGAAACCTATTTATATTTTTTGATCTACACAATTTCTTGTGGTTATTAATGCTAGATACTCATCTAGCAGCATGGCTCAGTGGAAAGAGCATGAGCTTTGGAGTCAGAGGTCATGGGTTCAAATCCCGACTCCACCAGATGTCAGCTGTGTGACTCTGGGCAAGTCACTTAACTTTTCTGTGCCTCAGTTACCTCATCTGTAAAATGGGGATTAAGACTGTGAGCCCCCCGTGGGACAACCTGATCACCTTGTAACCTCTCCAGCGATTAGAACAGTGATTTGCACATAGTAAGCACTTAATAAATGCCATTATTATTCATTCATTCATTCATATTTATTGAGCGCTTACTGTGTGCAGAGCACTATACTAAGCGCTTGGGAGGTACAAGTTGACAACATATAGAGACAGTCCCTACCCAACAACAGGCTCACAGTCTAGAAGGGGGAGACAGACAACAAAACAAAACATGTGGACAATTGTCATCACAATAAACAGAAGTAAAGCTAGATGCACATCATTAACAAAATAAATAGAATAGTAAATATGTACAAGTAAAATAGAGAAATAAATCTGTACAAACATATACACAGGTGCTGTGGGGAGGGGAAGGAGGTAAGGCAGGGGTGATGGGGAGGAGGAGAGGAAAAAGAGGGCTCAGACTGGGAAAGCCTCCTGGAGGAGGTGAGCTCTCAGGAGGGCTTTGAAGGGAGGAAGAGAGCTAGCTTGACGGATGTGCAGAGGGAGGGCATTCCGGGCCAGGGGGAGGACGGGGGCCGGGGGTCGACGGCGGGACAGGCGAAAACGAGGTACAGTGAGGAGGTTAGTGGCGGCAGAGGAGCGGAGGGTGCGGGCTGCGCTGGAGAAGGAGAGAAGGGAGGCGAGGTAGGACGAGGCAACGTAATGGAGAGCCTTGAAGCTGAGATTGAGGCGTTTTTGATTGATGCATAGGTTGACTGGTAGCCACTGGAGATTTTTGAGGAGGGCAGTAACATGCCCAGAGCATTTCTGCACATCCACTATGGAAAAAAGGTCTATTTTTCTCCAATATTTGTCTCCATTTGTCTATCAACTCTGTTACAATGTATTCTCCCAAGCTCTTAATACAGTGCTCTGCACACAGTAAGGGCTCAATAAATATGACTGATTGATGGACTGATACATATATACCTTCTAACATACCTAGCTTTTCCCTCTATATAACCCATTAAAGATCTATCATCTCAAAACAGAGTCTAAGCCTTTTGGAACCTATTCATATTTTTTGATCTACACAATTTCTTGTGGTTTTAATGCTAGCTACTCATCATCTACTGTGGAAAAAATAAGTCTTTCCACTTGTCTCAAATATTCTAGTGCCGGGCCTGGCGGGGAGGCGTGGTGCTCCTAGCCGAGGGAGATCATCTCAAGGTTATCTGGATTCCCGTTTTGGGGAATCTGCTGCTTGTCTCAGAAACAGGGGAATGGGCAAATATCGGGCTGATTTCACCCCACTCCAAAATATTTGGTGGCTACCCATCCCTCTCTACATCCAGTAAAACAGGAAGCAATATTACCTAGTGGATAGAACTCAGGCCTGGGAGCCAGAAGGAACTGGGTTCTAATCCTGCTTCTGCCACATCTGCTGTGTGACCTTGGGCAAGTTACTTCATTTCTCTTTGCCTCAGTTACCTCATCTGTAAAATGGGGATTGAGACTGTGAGCCCCACGTGGGACAGGGACTGTGTCCGACCTGCTTAGCTTTTCTCTACCCCAGCACTTAGAACGGTGCTTGACCCATAGTAAGCGCTTAACAACTACCAACTAAAATAATAATAATAATAATAATAATAATAATAATAATAATAATAATAATAATAATAGCATTTATTAAGCGCTTACTATGTGCAAAGCACTGCTCTAAGTGCTGGGGAGTTTACAAGGTGATCAGGTTGTCCCACGCGGGGCTCACAGTCTTAATCCCCATTTTTACAGATGAGGTAACTGAGGCACAGAGAAGTTAAGTGACTTGCCCAAAGTCACACAGCTGACAAGTGGTGGAGCTGGGATCCACCACTCCTGACCACAGGCCTGAAGGCACAAATCCGCTCTCTCCCTCTCACCTGGCCTCTCTCTTCTCCTAACACAACCACCTTGAATGTTTTATTCCACTGCAGCCACCATTCTCACTGGGCCTCACTCTGGCCTCTCTAGCTACCACCCCCTTGCTCTCACCCTGCCTCTTGCCTTGAACTCCTTCCTCCTTCAAAACCCCCAGACTGTGGTTCTTCCAATCTTCAAAATCAATCAATCCATTGGAATTCCCACTTCCTCCTCCAGCAGGCCCACCTTCTTCTCCCAGGTCAGCACTTTTGCACATCTGCAGGTATGGACTTAGAGTCGCCACGGCATTTCTGAACACATCAATTCACATACTCTTAGTACAGTGCCTGGCACATAAGCGCTTAACAAATACTGCTATTATTATTATTGTTATTAAGCACTCGCTCATTCACCTAACCATTTTCCCTTGCTCTTCTTTACCTGGAAATTATTTTGCTGCTAGATTGTAAGCCCCTTGCAGGTAGGGATCGTATCTACTTAACTAATGTATTCTCCCAAAAGACAGTGTAGTATGTATATATGTTTGTACATATTTATTACTCTATTTATTTATTTATGTATTTTACTTGTACATATCTATTCTATTTATTTTATTTTGTTAGTATGTTTGGTTTAGTTCTCTGTCCCCCTTTTAGACTGTGAGCCCACTGTTGGGTAGGGACTGTCTCTATATGTTGCCAACTTGTATTTCCCAAGCGCTTAGTACAGTGCTCTGCACACAGTAAGTGCTCAATAAATACGACTGATTGATTGATTGATACTCTGCTCACAGCAGCTGTTCAATAAATACTAATGATTGATTCCTCAAGGTGGTTCTAGAGCCCAGGGCTGCTCCCATGGCCAAGCCTGCCTTGACTCATGGAGGGAAGACAGCAGAACCACATTCCTTTCCAGGGAACATATCTGCACCTCCTAATTATAATGATCATGGTACATGTTAACCACTTACTATGTGCCAACTGCTGTACTAAGTGCTGGTGGGAAGGTAGTGAAAAATAATCAGGTTAGACACAGTCTCTGTCCCACATGGGGCTCACAGTATAATTAGGAGGATAACCAGGTATTGCACCTCCATTTTACAGATATGGAAACTGAGGCACAGAGAAAATGAGAGACATGCCCAAGGTCACCCAGCGGATGAGTGGCAGAGCAAGGATTAGAAGCAGATCCTCTGAGTCCCAGGCCCTTGGTCTTTCCATTAGATCACGGTGTCCTCTTTAGAGGTACATTCAATACTAACTGAATGATTTCACTAGAAAAAAGGTATGTCATCTATCCACATAAAATATTGCTGCAAAGCAGGATATCTTCAGTCTATACTCTTCTCTTTCTAGAAGGGGAGAATGGAACCTAACAAGATTTAGACTTCATTAGCCACTTACACATAAGCTATTTCCACGCTCAATCAGACACATCTATTTAAGAAAAGCTGAATTTAAATTCGGAGATTTCAAGCCATGAAGGGTTTATACCTAAAGCTCAAGGTTCCAGAACAATGAAGTTTGTCTTTTTTTTTTTGGACAGGGAAACTTTTTTTTGAAATTCATTGTTAAATTTCCTCATATTCTCATACTGTCATATTACCTGGAGACATTTATTTTTAATCCATTGCCTTCAATTATTTTAAAAGTGCTCACTTTGTAATAAGTAGTTGTTACGGGAAATTTTTTCCTTGAAATTCCTTGGTAAATTTCCTCATATTCCAATATTGTCATATTACTTGGAGATATTTATTTCTAATCCATTGCATTCAATGATTCTAAAAGTACTCACTTTGTAATAAGTAGTTATTTCTCACCTCATTCCTCCACATGAGGTCAGTATTATTTCTTCCTCCACATGAGGTCAGTATTATTTCAATTTTCAGAGAAGAGAGAGTCCCAGAAATTTAAGAAACTTTACAGTGCCTGATATGCTCTCCTTAAAAAAATTAAGCCAGCTTCACAAACCCTGTCATCCCCATATCACTTAATTATTTAAGGCTGAAAAGTAGATACTATTTCTAAGACGAGTTTATTTTTTATTTCCCTATGAAGAGTAGCTTTTATTTCATCCTGACAATCACTCTCTCCACCTCCAAAGCCTTACTAAAAAAAGCATATTTCCTCCAAGAAGCCTTCCCTGACTAAGCACTCATTTCCTCTTCTCCCACTCCCTTCTGTGTCACCCTTGCACTTGGATTTTCCACTCCCTCAGCCCCACAGCACTTATGTATTTCTTTATATAGAGAATATATATATATTTCTTTAGAGAAGCAGCGTGGCTCAGTGGAGAAGAGCCCGGGCTTTGGAGTCAGAGGTCATGGGTTCAAACCCCGGCTCCGCCAATTGTCAGCTGTGTGACTTTGGGCAAGTCACTTAACTTCTCTGTGCCTCAGTTACCTCATCTGTAAAATGGGGATTGAGACTGTGAGCCCCATGTGGGATAACCTGATCAGCTTGTAACATCCCCAGGGCTTAGAACAGTGCTTTGCACATAGTAAGCGCTTAATAAATGCCATTATTATTATTATTATTATTATTATTCTCTGCACCTCAGTTCCCTCGTCTGTAAAACGGGGGTTAAGACTGTGAGCCCCCCGTGGGACAACCTGATCACCTCGTAACCTCCCTAGTGCTTAGAACAGTGCTTTGCACATAGTAAGTGCTTAATAAATACTATTATTATCATCATTATTATTATTATTACATTAATGTGTCACCCGCTCCAGACTGGTAAGCTCGTTAAAGGCAGGGAACATGACTATCAACTCTCTTATAATGTTCCCTCCCAAGAACTTAATACAGTGCTCTACCCACAGGAAGTGCTCAATAAATAGGCCTGATTGATCGAATGATTTAATCCCAACTTGGAACTGTGGTAAGCACTTACCTTTTCCGTAATTGGGAAGAGAAGTAAGACTGCACAGACAGGTCTTGGCACCATGCTCAGGAGCTCTGGATCCATCCCATACACATCCACAAACTGCCAGTTTGGATATAAACCAAGTTGTTTAAGGAACTGGTAAAACAAAAGGGACAAAATTCATTCATTCAGTCAAATTTATTGGGTGTTTACTGTCTGCAGAGCACTGCACTAAGCATTTGGGAGAGCACAATACAGCAATAAACGGACATATTCTCTGCCCACAGCAAGCTCACAGTCTAGACAGGGAGATAATCTGACTAAACAAATAAATAAAATGTGATTAATAGGGAAATATTAAAGATCTGCCAGCTCATTACTAAGCATCACCCAAAAGCTACAACATCAAGCACTAGTAAGAAGCATGTAATTCACTAGAAGTTCAGTTGCCTTCAATTTTTCCGGGCAAATTTCCTTCACATCCACATCAGCTAATGTCATTCTGGTCTAACGTGCCTTCTCCAACTCTGTCCCTTTGTCGGAATAGACGCCTTCAGCAGCTTACTCAGCCTTTTCCGACCCTTCATTCCAAGATCATTAACCATAACAACCATTTGTTCAGTACCTATGATTTTCAAAGGACCAGGTACTAAGCACCTGGGAATTTATACTGTGAACAGGTGATACAGTCCTGGCATTTGAGAAGCTCCCAGAGGCAGCACATAAAAGGAAATTAGAATTCTTGAACATTTAACAAGTGCTAAAGTGTAAATACAGTGATATACAGAAGAGATGTTGTCCTTTCTGCTAGCGCAAACATTCACAAACAGATTCCTCAATGGACAACTCCTTCAAACACTTGAATTTACAAAGTAGCATGGCCTAGAAGAAAGAGCATGGGCCTGGGAATCAGAGGACCTGGATTTTAATCCCAGCTCTGCCGCTTGTTTGCTGTGTGACCCTGGGCAAGTCAGTTAACTTCTCTGTGCCTCAGTTAACTCATCTGTAAAATGGTGATTAAGATCGTGAGTCCCATGAGAGAGAGGGGCTGTGTTCAACATGACTAGCTTGTATCTACCCTGGCACTCAGAAGGGTGCTTGACACATAGTAAGCACTTATATACCATTATTATTAACATTATTATTACGGCATTTATAGCACTCCTAGCACCCATAGTTCTGAAAGAGATACACTATTTTCAGTTGAAATGTGGTTGCTTTGTGCCCTTCTTTATAGTTTGTTCATACCCATTTGAACTCCGATGAACTCCTGGATAGCTTCTGGAAGGAAGGGTTCACATTATCTTGTAGATATCTATTCTATTTATTTTATTTTGTTAGTATGTTTGGTTTTGTTCTCTGTCTCCCCCTTTTAGACTGTGAGCCCACTGTTGGGTAGGGACTGTCTCTATATGTTGCCAATTTGTACTTCCCAAGCGCTTAGTACAGTGCTCTCCACATAGTAAGCGCTCAATAAATTCGATTGATGATGATGATGATTATGTTGCATGGAGATGATTAAGATGGTGTTTATCCCATTCTTCACTTCTTTTAGCCTGATGTCCCTAACCCGTGATGATGATAAATAACAACTGCGCTACTTGTCAAGTGCTTACTATGTGGCAACCACTAGACTCTAGACTTCTAGACTGGAAGCTTCTCATGGGCAGGGAATTTGTCCCTTATACTGTTATACTGTACTCTTGTACTTCCCAAGCACTTAGTACAGTGCTCTGTACACAGTAAGTGCTCAATAAATATGACTGAATGAATGAATGAACCCAAGTGCTTAGCACAGTGCTCTGCAAAAAGTAAGCGCTCAATAAATACGATTGGCTTACTATAACCTCTAGATTGTAAGTTAATTGTGGGCAGGTAACATGTCCACCAACTCTGTTATACTATACTCTCCCAAGCGCTTAGTACAGTGTTCTGCGCACAGTGTGCACTCAATAAATATTGAATTGAACCACTGATTGAGTGAACCACTGATTGACTGATTGAACCACTGCTGAGAAAGATACAAGATAATCAGGTCGGACACGGTCCCTAATGAATAATAACAACAATAGTAATTGCGGTATTCACTCATTCATTCGTATTTATTGAGCGCTTACTATGTGCAGAGCACTGTACTAAGCGCTTGGGAAGTACAAGTTGGCAACATATAGAGACGGTCCCTACCCAATAGTGGGCTCACAGTCTAGAAATGGTATATGAGAAGCAGCGTGGCTCAGTGGAAGGAGCACGGGCTTTGGAGTCAGAGGTCATGGGTTCAAATCCCGACTCCACCAATTCTCAGCTGTGTGACTTTGGGCAAGTCACTTAACTTCTCTGTGCCTCAGTTACCTCATCTGTAAAATGGGGATTAAGACTGTGAGCCCCCCGTGGGACAACCTGATCACCTTGTAACCTCCTCAGCGCTTAGAACAGTGCTTTGCACATAGTAAGCACTTAATAAATGCCATTATTATTATTATTATTATTATTTTGTTAAGCACTTACTATACGCCAAGCACTGTACTAAGCATAGGGTAGACACAAGATAATCAGTCACTGTCACAGTCTAAGTAGGAGGGAGAACAGGCATTGATTCCCCATTTTGCAGATGAGGAAACAACGTGGACGTGAAGTGACTTGTCCAAGGTAACACAGCAGGCAAGTGGCAGATCTGGGATTAGAACTCAGATCCTCTGATTTCCCAGCCCATGCTCTTCCACTAGATCAGGCTGTTTCCTGAAGCCTCCACCACACACTGTAACACCAAGAATTTGGCACAGGCATCTGGGGAGAAAAGAAGTTGATTAGGGAAGGAAAAGATGAGATTTTTAAAGAGCTTTGAAGATGGGGAGAGCTATGAGCTGGGCCTTATGCTTCATTAATACAAGACAGAAAACATGAACCTTAGTGACTTTCCCATCTGTAATAAGAGAGGGAACTCTAAGCAGGTAGGAAACTGCAGCGTTCACTGTAGCAAACTTAGGTTCAAATAATTACTGTACTGAATCAACAGGATTTATTGGTTGCTGACTATGTCCACAGCAGTGAACTAAGAGCTAGGAAGTGTACAATACAATACAAAAGATATGCCTCCTTGCCCACAAGGAGCACACACCCTAATACGGGCGACAGACATAAAATTATTTACAGGTAGGATGAAAAACAGAAGGTAACATTGATAGGAGAATAAATAAGTCATTATATGGTTGAGTATGTGAAATGATTCACATTTTTGCCTTCAAGAGCATAATTATTGAGAGATAGAGAAGCAATATGGCCTAGTGGCAACAGCGTGGGCTTGGGAGTCAGAGGCCATGGGTTCTAATCCCACTCCGCCGCTTGTCTGCTGTGTGACCTTGGGCAAATCACTTAAAATCTCTGTACCTCAGTTACCTCATCTGTAAAACGGCGATTAAGAGACTGTGAGCCCCATGTGGGACAACCTGATTACCTTATATCTACCCCAGTGCTAAGAACAGTCCTTGGCACATAGTAAGTGCTTAACAAATACCATAATTATTATTATTATTATTCTCTGTGTCTCAGTTACCTCATTTGTAAAATGATGATTGAGACTGTGAGCCCCATGTGGGACACGGATTTGTCCTACCTGATTATCTTGTATCTACCCAAGTGCTTAGAGCAGTGCTTGGCACATAGTAAGCACTAAACGAATACCATAATTATTATTGTTACTTGGAAGAAAATGACTAGAGGGAAGAAAAATTAATAGAGACATGCCTCCTGGAAGAGGAAGAATTTCAGGAGGGCTATGGAGGTCGCAGGAGCTATTGTCTAACAGATTTGTAGGGAGACATAACTTATTTTCAAGTCTGTCTCTCCCTGTACACTGCCAGCTTGTTTTAGTTTTTTAATGGTATTTCTTAGGCTCCTACTATGTGCCAAGCACTGTGCAGGGGTAGATTCGAGGTAATCAGGTTGGACACAGTTCATGTCCCACATGGGGCTCACAGTCTCAATCCCCATTTTACAGACGAGGAAACTGAGGCACAGAGAAGTGAAGCAACTTGTCCTACATCACTCATGTGATGAGCCTAGGATTAGGACCTACGTCCTCAATCAATCAATCAATTGCATTTACTGAGCATTTACTGTGCACAGAGCACCATACTAAGCATTTGTGAAAGTGCAGTATAATAGACACATTCCCTGCCCACAATGAGCTTAAAATCTAGAGAGGGAGACAGACATTAATATAAATGAATAAATTACAGATATGTACATAAGTGCTGTGGGGCTGCGATGGGGATTCATTCATTCATTCAATCAATCGTATTTATTGAGCGCTTACTGTGTGCACAGCACTGTACAAGGGAGCAAGTCAGGGCAATGCAAAAGGGAGTGGAGGGAAAGAAAAGGAGGGTTTAGTTAGGGAAGGCCTTCAGGAGAAGCTATGCTTTCAATAAGGCTTTGAAGGCCGGCGGTGGGTAATTGTCGTTCGGATTTGAAAAGGGAGGGTGTTTCAGGCCAGATGTGGGCGAGAAGTGGTGGTGAGATAGATGAGACTGAGGTACAATGAGTAGGTTGGCGTTAGAGGAGTAATGTGTGTAGGCTGGGTTGTAGTCAGAGAGTAGCAAGGTGAGGTAAGAGAGGGCAAGGCGATTGAGTGCTTTAAAGCCAATGGTGAGGAGTTTTTGTGTGATGCTGAGGTGGATGGGAGACCACTGGAGACTCTTGAGATGTGGGGAAACAGGGCCTGAAAGTTTTTTGTAGAAATATGATCCGGGCAGCAGAGTGAAGTAGGGACAGGAGGGGAAAAGACAGGGGACAGGGAGGTCAGTAAGGAGGTGGATAGAATAATCAAGGCGGGATAGAATAAGTGCTTGGCTTATTGAGGTAGCAGTCTGGATGGAGAGGAAAGGGTGTATTTTAGCGATGTTGTGAAGGTTGAACTGAAAGTGTTTAGTAATAGATCAAATATGAGGGTTGAATGAGAGAAAAAGTCAAGGATTACGCCAAGGTTATGGGCTTATGAGACAGGAAGGATGGTGGTGCTGTCTACAGTGATAGGAAAGTCAGGCAGAGAACGTAGTTTGGGTGTGAAGATGAGAAGTTCGGTTTTGGACACGTTAAGTTGGAGGTGACTGTGGGGACATCTAAATAGAGGTGTCTTCAAAGCAGGAGGAAATGTGAAACTGCAGAGAGGGAGAGAGATCAGGGCTGGAGTTGCAGATTTGGGAATCATCTGCATAGAGGTAGTAGCTGAAGGTATGTGAGCGATTGAGGTCTCCAAGGGACTGGGTGTAGATGGAGAATAGCAGGGCACCCAGAACTGAACTTTGAGGGACCCCCACAGTTAGGGGTTGGGAGGCAGAGGTGGAGCCCACGAGAGACGCTGAGAACGAGCGGCCAGAGAGGTAGGAGGAAAACCAGGAGTGGGCAGTGTTAGCCAAGCAAAGAAGGACAAGAAAATGGATGTGTATGACCTAGCTTACATAAATAATAATATAATAACAATAATAACTACTTGTACATATTTACTATTCTATTTATTTTATTTTGTTAATATGTTTTGTTTTGTTGTCTGTCTCCCCCTTCTAGACTGTGAGCCCATTGTTGGGTAGGGACCGTCTCTATATGTTGCTGACTTGTACTTCCCAAGCGTTTAGTACAGTGCTCTGCACACAGTAAGCGCTCAATACAATTGAATGAATGAATGAACTAAGCACTTACTATCTGCAAAGCACTGTTCTAAGCACTGGGATGGCTAAAAGGTGATCAGGTTGTCCCATGGGGAGCTCACAGTCTTAATCCCCATTTTACAGATGAGGCAACTGAGGCACAGAGAATAATAATAATAATGATGGCATTTATTAAGCGCTTACTATGTGCAAAGCACTGTTCTAAGCACTGGGGAGTTTACAAGGTGATCAGGTTGTCCCATGGGGGGGGGCTCACAGTCTTAATCCCCATTTTACAGATGAGGGAACTGAGGCCCAGAGAAGTGAAGTGACTTGCCCAAAGTCACACAGCTGACAATTGGCGAAGCCGGGATTTGAACCCATGAACTCTGACTCCAAAGCCCGGGCTCTTTCCAGTGAGCCACGCTGCTTCTCCCTAAGTCACACAGCTGGCAATTGGCGGACCTGGAATTCGAATCCATGACCTCTGACTCCCAAGCCCAGGCTCTTTCCACTGAGCCACGCTACTTCACTACGTCAGTGACATCCATTCATTCATTCACTCATTCATTCAATCGTATTTATTGAGTGCCTACTGTGTGCAGAGCACTGTACCAAGCACTTGGGAAGTACAAGTCGGTTACATATAGAGACAGTCCCTACCCAACAACGGGCTCACAGTCTAGAAGGGAGAGACAGACAACAAAACAAAACATGTAGACAGGTGTCAAAATCGTCAGAACAAATAGAATTAAAGCTATATGCAAATCTTTAACAAAATAAATAGAACAGTAAATATGTACAAGCAAAATAGAGTAACAAATCTGTACAAATATATATACAAGAGCTGTGGGGGGGGGAAGGAGGTAGGGCAGGGGGGATGGGGAGGAGGAGAGGGAAAAGGGGGCTCAGTCTGGGAAGGCCTCCTGGAGGAGGTGAGCTCTCAGTAGGGCTTTGAATGGAGGAAGAGAACTAGCTTGGCGGGTGTGTGGAGGGAGGGCATTCCAGGCCAGGGGAAGGACGTGGGCCAGGGGGACAGGCGAGAACAAGGTACAGTGAGGAAGTTAGCGGCGGCAGAGGAGCGGAGGGTGAGGGCTGGGCTGCAGGAGGAGAGAAGGAAGGTGAGGTAGGATGGGGTGTGGTGATGGACAGACTTGAAGCCGAGAGTGAGGAGTTTTTGCTTGATGCATAGGTTGACAGGCTGCCACTGGAGATTTTTGAGGAGGGGAGTAACATGCCCAGAGCATTTCTGCACAAAGATAATCCAGGCAGCAGAGTGAAGTACAGACTGAAGTAGGGAGAGACAGGAGGATGGGAGATCAGAGAGGAGGCTGATGCAGTAATCCAGTTGGGATAGGATGAGAGACTGAACCAGCAAGGTAGCGGTTTGGATGGAGAGGAAAGGGCGGATCCTGATGATGTTGTGGAGGTGAGAACGGCAGGTTTTTGTGATGGATTGGATTCACTACTGTAACAGCCTCCTCTCTGATCTCCCATCCTCTTGTCTCTCCCCACTTCAATCTATACTTCACACCGCTGCCCAGATTGTCTTTGTCCAGAAACGCTCTGGACATGTTACTCCCCTCCTCAAAAATCTCCAGTGGCTACTAATCAACCTACGCATCAGGCAGAAACTCCTCACCCTGGGCTTCAAGGCTGTCCATCACCTCGCCCCCTCCTACCTCACTTCCCTTCTCTCCTTCTCCAGCCCAGCCCGCACACTCCGCTCCTCCGCCGCTAATCTCCACACCGTTAGGCCTCATTCTCACCCGTCCCACCATCGACCTCCAGCCCACATCCTCCCCCTGGCCTGGAATGCCCTCCCTCCACACATCCGCCAAGCTAGCTCTCTTCCTCCCTTCAAGGCCCTACTGAGAGCTCATCTCCTCCAGGAGGCCTTCCCAGATTGAGCCCCCTCCTTCCTCTCCCCCTCGTCCCCCTTTCCATCCCCACCGTCTTACCTCCTTCCCTTCCCCACAGCACCTTTATATACGTATATATGTTTGTACATATTTATTACTCTATTTATTTATTTATTTTACTTGTACATATCTATTCTATTTATTTTATTTTGTTAATATGTTTGGTTTTGATCTCTGTCTCCCCCTTCTAGACTGTGAGCCCACTGTTGGGTAGGGACCGTCTCTATATGTTGCCAACTTGTACTTCCCAAGTGCTTAGTATAGTGATCTGCACACAGTAAGCTCTCAATAAATACAATTGATTGATTGATTGATTGATTCATTCAATCATATTTATTCATTCATTCAATCGTATTTATTGAGCGCTTACTGTGTGCAGAGCACTGTACTAAGCGCTTGGGAAGTACAAGTTGGCAACATATAGAGACGGTCCCTACCCAACAGCAGGCTCACAGTCTAGAAGGGGGAGACAGACAACAAAACAAAACATATTAACAAAATAAAATAAATGGAATAAATATGTACAAATAAATAAATAGAGTAATGAATATGTACAAACATATATACATATATACAGGTGCTGTGGGGAGGAGGGGGAGAGGAAGGAGGGGGGTCAGTCTGGGAAGGCCTCCTGGAGGAGTTGAGCTCTCAGTAGGGCTTTGAAGGGAGGAAGAGAGCTAGCTTGGCGGATTTGCGGAGGGAGGGCATTCCAGGCCAGGGGAAGGACGTGGGCCGGGGGTCGGCGGTGGGACAGGCGAGAACGAGGCACAGTGAGGAGGTTAGCAGCAGAGGAGCGGAGGGTGCGGGCTGGGCTGTAGAAGGAGAGAAGGGAAGTGAGGTAGGAGGGGGCGAGGTGATGGACAGCCTTGAAGCCGAAGGTGAGGAGTTTTTCCCTGATGCATAGGTTGATTGGTAGCTACTGGAGATTTTTGAGGAGGAGAGTAACATGCCCAGAGCATTTCTGCACAAAGACGATCCGGGCAGCAGTGTGAAGTATGGATTGAAGTGGGGAGAGACAGGAGGATGGGAGATTGGAGAGGAGGCTGATGCAGTAATCCAGTCGGGATAGGATGAGAGATTGAACGAGCAGGGTAGCAGTTTGGATGGAGAGGAAAGGGTGGATCTTGGCAATGTTGCAGAGGTGAGACTGGCAGGTTTCGGTGACAGATTGGATATGAGCGGTGAACAAGAGAGTGGAGTCGAGGATGACACCAAGTTTGCGGGCTTGTGAGACGGGAAGGATGGTAGTGCCGTCAACAGTGATGGGAGAGTCAGGGAGAGGGCAGGGTTTGGGAGGGAAGATAAGGAGTTCAGTCTTGGACACGTTGAGTTTTAGTTGGTGGGCAGACATCCAGATGGAGATGTCCTGAAGGCAGGAGGAGACGCGAACCTGGAGGGAGGGAGAGAGAGCAGGGACAGATATGTAGATTTGGGTGTCATCAGCATAGAGATGATAGTTGAAGCCGTGGGAGCGAATGAGTTCACCAAGGGAGTGAGTGTAGATAGAGAACAGAAGGGGACAAAGAACTGACCCTTGAGGAACCCCTACAGTAAAGGGATGGGAGGGGGAGGAGGAGCCCGCAAAAGAGATTGAGAATGAACGGCCAGATAGATAAGAGGAGAACCAGGAGAGGACAGAGTCTGTGAAGCCAAGGTTGGATAGCGTGTTGAGGAGAAGGGGGTGGTCCACAGTGTTACAGGCAGCTGAGAGGTCGAGGAGGATTAGGATAGAGTATGAGCTGTTGGATTTGGCAAGCAGGAGGTCACTGGTGACCTTTGAGAGGGCAGTTTCCGTGCAATGTAGGGGACAGAAGCCAGATTGGAGGGGGTTGAGGAGAGAGTTGGCATTGAGGAATTTGAGTCAGCACGTGTAGACGACTCGTTCAAGGAGTTTGGAAAGGAATGGTAGGAGGGAGATAGGGTGATAACTAGAAGGTGAGGTGGGGTCAAGAGAGGGGTTTTTTTAGGATGGGAGAGACATGGGAATGTTTGAAGGCAGGTGGGAAGGAACCAGTGGAGAGTGAGTGGTTGAAGATGGAAGTTAAGGAGGGGAGAAGGGACAGAGTGAGAGATTTCATAAGATGAGAGGGAATGGGGTCAGAAGCACAGGTGGCCGGAGTAGCACTTGAGAGGAGGGAGGAGATCTCCTCTGAGGATACTGCTGGATGTGTGGGGTGAACGAGAGAGCGGAGTTGAGGATGACACCAAGGTTGCGGGCTTGTGAGACGGGAAGGATGGTAGTGCCGTCTACAGTGATGGGAAAGTCAGGGAGAGGGCTGGGTTTGAGACGGAGGATAAGGATTTCAGTCTTGGACATACTGCATTTTAGATGGCGGGCCGACATCCAGATGGAGATGTCCTGAAGGCAGGAGGAAACATGAGCCTGGAGGGAGGGAGAGAGAGCATGGGCAGAGATGTATATTTGGGTGTCATCAGCGTAGAAATGATAGTTGAAGCCGTGGGAGCGAATGAGTTCACCAAGGGAGTGAGTGTAGATACAGAACAGAAGGGGACCAAGAACTGATCCTTAAGGGATTACTGTGTGTAAGGCACTGTACTACGCACTTGGGAGAGTACGATATGACAGAATTGGCCAGCATGGCAATCTAATCTGCAGTGTTGCATCTTGTGTTCTTGGTTCCTGCCAAACTATGCTTCTCACTGGGCTTCATGTCTGCCTGTACTGCATCCAATATTTTCCTGTCACCCTCTCCTAATGCCTGGAACTCCATCCCCAGCTTCAAATCCACTAGACCACAATTATTCCCAGCTTCACAGCCCTCAAGATCCCACTTTCACCAGAAAACACTGCCCAATTCCAATACACCAAGATTTCTCACTGTTATAATCACCTTAACACTTGGGTATTTGCAGCCACCCTTCGAATTTATATCCAGATTATTCCATAGACACTCTTTGTGCGTCTTTATTCACACATATTTAAATTATATATTATAAATCACTTCACTAAGCACAGTGCTTAGTCCAGTGCTTTGCACACAGTAAGAGCTCAGTAAATACCATTGATGATAATAATTGCAAGCAGGAGGAAAGTGCTTGGTACAGTGCTCTGCACTCAGTAAGAGCGCAATAAATACAATTGATTAATTGATGTGGGTGATCTTAAGCTTCTAGATGGAGAGCGACAGTGATGACAGATTGTGGAGCTTTTACATGCAACTATTGGAAAGTAGCACAATCTATAGGTAGTATTTATTGAGCATTACTATGCACAGAACACTGTACTAAGCTCTTAGTTTTAAAACATTCTTTTGCAAAATGACTTTCTAAAATACAAATATAAAAGAGCCCTGAAAGAGAAACACATTACACCCCAACCCCATAGCACTTATTACCTATATTTAAATTATATATTATAAATTACATATTTATTCATAGTAATATCTGTCACAGACTCTAGACTGTAAGCTCGTTATGGGCCGGGAACATGTCTGCAAATTCTGTTCTATTGTACACTCCCAAGTGCTTAGTACAGTGCTCTGCACATAGTAAGTGCTCAATAAATGTGATGGATTGATTAACCTATCTGTAAACAAAGTATCACTCCCAAAAATATATCTTTTTTGTTGTTACCCAAAAAAACAGAATATTTCATCCACCTGGGGTTTGAAGATTCCTAAATATGCTCTCAAAAAGGCTTTAAAAAAATAAACTAAAGGGAGATCCCTTAT
Source organism: Tachyglossus aculeatus (assembly GCF_015852505.1). NCBI lineage: Eukaryota > Metazoa > Chordata > Mammalia > Monotremata > Tachyglossidae > Tachyglossus > Tachyglossus aculeatus. The sequence goes on along the minus strand of NC_052067.1, from coordinate 128,225,156 downwards.
GCAATCTAATAGCCTCTTTTGGAATAATTGATTGAAAAATGAAGAGAAAAACAGCGATTAAAAATATCCTTGAAATCTGATGATTGAATGTGTGGGTGTTGGCTCTAGGACCGTCATGTTCTCAAATGTGCACTGAAAATTATAAAACAAGTGAAAAGGTTTCACTGGTAGTGTAGTAAGTTGTCAAAATGGCAATTAGTGGGAAAGGCATCAGAAGCACTAATGAGGCTCTCTGAAAACAGCATTAAAAACCAAGAAAAGGCAACAAAAGAAAACACAAAATACTCCCTTAGGCTCCAGTTAGTGCTTAATAAATACAATAGATGAGAGAATAAAATTAGAGAAGCACCAATGGCGTAATGGATACAGCACAGGCCTGGGAGACAGAAGGTCATAGCTTCTAATCCTAGCTCTGCCACTTGTCTGCTGTATGACCATGGTCAAGTCATTTCTCTTAATCTGTGCCTCAATTACCTCATCTGTAAAATGGGGATTGAGACTGCGAGCCCCGTGTCATTCAGGGACAGGGTCCAGCCTGATTTTCTTGTATCCACCCCAGTGCTTAGTATAGGTGCCGGGCACATCGTAAGCACTTAACAAATACCATAACTATTATTATTATTAGAGAGAGGGGAGTAGTTAAGGTGGCCACATTAAAATCAATCCCACAACCAAATTCAGATCAAAATAACCCTTCTGCTCTAGAAGAAATCATAAGACTTTTATGTTCTCTTACGTCTGAATTCTGGGGTGGGGAGGAGGGTGGCGTCATCAACAGAGAAGGGAAAATGACCAGTTCATTGCCAGCAGATCATCCTTGGAGCAATATCCTGGAGGCAGAAAGAACTTCGGGGCTGGAGAGCAGATGAGAGGCAGGCCTAGAGAGGTAGATTTGGGAGGCATCCACACTGAGGTGATAGTTAAAACCTCTCCTCAAAGATGGCTCTGTCCAGGTTATTGGAAATGAAAACCAGAGGGATGGTAGCGGTGTCACGATCCTAATTTGGCTCTGCTCTGTCTTGGGCTTCCGGCCTTAAATCTTCCCTGGAGTGAAGTGGCCACCACATCATCCTTGGTCAAACCAACTTCATTCTGCTTCTCACATTTTCCAACTTGTTCCCTGTCTCTCTCATATTCCTGCTTCTGCTTCATTCATTCATTCTACTGTATTTTATCACGTGCCTCCTGTGCGCAAAGCACTGTACTAAGCACTAGGGCCTCTTTAGGAATGTGTGGGCACATTCTACCATTCAGTTGGTGTCTACCAACTTTGTTACATCCAAGTGCTGCACACAGTAAGGAGCATGGCATAGTGGAGAGAACACGGGCTTGGGAGTCAGAAAGTCATGGGTTCTAATCCCAGCTCCGCCACTTGTCTGCTGTGTGACCTGGGGCAAGTCACTTCACTTTTCTCTTCCTCAGTTACCTCATCTGTAAAATGGGGATTGAGGCTGTGAGCCCCAGGGTGGATCAGGGACTATGTCCAACCTGATTTGTCTGTATCCACCCCAGCGTTTAATAGTGTCTGGTACATAGTAAGCTCTTAGTACAGTGCTTGCTACATAGTAAGCACTTAGCAAATACATAATTATTAATTATTATTATTAGACTTTTAGACTGTGAGCCCACTGTTGGGTAGGGACTGTCTCTATATGTTGCCAACTTGTACTTCCCAAGTGCTTAGTACAGTGCTCTGCACACAGTAAGTGCTCAATAAATATGATTGATTGATTGATTATTAAGCGCTCAATAAATACAACTGATTGACTGAATGAGAAAATTAAAGACAAACCCCCAAGCCCTGTGTTTTTCTGTTTGCTAAGACATGGGTTCCCCTGTCAGGGTTGCACCTGGAGAGTTTCCAGTACTCTGTGAGTTTCAACTATGGCAGGGGAAGAGTCAAGCAGAGGCAGTGCCTGGCGAGTGAAAGGCAATCTGCTACAAGTCAAAACTCCCCTGTGCTGGGCAGCAGCGGCATGGGAGAGAGTTGAGGGCGGAGACTCAAGCTTACTGAGCGGAAGAAGGTAATGGTAAACCGCTTCTGTATTTTTACCAAGAAAACTCTCTGGATCCACTACCAGAACGATTGCAGATGGAGGTGGGGTGCTATGGGAGAGATGCGTCCATGACGTCGCTACGGGTCAGAGACTATTTGACAGCATAAAACAAGACAAGACCTGGGATCTGTCCCTTCCCCATCCCACCCCACCCCTGGACCTGCTGGAAGAGAGAAGGGCTGAGCTCCCAGAGGAAGTCCAGTTGGCATGGATGCCCAAGCGTGGTGGCCCAAAGAGGTCCAGTGAGGAGGGGCTTCAACTATCACCTCAGTGTGGATGCCTCCTAAATCTTATTCTCTAGGCCTGACTCTCACCTGCTTTCCGACCCCGCAGTTCCTTCTGCATCGAAGATATTGCCACTCGGATGGTCCGCTGACACCTCACAACGAACTGGTCATTTTTCCTTCTCCGTTGATGATGCCGCCATTCTCCCCACCCCAGGATCCAGATGTAAGCTTGGGGTCAAACTGAATCCTTGCCATCTTTCAGTCTCACACTCAATCCAACATTAAATTCTGCTAATTCTTTCTCGACACTACATTCTGCATCCATCCTTCTTCTCCATCTAAACAGCCATCACCCTGGTTCAGTCTCTTACCCTATCAGTGGCCAACCCTCATCTTCCCCAGCAGCACTCACTGCTATATTACACTCTGCTGCCCAGGTCATCCTCCTACAGACATCTTTCAGCATATCTATAAATTATATATTATAAATTATTTTTATAATTTATGTTATGTTGTTATATTATTATATTTAATATAATAATATTATTACATTTCATATAATAGTATTATGTTATTATATACGTGGAAGCAACGTGGCTCAGTGGAAAGAGCACAGGCTTGGGAGTCAGAGGTCATGGGTTCGAATCCTGGCTCCACCACTTGTCAGCTGTGTGACCTTGGGCAAGCCACTTAACTTCTCTGTGTCTCAGTTACTTCATCTGTAAAATGGGAATGAAGACTGTGAGTTCCACATGGGACAACCTGATTACCTTGTATCTACCCAAGCGCTTAGAACAATTTTGTTAATATGTTTTGTTTTGTTGTCTGTCTCCCACTTCTAGACTGTGAGCCCACTGCTGGGTAAGGACCGTCTCTATATGTTGCCAACTTGTACTTCCCAAGTGCTTAGTACAGTGCTCTGCACACAGTAAGCGCTCAATAAATACAATTGAATGAATGAATGAATGAATGAATGAATGCTCGGTATATAATAATAATAATAATGATAGCATTTATTAAGCACTTACTATGTGCAAAGCACTGTTCTAAGTGCTAGGGAGGTTACAAGGTGATCAGGTTGTCCCACGGGGGGCTCATAGTCTTCATCCCCATTTTACAGATGAGGTAACTGAGGCCCAGAGAAGTGAAGTGACTTGCCTAAAGTCACACAGCTGACAAGTGGTGGAGCCGGGATTTGAACCCATGACCTCTGGCTCCAAAGCCCGGGCTCTTTCCACTGAGCCACGCTGCTTCTACTGTGTGCAGAGTACTTTACTAAGCGCTTGGAAAGTACAAGTTGGAGTTTCCTCATCCATTAACATCATCATACTTTTCCATGACATTTATTGAGTTCTTACTCTGTGCAAAGCACTGAACTAAGTACTTGGGTGAGTACAACAGAGCTGGTAGACACATTCCCTGCCACAATGAGCTTACAGTGTAGAGAAATGGGGATTCAATACCTGTTCTCCCTCCCTTTTGGACTGTGAGTCCCAAGAGGGTCTTACCTGACTGTGTTGTACCTACCCCTGCGTTTAGTACAGTGCTTGGCATCCAGTAAGCGTGACTATCACTTAACAAATACTGACTGCAATTAATTATTATAATTATTACCTTCTGGCCTGGAAGCCAGGATGTACAGAGGGCACACGACGTCGCTGCTCAGCAAACCACAATACATAATGAGGGGGCACCCAAGAAGGCTTGGAGGGCAGTAAGTTCGAACAAACCAACTGCTTCACAAAGCCGATGGCAAACGTGGAATTTGTTCCTGCAGGAAACTGCAGTACAAGCTAAAAAATGTCACAAGCTCCAGATGGGTCGTAGATGCAGAAGAACAAGTTAAGGACATCGTATGGTCCGTCCCCCAACATGACATCAGACTTCATAATAATAACAATAATAATGATAATTGTGGTATTTGTTAAGCGCTTACTACACGCCAGGCACTATACTAAGAGCTGGGGTTGATACAAACAAATCAGGCTGTACGCAGTCCCTGTCCCACATGGGGCTCACAGTCTTAATCCCCACTTTACAGATGAGGGACCTGAGGCCCAGAGAAGTGAAGCGACTTACCCAAGGGCACACGGCAGACAAATGGCGGAGCTGGGATTAGAACCCAGGGCCTTCTGATTTCCAGGCCCGCACTCTATCCACTAGACCATGCTGTTTCTCAAAGAATGACTATCAAATGGTACCCCCTCTCCTTGAAAGGCCCACCCCTTACACCAGATGACCCGCTGAACCGCACTGCAAAATGCCACAACTCCCCAAATTCACCCCCAGCTCTAAATGAAAAGCTGGCCCCTAAAATAATACAAGGCAACATTCAGATTGGGGCTTCAGTAATTGTTGGTTGCAGAGAGAAGCAGCAGGGTTTAGTGGAGAGAGCAGGGACTTGGGAGTCAGAGGACGTGGGTTCTAATCCCGCCTCCACCGCTTGTCAGCTCTGTGACCTTGGGCAAGCCACTTAACTTATCTGTGCCTCAGTTTCCTCATCTGCAAAATGGGAATTAAGACTGTGAGCCCCACGTGGGACAACCTGGTTACCTTGTATCTGCCCCAGCGCTTAGAGCAGTGCTTGGCACATAGTAAGCACTTAACAAATACCAACATTATTATGCATAATAGGTTTTCAAACAAACTTGGAGGTGAAGGATGATGGATATTAAAATGAAATTCTTCAAGTCTCCCTCCCTCGCCAAATTTCACTAAAAAAGGACACTATCTACTTGGCGAATACCCCAAGGAAAAACTCATTGGACCAGTAAAACTTGAAATCAAGAACTTGGGTGTTGCTCTCAGAAGAAGTCAGAGGCACAAAGACCATGAAGTCTTTTGTAACAAATGCATAAGTAACCTTACATAACCCTCATTATTCATCAAGCATTGGCAACAAGTTTTGTAAGGTAATTTTCACGTCTACACTAGAACACAAATTTCTTTTTCTCTGCCTTTGGGAAAGGATAGGAATAAAAATTCCACATTCGTTCGTCCTCTAGATGGTAAACTCACTGTGGGCAGGGAAGGTGTCTACCAACTCTGTTCTACTATACTCTCCCAAGTGCTTAGTACAATGCTCTGCACACAGTAGGTGCTCAATAAATACAACTGATTGATTCTCCAATCCAGCTATATTTCATCTTGATGGTCAAAGCCATAATGGCCTCAACTGCTTTAAGTATGCTAAATGACCACTAGAAAAAATCTAATTCATTTTGGATTAAGTAATCTACGATGCTTTAAAAGACTTCTACATTATATAAACTTGAGACGTTACAGAATAAAAGGAATAATCATAGAACAGGGATAACTTCTAATTGTTTTTGCAACTAAATATTCATGTACCATTTTTTAGGATGATTTTATAATTAGGTCAATCAATCGTATTTATTGAGCGCTTACTGTGTGCAGAGCACTGTACTAAGCACTTGGGAAGTACAAGTTGGCAACATATAGAGACGGTCCCTACCCAACAGTGGGCTCACAGTCTAGAAGGTCACAGTAGATCATTAGGCATCAATCTGAGCGGCAATAAATGAGTAAACTATAGTCTATCTCAGGGGAGGGAGGAGTCAAACAGGAGTTCTATTCTATTTATTTTATTTTGTTAGTATGTTTGGTTTTGTTCTCTGTCTCCCCCTTTTAGACTGTGAGCCCACTGTTGGGTAGGGACTGTCTCTATATGTTGCCAACTTGTACTTCCCAAGCGCTTAGTACAGTGCTCCGCACACAGTAAGCGCTCAATAAATACGATTGATTGATTGAGCAAAGCCTATAATCGGCTGGGAGAATTAGGATCACTACACACACACACACACACACACACACACACACACACACACACACACACACCCCCACACTCTCCCACACCACCACTACCATCCTTCCCCACCCATTTCCTGCCTCTCACCATCTCTAGTAAGGATCCCATCAAACTCTAAGAGAAGCCATCAAGACACTGGTAACAGAATTGGCCACTGGCCACAACTGGGAGGAAATGGCAAAAGACAATTTTTGCCTGGGGGTGGCATCAGGAGAAGAAAAGGAGAGAAAATCAGGGCGAGAAGCATGAGCTTTGGGAGACATTAGGGGAGCCACAAGATATAATCAATCACTCAATTGTATTTATGAAGCACTTACTGAGTGCGGAGCCCCTCTCAGGGTCGCATCTGGAGAGTTTCCAGTACTTTAACCACCCTCGGCTATGGCAGGGAAAGTCAAGGAGAGGCCTACCCATTCCATTCCTAGCTTGGGCAGTGGCTAGCGAGTGGAAGGCAACCTGCTACAAGTCAAAACTCATCCAGGCTGGGCAGCAGCGGCATGCGAGAGAGTCGAGGGTGGAGACTCGAGTTTACTGTGCAGAAGGAGGCAATGGTAAACAACTTCCATGTTTTTACCAAGGAAAATCTATGGATGCACTACCAGAACGATTGCAGATGGAGAGTGGGACCTTCTGGGAGAGATGTGCCCTTGGTGTCGCTATGGGTCGGAAATGACTCAACGGCATAAGACAAGACAAGTGTGCGGAGCATTGTACTGAGTGCTTGGGAGAGTACAATATAACAGAGTTGGCAGACACATTCCCTGCACACCACAGCATAACGAGCTTACAGTTCAGAGGATAGAGCCAGAAAAGACAGGCAGAGGTAGGAGAATAAAGTTGGAGCAAAGAAAAAAGCTCTTCCATTATGGCTCATTTTCATTGTCTATCAACTCTCAGAGCTTAGAACAGTGCTTTGCACAGAGTAAGCGCTTAAAAAATGCCATTATTATTATTATTATTACTGGACATGTGCAAGCACTTAGTACAGTGCTCTGCACATAGTAAGCACTCAACAAATACCACTGATTTGACAGTCACCTTCAGGCCTCTGCTTGGCAACTGTATTTTCAAATATAGTTGAATCTGGTTGGGCTAGGGGGACAATAGTCGTTTTGAGCGTAGGGGCAGAAGTTCAAGAAAGCCAGGCATGGAGGTAGGGCTTTGAGAGGACAGAAGAGGAAGGTGGAGAGAAGGGACGAAAAGAGGAGGGAGAGGGAAGAGGAGAAGGAAGATAGGGAAGCTCCCGCATCCTGTCTCTGTCCTGGAACACCCTCCCTTTTCATATCTGACAGGCAATCACTATCCCCACCTTCAAAGCCTTATTGAAGGCACATCTCCTCCAAGAGGTCTTCCATGACTAGGCCTTTACTTCCTCTTCCCCCACTTCCATCTGCGTCACCCTTGCACTTGGATTTGCTCCCTTTACTCACTCCTCCCTCAGCCCCACATTTATTTATTTATATTAATGTCTGTCTCTCCCTCTAGACCGCCAATTCATTGTGAGTAGGGAATGTGTTTACCAACACTGTTACATTGTACTTTCCCAAGCACTTACAGTGCCCTGCCACAGTAAGTGCTCTATAAATATCATGGATTGATTGATTGGGAAGGGGAAGGGGAAAGAGATGGGGGGAGGAGAAAAGAAACACTTCTCCGGACCGCTGTTATTCCACTTTCACCGCTGCTGTGTGCGTCTTCGCTGGGCTCCGAGGTCGGGCACTGAGGATGGGCGCCAAAGCCGGGCACTGAGGCCGGGTACAGGAGTCTGCCCTGACTGGAGATCCAAAAGCAGACATGGTCCAGTCATCCCACCTGCACCGCCCACCTGAGGGATCCAGCAGGGAGGGGCAGGGGTCGGCGCTCGCTGACACCCGTGGTCGTCCAATGGCTGCTTCAGTTACCACAGATCCTGACCCTCAGGCAGCAGGCCCTTACTGGCCCCAAGGTGCCTCCTGAACTCTGACCACTGTGCCATCCCTAGCAGATGCCCCAGGATCTGCCTACAAGAACGAGACGAGGGCAAGCTCTCCTACAGATCCACAGGGTTGGGGCTAGATGAATCTCCTTCATTCGGCCCTGGTAGGGACCCAAAGAGCAGAAGTGGCACCCTCTCCTTTCTCCTGCCAGCCGGGAAAGGGGATTGCTGCTCCTAAGGTGGCACAGGTGGACTTCTGGCCTCTCTCAGGAGGTCCAAGGGCAGGGGAGGGTACCCAAAGGAGTTCACCCTGCTCAGAAAAGTAAGTGTGCTAGTGGAAAGAGCACCAGCCTGGAAGTTATGGGACCTGGGCTCTAATCCCAACTCTACCATTAGACTGCTGTGTAACCTTGAGCAAGTCACTTCAATCAATCATTCAATCAACCATATTTGCTTACTGGATGTTGAGCGCTGTACTAAATGCATGGAAGAGTAATAATAATAATAATGGTGGTATTTGTTAAGCGCTTACTATGTGCAAAGCACTGTTCTAAGCGCTGGGGGGGGATACAAGGTGATCAGGGTGTCCCACGTGGGACTCACAGTCTTCATAACAATTTTACAGATGAGGGAACTGAGGCTCAGAGAAGTTAAGTGGCTTGCCCAAAGTCACACAGCTGACAAGTGCCGGAGCTGGGATTTGAACCCATGATCTCTGACTCCCAATCCTGCACTTTTTCCACTGAGCCACACTGTACAATATGACAGAGTTGGTATATATGCTCCTCGCCCACAAGCAGCTTACCTTGCTTTTCTGCACCTGTTATCTCAACTCCACCCTCTCTACTCTCAACTCCACCCTCTCTACTCAGCTCAACTCACTCGCTCCCCTTTCCCTTCGTCACTCTCGCACCACTAACCCACAGCCTAGGATCGCTGCCACTGTCCGACTCCTTCGTTCTTGTGCTCGAGCTGCTGAACGCTGCTGGCAAAAGTCTAAACACCAAGCTAATCTTGTTCACTTTAAATTTATGCTTTCCTGCCTTAACTCTGCCCTCTCTTCTGCCAGGCAAAACTATTTTTCTTCCCGTATTAACACCCATGCCCATCACCCTCGTCAGCTGTTCCGGGTATTTAACTCCCTCCTCAGGCCCCCTGTTCCTCCCATTCCTCCATCCCTCATCCCCAACACTCTGGCCACCTACTTCATTAGGAAAATTAACACCATCAGATCTCAGCTCCCCAAAGTCACCCTTCCCCCTTCTCCATCCCCCCTGGCTCTCAACCCTCTCCTCTGCTTTCCCATCCTTCCCAGAGGTACCTTCAGGGGAGATCCCCTCCCTCCTCTAAGTGCCACCCGCTCCATTTGTGCTTTAGACCCCATTCCCTCTCACCTTATAAAAACTCTCACCCCTTCCCTCCTCCCCTCCTTAACTTCCATCTTCAACCGCTCACTCTCCAACGGCTTCTTCCCCTCTGCCTTCAAACATGCCCACGTCTCCCCCATCCTAAAAAAAACCCTCTCTTGACCCCACTGCCCCTTCCAGTTATCGCCCTATCTCCCTCCTACCCTTTCTTTCCAAACTCTTAGAGTGAGTCATCTACACTCGCTGCCTCAAATTCCTCAACTCCAACTCTCTCCTGGACCCCCTCCAATCTGGCTTCCGTCCCCTCCACTCGACTGAAATTGCCCTCTCAAAGGTCACCAATGATCTCCTTCTTGCCAAGTCCTAATCCTCCTTGACCTCTCAGCTGCCTCACACTGTTAACCATCCCCTTCTCAACACGTTATCCAACCTTGGCTTCACGGACTCCATTCTCTCCTGGTTCTCCTCTTATCTCTTTGGTGAACTCATTCGCTCCCACAGCTTCAACTATCATCTCTACGCAGATGACACCCACATCTACATCTTCTCCCTGTTCTCTCTCCCTCCCTCCAGGCTCGTATCTCCTCCTGCTTTCAGGACATCTCCACCTGAATGTCCACCCGCCACCTAAAACTCAACATGTCCAAGACTGAGCTCCTTACCTTCACCCACAAACCCTGTCCTCCCTGATTTTCCCATCACTGTGGATGGCACTACCATCCTTCCCAACTCACAAGCCCAGACCTTGGTGTCATCCTTGACTCCACTCTCTCATTCACCGTACACATCCAATCTGCCACCAAAACCTGCCGGTCTCACTTTCACAACATCGCCAAGATCCGTCCTTTCCTCTCCATCCAAACCGCTACCTTGTTGGTACAATCTCTCATCCTGTCCCGACTGGATTACTGCATCAGCCTCCTTTATGATCTCCCATCCTCCTTTATGATCTCCCATCCTCCTGTCTCTCTCCCCGCTTTAGTCTATACTTCACTCTCCTGCCCAGATTATCTTTCTACAGAAACACTCTGAGCATGTCACTCCCCTCCTCAAAAATCTCCAGTGGTTGCCTATCAACCTTCGCATGAAGCAAAAACTCCTCACTACTGGCTTCAAAGCTCTCCATCACCTTGCCTCATCCTACCTACCTCCCTTCTCTCTTTCTACAGCCCAGCCCACACACTCCACTCCTCTGCCACTAACCTCCTCACTGGGCCTCGTTCTTGCCTGTCCTGCCATCGACCCTCGGCCCACGTCCTACCTCTAGCCTGGAATGCCCTCCCTCCCCACATCCACCAAGCTAGCTCTCTTCCCCTGTTCAAAGCTCTACTGAGAGCTCACTTCCTCCAGAAGACCTTCCCAGACTGAGCCCCTTTTCCTCTGCTCCTCCTCCCCTCCCCATCACCCCAACTCCCTCCCTCTGCTCTACCTCATTCCCCTCCCCACAGCACTTTTGTACATTTGTACATATTTATTACTTTATTAATGATGTATATATATATATCTATAATTCTATTTATCTATTTTGATGATATTGATGCCTGTCTACTTGTTTTATTTTGTTGTCTGTCTCCCCCTTCTAGACTGTGAACCCATTGGTGGCTAGGGATTGTCTCTATCTATTGCTGAATGGTACTTTCCAAGCGCTTAATACAGTGTTCTGCACACAGTAAGCGCTCAGATAATATGACTGAATAAATGAATGAATGAATCTGTAAAATGGGGATTCGAGACCTGCTCTCCCATTCCATTAGACTGAATGCCCCATGTTGGGCAAGGACAGTGTCCAACCTGATTATCTTGTACTCTCTCTCTCCAGAGTTTAGCACAATATTTAGCACATAGTTAATGCTTAACACATACCACAATTATTATTAAGTGGGCGTGTTTGAAGTCTGAAAGAACTGAGACATCAGAAGTGCAGAGCAAAGAATGACACCATCCAACTAGAAAGCAAAAGACATTACCCTCATCCCTAACTTATTTTATTATTATTATTATTATTATTATTATTATTATTATTATTATTATTATTACTGCCACCCCCCAGGACAATCACCTCACCACCCCCTCGAAGCTGAAGCCTACACAGTAGAACAAGTGAGCCAAGTATAACATTATATCCTAGTTCTGCCAGAACACACATTTTGGTTAGAAATCTATGGCACAATTAAGGAACATTCTTCCAACATGAGTTTTTCAGGATACAGCACAATGTTCTGTCTGAAGGAACGGTTTTAGATATGTGGGCAGCGTCGGGTATGACCTAATACAGAATGAGTTTGCCTTCATGCAGAGAAGCATTCTCATTCATTCTTTCATATTTATTGAGTGCTTACTGTGTGCAGGTCATTATACTTGGGAAAGTACAGCACAACAATAAACAGTGATATTCCCTGCCCACAACGAGTTTACAGTCTAGACAATTTAGAGCTTTTGGCAAAGTGGGAACAGAAGATGCTTGAGTGAAAATGCAAGTCCAGACTCAGCTAAACCCTGAACATTATAGAAAAATACACAGGACCTCCTCCAGGGTTCAAATACCTGTGAGCTCATTGTGGGCAGGAAAGGTTTATTTTTTATTATTTTATAAACAACTGTTTATTGTTGTATTGTACTTTCCCGAGTGCTGAGTTCAGTGCTCTGCACACAGTAAGTGCTCAATAAATAAGGTTGAATGAACGAATTTCCATATACAGTAGTAGGTTCTCCCCAATTCTGTCTCCGAGCCTTCAGTCATGTTACCATTTTCTGCCTCACTTCCAACCATGTCCCTTTATAATTGATAATTGTCCACACTTTTTTCTAAACCTTCCCCTTGTTCTTTCCTTGGGTCCCTTTTTTTTTTTTTTGGTTTCTTGTCATCTCTTACCCCATGTCCTGTCTTTCCTGTCCCTTCCCCACAAGCCACTATATATGAAGTCATGCACCCTGATGCAGAGTTCTGCAGATGTTAATTAGCCATTTCAATAAAATTATAATGGTAGTGATTGAAAAAAAACATTGACGAATCTCCTCTAATGATCTAAGCCTTTCTGGGGCACTGTATATTATACACTTCTAAATGCATTACGATCATTTTAATATCCTTTACTGTTCCTTTAAGTTGGAACATTATGTTAGTTCTGGTGCTAATAAATTATAGACTCAAACCAGACTTAAAGTCTTAAATAATTTTAAACTCTGCACTGATTACACTAACAGAAGCTATGCATCAGAATATAGTTTAGTAACTCTGTATAGAATAAGCAGAGCAAGATTGATCCTCTTGGCCTTCATGAAAACTATAAAAATGGTTACAAATGATTTTCTTGATTTACAGTGGAACAGTCAAATAGCTTGGATAAAAATGGAATGAGAAAAAAAAGACAGTGGGGAGAGAGCAAAAAATCTCAAGGCAGATTCTGGCTAGCAACTAAAATAAGCATTTGAGTTTCTAAAGTCAATGTTCAGGGATGGAACTATAATACTGAAAATACTTAAGACAAATCCCAGGAAGTAATCAGACTCCATTCCAGGAATGTGGTTGTGATTGTGGCATACACTTGTCCATAGACTTTCACAAAATCAGGCATGGTATGTTCCACAGAACCTGGCCATCCAAAGCCAACCGCTACAGCTAAGAAAAAAAATATACCAAAAATTCCTCATAGGCCCTCCCTCTTTCCTTGCTTCCAATGGCTTTTCTGGTATCCCCCTCCCCACCTTCCAAACTTTCCCCTCCCCTTCCTAATAAGCATCAGTATTTTTCCTTTTTTTTTTTAAAACAACCAGTGACAGCCGCCACTCCTTCCTCTTCCCATTTTTTCGTTTTTTTAATGGTACTGGTTACGCGCTTACTTTGTGCCAGGCACTGTGTCTACAGTGCAGTAGACACAAGCAAATCGGGTTGGACACAGTCTCTGTCCCATGTGGGGCTCGAAGTCTCAATCCCCATTTTACAGATGAAGTAACTGAGGCACAGAGAAGTGATATGGCTTGCCCAAGGTCACATAACAGACAAGTGGCAGAGCCGGGATTAGAGCCCATGACCTCTGATCTGCCCGGCCCATGCTCTATCCATTACTCCATGCTGCTTCAAGACCTCATGTGTCCAACCCAATTAACTTGTACCTAATCCAGGGCTTAGTACAGTGCTCAGCACACAGTAAGCGCTTTAACAAATATCATTTTAAAAAAGCCACTGGGAACAGGGGACGGTGGAAAAGGAGCAGGTTGAGGGAGGAGAGAGGAGGGGGAGAATTGACTTACTGGCAATAATTGTACACAATGACGGGGGCGGGAATAATATATATGCTAGGGCATGTCAGCAACTACTGCAGGACGTATCACCAGGCTGGACGGATTTTAGGGTGGGAGGAACCTGGGGAATGCCCATGTACGTGAAAAGGAGAGAGTCATCATTCCCTGTGTCAACTCCTAATGCAAAATAGACATTCAGGGAAGTAGGGAAATTAGGGTATGAACTCGGAAGAGCCGCTGTCCATAAGGGCATGTAAGCAAGAGCAGCACCAAAAGTTCAAAATTCACCCCCACTCTGCTGTTGCTTTCCATTCTGTCCCAAGGATAATAATAATAATGGCATTTGTTAAGCGCTTACTATGTGCAAAGCACTGTTCTAAGCACTGGCGGGGGGATACAAAGTGAGCAGGTTGTCCCACATAGGGTTCACAGTCTTCATCCCCATTTTACAGATGAGGTAACTGAGGTTCAGAAAAGTTACGTGACTTGCCCAAGGTCACACAGCAGACATGTGGCAGAGCCGGGATTAGAACCCATGACCTCTGACTCCCAAGCCCGGGCTCTTTCCACTGAGCCATGCTGCTGGTTAAAGAAGCTCGTTGTAGGCAGGGAACGTGTCTACCAACTCTGCTGTATTGTACTCTCCCAAGCACTTAGTTCAGAGCTCTGTACACAGTAAGTGCTCAATAAATGCCACCAATTCATTTTTTTTTGAGCGGGTATTTGCTAAATGCTTACTATGTGTTAACCACTGTTGTAAGCGCTAGGGTAGACACAGTTCCTGTCCCACCCGGGGCTCACAGTCTTAATCCCCATGTTGTAGATGAGGTAAAAGAGGTTCAGAGGAGTGAAGTGACTTGCCCAAAGTCACACCCAGCAGGCAAGTGGTGGAGCCGGGATTAGCACCCAGGTCCTGTGATTCCCAGCCCTGTGCTTTACCCATTAGGTAACGCTGCTTCCAAATGACTGAGGTGCACAGGATGGCTGTGTAGATGTGGCGGGAATGGCCGAGTGAATGTTGGAGGAGGATGAGTGAGTGCATCCTCTCCGCAACTCCTACATCTTTTTGCAGAACACAAGTGAAACATGAGCACTTCAGCTAATGTACAGCAAGTTAACAATAATAATAACAATGATAATAATGGTATTTGTCAAGCGCTTACTATGTGTCAAGCACTGTTCCGATCTCTGGGATGGATAAGAACTAATCAAGCTGGACACAGTCCCTGTCCCACATGGGGCTCATAGTCTTAATCCCCATTTTACAGATGAGGTAACTGCGATATGGAGAAGTGAAGTGACTTGTCCAAGGTCACACAGCAGACAAGTGGCAGAGCCGGGATTAGAACCCAGGTCCTTTCGATTCCCAGGCCCGTGCTCTATCCACTAGCCCAAGCTGCTTCAAGCTAGGGTGACAGAGTGAGTTTGAAATAGAACAAACAAGCTCTTGAAGAATAAGTGCCTTTCTCCCTAGTCCTTCATCTATTTATACCTAGCACCCCTGATTCATTCACTCATCAATCGCATTTATTGAGCGCTTACTGTGTGCAGAGCACTGTACTAAGCGCTTGGGAAGTAGAAGCTGGCAACAGATAGAGATGGTCCCTACCCAACAACGATATCCCCTACCCTGATATCAGTTGGTTACTGAAGAATCGGCAAAAGAACGGAACTGGCTTATGAAAGCATCTTAAAACAACTGAAAGAGCACAGGCTGGGAAAAAGAATTAGAACAGGATTTAGTTTTCCAGCCAGGTACCACAGCAGATGCTATCCGGGAAAACAAGTGTGCCTTCAAATGCTCTGTGGGAATCATCTAGCAGGAGCACTGCGCTGGCGTCAAGCCACTGGAAGTCTTGCACAACCACCTGATTCAATGCCCCTTATTCCAGTCAATCCGGTAGAACTACTGCATCAAAGCAGCCTCCAGACTTATGAGGGACAAACTTCCTGGTATTAATGATTACTAGTCTGTCAGAAATTCGGTCCAATTTTATGAATACCAACAGGCTGACGGACAGATGTAAGATGTTGGTAATGGCCGGTGTCTGCTTCCCAGTAACCATAATAATAACAACTGTGGTATGTTAAGCGCTATGTGCCCAGCACTGTGCTACCCACTGGGGTGGATACAAGTGAATCAGGTTGGACACAGTCCCTGCCCCATGCAGGGCTCAGAGTCTCAATCCCCATTTTACAGATGAGGTGACTGAGGCATCGAGAAGCAAAGTGACTTGCCCAAAGTCAAACAGCAGATAAGTGGCTGAGACCACAAGATCCCCAAGTGAGACAACACGACGCCTTCTACATCGTTTCACGTTAGGTTAAACTAAGTGGCAAAGAAACCAAGCAGGAGAAAAATCATATAGGCAGAAGTAACCATAGGGGATACCAGTGGACATTCAATCTGCGGTGCCAACAGGCCTGGTTAGCTGCAGCCTGGGAATAACAGAAGCTAGGCAAAAGGTTGCTAGTCATTTCATCATTATACTTATTGAGCGCTAACTGTGTGCAGAGCACTGTACTAAGCGCTTGGAAAGTACAATACAGCGATAAAGTCCTACAGATAGAGGGTGGAAGGAGGCTCTGGGATACCCACACTTAATCCATGGATTTTGGGGGGCTTTCTGGGCTGGCCTTAAAGAAACTGCAGTCACCCTAGACAGTGGATACACTTCAGGCTGATTCTATGTAGAGACACTTAATGGCTGAGGAAAACCCCAATGGGCTGCTATTTTATCTGGATCTCCTGGAAGCTCCCCCGAGATGCCCGTGGAGGCCCTAAAACTGCCCCATCTAACATCGATTACTATGGGCTCGTTATGGGTAGGGAACATGTCTACCTTCTCCGTTGTAGTAAACCCACCCAAGCGCTTAGCACAGTGCTCTCCTCTTCCCCATCACCCCCGTCCTACCTCCTTCCCCACCCCACAGTACCTGTATATATGATTGTACAGATTTATTACTCTATTTTACTTGTACATATTTACTGTTCTACTTATTTTAATGATGTGCATTTAGCTTTAATTTTATTTATTCTGATGACTTGACACCTGTCCACATGCTTTGTTTTGTTGTCTGTCTCCCCCTTCTAGACTGTGAGCCCGTTGTTGGGTAGAGACTGTCTCTCTATATGTTGCCAACTTGTACTTCCCAAGTGCTTAATACAGTGCTCTGCACACAGTAAGCGCTCAATAAATACAATTGAATGAATGAATGAGTGCTTTACACACGCGAAGCACTCAATAAATACCATGGACGAGGGTGATGATGTGGGCATGACTTGGACTCCAACGGATGGCCCTGAGGGTTTTGAAGCCTCTCTGGGATTTGCAGGACCTTGACCGAAGAATCTCACCCAGCCCAAGAGAACAGCCCGACTCCGACTTCTTGTGAGTACTCATTTGAGTACTCATTAGAGAAGCAGCGTGGCTCAGTGGAAAGAGCATGGGCTTTGGAGTCAGAGGTCATAGGTTCTAATCCCCGCTCTTCCAATTGTCAGCTGTGTGACTTTGGGCAAGTCACTTCACTTCTCTGTGCCTGAGTTCCCTCATCTGTAAAAGCACTTAGAACGGTGCTCAGCGCTTAGAACGGTGCTTTGCACATAGTAAGCGCTTAATAAATGCCATCATCATCATCATCATCAAAAGGGGGATTAAGACTGTGAGCCCCCCATGGGACAACCTGATCACCTTGTAACTTCCCCAGTGCTTAGAACAGTGCTTTGCACATAATAAGTGCTTAATAAATGCCATCATTATTTGTTACCCAATCAGAAATCACTGTAACAAGCTGCCAACCTTGCAAAATCCATATGGTCGAATTTCCAGGAAGAAAATGTAATATAAATCCTCAGTCCGGTCTCTAGACGGATTTGACCAAATGTGTCCTTAAGTATTTCTTCCTCAAACCCTCAGAGAAAGAATGCATTGTAGACTGCACAGTTCAGACATCATCATCTAGGCCTCAGTGCTAACTCTGTCCCACTCGGGTTACATCGCTAGAAGGAAAGCAAGCAATAATAATAATAAATATGGTACTTGTTAAGCACTTACTATGTGCCAAGCACAAATCTAAGTACCAGGGTAGATACAGGTTAATCAGGTTGGACACAGTCCCTGTCCCACATGGGGCTCACACTCTCATCCCCATTTTACAGATGAGGTAACTGAGATACAGAAAGTGAAATGACTTGCCCAAAGTCACCCAGAACACATGTGGCAGAGCCAGGATTAGAACACAGGTCCTTCTGACTTCCAAGTCCGTGTTCTCTCCACTAAGCCATGCAGTAACAGGGATTTAAGAAAGCTGGAGACGGACTCTCCTGCCAATCCCATTGAGTCCCTTCACACAGCTCTGGTCTGTTCTCCATTTTCCACAGGATGCTGGCTAGACTCACCATAAAGGTCAAGAGAACAGCTCCACGCTGACTTGTTTATTCGTCTCCCACTTAAAATAAAAATAATAATAACAATAATAGTAATTATGGCACTTGTTAAATACTTCCTATGTGCCAAGAACTGTTCTAAGCGCTGGGGTAGATACAAGTTAACCAGGTTGGACACAGTCCCTGTGCTGCATTGGGCTCACACTCTCAATAACAAATGATCTATGACAACAGGTGCTTTAAAAGTAATTTCTGTGGTGACAGAGACAATCGCTGAGGTCATCAGGAAATTACTAGAAAATAAAAAACCATCCTTTATATTCAGAGTTCTTAAATTAAGGCTTCTGAAAATGGGCTCCAAGAATTAGTGTCCCTTTAAAATTGGTGGAGGAGACTCATTTCCTGAAGTAAAAAACTGTAACTCTGTGGAGCAGGAATAAGGCATAATGAGAAGGTACACTGATAAGTAAGAAAAGTCCCATACAAGCTACTTCAACTACGGGAAATTTGCGTAACTATAGAAACTTCATTTCCAACAGAACAGGTCTAAAGTAGGACAGTGCTTTAGGGAAAGAACTTCAAAGTTTGCTAGCAGATAGTGTTATAAACACATTATGGTCTGTTTCAGGGTTTTTTTCCACTCCTGGGGGAAAAAAATAGCAGGTAAAATTGTAGATGGGTAAACTTTCCCTTTATTTAATAATTAAGGGTAAGTGGCAGGCTATAGCTTTCTATAGAGGCACTACTTAAATAAAATTAAATATTCAAGATTTTTAAGACTGAATTCTACTTCCTCTGATAAACACAGATAAATCTTACAAAAGTCATCAGATTTACACTTAACCAGTAAAACAGCAGATGTTCTGATGAACTATATCTAAAAACCCTCATCTGAGAAAAGCAGGCCCATAAAAATCACTGAATTTACCAACCAATCAATCAATGGTATTCATTAAGTGCTTAATGTGTGCAGAGCCCGGGGAGAGTACAATGCAGCCGAGTTGGTAGACATGTTCCCTGTCCAAAAGGAGTCTACAGTCAAGAAGGGAAGATGGAGAATATAAATAAATTATGGATACATTCCTAAGGGCAGTGGGGCTGAGGGTGGGGTGAATATCAAGTGCTAAAAGGGTACAGAACTAAGTGCATAGGTGTCGCAGAGGGAGAGGGAGTAGGGGAAAAAAGGGCTCAATCAGAGGAAGATGTGACTTGGAAGGTGGGGGAAAGTGGTGATCTGTTGGATATAAAAGGGGAAGGAGTTTCAGGCCAGAGGCAGGATATGGACGAGGAGTCGGCAGCATGATAGATGAGACTGAGGCTCAGTGAGTAGGCTGGCATTAGAGAAGCCAAGTGTGCGGGCTGGTTTGTAGCAGGAAATCAGTGAGGTAAGGCAGGAGAGGGCAAGGTGATTGAGTGCTTTAAAGGAAACAGTAGGTAGTTTCTGTTTGATGCTGAGGTGGTTGGACAACTTGATTCATTCTTTCATTCAACTGTATTTAGGGAGCACTTACTGCGTGCAGAGCACTGTACTAAGTACTTGGGAGAGCACAATATAACAATCAACAGGAACATTCTCTGGTCATAACGTGCTTACAGTCTCGGGGGAGACAGACATTAATATACATAAATAAATTACAGATATGTACGTAAGTGCTGTGGGGCTGGGAGGGGGGATGAATAAAGTGAGCAAGTCAGGGCAACGCAGAAAGGAGTGGAAAAAGAGGAAAGGGGTGCTTAGTCAGGGAAGCCCTCTTGGAGGAGATGTGCCTTCAATACGGACAACCACTGGAGGTTCTTGAGGAGTGGGGAGACAGGGAGACACAGACCGGATAGTCTTTTAGAAAAATGATCTGGGCAGTAGAGGGAAGTACTGACTGAAGTGGAGAGAGACAAAAGATGGGGAAGTCAGCAAGTAGGTTTGTAGTCAAGGTGGGATATAAGCACTTTATTTCAAAAGTCTGTTAGAGTTGAGCATGGGTCAGAACAAGACAAGTAGGTATGAAAGTTGAGTTAGGAAACGGCTAAAGTCCCCCTTTTTTCCCTTCTTTTCTTGGATCCTGAAGTCAAAATTTGTCTTGCAAAGCTGATTGTAAGTTCGTCCTTCTAGACTGTAAGCTGTCTGTGGGCAGGGAATGTGTCTAACAACTCTATTGTACTGTACTCTCCGAAGCCACTACGTATAGTGCTCTGTACAAGCACTCAGTAAATATGACTGACATTGCTACTTATTATTATTATCATTAAGATATTTGTTAAGCACTTACTATGTGCCAGGCACTGCACTAAGCCATCATTATTATTATTACTAAGCGCTGGGGTAAATATAAGCAAAGCAGTTTAGATACAGTCGCTGTTCCACATAGGGCTCACAATCTTATTCCCCATTTTATAGATGAGGTAACTGAAGCACAGAGAAGTGAAGTGACTTGCATAAGGTCACACAGCAGACAAGTGGAGGAGCTAGGATTAGAACTCAAGACCTTCTGACTCCCAAGCCCGGGCTCTATCCATTACACCACGCTGCTTCCCACTGTACTTGCTTGGGCCTACCTTTCTGTACTGAAACTCTTTTTTGCTTCATTTGCTCAGTTATTTCTACCACTCAACCCTTTAATCAACTCTCCCCCTCCGATTTTACCTTCTACCACTCAACCTGCACAGGTCGCTCCTCTAATGCCAACTGAATCTCTGTACCACGATCTCATCTATCTCAATACCAACCCCTTGCCCACCATCCTCCCTAGGCCCAGAACTCCCTCCACCTTTACAGCCCTCCTAAAATCACATTTCCAAGAGGCCATCCCAACTTAAGCCCTGATTTCCCATTCATTCATTCATTCAATCGTATTTATTGAGCACTTATGGTGTGCAGAGCACTGTACTAAGTGCTTGGGAAGTTGGCAACATATAGAGACGGTCCCTACCAAACAGCGGGCTCATAGTCTAGAAGATAATGATGGTATTTGTTAAGTGCTTACTATGTGCAAAGCACTGTTCTAAGCGCTGGGGAAGTTACAAGGTGATCAGGTTGTCCCACCGGGGGCTCACAGTTGTAATCCCCATTTTACAGATAATGGAACTGAGGCATAGAGAAGTTAAGTGACTTACCCAAAGTCACACAGCTGACAGTTGGTGGAGCCGGAATTTGAACCCATGACCTCTGACTCCAAAGCCCGAGCTCTTTCCATTGAGCCACGCTGCTTCTCCTACTTGTCCTCCCTTCTGTGAGATCAGATCTGGCTCAGTGGCAAGACCATGGGCTCGGGAGTCAGAGGTCATGGGTTCTAATCCCAGCTCCGCCACATGTCTGCTGTGTGACCTTGAGCAAGTCACTTCACTTCTCTGAGCCTCAGTGACCTCATCTGTAAAATGGGGATTAAGACTGGGGGCCCCACGTGGGACAACCTGATCACCTTGTATCCCCCCCAGCACTTAGAACAGTACTTCGCACATAGTAAGCGTTTAACAAATGCCATCATTATTATTATTACTCTTTATAAGCACTCAGATCCAGAGCACTTGTGTGTATATATGTGTATAAATATACATACATATGTGTATATGTATATTTTGCTATTTTCCCTATCTGTAATTCATTTCAATGCCTGTCTTCCCATCTTGCTTGCTGTGGGCATGGAATGCATCTGTTATATTGCTAGACTGTACTCTCCCAAGCACTTAGTACAATGCTCTGCACACAGTAAGTCCTCAATAAATACCATCGACTGACTAACCGATAATCCTTCTCTCTCAAACTCCAAAGAGTTGATAGAACTTCTGAACCAAATACGAACAATTTGTTTCCTTGTATGGATATGATTGTATATAATAATAATTCTGGTATTTGCTAAGTGCTTACCACGTGCCAGGCACTGCCCTGAGCACCAGGGTGGATACAAGCAAATCGGGTTGGACAAAGTCCCTGTCCCACATGGGGCTCACAGTCTTAATCCCCATTTTACAGATGAGGGAACTGAGGAACAGTGAAGTGAGTTGCCCAAGGCTGCTATGTACCCTTGGGATTAGAGCCCATGACCTTCTGACTCCCGGGCCCAGCCTCCATCCAATAAAGCATGCTGCTATGTAATATACAAAGACTCTTATTTTATATACGTAGCATTGTGTTTTTAAAGGTGACCCTACTTAATGGTGAAACTTTCTTTCCTCTCCCCCTCGTCCCCCTCTCCATCCCGCCGTCTTACCTCCTTCCCTTCCCCACAGCACCTGTATATATGTATATATGGTTGTACATATTTATTACTCTATTTATTTATTTTACTTGTACATTTCTATCCTACTTATTTTATTTTGTTGGTATGTTTGGTTCTGTTCTCTGTCTCCCCCTTTTAGACTGTGAGCCCACTGTTGGGTAGGGACTGTCTCTATGTGATGCCAATTTGTACTTCCCAAGCGCTTAGTACAGTGCTCTGCACATAGTAAGCACTCAATAAATACGATTGATTGATTGATTGATTGATTGAAACCCCACCCACACATGCATGCAGGTGTGGCTGAAGAAACTAGAGTTCCCCCTGATTGGGAAGGTATCTATCAACTCTGTTATATTGTTCATCATCATCAATCATATTTATTGAGCGCTTACTGTGTGCAGAGCACTGTACTAAGCGCTTAGGAAGTACAAGTTGGCAACATATAGAGACAGTCCCTACCCACCAGTGGGCTCACAGTCTAAAAGGGGGAGACAGAGAACAAAACCAAACATGCTAACAAAATAAAATAAATAGAATAGATATGCACAAGTAAAATAAATAGAGTAACAACTATGCACAAACATATATACATGTTATAGCGTCTGGACAAGTGAGATACGTTAGGGAGGATTCCTCATTGAAGCCATGGAAGTGAATGAGCGTCCCGAGGGGAGTGAGTGTTGATAGAGAAGATAAGGGGGCCCAGAATAAAGCTTTGACAGACACCCATAGTTAGGGAATGGGGGCATTGGTACCGTGCACTGTCACTGGATGTGCAATAAAGGTCAATGGTGAAGCAACTCAGATGTCCAGCTCTCAGTCATACAGAAGATCAGACCCCAAAAGAGTCTCATAAACTTGCCCCTCAGAAAGGGCTTGATGCCTGCTGCCTTTTTGTCTAACGGTGTGCTGGAAACCTTTTAGATTCTGCTTGGTTGGCTTCATGTTTGGGTGCCCGTAGAGCCCAACTGTGTGCATTATAGCAGTTCCTGAGTGACCGTCTCAAAGACTTTTGAGGATTCTTGTACCCTATAGCCCTGAAAGAGTTTTCCCACTAGTTTGGAAGCCTGTTCAGACTCCACCTTCCCTGCAAGGCCAAGTCTTTCATTTGCTTTCATTCCTAGGACTTTCTTTTTCATTTTATTTCAAATGAATTATTGTCTTTTGCAAAAAGAGTGTGTATGCCATGGGAACCAGGAAGACTATAAAGCAACCAAAAATTCATTTCCCCCCAGTTTTGCTCTCTGCCCTGCAAAGAACAAGAACGGTTCTCTTGGTTGCCTAAGCCTGTCACAGTGTCCTATCCCCCTGTTCACCTACTGGCTCCTGTCCTCCTGTGCCCCAGGGCAAATGTGACTGGCAGAGATGAGAGAGCATGAGGACAACAGGCAAACCGAGAGGGCGATAATTCATTCCTTTGGACAGGTTTTAAGTCCTACTGTCTCTCTACTGAAGCTCATCCATCATTCCTGAAGGATGACTCCATCAATGTTTGCCAAGAATATTCTGTCATGGCCACTCCTTTGGTTATCATGACGGTTGCGAGGCCTCACTCTTGTCAAAAAACAGGCCTCTACTTATCAATCAATGGTACTAAGCACTTGAGAGAGTACAGTATAACAGAGTTGGTAGACATTTTACCTGCTCACATGGAGTTTAGAATCCAGAAGGGGAGAGAGACATTAGTAGAAATAATGTTTTAAGGTGAAGCCATCTATGCATTACGAGAATTTGAAAAACTGACAAACAAGATGTTTGAATTGAAAATTTCATTGGTGTGGATTACTTCATTTTTGGCTGAACTACAATTAGCAGATGGCTGTGCTTGAAAACGCCAATCTAGAACTTGGCTGAATCAGCAATGAGGGAAATTCAAGAGCTTCCCATCGGGACAGTGACACAAGCTCAGGCTATATGAGTAGAAGCGAGAAAATATCCACCTACTAGTGTCTTTTCGTGTGGCACATTTCATAATTACAAAATGCCACCTCACTCTAAAAAGAATAAATTTTTGAAGCTATCGAATTCACTCAATTAGGACGAGCCTCAATGTTGATTATATTACATAAAATGAATCACTGCTTGCATAATCTTAACTCTCTGCTCAGATTGTTAGGTAACCAGTTTAAATGTTCTCTATCCACACTCACTTCCTTGGTGAACTCATTCGCTCCCACGGCTTCAACTATCATCTCTACACTGATGACACCCAGATCTACATCTCTGCCCCTGCTCTCTCTCCCTCCCTACAGGCTCGTGTCTCCTCCTGCCTTCAGGACATCTCCATCTGGATGTCTGCCCGCCACCTAAAACTCAATATGTCCAAGACTGAACTCCTTATCTTCCCTCCCAGACTCTGCCCTCTCCCTGACTTTCCCATCACTGTTGACGGCACTACCATCCTTCCCGTCTCACAAGTCCGCAACCTTGGTGTCATCCTCAACTCCACTCTCTCGTTCACCCCTCACATCCAATCCGTCACCAAAAACTGCCCGTCTCAGCTCCGCAACATCGCCAAGATCCACCCTTCCCTCTCCATCCAAACCGCTACCCTGCTGGTTCAATCTCTCATCCTATCCCAACTGGATTACTGCATCAGGCTCCTCTCTGATCTCCCACATTCCTGTCTCTCCCCACTTCAATCTATACTTCACGCTGCTGCCCAGATAATCTTTGTGCAGAAACACTCTGGGCATGTTACTCCCCTCCTCAAAAATCTCCAGTGGCTACCACTCAACCCACGCATCAGGCAAAAACGCCTCACTCTCGGCTTCAAGGCTGTCCACCCCCTCGTCTCCTCTTACCTCACCTCCCTTCTTTCCTTCTACAGCCCAGCCCGCACCCTCTACTCCTCTGCCGCTAACCTCCTCACTGTGCCTCGTTCTCGCCTGTCCCGCCATCAATCTCCAGTCCACGTCCTCCCCCTGGCCTGGAATGCCCTCCCTCTGCACATCCACCAAGTTAGCTCTCTTCCTCCCTTCAAAGCCCTACTGAAAGCTCCCCTCCCCCAGGAGGCCTTCCCAGACTGAGCCCCCTCCTTCCTCTCCCCGCCCCCCCGCCCTGCCTCCTTCCCCTCCCCACAGCACCTGTATATATGTTTGTACAGATTTATTACTCTATTTTATTTGTACATATTTACTATTCTATTTATTTTATTTTGTTAATATGTTTTGTTTTGTTGTCTGCCTCCCCCTTCTAGACTGTGAGCCCGCTGTTGGGTAGGGACCGTCTCTATATGTTGCCAACTTGTACTTCCTAAACGCTTAGTACAGTGCTCTGCACACAGTAAGCACTCAATAAATACGATTGAATGAATGAATGAATGAAATGTGACTTCTCCTTGGGTATCAGCTCAAGTTTTGAATGTTGAAATATCAAACAGTGGATAGAAGATGGCCCTAGGAGTCAGAAGGTCATGGGTTCTAATCTTGACTCTGCCAGGGGACTGCTGTGACCTTGGGCAAGTCACTTCACTTTTCTGTGTCTCAGTTCCCTCATCTGTAAAATGGGGATTAAGACTGTGAGCCCCATATGGGACAGGGACTGTGT
Organism: Tachyglossus aculeatus; assembly: GCF_015852505.1. Lineage (NCBI taxonomy): Eukaryota > Metazoa > Chordata > Mammalia > Monotremata > Tachyglossidae > Tachyglossus > Tachyglossus aculeatus. Next base: position 128,199,372 of record NC_052067.1, on the reverse strand, counting down.
CCAACCTGATTGCCTTGTATCTACCCTGGCTCTTGCTTGTCACATAGTAAGCACTTAATAAATACCATTATTATTTTTACTAAATTATTATTCTTAGGTCATGGGTGGTAAATTAATATATTTCCATAATGCACTAACTTTAAAAAAAATTACTCAACGTGGTGGAGAAATTAAAATGACAGACTTTGTGGCTTATTAACAAACTCTGTCAGATTCTCCAAGTTCAGACTTCTGGGTTGCGATCTTTAAAATAAAAAACACAAGAAAAAAAGTTCTGGAAGACTAAAAGATGTCCTTACTACACTATGTCAATCGGGATGCTCTGCCATATATTTAAATGCTGCTTTTCAGGTTTTGCAGCTCATTTCAACTTGGCATTACATTGCATTCTCCCAAGCACTTGGTACAGGTCTCTGCGCACACTAAGCGCTCAATAAATATGACTGAATGAATGAGGACCGGGATGGACTGGGGAGATCACAAAGCCAGTGGACCCCAAACTATAGATAGCGGTATTTGGCACAAAGAGGATTGCAGCTAACCCACCAAGGACCACTTGACCAATGGGACCGTGTGCCTCTGATGCCACCTTCATCTTGTCTGGCATATGGGGCACAAGGGGTTGTTATCTGCTTCCTGGGAAACTTTCTGGGGCTACGTGTCTCAGAAACTCCTTGTGGGGGGGGCTCGATGCCTCTGTCATGTCCCCTCACCTCGCTCCCCTTTGGATTTGGAGAAGCAGCGTGGCTCAGTGGAAAGAGTCTGGACTTGGGAGTCAGAGGTCGTGGGCTCTAATCCCGGCTCTGCCGCTTGTCAGCTGTGTGACTTTGGGCAAGTCGCTTCACTTCTCTGTGTCTCAGTGACCTCATCTGTCAAATGGAGATGAAGACTGTGAACCCCACCTGGGACAACCTGATCACCTTGTATCTCCCCCAGTGCTTAGAACAGTGTTCGGCACATAGTAAGCGCTTAACAAATACCAACGGTATTTCTACTATTTGTCCAAGAACCAGTTTCCTGCTTCCAAACAGCCTGGGAGTCAGAGGACCTGGGTTCTAATCCCTGCTCTGCCACTTGATTGCCGTGTGACCTTACGCAAGTCACTTCACTTCTCTGGGCCTCATATGTGAAATGGGGATTAACACAGTGAGCCCCATGTCGGGCAGTGGCTGTGTCCAACCCCATTATCTTGTAATTACCCTGGCACATAGTAAGCGCTTACAGAATACCACAATTCTTCTTATTATAATTATTATATGCCCTATGGTGGGTGGCTATCAGAGGCTTTGATCAATCAATCAGCGGGGCTTTGATCAATCAATCCGCGGTATTTATTGAGAACTTACTGTGTGCAGAATATTGTGCTAAGCACATGGGAGAGTATGATATAATGCCAAGTTGGTAGACCCCTTTCCCTGCCCTCAACAAGACTACGGACGAGCTTACTGTCTACGGTCTTTGAGATCTGCCCTCACTTGGCCCCGATTGCAGAAAAAATGGACGAGTAAAATACATACCCAACTTTCTCAGGTGAAATGGTGTGCTTCTTGAAGACATGGATCATGTATTTACTATCTCAAGTGCTTAGTACAATGCCCTGAAAAAAGACCTCAATAAATGTAAGTGATTGATTGACATTTCTTGGGGAAAAAAATCCTAACCAGGAAAGCAGGTAAAGTTTTCTTCACTACCAGTCCTCAATAGTTTATTTTTTGGACATTTTTTCTGTTCTGGGCACCAGTGTACAACAGATCGAGCTTCATGCATTTGCTAAGTGGTCTGACTAGAAGAATCAGAAAAATGGATTGGGAAGGCAAGAGCAGCACTCCCCAAAAAGATCCAAAGGAAACTGGAGTGATGACAAATAATAATAATAATAATGATGATGATGATGGCATTTGTTAAGCACTTACTACGTGCAACAAATTAAACAATCCTCAAAAGACAAAGACTATGGAAGAAAAGCTCACCTACAGAGAGCTCACCTCCTCCAGGAGGCCTTCCCAGACTGAGCCCCCTCCTTCCTCTCCCTCTCCTCCCCCTCCTTATCCCCCCAGCCTTACCTCCTTCCCCTCCCCACAGCACCTGTATATATGTTTGTACGTATTTATTACTCTATTTTATTTGTACATATTTATTCTATTTATTTTATTTTGTTAATATGTCTTGTTTTGTTGTCCGTCTCCCCCTTCTAGACTGTGAGCCCACTGTTGGGTAGGGACCGTCTCTATGTGTTGCTGACTTGTACTTCCCAAGCACTCAGTACGGTGCTCTGCACACAGTAAGTGCTCAATAAATACGATTGAATGAATGAATGAATGAAAGAAACTGATGAAATTTTACAAATATGTCAAACTAGGATCTTCTTTGGCAATAAACCATTGGAGTGGACCCGTAATATATTACACAATCTGAAATGTGTGTTTTGCATCTTTTGGATTCTCCCAAGCAATTAATATTCACATACCTCTTTATCTATCTAGCTCTCTCTCACACACACACGCTCACAGAAAACATTATTTTATGATTAATTCACATTAAAGGGTTCAAAAATATCACTGACTGATCAATCAGTCTAGACTCTAAACTTCCGAGGATAAGTTGATGCAAACTGGTTCATATATTCTTTGACAGAAAACAAGCCCCAACTCTGTTGTGCATACCCCCCTTTCTCTTTTTGTGGCTCTTGGGGAATTTGCCCAAATTTCTTGATTTCCCACACCAGCCAGTCCACAGTTCTTTCCACATTCAAATCCCAGCTCTTCCAACAGGCTTTCCCCAATTACTTTCCCAGAAGCCTGGACGACAACATCTCTTCAGCCAACTCTTAGCATTTATGAACTTATTTAGAGAAGCAGTGTGGCTCAGTGGAAAGAGCACGGGCTTGGGAGTCAGAGGTCATGGGTTCTAATCCCAGCTCCGCCACTTGTCTGCTGTGTGACTTTGGACAAGACACTTAACTTCTCTGGGCCTCAGTTACCTCATCTGTAAAACGGGGATTAAGACTGTGAGCCCCACGTGGGACAACCTGATCACCTTGTATCCCCCCTTGCACTTAGAATAGTGCTTCACACTATTGTTAATGGCTTAACAAATGCCATTATTATTATTATTATCATCTCCTCAGTACTCATGTATAGGTGTCCAATTTGTTTTGACAGTTACAAATTTTTTTTTTATGCTTATCTTCCCCACAAGGACCATGAGCAGTTGGGAAGTGCAGAATAACAAAGTGACACACCCCCTTCCCGCAAGTGGGCAGGGAGCATGTCTCTTTGTCCTTCTGTACTTCCTAAGTGTCTAGTACAGTCTGATGCACCACATGGGCATTCAGTGAACGCTACCGTTACTACTACTACTACTAATAATAATGATAGCGTTTATTAAGTGCTTACTATGTGCAAAGCAGTGTTCTAAGCACTAGGGAGGTTACAAGGTGATCAGGTTGTCCCAAGGGGGGCTCACAGTCTTTATCCCCATTTTACAGTTGAGGGAACTGAGGCCCAGAGAAGTTAAGTGACTTGCCCAAAGTCACACAGCTGACAAGTGGCAGAGCTGGGATTTGAACCCATGATCTCTGACTCCAAAGCCCGGGCTCTTTCCACTGAGCCAAGCTGCTTCTAACTTCCTGTACTGTACTACTTCCTCAATGGTATTCCTTGAATGCCTTCTACATCTAGAGCTGTACTGTACTAAGTGGTGGGGTAGATACAAGTTAATTAGGTCCCACAAGGGGCTCACAGTTTAAATACGAAGGAGAACAGTATTGAATTCTCATTTTACAGAGGAGAGAATTGAGGCCCAGAGAAGTTAAGTGACTTGTACAAGGTCACACAGCAGACAAGTGTTGGAGCCGGGATTAGAACCCAGGTCCTCCGACTCCCAAGTCTGTATACTTTCCACTAGATTACATTTCTTCTCTGAGCCCTACTACTTGTATGGCTCAGCTACTACCTCTATGTAGATGACTCCAAAATCTCTCCCTCCAGCCCTGAGTTGGATCACTCCCCAACTCTGCAATCCCTATCACTCGGCTCTCACATCCAGTCGACGGCTGAATTCTACTGAATATTTCTTCAAAACATTCTCCGATTCCACCTTCCTCTTCACCCACAACTTAGCTTAAGCACTCATTATATCATAGCTAAACTAAACCCTCAAGGCTGTAAGCTCACTGTGGGCAGGAATGTGTCTGTTTATTGCTATATTGCACTCTCCCAAGCAGTCAGTACAGTGCTTCCCACACTGTAAGAACTCAATAAATATGACTGAAGGAATACTGTATCAGCCTCCTTGCTGGTTTCCCTGCCTCCTGCCTTTCCCCATTTCTGTCCACATTCCACACTGCCACCTGGAACAATTTCTGGAGTCAATCAATAAATCAATGGTTTCAACTGAGTGATTACTGTGTGCGGAGCACTGTTTTAAGTACTTGAGAAAGTCCAATGCAATGGAGTTGGCAGACACGTTCCCTGCCCGCAATGCGTTTACAGTCTACAGGGGGGGAAAGACATTACTAGAAATAAATTGTGGATATGAACATAAAGACTGTGAGGCTGAGGGTGGCTTGACTATCGGGTGCTCAAACACTACAGATCAAAGTGAATGGGTGATGCAGAAGGAAAGGGAGTCGGGGAAAACAGGGCTTTATCAGGGAAGACCTCCTTGGCGGAGATGTGAGCTTCATTAGAAGCTTTTAGACTGTGAGCCCACTGTTGGGTAGGGACTGTCTCTATATGTTGCCAACTTGTACTTCCCAAGTGCTTAGTACAGGGTTCTGCACACAGTAAGCGCTCAATAAATACGATTGATTGATTAGATAGCTTTGAAGGTTGGGAGAGTGGTGGTCTCCCGAATATGGAGGGGGAGGGAGTTCCAGGCCAGAAGCAGGATGTGGGAGAGGGGTCGGCAGCGAGGCGGACACAGTCGAGGCCCAGATGGAGCAAGCTGGCACTGGAGAAGTAAAATGAGTGGGCTGAATTGGAGAAAGCGACCAGTGAGATGAGGTAGGAGGGGGCCACCTGAAATGTAGCCCGGCACACACCTCACTTCTCAAAAACCTCCAGTGGCTCTCCTCCTTCCATATCAAACAAGCACTCAACTTCAGCTTCGAGAATCTCCACAAATTCTCGCCTTTCTCCAAATCAGTTTCTCTCACTGGCAGCTCAATCACATATGCAGAGCACTGTTGACAACACTTGGGAGAGTACACAAGTTAGAAGACAATTCGTGTGCTCATGCTCACATTCTAGCCAGGGAGACAATTCCCCAGGTGGTATTCTTCACTTTTCCTAAGGTCACCGAACTCTACCCTGCCCTTGTCTCGGCCACCATTCACCACTGGCCAAGGCTGAGTCCTGGCTTGGCACTCCTTCCCTGTCCCAAAATCTGCTAGATCTCAGTCTGCCCCACATTCAGAGCTCCACCGGAATCCCACCAACACTTAACGAGCCTTCCCACTGAATTCACAGCATTCTGAGTCACAGCTGCCCAAATGCCATAGTTGGCTCTTGTAGTTATGTACTTATTTAAACACCGCCTTTGGCATTGAGGTGTGTGTGTGTAAACATATATTAGGACAGTGCTTTGTATACAGTAAGCACTCAATAAATACAGTTGAATGAATAAACACACAGCTATATACATCTATATTATATATTCAGCTGTATCTTCAGTGATTCTGATTCCACTGATTGTAAATGTGTTTATGTCTGTCTCTCCACTCCAACGGGGCAGGTGTTCCTTGGGTTTCTTCTGTCTTTCTCAAGGGCTTTGAAAGGTACGGTACCCGCTCAGTGGATGCTCAATAAATCCTATGATTACTGCTGCTACAGCAGCTACAGCCCTCTACTGCACCACACTTAACACGGGTGGACTAAAATGCACCATCTCGGACGCTTGCGGGCATTCAGGGAAGTTTCTCTTCGGCTCAGTTGTTTCTTTGGTGTGGGAGGGAAACACCCAATTGTACCTGTGCAAAAGCTTCCTCTGGAAATCAACACGCACCCCCTTTTTTTAAGCACTTTGATAGTCACTTCAGCCCCAGCTCCATGGCACTTCTGTTCACACCCTTACACTCTCCCATTTCCCCTATCTGAAATTTAACGTCTGTCTTCCCCTGTAGATTGTATACTCCTTGTGGGCAGGGATCATGTCTACCAAGTTTACCATATTGTAATTTCTCAAGCGCTTAGTACCGTGCACACGGTAAGCGCTGAATAAATACCACCGGACAACAGATTGATTGACTTTTGCTTTGGTCTGGACTCTCTGTTCCTGTCAGATTTTGACTTGGCTAGAGTAGGCCAAACCCTAGATTTCCCTCAGAGGCCGAAATTTTTTTTAATGGTATTTTTTTTATGATGGTATTTGTTAAGCGCTTACTACGTGCAAAGCACTGTTCTAAGCACTGGCACTGTTCGCGCTTACTATGTGCAAGAGAGTATAATATGCACAGGGGTAGGTACTAAGCCCTAGATTATCTACAAATTAATCAGGTTGGACACAGTCCATGTCCCATACGCGGCTCACAATCCTAATCCCCATTTTTACAGATGAGGTTACTGAGGCATACAGAAGTAAAGTGACTTGCCCAAGGTCACACAGCAGGCACGTGGTAGAGCTGGGATTACAACCCATGTCCTCTGGCTCCAAAGCCTATGCTTTTCCCACTAAGCCACACTGCTTCCCAAGGGTTCTACCTAGAAGACAGAGGAGGAATTGGAAGGAGAATGAAGTTATCAATTACAAGGCAATTTTATAATGAAAAGTTAGAAAGTGAAACGGACCTATAATTGAACTAAATGTATTTTCCTTCTCCTGGACAAAAAAACCCAACTATACCCATCATTTCAAATGTCCAATTTACTTTGCAATTGCCAATAGATAGTTGGCTGGAATTTTTATCAAGTCATCATAAAAAACCCTCTGTGGAGTTTTTATCGCTATGCAAACAATAAGCTATTAAGAAGCAGGAAACAGGAATAATCTTCACCTAAGCAAATTAGGTACTTGTACCTGACACTTCTGTTGCCAGGGTGCCTTGAAATGAGTAAGAGGAGCAAGCTACTTTTGACACACTCACTCTATGGGCTTTCCACACCATGTCCGACGTTTGCTTGAAAATGAATTTTTCCTCTATCGATACACAAATAACCACAGTGACAAGTAAATTTCCAAACGCCATTATCCAATGACCCTTTCCATTGAATCGACTACTTACTTTCGCGACCGGCCTACACACTAGTCACTTCCACAGGCTTCCCGTAACTCTCTCACAGCTCTAAGAGAATTGGGGTTTGGTTCACTCAAGCGATGGGTTGCGTGATGAACGCAGCAGGGAGTAGCTGGCAGGCTTGAAGGGAAGAATAAGTGAAGTAGCACAATTTGGAAAACGGGGTAGGAAGCACTGTGAGATTGTGGGGTGGGATGGGTTATTGGATGATGACCCTGTGGTAAAGACAAACGGAGCCAACTCCACCGGCCTTGGGGTTCTATAGGCCTGGAAAACAGGAGCACGGAGGGAAAGGAGGGGCAGATTAGGAGTCTACTCCCTCCAGGGTTCAGTACAAGGCCAGGTCAGTGCACAGAGTAAACACTCAATAAACAACATCGGTTGATTAAAGTACTTGGGGTAAAGCAAACAGATATAAGGAATGGCTAAAGTGGAGGACCTGGATTCTAATCCTGGCTCCGCCACTTGTCCGCTGGGTGACCGTGAACAAGGCATTTAACTTCTCCGTGCCTCGGTTATCTCACCTGGAAAATGGGGATTAAGGCTGTGAGCTTCATGTGGGCCATTAACTGATTAACTGGTAGATAACTCAGGGCTTAGTACACTGTTTGGCACACAGTAAGTGCATAACAAATCCCACTGTTATTATTATTATTATTATTGTGAGAGTTCAGGGAAGACGGCCAGGCTGAGATCTCTGTGGGGTGGGAATGGAAAGCATTGGGCAGGAAGAGGAAAGGGGGCAGGGAAGCAAGGAGGAGGCAACCTCAAAGGGTAAGTTCCTGATGACACCTGGATGGTGGGCAGGGTGGGACGGGGTGTGGAAGAGCCACACTAGATAGGGCAGATGAGGAAGGAGAAGGGTAGGACAGGGCGGAGCGGACCAAAGCGGGATGGTTAGCACACAGTAGGCACTCAATCAATATGACTGAATAAATGAATCAGAGTGGGACGGGGGAGATGAGGGCACGGGGGAGCGGACCAGAGAGGGGCAGAGCAGGGCAGGGCAAGGGGGAGTGGACCAAAGTGGGACGGGGCAGATGAAGGCAGGGTGAAGCGGCTAGAGAAGCCGCGTGGCTCAGTGGAAAGAACACGGGCTTTGGAGTCAGAGGTCATGGGTTCAAATCCCGGCTCTGCCAATTGTCAGCTGTGTGACTTTGGGTAAGTCACTTAACTTCTCTGGGCCTCAGTTACCCCATCTGTAAACTGGGGATTAATACTGTGAGCCCCCCCATGGGACAATCTGATCAACTTGTAACCTCCCCAGCGCTTAGAATAGTGCACTGCACATAGTAAGCGCTTAATAAATGTCATTTAATAAAAAAAGCGGAGCTAAGAGGGACAGGGTAGATCAGGGTGGAACCGAGTGGAGCAAAAGCAGGACGGGGAAGGGCAGAGTGGAGCGGAGCAAAGCAGGATGGGGCAGATCAGAGCGGAGTGGGGCAGATCAGAGAGGGATGGATTGTGAGCCCACTGTTGGGTAGGGACTGTCTCTATATGTTGCCAAATTGTACTTCCCAAGCGCTTAGTACGGTGCTCTGCACACAGTAAGCGCTCAATAAATACGATTGATGATGGACAGGGCAGGGCACGGCAGAACAGAGCAGGATGGGGAGATCAGGGGGGCACGGGACAGATCAGGGTGGAGCCAAGTGAAGCAAAAACAGGACGGGGCAGACCAGGGCAGGGTGGAGTAGAGCGAGCAAAGCAGGATGGGGCAGAGCGGGATGGGGCAGATCAGAGAGGGATGGGCAGGGCAGGGCATAGCAGAGCAGGATGGGGAGATCAGAGGGGCACGGGGCAGATCAGGGTGGAGCCAAGTGAAGCAAAAACAGGACGGGGCAGAGCAGGGCAGGGTGGAGCGGAGCAAAGAAGGATGGGGCAGAGCAGGGCAGGGTGGAGCGGAGCAAAGCAGGATGGGGCAGATAGGAGAGGGATGAGTAGAGCAGGGCATCATCATCATCATCAATCGTATTTATTGAGCACTTACTGTGTGCACAGCACTGTACTAAGCGCTTGGGAAGTACAAATTGGCAACATATTGAGACAGTCCCTACCCAACAGTGGGCTCACAGTCTAAAAGGGGGAGACAAAACCAAACATACTAACAAAATAGGTTGTCTCCTCCTTGCTTCCCTGCCCCCTTTCCTCTTCCTGCCCAATGCTTTGCATTCCCACCCCACAGAGATCTCAGCCTGGCCGTCTTCTCTGAACTCCCACAATAATTATAATAATAATAAAACAGTGGGATTTGTTAGGCACTTACTGTGTGCCAGGGCATGGCAGAGCAGAGCAGGATGGGGAGATCAGAGGGGCACGGGGCAGATCAGGGTGGAGCCAAGTGAAGCAAAAATGGCAAAAACTCCTCCCCCTGGGCTTCCAGGCTGTCCATCCATCCCCTCGCCCCCTCCTACCTCACCTCCCTTCTGTCCTTCTCCAGCCCAGCCCGCACCCTCCGCTCCTCTGCCGCCGCTAACCTCCTCACCGGGCCTCTTTCTCGCCCATCCCGCCGTCGACCCCCGGCCCACGTCCTCCCCCTGGCCTGGAATGCCCTCCCTCCCCACATCCGCCAAGCTAGCTCTCTTCCAGGAGGCCTTCCCAGACTGAGCCCCCTCCTCCCTCCCTCCCTCCTCCCCCTCCCTATCCCCCCCACCTTACCTCCTTCCCCTCCCCACAACACCTCATCATCATCATCAATCGTATTTATTGAGCGCTGTGTGCAGAGCACTGTACTAAGCGCTTGGGAAGTACAAATTAGCAACATATAGAGACAGTCCCTACCCAACAGTGGGCTCACAGTCTAAAAGGGGGAGGCAAAACCAAACATACTACAAAATAAAACAGAATCGATATGTACAAGTAAAATAGAGTAATAAATATGTACAAACATATATACATATACAAACATATATACATATATATATATACAGCACCTGTATATATGTTTGTACATATTTATTACTCTATTTTACTTGTACGTATTTATTCTTTTATTTTGTTAATATGTTTCGTTTTGTTGTCTGTCTCCCCGTTCTAGACTGTGAGCCCGCTGTTGGGTAGGGACCGTCTCTATATGTTGCCAACTTGGACTTCCCAAGCGCTTAGTACAGTGCTCCGCACACAGTAAGCGCTTAATAAATACGATTAAATGAATGAACGACAGGGCAGACCAGGGCAGGGTGGAGCAGAGCAAAGCAGGATGGAGCAGGTCTGAGTGGGATGGGGCACAGCAGGGCATGGCAGAGCAGAGCACAGCCCACTGATGGATAGAGACTGTCTCTATATGTTGCCAACTTGTACTTCCCAAGCGCTTAGTACAGTGCTCTGCACACAGTAAGCGCTCAATAAATACGATTGATTGATTGATTGAGGGAGAGACCAGAGGTGCATGGGGCAGAGCAGGACAGAGCAGATCAGTCACGGTGTAGCGGACAGAGCCTGGGCCTGGGTGTCAGAAGGTCATGGGTTCTAATCCCGACTCCTCCACTTGTCCGCTGTGTGACCTTGGGCAAGTCACTTTACTTCCCAGCGCTTAGCACGTACCAAGCGCTTAACAAATACCATCATTTGTTGTTATTCTCTATGCCTCAGTGACCTCATCTGTAAAATAGGGATCGAGACCGTGAGCCCCATGTGGGACAGGGACTGCGTCCAATCCAACCCAATTTGCTTTTATCTACCCCAGCGCTTAGTACGGTGCCTGGCACATAGTAAGCGTTTAACAAATCCCATCATTATTATTATTATTATTAGGACAGGGCAGAGCAAAGAGGGGCGGAGCGGGCCGGGGCAGATCAACCCGATTTGCTTGTTATCCACCCCCAGGGCTTAGTACAGTGCCTGGCACATAGTACGCGCTTAACAAATCCTATCATTATTGATCATTATTTAGCATTATTATTACTATTATCGGGCAGGGCAGAGCAGAGAGCCGGGCAGAGCAGGGTGGAGCAGAGCGGAGTGGAGCAAAGCGACCCACTTTGCTGGTAACCAGCCCAGTGCTTAGTACTGTGCCTGGCACATAAAAATAATAATAATAATGGTGGTATTTGTTCAGCGCTTACTCTATGCGAAGCACTGTTCTAAGCGCTGGGGAGGGATACAAGATGATCAGGTTGTTCCACGTGGGGCTCCCAGTCTTAAGCCCCATTTGACAGATGAGGTAACTGAGGCCCAGAGAAGTTATGTGACTTGCCCAAGGTCACACAGCAGACAAGTGGCTGAGCCAGGATTCGAACCCACGACCTCTGACTCCCAAGCCCACACTCTTTCCACTGAGCCACGCTGCTTCTCTAGTAAGCACACAGTGAGCATTTAACAATTACTATTATCATTATTATTTTCCTGACAGGGCAGAGCGGAGTGGGGCGGAGCGGGCCGGGGCAAATCAACCTGATTTGCTTGTTATCCACCCCAGCGCTTAGTACAGTGCCTGGCACATAGTAAGCACTTAACAAATCCCATTATTATTATCACTGTTCTTATTATTGTAATACAGACAGGGCAAAGGAAAGAGGGGTGGAGCGGGGGGCCAGGGAAGATCAACCTGATTTGCTTATTCACCCCAGCGCTTAGTACAGTGCCTGGCACATAGTAAGCACTTAAATCCCATAATTATTATTATTATTATTATTATTATTACAGACGGGGCAAAGCAAAGAGGGGTGGAGCGGGGGGCCAGGGAAGATCAACCTGATTTGCTTATTCACCCCAGCGCTTAGTACAGTGCCTGGCACATAGTAAGCACTTAAATCCCATTATTATTATTATTATTATTATTATTATTATTATTATTATTATTATTATTATTATTATTACTACAGACAGGGCAAAGCAAAGAGGGGTGGAGCAGGGGGCCGGGGAAGATCAACCTGATTTGCTTATTCACCCCAGCACTTAGTACAGTGCCTGGCACATAGTAAGCACTTAAATCCCATTATTATTATTATTATTATTATTATTATTATTATTATTATTAACAGGGCAAAGCAAAGAGGGGTGGAGCAGGGGGCCAGGGAAGATCAACCTGATTTGCTTGTTACTCACCCCAGCGCTTAGTGTAGTGCCTGGCACATAGTAAGCACTTAAATCCCATTATTATTATTATTATTATTATTATTATTGTTATTATTATTATTATTATTATTATTATTATTATTACAGACAGGGCAAAGCAAAGAGGGGTGGAGCAGATCAACCTGATTTGCTTGTTATCCACCCCAGCGCTTAGTACAGTGCCTGGCACATAGCACTTAACAAATCCCATTATTATTATTATTATTATTATTATGATAACAATCAGGACAGGGCAAAGCAAAGAGGGGCGGGCCGGGGCCGATAATAATAATGATCTTACTATGTGCAAAGCACTGTTCTAAGCGCTGGGGAGGTTACAAGGTGATCAGGTTGTCCCACGTGGGGCTCACAGTCGTCATCCTCATTTTAAAGATGAGGGAACTGAGGCCCAGAGAAGTGAAGTGACTTGCCCAAGGTCACACAGCTGACAGTTGGCGGAGCCGGGATTTGAACCCATGACCTCTGACTCCAAAGCCCGGGCTCTTTCCACTGGGCCACGCGGCAGATCAACCTGATTATCTTGTAATCCACCCCAGCGCTTGGCACCTAGTAAGCGCTTAACCAATCCGATCATTATTGATGATGAGGTGGGTGGAGTAGGAGGTCATGGGTTCAAATCCCGGCTCCGCCAATTGTCAGCTGTGTGACCCTGGGCAAGTCACTTCACTTCTCTGTGCCTCAGTCACCTCATCTGTCAAATGGGGATGAAGACTGTGAGCCCCCCGTGGGACAACCGATCACCTTGTAACCTCCCCAGCGCTTAGAACAGTGCTTTGCACATAGTAAGCACTTAATAAATGCCATTATTGTTATTCTTATCATGATGATGAGGAGGAGGAGGATTGTAATGAGGATGAGGGCAGAGCAGGCGCGGTCACTCGGGCGGTCACTCACCTGGTTGGTCACCTGAAATGGCAAGAGAGAGAGAGAGAGAGATCAACCTGATTTGCTTGTTCTCCACCCCAGCGCTTAGTACAGTGCCTGGCACATAGTAAGCACTTTACAAATCCCATTATTATGATGATGATGATAATAATCAGGACAGGGCAGAGCAAAGAGGGGCGGGCCGGGGCAGATAATAATAATGATGGTATTTGTTAAGCGCTTACTATGTGCAAAGCACTGTTCTAAGCGCTGGGATAGAAACAAGGTGATCAGGTTATTATATGTATATGTTTGTACATATTTATTACTCTATTTATTTTACTTGTACATATCTATTCTATTTATTTTATTTTGTTAGTATGTTTGGTTTTGTTCTCTGTCTCCCCCTTTTAGACTGTGAGCCCACTGTTGGGTTGGGACTGTCTCTATATGTTGCCAACTTGGACTTCCCAAGCGCTTAGTCCAGTGCTCTGCACACAGTAAGCGCTCAATAAATACGATTGATGATGATGATCAGGTTGTCCCACGTGGGCTTTAGGGCTTTGGAGAGCAGTGCCCAGCGCTTAGAACAGTGCTTGGCACATGGTAAGCGCTTAACGAATGCCCTTATTGTGATTAGAGAAGCAGCGTGGCTCAGTGGCAAGAGCCCGGGCTTTGGAGTCAGAGGTCATGGGTTCAAATTCCGGCTCCACCACTCGTCAGCTGTGTGACTTTGGGCAAGTCACGTCACTTCTCTGGGCCTCAGTTACCTCATCTGTAAAATGGGGATGAAGACTGTGAGCCCCCCGTGGGACAACCTGATCACCTTGTTAACCTCCCCAGTGCTTAGAACAGTGCTTCGCACATAGTAAGCGCTTAATAAATGCTATCATGATGATGATTAGAAGCAGCGTGGCTCATTCATTCATTCAATCGTATTTATTGAGCGCTTACTGTGTGCAGAGCACTGTATTAAGTGCTTGGGAAGTAAAATGGGGATGAAGACTGTGAGCCCCCCGTGGGACAACCTGATCACCTTGTAACCTCCCCAGTGCTTAGAACAGTGCTTTGCACATAGTAAGTGCATAATAAATGCCATTATTATTATCTGTGCCTCAGTGACCTCATCTGGAAAATGGGGATGAAGACTGTGAGCCCCCCGTGGGACAACCTGATCACCTTGTAACCTCCCCAGCGCTTAGAACAGTGCTTTGCACATAGTAAGCGCTTAATAAATGCCATTATTATTATTATTATTATTATCTGTGCCTCAGTGACCTCATCTGGAAAATGGGGATGAAGACTGTGAGCCCCCCGTGGGACAACCTGATCACCCTGTAACCTCCCCAGTGCTTAGAACAGTGCTTTGCACATAGTAAGCACTTAATAAATGCCATCATTATTATTATCTGTGCCTCAGTGACCTCATCTGGAAAATGGGGATGAAGACTGTGAGCCCCCCGTGGGACAACCTGATCACCTTGTAACCTCCCCAGTGCTTAGAACAGTGCTTTGCACATAGTAAGCACTTAATAAATGCCATCATTATTATTATCTGTGCCTCAGTGACCTCATCTGGAAAATGGGGATGAAGACTGTGAGCCCCCCGTGGGACAACCTGATCACCTTGTAACCTCCCCAGCGCTTAGAACAGCGCTTTGCACATAGTAAGCGCTTAATAAATGCCAGCATTATTATTATTATTACAAGTTGGCAACATATAGAGACGGTCCCTACCCAACAACGGGCTCACAGTCTAGAAGGGCTCGGTGGAAAAGAGCCTGGTCTTTGGTGTCAGAGGTCGTGGGTTCAAATCCCGGCTCTGCCAATTGTCAGCTGTGTGCCTTTGGGCAAGTCACTTCACTTCTTCTAGACCATGAGCCCGCTGCTGGGTAGGGACCGTCTCTATATGCTGCCAACTTGTACTTCCCAGGCGCTTAGTCCAGTGCTCCGCACACAGTAAGCACTCAATAAATACGATTGATTGATTCTCTGGGCCTTTTTTAATTTATTTTACTTGTACATATCTATTCTATTTATTTTATTTTGTTAGTATGTTTGGTTTTGTTTTCTGTCTTCCCCTTTTAGACTGTGAGCCCACTGTTGGGTAGGGACCGTCTCTATATGCTGCCAACTTGTACTTCCCAGGTGCTTAGTCCAGTGCTCCGCACACAGTAAGCGCTCAATAAATACGATTGATTGATTCTCTGGGCCTTTTTTTATTTATTTTACTTGTACATATCTATTTTATTTATTTTATTTTGTTAGTATGTTTGGTTTTCTTCTCTGTCTCCCCCTTTTAGACTGTGAGCCCACTGTTGGGTAGGGACTGTCTCTATATGTTGCCAACTTGTACTTCAGAAGCGCTTAGTCCAGTGCTCTGCATTCATTCATTCAATCGTATTTATTGAGCGCTTACTGTGTGCAGAGCACTGGACTAAGCACTTGGGAAGTCCAAGTCGGCAACATATAGAGACGGTCCCTACCCAACAGCGGGCTCACAGTCTACCAGGGAGAGACAGACAACAAAACAACACGTATTAACAAAATAAAATAAATAGAATAGTAAATATGTACAAGTAAAATAAATAGAGTAATAAATCTGTACGAACATACATACAGGTGCTGTGGGGAGGGGAATAATAATAATTGGCATTTGTTAAACGCTTACTCTGTGCAAAGCACTGTTCTAAGCGCTGGGGAGGATACAGGGTGATCAGGTTGTCCCACGGGGGGCTCCCAGTCTTAATCCCCATTTTCCAGTTGAGGTCACTGAGGCCCAGAGAAGTGAAGTGACTTGCCCAAGATCACACAGCAGACATATGGCGGAGTCAGAATTCGAACCCATGACCTCTGACTCCAAAGCCCAGGCTCTTTCCACTGAGCCACGCTGCTTCTCTATAGGGAAGGAGGTAGGGCGGGGGGGATGGGGAGAGGAATGTGGGGATTCAGTCTGGGAAGGCCTCCTGGGGGAGGTGAGCTCTCGCACAGTAAGCGCTCAATAAATACGATTGATTGATTGGGCCTCAGTTCCCTCATCTGTCAAATGGGGATGAAAACTGTGAGCACCCCGCCCTGTGGGACAACCGGATCACCTTCTAACCTCTCCAGTGCTTACAACAGTGCTGTGCACATAGTAAGCGCTTATTAAAGGCCTTTATTGTTGTTCTGATGATTATTCTAGGGCCCCCCCCTTGGGAGTAATAAATCTGTACGAGCATACATACAGGTGCCGTGGGGAGGGGAATCAATCCATCAATCATATTTATTGAGCGCTTACTGTGTGCAGAGCACTGTACTAAGCGCTTGGGAAGTACAAGTTGGCAACACATAGAGACAGTCCCTACCCAACAGTGGGCTCACAGTCTAAAATGGGCTGGGGGAGGGGGAATGGGGAGGGGGAGAGGAAGGTGGGGGTTCAGTCTGGGAAGGCCTCCTGGAGGAGGTGAGCTCACACAGTGAGTGCTCAATAAATACGATTGATTGATTGACTCTCTGGGCCTCAGGCCCCTCATCCGTCAATCAATCAATCAATCTTATTTATTGAGCGCTTACTGGGTGCAGGGCACTGTACTAAGCGCTTGGGAACATATAGAGACAGTCCCTACCCAACAGTGGGCTCACGGTCTAATAGGGGGAGACGGGGAACAAAACCAAACGTACTAACAAAATAAAATAAATAGAATAGATAAGTACAAGTAAAATAGAGTAATCTGTACAAACATATATACAGGTGCTGCGGGGAAGGGAAGGAGGTAAGATGGGGGGGATGGAGAAGAAGGGGATGAAAACTGACACACACACACACCCCATTGTGGGACAAGCGGATCTGCTTCTAGCCTCTGCAGTGCTTACAACAGTGCTGTGCACATAGTAAGCGCCTATTAAAGGCCTTTATTGTTGTTCTGATGATTGTTTTGGGGGTCCCCCCTCCCCTCCCCCTGGTCCCGGAGTTGTCTCTGACCTCGGGGTTGGCCTCCAGGGGCAACCAGCGGTGCCCCTCCATGTCAGGCGGGCAGGCAAGGAGGGCTGCCTGGCAACGGTGGGATGCAGGCCGGAGGCAGGGGGACGGCTCCTTTGGTCCCTCCTAACGCCCCCTCGCGGCGCTGCCCGGCACTGCGCCGCCCGCCCCCGGACCGAACCACCTCTCACCTCCCCGCCACCATGGGGGGGGACGAGGGAAACCCCATCCTTCCCCGCCCACCCCTCCCGTCCCCAAACGGATCTCCCCCCGGGAACCCCTCCTATAAAATCAGGAAAGGAAAGAATGACGGGATCGGTGCGTTTATCGTGGAGGGAGACGCTCCTTTCTGAATCCGACTCCTCCCGTCTCCCCTCCCCGGCCCCGCGCTTGAGCTCGCCCGGGTTCGGAGCGACGGCGCAGCCTCCGCCGGGACCGCGTGGGCCGCTGCCGCCGCCCGGCCGCGACGCCAGGGGGCGCCCGCCCGCCCTTTCGGCCTCGTCCGGCCCCAGCCCGGCTGTAGTGGGCAGCGGAGGACGCCAGGGGGCGATCTCGGACGGGTCACGTTTGCGAGGCCTGCCCAAGATCACAGTAATGACAATTATTAATAACAATGATAATGAGTATAATAATAATAGTCATAATAATAACAATAATAATAAGTAATGAATAACCGCCATTATTGGTTCAGCGCTTCCTATGTGCCAGGCACGTGATTACCTTGTATCTACCCCAGCGCTTGGAACAGTGCTTTGCACATAGTAAGCGCTTAACAAATACCAACATTATTATTATAAAAGCTGGAGTGCGAGGGCTGCCCATGATAATAATAATAATAATAATAATAATAATAATGATAACCGCCATTATTGGTATTATTGTTTAGCGCTTACTATGTGCCAGGCACGTAGTAAACGCTGGAGTGCGAGGGCTGACCAAGATAATAATAATAATAATAATAATAATAACCGCCATTATTGGTATTATTGTTTAGCGCTTACTATGTGCCAGGCACGTAGTAAACGCTGGAGTGCGAGGGCTGACCAAGATAATAATAATAATAATAATAATAATAATAATAATAATAATAACCGCCATTATTGGTATTATTGTTCAGCGCTTACTATGTGCCAGGCACGTAATAATAATAATAATAATAATATAATAATAATAATAATAATAACCGCTATTATTGGTATTATTATTAAGCGCTTACTATGTGCCAGGCACGTAGTAAACGCTGGAGTGCGAGGGCTGACCAAGATAATAATAATAATAATAATAATAATAACCGCCATTATTGGTATTATTGTTTAGCGCTTACTATGTGCCAGGCACGTAATAATAATAATAATAATAATAACCGCTATTATTGGTATTATTGTTAAGCGCTTACTATGTACCAGGCACGTAGTAAACGCTGGAGTGCGAGGGCTGACCAAGATAATAATAATAATAACAATAATAACCTCCATTATTGGTATTAGTGTTTAGCACTTACTATGTGCCAGGTACGTAATAATAATAATAATAATAATAACCGCTATTATTGGTATTATTGTTAAGCGCTTACTATGTACCAGGCACGTAGTAAACGCTGGAGTGCGGGGGCTGACCAAGATAATAAGAAGAAGAAGAATAACAATAATAACCGCCATTATTGGTATTTTAGCGCTTACTATGTGCCAGGCACGTAATAATAATAATAATAACCGACATTATCGGTATTATTGTTTAGCGCTTACTATGTGCCAGGCACATAGTAAACGCTGGAGTGCGAGGGCTGACCAAGATAATAATAAGAATAATTAACAATAATAACCGCCATTATTGGTATTATTGTTTAGCTCTTACTATGTGCCAGGCACGTAACAATAATAATAATAATAATAACCGCTATTATTGGTATTATTGTTGAGCACTTACTATGTGCCAGGCACGTAGTAAACGCTGGAGTGCGAGGGCTGACCAAGATAATAATAAGAAGAATAATAACAATAATAACCGCCATTATTGGTATTATTGTTTAGCGCTTACTATGTGCCAGGCACGTAATAATAATAATAAGAATAATAACCGCTATTATTGGTATTATTGTTAAGCGCTTACTATGTACCAGGCACGTAGTAAACGCTAGAGTGCAAGGGCTGACCAAGATAATAATAATAACAATAATAACAATAATAACCGCCATTATTGGTATTATTGTTTAGCGCTTACTATGTGCCAGGCACGTAATAATAATAATAATAATAATAACCGCTATTATTGGTATTATTGTTAAGCGCTTACTATATGCCAGTTACGTAGTAAACGCTGGAGTGCGAGAACTGACCAAGATAATAATAATAATAACAATAATAACCGCCATTATTGGTATTATTGTTTAGTGCTTACTATGTGCCAGGCACGTAATAATAATAATAATAATAATAATAATAATAATAATAATAATAACCGCTATTATTGGTATTATTGTTAAGCGCTTACTATGTGCCAGTTGCGTAGTAAACGCTGGAGTGCGAGGGCTCACCAAGATAATAATAATAATAACAATAATAACCGCCATTATTGGTATTATTGTTTAGCGCTTCCTATGTCCCAGGCACGTAACAATGATAATAATAATAACAATAATAACCGCCATTATTGGTATTATTGTGTAGCGCTTACTATGTGCGAGGCACGTACTAAACGCTGGAGTGCGAGGGCTGACCAAGATAATAATAATAACAATAATAACAATAATAACCGCTATTATTGGTATTATTGTTTAGCGCTTACTATGTGCCAGGCACGTAATAATAAGAATAATAACAATAATAACCGCCATTATTGGTATTACTGTTTAGCGCTTACTATGTGCCGGGCACGTACTAAACGCTGGAGTGCGAGGGCTGACCAAGATAATAATAATAAGAATAATAACAATAATAACCGCCATTATTGGTATCACTGTTTAGCGCTTACTATTAGAGAAGCAGCATGGCTCAGTGGGAAAGAGAACAGGCTTTGGAGTCAGAGGTCATGGGTTCAAATCCCGACTCTGCCAATCAGCTGTGTGACTTTGGGCAAGTCACTTAACTTCTCTTGGCCTCAGTTATCTCATCTGTAAAATGGGGATGAAGACTGTGAGCCCCCCGTGGGACAACCTGATCATCTTGTAACCTGAACAGTGCTTTGCACATAGTAAGCACTTAATAAATGCCATTATTATTATGTGCCAGGCACGTACTAAATGCTGGAGTGCGAGGGCTGACCACGATGATGATAATAATAATAATAACCGCCATTATTGGTATTATTGTTTAGCGCTTACTATGTGCCAGGCACGTAGTAAATGCTGGAGTGCGAGGGCTGCCC
This sequence comes from Tachyglossus aculeatus, assembly GCF_015852505.1. Classification (NCBI taxonomy): domain Eukaryota; kingdom Metazoa; phylum Chordata; class Mammalia; order Monotremata; family Tachyglossidae; genus Tachyglossus; species Tachyglossus aculeatus. Next base: position 128,178,874 of record NC_052067.1, on the reverse strand, counting down.
AAGATAATAATAATAATAACAATAATAACTGCCATTATTGGTATTATTGTTTAGCGCTTACTATGTGCCAGGCACGTACTAAACGCTGGAGTGCAAGGGCTGACCACGATGATAATAATAATAATAATAACCACCATTATTGGTATTATTGTTTAGCGCTTACTATGTGCCAGGCACGTGGTAAACGCTGGAGTGTGAGGGCTGACCAAGATAATAATAATAATAATAATAATAATAATAATAACTGCCATTATTGGTATTATTGTTTAGCGCTTACTATGTGCCAGGCACGTAGTAAACGCTGGAGTGCGAGGGCTGACCAAGATAATAATAATAATAACTGCCATTATTGGTATTATTGTTTAGCGCTTACTATGTTCCAGGCACGTACTAAACGTTGGAGTGATTGAATGCATGAATGAATGAATGCGAGGGCTGCCCAAGATAATAATAATAATAACAATAATAACTGCCATTATTGGTATTATTGTTTAGCGCTTACTATGTGCCAGGCACGTAGTAAACGCTGGAGTGCGAGGGCTGACCAAGATAATAATAAGAATAACCGCCATTATTGGTATTATTGTTTAGCGCTTACTATGTGCCAGGCACGTAGTAAATGCTGGAGTGCGAGGGCTGCCCAAGATAATAATAATAGTAATAATAATAATAATATAACCATAACCGCCATTATTGTTTTGTTTTGTTATCTGTGTCCCCCTTCTAGACTGTGAGCCCACTGTTGGGTAGGGACTGTCTCTATATGTTGCCAATTTGTACTTCCCAAGCGCTTAGTACAGTGCTCTGCACATAGTAAGCGCTCAATAAATACGATTGATGATGATGATGATGTGAGCCCGTTGTTGGATAAGGACCGTCTCTATATATTGCCGATTTTTACTTCCCAAGCGCTTAGTATAGTGCTCTGCACACAGTAAGTGCTCAATAAATACGATTGAATGAATGAATGAATGCATGAATGGATCTCCCATCCTCCTGTCTCTCCCCAGTTCAGTCTATACTTCACGCTGCTGCCCGGATCGTCTTTGGGCAGAAACGCTCTGGGCATGTTACTCCCCTCCTCAAAAATCTCCAGTGGCTACCAGTCAACCTACGCATCAGGCAGACACTCCTCACCCTGGGCTTCAAGGCTGTCCATCCATCCATCCCCTTGCCCCCTCCTACCTCAACTCCCTTCTCTCCTTCTCCAGCCCAGCCCGCACCCTCTGCTCCTCTGCCACTAACCTCCTCACTGTACCTCGTTCTCTCCTGTCCCACCATCAACCCCGGCCCATGTCCTTCCCCTGGCCCGGAATGCCCTCCCTCTACACATCCGCCAAGCTAGCTTTCTTCTTCCCTTCAACGCCCTGCTGAGAGCTCACCTCCTCCAAGAGGCCTTCCCAGACTGAGCCCCCTCCTTCCTCTCCTCCTCCCCATCCCCCCTCTGCCCTACCTCCTTCCCCTCCCCACAGCCCTTGTATACATATTTGTACAGATTTATTACTCCATTTTACTTGTACATATTTTCTATTTATTTTGTTAACGATGTACATAGAGCTTTAATTCTATTTGTTCTGACAATTTTGACACTCGTCCACATGTTTTGTTTCGTTGTCTGTCTCCCCCTTCTAGACTGTGAGCCCGTTGTTGGGTAGGGACCGCCTCTATATGTTGCCAACTTGTACTTCCCAGGCGCTTAGTACAGTGCTCTGCACACAGTAAGAGCTCAATAAATGCGATTGAATGAATGAATGAATGTTATTATTGTTTAGCGCTTACTATGTGCCAGGCGTGTATTATCCCTGCTCTGCCAATTGTCAGCTGTGTGACTTTGGGCAAGTCACCTAACTTCTGTGTGCCTCAGTTACCTCATCTGTAAAATGGGGATTAAGACTGTGAGCCCCCCGTAGGACAACCTCCCCAGCTCTTAGAACAGTCAATCAATCAATCAATCAATCGTATTTATTGAGCGCTTACTGTGGGCAGAGCACTGTACTAAGCACTTGGGAAGTACAAGTTGGCAACACAGTCCAGTCCTTTGCACATAGTAAGTGCTTAATAAATGCCATCATTATTATTATTATTATTATTATTGAACTCCAGATAGCAAGGGCTGCCCAAGATAATAATAATAATGACCACCATTATTGGTATTATTGTTGAGCGCTTATTATGTGCCTGGCACATACTAAACGCTGGAGAGAATACAAGCAAATCGTCCACTCATTCAATCATATTTATTGAGAGCTTACTGTGTGTGAGCCCACTGTTGGGTAGGGACCGTCTCTATGTACTTCCCAAGCGCTTAGTACAGTGCTCTGCGCACAATAAGCGCTCAATAAATATGATTGATTGATTGATTGTGTGCAGAGCAATGCAGTTGAGGGGGCATAACATGACCTGAACGTTTTTGTAGAAAAATGATCCAGGCAGCAGAGTGAAGTATGGACTGGACGGGGAGAGACAGGAGGCCGGGAGGTCAACAATCAAATTGGACACAGTCCTGTTCTACAAAGGGCTTGCAGTCTTAATCCCCATTTTTAAAGACGGGGTAACCGAGGCACAGAGGACTGATCAGTCAATAGTATTTATGGAGTGCTTACCGTGTTCAGGAGACTGTACTAAGCGCTTGGGAGAGTACAACACAACAATATAATAGACACATTTTGTGCCTACAACGAGCTTACAGTCCAGAGGGAGAGATAGACATTCAATCGATATTCATTCAATCGTGTTTATTAATAATAATAATAATAATGGTATTTGTTAAGCGCTTACTAATGCGCTTACTGTGTGCAGAACACTGAGCTAAGCACTTGGGAAAGTACAATACAACAATAAATGTTGACAATCCCTGCCCACAACGAGCTCAAGTATATAAATGAATTGCGATTATGAACACAAGTGCCGTAGGGCTGGGCAGGTGGTGAATAAAGGGAGCAAGTGAGAGCGACGCAAAAGGGAGTGGGAAAAGAGGAAATGAGGGAAGGTCTGTTGGAGAAGATGTGCCTTCAGTAATCAATCAATCAATCAATCAATCGTATTTATTGAGCGCTTACTGTGTGCAGAGCACTGGAGTTTTTTGAGGAGTGGGGAAATATGTCTTGAACGCATTTCTAGAAAAATAATAATAATAATAATGGCATTTATTAAGCTCTTACTATGTGCAAAGCACTGTTCTAAGCACTGGGGGGTTACAAGGTGATCGGGTTGTCCCACGTGGGGCTCACAGTCTTAATCCCCATTTTCCAGATGAGGGAACTGAGGCCCAGAGAAGTGAAGTGACTTGCCCAAAGTCACCCAGCTGACAAGTGGCGGAGCCGGGATTTGAACCCATGACCTCTGACTCCAAAGTCCATGCTCTTTCCACTGAGCCACGCTGCTCCCGGCAGTTATGTATATATCTATAATTCTATTTATTTATATTGGTGCCTGTTTACTTGTTTTGATGTCTGTATCTCCCCTTCTAGACTGTAAGCCCAGCGTGGGCAGGGATTGTCTCTATTGCTGAATTGTACTTTCCAAGGGCTTAGTTCGGTGCTCTGTACACAGTAAGTGCTCAATAAATACGTTTGAATGAATGAATGAATGGAAGTATGGACTGGAGAGGAGAGAGACAGGAGGCAGGGAGGTCAGCAAGGAGGTTGATACAGTAATCCAGACGGGTTAGGGTAAAAGCTTGGGTTTGATCATATTTCTTGAGCGCTTACTGTGTGCAGAGCATTGTGCTAAGCACTTGGGAGAGTACAAGACAACAATAAATAGACATATCCCCCCCCACACACACACGCAAAGAGCTTACAGTCTAGAGATTGATTGAGAGATGGAGGGCAGGGAACGTGTCTACCAACTTGCCTGTATTGGACTCTCCCAAGCGCACAGTACCACACTCTGCACATGGTAAGCACTCCACAAATGCCAATGATTAATTGACTGATATTTAAAATGTGAAATAAAATAGCTAGCCCAAGCTCACAGACGAGTGATGGAGCTGGGAACCTTCTCACGGTACCTCAATCTCATCTATCTCGCCGCCGACCTCTCAACCACATCCTACCTCTTGTCTGTAATGCCTTCCCTCCTCATAGGAGACAGATAATTCCTCTGCTCCACTTTAAAACCAATTGAGGCACATCTCCTCCAAGAAGCCTTCCCTGACTAAGTCCTCTTTCCTCTTCTCCCCTTCCCTTCTGCACTGCTCTTGCTTCTTCATTCATCCTCCCTCCCATTCCCACAGCTTATATCTGAAATTTCTTTGTTTATTTACTCATTTATTTATTTGTTTATATTAATATGTCAGTCTCCCCTTCTAGACTGTGAGCTTGCTGTGGGCAGGAATGTGTCTGTTGTTATAGAATACTCTCCCAAATGCTTAGTACAGTGCTCTGCACAGAGCTAGTGCTCAATTCATTCATTCGTTCATTCAATTGTATTTATTGAGCACTTACTGTGTGCAGAGCACTGTAGTAAGCGCTTGGGAAGTACAAGTTGGCAACATATAGACAGTCCCTACCCAACAGTGGGCTCACAGTCTAGAAGGGGGAGACAGAGAACAAAACAAAACATATTAACAAAATAAAATAAATAGAATAAATATGTACAAATAAAATAGAGTAATAAATATGTACAAACATACATACATATATACAGGTGCTGTGGGGAGGGGAAGGAGGTAAGGCGGGGGGAAGAGGAGGGGGAGGAGCGGGAGAGGAAGGAGGGGGCTCAGTCTGGGAAGGCCTCCTGGAGGAGGTGAGCTCTCAGGAGGGCCTTGAAGGGAGGAAGAGAGCGAGCTTGGCGGATGGGCAGAGGGAGGGCATTCCAGGCCAGGGGGATGACGTGGGCCGGGGGTCGACGGCGGGACAGGCGAGAACGAGGCACAGTGAGGAGGTTAGCAGCGGCAGAGGAGCAGAGGGTGCGGGCTGGGCTGGAGAAGGACAGAAGGGAGGTGAGGTAGGAGGGGGTGAGGAGATGGACAGCCTTGAAGCCCAGGGTGAGGAGTTTTTGCCTGATGCGTAGGTTGATTGGGAGCCACTGGAGATTTTTGAGAAGGGGAGTAACAGCCCCTCAGTAACAGTAACGAGCAGGGTAGCGGTTTGGATGGAGAGGACAGGGCGGATCTTGGCAATGTTGCGGAGGTGAGAACGGCAGGTTTTGGTGACGGCTTGGATGTGAGGGGTGAATGAGAGAGCAGAGTCGAGGATGACACCAAGGTTGCGGGCTTGTGAGACGGGAAGGATGGTAGTGCCGTCCACAGTGATGGGAAAGTCAGGTAGAGGGCAGGGTTTGGGAGGGAAGACAAGGGGTTCAGTCTTTGACATGTTGAATTTTAGGTGGCGGGCAGACATCCAGATGGAGATGTCCTGAAGGCAGGAGGAGATGCGAGCCTGGAGAGATGGGGAGAGAGCAGGGGCAGAGATGTAGATCTGGGTGTCATCAGCGTAGAGATGATAGTTGAAGCCATGGGAGCGAATGAGGTCACCAAGGGAGTGAGTGTAGATCGCGAACAGAAGGGGACCAAGAACTGACCCTTGAGGAACTCCTACAGTAAGGGGATGGGAGGGTGAGGAGGAGCCCACAAAAGAGACTTAGAATGAATGACCGGAGAGATAAGAGGAGAACCAGGAGTGGACGGAGTCTGTGAAGCCAAGGTTGGATAGCGTGTTGAGGACAAGGGGGTGGTCCACAGTGTCAAAGGCAGCTGAGAGGTCAAGGAGGATTAGAATAGAGTAGGAGCCGTTGGATTTGGCAAGCAGGAGGTCACTGGTGACCTTTGAGAGGGCAGTTCAATCAATAATAAATCAATCAATCAATAAACACGATTGAATGAATGAAAGGATAGAAAGAAAGAACAGAAAGAATGAAAAGAAAGAAATAGAAAGAGAAAGAATAGAAAGAAAGAAAAAAGTATGGAAAGAGAAATAATAGAAAGAAAAGAAAGAGGAAGAGAGGAAGAAAGACTGAAAGACAGAAAGAAATAGGCAATCAGAAAGACAGACAGAAAAAAGACAGACAGAAAGACAAACAGAAAGACAGACAGAACAAAAGAAAGGGAGACAGAAAGACAGACAAACAGAAAGATAAAGACAGTCGGAAATAAAGAAAGGCAGACAGAAAACAAGAAAGGCAGGCAGAAAGAAAAAGACAGAATGAAAGAAAGGGAGACAGAAAGAAAAAGACAGAATGAAAGAAAGGAAGACAAAAAGGCAGACAAACAGAAAGACAAAGACAGAAAGGAAGAAAGAGAGAAAGAGAGAAAGAAAGAAAGAAAGAAAGAAAGAAAGAAAGAAAGAAAGGAAAAGAAAGAAAGGTGAAGACAGAAAGCAAGAAAGAAAGGCGAGGACAGAAAGCAAGAAGGGCAGACAGAAAGAGAGAAAGAAGAAAGAAAAGGCGAGAAGAGAGAAGAGAAGAGAAGAGAGAAGAGAAGAGAAGAGAAGAGGAGAGGAGAGGAGAGAAGAGAAGAGAAGAGAAGAGAAGAGAAGAGAAGAGAAGAGAAGAGAAGAGAAGAGAAGAGGAGGAGAGGAGAGGGAGAGAGAAAAGAAAAGAAAAAAGAAAAGAGAAAAGAAAAGAAAAAAAAAAGAAAGGAGAAAAGAAAAGAAAAGAAAAGAAAAGAGAAAAGAAGAGAAGAGAAGAGAGGAGAAGAGAAGAGAAAAGAAAAGAAAAGAAAAGAAAAAAGAAAAAGAATGAATGAATTAGAAGAATGAATGAATGAGAACGTCGGTCGTTGTGTCTCCCAGTTCCGGGCTCTGTCCACTAGGTGCCGCTGCCCCTGAGGCAGCCGGGGCGGGGATGGCGCGGGGGCGGAGCGGTCGCGCGCCCTCTGGCGCGGCGGGAGGGCAGCGCGGGCTGGGCGGGCGGAGGCCGCGGCTCGGGCGAGTCCACCGTGCGGCTCGGGACGGGGGGGGCGGCGGGGAAGCGGGCCGTCGGGCAGGGCCAGCCGGAGGGGCCGCCGGACCCCAGGGCCCGCCCAGACGGACTCCGTCCTCTATCATCGCTTCCGCCTCTGATTGCGGGGTGTGGGCGGGCGGGCGGAGGGGGGGGAGGAAGGGGCGGACCCTTGGGGCCCGGCCCCCCCCCCACCGCGTTGCCGTGTGCGGGGCCGGGGGGGGGGGCGTGTCCCGGGCAGGTCCGAGCAGGGCCGGGGCTCCGCGGCATGGAGGGGGTCGGACCGCCACCCGCCCGCAGCCCCCAGGTCAGCGCCGCTCGGGGACGGGGGTCGGGCGGAGGGGGCCGGGGCAGCGTCTCTCGTCCTAAAGCCCCGTCTGTCTGTCTGTCTGTCTGTCTGTCTGTGTGTCTTTCCGTTTCAGGTCACCAACCAGGTGAGTGTCCGTCCGCCCCGTCCGCCCCGGGGGGGGGGGGGTGTCCCGCGGGGGTCCGGCTCGTTGTCCCGGGGCCGGGGAGCGCGCCGGTTTCCGTGGCGACGGGGTGGTGGGCTCTGCAGCCCCGGGCCCCCGGCGCCCCGGGCCCGGGACGGGGCGGACGGACACTGCGACCCCGGCCCTCGGTGTCCGTCTTCGTCCGGGAGGCGGCCGTGGGTCCCCCCCCCCCTTGTGCGTCCGCCCGCCCGTCGGTCCTGTCCTTCTGTCCGTCCGTCCGTCTGTCCTTCTGTCCGTCCGTCTGTCCGTCCTGTCCGTCCGTCTGTCGGTGTCCCGTCTGCCCGGCCCCTCTGTCCGTCCGTCCGTCCGTCTGTCCTGTCCTTCTGTCCGTCCGTCTGTCGGTGTCCCGTCTGCCCGGCCCTTCTGTCCGTCCGTCCGTTTGTCCGTTCCTGTCCTTCTGTCCGTCCGTCTGTCGGTGTCATCATCATCATCATCATCAATCGCATTTATTGAGCGCTTACTCTGTGCAGAGCAGTGGACTAAGCGCTTGGGAAGTCCAAGTCGGCGACACATAGAGACGGTCCCCACCCAACAGCGGGCTCACGGTCTAGAAGGGGGAGACAGAGAACAGAACCAAACATACTAACAAAATGAAATAAATAGGATAGATATGTACAAATAAAATAAATAAATAGAGTAAAAAAAAATATGTACAGACATCTATACAGGTGCTGTGGGGAAGGGAAGGAGGTAAGATGGGGGGATGGAGAGGGGGACGAGGGGGAGAGGAAGGAAGGGGCTCAGTCTGGGAAGGCCTCCTGGAGGAGGTGAGCTCTCAGCAGGGCCTTGAAGGGAGGAAGAGAGCGAGCTTGGCGGAGGGGCAGAGGGAGGCCATTCCAGGCCCGGGGGATGAGGTGGGCCGGGGGTCGATGGCGGGACAGGCGAGAACGAGGCCTAACGGTGAGGAGATTAGTGGCAGAGGAGCTGAGGGTGCGGACTGGGCTGTAGAAGGAGAGAAGGGAGGTGAGGTAGGAGGGGGCGAGGTGATGGATGGACAGCCTTGAAGCCCAGGGTGAGGGGTTTCTGCCTGATGCAGAAACTGTCTGTCCCGTCTGTCCGGCCCCCCTGTCCGTCCGTCCGTCCGTCCGCCTCTCCGGTCCTTCTGTCCGTCCGCCCACCCGCCTGTCGGTCCCGCCTGTCCGGCCCTTCTGCCCGTCCGTCTGTGGGTCCGGTTCTTCCGTCTGCCCGGCCCTTCCGTCCCGCCGTCGGTCCGGTCCTTCTGTCCGTCCGTCCCGTCCTTCTGCCCGCCTGCCATTCGTGCACTCATTCAATCCTATTTAATGAGCGCTTACTGCGTGCCGAGCACTGGGCTAAGCGCTTGGGAAGTCCAAGTTGGCAGCACATGGAGACGGTCCCTACCCAGCGGCGGGCTCACGGTCTAGAAGGGGGGAGACAGACAACGAGACAAAACGTAGTAGCAAAAATAAAATCAATAGAATAGTAAATATGTACAAGTGAAATAAATAAATACGTGCAAACATATATACATATATACAGGCGCCGCGGGGAGGGGAAGGAGGTAAGGCAGGGGGATGAGGAGGGGGAGAGGAAGAAGGGGGCTCAGTCTGGGGCCCAGTCTGTCCTTTCCTTCTGTCCGTCTGCCCGTCCGTCTGTCTATCCTGCCCTTCTGACCGTCTGTCCAGCGCTTCTGTCCATCCGCCCGTCTGTCCGACCCTTCTGTCCATCCACCCGTCCGCCTGTTGGTTCCATCTGTCCCATCCTTCATCATCATCATCATCATCATCAATCGTATTTATTGAGCGCTTACTATATGCAGAGCACTGTACTAAACGCTTGGGAAGTACAAATTGGCAACACACAGAGACAGTCCCCACCCAACAGTGGGCTCACAGTCTAAAAGGGGGAGACAGAGAACAAAACCGAACATACCAACAAAATAAAATAAATAGGATAGATATGTACAAGTAAAATAAATAAATAGAGTAATAAATATGTACAACCATATATACATATATACAGGTGCTGTGGGGAAGGGAAGGAGGTAAGATGGGGGGATGGAGAGGGGGACGAGGGGGACAGGAAGGAAGGGGCATCCTTCATCCATCCTTCTGTCCGTCCGTCCGCCTGTTTGTCCTTCCTTCGTCCGTCCGTCTGTTTGTCCTTCCTTCGTCCGTCCGCCTGGCCGGTCCTTCTGCCCGTCCAGTCCTGTCCGTCCACCCGTCTGGTCCTTGATGATGATGATGGTGGCATTTGTTACGCGCTTACTATGTGCCAAGCACTGTTCTAAGTGTTGGGGGGATACGAGGTGATCACGTTGTCCCACGGGGGGCTCACGGTCTCCATCCCCATTTTACAGATGACCGAACTGAGGCTCAGAAAAGTTAAATGACTGGCCCAAAGTCACAGCGGGGCTCACGGTCTTCATCCCCATTTTACAGATGACCGAACTGAGGCTCAGAAAAGTTAAATGACTGGCCCAAGGTCACACCGCCGACATGTGGGGGGAGCCGGGATTAGAACCCATGACTTCTGACTCCCAAGCCCGGGCTCTTGTTTGTCCAGTCCTTCTGTCCATCCGGTCCTGTCCGTCCGCCTGTCCGAGCTCCCCGCGGTTTTATCCCCCGCCCCAGGGGGAGAGCGCAGGGAAGGTAACGTATCCGCTCCCCTCAGCGCCTAGCACAGTGCTCCGCACACACGAACAGCCCGCCGAATACAGTGGAAAGTATTAAGAGCGCAGCGAGAAGCAGCGTGGCCCAGTGGAAAGAGCCCGGGCTCTGGAGTCAGAGATCATGGGTTCAAATCCCGGCCCTGCCAACTGCCAACCTAGGAATTACAGCCCAGTCCGTATCCTCCGCTCCTCCACCGCTGATCTCCTCACCGTACCTCGCTCTCGCCTGTCCCGCCATCGACCCCCGGCCCACGCCATCCCCCGGGCCTGGAATGCCCTCCCTCTGCCCCTCCGCCAAGCTAGCTCTCTTCCTCCCTTCAAGGCCCTGCCGAGAGCTCACCTCCTCCAGGAGGCCTTCCCAGACTGAGCCCCTTCCTTCCTCTCCCCCTCGTCCCCCTCTCCATCCCCCCATCTTACCTCCTTCCCTTCCCCACAGCACCTGGATATGTGTATATATGTTTGTACATATTTTTTACTCTTTATTTTATTTTGTTAGTATGTTTGGTTTTGTTCTCTGTCTCCCCCTTTTAGACTGTGAGCCCACTGTTGGGTAGGGACCGTCTCTATATGTTGCCAACTTGCACTTCCCAAGCGCTTAGTACAGTGCTCTGCACATAGTAAGCGCTCAATAAATACGATTGATGATGATGATGATGGAGGAAAGGAACGAAGGAGGGGGGAAGAGGGTCAGGCCCGGCCTTTCGGGGCCCGGGGGCGGGGGGGAGGAGGAGGCCCGGGACCCAGGGCGAGGGAGGTTGGGCCTGCCCGGCCTGCTCTGCTCTTCCCCCGGGGCCTTGCTGAATTTCGGGGGCAGCGGACCCTCGTTCCAGAAGCCTCGAGGTACCGGGGGGGGCTCTGGAGATTGCCAGCCCCCACTCATTTTGGACCACTGCCGGGGCCCGGCCTTTGTGTCAAGCGGGCTACAGAAAGGGCACCAACTATTCCCATGGGAAGCGGCGTGGCTCAGTGGAAAGAGCACAGGCTTGGAAGTCAGGGATCGTGGTTGTATTCCCGGCTCCACCACCTTGAGCAAGTCACAGAATTTCTCCGGGCCTCAGTTCCCTCATCTGTGAAATGGGGATGAAGACTAGGAGCACCCCAGGGGACAACCTGATCACCTTGTATCTACCCCAATGCTTACAACGGTTCCTAGCACTTAGTAAGTTCTTAACAAATACCATTATAATTATTAATAGTCGTCCCCCTCTCCATCCCCAATCAATCAATCAATCAATCGTATTTATTGAGCGCTTACTATGTGCAGAGCACTGTACTAAGCGCTTGGGAAGTACAAATTGGCAACACATAGAGACGGTCCCTGCCCAACAGTGGGCTCACAGTCTAAAAGGGGGAGACAGAGAACAGAACCAAACGTACCAACAAAATAAAATAAATAGGATAGAAATGTACAAGTAAAATAAATAAATAAATAAATAAATAAATAGAGTAATAAGTATGTACAACCATCCCCACCATCTTACCTCCTTCCCTTCCCCACAGCACCTGTATATATGTATATATGTTTGTACGTATTTATTACTCTATTTTACTTGTACATATCTATTCTATTTATTTTATTTTGTTAGTATGTTTGGTTTTGTTCTCTGTCTCCCCCTTTTAGACTGTGAGCCCACTGTTGGGTAGGGACCGTCTCTATATGTTGCCAATTTGTACTTCCCAAGCGCTTAGTACAGTGCTCTGCACATAGTAAGCGCTCAATAAATACGATTGATTGATTGATTACTCTATTTTACTTGTACATATCTATTCTATTTATTTTATTTTGTTAATACGTTTGGTTTTGTTGTCTGTCTCCCCCTTCTAGACTGTGAGCCCACTGTTGGGTAGGGACTGTCTCTATATGTTGCCAACTTGTACTTCCCAAGTGCTTAGTACAGTGCTGTGCACACAGTAAGCGCTCAATAAATACGATTGATTAATAGTAAGAACTTCACAAATACCACAATTATTATGATTATTATTTATTTTGTTGTCCATCTCCCCCCTTCTGGACTGTGACCCCATTGTAGGGTAGGGATTGTCTCTCTCTGTTGCCAAATTGTACTTTCCAAGCGCTTAGAACAGTGCTGCGCACACAGTAAGCGCTCAATAAATATGATTGAATGAATAGTATTCCCCTGAAAGCCATGGGGAGACATCCTCCATCCTACAGATGTTCATCACACACTTGTGGTTTGGGGGGACCACAACCGGGCTGAATCATGGGGTACACTGCTTTGTCGCTTTATTTTCCAGCCTGCCTTCCCTGCTCCAAGACTGGAGCTACTATTGCCGGGAAAGAAAAAAGCCAGGAGGTTCTAGAGCATCATCTTCCAGTTAAAGGGAGGGCCTGGAATGGCCTCCCTCTGCCCATCCGCCAAGCTCGCTCTCTTCCTCCCTTCAAGGCCCTACTGAGACCTCACCTCCTCCAGGAGGCCTTCCCAGACTGAGCCCCTTCCTTCCTCTCCCCCTCGTCCCCCTCTCCATCCCCCCATCTTACCTCCTTCCCTTCTCCACAGCACCTGTATATACGTATATATGTTTGTACATATCTATTACTCTATTTTACTTGTACATATCTATTCTATTTATTTTATTTTATTAGTATGTTTGGTTTTGTTCTCTGTCTCCCCCTTTTTAGACTGTGAGCCCTCTGTTGGGTAGGGACTCACATGTTGCCAACTTGTACTTCCCAAGCGCTTAGTACAGTGCTCTGCACACAGTAAGCGCTCAATAAATACGATTGATTGATTAAAGGACAATTTTGCTCCGTCACTGTGAGCTGCGATGTTTGGGCAAAAGGGACGATCTGGTTTTCATTTCTGGACTCGGGGCCCTAAATCAGAAAGGGAACAGCTCCGGCAACTAACGGGAATGGGGTATTGTTGGCACAGCCCTTCCACAATCCTGAGGTGCAAAGCAGACATTCGGTTGTGTTTATTAACCACATACTGTGTGGAGCACTGTACTAAGTGCTTGGGAGAAGTACGATACAGCACATTCCCTGCCCACAGTGATCTTAACAATCTGGAGGAAATCTTGGGGTTTATTTCTGGTGCAGGCTTCAGGTTCAAGAGGTTCATTCAGTTGTATTTATTGAGCGCTGCTGTTTGCAGAGAATACTGTACTAATACTGTAGAGTATTAGTAATTACTGAGTAGTAAGAGTATTGCAGTAATACTGTTCTGTAATACTGCAGAGAATACTGTACCTTGGGAGAATACATTATAACAATAAACAGACACATTCCCTGCCCACAATGAGCTTACGGTCCAGAAGAGGTTTTCTGGTCTCACCTCAGGGTCAGAAAGGAGACCCCATTGTCCCCATTTTCTCCAGCAGTTCCGGACTCAGATTTGGGGACTCGCTATTTTTAATCTGGCTCTCCTTTCTGGTTACGCTTGTTGTGGGCAGGGAAAGTGTCTACCAACTCTTGCTATACTGTTATATGTATTCTCCCAAGTGATTAGTACGGTGTTCTGCACACAGGAAGCACTCAGTGAATACAACTGATCACTACAAAATGCAAGTGGATATTAGAAAGTATTATTATATATTATTATATATAATATATTATTATATTATATCATTATTATATTTATTATTTAATAACAATTATTATTAGATATTATAAATTAGATATTAAAAATAATCCTTTTTATAAAAACCAGTGGCAGTAAAAGCCAGTGTAAACAGGTTATTAGAAAGCTAAAATAATCCTTTTTATAAAACGCATTGGCAGTAAAAACAGGAATCACAAAGTGGTATTGTCAGGCTTCCAATACCTTTTAGCTCTTACAGGAGGAGTAAGGAACGTGCACATTTTAGACTTCTAGACTGTGAGCCCACTGTTGGTTAGGGACCGTCTCTATATGTTGCCAACTTGTACTTCCCAAGCGCTTAGTACAGTGCTCTGCACACAGCACTCAATAAATACGATTGAATGAATTTTGATTATTTTTTCCTAATATAATGATGGTAATAATGGTAATAATAATGGTAATCATCATCATCATCATCATCAATCGTATTTATTGAGCGCTTACTATGTGCAGAGCACTGTACTAAGCGCTTGGTAAGTACAAATTGGCAACATATAGAGACAGTCCCTACCCAACAGTGGGCTCACAGTCTAATAATGATGGTAATAAACGCTTAGTACAGTGTACTTAGTACAGTGTACAGTGTACACTAAGTACACTGTACTTAGTACAGTGCTCTGCACACGGCGCTCAATAAATACGATTGAGGATGATGGTATTTGTTAAGTGCTTACTGTGTGCCAAACACTGTTCTATGGTTGATGCATTTTTTTTTTTCTGGTCATTTCATTTTTCTGGGTCTATCTCAGATCAGTAAGTGGATTAAAGTTTATCTCTAAGCAGTTTCTGAACCCAATTTAAATACCGTCCAATAGTACGAATGAACCAGCGGTCTGATAGAATTATATTGAATCATTGCAATTAAATATTATCTATAAATCATGTCAGGGAACATGGCAGAAGATTGTCCTATGCAAAATAATATAAGAAAGATCTAGGTACCTTGAAATGGACTGTGGGCTGGACAATCACTGAAAAGTACAAGTGAAAATAAATTCAAGGCGGAGGCAATGTTATGGCATTAATGTAAATAACTACTTCCATCGTGTATAAATGCCAGTGTTCTCTTTCTTGTGTTGGGGAAGGAGTAGAACATCCTCAGTTGTGTTTACTCGGGAAAGATCATGGATAAGGCAGGTGGTCAAAAAATGTTGATGCGGGGAGAGAGGGGGAGGGAAGAAGGAGTTCCCAACCGAACCGAACCTCAATAAATACGATTGATTGATTGATTGAAAGATAGTTGCAAGAGTCCAGACACTGAGGAATTGAAGGAATGAAGGACAGTGTTGCTTGGAAGGTGTTGGAAGTCAAGACAGAATCAACTGCAGCTCAGCTCCAGGGCATGAAAAAATTCTGGGAGGGCTGTTGCCTCCTACCCAGGGGGAACTTTCTGCCTCCTTTCGGCCTTCTTTCTGATCTCCCATCCTCCTGTCTCTCCCCGCTTCAGTCTATTCTTCACTCTGCTGCCCAGATTATCTTTGTACAGAAACGCTCTGGGCATGTCACTTCCCTCCTTAAAAATCTCCTGTGGTTGCCTATCAACCTTCGAATCAAGCAAAAGCTCCTCACCCTCGGGTTCAAGGCTGTCCATCACCTCGCCCCCTCCTACCTCACCTCCCTTCTCTCCTTCTCCAGCCCAGCCCGCATCCTCCGCTCCTCTGCCGCTAATCTCCTCACCGCACCTCGTTCTCGCCTGTCCCGCCATCGACCCCCGGCCCACATCGTTCCCCGGACCTGGAATGCCCTCCCTCCCCACGTCTACGAAACTAGCTCTCTCCCTCCCTTCAAAGCCCTACTGAGAGCTCACCTCCTCCAGGAGGCCTTCCCAGGCTGAGCCCCCCCTTTTCCTCTGCCCCTCCTCTCCTCCCCATCGCCCCCTCTTCCTCTGCCCTGCCTCCTTCCCCTCCCCACAGCACTTGTGTATATTTGTATCTATTTATTACTCGTGGCTCAGTGGAAAGAGTGCGGGCTGGGGAGTCAGAGGTCATGGGTTCTAACCCCACCTCCGCCGCTTGCCAGCTGTGTGACTTTGGGCAAGTCACTTAACTTCTCTGTGCTTCAGTTACCTCATCTGTAAAATGGGAATTAAGACTGTGAGCCCCACGTGGGACAACCTGATCGCTTTGTATCCTCCCCAGCGCTTAGAACAGTGCTTTGCACATAGTAAATGCTTAATAAATGCCATTATTATTATTATTATTTCTCTATTTTATTAGTCATGTGTATATAGCTAAAATTCTATTTATTCTGATGGTATTGACACATGACTACTTGTTTTGTTTTGTTGTCTGTCTCCCCCTTCTAGACTGTGAGCCCACTGTTGGGTAGGGACCGTTTCTGTAAGTTGCTGATTTGTACTTCCCAAGCTCCTAGTACAGTGCTCTGCACACAGTAAGCGCTCAGTAAATACGATTGAATGAATGAACTGGCCCCTGTTGGATGATATCTCCTTGGTCACCCTCCCACGATCCCAGGCAATGAGCCTGGCATCATTGGTGGCTGATTGCCAGCCCCTTCCCTAATGAACTCTGGGTGGTGGGTTTTGGTTCTAGCTAGAAGAAGCAGTGTGGTCTAGTGAATAGAGCACAGGCCCAGGAGTCAGAAGGACCTGAGTTCTAATCCTGCCTCCACCACTTGTCTGCTGTCTGACCTTGGGCAAATCACTTCACTTCTCTGTGCTTCAGTCATCTCAACCGTAAAAGTGGGAGTTAAGACTGTGAGCCCGATGTGGGATGTGGACTGTGTCCAACCTGATTAACTTGTATAATAATAATGATGGCGTTTTTTAAGCGCTTACTAAGTGCAAAGCACTGTTCTAAGCGCTCGGGAGGTTACGAGGTGGTCAGGTTGTCCCACAGGAGGCTCACAGTCTTAATCCCTATTTTACAGATGAGGTAACTGAGGCCCAGAGAAGTTAAGTGACTTGCCCAAAGTCACACAGCTGACAATTGGCAGAGTGGGGATTTGAACCCATGACCTCTGACTCCAAAGCCCGTGCTCTTGCCACTGAGCCATGCTACTTCTCCAGCTGCTTGTATCTACCCCAGCGCTTAGTGCTCTGCACACAGTAAGCGCTCAATAAATACGATTGATTGATTAGTACTGTGCCTAACACAATAGTAAGTGCTTAACAAATGCCATTTAAAAAAAATAAATCCTTTCTGACTTTCCGCATTGGGCGCATGGACACGGGATGGCGGCTGGTATCAGTAGATCCAAAGTGGTGGTTGTATGAACAGCCTGGATATTGCAGTTAGGAAGAGACGTTAGGAGGTTTGATAGCGAGATTAGAAAAAAGGAAAATTGACACTGGTCCCAAACCTTAAACTAGGGGAGTAGCAAGGAGGTCAGTGAAGATGTTGTAAAAGTTTGCGCTAAAGATCACCTGGGTCAAGACTAAAGGTTGTGGGTGAGAGGGGAGGAAGGGCTGGGTTTGGGAGTAGTCGGTGATAGACAACTGGGGGAGAATATGGATAAATAAGACAAATGTTGCTTAGAGTACGGTGAAAAGGTAGCCTTTTAGCAATGTAAATGAACAACAGGGAGAGAATTTGAAGGGGGAAATAATAACAGTTTCTCTCTATAAATCATTGACCTTTTTTCTAGGATTGGAAATCCTTTGTGGTTGTTAACCGTAACAATATGTTACTTATACTCGGGCAAACAAGACCTTTAGAAATGTTTTTTAAAATGATTTTAGATTTGGGTAGAGCGGACCCTCCTTTTCCTCACACTACCTAATTCCTCAAAAGTCTGTTTCCAGGGGTGTACTGCAGTAGGGACTTGGGAAAAACAGAATAAGGGCATGACGTGTTTCCCGCCCACAGAGAGCTTGCACTCTAATGAGGGAGATAGATAAAAAGATTTTCGACTCAAATGGTCAACATAAATAATTAAGTCCACATGCATTCATGAGGGCACTTGGATCCGTGACCTTTGGGCATTCGATATTTGCCCTACCCTCAACTCCACAGCACTTATATCAATATCTTCAAATTCTACATTTTCAAGTATTTATTTCTATTAGTACCTGTCTCCCCCTCTAGACTGTACACTCGTTATGGGCAGGGAACGTTTCGGTATTCTCCCAAGCGCTTAGTGTAGTGCTCTGCCCATGGTATGTGCTCGGTAAATGCCATCGATTGATTGGAAGATGCAAATTTCAAAAGTTCCAAAGTGCTAGAGTTGCCTCTTTATTTAAATGTTATGCGGTCTTATATTGAAGCTTGAGCTTTTAAATATTAACACTGTGCATTTTGACATAATCACAGGAGCCTGCTTCTTTGCTACTGATCTCGAGATTTCAGTAAGTATTTGTAAAAAATCAGATAACTGCAATACAATCAGTGGTATTTATCGAGCAGCATTCAAAAGTGTTAGCAGATATGACTCCAGCCTCCAGGAACTTAGAGTACAAGGCGAAAGACATTATCTTTGTGCCTACGTTCCCAGACCTGATTCAGGCTCCTCCAGGAGGCCTTCCCAGACTGAGCCCCTCCTTCCTCTCCCCCTCCTCCCCCTCCCCATCCCCCTGCCTTACCTCCTTCCCCTCCCCACAGCACCTGTATATATGTTTGTATGTATTTATTACTCTATTTATTTATTTATTTTATTTGTACATATTTATTCTATTTATTTTATTTTGTTAATATGTTTTGTTTTGTTCTCTGTCTCCCCCTTCTAGACTGTGAGCCCGCTGTTGGGTAGGGACCGTCTCTATATGTTGCCAACTTGTACTTCCCAAGCGCTTACTACAGTGCTCTGCACACAGTAAGTGCTCAATAAATACGATTGAATGAATGAATGAATATTTAGTATCACTTCAAAACCCTTAAAGACTTGTATGTCATTTTATAAAGCTATGCAAAACCATCAAAGCAGGGATCCTTGTATTACACTACAATTTCATTTCAACTCTTTTCTCCTTAGCTTTAAATATTAATATTAGGCAATGAAGAAAGTAGAATATTTTTCCTTCTGTGCCTTTGTCATTAAGGAGCTTATAACCCTTCTAAGCACTGAGTCAATCAATCAATCGTATTTATTGAGCACTTAGTGTGCGCAGAGCACTGTACTAAGCGCTTGGGAAGTACAAGTTGGCAACATATAGAGACAGTCCCTACCCAACAGTGGGCTCACAGTCTAGAAGGGGGAGACAGAGAACAAAACCAAACATACTAACAAAATAAAATAAATAGAATAGATATGTACAATCTGAAGCATCCTCTGGAAAACTATTCCCCGAGAGTTTGTTCATGAAAATAAGATGCCTAATGGCCAAATACATACCCTCAAGCATTTGGGCTCCTCTCATTTTGACTAAGTGGTTTCCAGTGCATACCAGAGCACAGTCAGTTGGATGGATAAAATCTCAATGGTAGGCAGTATACGAAAACCGTTTAGGTTAATTGAAAGACAAGGGACATATTGTGCTGGGAATATTCTTCTGAATACAATCTCCTCAGTTGACTAAGTGTTAAAACCTCTTACCAAAAACTCTGGCTACAAATCCTAGTGGAAACTGAGAAGCAAACAGTGTGAGGAACCAAGGGGCAGCATAAAGACTGGGATTGATTTCAGTTTCTTCCAGGTAATTGTAGAGATCCCGGTGATAGTCATGGAGAAGTCTTGACAGCTGATACATCTGAATCTAAAATTGATTGGGAAAAGAAAATACAATGTTAAGTCGTAATTTACCATGGTTTCACCGGGATTGTTACTACTATTTAAGCAATGTGAGATTTTATATCAATTGGTTTACTTACAATTTGGTTTACAATAACTGTCATTAGTTATTCTCTCCTCAGTATCCTGAGAGCATTACCATTTTCCAGGTATGCATTGATTGGCTAAGGACCTTACAGTGAAGCATCAGAGCTCATCTCCTGACACACAAGAAGGTTCAGTTTCACAGAGGTATTTTTTATAGCTGTTCTCAGAATCCAAAGGTGATGCGGATGATGATGTCATCCATGAGGACAACTTTGACTGGAAACATATTCTTTGCCTAAATTGCCAGACCATTCGCTTGTATTTGTATGTGAGTCTGAGTTAAATAGTAGGGCCTGGACCACTCTTAAACCAAGACTTGAAATATAATTCAAAAATGCCTTGACCCTAAAATATCTTTAGTCCCGATCCACTCTTTATCCTGAATTCTCTTTCTCTTCATAACCCCAAATTTACTTTATCATCAAATAAGCGTTCTTCCTCTACAACATTGTCAAAGTCTAAGTTTCCTGTGTGGGAATAGTGCAGTGGAATCCACTAATGGACCAACTCCCCAGGGTATCCTGCCAAATGAACAGACTGGTAGGGACAGACAGGGATCATTTTTCTAAAGGCCATTCAGTCCACATCTCCCCACTCGCCTTGTCTTATGCTGTTGAGCCATGTCTGACCCATCGCAACTCCATGGACACATCTCTCCCAGAATGCCCCACCTCCACCTGCAATCATTCTGGTAGTATATCTGTAGAGTTTTCTTGGTTAAAATAGGGAAGTGGTTTACCATTCCCTTCTTCCGCACAATCAGCTCGAGTCTCCGCCCTCAACTCTCTCCCATGCCGCTGCTGCCCAGCACAGGTGAGTTTGGACTCGTAGCAGATTTGCCTTCCACTTGCTAGCCACTGCCCAAACTAGGAATGGAATGGGTAGTCCTCTGTTCGACCTCCTTTCCGAAGCCAAGACTTGGAGAGTACTGGTGCCATCCTGAGAGGATCCCCACTCCTCAAGAACCTCCAGTGGTTGCCCATCCATCTCCATATCAAACAGAAACTCATTGCCATAGACTTTAAAGCACTCAATCACTCAACCAGCGTTTTCCTCTTTCCAGCCTGCACACTTCCCTCCTCTTAGCATCGACCTACTCATGGTACTTCAGTCTCAGCTGTCTCACGGCCAACCCCTTGCCCACGCCCTTCCTTCAAAGCCCACCTAAAATCATATGTCCAATCAATCCATCAGTGATATTTATTGGGCACTTACTGTATGCAGAGTACTGTACTGAACACTTGGAAGAGCATTCATTCAATCATTTATTGAGCGCTTACTGTGGGCAGAGCACTGTACTGAATGCTTAGCACTTTACTAAGCGCTTGACAATACAGCAGAGTTGGTAGATGTGATCCCTGCACACAAGATGTTTGTACAATCTACAGGAAGAGACAGACATTAAAATGAATTAGGGATAGGGATAATAGAATAGGGATAATAGTAGATTATAGGAATATTTACATAAGTACTGTGGGGCTGAAGTGTAAGTATCAAGATGTTTAAGGGCTACACAGCCACATTCAGAGTTGACAGTGAGGGGACGGTTTAGGACGATTACTACTACTACTACTAATAATGATGGCATTTGTTAAGCGCTTACTATGTGCCAAGCACTGTTCTAAGCGCTGGGGTAGATGCAGGGTAATCAGGTTGTCCCACATGGGGTTCACAGTCTTAATCCTCATTTTACAGATGAGGTAACTGAGGCCCAGAGAAGTTGAGTGACTTGCCCAAAGTCACACAGCTGACAAGTGGCAGAGCTGGGATTAGAACCCACGACCTCTGACTCCAAGCCCGTTCTCTATCCACTAAGTCACGCTGCTGCTTTAGGAGGGATATGAAGGTGAGGTGCATAGTGGAGAGGTCTTTCCTGACAAAGCCCTCATTTCCCCTTTTCCCCCTCTCACGGGCAACACCATCGTCGTCATCATCATCATCAATCGTATTTATTGAGCGCTTACTGTGTGCAGAGCACTGTACTAAGCGCTTGGGAAGTACAAGTTGGCAACACCTCCACTTATTAATAATAGTAATAATGATAATGGTATTTGTATGTCCCTTAGTAGGTGCCAAGTACTGTTCTAAGCACTGGAGTAGATACAAGGTAATCAGATTGTCCTACGTGAGGCTCACAGTCTTAATCCCTATTTTACAGATGAGGTAACAGGCACAGAGAAGTGAAGTGACTTGGCCAAAGACCCACAGCTGACAAGGGG
The DNA here is from genome assembly GCF_015852505.1 of Tachyglossus aculeatus. Classification (NCBI taxonomy): domain Eukaryota; kingdom Metazoa; phylum Chordata; class Mammalia; order Monotremata; family Tachyglossidae; genus Tachyglossus; species Tachyglossus aculeatus. Next base: position 128,157,279 of record NC_052067.1, on the reverse strand, counting down.
CGGGGCCGGGATTAGAACCTACAACCTCTGACTCCCAAGCCTGCACCCTTTCCACTAAACCACGGACTTGATATTCATCCCATCCCCAGCCGCGCAGCACATAATAATAATAATCATGGTATTTAAGTACTTACTGTGTACCAAGCATGCTTTTAAGCAGTGGGGTAGATGAAAGGTAATTAAGAGAAGCAGCGTGGCTCAGTGGAAAGAGCCCGGGCTTGGCAGTCAGAGGTCGTGGGCTCTAATCCTGGCTCTGCCACTTAGCTGTGTGACACTGGGCAAGTCACTTGACTTCTCTGCACCTCGGTTACCTCATCTGGAAAATGGGGATTAAGACTGTGAGCCCCATGTGGGACAACCGGATGACCTTGTATCTCCCCCAGCACTTAGAACAGTGCTTGGCACATAGTAAGCGCTTAACAAATGCCATCGTCATTATCATTATTATTAAGTTGGACAGAGTCCCTGTCCCACATGGGGCTCACAGTCTCAATCCCCATTTTACAGGTGAGGTAACTGAGGCCCAGGCAAGTGAAGTGACTTGCCCAAGGTCACCCAGCAGACAAGGGACGGAGCCGGGACTAGAACCCACAACCTCTGACTCCCAAACCCATGCTCTTGACAGTAGGCCACCCTGCTTCTCTATTTACACAGGTACATAACCTGATGCTCTGCCGTTCTCCTTATGTCATTGATTTTTATTTTATTAATAATAATAATAATGGCATTTATTAAGCGCTTACTATGTGCAAAGCACTGTTCTAAGTGCTGGGGAGGTTACAAGGTAATCAGGTTGTCCCACGGGGGGCTCACAGTCTTCATCCCCATTTTACAGATGGGGGAACTGAGGCCCAGAGAAGTGAAGTGACTTGCCCAAAGTCATACAGCTGACAAGTGGCAGGGCTGGGATTTGAACCCCTGACCTCTGACTCCAAAGCCCGGGCTCTTTTCCACTGAGCCTCGCTGCTTCTTAATGTCTGTCTCCCTCTCCCTCTAGAACAATGCTCCTTGTGGGCAGGGTTTGGGTTTACCAACTCTGTTTTATGGTACACTCCCAGGAATTTAGTAAATACCGTTGACTGATAGATTAATATAGGTCTCCCCCTCTAGACTGTAAACTCCTTGTGGTCAGGGATCATGTCTACCAACTGTATTGTATTGTTCACTCCCAAACTCTTAGTACAGTGTCCTGCACACAGCAAGGGCTCAGTAAATTCCGTTGCTTGATTGATTGATTGATTGCTCAGTTGATGAAATATCAGCCTCTGTGCCGCCGGACCGCTACAAAGCCCAGCTACACTGACCCAATCGATCAGATTGCAGCACTGACCTCAGATCAGTCTGTCCCAGGTGCCGTAGAGGAGCAACGTCCGTAAACCAGATTCATTTGTGTTCCCCTGCAGCTTCCTTGTGCTTTGCTCTCCAGGGGTGGGATCTGTGAAACAGCTGTGCCCAGGTTAATTATAATTTCTCACTTTCTACTTCTTCATTCAAAAATGGCAGTAATCAGCGACCCAATCAATCAATCAATCAATCGTATTTATTGAGCGCTTACTGTGTGCAGAACAGTGTACTAAGCGCTTGGGAAGTACACGTTGGTTACATATAGAGACAGTCCCTACCCAACAGTGGGCTCACAGTCTAGAAGGGGGAGACAGAGAACAAAACCAAACATATTAAGAAAATAAAATAAATAGAATAGATATGTACAAGTAAAATAAATAGAGTAATAAATATGTACAAACATATATACAGGTGCTGTGGGGAAGGGAAGGAGGTAAGACGGTGGGGATGGAGAGAGGGACGAGGGGGAGAGGAAGGAGGGGGCTCAGTCTGGGAAGGCCTCCTGGAGGAGGTGAGCTCTCAGGAGGGCCTTGAAGGGAGGAAGAGAGCTAGCTTGGCAGATGGGCAGAGGGAGGGCATTCCAGGTCAGGGGGATGACGTGGGCCGGGGGTCGACGGTGGGACAGGCGAGAACGAGGCCTAACGGTGAGGAGATTAGTGGAAGAGGAGCGGAGGGTGCAGGGTGGGCTGGAGAAGGAGAGAAGGGAGGCGAGGTAGGAGGGGGTGAGGGGATGGATGGACAGCCTTGAAGCCCAGGGTGAGGAGTTTCTGCCTGATGCGCAGATTGATTGGTAGCCACTGGAGATTTTTGAAGGAGATTTTGGAGGAGATTCTTGAAGAAACCTAATGAGGTTTCTTCCCCTAGCTTAGGGGAAAGAGCATGGTATTGGGAATCAGTGGACTTGGGTTCTTAATAATAATGTCATTTGTTAAGCACTTACTATATGCAAAGCACTGTTCTAAGCGTTGGGGGGGGGGGATACAAGGTGATCAGGTTGTCCCATGTGGGGCTCGCAGTCTCATTCTCCATTTTACAGAGGAGGGAACTGAGGCTCAGAGAAGTGCAGTGACTTGCCCAAGGTCACACAGCAGACATGTGGCGGAGCCAGGATTAGAACCCGTGACCTCTGACTCTAAAGCCCGGGCTCTTTTCCACTGAGCCACGCTGCTTCTTAATGTCTGTCTCCCTCTCCCTCTAGAACGACGCTCCTTGTGGGCAGGGTTTGGATCTACCAACTCTGTTTTATGGTACACTCCCAGGAAATTAGTAAATACCATTGACTGATTGATTAATATAGGTCTCCCCCTCTAGACTGTAAACTCCTTGTGGTCAGGGATCATGTCTACCAACTGTATTGTATTGTTCACTCCCAAACTCTTAGTACAGTGTCCTGCACACAGTAAGGGCTCAGTAAATTCCGTTGCTTGATTGATTGATTGCTCAGTTGATGAAATATCAGCCTCTGTGCCGCCGGACCGCTACAAAGCCCAGCTACACTGACCCAATCGATCAGATTGCAGCACCGACCTCAGATCAATCTGTCCCAGGCGCCGTAGAGGAGCAACGTCCGTAAACCAGATTCATTTGTGTTCCCCTGCAGCTTCCTTGTGCTTTGCTCTCCAGGGGTGGGATCTGTGAAACAGCTGTGCCCAGGTTAATTATAATTTCTCACTTTCTACTTCTTCATTCAAAAATGGCAATAATCAGCGACCTAATGAGATTTCTTACCCTAGGTGACCGTATAGCTTAGGGGAAAGAGCATGGTACTGGGAATCAGTGGACTTGGGTTCTTAATAATAATAATGATGGCATTTGTTAAGCGCTTACTATGTGCAAAGCATTGTTCTAAGCGTTGGGGGGGACACAAGGTGATCAGGTTGTCCCACGTGGGGCTCGCAGTCTTATTCTCCATTTTACAGAGGAGGGAACTGAGGCTCAGAGAAGTTAAGTGACTTGCCCAAGGTCACACAGCAGACATGTGGCGGAGCCGGGATTAGAACCCGTGACCTCTGACTCCCAGCCCCGGGCTCTTTCCACTGAGTCTTGCCACTGTGACCTTGCTGTGTGACCTTGAGCAAGTCGCTTAACCTCTCTGGGCCTCTGCTTCCTCATCTGTAAAACAGAGATAAGAAAGATTGAAAGTCCCTAGTGAGGTAAGGATTGCGTCTGTTTTGTTAACTTTTACCTATCTCAGCATTTAGCATATAGCGCTTAATAATTGCCAAAATTAAACCTCAGGCAAGGCTATCGCTAAGGTAACGAGGGAGAACGTCAGCCATTTGTAGGCCGAAGAGTCATTCTTGAAAAGCCATCACGCCTCTGGGGCATCGATGAGATGATTAAAGCCATGTTAATGATCTCGGTCCTCTTTTCTGTGTCTATGTGTCTGTGTTTTGTTGCAGCTAATAGACATTCAGTGGAAACTGGGTATGGCCGTGAGTTCAGACAGCTGCAGGTCCCTTAAGTACCCTTATGTCTCAATGACGTTAAAGGTAGCGGATCAGTCCGGCCAGATAGTAAACAAGTCCTTTGAAATGACAGTTCCACAGTTTCAGGTTTGTAATTCTAACATCCATTTCTCCCTTTCCTATAGAACACTGTTGCTAAGCAGACCAGGGCAGGCAGGGAGAAAGAGAGGAATGCCCACGCCACCGCCCCCTCCCCTCCTGGGCTACATAGACTGCAAACCCCTGTGCTTAGCACATAGTAAGCACTTAAATGCCTCGATTTTTGCTCTCTTTTTTTTTTTTTTTACCGGCCCAGCAAAAGATTTCCCATCCCTCTTCCTGTAGTACATTCTTGTTCACCCCCTATTCCTGTTGGATTTTTGGTTGACTGCAGTTTCAAGGGGGCCTTTTAGAGTGGGGCTTTTTTGTTTTGTTTTATTTTATTTTTCCCTATACAAATCTTGAAGCCTACCCACTCAACTAGAACCCTCTTTGCAAGCCGTAGACTGAGTCAAGGATGGTCTGTCTGTAGACTATTTAAATCCGAATCTGGATGGAAAGCTTAGATTTAGCGCTAGAGTTAACCTTTGAACCTTTTCACCAGTCGCTCATCGATTGCAAATTATAACTAGCTAATTCAATTTCTCTTTCTTTTAATCCCTCAGAATTTCTTCACACAATTTAAGGAAATGGCTGCTGTTCTTGAGACAGTGTGAGAACAACTGGCTTGGGTTAAATCTCTGTAACGTTTTACAAATGAAGTGCTTCATTTGATGAAAAGAAGCTCATGTAGAATGAAAGGCTATTAGCTTCGTGAAAAATGTATTCTGTTTGTAATTCTAACAGATTCTTCTAAATGGAGGCTGATCAAAAAGTCTAGCGTACTAATGCTATAGCCACCTTAGTGTAACCCAATTTTATCCTTGAATAAATGTTGGAATTGACTTGTCTGCTTTAGGTGTGTGATCGCAACAACCCCTACAGTCCCCTTTTTGATTTCAGATACAGTGGAGTGTTGATTTCAGAGAAATTTTGGGAGCTTGGTTTGGGTTGGACGGGTGTTCTATGGTAAGGGTATTATGTGCTGAAGAGGGTCAACTGAAATTTGCTACAGGGTGTTAGGTCCCAAGCCTAACAAGAGGTCCAGTTCACCCAGCCTCCCTAACCAGGGTCAACTGGGAAAGGACTGACTTTCTTTGCCAGCAGAGGTGAATCTCCACCCACCCACCCATGCCTTCCCAAGAGCAAAGCAAGAGGAAATAACTCATGGAAACCAGCGTTGAGCCATGCTACTGCCCCTTGCCTGTTCTCTCTGTGGTTCAGCCAGAAGTACCTTCGAGTGGTAATGTATTTCTCTCTGTTGGAGCTCTACCGGGGACCTAAAGGAAGCTAAACTGTGTTAATTTGATCATTAACCTTATTTGGGAGTATTTAATCACGCATTTTGTTTCCTACCTATTCCAATAGCAAAATCCTCAAGGCAGCACGGGGTCTGATCTAGCCACGTGGCATGTAATTAGATCCTCAGGCTGGTCCTGACCATCTTGAGCCTGTTGTGGGGTAGGGACTGTCTCTATATGTTGCCAACTTTACTTCCCAAGCGCTTAGTACAGTGCTGTGCACACAGTAAGCGCTCAATAAATGCGATTGAATGAATGAATCTTAAATCTAGAACAGTACTTAGTACAGTGCCCGGCACATAGTAATCAATCAATCAATCGTATTTATTGAGTGCTTACTGTGTGCAGAGCACTGTACTAAGCGCTTGGGAAGTACAAGTTGGCAACATATAGAGACAGTCCCTACCCAACAGTGGGTTCACAGTCTAAAAAGTAAGCATAGTAAGCACTCAACAAATTCCATTTAAATCATTCACTCATTCAGTCGTAATTATTGAGCACTTACTGTGTGCAAAGCACTGTACTAAGCACTCGAGATAGTACAGTATAACAACAGACACATTTCCTGCCTGCAAAACAAAATCCACAGGGGCTGTAAAAAGTACCTTGAAAACCTTGTCAATCAGTGGTATTTATTCAGTGCTTACTGTATCCAAAGCACTGTACTAAGCTCTTGGAAGAATGTATAGTGCAGTAGAGTTGGTAGACGTGATCCTTGCCCACAGGGATTTTGCAGTCTAGACAGTGAGATAGACACTGAAATAATTTACAGGTAGACCAAATTCTCTGTTACAACCTTTTCCCATTGGGATTACTAATTGACTCCCAACTTTGCTTATGCCTGATAAGGGAGTTTGATTCAGTCACACCTGCTGAGGTTGGTGGGAGTTTTTATCAAGTCTAAGGTGGTCATCAATTTTAGCCTTAGCCTAGAGGTTTTCAACAAAACTGTCCTAAATTTCTCTCCAGCAAAGAAAAAGATGCTTAAGTTTACCTTAAGCTTAACATGTCTAAAACAGAGCTCCTTATAATAATAATGGCATTTATTAAGTGCTTACTCTGTGCAAAACACTGTTCTAAGCACTGGGGAGGTTACAAGGTGATCAGGTTGTCCCATGGGGGGGGGCTCACAGTCTTAATCCCCATTTTACAGATGAGGGAACTGAGGCACAGAGAAGTTAAGTGACTTGCCCGAAGTCACACAGCTGACAATTGGTGGAGCTGGGATTTGAACCCATGACTTCTGACTCCAAAGTCGGTGCTCTTTCCACTGATCCACACTGCTTCTCACCCAAACCCTGACCTTCCCCTGACTCTCATTACTGCAGATGACACCACCACCCTTTCTGTCTCAGAAGCCCGTAGCTTTAGCGCCATCCTTTTCTTTCATTCATTCATTCAATCGTATTTATTGAGCGCTTACTGTGTGCAGAGCATCATCATCATCATCAATCATATTTATTGAGCGCTTACTGTGTGCAGAGCACTGTACTAAGTGCTTGGGAAGTACAAGTTGGCAACATATAGAGACAGTCCCACCCAATAGTGGGCTCACAGTCTAAAAGGGGGAGACAGAGAACAAAACCAAACATACTAACAAAATAAAATAAATAGAATAGGTTTGTACAAGTAAAATAAATAAATAAATAAATGAATAGAGTAACAAATATGTACAAACATATATACATATATACAGGTGCTGTGGGGAAGGGAGCACTGTACAGAGCACTGTACTAAGCGCTTGGGAGGCATCCTTGACTCCTCTCTCTCATTCAACCTGCATATTCAATCCATGACTGTGTCCTGTCAGTTCCACCTTCACAATGTCGCTAAAATCCACCCTTTCTTCTCCATCCAAACTGCTACCACATTAATCCAAGCACTTATCCGATTAATCCAAGCACTTATCCGATCCCGCCTTGATTACTGTATCAGCCTCCTTGCTGACCTCCTAGCCTCCTGTCTCTCCCCATTCCAGTCCATATTTCACTCTGCTGCCTGGATCATTTTTCTACAAAATCGTTCAGTACATGCTTCCCCACTCCTCAAGAACCTCCTGTGGTTGCCCACCCACCTCCGCATCAAACAAGAACTCCTCACCATTGGTTTTAAAGCATTCTGTCACCTTGCCCTCTCCTACCTCACTTCGCTACTCTCGTACTTCAATCGAGCTCGCACACTTCCCCCTTCTAATGCTAACCATCTCACTGTACCTTGATCTTGTCTCTCTCACTGCCGACCCCTCGCCCACATCCTGCCTCTGGCCTGGGACACCTTCCCGCCTCAAATCCGACAGACAATTACTCTCCGGTTCTTCAAAGCCTTACTGAAGGTACATCTCCTCCAAGAGGCCTTCTCTGACTAAGCCCTCCTTTCCTCTTCTCCCACTCCCTTCTGCGTTGCCCCGGCTTGCTCCCTTCATTGAGCACCCCCTCCCAGAGCCACAGCACTTGGGTACTTAGCTGTCTCCCCTTCTTGACTGTAACCTCACTGTGGGCAGGGAATGTCTATTTATTGTTACATTGTACTCTCTCAAGTGCTTAGTACAGGGTTGTGCAAACAGTAAGCCTCAATAAGAATGATTGAATGAATGAATATCAACATTCCTGTATCATATGGCAGTAGAGTGGTGAAATTAATTGCCAAATATCTGTAACTGTATAATAATAATTATGATATTTAAGTGTCAAGTCCTGTTCTAACCTCTGGGATAAATACAAGTTATTCAAGTTGGATACAGTCCCTTTCCCTCACAGTCCAAGTGAGAGAGAGAACAGGTATCGAACCTTCATTTAACAGATGAGGAAACAGGCGCAGAGAAGTGAAGTGACTTGCCCAAGATCACACAGCAAGCAGTTGGCAGAGCTAGGATTAGAACCCTGATCCTCTGATTCCCAGGTCTGTGGTCTTTCTACTAGCCCACGCTGGATCAGTGGCCGATGTTCACAGTCGGATTTGCCCTAATCGATGTTTTCAGTTGTGCATTTTGACTAGACTATGGTTAAGGCATCGGGGAACGTTCTGTCCACAGCGGGAGTCTGTCCAAACCCGGCAGGTTAGCGGATTTGGAGATGCGACACGCAAAACAGTAGGTGGTGGCACAGGTGAGTATTATAGCGGGAGTTTTCCTAAATGTGGGGTTCTGCCCGAACACAGCCCTCGTGTTATAGGAGAAATTGGTGTCCGGAAGATTTCCAAGCAGTCTTTACAACTGCTCAGAGCCGATAGGCTTCTCCCGACGGCAGGCAGATCATCATCATCATCAATCGTATTTATTGAGTGCTTACTGTGTGCAGAGAACTGTACTAAGCGCTTGGGAAGTACAAATTGGCAACATATAGAGACAGTCCCTACCCAACAATGGGCTCACAGTCTAAAAGGGGGAGACAAAACCAAACATACTAACAAAATAAAATAAATAGAATAGATATGTACAAGTAAAATAAATAAATAAATAAAGTAATAAATATGTACAAACATATATACAGGATATACATATATACAGATGGTTCACTAAGGAAGGATTTGCATCCGCACCGCCCCACAGAACTACTGTTATGCTTGAAATGATAGAAGCAGTCACAGCCACGAACAGTCCCTTCTAGACCGTGAGCCCGTTGTTGGGTAGGGACTGTCTCTGTATGTTGCCAACTTGTACTTCCCCAGCGCTTAGTACAGTGCTCTGCACACCATAAGCTCTCAATAAATACGATTGAATGAATGAATGAACAGTCTCTTCCTCAGTATTTAGTGAGTACCTAGTTTGTGCACTATGCGCTGGTTGGTCCTGCCCTTAGGAGCTTACGGTCGGATTCTAGAGATCGGCAGGTACAATGTCATATAATAAGTAAAAGTGTAGAAGTGAATAATAGCGATTATTATTATTATGGTATTTGTTATGCACTTACTATGTGTCAAGCACAGTTTCAAACGGTAGATTCAAGTTAATCAGGATGGACACAGCCCCTGTCTCAGTGGGGCCTTCAGTCCAACTAAGACTGAACAGGTATTGAATCCCCCTTTTGCTGTTGAAAAAACTGAGAGCCAAAGAAGTTAAGTGACTTGCCCAAGTTTACACAACAGGCAACAGCGTGGCTCAGTTGAAAGAGTCTGGGCTTTGGAGTCAGAGGTCATGGGTTCAAAACCCAGTTCTGCCGATTGTCAGCTGTGTGACTTTGGGCAAGTCACTTAACTTCTCTGTGCCTGTTACCTCATCTGTAAAATGGGGATTAAGACTGTGAGCCCCACGTGGAACAACCTGATCTCCTTGTATCCCCCCAGCGCTTAGAACAAAGGTTTGCACATAGTAAGCGCTTAACAAATACCATCATTATTATTATTACTGTTGTGCTTGAAATGATAGAAGCAGTCACAGCCATGAACAGTCTCTTCCTCAGTATTTAGTGAGTACCTAGTTTGTGCACTATGTGCTGGTTGGTCCTGCCCTTAGAAGTTTACAGTCAGATTCTAGAGATCGGCAGGTACCATGTCATATAAGTAAAAGTGTAGGAGTTAATAATAGCGATTATTATTATCATGGTATTTGTTATGCACTTACTATGTGTCGAGCACAGTTTCAAGTGGTGGGGTAGATTCAAGTTAATCAGGATGGACACAGCCCCTGTCTCAGTGGGGCCTTCAGTCCAACTAAGACTGAACAGGTATTGAATCCCCCTTTTACTGTTGAAAAAACTGAGAGCCAAAGAAGTTAAGTGACTTGCCCAAGGTTACACAACAGGCAAGAAGCGTGGCTCAGTTGAAAGAGCCCGGGCTTCGGAGTCAGAGGTCATGGGTTCAAAACCCAGCTCTGCCGATTGTCAGCTGTGTGACTTTGGGCAAGTCACTTAACTTCTCTGTGCCTCAGTGACCTCATCTGTAAAATGGGGATTAAGACCGTGAGCCCCCCCGTGGGACAACCTGATCACCGTGTAACCTCCCCAGTGCTTAGAACATGCTTTGCATATAGTAAGCGCTTAATAAATGCCATCATTATAAGTGGCAGAGCCAGGGTTAGAACCAGGTACTCTGACTCCTAGGCCCACGATCTTTGCACTTTGATAAACACAAAACTAGGCAAGTAGTAAATAAAATTGATAACCGTGAGTGCTAAAGTGACTAGGGGGAGGATGTGCTCAGGAGGTGGGGATTCAGCAGAGAATGGAGGAAATGACCTTTTTTAGGAGGGTTTGCAAGGTAGAGTAGGGTGAGGTTCGGTGGCTTGATTCGCAAATATAATAATAATAATAATAATTGGCATTTGTTAAGCGCTTACTATGTGCAAGGCACTGTTCTAAATATGAAAAAAGGCACTGGCTTCATGTTCACAAAGTTGCCGTTTGCTGTGGTTGGTGTACCATTTCGGGTATGTTTGGTGGGCCATCTCCATTGGTCATTTGTTGTTATGACAGATTGTTATCTTTGGGATAACAAAACGATTGTGGAGGTTTTGACATTCTATTCAATTTTTAAGACCGAGCCTCCCTGCCTCACAGCTCCCGCAGCTAGTTTCGTGACTCAAGCACAGTGAATCTGCAGGTTTGGGGTGCCAGCATTCATATGGACCTGGGAGGAGAAGACAAAGGCCCTGGAGCAAGTTGGGGGGTGTCCCGCTAGGGACTGCTTGCAATCAGTGGACTTCCCCAAAATGACATATCATGGGCTATCCCGAGATCATTAATCGTGGGCAACACATTTTTCAAGGAAACCTTCATTTTAGAAAGCTTATTGGTCAACGATTCTCCCTTCGATGGCTATTGAATGAGGATTCTATTACCTGTGTTGGACGGTTATTAAAGACCATCATTTTTGTAACCATAGTACATCTCACACTGCTGCACGGTGTGATTGGGGACTGATTTCAAAGGTCTAATGAGGTTGCCTTTCACTCCAGTTTTTTTTTTGGGGGGGGCGGGGGGGAGACAGTAATATAATAGGGAGATTTGACAGATACAATCGTAACAGTCTCCCAGAGTTGAAGGAAACCATAAGGATTTTTCCCATGAACATCTCAGTTAATTTGGCCCATGTCTTCAGAAAACAATTAAATGATTGATAAATGCGATTTGGCCATTCCCATCCCTTGTAAGAGAGTGTTTAAAGTGATTGAACAAGGACATTTGTATACTTTTTCTTATCTAATATTCTTTAACCAACTCTCTTTTAAAAAAAAAGATCAAAAGCCACTGGGTTAAAATTAATGTATGCATGCATACATTAGTACATGCAAAATTAATGTATGCATGCTCTCTTCCTTTTGAAGAACCGGTAATCCCACCAATGTACATAGAAACATACTATGTTAAATTTCATCTTCCACTATGAAAAGTAAACTGGAATTTGATTTTGGAGAAACAGCAGCCGCCAGGCCAAGTTGACATAGGATGATGATGGTGGTGATAATAATAAGAATAATAATATTTGTTAAGCGCTTACAGTATCCCAAGAACTGTACTAAGATAATTAGGTCAAACACTGCCCTGTCCCACATGGGACTCACAGTCTAGGTAGGAGGGAAAACAGGTGTTTAATCCCCATTTTAATCAGAGATGGGGTTATTAAAGCCCAATGAAGCTTTTTCCTTGGGACATCAACGTTGGGGCTGTTTAAATCATCCCAGAGTTGGGCCAATTTCAGCCATCTGGAATTTAGGACCAACAAAGGCAGATATGGGGTTAAATATGCACACCAAGATGAAGTTGAAAATTCTGTGGAGGCCCTGGCTACTATGGCAGAACCAAATTCCCAAACCAGACAAGATGAAAGCTGAGATTTAGAAGCAGCATGGATCAGTGTAAAAGGCACAGGCCTAGGCATCAGAGGACCTGAGTTCTAATTCTTACTCCACCATTTCTCTGCTGTGATACTGGGCAAGTCACTTCACTTCTCTGTTCCTCAGTTACCTCATCTGCAAAAACAGGATTAAGACTGTGAGCCCTATGTGGTTCGGAGGCTGTCCAACTTGAACCTGATTTTACCCCAGCACTTAGTACAGTGTCTGGCACAAAGTGCTTAACAATTACGATTTAAAAAAAAGAAAATGTATGTACATCCACATCCTCAGGCTACAGGACTTAACACACATATGTGAATAAAAACACATGCATGTATATCCAGAGAAACAGATATCAGATTGGGACACCTAAGGAAGGAATCATAGGGAGTATTCATCAGACACCTGCACAAAGCCATAATGATACCTTGACTGCAGCACTTTCACATTGCTTATTTCATTTTTGTCCTCCCAACATTCTTTCAAGGTAGGGAAAAGCAAGGATTATCCCCATTTTGCAGATGAGAAAACTGGCACATAGGTTAAGAGATTTGCCCAAGCTCATAAAGATCCTTCTGATCCTTAGTTGAACCCCAGATTCTCCACATAATAATAATAATGATGGCATTTATTAAGCGCTTACTATGTGCAAAGCACTGTTCTAAGCACTGGGGAGGTTACAAGGCAATCAGGTTGTCCCTCGTGGGGCTCACAGTCTTAATCCCCATTTTACAGATGAGGTAACTGAGGCACAGAGAAGTTAAGTGACTTGCCCACATCCCTCTAGACTGTAAGCTCGTTGTGGGCAGGAAATGTGTCTGCTATATTGTGCTCTCCCAAGCACTTATTACAGTGTTCTGTGCACAATAAGCGCTCAATAAATACAATTGGCCGACTCCAAATACCAGGCCCATTCTCTTTCCACTGCGTCCCCCGTGCATGCCTCCCGTCGGCTCAGCAATGGGGCCAAGGCAGGTGAAAGAACGAAAGGCGGACTGCAGAGAGTGCACAGAGGAGAAAATCCGGGAAAAGGAAGAAAAAACAAAAGGGAAAGAAGAGAAGAAACTCAACATCTTTTCCAGGCTGAAAAATGAGTATTTTGAAGGTAAGAGGCATTACTTCAGCCCAAGCATTGAGCATTTTGTCGGATACATGGTGATGGTCTCTGATAGTCTTGGGCTGGTTCCATTGAGTTCCACACATAAAAAAGTGCACATCTAAAAAGCTGTCCCATTTTCAGACACCTAATATACAATTAAGCGCTTAGTACAGTGCTCTGCACACAGCGCTCAATAAATACGATTGAATGAATGAAAGAGCATTGCCTACTTGTGGACTTTGGTCTTTTCCCTTAAACCGCCGTCAACCCCCGGCCCACGTCATCCCCCTGGCCTAGAATGCCCTCCCTCTGCCCATCCGCCAAGCTAGCTCTCTTCCTTCCTTCAAGGGCCTACTGAGAGCTCACCTCCTCCAGGAGGCCTTCCCAGACTGAGCCCCCTCCTTCCTCTCCCCCTCATCCCCCTCTCCATCCCCCCGTCTTACCTCCTTCCTTTCCCCACAGCACCTGTATATATGTATATATGTTTGTACATATTTATTATTCTATATATTTATTTATTTTACTTGTACATATCTATTCTATTTATTTTATTTTGTTAATATGTTTGGTTTTGTTCTCTGTCTCCCCCTTCTAGACTGTGAGCCCACTGTTGGGTAGGGACCGTCTCTATATGTTGGCAACTTGTACTTCCCAAGCGCTTAGTACAGTGCTCTGCACACAGTAAGCACTCAATAAATACGATTGATTGATTGATTGATTGAAACAAATGGACTATTACTAATCTGCTCCATATGGTACCCTGAACTGTGTAGAAAGGCTGGGGAGGTGGGAGGGGAGCTTGGGCCCCAGACTGACACAAGTAGCATCTTCTTAGTTTTCCAGCCCAATTCCTTTCAGAGTCCAGAGCTGCAAGGGAAATAGAAGACGTTTGGACCCCTTTACTGGACTTGGGATAGGGTTCAGGGGTGCCCTCACCATCCCATTTGCAGTTGATAATAGCGACTATCACATCCTCCACTTGTCCAAAATTTTGTCAATTCCAGCACGAGTATTTGCCCGTTGATTCATCTGTCTCATTCAATAATAATAAGAATAATAATAATGATATTTGTTAAGCACCTACTATGTGCCAAGCACTGATCGAAATGCTAACCCACATATTCAATGTCTCCAAATCCTGTATGCTTGACCTGTACAACATTCTAGAGAGTGTCTAGACATTTAGAGAAGCATTTAGACATTTAGAGAAGCAGCGTGGCTCAGTGGAAAGAGCACGAGCACGGGCTTTGGAGCCATCATCATCATCATCATCATCAATCGTATTTATTGAGCGCTTACTGTGTGCAGAGCACTGTACTAAGCGCTTGGGAAGTACAAGTTGGCAACTTGAGTTCAAATCCCGGCTCTGCCAATTGCCAGCTGTGTGACTTTGGGCAAGTCACTTCCCTTCTCTGGGCCTCAGTTACCTCATCTGTAAAATGGGGATGAAGACTGTGAGCCCCCCAAGGGACAACCTGATCATCTTGTAACCTCCCCAGCGCTTAGAACAGTGCTTTGCGTACAGTAAGTGCTTAATAAATGCCAGCATCATTCTAAGGTCTGCCCTTTCCTCGATCAATCAATGGTATTTACTGAGTGCTTACTGTGTGCAGCACGTGGAATTAATCACTTGGTTTGGGGAGGGGGAGGTAGGAAGGTACAGTGCAACTGAGTTGGTAGACATGTTCCCTGCCCACAGGGAGTTTTATAGTGTAGAGTGGGAGGCAAGCATTAAGTTGCAGATATATACTTAGGATATCATTCCTCAACTCCACTAACATCCTGTTCTACCCCACCTCACCCACTCACCAACTTGGACATGTACTTGATCTCATCATCTCTAACCACTGCACATCTCCTCCGGGCCTGGAATGCCCTCCCTCTGCCCATCCGCCAAGCTAGCTCTCTTCCTCCCTTCAAGGCCCTGCTGAGAGCTCACCTCCTCCAGGAGGCCTTCCCAGACTGAGCCCCTTCCTTCCTCTCCCCCTCGTCCCCCTCTCCATCCCCCCATCTTACCTCCTTCCCTTCCCCACAGCACCTGTATATATGTATATATGTTTGTACATATTTATTACTCTATTTATTTATTTATTTTACTTGTACATATCTATTCCATTTATTTTATTTTGTTAGTATGTTTTGGTTTTGTTCTCTGTCTCCCCCTTTTTTAGACTGTGAGCCCACTGTTGGGTAGGGACTGCCTCTATATGTTGCCAACTTGTACTTCCCAAACGCTTAGTACAGTGCTCTGCACACAGTAAGTGCTCAATAAATACGATTGATCTCATTCATTCATTCACTCACTCAATCGTATTTATTGAGCACTTACTGTGTGCAGAGCACTGTACTACGAGCTTGGAAAGTACAAGTTGGCAATATAAGTTGGCATCTCTACCCTCACCAACTCTGAAATCCCTCTGTCTGAGCACAACCTCCTCGCTTGCCTCCTTTCCCACACAACTCCTCGTGGTAAATATGTACTATTTCCCCAGAGACCTCCGATCCCTTGACGCCATCCAGTTTTCTCAACTCATCATGCTCCACTTAGCCTCCATAATAATAATGATGGCATTTATTAAGCGCTTACTATGTGCAAAGCACTGTTCTAAGCGCTAATAATAATAACAGTATTTGTTAAGTGCTTACTATGTGCCAAGCACTGTTCTAAGCGCTGGGGTAGATACAAGGTAATCAGGTAGTCCCATATGGGGCTCACAGTCTTAATCCCACTTAACAGATGAGGTAACTGAGGCAGAGAGAAGTGAAGTAACTTGCCCAAAGTCACACAGCGAAGTGGCAGAGCCGGGATTAGAACCCATGACCTCTGACTCCCAAGCCTGGGCTTTCTCCACTAAGCCACTGCCTTCCCTCGATGACCAAGTTGATGCTCCCAACACGACCCTCTCTACTGAACTCAACTCACTGGATCCCCCGTCCCTTCATCGATCTTGTATGCTAACCCTTATTACACTAACCCTTATTACTCTATTTATTTTACTTGTACATATTTACTATTCTATTTATTTTGTCAATGATGTGCATCTAGCTTCACTTCTATTTATTCCAATGACTTGACACCTGACCACATGTTTTGTTTCATTGTCTGTCTCCCCCTTCTAGACTGTGAGCCTGTTGTTGGGTATGGACTGTCTCTATATGTTGCCAACTTGTACTTCCCAAGCGCTTAGTACAGTGCTCTGCACACAGTAAGCGCTCAATAAATACAATTGAATGAATGAATGAATGAATGAACCCACAGCCCTGGATCCCCTGCACAGCCCACTGCCTTCGCTCTTGTGCTTGAGCCGCAGAGCGCTGCTGGCGGAAATCTAAATATCAGGCTGACTTTGTCCACTTCAAGCTTATCCTTGCATGCTTTAACCCTGCCCTCTCCTCTGACGGGCAATTATTTCTCCACCCTTATGACACCCATGCCCATTGCCCTCGCCAGTTGTTCCAGACATTTAACTCCCTTCTCAGGCCTCCTAACCCCCCGCCTCCCCCATTCCTTGCTCCCAATGATCTGGCCACCTACTTTATTAAGAAAATTGACACTATCAGTCTGAACTCCCTAAAATTGCTCCTGCCCCTCCTCAGTCCTTCCCCATTCTGGCCCCCCTTCAACTCTCCCATCCTTCCCAGCAGTACCTCTAGAGGAGATCTCCGGCCTCCTCTCAAAATCCACCCCCTCCACCTACACATCTGATCCCATTCCTTCACCTTATCAAAACTCTTGCCCCCGCCCTAAACAGCCATCTTCAACCATTCGCTCTCCAGTGGCTTCTTCCCCACTG
The DNA here is from genome assembly GCF_015852505.1 of Tachyglossus aculeatus. Taxonomy (NCBI): domain Eukaryota; kingdom Metazoa; phylum Chordata; class Mammalia; order Monotremata; family Tachyglossidae; genus Tachyglossus; species Tachyglossus aculeatus. The sequence goes on along the minus strand of NC_052067.1, from coordinate 128,140,426 downwards.
CTTTCAGCATGATATTATGGATAGAGCAAAGGACTGGGAGACAGAAGGTCATGGGTTCTAATCCTGGCTCCTCCACTTGTCTGCTTTGTGACCTTGGAAAAGTCATTTCACTTCTCTGAGCGTCAGTTATATCCATGTGGGGCAGGGACTTTGTCCAACCCAATTTGCTTGTACCCACCCAGCTCTTAGTACAGTGCATGGCACAAAATAAGCACTTAACATATACCATTATTATTAATTAATGCCCATGTCTCTCCTATCTGGAAAAAAAAGCCTCCCTTAACCTCACGGCTCCCTCCAGTTATCAGTCCATATCCCTTCTACCATTCCTCTCCAAACCCTTTGAGTGAGTTGTTTATACCTGCTGTCTCAAATTCCTCTCCTCCAATAATCTCCTTGACACCCTCCAATCTGGCTTCTGTCCCCTTCACCCCACAGAAGCCATCCTCTCAAAGGTCACCAAAGAGCTCCTTACCAAATCCAACGGCTTCTAGTTTATCCTAATCCTCCTTGACCTCTCAGCTGCCTTTGACACTGTGGACCACCTCCTTCTGAAAATATTATCCAACCTTGGCTTCACTGACACTGTCCTCTCCTGATTCTCTTCTTATCTCTCTGGCCTCTCATTCTCAGCCTCTTTCACCAGCTCCTCTTCTGCCTCCCAGCCCCTAACTGTGGGGGTCCCTCAAGGTTCAGTTCTGGGTCTCCTTCTAGTCTCCATCTACACTCACTCCCTTGGAGAACTCATTTGCTCCCACAGCTTCAACTACCACCTCTATGTGGATGACACCTAAATCTACATCTCCAGCCCTAATCTCTCTCCCATTGTGCAGTCTCACATTTCCTCTTGGCTTCAAGACATCTCTACTTGGATGTCCTCCTATCACCTCTATCTTAACATGTCCAAAACAGAACTCTTTATCTTCCCTCCCAAACCCAGTCCTCCCCCTGACTTTCCCATTTCTGTAGAAGGCACCACCATCCTTCCTGTCTCACAAGCCCATAACCTTGGCATAATCCTTGACTCCTCTCTCTCATTCAGCCCACATATGTAATCCATCACTAAATCCTGTTGGTCCCACCTTCATAACATTGCTAAAATCCGCCCTTTCCTCTCCACTCAAACTGCTACCACATTAATACAATCCCTCATTCTAACTCCGCCTGGATTACTACATCAGTCTCCTTGCTGACTTCCCAGACTCCTGTCTCTCTCCACTCTTGTCCATATTTCACTCTGCTGCCCAGATAATTTTTCTACATATTTCCCCACTCCTCAAAAAACGCCAGTGGTTGCCCATCCACCTCCGCATTAAACAAAAACTCCTCACCATTGGCTTTAAAGCAGTCAATCACCCTGCCCTCTCCTATCTCACCTCGCTACTCTCTTAGTACAGCCCAGCCCCAACACTTCACTCTAATGCCAACCTTCTCACTGTATCTCCATCTCACCTACCACACCGCCAACCTCTCATTCACATCCTGCCTCTGGCCTGGAATTCCCTCCTGCCACAAATCTATTATTCTCCCCCCACTTCAAGGCCTTATTGAAGGCACAACTCCTCCAAGAGGCCTTCCCTGACTAAGCGCTGCTATCCTCTTCTCCCTCTCCCATTTTTGTTGCCCTCACTTGTTCCCTTTATTCATTCCTCCATCCCAGCCCCACAGCACTTAGGTACCTATCTGTGATTTATTTACTAATATTAATGTCTGTCTCCCCATCTGTACTGTAAGCTCATTGTGAGCAGGGAATGTGTCTGTTTATTGTTATATTGTACTCTTTCAAACGACTAGTGCAGAGCTCTGCACATAGTAAGTGCTCAATAAATAATATTGAATGAATGAAAGGGGCTGAGGGTGGGGTGACTAGCAAGTGCTTAAAGGGTACAGATGCAAGTAGTGTGGCTTCTTGAGAAGCTACTTGGGAAGCAGCATGGCTCAGTGGAAAGAGCACGGGCTTAGGGGTCAGAGGTCATGGGTTCTAATCTCAGCTCCGCCACTTGTCTGCTGTGTGACCTAGGGCAAGTCACTTAACTTCTCCGTGCCTCAGTTACCTCATCTGTAAAATGGGGATTAAGACTGTTAGCCCCTGTGGGGCAACCTGATTATCTTGTATCCCCCCCTAGCACTTGGAACAGTGCTTGACACATAGTAAGCATTTAACAAATGCCATCATTATTATTATTATTAAGTACATAGACAATGCAGAAGGGAAAGGGAGTATGCATCAGCTCTTCACTGACCTCCCCATGTCCTTCTCCCCACTACAGCTCTTCACTCTGCTACCCAGATCATGATTCTAAAAAAACAAAAAAAATTAAGTTCACATCTCCCAACTCAAGAATCTCTAATGGTTGCCCATTCACCTCCACATCAAAAAGAAACTCCTTTCCATCACCTTTACGGCACCCAATCAGCTCAGCGCCTCCTATGTTAACTCACTGATTTCCTACTACAAGCTAGCATGCTCATTTAGCTCCTTTAATGGCAACCTACTTGCAGTACCTTGATCTTGTCTATCTCACCACTGATTCTAGACTGTGAGCCCGTTGTTGGATAGGGACCGTCTCTATATGTTGCCAATTTGTACTTCCCAAGCACTTAGTACAGTGCTCTGCATACAATAAGTGCTCAATAAATACGATTGAATGAATGAATGATTCATTGCCCATGTCCTGCCTCTTGTCGGGAACGCCCCCTTCACCATTACTCTTCCCATTTTCAAAGCCTTATTAAAATCACATCTCTTCCAATAGGACTTCCCCAACTAAGCCCCCATTTCCCTTACTCCCCCTCCTTTCAACATCACCTCCACACTTGGAACTGTACCCTTTAAACACTTGACATTCACCTCACCCTCAACCCCACAGCACTTACTTGCATATCCATAATTTCTTTCCGTGTCTTTCTCCCCCTCTTGACTGTAATCTCCTGTGTTTTTAATGGTATCTTTTAAGCACTCACTATTTGCTAGGCACTGTATTACATGCTGTAGTAGACACAAGATAATCAGGTTGGACATAGACCCTGTCCTACACTGGACTCACAATCCCCATTTTACATATGAGATTACTGAGGCACAGCAAAGTTAAGAGACTTGCCCCAGGTCACACAGCAGGCAAGTGGTCGAGTCAGATTTAGAACACAGGACCTCTGACTCCAAGGCTCATGTATGGTCTTTCCATGCTGCTACCCACATGCCTTGTGGGCAAGGGACATGTCTACCAACTGTGTTATAGTATACTCTCAATTGCTTAGTACAGTGCTCTACACACAGCAAGTGCTCAATAAATACTACGCATTGATTGGTTGATTTGCCAGTTATTGGACACTTTGATGTTTCTGGAGTGGCTAGATAGTTGATGTGATAATAACAATAATAGTGATATTTGTTAAGTGCATTACTCTGTGCTAAACACATCCTGCAAAGTAAAGCTTAAATATCCACTCTTCCCATCCCATAGACTCTCAGTCCTTTTGGGAAGTAGACTGTGCCCAACCTGATTTTCTTTTATCCAACCCATCGCTTGTTACAGCAGTTGGCACATAGTGCTTAATGAATACTATCATAATTTTTGTTGTTAATGTTATTATTATTGTTGTCACTGTTGTTTAGAGAATCAGGAAAAGTTAGGGATGAGGGTAATGTCTATAATGACATCATCCATTCCCCCACCCACCCACCTTCTAGACTGTGAGCCCACTGTTGGGTAGGGACCGTCTCTATATGTTGCCAACTTGTACTTCCCAAGCGCTTAGTACAGTGCTCTGCACACAGTAAGCGCTCAGTAAATATGATTGATTGATTGATTGATCCATTCCTTTGCTTTGTAGTTGGATGGTATCAATCTTTCCTCTCCACTTCTGATGGCATCCCTTTCTGACTTCAAAAAATAATAATTGCTGCATTTTTTAATAATATTTATTAAGCATCTACTGTGTGTCAGGCACTGTAGTAAGCTTTGGGTAAATTTCTTAAGTACTTACATTGTGCCCAAACACTGTACTCAGCACTGGGGTAGGTACAAGATCATCAGGTAGAGAGCTGGGTACCAGGTCTTCCAAGGGAAGGGCAACAAGATCAGCCATCATTTCAGCGTGGGACAAGGACATCGACCCCCAGGTCGGCGGGGAGCAAAGAGATCAGCTGCCATCTTGGCAAAAGGTAAAGAGAGCAGCTACCATCTTGGCTCAGTCTCAGATTCCTTTCCGATTCTAAAGGTCAGGCAAGGTAACTTTGGCTATCTTCCCAACCAAAAAGCTGTGGAAGTCAACCTAATGGCATCACTCCCATGGTTTGAATTCTGTGGAGAACATTGCCTCCCTCTTCCCTATCCCCACCAGAGCTTCCCATGGAATGGGCACCTAGGATCTCGACTTTGACAGGCTGAGATTCCCCAGAGAACAATCAAGAGTATTTCTATTGAGCATTTAGTATGTGCACAAGACCTCAACTAAGCACTTGGGAGAGTACAGTGCAATAGAGTTGGTAGACATTATCCCTGCCACAATCAATCAATCAATCAATTGTATTTATTGAGCGCTTACTGTGTGCAGAGCACTGTACTAAGCGCTTGGGAAGTACAAGCTGGCAACATATAGAGACAGTCCCTATCCAACAGTGGGCTCACAGTCTAGAAGGGGGAGACAGAGAACAAAAGCAACCATACTAACAAAATAAAATAGAATAGATAGGTACAAGTAAAATAAGTAAATAAATAGAGTAATAAATATGTACAAATATATATACATATATATAGGTGCTGTGGGGAAGGGAAGGAGGTAAGGAGGTTACAGTATAGAAAGGAGCTTACAGTCTAAAGATAAATAGTCTTGCATAAAAGCTTCAACTTCAACGAGCTATTTGCTTAGCTCATTCCAGGTTTTTCAAATCTTTGGAATAATTCATGTTGGCAGATACATTGCAATTTTCCTTTATTATCCTGCAAGATTGGCTTTGATTTCAGCTCTCTCAAGATTGTGATTTTTGTCATTCTTACTTCAGTTCTTTCTATGTAAACTCAAGTCAGTGAGAAGGTATTCATTAACATGTGGCTAAGGGAAAAAGAAATAACCAGACTCATTGAAAGACTGTCATTCATTTCTAAAGTTAAAAGAAATATGCCAGGCAACAGAGGACATAGCTTACTGTCTTCCAAGAGTAGTGAGCCTTAAAAGCAAATTTTACTTTGCAACATTCATTCATTCAATCATATTTATTGAGCACTTACTGTGTGCAAAGCACTATACTCTAAGCGCTTGGGAGAGTACGATATAACAATAAACTCATTCCTGCCCACAACGAGCTCATGTGCGTGCAAGTCTACAGCATGGTCCTGGGAGTCAGAGAACCTGGCTTCTAATCCCAGCTCTGACACCTGGCCACTGTGTGACTCTGGACAAGTCACTTAACCATTCAGTGCCTCAGTTTCCTCATCTGTCAAATGGGGATTCAATACGTATTCTTCCTCCTACTTAGATTGTGGGCAGTCACAGTGCCCGGCCTGATAGTCTTGTATCCACCCCAGCATGTGGCCCATAGTAAGAACTTAACAGATACCACTGTTATTATTATTAGGTGCCCCCAGAAGCAGCATGTAACAGACAAGAAAAGGAAAATCCAGTACAGCAGAATATGCATGGTGGTTGCTGGAAAGAAAATTTGGCACCTGTCCATTTTCACGTCTCATAAAACTAAAGAATTTTATGATTATTCCAAACACAGGTGCTTCAGATATAAAAGAGGGTGATATGCTTTTCAGATACATGGTCTTCCTGAGACTATGATATATAATTTATAATGGAGAATATTATATTACAGAGAATAGGATAGAATGTTCCTGGATACCATGAACAAAGAGATGAAGCACTAAAGGGTCATATTTCAAGAGGACATATTAGAATGATAGTTTGAAGGGTAGATTAATGTACTGACCATGTTGCTGACTTGTACTTCCCAAGCACTTAGTACAGAGCTCTGCACACAGTAAGCGCTCAATAAAGGATTGAATGAATGAATGAATGAAATCCATACTGATTCATTCATTCAAGGAGAATTATAATGCTGGCTGTTGAAAAAGGAGTAGATATTTGGTGTGAGAAGAATTAATTATCATTTTGTGAAGCACTTCCTATGTGCTAAGCACTGGGGTAGAGGGACAAGACAATCAATCAGTTGTATTGTAAACTTACCATATGCAGAGCACTGTACTAAGCATTTGGGAGAGTGCAATATAACAGAGTTGGTAGATATGTTCCCTGCCCCCAGTGAGCTTAATCTTAAACAATTCCTGCCCACATGGTGCTCATAGTCTAAGTAGGAGGGAGAACTGGTATTGAATCCCTGTTTTGCAGTTGAAGAAACTGAGGCACATAGAAGTTAAGTGACTTGCCCAAGATCACACAGCAGGTAAATGGCAGAGTCAGGATTAGAACCCAGGACCTCTAACTCCCAGGGCCAGGCTTTTTCCACTAGGTCATATTACAAAGCAGGTCAGCTCACGGTTCAGAGAGTTTCTCTCACTCTTTTGCCGCCTTTATAACGACCAGTTTATTCTGCTACTGGACAGTGTGCAATACACAGGCTTTGCTAGTCAGAATGAGTCTTCCTGGTCTAAGCGGAAGCTTTTCCCTCATCCATGCCCAGGATACTGTAGGTCCCCAGGACAAAAGAGAGGAAGAATGAGACCTGCATTTATAAAGTATCATTAAGTCTTTGATAGAAGAGATGCATGAAATATAACACTCTTTTCTTCCATCCATGCATCCCTTATCGCTAATCGCACATCAGCCAGCAGTGATCATCTAATTTCAAGGCAAGACATTGCTCGTAATGGCACCTAGGAATTTTAACGGATACACACCCCTCCGTATTTCTAAGGCGTTTGTCCTGAGAGAAGAAAATCTGCTTTTATTTATTTCAACAAAGCCCAGAAAATGTGAAATATTTCAAGATTCATTAACTCCTTAGGAATCAATTGTAACAATAATATTTACATGATATTATAAATATCAATCAATGCTATAATTCCTCAGAACGTAGCATAGAAAACACCCAAAGAGCAGCTTGTTCCAGTCCAACGCCTTTATTCCCACTCCCTCCTCGGAGGTCCCAGCACACATCTACAGGTCCAGGTGCTGATCACATGTTGCCTATAAAACTGGCCTTTTATAGCATTTATCTAATCCCTCCTCCTCCATGTCCTTTGTTCCTGAGCTGTCAGTCAGTTCCCTCAGCCAATCAGTGGTCCTTTCCATTATTCAATCGTATTTATTGAGCACTTACTGTGTGCAGAGCACTATACTAAGGGCTTATCAGCATCCTCTCCAGGTGGAGCACACAGCGATTCCCCATCCTGGATTTCTGCTCTCATCTGGCTGGGGCCCAGGGATTTTGCTCTGAGCAGAGCAGAAGCTTTGGGCTCAGTCACCCACCGGACTCCTGAATGCAGCAGGCTTATCCCGGCTCCACCAATTGTCAGCTGTGTGACTTTGGACAAGTCACTTAACTTCTCTGTGCCTCAGTTATCTCATCTGTAGAATGGGGATGAAGACTTCGAGCCCCCTGGGGGACAACCTGATCACCTTGTAACCTCCCCAGTGCTTAGAACAGTGCTTTGCACATAGTAAGCGCTTAATAAATGCCATTATTATTATTATTATTGTAGCTGGGGAGCTGGAGGGGACGGTGAGCCTCTAGGTAGGGTGGGGCTGAGCTCTGTTTGTTTGTTCTATGGTATTTGTTAAGCACTTACTGTGTACCAAGAACTGTACTAAGAGCTGGGGTATTTACAAGCTAGCAGGTTGGACACACTGCCCCTGCCCCACATGGGGCTCACAGTCTTAATCCCCATTTTACAGATGAGGCAACTGAAGCTCAGAAAAATGAAGTGACTTGCCCATGGTTCTGCAGGAAACAAGTGATGGAACCAGGATGAGAAGCCAGGTTCTTCTGACTCCCAGGGTCGTGCTCTATCCATTAAGTCATGTTGCTTCTCTGCCCACCACTCGACTCCAAAAGGTGTGGGGCAGGGGAGAAGGAGGTTAAAAGGGAGTTGAAACTGGGGCTTCAATCTCTGAGGAGAAGGGGCCAGGGGACGCCAGCACCCTGACTGCCCAGGCTCCCCACGTGCTTGATGATGATGATGGTATTTGTTAAGCGCTTACTATGTGCCAAGCACCGTTCTAAGCTCTGGGGAGGATACAAGGTGATCAGGTTGTCCCATGTGGGGCTCGCACTCTTAATCCCCATTTTACAGATGAGGTAACTGAGGCCCAGAGAAGTTAAGTGACTTGCCCAAAGTCATACAGCTGACAAGTGTAGGAGCCGGGATTAGAACCCAAGACCTATGACTCCCAAGCCCACCCGTGTCACAAACCCAGGTCAGCCCAGCTCCACCCCTGGCATGGCAGCCATAGCTCTTAGCACAGCGACAAGAGCACCATCATTCCTGCTGGAGTCCCAGACCTTGCACTGTCCACTGACACCACCATCCCAGGAAGGCCGGAACACCCCACTTCTCCCCTTGGCCATCACGGACACACTCCAGGCCAGAGTCATGGACTCTGCCCGGCAATGCAACCAGCACAGCTCAGGTAGATGACCCCCCTCTGCCCTCAATAACAGGCGGGGGCATCATCCAGACAGAAACTATCAGCATGGGTAACAATCAATAATATTCATATTTGAGGGAGTACAGTGAAATTAGATACTGATCAATCAATCAATGGTATTTATTGAGCACATACTGTATGCAGAGCACTATACTAAGCACTTGGAAGAGTACAGTATAACAGAGTTGGTAGACATGTTCCCTGCCCACAACAAGCTAGCAGGTTTTTTTTTAGAGAAGTGATCCAGGCAGCAGAGAGAAGCACGGGCTGGAGTGCGGAGAGATAGGAGGCCGGGAGATCAGCGAGAAGCAGATGTAGTAGTCAAGGCAGGATAGGATAAATGCTAGGATCTGCATCGTAGCAATTTGGATGAAGAGGAAAGAGCATATTTTGACAATATTGTGGAAGTAGAACTGGCAGGAATTGGTGACATTGACATTGAGTATGTGGGTTGTATGAGAGAAACGAGTTGAGTTGAGGATAAAGCAGTGGTTATGGATTTCTGAGATAGGGAAATTAGTGATATTGTCTACAGTGATGGGAAAGATGAGGGAGGGTAGGGTTTGGCAGGGAAGATAAGTGGTTCTATTTTGCACAGGTTTAGTTCAAAGTATAGGTAGGAAATACAGATAGAGATGCCCTGAAGGTAGGAGGAAATGTGAGACTGTAGAGAGGGAGAGAGGTCAGGCCTGGGGAGGTAAACTTGGGAATCATCTGCATAAAATTGGTAGTTGAAGCCACGGGAGCAAATGAGTTCTCCAAGGGAGAGGGTGTAGATTGAGAATAAAAGAGGACCAAGAACTGAGCCTTGAGGGACACCTCCACTGTCAGAAAGTGTATGGCAGAGGAGCCTGCAAAAGAGGCTGAGAAAGGAAGGAGCAGTCAGAGAGGTAGGAGGAGAACCAGGAGAGGACAGCGACAATAATGCCAAGGTTGGATAATGTTTCAAAGAGACGGGAATGGTCTAGGAGGATTAGGATGGAGTGGAGATCATTGTATTTGGCATGAAGAAGGTCATTGGTGATCTTACAACGAGCAGTTTCCATGGAGTTGAAGGGGCTGGAAACCAGTTTGGAGGAGATTGAGGAAAGAATCGGAGGAGAGAAAGTGGAGACAGCAGGTGTAGACAAGTTTCTGAAGGAGATTGGAGAGGAATGGTAGGAGGTTGATAGGGCAGTAACTGGATGAGGTCATTGGGTCAAGGGAGGGTTTTTTTTAAGGAGAGCATGTTTGAAAACAGTGGGGAAGAAGCCATAGGAAAGGGAACTGTTGAAGATGGCAGTCAGGGAAGGGAGGGGACAAGTATTTTAAAAAGGTATGAAGGGATGGGGTCAGAGGCACAGGTGGAGGGGGTAGATTTTAAGAGGAAGTGGGAGATATCTTCTTGAGGTACTGAATTTTGGAGGCAGGGATCGAAGACCAGAGGTCTCTGGGGGAACAGGACAGATTTGCAGGGGGTAGGTGTAGGGGGAAGAGAGCAGGTAAGGAGATTGTAGTCTGATAGAGGAATTTCAGAATTAGTGAGGGTAGTGATTGTACGGTGATTAGAGTTGCCAGAGTGCCCAAGTTGATGGGTGGGTGAGGTGGGGTGAAAAAGAGGTCACTGGAATTGAGGAGTGAGAGGAAGTGGATGGTGCAAGTGTAGTCAGGGACATCACATGGATATTTAAGCCCCCAAGGATCAATGTAGGAATGGAGAAAGTAAGAATAATAATAATAATGATAATAATAAACTAAAAATAATAATAACTGTGGTATTTAAGTGCTCACTATGTACCAGGCACTGTGATAAGTGCTGGGGTAGATAGAAGGTAATTAGGTTGGACATAGTCCCTGTCCCATATAGAGTTTACAGTCTTAATTCCCATTTTCCAGATGAGGTAAATGAAGCAAAGAGAAGTGAAGTGATTTGCCCAAAGTCACACAGCAGACAAGTGGCAGATTCGGGATTGAAATCCAGGTCCTTCTGACTCCCAGGGCTGTTATCTATCTGCCCAACTGTCACTTTAGCATTTTAAAATCATCTGAAGCACTTAGGTACTATCAACTTTTTGTAGTATTTAGTACTAGAGTACTGTAGTGTCCTAGTACTTAAGCACTAGTTTAAGTTCTTTCCTTCTTTTTCCTACCTGTAATTTATTTTACAGTCTGTCTCCTCCCCTCCCGCTGCTAGATTTTTAGCTCCTTAAGGGCAGAAGTCACAGTAATAATAGCAATATTTTTTTTTTCAAGTGCTATGTTCCAGGCACAATACTAAGCACTGGAGTGGATACAAAGTGACCAGATCAGACCCAGCCCCTGCCTCAGATTGGGCTGTCAGTCTAATGAGGAGGGAGGACAGGTATTGAATCCCATTTTACAGATGAGGTACCTGAGGCACAGAGAAGTTAGGTTACTTGCCCAAGGTGACACAGCAGACAAGTGGCAGAATCAGGATTAAAATCCCTTTTATTTCAGGCCTGTGTTCTTTCCATTATTATTCATTCATTCAATTGTATTTATTGAGTGTCTACTTTGTGCAGAGCACTGTACTAAGTGCTTGGGAAGTACAATTCCATGACGAAAGAGACAATCCCTGCCCACAACTGGTTCACAGTCTAGAAAGGGGGAGACAGACATCAAAACAAGTAAACAGGCATCAGTGGCATCATTATAAATAAATAGAATTGTAGATATATGCACATTATTAATAAAAATAAATAGAATTATAATTATAAATATGTACATATATACACAAGTGCTGGGGGCAGGGAGGGGGGTAGAGCAAAGGGAGCAAGTTGAGGTGATGGGGAGGGAAGGGGGAGCAGAGGAAAGGTGGGGGCTTAGTCTGGGAAGGCCTCCTGGGGGAGGTGAGATTTCAGTAGGGCCTTGAAGAGGGAAAGTGTGCTAGTTTGGCAGATTTGAGGAGGGAGGACATTCCAGGCCAGAGGTAGGATGTGGGCCAGGGGTCAACAGTGGGACAGGTGAGAATGAGGCACAGTGATAAGGTTAGTACCAGAGGAGCAGAGGGTGCAGGTTGGGCTGTAGAGGGAGAGAAGGGAGGTGAGGTAGGAAGGGGCAAGGTGATGGAGAGCTTTGAAGCCAACAGTGAGGAGTTTTTCCTTGACATGGAGGTTGATAGGCAACCACTGGATATTTTTGAGGATAGGGGTAACGTGCCCAGAATGTTTCCGTAGAAAGATAATCCGGGCAGCAGAGTGAAGTATAGACTGAAGCGGGGAGAAACAAGAGGTTGGGTGATCAGAAAGGAGGCTGATGCAGTAATCCAGTTGGGATAAGATGAGTGACTGTACCAACGAGGTAGCGGTTCGGATGGAGAGGAAAGGGCAGACCTTGGCGATGGTGTGAAGGTAAGACCGGATTTCATTCAATCGTATTTATTGAACGCTTACTGTGTGCAGAGCACTGTTCTAAGCACTTGGGAAGTACAAGTTAGAAACATATAGTGATGGTCTCTACCCAACGACGGGCTCACAGTCTAGAAGGTGACGGATTGGATTCAAGGATGACACCAAGTTTGTGGGCTTGTGAGACGGGTGTGTCGGACCATCTGTATATGCAGATGTAGCTGAAAAGGAAGAAGTGAGAGCAAAATACTCGGCCACAGCATTTTTAAACAAGCTGTCTTTTGACCGCAGCATTAGGCATGGTCCTCTTATAGGCCAGTTTTGACACAGCCAATGTTTGGCTGGTCATCTAGTTGGAGTGAGCAGTGGATCTTCAAATCGGGCTGCTCAGGCACTCAGATTGTCTCCGAAGGGAGCTGGTGCCTCATCAATAACAGTGGCAAAAATATTTATTAAGCACTCACTGTGTGTAGACCACTATAGGAGAAGCAGTGTGGCTCAGTGGAAAGAGCATGGGCTTTGGAGTCAGAGGTCATGGGTTCAAATTACGGCTCCACTAATTGTCAGCTGTGTGACTTTGGGTAAGTCACTTAACTTATCTGTGCTCTCAGTTACCTCATCTGTAAAATGGGGATGAAGACTGTGAGCCCTATGTGGTACAACCTGATGACCTTGTAACCTCCCCAGCGCTTAGAACAGTGCTTTGCAGATAGTAAGCACTTAATAAATGCCATTATTATTCATTCATTCATTCAATCGTATTTATTGAGCACTTACTGTGTGCAGAGCACTGTACTAAGTGATTGGGAAATACAAGTTGGCAACATATAGAGACGGTCCCTACCCAACAGTGGGCTCACAGTCTAGAAGGGGGAGACAGCGATATGTACATGTATATAATAATAATATATACATAATATATATATAATATTATTATTATTATAGGAGGTGTTGGGGAAGGGGACATGAGAGAGAATTAAACCTGGGGCCTCCAGGGTCTCAAGATCTAAAAAAGTGGGGGAATGGTTTGGTGATAGACACACTAGGAAAGATGAAATCAAACATAAATATAACTGCAGATTTATTCTTAGTAATGACCTGCCCCCCACCCCATAAACTCTAACCTCCTTTTTATGGTATTTATTAAGTGCTTACTATGTGCCAGGCATTGGACTAAGCACTGGGGTAGATACAAGCTAATCAGGTTGGCCATTATTTAGTAGTAATTATTTAGTAATTTTTTATATTAATGTCTCTCTCCCCATCTAGACTGTAAGATCATTGTGGGGAGGAAATGTGTCTGTTATAGTGTTATATTGTACTTTCCCAAGTGCGTAGTACAGTTTTCTGCACACCATAAGTGCTCAATAAATATGATTAATTGATTGACTGTCTGTGTTTATGACTGTTTGCCTGTGTCTGTCCGTCCATCCCTTCCCTCCCCCAGTCTCCCACTTCTTTTTTTTGAATGGTATTTGAAAAGTACTTACTATTTGCCAGGCACCGTTCTAAGCACTGGGATCGATCCAAGTTAATCGAGTTGGACACAGTCTCTGTCCCACAGACCATTTTACAGATGAGGTAACTGAAGCACAGAGAATTTAAGTCACTCACTCAAGGTCACACAGTAGACAAGTGGTGGAGGCGGGCGGGATGAGAACTCAGGTCTTTTTGAGTCACTATGGGCTCTATCCATTAGGCCACACTGCTTCTCTACCCAAAGGGAGACAGGTACAATCAGTTGATCAATATCTTCAGATGCCTATTTGTATAAATAAGACTTGTTTAGTGGTAGAGAGGAGAATCTCCCGTCAGGAGATTGTGCTTCAGTCGTTTTTTTCCAGAACCATGTATACTCTCTCTCCCCCTGTCTCCCTCTGGTTAGCCACAAACATGGTAAGACAAGTGTTCGGGGTTAGGATGCAATCTGCGGAAGTAGGACAGGGCATTATCATCATTCAAAGAACTTAGTTAAACACAGCGTTTGGAAGCCCATTCGAGTCTCAGGCAGAAAGAGCTAAGAGTTAAGACAGTGGAATCCGCTTTTCTGAGTCATACTGGGAATGTTTACATTTGATTTGTGCTGGAACTTAACATCTTAGTGTTAAAATATGAGGTGATTTTAGATTATATTGAATACATGTTCAGGAATGCTTTTGTGAATTTTATGACCTTTCTCTCTACTAAAAATTCACCTGTATTAAAACTGCAACTTGAAAAATCCTCTCGAGTCTTAACCTAATTACTGTCGGTTTTCTTTAGTCTGTCAAAACCTGAAGATATAAATGCTCCGTAATTGCCTAGAAGCCAAAAAGTGCCTGAATTTGTTTTAAAAAAATGATCAAATCTAGAACATAAGTGAAGTCTTGGTAAATGGGATTATGAAAAGTTATGTAATAATATTTAGAAAAGAAAATAAGGCAATAGTAAAGATAATGGATTCTTACCTCTCCCACACTGTGGAGAAGACAAATAAACCCAGAACACTTGGTGGGTTTTCATTTATCTACTCAAAATGGTCTCAGCGGGATATCAGATAGAAGTTGTGATTTTCAATGGAGAGTGAGAACCCTTGCTCTTTCTATCAGCATGGCAGGGAATCAGTCTATTATATTGTTATAGTGTACTCTCCCAAACACTTAGTGCAGTGCACTGCACACAGTAAGTAAATACAATTGATTGATTGCTATAATTATGGTTAATTATATAATAATATAATTATGAATATATAACAATAATATAGCATATACAATATAATAAAATATAACAATATATTATAATATATCATATTATAATAATATATAATAATACATTATTATTATATAATAATTGTGGTATTTGTTCAGCACTTACTATGTGCCAAGCACTTTTCTAAGCACTGGGGTAGATATTAGGTAGGTTGTCCCAAGTGGAGCTCACAGTCTTAATCCCCATTTTACAGATGAGGTAACTGTGGCACAGAGAAGTGAAGTGGCTTGCCCAAGGTCACACAGCAGATGAGTGGCAGAGTCAGGATTAGAACCCACAACCTCTGACTCCATATCAATGTTCCAGTGTTCTTATCTTGGTTACTGGAGCCAAATGAACATTACAGTGTCCCTCTGGATGGTAAACTCCTGTGGTCAGGGAATATATCTACCAACTCTGTTATGCTGTTATATTGTACTCTCCCCGGAGTTTAGTACAGTGTCTGTGCACAGTAAGTGCTCAATAAATATGATTGATTGTTACAGATTAGAGGTTTAAGATCATAGACTGTAAATTCCTTCTACAGAAACGTTCTGGGCATCATCATCATCATCATCAATCGTATTTATTGAGCGCTTACTATGTGCAGAGCACTGTACAAAGCGCTTAGGAAGTACAAATTGGCAATATATAGATCAGTCCCTACCCAACAGTGGGCTCACAGTCTAAAAGGGGGAGACAGAGAACAAAACCAAACATACTAACAAAACAAAATAAATAGAATAGATATGTACAAGTAAAATAAATAAATAGAGTAATAAATATGTACAAACATATATACATATATACAGGCGCTGTGGGGAAGGGAAGGAGGTAAGGTGGGGGGGATGGAGAGGGGGACGAGGGGGAGAGGAAGGAAGGGGCTCAGTCTGGGAAGGCCTCCTGGAGGAGGTGAGCTCTCAGCAGGGCCTTGAAGGGAGGAAGAGAGCTAGCTTGGCGGATGGGCAGAGGGAGGGCATTCCAGGCCCGGGGGATGACGTGGGCCAAACGAAATATCGGCCTTCGTGTTAATTCGACTAGATCATGCTTCCTCAATTGGCGGGGAAAGATATTTATAGGCTTATATACATTAATAAACGGCTGGGACATCATTGCTTCAGTCTTTGTACTTTAATTTACTCAAACCCTTGGAGCTTCTTCGTCTCATTTAAATCTTTTCCTGGATGAAGGCATGCTGCAGAGCCTGGTTGATGCTGATCCGTTTAGCCGGGTCCAACATTAGGCGGGCAGGTCACCGCCCACCTCAAAAATCTCCAGGGCTTGCCTTTCAACCTTCACGTGAAGCAGAAACTCCTCACTGTTGGCTTCAAAGCTCTCTACCATCTTGCCCCCTCCTACCTCACCTCCCTTCTCTCCTTCTCCAGCCCAGCCCGCACCCTCCGCTCTTCTGCCAATAACCTCCTCACTGGGCCTCGTTCTCACCAGTCCCACCATCGACTCCTGGCCCACATCCTACCTCTGGCTTGGAATGCTCTCCCTCCTCACATCCGCCACACTAGCTCTCTTCCCCCCCTTCAAAGCCCTACTGAGAGCTCACCTCCTCCAGGAGGCCTTTCCAGACTGAGCCCCCCTTTTCCTCTGCTTTTTCTCCTGTCCCCATCACCCTTACTCCCTCCCTCTGCTCTACCCCCCCACCCCACATCACTAGTGTATATTTGCACATATTTATTATTTTATTTTATTACTAATTGTCTATAATTCTATTTATCTATTTTGATGCTATTGATGCCTGTCTACTTGTTTTGTTTTGTTGTCTGTCTCCCCATTCTAGACTGTGAGCCTGTTGTTGGGTAGGGATTGTCTCTAACTGCTGCCGAATTGCACTTTCCAAGCGCTTAGTACAGTGCTCTGCACACAAGTGCTCAAGAAATACGATTGAATGAACGAATTAATGAATTGTGGGCAGGAAATGTGTTTTCCATTGTTGAGTACGTGTCTCTGCACACAGTTAGTGTTCGATAAGTGCCACTGATTAGCTGATTTGACAGAGAAAAGTTTCTATGGGGAAGAACTCCACCAATCCTGCTTTCCAGGACATAGAGCGGTGAATCAAGCAGCATTTTCCAGATGGGTTTAACAGAAGGTAACTTCTAGTCATTCTGATTGGCATTCCATCAACCACTTGGAGACACTCTTGTTGCCTGTCTCAGTGGTTCCTAATAATTCCTTGTAAAAGTTAACAAAGGGCTTATCCTCGAAGCTTCTTGGATGGTTATCCCGATCTTCCTGAAGTCTTTGTTGAAAGTGAGCAACCCCTCTCCCATTCTCTGCCTGCTGAGCAGGTCCTAAGAGCCCTCTCCTACACTACAGAGTTTAAGGTTGTACTTTGCAATGCCTTTGACATGTGCGGTCTGCTCACCCTGCTGGAAAATAACCCTGTTTGGTTCAACAGGCTGCAGCTATGTAAGTGTCCCATTACCTGTTCTGTTCCATATTTTTCCTGGTGAAGGTGGGTTGCTCCGGACAGTGCCTCAAAGCAGGTGATCTGTCTTCAATAATCCAGGACTTCTTGTCAGTTATACTGCCTGCTATTTGATGTTGAGGGTAGCTCGTAAAAGTTGCTGATGAAAGTGCTAGAGAAGCCAGTTGTACCTTCTCTGGTGGAGCCATGTCTTGCAGCCATAGCGGAGGTTATTTAGCTTTCTGGGAGCTTAGACATTAAGACAGCTTTAAAGACCTGTAGTTTGGTGTGATGCTTGAAACACTGTTTGGCCAAATGTTGTTTGACATTCTGGTCTCCCGGATTCAGTTTTATTATTAATCATCATCACTATCACCATCCTTTTAGACTGTGAGCCCACTGTTGGGTAGGGACTGTCTCTATATGTTGCCAACTTGTACTTCCCAAGTGCTTAGTACAGTGCTCTGCACACAGTAAGCACTCAATAAATACAATTGATGATGATCACCATCTTGTCTTATGCTGTTGAGTCATGTCCGACCCATAGCGACGCCATGGACACATCTCTCCCAGAATACCCCACCTCCATCTTCAATCATTCTGGTAGTGTATCCATAGAGTTTTCGTGGTAAAAAATACAGAAGTGGTTTACCATTGCCACCTTCCGCGCAGTAAACTTGAGTTTCCACCCTCAACTTGCTCCCATGCTGCTGCTGCCCAGAAGAGGAAGTGATATTTGTTACTATGTGCTAAGATCTGCATTGTTGGGTAGAAATAGTATTAAGTGCTTACTGTGTACAGAGCAAGGTACTAAGCAATGGGATGGAGTACCGGGTAGATGGGGCTTACAGTCTTAAAGTTTTTTATTTCTCTGCCTACGCAGGCGTCATTCACTAACAGGGACCCACTGGAAGGAACGGTTTAATGTAGCATTTGGAAAACTGTGCTTCTGGCTAGAAATGCCGTCACACTTGTAGCTGTGGTCTCTATGGAGACTGGCAACACTTGGTCAAGCGTGAGATTTACTCTTATCTCATAGGAAGGGGAACTGAGGCCTGGAGGCCTTCCCAGACTAAGCCCCACTTTTCCTCATCTCCCACTCCCTTCTGCATCACCCTGACTTGTTCCCTTTGCTCTCCCCACTCCCAGCCCCACAGCACTTATGTACCTATCTGTAATTTTATTTATTTATATTGATGTCTGTCTCCTCCACTCTAGACTGTAAGCCCATTATCGGCAGGGAATGTGACTGTTTATTGCTGTATGGTACTCTCTGAAGTGCTTAGTACAGTACTCTGCACACATAAACACTCAATAAATATGATTGAATGAATGTGGGTATTTAGCATTCATACATCCTTCATTCAGTCATATTTAATCATTCAATTGTACTTACTGAGCATTTACTGTGTGCAGAGCACTGTACAGTCCTGCAGATGATCCCACTCCCGCAGCAGCCCCTGCCCCAGATCTTGCCCCCCACCTCCCTTACTCAGCCACACTGTCTTCCCCAGGGTCAGCTCTGCCAGAAAAAAAAAATCTGTAAAATGGGGATGAAGACTGTGAGCCCCCCGTGGGACAACCTGATCACCTTGTGACCTCCCCAGTGCTTAGAACAGTGCTTTGCACATAGTAAGTGCTTAATAAATGCCATTATTATTACTAAGTGCTTGGGAGAGTACAATATAACAATAAACAGACACATTCCCTGCCCACAATGAGCTTACAGTCTATAGGGGGAATGGACATTAATATCAATAAATAAATTACAGATAGGTACATAAGTGCTGTGGGGCTGGGAGGGGGGTTACAGTGCTCTGCACACGGTAAGTGGTCAATAAATACGATTGAATGAATGAATAAATGAATAAGGGGAGCAAGTCAGGGCAATGCAGAAGGGAGTGGGAGAAGAGGAAAGGAGGGCTTAGTCAGGGAAGGTCTCTTGGAGGAGATGTGCCTTCAGTAAGGCTTTGCAGGGAGGGGAGAGTAATTGTCTGTCAGACTTGAGGTGGGAGAGCATTCTAGGCCAGAGGTAGGATGTGGGTGAGGGATCGGTGGCGAGACAGGCAAGATCGAGGTACAGTGAGAAAGTTGGTATTAAAGGAGCAAAGTGTGCGGGTTGGGTTGTAATAGGAGGGTAGCGAGGTGAGGTAAGCGGGGGCAAGGTGACAGAGTATTTTAAAGCCGACGGTGAGGAGATTTTGTTTGATGCAGAGGTGGATGGGCAACTCCTGCAGTTTCTTGAAGAGTGGGGAAACATGTCCCGAACGTTTTTGTAGTAAAATTATCTGGGCAGCAGAGTGAAGTATGGCCTGGAATGCTTAGCACAATGCTCTGCCCAGAGTAAGAGCTCAATACCTACTGCTTTATTGATTGATTGATCTATCTGCACCAATCGACTCTCAGTTTTCAGCACCACCGCCCGAGGCTTTGTTTTCTTGTATTCTTAAAATGCTTCCTTTGTCTATTTTGTTTTCAGTTTTGCAATTCCAACTGAGCACAAAGCAGCTTTTGGGTATTCATTCTTTCATTCAATCGTATTTATTGAGCTCTTACTGTGTGCAGAGCACTGTACTAAGCACTTGGGAAGTACAAGTTGGTAACATATAGAGATGGTCCCTACCCAACAGCGGGCTCACAATCTAGAATGGGGAGACAGACAACAGAGCAACACATATTAACAAAATAAAATAAATAGAATAGTAAATATGTACAAGTAAAATAAATAGAATAATAAATCTGTACAGACATATATACAGGTGCTGTGGGGAGGGGAAGGAGGTAGGGCGAGGGGGAGCAGGAGGAGGGGGAGAGGAAGGAGGGAGCTCAGTCTGGGAAGACCTCCTGGAGGAGGTAAGCTCTCAGTAGGGCTTTGAAGGGAGGAAGAGAGCTAGCTTGGGAGATGTGCAGAGGCAGGGCATTCCAGGCCAGGGGGAGGATGTGGGCTGGGGGTAGAAGGCGGGACAGGTGAGAACGAGGCCCAGTGAGGAGGTTAGTGGCAGAGGAGCAGAGGGTGCAGGCTGGGCTGTAGAAGGAAAGAAGGGAGGTGAGGTAGGAGGGGGCGAGGTGATGGACAGCCCTGAAGCCGAGAGTGAGGAGTTTTTGCCTGCTGCGTAGGTTGATTGGTAGCCACTGGAGATTTTTGAGGAGTGGCGTAAGATGCCCAGAGAGTTTCTGCACAAAGATGATCCGGGCAGCAGCATGAAGTACAGATTGAAGTGGGGAGAGACAGGAGGATGGGAGATCAGAGAGGAGCCTGATGCAGTAATCCAGTCGGGATAGGATGAGAGATTGAACCAGCAGGGTAGCGGTTTGGATGGAGAGGAAAGAGCGGATCTTGGCGATGTTACGGAGGTGAAACCGGCAGTTTTTGGTGATGGATTGGATGTGAGGGGTGAACGAGAGATAAGAGTGGAGGATGACACCAAGGTTACGGGCTTGTGAGATGGGAAGGATGGTAGTGCCGTGAACAGTGATGGGAAAGTCAGGGAGAGGGCAGGGTTTGGGAGGGAAGATAAGGAGTGAGTTTTAGATTGCGGGCAGACATCCAGATGGAGATGTCTTGAAGGCAGGAGGAGACACGAGCCTGAAGGGAGGGAGGGAGAGCAGGGGCAGAGATGTAGATTTGGGTGTCATCAGCGTACAGATGATAGTTGAAGCCGTGGGAGCGAATGAGTTTATCAAGGTAGTGAGTGTAGAGAACAGAAGGGGACCAAGAACTGAACGTTGAGGAACCCCTACAGTAAGAGGATGGGAGGGGGAGGAGGAGCCCGCAAAATAGACTGAGAATGAACAGCCGGAGACATAAGAGGAGAACCAGGAGAGGACAGAGTCTGTGAAGCCAAAGTTGGATAGCATGTTGAGCAGAAGGGGGTGGTTCACAGTGTCGAAGGCAGCTGAGAGTTTGAGGAGGATTAGGATAGAGTAGGAGCCATTGGATTTGACAAGCAGGAGGTCATTGGTGACCTTTGAGAGGGCAGTTTTGGTGGAATGTAGGGGATGGAAGCCAGATTGGAGGGGGTCGAGGAGAGGATTGGCATTGAGGTAGCCGAGGCAGCGGGTATAGATGACTCTTCTAGTGTTGTCTATTCTTTTCACAAGTCACACCTAGCACTGGTATGTTGAAGTGAGCATAGCTTCACTGCTGTTCATCAGACCAGACCTCTCCCCATTTTAAAGCCCACCTAAAAGCTCCTCTCCTCCAGATCCAGGAAGGGTTCCACTACTAATTCACCACACCCTAGCTGTGTCTTCCTAACACATTTATTAATTCTATGTTGTTTTCTCTCCTCAGTTTATGTACCTATGTATATTTGTTTATTCAATTGTCAGTCCAGGTATTTCATCCTGACATAAATCATCCTTTCAAGTTTGCAGGTGGATGTGTCCACTGGGGACTCTCAGCATTTCAGTGTCTGGTTGTAGACTCAATTCAAGGATCCCCAAGGGTTTAAGCCCCCAGGACCCAACCTAACTGCTGAATCAATCAATCAATCAATTGTATTTATTGAGCGCTTACTATGTGCAGAGCACTGTACTAAGCGCTTGGGAAGTACAAATTGGCAACACATAGAGACAGTCCCTACCCAACAGTGGGCTCACAGTCTAAAAGGGGGAGACAGAGAACAGAACCAAAGATACCAACAAAATAAAATAAATAGGATAGAAATGTACAAGTAAAATAAATAAATAAATAATTAAATAAATAGAGAATCAGCCCGTGTGAACGGGGTGTCGTACTTGCAAGAAATTGTCCACCACTGCTGCCCTGGTGAGTTTTTCCCTGTTGCCGCCCCGAGTGTGCGAGTGTGTGTGTTTGGGGATGTGGGAACTCGAGGCCAAGAGGCAGAGGGGGCCAACCCCCCCTGCGGGCCCGGGTCAGTGGCCATGTTTGATTCAGGAGAATCTGCAGCCCCTTCATTTCTCTGGCCTGGAAGTGTCCGAATGACACCTCCCTAAGGCCCCTCCTCACGTCCTGAACCGGCCCTCTGAAGGTGGCCTTGCCCTGTCCCAGACAGGACTTTTATTTATCCTTTCATCCAACTCTCCTTCATGAACTCAAGGAGACAAGACACCCGAGCAAAGAGTTTCATCTTTGGCTCTGCAGAGTCCACTGTAGGTTTTCCCTGAAGAGCTTTTTGACTTCTTGGTGGAGGGGGGTGGAGGGGGAGGGAGGGAGAGAAGCATCCTGTTTGGAGGCAGGAGACACATGCTGGGAGTTTTGGGGCCGCCCATCTTCACCCTGCTTTGTGTGAAGCTGTACGCTATGTCTGCTTGGACCGGGAACCCCACGTGGAACGAGGCCGGCGTCCAACCTCTCTTCCGTCTTCCTCGATGCTCACTACAGGGCCAGGCATGACGTAAAGGCTTAAAGACCACAATGGTTAGTGAACGTGTCTACCTACTCCGGTATATCGGACTCTCCCAAGCGCTTAGTACGGTGCTCTGTAGGCCATAAGCGCTCAATAAATACCTTTGACAGTTGACACCCGTGAGCTGCCTAAGATCCCCAGCTGAAGAAAGAGAAAGCCCAGTAGAATAACAACAGGAAATGAGCCATCAAAGAATTTTAACCAGTGACAATATGAATCATCCTTTATTTTTGTCACCTGCATTTCGTCCATTGTTTGTTTGATATTTCTATTCTGTCCACGAGTTTGGGGCGGTGCCTAAAGGTAAGAGATAGGAGAAGCAGCATGGCCTAGGGGAAAGAGCACAGGCCTGGAAGTCAGAGGACCTGGGTTCTAATCCAGGCTCTGTTGCTTTTCTGCTCTGTGACCTTGGACAGGTCATTTAACTTCTCTGTGCCTCAGTTACCTCAAACAAATGGGGATTAAAGCCTCCTCTCCCAACTTAGACTGTGAGCCCTATGTGGGACAGGGATTGTATATATCCTGATTATTTTGTACAAGTGCTTGACACCTCATAAGCACTTAACAAATACTATTCATTCATTCATTCATTCAATCGTATTTATTGAGCGCTTACTGTGTGCAGAGCACTGTACTAAGCGCTTGGGAAGTACAAGTTGGCAACCTATAGAGACGGTCCCTACCCAACAGTGGGCTCACATATTCGACATATATTATATATAATACCCAGCGTTATATACGGTACTGTATTGAAAAGTGAAAATTGAAAGCACAAATCATCGTTTTATTTTGCTAAAAAACACACACATTTCGGAAATACCCTGTCCGGGAAGGGGAGGTCCGCAGGGGGGCATTCGGTAATAATAATAATAATAATGATGGCATTTATTAAGCGCTTACTATGTGCAAAGCACAGTTCTAAGCGCTGGGGAGGTTACAAGGTGATCAGGTTGTCCCACGGTGGGCTCACGGTCTTAATCCCCATTTTACAGATGAGGGAACTGAGGTCCAGAGAAGTGAAGTGACTTTCCCAAAGTCACCCAGCTGACAATTGGCGGAGCCGGGATTTGAACCCATGACCTCTGACTCCAAAGCCCGGGCTCTTTCCACTGAGCCACGCTGGTACCGGCAAGGAGCGAGTGGGTCTGTAGGTGCCACAGACAGGAGAACAAAAAAGAGGCTGCCCCAAAGGGTGTGGGCGTGATTGCCCCCCCCCCCCCCCACGCCCCGGTGTCCGAGCGGGCCGACGTTTGGGCTCCAGGGGGCAGCAGAGGTGCCCGACGGAGCCCAGACTCCCTGTCACTCGCCAGGGCGGCTGGACCCGGAGAGGAGGAGGAGGAGGAGGAGGAAGAAGAAAAGGAGGGGGAGGAGGAAGGAAAGGAGGAGAAGGAAAAGGAAGAAAAGGAGGAGAAGGAAGAGGAGGAAAAGAAGCAAGAGGAGGAAGAGAAGGAGGAAAAGGGGAAGAATAAGAGGAAAAGGAGGAGTAGGAAAAGAAGGAAGAGAAGGAAAAAGAAGAAAAGGAGGAGGAGGAGGAGAAGGAAGAGGGGAAGAATAAGGAAAAGGAGAAGAGGAAAAGAAGGAAGAAAAGGAGGAGGACGAGGAGAAGGAGTAAGACGAGGAAAAGAAAGAGGAGGAGGAGAAAGAGGAAAAGGGGAGGAATAAGAGGAAAAGGAGGAGGAAAAGAAGGAAGAGGAGGAAGGAGGAAAAGGGGACGAATAAGAGGAAAAGGAGAAGGAAGAGGAGGAAAAGGAGGAGAAGGAAGAGCAGGAGGAAAAGGGGAAGAAGAGGAAAAAGAGGAGGAAGAGAAGGAGGGAAAGGAGGAGGAGGAAAAGAAGGAAGAAGGGGAGGAGGAGAAGGAAGAAGAGGAGGAGGAGAAGGAGGAAGAGGAGGAAAAGAAAAAGGAAGAGGAGGAGGAGGAGGAAAAGAAGGAAGAGGAGGAAGGAGGAAAAGGGGACGAATAAGAGGAAAAGGAGAAGGAAGAGGAGGAAAAGGAGGAAGAGAAGGAGGAAAAGGGGAAGAGGAAAAAGAGGAGGAAGAGAAGGAGGAGGGAAAGGAGGAGGGGGAAAAGAAGGAAGAAAAGGAGGAGGAGAAGGAGGAAGAGGAGGAAAAGAAAAAGGAAGAGGAGGAGGAAAGGGGGAGGAATAAGAGGAAAAGGAGGAGGGAAAGAAGGAAGAGGAGGAAGGAGGAAAAGGACGAATAAGAGGAAAAGGAGAAGGAAGAGGAGGAAAAGGAGGAGAAGGAAGAGAAGGAGGAAAAGGAAAAAGAGGAGGAAGAGAAGGAGGAGGGAAAGGAGGAGGAGGAAAAGGAGGAGGAGGAAAAGGAAGAGAAGAAAGAGGAGGAGAAGGAGGAAAAGGGGGAGGAAGAAGAGGAAAAGGAGGACGAGGAGGACGAGGAGAAGAAGAAGGTCGCTCTCCCTGCTGCAGAAGCCGTTTCTCTGGTGTCAGCCCCCTCCCTGCTCCTGGACAGGAGGCAAAGCAGGAGGGGGCAGGGGAGGAGGAGGAGGAGGAGGAAGAAGAGAAGAAGGAGGAGGAGGAGCGTCGGCCCGGCCACGTTTTATTTTGTTATTTTCCATCGGGAGAGTTTTCGCAGTCCTCCCTCCTCCTTCTCCTCCTCCGGAGGGCTGTCAGAGCTGCGGGCGGGCGGGCGGGCGGGCTGCCCGGTGCCCGGGGCCCGACCTCCCCGGGGAGAAGGCTATCCCGGAGGACAATCCCGCCCAGCTCCTCCCCTCCCGCTCCCACCGCGCCGTGCACGGCT